>NC_139692.1:10680782-12067769 GCF_964106915.1 Podarcis gaigeae | reverse complement strand
AAATGCTGTGCAGGCAAATTGGGACAAATGCTGTCATATAATGTCCCGGTGCATAAATCAGAACAGCTGCTCAATAAAGAACACACATGGCCTAACCTCCATATAAGCTGTATGTGAGCAAATCAGGAAGACTGCTGAGAAAACTGGTGATCTGGAGGAGCCCTGTATATATCATTCTGCATTTCCCTTTGGATTTGTCACTAGATGGAGCCAGAGTAGGGAAAAACAGAGGACTGGGACCCCTGTTCTACAGTTCTGTTTTCCTTCCCTGCAGGCCTCCGAGCTGCATGGATTTCTTCCACCGCGACCCTCATAAAAAACCCACAGCGTGAACCCTTGGCTTCTTTATGAAAAGCCTGGCAAAATAACCCACTTCAGGAAACCACACTATTTTCTTTTAACCAAGATACAGTGGTACCTTGGGTTACAGACGCTTCAGGTTACAGACTGCGCTAACCCAGAAATAGTACCTCAGGTTAAGAACTTTGCCTCAGGATGAGAACAGAAATCGCACGGCGGCAGCGGGAGGCCCCATTAGCTAAAGTGGTGCTTCAGGTTAAGAACAGTTTCAGGTTAAGAATGGACCTCCAGAACGAATTAAGTTCTTAACCCGAGGTACCACTGTATAAGAGGTTGGGAAATGGCAGCCTCTGAGTTAAAACCAGCCCACAGAGGAATGCCATTGGATTAGACAAGCTTCAGAACATAAGTAGGGCCTTGTTGGATCATGCCAAGAGCCCCTCGAGTCTGGCACTCTGCTCTTACAGTGGCCAAAAAGATGCCCACCAACAGAACCTGTTTGCCTCCCCACCTGCGATTCCCAGGTAAGCACCCAACCCTCAGTTCATTCCTCTCATCCAAGCACCTTCAAACAACCCAGAGCTACAATCCTCAGAGGCATTTAACAGATCATCCTTCTTCCCAGGGAACTATGGAGATGCAAAGAGGTTGAGGGAACGTTCTTTCATATGTGGTGGACTTGTAAAAGGGTAAGAGTATTGGGAAATGATCCACAATGAATTGAAAAAAAAAGTTTTAAAGTACTTTCCCAAAAAACCAGAGTCTTTTCTGTTGGGTATAATTCACACAGAAATTCCCAGGTGTCAAAAAAGGTTATTTATGTATGCAACAACTGCAGCCCATGTTTCGTTAGCCCAAAAATGGAAAACGAGCGTGGTCCCAACCAAAGAAGAGTGGCAACTTAAGTTGACAGAATATGCGCAGCTTGCAGACTTAATATATAGAATAAGAAGAACAAGAAGAACATACATTTAGAGAAGATTGGAAAACGTTTATTGAATATATGGGAAATAACTCTGTACAGGTGAAAAAGCTGGCAGCATCAAGATAACTTCAACAGTGTAAATAAGTTATGATGGATGTAATAATTGAATACTGAATGGTATAGTTTTTGTAAAATATGCAGGGATTTATGATATGTAAAATGAAACATGGAAAGAGAAGAAGGGAAGTCACTGATATTTTAAGGCTGTAAAAATGAGTATTTAAAATAGTAAAACAGAAAATTTAATAAAAACTATATACAAAAAGAGAGAGAATTGTAGCTCGATGAGAATAAGGATTTCTTAACAACTCTCAGCACCCTTAACAAACCAAATTCCCAAGATTCTTCAGGGAAAACCATGGCGGTTAAAGTGGTATAATACGGCTTTAAATGTAAGGTGCAGATATGGCCTGTCATTGGACTCCAACTCCCATCAGCCCCAGGCGGCCTGGCCAGTGGTCAGGGAGGATAGGAGCTGGAGAGCAACAACTTCTGAAGACCCACAGGTTCCTCATCCCTGAGCTGTGTGGTAAGGTAAAGGTAAAGGTATCCCTGATCATTAGGTCCAGTCGTGGCCAACTCTGGGGTTGCGGCGCTCATCTCGCTTTACTGACCGAGGGAGCCAGCGTACAGCTTCCAGGTCATGTGGCCAGCATGACTAAGCCGCTTCTGGCGAACCAGAGCAGTGCATGGAAACGCCATTTACCTTCCCACTGGAGCGGTACCTATTTATCTACTTGCACTTTGAGGTGATTTCGAACTGCTAGGTGGGCAGGAGCAGGGAGCGAGCAACGGGAGCTCACCCCGTCGTGGGGATTCGAACCACCGACCTTCTGATCAGCAAGTTCTAGGCTCTGTGGTTTAACCCACAGTGTCACCCGCGTCCCGAGCTGTGTGGTATGAAGCACTAATTCCTATGTATGCCTGAGAACACTGTGTACTTTACATTGGTCAATGAGGCTGGTCCCTCTGTAAGAAAATAAAGACAAACAGATCAGACATTTCAGACAGAAACATGGAGAACTGAAGCAATGGAGCATTTCCGTCTCCCTGGACACTCCATCTCTGACCTTAGGGTTGTGAGACTTAAAACAGACCTACTTGACAAATTACAGCAGGAGGCTGCAGAATTAACACATTTAATTAAGTCTCCCAGGGCCTGGACGAGAACTATATGCGATTCTCTCAAACGGGAAGGAAGCAAGGGGAGCCGACTCTTGGGCTTGGCTGCCATGCAAATAGGCTGCAACTTTTATTAAACTTAGGAAGAGCTGGGCCACTTCAAAAAGCAGAGGAATGGTAGACCCTTTTCCCTTTTGACATCCTGTGGGCAGAACAGAAGGGATACAGTTTCCTCTCGGGAACTAGCCTTGTCTGGCAGCAGTTAGGTTGGCCTAGCACTCTTTTGTTTCCCACAATGCCCTCCATGTGCTGCTCTGGGGCACTGTGGGAAATTTAAAATGGTGGCTTGCTTGCACAGTTGCAACACGTGGGAGGGGGGGCTGAATCAATATTCAAAAGCAGGTTAGGAGATAGTGCAGGGGTCAGCAAATTTACCATGCCTTGGGCTGGTGTCTCCAGCGCTGATCGCATGGTGGGCCGGAGTGTGGGGGAGCGTGTGCCCATACGCGTGCGCACACGCTATTTCCGGCACACTTCCAGGTTGGAGGAGCACCGAGGAGCATGTGCGCAAGCCATTTCTGGTGCTCCTCCAACCCGGAAGTGGGCAGCCACACAGCACAGTGCTGGTAAGAGTGGGCAGCGGCAGCGGGCGTCACCACAGGCTGGATATATGAGTCCCTCGGGCCTTATCTGGCCCGCATGCCTTAGTTTGGGGACCCCTGAGATAGTGGCTGCGCAAGTCACCCGGAGAGTTTTCAGAGTACAGATGTCAGCCTGGATCTTACCTAGCCTAGTCCAATGCTCCATGGATTACAAATGGTGTGCCCTCTGGAAGTTATTGGACTGTAACTCCCATCATTCCTGAGCCCTGGCCACATTGGTGGGGTGCTATGGGCACTGGAGTCCAACATCCAGAGGGTACCATATTAGCTTCCCCTGAAATAACCACACAATATGGGCCAACCTATTGCCTATTGATTTAGCTACCCTGTTTTGAAACCATCTAAGCTAGCAGTTGTCAATGACACCCAAATTCTGTATGTTACTTGATCGCCTGCCGAAATAGGCATGTTTAAATATATTGGATGGTATCCAGGGTTAGTCATATTCAGAGTGGGTCCACTGAAATCAATGGGCATTGCTTGCTTTGGTTCATTGAGAGCTTAGTTGGATACAAACCATGGATTTAGATTAATTTAAATTGCACTTGCCTTGGTACTGAATTAATACTAATGTACTTTTATTAATATGGGTTATTTGCTGCTTTCCCCCCCATTTAGGAGCCAAGCTCATACTTTTCAGCCACTTCTCTGCAGAAATGAAATCACAGCCTTATTACTTTATCATCGTGAGAATTGTGATTTCTGCCTATAAGATTCCCCTGCTTCCTGCAAAAGATGAAATCAAGAGAACTGGCAACTTTGTATTTTGCAATTTCTTGCCACCTCCCCAGCTTTTTACGGGTTTCCAAATGGGCTGTTGCCAATTAATAAGTGATATGGAAACACTGGCAATCTATTTCAGGAAGCTCTCCCTGCTATTTGCTGGGTTTTAAAGTATTTCTTAGCTGGCCAATTACTTTTCTACTTATTTCTCTTGTTAAAAATGAGGTTCAGCTATTTTAGAATTATTCTAAGGTGTATTAAAAAAAATAAAAATCCACTCCCGGGGCAAGGACCTTTAATGAAGTTAGAAAATGTATCTACACTCTTGTTAGAAAGAGCCCTTTGCCATCTCACATAGCTCTTTCGTTAGGAGAAAAAGGGGGCTGTTCTCCCATTTCAAGTTTAATTTTTTAGGCCAAATGAAAATTATTCTGCAGCTAGTGCCAGAAAAAATGGGAGATCTTAGTCCAAGGAAAATTAGAATGGCCTGAGGAAGGTGGTGGAGCAAGAACTAAGACGATAAGTTGAAGCAATGAGTCTGTTTAATATCCAGAAGTTATAGAACTATAGAACTACTAGCCTCAAGTGTGTGTGTGTGTGTGTGTGTGTGTGTGTGTGTGTGTGTAAAGGATAAGGACCCTACTATGGTTCGCCAGTTCCAAATCTGGGTTACGTGCATTCCACAACACACATCTGCAATTGCACAAGGCAAATATAAAATATGATACTAGGTGCAGAATTATGGTCCTGGAAGCCTGGTTTCCATTTCGTTTCTTTCCCATAAACTGCTGTCTGAATTTTTATCTGTACTGGAGATGCCAGAGTTTGAACACAGGACCATCTGCCATCTGATTAATTTCATTAACAAAGCTTGATTGTAAAACTCTCATACCAGTTTATACAAAGAATAAACTAATAAAACTATTGATACAAACCTTTTTTTAAAAAAAACTATTTAAAATATTTTAAAAATTGATAAACTAAAAACAGATTAAAACACACATCAGTATTCTACATATCTGGGCAGGCTTGCCTGAACAAAAATGCATTAAGCGGGCACCGAAAAGAGTACGGTGACGGTACTTGCCTGATGTCAATAGGCAGGGAGTTCCACAGGGGCTGGCACACTAAAAGATCAATTTCATACAAATGCAAACCAAATATTATGTGGTACCTCTAACACAGCCAGTTCCATAGATCGAAGTTGTCATGAGGGTATATGTTAATATCAGAACCAGAGCTTTTTTCTTGGGGGACACATACCCCTAAACATTTTTTTGAATCTTTGTACTTTTGTCCATTTACTGTATTTCTTTTTCCCAATTTGAACTATAAAATGAGTCAAAATGAGAGTACCCCTACACATTTTTTTTTTTGGGGGGGGGGAGCACTGGTCAGAACCAACCATCTATTTGGCAAAGGAGATCTTTGCAAACCGCGTGGCATCCAAGGATATCTAGATCAAAGAACCACCACTTAAGAACAGAGAGAATTTATACACAAAATATGATTTGGCACCCTAAGCAGTCCTGGGCATGGATTCTAATTGTAATCCCCACCATGTGTGGGATTTTTAAAAGATGCAAGTAATAAAGAGTAATATAATTATGTGACCCATGAAATCAATTTGAAACTCCGGACTTTGTGTGAGCATAAACAAGATCTCCAACTCATCCATTCAGACATTACGTTTTCCCCTTTCTGTGTGTGCAGGCAGATGTGAAATGACTCCCAGCTCAGGTTTGTTTTTTTTAATGCACCATGAGGTTCAGCCCCAAGAGAGGCATTAAATCAGATATGGGCTTCTCTGTACTTTTTTTTTTTAAAGGGGTAGACAACAATAATTTGGTGACTAAGAAAAATGATCTGTTTCCTTTTTGTCCTCCTGGAACAACTCAGCCCAGCCACTTCTCAGAGGGACTCATTAGCATCTCTCACCTGTGTCAGGAAGGAGGGGGGAAGATAATAAATAAGCCCTTGGGGATCCATTAAATTAAAACCACTAAATACAGAAGTTACCACAAAGAAATACACAGGCATAGTTTCTTTGACTACAGCATAGAGGGAAACAGAAACTGGTTAAAAGTCAAATCGGAATTTAATGTGAAAAAATGTCTCTTTATTTAATAAGTTGTCCTAGCTAAACAGCAGCTACTAATACTATAGTTGACATGGACCAGAATCAATACAGCCAACCTATACTGCTACTGCTATGTAAACACACCTTATAAACATATTTTGCAAGGGAGGTGAACTGAAGGGGGGGACAGGGACGACCACAACATGAAGAGCAGGCATAGAACTTGCATTACATTTAACTGTATTTACAAAATTTGCAATCTCTCTTCTACCGAAAAGCTCAGGATGTCATACAACATGATATTAGTAACAAAATTATACATACACACATATATTTAAAAATTAACAGAACATTTTGATCGCAGCAATTTAAGTTTGCTTTCCTTTTGTTAAAGAAAAGTATTGCTCCCCAAGGACAAAGTGGCACCAGCGACTGGCAGCTTGTCTTCTTAAGAAGCGGTTCGCAAGGGCTTGGCATACACTGGTTGCAGTACATAGTGAACCAAAACCATGAAGAGGCACCCAATGAAGACCACACAGAGAAGGGACAGCAGGGCGAAGCGGCCGATAAAGAAGGTGTCGACAATCTGAGAAGACAAATTGCACAAGTGACAGCTGAGCATATCAATAACAGCAGACTTACTTGTTTTTCTTCTCCTTTGAATAATAATAATAATAATTTATTTATTTATACCCCACCCATCTGGCTGGGTTTCCCACTCTGAGCGGCTCCCAACAGAATATTAAAAATAGAATCAAACATTAAAAACTTCCCTAAACAGGGCTGTCTTCAGATGTCTTCTAAAAGTCAGACAGTTGTTTATTTCCAACTCTAGAATTCTAAGATAATATGGCTGGCTGGACATCAGATAAAGGCCAGACAGGCTGAAGTTCTTGGTGTATGGAGGCAGTGAAGGGTTGCATTAAAGGCTCACAAGGCCCAATTTGAAAAATGCTGCATAGATGTGCAATTAGATGGTTCTATTTCATCATCATCATCATCATTTATTTATTTATACCCCACCCATCTGGCTGGGTTTCCCCAGCCACTCTGGACAGCTCCCAACAGAATATTAAAAACAAGATAAAACATCAAGCATTAAAAACTTCCCTAAACAGGGCTGCCTTCAGATGTCTTCTAAAACTCAGATAGTTGCTTATTTCCTTCACATCTGATGGGAGGGTGTTCCACAGGGCGGGCGCCACTACCGAGAAGGCCCTCTTAAATAAATAAAAGGGGTGCTCACAGATTAATGAAAGCAAGACGAATCTCCTGCGCTCAGGGTTAACATCTAAAAAGACACGACACAAAAGGAAAGTGTATTTGGAGCAGGGAAAGCAAACTCGGGAAATAATTATTTGTTACAAAGCTCTTACACTGAGCAGCTGGAATGGAAAACAGTTCAGCGAGAGGAGCCAAGCATTGAGGGTCTCTCAGCAGCGCCAATGAAGTGTCCCTGCACACTTCTTTCCCTGCCTGCCACACAGCCACTGCCAGATGGAATGGCTGATGCATCTCATCCCTTGCTCCCTCTGCCTGGGTGAGCAAACACCGCGGAAAGACTTGAACATCAACCTTTTTGTGCGCCAAGCTCACTGACAGTCTCTCCACTAGGAGGCCTTATTGTGAGAGGCAAGGCAGGAAACAGAGGAAAGGGTTTCTTCATTGGTGATGGAGTGTTTCTGCTCATGGAACTCTCTCCCTAAGAAGGCTTGCTTGGCTCCTAATCTGGTATCTTTTCAGGGCCATACAAAAACCCATCTTTTAAAGTCCTACACTAGTGAACAAAATTGTGGAAACCTTTTGGGGAAAGTGTTTTTCTGAGGTTTGATGACTGGCTCTCTAACACTCATGCTCATTGGCTACATTCAAATGAAGGAAAGGTACTGCATATCAACCTAAGCAAGTTGTGCTTCCTTTTTTCTGGTAATTTGGCTATAACTTTTGATAGAATACAGATAATTGAACAAACTTTGTTGCATTACATTCTTCATTAAATTATCTTTCCAGTGATATATAATTTTATGGTATTACTCCAAAACAAAGTGGTGTTATAAGCCATCAAACCTTGGAAACACGCTTTTTCCAAAAGGTTTCCACAATTTTGGCCACCATTGTATGTATATTTTAAGTACTGCTCTGTTGTTGGCTGTTTTACAGTCAATTTGAATTTTCCTGTCTTGCATTGATTTCATTGTTGATTCTATTTCATTATGAGCTATCCTGAGAGCCATATGCTAAAACTGCAACAACCAGAAGCCAAACATTGCAATGCCTTGCCAACTTCAAGAAGGAGACGATAGGTGAAATTCAACGTCTCAGGATAAAAAAATCAAGAAAGAGTTAAAGAGAAATCACAGCAACAAAAAGAATCAGCAGCATATACTGTAGCTTTGGCCTCCGGTCAGAGGACTTATCCCACCAAATTCAACAAATTGTATTTCGTATCAAATATATTCTCACGCAAGAGTGAATTCAATTCTTGTTTACAGTTAAAAAAAAAGCTGCTGGAATGAATAAATGCACAAATTAAAAGTCTCTGAGTTTTCCTTCCATGCTCATTAAGGCTTGAATTATTTGCAAGAAGCCAGGGGTCCGGCTGGCTTGTGCTCTGTCTGCCCCACGGTTGCCCCCCTGCCCTTGCAGTGAAAACTGAACCCCGGTAAGTTAAAGCGGACAGTTTGCCCTACAAATATAAGTAGATATGCATGCTAGGACAAGAGAGGAGGAATGAGGTTAAAGCTGCCATATAAGAACCCCTGAACAGCCTGGGGGAAAAAAAATAAAAAGAAGAGTTTGGTAGTGAGGCACCCCACCCCATCAGTAAGAGACGGGTTCCCACACCCTCTTCCCAGCTCCTGGGACTGCTCTACACTCTGCTTACAGCAAAGGTGAGTTTCATGAAACAGCATTAACACAAGTTTGACCTCGGCTCCGCTACAGAACAAGTCTCCTGTGGGTGACATGTTTGCTCGCTCAACACACTGCACTTTTTAATTAGCCAATTAGCAGGCTTTGGGTGCCGAAAGCTCAGGGCATGTATTATTGATACCATATTGTGCTGGGCTGCTGCCGAGGTGAGTCCTAGAGATCCTCGGAATGGACTCTTTTGCGGTGCAGGAGTGTCTCTCAGAGAGAGACTGCACTGCTAAGTCCAGCTTCCACAGTTTCTCCTGATCCTGCTGTGATTCTATAGAGGAAAAGAACAATATGGAGGGTAGAGAGTGGTAGCTGAAATATGGCCAGGACTGAAAATTCAGATATACAGGGACAGATTTGCTTTGACACCAGGCTTAACCTAGTAATGGGTTCCAAAACAGAAGGAATACCGTACTGGCCTGAATACAAGCCTCACTTTTTTTTCCAAACTCTGACCATGAAAAGTTGAAGTGTGGCTTAAATTTGCAACCTTACAAAAATGGGCTTTTACGACATCGCTGCTGAAACAGACATACGGTAAAACGGAACGGGTGTGAGTGCCTGCGAAATTTTAATGGAGCGACTTATATTTGGGTGTGGCTTATATTCAGGCCAATGCGGTACTACTTTGCAAGACTCTACACTCAGAGCAGACGACTGGCCCTGTCTGACACCTGCTAGGTATAAATATTTCCATGAAACAGAGCATTAGCTGCTCCGCTTCTTAGGACATGCAGCCTTCTTCGCTGGATCCACTGCTCTTTCTTCATTGCCTCTCCTTGCCTTTTTGCACCACCTCCATCACCAAGGCCAGAACATACTTGTGATATCACTTGTTTCCAGCTCCAAATGTACAGCAGACTCCTGTTCATTTCCAACATAGACTTGTTACCTGCTGAACTCTACTGCTGCAGCCCCCCTTGGCTCCTAGGTCTCAAACCCATAGCACCTTTCCCACCTCTTAAGAAGCTAGGATGTCTCATATTGAACCAGTCTCCAACAGGCACTTCTTGGTGCCCTACTATGGGTGCCCTATGCCACCAGCAGCCTGGTCCTTCAGGACACAAGGCAGATCTGCCTTTGTGAATCAAGGGTGCCCTGAGCATCTTGTAGCCACACAAGAGCTTGGTGCAGTTCTGCCATTATTAATTATTACTGCAAGAAGCAAAGTTACATGGAACCAGGCAGAGGGTCTTCCCAGCAGCGGCGCCCGCCCTGTGGAATCCCTTGAGATGTCAAGGAGATAAAGAACTACACAACTTTTAGAAGACATCTGAAGGCAGCCCTGTATTGGGAGGTTTTTAACGTTTGGTGTTTTTATTATGTTTTTAGATATGCTGTGAGCCGCCCAGAGTGGCTGGGGGAACCCAGCCAGATGGGCGAGGTATAAAATCACCACAACCACCACCACCATCATCATCAGTGTTAAGCAAAAGTGCATGTACAGGACTGCAAACCAGCATAGGTAGTGGTTTGCTGGTTCAGACCAGGAGACACCGAGGTGAGCATTCTTTGCAAGAATTCCAAGCAACCAAGCGGACCTACCAGGCATTGTTCAGTGGTCCAAAAAGTGGGCACTGGTCTACCTTCTGCCTACCCTTGAGTGAGAAAATAGCAATTCTACTATCCCTAGTTGCTCTCTGGAATGGAGTGGGGTGGAGGGAAAACTTTGCTGTGTGTATATGAGGAAGCTGTGCAACACTACTCTGTCTTCCTTTCTTTTGCAAATATCACGCGGCATGCATCCAAGAGCACATCAGGGGGTGGGGGAGCACAATCAAGGCAAAGTCTGGATTTGTCACATTTAGTATCTAGCATAAATCTCCTTGCAGCTAAGGAGATGGGAGAAGTTGTCTTCTGTCCTTGTCCTAGAAGCACAGACACTACTTAACAGTTGTCCATGACACTCTTGCTGTGGCAGAGTGGCACATTACATTACATGCTCTGCATGCAGAAAGCCCCAAGTTGAATCTCGGGCATCTCCAGGTAGGACCATCTGGAACCCTGGGCCAGTCCATGTTGACAGTAACTCGCTTGAAGGACTCAGTACAGGGCAAATCCCTATTTTCCCATGTAATCACATTCTGGGCAGCACTCCAAATTGCAGTGACCAAGTTGGCAAGGGAAAATGCAATTCCACCCCCAACAGACGCTTTGGGGTCCGAGAAATGAGGCTTTAATTCTTTGTAACAAGGGTCCATGTGCTATAAACTGAAATTGCAGACAATAAAGTTCTTCAGAAGAAGAAAGAAAGATACAGCTGTCCTAAGTAAGTCTAGGTGATTTCCCCTGCTGTTGGAGTGTGGCGGCAGCGGGGCCTTGTAGAGGAATGCAGTCAGGAAGGAGCCTTTGAGCCAGAGAGCTCAAAACATTCCCAGTGTCTCTAGGAGATGAAGACAGGAGAAGGACTATGTAATGAATGTGGAGTTTAAATAATTAGGACCAGGAAACCTTTGGGAAGAGGGAGAATTTCCTCCGAAGCTGATCCATGAGGGAGCCAAACTGCTGGTAATGGAAATTCAGACCGGGGGTGGGGGGGAGGTTGTTAATCTTGCAGCAGGGGAAAGCCTTGAGAAGGAACATTTGATTATCGGTGAAATCTGCTGGAGGCAGCAGCTGTGCTAGTGAAAGTGGGGGTTTGGGGGGAAAGCGGGTAGGATTACTGTTGCCTCTGGAGAAAGGGCACCCGGAGGTGGGATAAGCACTCTAATAGCAGCCAAGTGTCAGCACCAAGATAATTAAAAAAGAGCTTCCAGGATCAAAGATGATGTGATCATCACAATTAAAATCCGCATCTTCATTGCCAGCCATTTATTCAGCAGTCTTCTTAACAGACTGTCAGTCTGTTAAATCAAAAGATTTAACTCTGAAGCAACAAAAAACACAACCGTGAATAACTTTTCTCTTTCTCTTTTTAAATTTAGGGCAATGTAGAGAAATGGGCTGAGGGTTCAAGGCTTCTGAAAAAGAGGACATGGAGAAGAATCTAGTAACTCTTTGGATCAAATAGTTTGGCCTTTTGCTTGTAGCGTGTAACAGCACAGATTTATGCATCTCACTGCAGCATTTATCGTTCCACCTTCCAGGCTACAAATCCTTGCAAAGTGACTTACAAGTAACAAAGATTTATACCCTGCTTTTCCCTTTCAATAGAGGTGCTTGAAGGGCTTCCCAAAAATGCAAACACAGGCACAAATTTAACAACAATCCATCATTAAAACACAATTGCCAGGCTGAAATTAACATCAAAGACCTAGCAGACAAAGAGCCAAAACTAACCACCAATACATTAAAATTAAGCAACAACAGAAATAAAAAGCGTCTTGTTGTTACAGGTGGAACAAAAATAGAAGGGAAAGGTAACCTTTTGGGCAGGGTATCACCCCGAGAAAGCTCCACTGGATGCTGGAGACTCTTGGAGGCAAACAGGCAGGATGCAGTAATATCAGAGCACAATAATCAGGCAAGGAGGCAGGCAGAAGAGGGAGGAATAACAGGGAATGTGGCATTGGTGACCATGGGGTCACAGTGGAAAGCTTGCTGAATATATACAAGCTTTCAACCTATGCAGGTTTCTTAGTCAGAACATAGGTATTAAGGCAATCTCAGTTAAGAGCAAAGGCAACCATTAATGGAAGCTTGCATAAGATTTGGCAGGTAGAGAAGAAGTAGAACTAATCCACACATACATGCCCCTAGCTATGTTGATACAGGATGCCTTTGAATACTAGCTGCTAGGAACCACAAGCTGGGAGAGTACTGTTGTGTTTGTGTCATCCTTGTGGGCTACCCAAAGGCACCTGGCTGGGTGCTGGGCTAGGTGGGTCTTTGGCCTGACCCAGCAGGGCTCTTTCTATTTTTATGGCGAGGACAACTGGCTTAAATGGCTTTGAAGAGAGGATGAAACAAATCTACATAGGACACTTCCATTGATTTAGGCACAATGACTAAATGAAACACCTGTGTTCAGAGGCCATGTGCCTCTGATTACCATTTGAGGTGGGGGGGGGGGAAGAGTAGGGAGGGCTATTGTCTTTATGCTCTGCTTCTGGGCTTTGCAGAGCCACTGTGGGGAACAGGACACTGGATTAGATGGACCTTTGCTCTATTCTTAGGACTTTTCTCTGCAATGAGATGTGGTGGAGCAGAAGTTAAAACAGTTATGCGAGGAGCTGTCAGGAAAACAAGTTGAACACAGAGGGAAAGCTGGACCGTGTATAAATGATCAAACCCTTGTTTAATAAGCTGGGATATGCATGAACTCCTTGCAGTCGCATGCAGTCCCTTCCGACAAGCAGGGAAACAAACCAGGAAGCCATGGTTAACCATAGTTTCCTGTTACATGCAAACCACGAAAATATGGTCACTGGCTTTCAAAGAAGCCAAGCTACACAGCCATGGTTTAAAGCTGGCTTCTGTACAAACTGGGATTTGTAAGCCAAGGTATAGTGTAACTGTGGCTTTGGGGCTTGTTTCCTGCTACATGCAAAGTGACGGGCTGAATATTCAGCCCAGGAACTCTCAGACAGATCCCTTCCATTTCTTTCCCATGTGTGCACATACTTGATATCCTAATTTAGGAACTAAAAACAGCTTTTTTTGTTTTCTCTATTGTTGACTTCCACTAGGAGTTGGAAGTCCCTGCTGATCTGCTGCAAGTTACTCAGAGATCTACCAGTTGATCCTGATCCACCTTCTTCCAACTACTGCTGGATATCAGAAAAATGAAAAAGGAGCAGAAAGAGGTACCAGATAGCTTCCACAATATTTTAACAAGCAGTCGCAACCAGAGTTTCCTGCTAATATGCAATAAACCTGGTTACAGGCAAGTATGCCCATGTGCTGATGAACGCAAAGCCAGGCATCTTCTATGCACCTTCTAGTGAAGCAACCTATTTCTCTTGCAAATGACCCAGAGTGGAAACAGATTCACTTTGCAAACAGACTTCAGTGTAAAAGCATTTCCCCTCAGGCTGCTATAATGCACCTAATAGGGTGACTTGGGTAAATAATGCAAACATTCCATTCCAGGGTCATCTTCCTAGCTCAAACACTTAAAAAAAAAAAAAAGATTTTCTCCACTCCAACGTCTGAAGACAAAATTAGCCCCCAACCAAGATTCAATAGTGGACTGTCTAGACAAAAAACTCACTCCCTACTTTGGAATTAAGAGTCCTCTGACATGAAGCGGATTGCAGAAACTTAAGGTGCTGCCTTACACCAGATCAGACTATTTGCCCTCCTCTGACTGGTACTCTCCAGGATCTTGGGCAGGGTCCGTCTCATCACCTGCTCATCATCTGCACTGTTTTTACCTAGAGATGCCATGGATTGAACCTAGGTCTGGTCCATGAAACCTTCCCCACCAACTGCTCTCTTCTTTTTGTGCTTCACAGCAAGGAAGGAACTCCTTTTCTCCATGGGCAGATGGCAGCATTTCTATGCTGCATGAAGAGAAAGGAATCACTCTCTTTCCTTGCAAGCAGACTGCTTTGCTTCTATGCCACACACTGAGAAATGGAGTCCCTTTCTCAGCGCATAGCAAATAAATGCTCCTCTGCTCTTTCTCCCTCATTCCAGCACCTAGGCCTTGCTTTTTGTGGTTCTGCGTGCACTAAAGGGGTGGGATTGTACAAACTCTTGGCTCTTGCCCTGTCCAGTTCTGGAAAGAGTCATTGACAGCTTCCCATTGGGGTAATGCAGTTCTTGGCTTGAATAAGGATCCAAAACCCATTTCTGCATGTGCTTTACTACTAAGCTACTATTTCTTCCCCACGCTGGAGATACCAGCAATTGAACCAGGGACCTTCTGCATGCAAAGGACATGCCCTGCACCTGAACTAGAATCCCTCCCACTATCTAGAGATCTTACTCTTTCAACTGGGTAAAAGGAAGCAGAGTGCAGACGGACAAAAGAAAATGTAAGTAAATGATAACAGTGGCAATGTGGAGGCGAAATGTTGATGCATATTGTAAATTAAGCCATTGATTAATCTCAGGCAACAAACCGCAATGCTTTTTATACAGATTGATTTTTCCTTCTGTGTATCACTATATCACACATAACACCATTGTCTTTTACAGGTACATTATGAAGCGCACCCACACTGCAATATTTTCTATGAAAGATTAGTTGAATGCATTTTGATTGTCCTTCATTTATCTCCATTACACCTAATGGTAATTATGGCTCTTATATTGGCACTGCAACCTCCCTCAATCTCCAGCTAATGGGAGATTCCAATGGGAAGCCATCTTTCTTGTTTGGGAGATGCAAACCCTGAAGAGCCCCGGTTCACATTTCTCTGGCATGTAGGGCCTTAACATAGTGAACTGCTGAAGCAAGGGCACTCCTGCACCTAAGGAGGCATCCAAGGCCATGACCACGTGATCCATATGCACCTGACGTACCTTCCTTGTGCCAGCATGTACCAAATAAAAATGTCTTCAGGGGCACACACAAATTTCCATGTATGGACAAAGATAGGAAGTCTGCGGCATCTGCAAATAAGCCTGCCTGCATGATGGGGGGGGGGGGTTGGGGGCTGCATGAACCAACATCTGAAATGGTTTTCTTCTTTCCCCTTCCTACCTACCTAATGCCATCAATCAAATGAAGAGATCAAGGGGCTCTCCAGAGGTCCTCTTCATTGTGCATTCATGATGATTTGTATTAATGTATCGGTATGGTTATATGTCATTTTGTTTCCAATACAGTATTCTCCTGGCCTGGGGAGTCAGGTAACGCCGAGGCGATACAAAGGCCTTCAGAAAGGCCTGTATTTGAAAGCAGGGCACTCAAATCGCAACCTTCCTTGTCTTGAAGAGGAAGGCCCCATTTCAGCTAGTGAGAATCCTCAAGTTACACACACACACAGCCACTTTTCAACTGAAAGGGGTTGTGTTTGTTTGTTTGTTGGCTTTGGGAATGGGAAGGGTCAAAGGAACAGAGATCCTGCTGCTAAATCAGGCTGTTTGAGAGATGTAATTAAACACTAACCACCACCACCCCACCCTCAAGACTTTCTTTCATTTTTAATGGTTGACAAGAAAACTGTTTTCACAGGCCCCCATCTGTATTGTCTTCTATTTCAGTATTTCACTTTTTTTTTTTACGGTGGGTTTATTGTTTGTTGGGTGGAGTTGGTTTTTACTAGAGACTGTAAGCTGCTCTGGGAAGAAAGTTCCTCAAAATGCAGGGCTATAAATTTCTGAATGAGTGAATGAATGAATCCTGCTGACTTTGCTCAGTCTGGACAATTAGCTACTAAGGCATGCCAGCTGGTTCTCTTCACTTCCAAACTTACTGGCTCCCACCTGACCTCTAAACTTGTCTTCAGTCCACTGGCATTCAAGGTACCTAAGGACACATCATCTGAGGCCCCCGTGTCCCTTTTCTGTGGGGATGATTCAGAGCGTGATGAGAAGGGAGAGTCTTTTCAGTCGTGGCTCCTCAACTGTGGAATGCTCTCCCCACTGAGTTCCAACTAGCACCTTCCCTTACATCCTTTCAGTACTAGTGAAAGGCTTCCCATTCCCTGCCTTCCTATGGCTCGTGGGGTGGTGGGGCTGTTTTTGATTATTGAATGAAAACATTTAATGTTTTATTCCCCCCCCCCAGCTATGGTATAATGCATTTATGTTTATGAATTTAAATGTAAGCTGACTGGAGACCTTCTAGGTAGAATGAGATTAATAAGTCAAATAACTAAATAAGTGCCTGCTCTCAGCCTGAACACCTGACTCCCAAATACCAATTGTGGCCTTACGTCATCTTGTAGCCCTTTCGTGGCAGCATGCTGAGTTCTCTTATCCCTTTCCCAACGATGACTCACTCAACCTGGCGGCATTTGATTTCCCTTGGGAAATGTTCAATTAGCCAACCCCTTGTACTGATGCAAATTCACTGGGACTATACTTGGTGCTAGAACTTGGCCCTCTTGAAATCTGTGTTGGCTTATAAACAGCACGTATTTGAAACCGTTAGTATGAAATGCTACAGATTTGTGGAGGGCGAGCTTCTCAATAACTTTACCTTAATTTCTGTAGCCGGTGTAGGCAACTCACTGGCACGAGGGAAAAGCAACAGAACCAACGTGATCATCACAGCAGCTAAGAAAACTACAATGACAGAGAACCTGGAGAGAGAGGAGAAACCACAGGAATCACTGCTAATCCTAGCCACACTTTCTTAGAAGAGTTGCTCCATAGAGCCCGCATAGAGTTGCTCCATGTCACTACCTGGGCACACACTCCTTTAAATGCACCAATAGGGCAGAGCAGAAAGCAACCAGGGCAGTTCCCACCCTTTACCTTCCTGGTCATAGAATCTGCTCATTCCCTTGTCTGCTACCAGCAAGTAAGAACCCAGGAATCTAGATGGTGAAAGTGGTGAGAACAGGTAGAAGGGAGCTATGGCTGCCTTCTCTCCCACTGATCCAGGAAATTTAACAGACTATGCCAGGCATCCAGGTGTGAAGACCTGCACAGGATTTGGCTTCCAGTATGCTAGCATCGACGCAGGTGGCGCTGTGGGTTAAAAGCCTCAGCGCCTAGGACTTGCCGATCGAAAGGTCGGCGGTTCGAATCCCTGCGGCGGGGTGCGCTCCCGCTGCTCGGTCCCAGCGCCTGCCAACCTAGCAGTTCGAAAGCACTTCCGGGTGCAAGTAGATAAATAGGGACCGCTTACCAGCGGGAAGGTAAACGGCGTTTCCGTGTGCGGCTCTGGCTCGCCAGAGCAGCGATGTCACGCTGGCCACGTGACCCGGAAGTGTCTCCGGACAGCGCTGGCCCCTGGCCTCTTGAGTGAGATGGGCGCACAACCCCAGAGTCTGTCAAGACTGGCCCGTACGGGCAGGGGTACCTTTACCTTTACCTTTATGCTAGCATCTTCTGCTGTTTGCAAGCACCTCAGCTCCTCCTTGCATCACAGTGGACAATAGAACCTCCCAGAGCAGCCCCAAATGGACAAATCTTTAGCAAAGAGTGACATTCAATGCACTCATTTCATTAGTGCAAGGATTTATGTTTGCACAGCAGAACTCCACACCCCCTTCCCTCTCCAAATCTGTCTAGAGGATTGAGGGAACCCCAATAACAGATTTTGGGTTGGGGCGGGCGGGAAGTCCCATTCTGCACAAGTGTAAATCTTTGCTAATGGAATGAGCAACTTAGTGCTACATTGGATACACCCCAAAATGTTTAATGACTGTAATTTTAGGGTGCAATTTTTCAAGAATCAATGCAATGACGCCAGTGAAAAGTGCACTATGAATATACCAGGACTGGAGTCTACCTCATCTACACTACAGGAAGGATCCTCGGAAGGATATGGCCAGTTCTGGAAAAAGTGTATTCTGCAGCCCACATCCTTTTGATGCCAGCTTCCGTTCCTTTTTTTTTTTAATAGAAAAAGGCCGTGCAATAACTGCTAATATACACCATGTCTTGAGAAGCTAAAAGATGCACTTATTAGATTAAGTAGAGAATATGTGGCTGCCAATTTTCCTTTGACATTGTTTATTACTTATAGACTTTGCCAAATAAGAACAACAAAAAATTGACATTAATGTCCACTGCAAAGATAAAATCATAAAATGTTGTCTACATTTTTAAAAAGGGGGGGGCAGAGACAAAAGGTGACAATCATATGGCTCCTGTGGGGGGGGGGGGGCAAAGGATACAAGATATAGGAAGACCTGATATTGGGTCTTCCCAGCTGCTGAAGAAATAGACACCCTAGCCATACCAAATTTGGGTACCTAGCCAATAGCTGGAGATGAATTAGACAAGCAAAGACTCACTAATTTATCAAATCGTAAGTAAGAAAAGAAAGCCAAGGACACAAGCAAAATGATCAGGTAACCCTTCCTCATTAAAAATGCTATGAATATTTGATTTTACAAATGAAACATTATGCAGTAAAAAGGAAGATATTAAATATCCCAAGTCTTTCCTGAGAATAATTGGATAGAACACGGAGAAGTCTTTCATTTTGTTTTGGTGGTGGCAGGGGATTTAATGAGTCTATTATACTTTTCAAATAATTTCACAATCCACATTTTGAAGACTTGGGGTTTTGTTTTTTAAAGGCTGCTCTCCAATTAAATAAATCTTGGCTGGTTAATTATACAAGTTTCAGCGGATTAATTGATTAAATAAAACTTGCAACTTCAGAAAAACATTAGTTCTGAAGGAAAAAAGGATGCTCCTGTTTTACATGATATCATAGCAGGCATCACCCTAGAAAAGGCATTCACTCCTCTGTGAGAAAGATAAGGAAAGTTTCTTCTAAGCTGGTACTTGCTATCTGCAGTTTTCATGAGTACCTGCATTTTTAAAAGATTAGCTGTGACGAATTGGTGCACCTTTTCAGTTGATCAATTTTTATTTTTAAAAACATTGCCTAAACATTGCTGCCCCGGGTTTTTTTATTTATAAAACCCCATTAATCCGCAGTATTCTCCTCCCCTCTAAACATAGTTGCTTCACTCTAAAAAAAATACATGGAGAAAAATAATAATTCAGAATAGATCAGTAGTAGGCTGGTTAGCACCTCCGATATCTTTTCTGTCCCCTCCAAAAATCAATCAAGGGTCTCTTGTGACAAAGCACTAAAAATCACCACACCTTGAGCTCCCTGGAGTGAAAGGTGGGGAAGCAACATGTAATTAATTAAATGATGGAACCCAACCTTCTTCTGAGGAGGAATGGCTGAAATATTTGCCTGAAATCCATGTGGTTAGCAGTTTCCTCTCCAATTACTTTCCCAGCAGGAGACGGCACCTTACCTAGCGAGTCCAGAAGCTCTGGATAACAACACGCAGAGCAGCAAGGTCAGTACCCAGAGCAGCGCTAAGATAAATACTCCTGGTCCAACTCCAAGAATTGTGCCAGACATCCTGCAAAGAAAGAAGCACTGCTGAACTTTTTGTTAGCATAGCACCACCTTTCCCATTCATTCCTGTGGAAGCTGTGCATTTCAACACCTCTTACAGGGTGGATTTGATTTAAATCAAATCAATTTAAATCACTAGTCAGACTTGATTTAAATCACTAGTCAGTAAGACTTGATTTAAATCTTTTGTTTTTACAGAAAGACTCATTCTGGCTGGTATAATCTTAATATTTACAGCCATATGAAGGTTTCATTTTTGGAATAATATTCAGAGTAGTTTTTACAGTTATATCAAAAATTACTAATTTGGTTATACTATTAGAAATACATAGATAATTATGAAATTATTGTTTATATTTGGACAACTTTTCTGCTGTACTTTATTGGAAGGAGAAAAATAATCATTTCCCTAATAACAATTTACTTAACTAAAACAATATTATAGCATATGTATCCATGTTTGCTAACTGATGTGGTTAAATGATTTTAAAAAACAACAACAGATTAAGTTTTAGCACACATAAAAAACTTAAAACAAATCCTTATTTCCTGATGAATAGCCTTAGGACTATAATGTAACTTAAATAGAAAACTATCTTTAGAAAGATTTTTCCTCCAAAAGCATTTTATTTTAAAAATCCAATTTAAATAAAAAAACACATTTTTTTAAATTATTATTATTTTTAATCATTGATTTTTATCCACCCTGACCTCTTAAGATATTGCAACCCAATATTGCTTGATGGCTCTTGAGATCAGGGGGTAAATTTTCATATAAATTTTCATACCATTGGGTGGCTTTTTGAATCAAGATGGCAGAGAGAACCTCTAAGAACTGATTCTTTGGTTTCTTAGAATTCTTGAACAACACCAGGTACAAGGTTGCTAATTTACAATATTTAGAAGCCATCTTTTAAGGGGGAATAACATTGCAAGGCAGTTTCCAAAATAGATTTTAAATACACGTTATGAATCGAAATAAAAAAATTACAAAAATTATCTTAAGAACAATCAGTGTCCCCTGAAAAAAATATAAGGATGGTGTATCATTACAATTACCGTATTTTTCGCCCTATAGGACACAATTTTTCCCCTCCAAAAATGAAGGGGGAATGTGTGTGCGCCCTATGGGGCGAATGCAGGCTTTGGCTGAAGCTTGGAGAGCGAGAGGAGTCGGTGCGCACCGGGCTCCCTAGGCTTGCGCATAGCAGCCTGCATCCCGAATTTTTTTTTTCTTTATTCCCCCCCCCAAAAAAAACTAGGTGCGCCCTATGGGCCGAAAAATACGGTACATGCAACAAGATAATACTACCAATGTATCAATGCAGTGTGTCCAAGTACTGTACATTTTGAATTTCTTTGAATTGTATGATTTTTGAATATATTATATGTAAAATTCTATTTTAAAAACAACATGAACCATAAATAACCATAAAAACAGTATCACACAGCATAATGTAATTTAAAACCAATTAAGGAAAGCCATGAACATGCCATTCAGATACCAGTACGCCTATTCAATTACAGTGGTACCTCGGGTTAAGTACTTAATTCGTTCCGGAGATCCATTCTTAACCTGAAACTGTTCTTAACCTGAAGCACCACTTTAGCTAACAGGGCCTTCTGCTGCCGCTGCGCCGCCGGAGCACAATTTCTGTTCTCATCCTGAAGCAAAGTTCTTAACCCAAGGTATTATTTCTGGGTTAGCGGAGTCTGTAACCTGAAGCGTCTGTAACCTGAAGCGTATGTAACCCGAGGTACCACTGTCCTGGTAAAAAGATCAACAGGAACCCAGGGCTTCTTTAGGAAAAAAAGCAAACTGAAAGAAGTAAGTCTTTACTGCCCATCTGGAAGCTTGTAAAAATGTCTAGCAGAAGGGACAAAATTTTAAAAGGAGGAACATATGGCAACCCTAGACATGGGTTTAAAAAATGATTAAAAATAATGGATATTGAACCAAAAATGTAGGTCACTGGCCACAGTCAAGCATGATTGCTGCCCCATAAAATGTGAAACTCCCTTAAGAGAACTCATGGATGAAAACATTGCATTGTCTTTATGCCCAATTTGTGGTTGGCCACTGTATGAAACAGGATCCTGGATGAGATGAAGGTCTGATCTGAGGTTCTCAGTTCCCAACTTGCAAAGTAGAAATATTACAGACTTACTTCACAGTAAGCGAACGCTGCTTCTTCCTCCTTCTGGTGGGGCCTCTTGCGCCTTTCAAAGCAGCAAACTAGGAGCAGAAATGAAACAGTTTAAGCTTTCTCCCTTTTGCTGCGTTATGTTTCCATCCCACCTGATCACTAGAAGAACTTGTAACCAAGAGCATGAATTTCCCTTTTCCTTTTCCAACACATCTGTGATGGCCTGGGATTCAGACTCGGAGGCTGAACTTGAGGAATCCCAGCCTGCACAGGAGTCCCCGCCTCCAGAACCAGCTGAGCTGGGGCTGGGGCTTGAAGCTGAAGGGTCCTCACCTGTGCTGGATCCTCAGGTGCAGGCATCAGCTGAGTCTGCTCTGGCTCTTGAGGTGATGGAGGACCCATTGCCTGCAGGTGCTCCACTCTCAGCCCCATGAGAGGAAGCTGAGGTTGCCTCTGGGTCCAGTAACCCTCCAGCCTCTCCTGAGCTGCAGAGGCTCAGGACAGAGAGGCAGAGAGAACTAAGTTCCCGCAGGAGGAAGGAGTGCTCACCTCCAGGCCAGGAGAGGCGAGTCACCTGTGGACCGGGGCCGCCCTATGCCTCGGGGCAGATAAAAACCAGCCAGCCCCAGGTTGCAGGAGCAACATTGTTGGTAGCCTGTTCCTGCCTGCACCCTGTCCTGCTCTTCTGCCGGAGCTCCTGACCTCACCCGACTCCCTGCCTTGGACCCAGCTTCAGCTTTGACCGACAGCCTCCATACCGCACCCTCAACCTTGGACTGACTTGGACCTCACCGCACGGTTAACCCTTGGGACCAGCACAACATCTGAGCCTGATGGCAGGGACTGTCTTGATCCATAAGCTATTCTGGGGGCTTCCAGGGAAGTGGAAGTGCAGGGTAAAAGATAAATAAAGTACCCCATCAAGGATCTCCAAGCTCAGGGCAGAACACAATAGTTCGCATAGCCTCGTTTGAGTTATATTTTTATTTATTCCTTTCATTTACCGCCTTTTATCGGAAGATCCCAGGTCGGTGTACAACATTAAGAACACGCTTTGGCTTATGAATGTAATCCATTCCAGAAGACTGTCCAATTTCCGAAACGTTTGAAAACTGAAAATGCAATACGGAAGCCTCAAAACAGAAAAATTAATACGAAAAACTCAATACGGAAGCCGCCTCGGGAGTTTGACTTCTGAGGTGTGTTCGAAAACGGAAGCAGTTACTTCCGGGTTTTCGGTGTTCCGAGTTCCGAAACGTTCATCAACAGAGGTTCCACTGTAATAATCATAATAAAAAAGCATAACGATACGATGGAACAGTTATGAATAAAATAATCATTTAGCAGATAATAAAATAATAAATGATAAAATAAACAATAATATAATAATCAGTTAGCAGTTAATAAAATAAATGATAAAATAAATAACAATTAATAAAATAATCATTTTAGCAGTTAATAAATAATGATAAAATAACAATAAAACAATCATTTTAGCAGTTAAATAAATGATGAAATAACTAATAATAAAACAATAATCACTTTAGCAGTTAATAAAATAAATAATAACAAAAAATAATCATTTTAGCAGTTAATAAAATAAAATAAATAATACTGAAAATAAATAATAATAAAATAATAATAAAATAATAATATTACCATACCCCCCAGCTTTAACAGGCCTCACAACAACCCTGCAAAGTAGGTCAGGCCCAGAAGTGATGGGGTGGGAGGAGAGAGTAAAATAAATGCCTATTAAGCGCTTCTATGCTTTTAACAGTTGTGTGAAAGAGGAAAGTGGGGGGGGGGGGCGTGTTAGATAGATGCAGCTTCTCCCAACAGTGAGAGGCCATAAAGCTTCACCTGTTGAATCCCTGCCTGGCACAACCAGGTGAGCCAAACCTCGCAGGGCTGTTGTGTGAGAGGAAGTGCGAGATTGAAGCCCTTTGGAAACCCAAGCTTTGCCGCTTTAACAGACCCAGGGGTTTCCCTCTCACACAGCGGAGCCCAAAGCAGTGGCTGCCCGCGCCCTACCTGCGGGCAAGTCCCGCACAGGGAGTGAAGGCCCCTCCGTCGAAGTTTTCAATCCTCGCCTCAACCATCTTAACCAATCCTAGAGAAGATTCTAGTCAACCCCGCCCGGCGGGAGCCAATGACCACTTTCGTTTCATCCCTCTTTCCAGACCGGATTGGAGGTTACCATGGGCAACCCGAAGCCTTCTGCCAGAGGGCGCCGTGGCTTTTCCGGAACGCGCCGGCCGATTGGCTCACGGGACGAGGGGGAGCGCGCTCTGCACCAATCGGCTTCTCGGCTTCTGCCCGCCGGCCTCCTCCGTCGGAACAAGAGCCGTCGCTCCCGCCGGGAGTCGCGCAGAATCAGACTGTCGCTCCGATGAGCGGCTGTGCTGGCTCTGTCCAAGGAACAATGCAATGCATGTTAATTGCATTTAAATAGATGCCGGTTTTTTTCTTTTTCAAAACTGTCAAATTAGCTAGCGCTGGGGACGAGCTGAAAATAAGGATAACGAGAAGGCCTTCCGCAAGAAAGTGGCAAAGTTATTCCGAATTTGTGACCCACTTTTACTGTATAAACACAATGAGGGTTTAATTCTGCCTTACCCCATGGTGCCCAAGATCACTGACAATAAAATGTGTGAGAGCTTGTCTACTTTTAAAATTTTCACTTTTGATCGTTTTCTCTTTGTTCTCTTTTCTTATATCTTATCTCTCATTATCTTTCATTTCTCCTCTTTATTGTGAATAGTATTTTATAGAGGTATAAATATAAACTAAATATGAAAAGAGACAAAATATTTTCTAATTATTTTCTTGGTAATACGTATTTTTCTTGTGTATTTTTTGTATATTTGTATTTTTTTCTCTAATTTGTACTTAATAAAATAAAATTTAAACAAAGTGTAACACTGAAATAGGGGGTTATCATTCTTCTTATTTTTATTCTAATGTTCCTATTGTACCAAAGCCCAATACAGTACTAAGGGCATAGCGCAGATTCACAAATATGAAAAGTGAAAAGCATTGAAATTACTCAATTCTGCCCCCAACTTTGATTTCCTAAAAAAAAGCTCAACAACTTTGGGTGCCCCCCTCCCAATATATTAATTCATTTTTGGGCAAAGGTGGTGGGTGGTGCAGAGATGAAATAGTGGTATATGCAGTGGCGTAGCGTGGGTTGTCAGCACCCGGGGCAAGGCAAGTAATTTGCGCCCCCTAACTCGTGGATTTGCGCCCCCTAACCCTAACCCCCAGATGTTGCGCCCGGTGCGGCCGGCCCCCCCTGCACCCCCCACGCTACGCCACTGGGTATATGCACATGTGTCTGCATTTTCTCTGCTAAAAACTTTTATATATATATATAAAGGAAAACATTCCTATGCTTGTCGTACTTGTGGTATTTTGAACATTAAGAGAAGATCCAAAATAGAAACACTTGTAATATCAACTTGCGACTAATTTACCATCTGTCCTTTTCCTTCCCCCCTCCCTTTTCCTCTTTTCCCAGATTTACTAAGGGACTGCAGTATCTGGATTTCTGTTTTGTTTAAAAGTCCAGCAGCGTCAGTAAGAAACGAAGATACCGTCTGTGTGAGCTCAGTCTTGCTTTTGCCTCATGTTGACATATCCCCCAGCAGACAGCTTTAAAAGGGCATTAGACACATTTGTGATGCAGGGCTGGAGGGTGGGGGTACAAGAGGGCTATTGGGTCCAGGGTGGGTGGGTGTGCAGAATTTTAGACAATTGCTGATTTGTTGGCATTTAATAAGTTTCTCAGCTTATTTATAGGCACAGGGGACCCAAATGTGACATGAGCTCTCAGCTTCGTGCTGCAAGTTTAAGCAAATAAAAAGGATACGATTTGGTAAAAGTCATAGCTTTTTTTTGTTAGCTGATACAAATTTGGTCATATTAAACCAGGGGTAGGCAAACTAAGGCCCATGGGCCGGATGCGGCCCAATCGCCTTCTCAATCCAGCCCGCGGACGGTCCGGGAATCAGCATGTTTTTACAGGAGTAGAATGTGTCCTTTTATTTAAAATGCATCTCTGGTTTTTTTGTGAGGCATAGGAATTCGTTCATTTTTTTCTTCAAAATATAATCCGGTCCACCACATGGTCTGAGGGATGGTGGACAGGCCCACGGCTCTAAAAGGTTGCTGACCCCTGTAGGAAAGGGTTTTCAAAATGTTTATGATATATACAGATATATCAACCCTGATGGCAGAACATTAGACACAAAATTTAGTGTGTCATCTGTTTTAAAAAAAGTTATTATAGCTAGGGGTCTCATAAGCTGGAAGGGACCCTGGGTCTCTATGAACTACTAAGAGGGCCTGCATTCATAAAAGAAAAGACTAATAATAATAATAACAAATACTATTACAATTTGTATACAACAGCAAGAAGGCTATTTATCCTCATGCCTTACTTATGGACTTCCTGAAGGCATCTGGCTGGTCACTGTGGAAGCTGGAAGGGATATCCATGCTCAAGAGAAAGCCATGGATATGAAGAGGTTTAATAGATGCCCTCTAAAATCCTTCAGGGCAGAGAGGTTTCAAAGATTGTCTAGGCTTCCATTATTTTCCAGGAGTGGCTTGTCAGTCTTTCTGGACACCCTACCCCAGGGGTCAGCAACCCGCAGCTCCGGAGCCGCATGTGGCTCTTTTACACCTTTGCCGCGGCTCCGGGGCGGATACTAGCGAGGGGAGGAGGCACATTGTGCACCCCGACACTCCCCACTGTGGCGGGCGCTGTAGTGGCTGTGACGTCGCATGGGGGCGATGCGTGCGTTAGTCACGCACCGTCCCGATGTCACCTTCCCGCCTGCCCGCTACATTGTAAGGGGCATGTACGCTGGTCACTGTTTGAAGGGGAGTGAAGAACACACACACACACACACACAAAGGTTTCTTGTTAATTTAACGTTTATTTCTATGAGGAGGAGTAATTCTGAGGGGTCAAACAAAGAAATAATAAAAAAGTGACAAAAAAGTTATTTTTATAATGACGAGTTTTGCGGTTCCCAGTTTTTTTTTTCTTCGGAAACGGGTCCAAGTGGCTCTTTTTGTCTTAAAGGTTGCAGACCCCTGACCTACCCTCCACCCCAAACCATGATCTAGAACCCAGTGTCTTTTTCCGCCACACTCATATTCATACATTTCCTCTGTGTTCCATAACACAGGATTTCACAGCACAGGGAATTAAGCTTTTCCAGATTCGAAACAGAGTTGGGAGATGAAGAGGTGGGTGAGAGGGGGAAAAAGGTGATGGAACTGAACTGGAAAAAGAAGTTAGGGCAAATTACAGCTGCCTGACCTTTCTGAAACACCACTAACTTGGAAGAGAACATGCAGATGGGAAAGATCATAGCAACCCAGAGACAGAGGGCAGGGAATGTGAATAACACAATCCTTGCTTCTCTTTCCATAAATCAGCATTTGCAGTTCAGATCCGGGTGTGCCACAGCAAGACAGGAATGCAGATTCCATCCCATAGTAAGAAAGGGAATGTAGGAGGGAAAAAATAATATAGTCAGGCTTAGGAACCATGCCTTAGGATGACCTCCCATTAACCCAAATGGTGTGTTTTTTTAAAGCACCTTTGAAAATATCTGACCTTTTAACCAAATGGCAATAAAGGAGGGCACAGGAGAGAAAAGCATCTTAGAAATTTGCGAGGGCGTCTCAGCCATGAACCGTAAATAATCGCTAGCTCAAGGTAAGTATGCCTTTCCTGACTGATCATTGAGGAGTGGACATATTCTGTGGAGAAGCTCACCCCAAAATGGACCTTCCCTAATGTATCACCTGTGTTTCTTTGATCAACATTACTGACATCGCTGTGGATCACAGACTGAGTGACCCTACCCTGGATTTCCAACCCCCCAAAATGGTCCAGGTAGTAGATGAGAGGAAAGACTTCTGGAGTCAGTGTAGCCATTGTGGGGATATATTAATAAATAGCCTGACTTGGTATTAGGCTGCTTAGATCAGTGTTTCCCAAACTTGAGTCTCCAGCTATTTTCGGACTACAATTCCCATCATCCCTGACCACTGCTCATGCTAGCTAGGGATGATGGGAGTTGTAGTCCAAAAAGAGCTAGAGATCCAAGTTTGGGAAACACTGGCTTAGATTCCTGGTTGTTAGTGTGGTTTCTTTGTCCTACTCTGAAGAAATCCTCAATTTCAGGGGTAGGGCACCTTATCTGGCTGGCGAACCAGATCATAATCTCACCTACCCCTCGGGGCCAAATTTGACAGGTGGGCATGGCTGGACACCTGTCAATCGGCTCACCTCACAATGAAATTACATGATGTTGGGACTTCAAAGCACAACGCAGGATCTTGCACGATGCCCTGGAACACTGCTGACCAGCAGGCTTGAAATCATTGGATGGGTGGTGACTGGTATATATTTATGCAGACATTTGTATTGATGCATTTATTTTGTATGTTTTAGCTTGCTGTGCATATCTTAGAGGGTATATATATATATATTTGTTGTCGTTTAGTCGTTTAGTCGTGTCCGACTCTTCGTGACCCCCTGGACCAGAGCACGCCAGGCACTCCTGTCTTCCACTGCTTCCCGCAGTTTGGTCAAACTCATGCTGGTAGCTTCAAGAACACTGTCCAACCATCTCGTCCTCTGTCGTCCCCTTCTCCTTGTGCCCGCCATCTTTCCCAACACCAGGGTCTTTTCCAGGGAGTCTTCTCTTCTCATGAGGTGGCCAAAGTATTGGAGCCTCAGCTTCACGACCTGTCCTTCCAGTGAGCACTCAGGGCTGATTTCCTTCAGAATGGATAGGTTTGTTCTTCTTGCAGTCCATGGGACTCTCAAGAGTCTCCTCCAGCACCATAATTCAAAAGCATCAATTCTTCAGCGATCAGCCTTCTTTATGGTCCAGCTCTCACTTCCATACATCACTACTGGGAAAACCATAGCTTTAACTATACGGACCTTTGTTGGCAAGGTGATGTCTCTTGCTTTTTAAATTGCTGTCTCTATATATGGAAATGGTCTAAGTTAACAAAATCATAAATATTATTACTTTCATTATGCACCAGGTTTCTGGGTGCTGACCAAACCCACTTTAGGCCTTACCAGGTTTGCTCCATCACACCAAGGATTCTGCACTATACACTGGCGTTGGAGCCGGCTCCTTCCAGCTCTGTGAAATTCATATCATCTAAAGCGGCTGCCAAACATCCATTAAGCAGGAAACAATTTATAGCCCCTACTGAGTGGATCTGCCAGAACTTCATAAGACGTACCCTTAGGTGCCTTGTTCCCAGTAAATGCTAATATTACGACAGCTTCCAGAATAAGGCTTTACTTTGTGAAAGTGAAAGATTGTTTTGACCTTTTGCGAGTTTACACAGGCAGTGAATTTTTCTGTCGGACATCCAGTTCTTCTTGCAGTTTCTTTCTCTCCCCCCCTTTTTTTGTTCTAAGACCTGTTCCAAAATGGAGCATCTCTGATTTCCTAGGCTATGTACACATTACCATTTATTCTGGTTCCACTGCACTTCCGCCAGTGCTGTTAAAAGATGAGAACACATGATGCCAGCCACAATCCACCTCTAGCCATTCGTTTCTTGAGTAATACTGTTTACTGATGTGTTTTCCTTCAACTTCCTTTTTTTTAATATAATAATTTTCATTGATTTTAACATATAAATTATAAAATGTACCACAAAACTTATCACTTATACAATCTTTTTAGACTTCCATCAGCACCTCTGATAATCCACCGTTTTATCCACTTCCTATACATTTCTGAACTTTATATTGCCTTTAAGTCTCTTAACAAATTATCCTTCCCCTTACAGTGGTGCCCCGCAAGACGAATGCCTCGCAAAACGAAAAACGCGCAAGACGAAAGGGTTTTTCGGTTTTTGTTTTTTTTTTTAAACATTTTTTTATTGCTTTTTTAAAAGTACAGAAATACAGAAAAAAGAATAAAGAGTGGTTATAAGAAAGAGAGATATAAATAACAAATTTCCATATTCTTTTTCCATCTAACCTATAGGACTTCCCCACATCCTCCGAACCCTGCGTTCTCTGTCTTATAAAGCATCAGCAATTTGTTAACTTATTTCAAAACTTATTGTAACTTCCATTTTATCATGTTCCCTATTTTCAATTTTACTGTCGCTCAATTCTTATATGTTTTATATTAAACACAATAAAGTTATTTCATTATTTTACCTCTGAATTCTTGTGTCTTAATTTTCATTCCAATAACTTACATTTGCTGAAGCTAGAATTTCCTGAAAGGTGCATTTTTTTTAACATTCATACAACTTATAGTGTTTTTTCAAATAGTCCTTAAACTTTTCCCAATCCTCCTCAGTTGTTTCTTCTCCCGCGTCTCGGATTCTGCCAGTCATTTCAGCCAGTTCCATATAGTCCATCAACTGCGATTGCCATTCCTCCAGCGTGGGTAAATCTTGTGTCTTCCAGTATTTTGCAATCAGGATCCTTGCTGCTGTGGTAGCATACATAAAAAAGGTTCTGTCCTTCTTAAGCACTCTCTGGTCCACCATGCCCAGAAGGAAGGCCTCTGGTTTTTTAGGTAAGGTAAATCTCAATACCTTTTTTAGTTCATTATGGATCATTTCCCAGAAGGCCTTCACTTTCGGGCAGGTCCACCAGAGATGAAAGAATGTCCCTTCCGCCTCTCCACATTTCCAACATTTGTTGTCAGACAGATGATATATCTTGGCTAACTTGACTGGGGTCATGTACCACCGGTATACCATTTTCATAATATTTTCCTTCAAGGCAGTACATGCCGTGAATTTCAAACCGGTGTTCCATAACCTTTCCCAGTCTGCAAACATAATGTTATGCCCCACATCCTGAGCCCATTTTATCATAGCGGATTTGACTGTCTCATCCTGTGTATTCCACTTAAGCAGCAAGTTATACATTCTCGAAAGTAGTTTACTTTTTGGCTCTAACAATTCAGTCTCTAGTTTCGATTTTTCCACCTGGAATCCAACTTTTTTATCTATTTTAAATACCTCTTGAATTTGCGCATAGTGCAACCAATCTCGTACCTTAGTTTTCAATTTCTCCAAACTTAGCAACCTCCAATTGTCTCCAGTTTTTTCAATTATTTCCCAATATTTAGGCCAGTGGGCCTCCATGTTGGGTCTCTTACGTGCCTTGGCCTCCACCGGTGAGAGCCACCTCGGAGTTTTACTCTCCAATAAGTCTTTGTATTTTATCCAGACCCTCCAAATTGCTCTTCTGACAATATGGTTTTTAAACAATTTGTGCACTTTGGCCTTGTCATACCACAAATATGCATGCCACCCAAACGCATTGTCAAACCCTTCCAGATCCAGGACATCAGTGTTCTCCAATAAAATCCAATCTTTCAACCAGCAGAAGGCTGCAGATTCATAATATAGCCTGAAGTCTGGCAGGGCAAATCCCCCTCTTTCTTTCGCATCAGTTAATATTTTAAACTTTATTCGGGGCTTTTTGCCCTGCCAAACAAACTTAGAAATATCCTTCTGCCACTTTCCAAAACATTCCACCTTGTCCACGATCTGTAGGGCCTGAAACAAAAATAACATTTTCGGCAATACATTCATCTTTACAGCAGCTATTCGGCCTAACAAGGAAAGTTTCAGTCTTGACCATATATCCAAGTCTCTTTTGATTTCTGACCAGCATTTCTCATAATTATCTTTAAACAAATTCAAATTTTTGGAGGTCAAGTACACCCCTAGGTATTTTACTTTTTTAACCACATTCAGCTCCGTTTCTTTGGAGAACTCATCTGTTTCTGTAGCTGTCAAATTTTTTGCTAAAACCTTGGTTTTTTGCTTATTTAACTTAAACCCCGCCACCCGACCAAAATCAGAAATTAATTCTAACACTCTTTTAGTGCTGGAGACTGGTTCCTGAAGTGTTAATACCAAGTCATCTGCAAATGCTTTCAATTTATATTGTTTCACTCCGACCTCAATTCCCTGGACCAACCGGTCCTTTCTAATCATATTTAGCAACACCTCCAGGACTGAAATAAACAATAGGGGGGATAGAGGGCACCCCTGGCGTGTCCCTTTTTCAATTTTAAACTCCTCTGTCACCACATTGTTTACTATCAATTTAGCTTTTTGTTCTGTGTAGATTGCTTCTATACCATTTTCGAACCCCCGCCCCACTCCCATCCCTTCCAAATTTTTCTTCATAAACATCCAAGAAATATTATCAAAGGCCTTCTCTGCATCAACAAAAATCAAAACCGCTCTGGTATTCAGATTTGTTTGTAGAAGTTCCAAAATGTCAATAATGTTTCTTGTGTTGTCAAACAAATGCCTACCAGGGAGAAAGCCAGCCTGGTCTTTGTGAATCACTTCATTTAGTACTTTTTTAAGTCTATTTGCCAAAATATCTGCAAAAATTTTATAATCCACATTTAGGAGTGAGATGGGGCGGTAGTTCTTAAGTTGGGTCTTTTCAGTCTCTGATTTAGGTACCAATGTGATGAAAGCTTCTTTCCACGTTTCCGGTGCCCTCCCTCCCTCCATTATCTGGTTGCAAACCTCCATCAAAGGTTGTATCAAATAGTCCTTTAAAACTTTATAATATTTGGAGGTTAAGCCGTCCGGGCCTGGGGACTTGCCAAGTTGAAGATTTTGAATGGCACTTTCAATTTCTTGCTGTGTAATGTTACAGTTCAGGTTTGTTCTCATTTCCAGGGGTATTTTTTGTAATCCATTAGTTTTTAGAAATTGATCCACCTCTGAGGCTTTTTGCGGCCCTTGTGTATAAAGTTCTTTGAAGTACCTCTGGAAGCACTTTCTGATTTCCTCGGGTTTCTGAACCATTCTCCCTTCGATCTCTAGATTTGTAACCGTATTAAGCTTTTGTCTCTTTTTCAACTGCCAAGCTAGCAGTTTCCCACACTTATTCGCCGATTCGAAGGATCTTTGTTTCATTTGTTTAATTTTCCATTCCACCTCTTGGTTTATCAGTTTTGAATATTGCGCCTGGAAGAATTTCACTTCTCTTAACACGTCCTTCGACTTAGGCCTAGATCTTAATTTTTTCTCACCTTCTCTTATTCTCTCCAATATCTTCTCCTTCTTTTCATTCCAGAGCCTTTTCTTAATCGTGTTTTGTTGTATTAGAAACCCTCTCATGACTGCCTTACTTGCGTCCCAGATTGTTCTTTTTTCCACAGTAGTATTCAAATTTATCTCAAAATAGTCCTTTAGAGTTTTTTGGGCCTTCTTAACAATCTCCTGATCTCTTAGAATAGTGTCATTCATTTTCCATCTAAAGGATCCGGTTGTATTTAGTCTCAATTCCACTTTCAAAGCATTATGGTCGGAGCAGGTTTTTGGGCAGATTTCCACTTTTCTAGTCTTAGGTGCCAGTCCTCTAGTTGTCCAGATTTGGTCGATTCGTGTCCATGTCAGATGAGCTTCAGAAAAGAAAGTCCCTTCTTTCCCTAGAGGGTTCTTAACCCTCCAAATGTCTACTAAGTCCATATTGTCTGTCATTTCAAAAAAAGTTTTGGGTAGTCTGCCATCTTTCGATATGTTGGCACTTTGTGACTTATCCATATTTACAGACACAACCCCATTCATATCACCCAGCATAATGATGTTACTATAGTCCAAATAATCCAGCATAGTCTCATGCAGCTTCCTGAAGAATTCCGACTTTCCCTCATTTGGAGCATATATTCCTAATATCAAAATTTTTTCTCCTTGCGTCTGTATTTCAATCGCCAAAATTCGGCCATATTCATCTTTGAATAAAAATTTCGGTGACAGGCTCTCCTTTGCGTAAATCACCACTCCTCTCTTCTTAACTTTGTCTGAAGAAATAAATTCTTGGCCTAGTCTTTTGTTAATTAACACTTTTCTATGGAGCCTTGTCACATGTGTTTCCTGTAGGCAGATAACGTCCAGTTGTTCCTTTTTCAAAATGTGAAAGACTTTCCTTCTTTTTTCCGGGGAGTTTCCGCCATTTATGTTCCAACTAAGAAGCTGTAGAGACATCCTGAATCAATTGACGGGTTCTACAATGGGGTATCTAAGCTTCCTCCCGATCCCGGGGGAGGTAATGCTGGTCCTGGTCCTGGTGGTATAACTCTTGGAGATGGTCCCGGTGGTGGTGGAGGCCAAGAAGCTGCAGCTCCTTTTTGCAGGTCCTCCTCGTGGTCGTGTAGGAACTTCTGCTGGTCTTCAGGTGATTTAATCTTTATTTTCCTTCCTTTGTAAGTAAATGAAAGTCCTTGTGGAAACTCCCACCTGTAAGGAATTCCGTTGTGTCTCAACAATTTGGTCAAATCTATATAGGTAGTCCTAAGTTCCAAGAGATATTTGGGTATATCTCTGTAAATTTCGGCCCTTTTACCTTCTACCTCCAAAGATTTCTTAAAATGTAGGCCTAGTATCTTATCCCTTTCTTCTCTTGATCTCAGAGCAACCAAACAGTCTCTGGGCTTGTCTTTCTTTACTGATTTTCCCAGTCTAAAGGCTGTCACAATTTTAAAGTCCTTTTCTTCCTCAATTCCCCAGAATTTGGAGAACAAAAGTGTCAAAAATCCCTCTAGATTATTTTGTTCCAATTCCGGGATAGCCCTTATCCTGAGATTACTATCTTTACTTTTCAATTCAACCAATGCCAGGTAGGCTTGTTGTTCCCCTACCTGCCTTCTCAAAGGTCTTACCTCTCCTTTAATTTCATCCACCTTTAAGTTCGCCTGTTCTGCTTTTTGGTTGGCTTCCACAGCTAATTTAAAGTTTTCTGCCGTAGCTCCTTGCAATTTCTCAATTGCCTGAGTGTGCTGCGAAACCTGTTCAGTTAATTTGCCAATAGAGGATGTAGCTTGGTCAATCTTTGATGTTTGATTGTCCACTTTTTGGTTTAAAACTGCCAATTGTTCCAAAATTTGTTTTAAAACTGTTTCAGATCCTCCAGTTGCCATGTCTTCTGCAGCAGGCTGCACTAGTTCCACCTCCTGTGCTGTCAGCACAGTTGGGACAGATGATCTGCGGTGATGAGTTAAAGTTGTTTGCAAAAGTTGCCCAGATTTTTTCTCTTTTTCTTTATCTTTAGCTTTAGCTGCTCTTGTTCTCCCTGTGCCGCTCATTCCACACCTGCCTCTGTTCAAGGTCAAATGGTCTTTTGTCCCATGGGAAAAACAAGTCCCAAATATAAATAAAAAGAACCACAAAAAGTTTCAATAAAGCTCAGTTCCCATGCAACTATATTTCCACAGTCCTATAGGGGGAGTATTTCAAAGCTTCAAAAAAGAAAGGAACTATTTTCCGCCATTGAAGTTCCTCAATTCCCCATATTGAGTTTTGTAATTCCCAAACACAAAAGGAAGGTTTCCAGAACTTCTAATCTCTTAAAATCCAGCCATAAAGTATCGATACAGGTCCATGCAACAATGTTTAATGTTAGCATCTCAGTCTATGCAACAATTTCGATCTCTGCAACAATGTCGTCAGTTTGACAGCAGTTTGACAGTTCTTTTTCTATGCACTGGCAGCCCGGTGACGGGGTTATCTCTTTCAGCCCCGTTTAGCCCAGAAATTGGAGGATAGTTCTAAAGAATAAAAGTCTATACAACCCACAGTTCTTTCCTTTTTATCTTCAAAATACAGAGTCTCTCAATGCACCCTTTCTTCCACTTTTACAATCCCTTTTTAAATACTTCAGCTCGTTTCCGAGCCCTTGCTTTGATCTAATTAGCAGAGTCGGGAGGCGGACTTCCTGTTACTCGCCTCCCGCTTTCGGCCGAATTTCTTCAGTTTAGTTGGAAAATTTAGGACCCTTACTCACGGGTATGTTGCTCCAATTCCGATAATTTCAAGAAGAAAGGTCAGCGCTCATCAGCAGCAGCAGCGCGGCTTTGCTTCCACGAAAAGAGCGATGAACTCACAGCGCCGCTCCCCCTTTCACGTTCCGGAGCCTCTTACGAGGCTCCTTCCCCGCTTCTGGGGGGGCTCCAGGCGCCCGCCGAGTCCCACGGCCGCAGGCTCACTCTGCCTGCGGTTTTTCTTGATGGGTCTCCGCTTTGGGTTTTTCGGTTTTTGCGTCACTTCGCAAGACGAATTTCCCTATGGGCTTGCTTCGCAAGACGAAAACGTCCACCTACAAACGTCATCTGATCTTCACAAATACTTTTCAAATAGTCCATAAATTTACTCCAGTCTTCCGTGAATTTCTGGTCCCGCCAGTTTCGAATTCTTCCTGTTAGTTTATCTAGTTCTGCATAGTCCATTAATTTCATCCTCCATTCTTCAATCGTCGGTAATTCTTCTTGCATCCATTTTTGGGCCAATAATATTCTTGCTGCTGTTATTGCAAATAAAAAGAGCTTACATTCTTTTCTATTTATATCACTCCCAACAATACCCAGTAAAAAGTGTTTTCCTTCAACTTCCGTCTGATTTTAAAACTTAAGCTATGGTTAAGCTGAGGTGTACATTTTAGACAGTGATGTCTTCACTGAGGGTGCATTCAGTTGTGGGGAACATGACATTATTTTTCCTGATTACAATGCTAGTGCTTTTGTCCCATGCTCTAATGTTCCTTTCACATTTCAGTACCTGTTGAGTTATGGAATATGGCTACTTGACAGATACACCAATAGGTTTCACTAAATTTCACTCACACCTCTGGCTGTGACACAACAATGAATGTGACTGGACAACACCACTACTCTCCCCAATTTCTGCACATGTGTGTTTCCATTACCACATGATTCTCCCGTGAAAACAGCAGGAAAGAACCATGTGCTGGAGAGATTTCTGAACATGTACCATTTGATTCTGTCTCGTGGCCACGACCAAGCGATGGAATCATGAAATACCTGCAGAGCAAAGTAATTACTAAGAAGAATCAACACAGCCATGCATCTTTTCTTGAAATAACAGCAGCTGATGTTGCAACTAAACAGAAGCACTGTGGTGACAGAAAATAGAAAATGATGTTGCCATTTCTAACAAAGCAGAATAAATACAACATTAACACAACTTGTACACATTTGCGTTTTAAAATGGCATTTCACAGCTGTTGCTTGATGCTTTTGCACATAGAAACCTTTCCATCTGACTTATCCCCAGCATTGAATTCATAATATTCAAGCCCACAGTGCAGCTCTCTTTGTCTTGAACTATGAATCAGTCAGTACAGCACTGATCAATTTTATTTAACAGTTTAAATTTTATTCTTTTCCAGTCTATGCCAAAATCAGGGAGAGTACCCTTATCCGTGGATGGGTGAATCCCATGGAATGTACCTATTACTGTGGAATAAGTAAGCTACACTAAGAAGAGATTTGAACCCAGCTTGAGAGCTTAACACCGTCTACTACTCTACACAGACTCTAATATAAACATGAACCCATTTTCAACCCTCAAACAAATACCAACCAAGGAACCTTGAGAACTTTTGCTCTACGAAAAGAAACCTGTGACAACTTAATCTGATTCATACTGGTCTAAGTTTGCATTATAGATGAGACGCAAAATCACTTTCTTTGCATTTTGTAGGATGAATGATGTGAATGCAAAATTCAAACCAGCTAGAGGTTTTGCTTTAAATCTCTTTAGCTCCCCCCAATCCCAGCCCACCCTACCAGTTTTGTACTCTGCATCAGAAACATCCATTCTTTCAGAAAAGAAGGCATCAAAGGTGATTCTGGTGTCATGTGTGAAAACACCCTTGGTTTTGTGTGTCCGCCAACTTTATGTTCGAGCCAAGAGTACTGAGAGCTGATCCCTGGTTGAGCTCATCAGGTCACAAAACCTGGAGATTTTGCATGTCTTCTTTTAACAGCAGGGAAAGATTATGCAACAGATCAAGGCTGGCCTTACCACCCAGCAGAGACAGGCTGCAAGGTGCGTCGGTGAGGTGTTGGAGGACAGAGCACAGGCTTTCTTACATCCCCCAAAATAGCCTGCAACTTCCAGAAGCACTGTCCCCTTCCAACCTGTTTCAATTGCCCATCTGGGGCAATTCTGGATTCAATCACACAGGGCTCATCTAGGCTTCTTTTTGCATCACACTGAATCAGAGCAAACGACAATCTCTGGGAAACCCAGAACTCAGCTACATTAGTAAAGAAACAGCAATTTGAATGCACTATAAACATGCAACACCAGATGGCACCAGAGAGCAGGAATTTTTTTAACAAGATTTTCAATACGGATTTTCTTTTTCTTTTGTTATAACGATCTAACTTCTGACTTATTTATAGCGCTTTCCCCCGTGTGTAGATCCACCCTTGATTGCTGTTTGCTCTAATTTAGGGTAAAATGTGGATTTCTCCAGGAGGAGGCGGGGAGACACACTTGGACACAGAGGTTTAAAACCCAGACCTATGCCACCCAGAGACAGCATCGGGTGAGCCTGTAGATAGCCACATTCGGGTTGTGTAGTGAAACCTGATTTGGAACTGTTGTGCAAGAAACCTGTTTCCCAACAAAGATTGGACTTCTTGCTGACAGGAAAGTAATGGTGAAATGCAGTGGAAGGTGTGGTATAATGCGACGTCATCTAATCCCATCCAGAAACAAATCGAGGTGAGCAGTCACCTAATAGCCAACAGCATCTAGCCTCCCTGCCAACAAATCAGGATGAATCCTCAAATAAGCCATCTGGAAGCAACCGCAGTCAGGTTTTGTATGGGGAAATGGGGTAGACTTCATAATAGCAGTTTTACTTGTTTTAGCAGGTGGGAGTGTAAAATGGGGAAGATCCTGGTGGAGACTACATTATCTTTCACCTCTGTGGAGATGTACAATACCCGACTTGCAACTTGGCAAACTGAGGTAGAGATAGAGAGAGCTAGCTAGGGGAATATTACATTGCTTACCTAAACAAGGTGGCCTTGTGTCTGATTATGTGGAGGACAACCCTCTATTTGAAAAGCTATCGGGTGAAAATCCTTTGCTCAAAGCCCTGTCTGGTCCAAGTCTGGTTTAAAAGAAAACGAACCCTAAAAGGAGTGACCAGGAGGAGCCTTGAAGCTGCCTGCTAACAGTTACCACCTGGGCAGCAGACTGAGAAGGCACCCAGCAGTAGATCTACACACAGGGGGAGAAATGCTATAAATAAGTCAGAAATTAGATGGTAATAACAAAAGAAAAAAAACCTTATGGAAAACCGTGTTTAAAAATTTCCTGCTCTCTGGCGCCACCTGGTATTGAATGTTTATAGCACATTCAAATCGTTGTTTCTTTGCTAATGTAGCTGAGTCCCAAATCTCCCGGTCACAGTCTTCTCTGGCGAGATGCATTCTACATCTGAAGTGCTAGGCATGAGCGTAGCCACGATTTATGTTGGGGTGTGGGCAGGCTTTATGTTAGGGGGAGCAAAACCTCAGTTTCTTAAGTATTTTTTTTAATTGATGTACTTGATTGGGGGGAGGGTGCAGCTGCCCCCCTGCCCCCCCGGCTGTGCCCATGGCACTCAAGTAGAGAATCTCGACAGCCCGCCCACCTCCTCCATTTTGTTTCTGCTCCCACGCTGCCGAGGCGTTCCAAACATGGAATCTCAATCAGTGCAAGGTGATCAGAAAGCCGCTTGAATACTGTGCGAAGGATGCTTTAATTAACAGGAATTGTATGGAAAGAAAGTGGGTTGGACAAAAATAGCAAATTGCATTGTTATTGCCTAAGCCGCTTCCATTCAGGGGAACCGCTTTTGATGCCCAACAGGAAAGTGAGGGTGGGGGAGAGAGAGAAAGGTGGTGGGGAATCTATTGTGCAATGCTAGAAAGTTCTCTTCTGGTTACTTTTTTCGTTTTAATAAACCTTTTCCCATAGTCTTGAGGTTTTTCTCCGTGATGTGGAGCTGACAAAATGAGGCTGGAGGGCCGGAAATCAAACCAGCGAAGCTTCTCCCGGCTCTTATTGTGTCTGATGAAAGCAATCTTAATATTGGGATGGGGAGGGGCTCCCGGCGAGAGCTCAAAGTCAAGCAAAAGTTCTCTGCTCTTCCTCCCAGCCTTGATTTCTTTGTTCTTGCTGGCTATCTGAAGATCTTGAAGAATGACAAGGCATTAACCATTTTATTATGGAGGGAGGCAATATTGTGGGGCATCACATGGTTTCTTCGGCAAGGCTAGGCAGGAGAAAATGACAGGCCAGACCAGAATAACAGGCCACATTCCCCCAACCCAGTGCCCTCAAGATATTTTGGACTGCAAATCTCATGTTCCCCAGCTGGGGAGGAAGTGTGCTTTCAGGGAAGGTGAGGCAGCCAGAACCACCATATGGCTGTTTTAATGCAATTGTTTTAATTTAATGTAGTTTTGTTTTAATTACGGGTAGCTGTATTGTTTGCACTTATGATGGGTAGCTGTATATTTACAATTGGCTTTATCCTTGCTATTTTGCTGTTTTATTTGTGAACTGTCTTGGTCTTTCTTGTTAAAATGAAGAGTGGAACAACAACAACAACAACCATCTTGAACTGACTCCACCCAAGTTCCATAATGCTCCCCTCCCCCCCCCCAAAAAAAAGACTGACGCAACAGGGACATAGCTATCAACATTTCCCTTTTTTTAAGGGAAATTCCCTTATTCCGAATAGGATTCCTCGCAAGAAAAGGGAAAAGTTGACAGCCATGTCTGAAGGACCCTCTTGCCCTGAGGGGTGAGGGATGGAGGAGAAGCAGTAACAGTTTTTTACTAAATGCACAAGTTGTCGTTTCCATTCTTTTGTAACTTTTTTTTTTTAAGTGATGCTTCTTGGAATGATCTTATGTAAATTGCTTTGTGAGGTCTGCCTGAAAAAAGGTGTATAAATACTGTAAATAAATAATAGGCATCGGCAGTGCTATTTTTCTAGGAAAAAAGAGGTGCGGAACATATCCCTCATTCTCTTAGCATGGCAATGGTGCCCACCTGAGAGTCCTGGATGGAAAAAAAGCCCTAGGTGTTGGTGAAGGAGGACTATAATGCCATCAAGCCTATCACTAAGTTTGTTTGGCAGGGCAAAAAGCCCCGAATAAAGTTTAAGATATTAACTGATGCGAAAGAAAGAGGGGGATTTGCCCTGCCAGACTTGAGGTTATATTATGAATCCGCAGCCTTCTGCTGGTTGAAAGATTGGATCTTACTGGAAAACACTGATGTCCTAGATCTGGAAGGGTTTGACAACGCTTTTGGGTGGCATGCATATTTGTGGTATGACAAGGTTAAAGTGCACAAACTGTTTAAAAACCACATTGTCAGGAGAGCAATTTTAATGGTCTGGACAAAATATAAAGACTTATTGGAGAGTAAGACTCCGAGGTGGCTCTCACCGGTGGAGGCCAAGGCACGTAAGAGACCTAATATGGAAGCCAATTGGCCTAAATATGAGGAAATTATTGAAAAGATTGGAGACAATTGGAGGTTGCAGAGCTTGGAAAAACTAAAAAACAAGGTGCGAGATTGGTTGCATTATGCACAAATTCAAGAGGTCTTTAAAGTAGACAAGAAGGTTGGATTCCAGGTGGAAAAATCGAAACTAGAGACAGAACTGTTAGAACCAAAAAGTAAACTACTTTCGAGAATGTATAACCTGCTGCTTAAATGGAATACTCAGGATGAGACAGTCAAATCCGCCATGATAAAGTGGGCGCAGGATTTGGGGCATAACATTATGTTTGAAGACTGGGAAAGGTTATGGAACATCGGAATGAAATTTACGGCATGTAGTGCCTTGAAGGAAAACATTATGAAAATGATATACCGGTGGTACATGACCCCAGTCAAGCTTGCTAAGATATATCACCTGTCTGATAATAAATGCTGGAAATGTAAAGAGGCGGAAGGGACATTCTTTCACCTCTGGTGGACCTGCCCGAAAGTGAAGGCCTTTTGGGAAATGATTCATAATGAACTAAAAAAGGTACTTAGATTTACCTTACCCAAGAAACCAGAGGCCTTCCTCCTGGGCATGGTGGACCAGAGAGTGCTTAAGAAGGACAGAACTTTTTTTATGTACGCTACTACAGCAGCAAGGATCCTGATTGCAAAACATTGGAAGACACAAGATTTACCCACACTGGAGGAATGGCACACGCAGTTGATGGACTACATGGAACTGGCCGAAATGACTGGCAGAATCCGAGACTTGGGAGAAGAAACAATTGAGGAGGACTGGAAAAAATTTAAAGACTATTTGGAAAAATATTATAAGTTGTATGAATGTTAAAAAACGCACCTTTTAGGAAATTCTAGCTTCAGTAATGTTAAATTAAAGAAATGGAAATTAAGGTACAAGAAGTCAGAGATAGAATAATGAAACAACTTTATTGTGTTAAAATGAAAACGTACATGATTTGGGTCATAATATATTTGAAATTGGGTAACATGATAAAATGGAAGATACAATAAGTATTGAAACAAGTTAACAAATTGCAGATGTTATGTATCACAGAGAATGCAGGGTTAGGAGGACGCGGGGAAGTCCAGTAGATTTGGAAAAAAGAACAAGAAAATTTGTAACTTTCTTTTTCTACTTTTATAATATGCTCTTTATTCTTTTTTCTGTATTTCATAAAACTAATAAAAAATATTATAAAAAAAAATATAATGCCATCAAGCCATCAGTAAAGGGTAAAGGTAAAGGGACCCCTGACCATTAGGTCCAGTTGTGGCTGACTCTGGGGTTGCGGCACTCATCTCACTTTACTGGCTGAGGGAGCCAGCGTACAGCTTCCGGGTCATGTGGCCAGCAGGACTAAGCTGCTTCTGGCGAACCAGAGCAGCGCATGGAAACGCTGTTTACCTTCCCGCCGGAGTGGTACCTATTTATCTACTTGCACTTTGAGGTGCTTTCGAACTGCTAGTTGGCAGCAGCAGGGACCAAGCAACGGGAGCTCACCCCGTCGCGGGGATCCGAACCGCCGACCTTCTGATCGGCAAGTCTTAGGCTCTGTGATTTAACCCACAGCGCCACCCGCGTCCCTAAGCCATCAGTACTCAGGCAGAATTACAGGATCTGACCTGTCCTTCTGCCCCTAACCCTAACCTTCTGTCACCCCCTCTGCTCCTAGATCTGATGGGGGCGAGACCAGGGGTCAGCAAACATTTTCAGCAGGGGCCTGGTCCACTGTCCCTCGGACCTTGTGGGGGACCATATTCCTATGCCCCACAAACAACACAGAGATGCATTTTAAATAAAAGAACACATTCTACTCATGTAAAAACACGCTGATTCCCGGACCATCTGCGGGCCAGATTTAGAAGGCGATTGGGCTGGATCTGGGCCCCGGGCCTTAGTTTGCCTACCCATGGGCAAGTCCATCAGAACTGGCACTGCCATGACTGCAGCTTTAATAGTAATAATAAATAATAATAAATTTTATTTATATCCCGCCCTCCCCAGCCGAAGCTGGGCTCAGGGCGGCTAACAACAATCAAAATAATCCAACATTCTAAAAACATTCATTATAAAATTAATTAAAATCAAATTAAAATCAAATTGATGGCAACCATTGGGCTAGAGTTCTGTGAAGAATTACCAAAGGAGAGGGTCAGGCTGTGCCTTGGCCAAAGGCCTGGTGGAACAGCTCTGTCTTGCAGGCCCTGCGGAAAGATGTCAGGTCTCGCAGGGCCCTAGTCTCTTGTGACAGAGGACTGTAACTTTCAAGAACCTTTGCCTGAGCTTCTTTTCGCCTTCTCCCTCCTCTTCCTCTTTCCCTTGTGTGTCATTTTTACATAGTGAGCCTGGGGACAAAGGCTGTATCAGAAATTATTTTTGTAAGCCAACCTGGGATACTTCTAACTAAAAAGCAGGATATAAATTGTGGCAATAAATAACAAAATAGGGACAGGGAGGCTGCAATCACTTAAACAGTATGGGACTTACTGCACACACACACACACACACACTGCACCATATATATAACTTGCAAATATTTATAAATAAACACACACACGCTCATTTTGCTGTGATTTATCAGCAGCCAGTATCGAAAAATAGGAACTGTTCTCTGGTAAATAGGACCTGGATTTCAGCTACCGTGTAGGGGAAGAGGTGTCTGGCCCCCGTGGGGATTAATTCTGAACTTTTTTTTGCGCAGGGAGTTTTTTTGTGTTTTTTTACAGTTTTAGCAGAGCTATTCTGGCTTGATCATCAAATATTAGAACTAGAAGAAACAAGCACTGATGCAAATAAAGAAATATTCTGTGCTGATTTAAAGACTAGTGAATTGCTAAATATTTTTATTAGCTGCTTGCTGGAACTAATTTCACGCCCTGTAGATATAGTGCTTAAGTGGGAAGTAGCGTTAAATTATTCTCCTTTGCAAAGGCAGGGCGATCTCCGTCGCCACAAGACACCACTAGGTGGCAGGCACATGTCTGAAAGGCAGAGCCAGGAACGTTTTGCTTGTGAAGGGATGGACTCTGGTTCGGGGAGAGAGAATATGCTAGATAAGGGGTTGGCAAGGTTTACCTCGGCTGGGCAGTTCACTCCAGCAGAAATCCCTCCGTGGACTGGATCGCGCCCGTGATTTCCGGCTTCTTTGTCTGCGCAGACATGATTTCTGGCGCCACGGAAGCGTGTACTGGTTTAGTGCGGGGACTCACCGAGTGGGTGGCTCAGTTCGGGGGGTTGCTCGGGGGCTGGTTAAATGACCCCCGTGGGCCCCTTGTGGCCTATGGACCTTAGGTTGCCTCCCCCTGTGCTAGATTCATTCCCCCTTCCTGCAAAGGAAGCTTTTAGTCCGACATGGCTCTGAATCCAAATGCAAAACTGCTCAGGAAGGCTATGAAGAATGGCTGGTGTAGGGTGAAGCCTGGAGAAAGAAGATATGACTGGGGAGGAATGTGCATTCTGGGGAGAGTCCTAAGGGCCAGATAAGGAGGTCCAGAGGGCCACTTTTGGCCACCAGGCTCCCCGTTCCTGCTCTAGAGAGCTCAGGATGGAACGCACCAGGTGTTCCTAGTCTACCTTCACAAGAACCCCTCAACTCAGTGACTTTAATGGGCTAGCAGAGATCTGAATCCAGTTCAAGTGTCCCAAGGAAATGTTCATATCAACCTCTTCACACCCGCTATATATTTAGTAAAGTTCTTTGTCTGCTTCGTATACGTTTGGACAGCTCTCGAGAGATCGTAACCAGTTTTTGCATGATGGCCCCTGAGGTGATGAAGCAATTTTTTCATCATTGCTTGGATTCAGTTGGACGCCATTTTGAATCAAGATGTCGGATTGAAACTTTCAAAACGGCACTGATTTCCACCCCCCCTGCTTATCATTCCTGAGCAACGCTTAATGACACACTCTTAGTACATCATAAATTTGTGGCGGACTAGCGCAAGGGTAGAGAACTTGTAGCGCCGCCACCCCCGGTCTTGCCATAATACAACGTAGCAAGGAAGGCTACTGTCAGAGTTGCCTCCAGGTCCCAGCTCACAGAGGACCAACGCTAGTCAGTAATAACGTATAAAAGTCTTTATTGAAGATTAGTTTCCATTTCCAAACCGCAGCGTGCAACTCTACGTCTTAGAACCTAGACCGGTGAAGCTCCATCTGAGTCTCCGCCTCCTAGACACCAGTTTAAGACTCTAGCCTTACTCCACCTCTTCCGTTGTTCTTTACTCCTCTGGGTCCTTCTGCCCCCTGGGGTTTCCTCCTTTCTGGACTCTTCTGACGCTGACCCCCCTGAGTCTTGCCCCTCCTTCCGGCGGGCTTTAGGACCTGGCTCCCTATCCGGGCTACCTGCTGTGCCGCTCGCCTGTACATTTGAACTTGGCGCGCGCGCCCAGCCGGTAACTTTCCTCTTGACCGTTTCCCCGCTCTCCGATGGAGGCGTGGTCAATCCTGACTCATCTCCTCTCGCTGGTGGTGAGAACACTGGTCCCGATGCCTGGGACTCCTCCCCCCCACTGCGCTCTGGTGGGGAAGCTGGTCCTGATTTCCAACTGCTGCTGGCCCCTTCCTTCTGGGGTTTCCCCCTTGGCACCCCCCCTTGCCCTGGCCATCGGCGCTCCCTTCTGTGAATCTTCCGATTCGCTGGAGAGGCTCATGGAATCCCTCTGATCACTGTCACCGCCTACGCTCCCCTCGGATTCCTCCCCCTCGCTCTCCATTTCCTCCCTCTCCTGTGCCTCTGCTCCTGAGCCCCTGACAGCTACGTTTTGGTTCGCATACTGCTTCAGAAAGTGTGCATTAGCTGGTTTTGCTTTTTAAATGCAAACCTCTTATTCTTCCCCACTTCCCAACTTGTGCTGTTCTGCTCACTCTTTTCTACAATGGGCTAAATCCCTTCGCTCCACGTTCCTTCCAGCCCAACTCTTCAAGGGGTCTTTACTCTCACACATGTAACCCCAATTTGGGGTCTGTATTGTCACTTGGCACTATTGGGCAGCTACTGGGTCTCCAGCAATATGGAGGCCTGACACCTGCCCTTGTTGTTGTTGTTTAGTTGTTTAGTCATGACTCTTCATGACTCCATGGAACAGAGAACACCAGGCACTCCTGTCTTCCACTGCCTCCCACAGTTTGGTCACACTTATGTTCGCAGCTTTGAGAACACTGTCCAACCATCTCGTCCTCTGTCGTTCCCTTCTCCTTGTGCCCTCAATCTTTCCCAACATCAGGGGTGGCTAAGTCCATCCACCATCTTAGTTTCCCACAAGGCCTTCAGTGTACTAGCATTCTGGGGCATTCTCAGAAATTTAAATAGCGGTTAGACTCTGCCACAGGGTCCACTGAAGAGGGTACATTGTCTAGTGCCTCCTCAACCCTAAAGCACCAGTCCCATTCTTGGGATTGCAATCTATTTTAAATTGTTTTTAAGCTGGTATTTTAAATTGTCGTGGCCCACCCTGGGTGAAGGGCAGCTAATAAATCAAATTGTTTTTTATTATCACTACTACTACTGCCCTGACCTTGTTCCACAGACAGCAAAGAACCAATGGCCTAGATAGCCATAATGTTCCTTGCGTTGTTTTAAGTTACAAATAATGCTATCACCTATGACCATCTTACATGTGATATGAAACAAAATATAAAGCTGATTTTTTTCATTATTCATTATGATAGACCAAGATATCTCTCTCTCTCTCTCTCTCTTTCTGTGTGTGTGTGTTCATATTCTGCCATGGAAACAGTGAAGGCCAAATGCTTCTTGCCAGTTTTCTTGAAATACAAGTTTGTTCTATAATCAGCCAAGGGATAACTTGGCCTTTTCTGGGAAAAACAACAAGAAAAAAGAAAGTTCAAATAATATAAGGGGTTGTAATGGCTCCTGTGGGGATAAAGTGTGTGTGGTGTTTTTTTTTTAACCTCTCCTCACAGGAACCCATTTTGTATTATCTTTCTCTTGCTGATGGCGGAAATCAATTTTAATAGAACTGACAGGAAACGAGGATGTAAAACTTCAAATAGAACAAATCCTGCAAGGTTCAGAAATAATAAAATAAGTTATGAAGTCATTTTTAAAGTTTAGAAAAATCAGATTTTTTTTTTCCAAGTGAGCAGCCTTTTAGAAAGATACAAACACCACAGCCCTGTCTGGCAAAAGTCTTTCAAATGGCATAGCCAGAAATGTACGATTAAAACAGTGTACATCTAAAAATATAAATCAAGTTGAAAAATATAAATATAAATTGGCGGCATATTTATGTTCCACAGACAATACCGTTGTGGGAAAATATATAACAAGGAATATCACTTGATCCATTGTTCTGCTTTTGAGCCATATTGTCAGTTATAACAAGAGAAATTTACACGTTCATGTTCTTCACATTAGGCTTGATGCTCGCCCCAAATTGCAACTTGGACTGAATATTGTGGTTCTGTCACTTCCAACCACTACTCCAAAAAATTAAAAATCTGGCAGATATTCCAAAATCTGTCATGTTTCTGATCAATCTTCTTACAATGAACTATGCTTAAGTGAATGCTTGTTATGCATTCCTCAGTGTTCACAGAGATGGTGGGGAAGGGGTACCGTATTTTTCGCTCCATAAAACACACTTTTTTCTTCCTAAAAAGTAAGGGGAAATGTCTTTGCGTCTTATGGAGTGAATGTGTGGTCCCTGGAGCTGAATTGTCCAGGGGCAAAAAGCAGATTATGGGGGGGGGGGGGTTGAAAGAGGGAAGTGGGTGTTGAAACAAAGCTGCTGATTGTTTGCTGATTGGGGAGAGAGATAAGGGATGCTAGAGATAAAGGAGGCTGCCTGGGAGCGGGGAGGTAAAGACAGCAAACTTTCAAAGGGTGGAAACAGGAAGACTAAAGCAATAAGGAGAGAAATTAGAAGAAAAGGAGGAGCAAAAATCTGCTCTAGCTAAGGAAAGACACTAAGGCAAACAAGAGGGAAGGGAGTGTTGAAAGGAAGCAGCTGACCGGCAAGCGATCGGGAGGGAGATAAGGGATGCGATAAAGGAGGCTGCCTGGGAGGGGGGAGGTAAAAGTCCATAGATCCTCAGGATTTTTGCATTGGGTCACCCCAAATTCACCATCAGATCACATAGCATGTCCATGGCTACAGCCTGCACCAAAAAAATCACACATCCACTGTTGCATGGGGCCGCAATGGCGCAAAAACATGGTTACAAAGCACGGATCCACATGGATTCTCAGGATTTCTGCACTGGGCTACCCCAAACTCACTGTCAAATCACATGTCTGTGGCCACAGCATGAACCACAAAAATCATACATCCACTGTTTCGTTCAGAATATTTTTTTTCTTGTTTTCCTCCTCTAAAAACTAGGTGAGCCTTATGGTCAGCTGGGCCAGTTCAGTTCTAGCCAATGAAAAGAGTGGGACGGCTTTAGAACTACCTGAAAAGGGTTAAGATGCTCTCCACACCCCACCCCACTTTGAGCTATGATCCTTTTCCCATCTCATGTCTGATGTGTTACCAGTTTGGATTCACTTCAAAAGCATATTTGGTTGGGCCATCTACGGTTTGAACATTACCAAGAGACAACCTTTTCCACTGGCGCAAGATTCACAGTAGCACAGGGGGGAGGAATTCAGTTCAGTTTGCGTCAAAAGGGGAATCTATCTAATCTGAACTTTCTGGAACAAGATGTGGAGTGAAAGACAGCTATCTATTGAAATTCGCACTTCTCTGAATGTAATGTTATATTGGGGGAAGTTGTGGATTAGGCAGAATTGCATACAGGATGTGTGTGTGCATGTGTATATATCCCACTGAAGTGTTGATTAATTTTCATCATGAGACCTTTAATTTTTTTTAAAAAGGATATGAAAATCTGAATAACAGAATCCTGTAAAAATACCGGTAAGATACTGAAATAAACTGATTCTAGATTCAGGTAGATAGCCGTGTTGGTCTGACGCAGTCGAAATAAATTAAAGGGTGGGGTGGGGTCCTACTACCCTTCTGAGAAAAACCCCACCTCACCCTCCCACTATATACAAAGGCCTGGTGACTTCCGTTTCCGTGTATCTGAAGAAGTGTGCATGCACACAAAAGCTTATACCCAGAACAAACTTAGTTTGTCTCTAAGGTGCTACTGGGGAAAAAATAATAATTTTTGAAATAAACTGAGAATGACATATTTGCCCATACCTGTTTTGCAAAACAACAACAACAAACCTATGGTTACGTGAAACATACTCAATAAACACACAAGACGTAACTGGCTGTACTTTTGAATAAATAAGGTATACTATTCATTGTATCAAATTGTAGATTTCAACGGAAGTATCATAAAGTTCAACGAAAAAAGCAGAAGACCCAGTGGATCAGTTCATTCTCTGGTCAGTTCATGCATAAGGCCCATACATGTATAAGTGTCTATCCCACCTGTCTGTTCAAAGAGTCCAATAATTCACCTGAAGAGTTGTTACAGTTCCACAGAATCCTTTCACAGAGTCTAAGACAAGGATTTCCGGAATATCAGCCTTGTTTCGCCATCCTAGGCTTCATCAGTAGAACAGGCTCTAGGTAATGCAAATAAATACAATATCATAATATCACTCATTTTTACAGCAAAACTAATATAAAAAAACCACAAACAATTGTACATACCATATGTAATATTACAGCATAGTGGATCTTATAGCATAGTAGTGGTTGCAGTAAGCAGCGACTGTTACAAAGGAGGAGAAGGACTTGGATGGATGCAAAATTAAACTACCAGAAAGAAATCAGTGTACTTTAAGAGTGTTTATTGTAGTTCTTAGTAAAGGTAAAGGTAAAGGTACCCCTGCCCGTACGGGCCAGTCTTGCCAGACTCTGGGGTTGTGCGCCCATCTCACTCAAGAGGCCAGGGGCCAGCGCTGTCCGGAGACACTTCCGGGTCACGTGGCCAGCGTGACATCGCTGCTCTGGCGAGCCAGAGCCGCACACGGAAACGCCGTTTACCTTCCCACTGGTAAGCGGTCCCTATTTATCTACTTGCACCCGGAGGTGCTTTCGAACTGCTAGGTTGGCAGGCGCTGGGACTGAGCAGCGGGAGCGCACCCCGCCGCAGGGATTCGAACTGCCGACCTTTCGATCGGCAAGTCCTAGGCGCTGAGGCTTTAACCCACAGCGCCACCTGCGTTCTTACCTCTCATAATATCAGAGATGCTTGCTCCTGAAGAATGATCACATTAGAATCCCAAAAACTTCTGCATGGAGGTGTGAAAAAAACCTACTGTCCTGTAGCTTTTGCCTCTAGTTTGGGGTCCCTGTTATTAATCCGGGTCTTGGACAGCCCAATGTGGGGGCCACGTGAGATGCCTCCAGGTACCATGCATCCACCAGGCAGGGTGAGACCACGGCTTCAGGGGGCAGAACCTCCTGAGGTGGTCCCCGTGGCCGCTCTGCCCACCCCCGCTGCTATCGGGGCCGATTTGGGGCGAGATATTGCTGAAATAAGTGTAAGATCTTGCAGAGCGCACGAGATCTTGCCCCAAATAGGAGGCATCACCCCAAATTGTCACTGATTGGCAAATAGGTGGCAAGGTGGGGAGTGCAGGTGGCAGCAGACTCAAGCGGCAAAACAGAATGTGCTGCCTCTGGGTGCCCCACAATACATACCAGCTGTCAAGGTCCGGTTCACAGGTGATTGAAGTCCCAGATGGGGATGTCGGGACCGGGGGCAAGATGGCGGGGTGGGAGAGGAAAGGGAATCCAGAAGCCAGGAGTTAGGAAGCCAAGAGTCCGAGGGTCAGAGAACTGGGAGTCAAGAAGCCAAGAGTCTGAGGGTCAGGAAGCAAGGAGTCACGAAGTCAAGGGTCCGAGGATCAAGAAGCAAGGAGTCAAGGAGCCAAACTCAGCAAGGCAAGGAATGTGTTGCTTTGGCAAAATGCTGAAGGGAAATGCTGACCTTATACCCCTTCCCGGCTCTTGCCACCAGGTTCTGTGAGTTACCAATTGGCCTTACCTGTGCGGCTGCGCCTTGCCTCTTCAGAACAAACTTTGGAAGGCCCCAGTCCTGCAAAGTCCTACTGGTCACAGGGCCTGGCTCCTGCATGCACTCCTGACACCAGCACAAGATATGCTTTCGATGTGTCATTTATGTGCCAACGATGCTTAACCATCTGCATATGATTTATCCTCATACGTAAAAGGCTAAAGGACCCCTGGACGGTTAAGTCCCATCAAAGGTGAATACGGGGTTGCAGTGCTCATCTCGCTTTCAGGCTGAGGGAGCCGGCGTTTGTCCACAGACATTTTTCCAGGTCCTGTGGCCAGCAGTACTAAACTGCTGGCACAACAGAACACCGTGATGGAAACTAGAGCGCACAGAAACACCATTTACCTTCCCACCACAGTGGTACCTATTTATCTACTTGCACTGGCGTGCTTTCAAACTGCTAGGTTGGCAGAAGATGGGACAGAGCAAAGGGAGCTCACCCCGTCATGGAGATTTGAACCGCCGACCTTCTGATCGGCAAGCCCAAGAGGCTCCATGGTTAATAATAATAATAATAATAATAATAATAATAATAATAATAATAATTTATTATTTGTACCCTACCTATCTGGCTGAGTTTCCCCAGCCACTCTGGGCGGCTTGCAACACAGATTAAAAATACATTCAAATACATTCAAATGTCACACATTAAAAACTTCCCTGAACAGAGCTGCCTTCAGATGTCTTCTAAATGTCAGGTAGTTGTTTCTCTCTTTGACATCTGAAGGGAGGGCGTTCCACTGGGCGGGTGCCACTACTGAGAAGGCCCTCTGCCTGGTTCCCTGTAGCTTTGCTTCTTGCAGTGAGGGAACCGCCAGAAGGCCCTTGGCACTGGACTTCAGTGTCCAGCAGAACGATGGGGGTGGAGATGCTCCTTCAGGTATACTGGGCCGAGGCCGTTTAGGGCTTTAAAAGGTCAACAGCAACACTTAGAATTGTACTCGAAAATGTACTGGGAGCCAATGTAGGTCTTTCAAGACTGCTGTAATGTGGTCTCAGCGGCTGCCCCCGGTCATCAGCATTACCTTGTGAGATAGTGGAGGCTGGTCCAACAGGTCTAATAGGTCACTGCCCCAGCAATCTCAGTCTTCCCACAGTAAACCCCCACCTGCCTGCCTTCTTTAATTACAACTGGTCCAGGAGGTAGCACTAGCTGTCAGCTTCATCCTACGTAGTCTTGCCTTTGTAGGACCCATCGGGGAAGAGTGTGGGGGACGGGACACGCTGGCTCTTCCTGTCATTGGCTTTGCCTCCACTTCCTGTCAGAACGTGCATCATGTTTTGAAGAGAACAATTTGCCCCATAGATTCCCTACCACGGCCAAAAGGAAAACGAGGGAAGGCTGAAAGGCACAAATTGCATGTTAGTTACCGGGTGCAGATAACGACAACGATACACAATCTGCAGACATTCTGCTCATTTGTAGCTTTGTCTCTCTGAGTCCGAGAAATCACTGCAGGCACTTAGCCAGAAATATGGTGGTAAGGGAGCATGATAACCCTAGAGGGGGCATTGAATCATTGCACGAGAGCCAGAACATGAATGCAGGAAGCCTAATAATGTTTTAAGTTATTTGATTGTGTTTCTTCTTAGTGAGCAATTTGGCAGAATGCTGCCTGTGCAATTTCTAAGGGGGGTTAGCTGCTCCTCTAACGCCCTACAGCCCTGGACCACAAGCACTAGTTAGCATCAACAGAGGAAGATGATTTGCACAGCATCATCCTGGAGTCCATCTATTCCAGCTCAGCATTGCCTAGTAGCAGCCCTGCAGGGTCTCAGGCAGAGGGCTCCTCCCACATCACCCAATCATTTTGACTGGAGATGTCAGAGATTGAACCCGGGCCTGTGTGTGTGTGTGTGTGTGTAATGGTAGAGTCTAAAATCTTTGGAACTGCTTGGATATTGTGACCTTAGGGCAACTCCTCAGACTGCCAACTTCTGAATACTAAGGGACAATTTCTAAATTACACTGCGGGAGGCAGTGGAGGACAGAGGTGCCTGGCGTTCTCTGGTCCATGGGGTCACGAAGAGTCGGACACGACTAAACGACTAAACAACAACAACATTCAGAAGTTGGCAATTTGAGGACTTGCCCTAAGGTCACAATATCCAAGCAGTTCCAAAGATTTTAGCTTTCTCAAGCCCTTCCTCATTTCTCTAGTTTTTTGTGGACTCTGAATCATTACATGGTATATGGCCCCTAGGAGGTTGACTACGAGAGAATGTGGCCCTTAGGCTGAAAAAGCTTCCCCAGCTCTGTTCTAATCCATGGTCAGCAATGCTATCCATTGCACACATTGCACCCCTTCTTTTGCCCCCCACCCCTGTATTTCCGGACACACATTACATCCCAGGAGCAGAAGTATATCAGGCCAGCTATGCCTCTGCAAAATGAGTAGCTTTTGTTTAGAATTAATGGCCCCTGTAGTTGCCTCTGTATTAGGCATTTCTCGGAACAGGGCTTCCACTTTCCAGTGTTGTGGTGTTGTTGTTGTTTTGAAAAAGCTTTAATGTCCATGCTTTTGCCTGGTAGAGCTAGTCAGCTTCAATTCAACACAGCTGGGTTGCATTGGTCTCTCTCTCTCTCTCTCTCTCTCTCTCTCTCTCTCTTCCATAGAATGTGATAAAGAAGATCTATATCCCAAGCCTCGGAGCATATTCCATGCCCCGAACACATGGCAAATGTTGTCAGATGGCAGCATCCAGACTGAGTTCCAAGAGAAGCCATCCAGTCATTGATAATGAAACTGAAATGCTTAACTGTAAAGTGGGTAATCATCATTAGTTCCTTTGGTATTCCTCATAATGACATTAATCATGGCGTACTCATTAGATTTTAATAGGCCTGTAATATGTTAATCCATAGTAATTCTATTGCAGTTCAGCATTAGCTAATGCCCACTTCTTGGAAAGTGTTCTGTAAGTCCGTTTTATAATACAGCTTACGAATTCAATCTGGATAAAGAGAGAAAAACGAGGTTTCTCCAAAGCTCAGGACCGAGGCGATGGGTAAGGGACAGCCCAGTGTGATTGTCCAAGCAAAGGGGTTCATACGGTCATGTACCTGTACAAGGGGTGTTGAGTGGATATGGTCACAAAAATGCAATATAGCATCCTCATTTCAAGGCAATTTATATTCTTGTTACGACCCAGCAGCATAGACCAGTGATCTTCGACCAGTCCAGACCCAAGACCCACCTCTGATTCCCAAGCTGAACATGGGACTCGTGTTCACTTGTGATTTATTCTTAATAGCGCTAACAATGTATGATATTAATCCTAAAGTGGCAGTTCCCCTAGTGATATGCATTGTGTTACCTCAGCATTGCCGCTAAAGGAAAACTAATCCTGCTATGGGGCAGGAGAAAGTCACGAACATGCAGCTGGCCAGAAATATGTATCTTATTTTTTAAAAAAATGGCTCACACCTTTCTTCTGCCACATTGCAACTCTTGTGGAAATGGATAAAATTAGCATCTCATCCCAGTCACACGCAGCAGTCCTTTGGTCTTATGAGCCCAAGCTGGAATCCAACATGGCAGCAACATCTTTGCTGTGGGTCCCAACCCACTGGTTGAAGACCTATGGCACTGACCACTGCTGGTACTGTCAAATGGGGTAGAGCATCAGTGTGCAAAATAATTTTTGGATAATAGGAGATGTAGTGGGGGGGGGATGATGGCCTGCTTTAACCTTCTGGCTACCATTGCCCCAGTGTGCAAAAATTGTCCACCTACATTTTGCACATATTGACTGCTCCCCGGACAGTGGAGTTAGGAGCACTGTGTGGGCATGCTTATTCTGTACATGTTCACATGAGTACATGAGGCCTTCTTGGAGAAACTGTTGCCCCAGTCTGCTGATCACCTGGCTATTGGAACAACAGGAGAGTAATGACTCGGCCAAGACAGTTTTATGTCTCCATGTGGTATGGTATTTGAAATATACTCGGAGTCGAGTGTGGATTTCATTCTCTTTATTCAGCTCATAGTAGTGCGGAATGGAAGTTCCCCCAAAATGTCTGCTTTATATACACAATGGGCCCCACGTGATTGGCTAATTCTGGGGTTCTCCTGCAGGCCAATCAGGTTGTGGATTCACTTCCACCTGGAGTTGGATTGGGTGGCTCCTGCGGACCAATCAGACTGCTGCATTCTGGATCCTATTGTTTTAGGACCAATCAGACTGCTGCATTCTGAATCCTATTATTCTATGACCAATCACACTGCTGCATTTTGGATCCTATTCAACTCAGTACATAACATTATTGTAGTAGGATCTGGGAGACTTGGCTTCAAATTCTTACTCAGCTGCACTGAAAACATGTGTAATTGCTGGTGTAATTGTGTGATATACAGCATCAGAGGTAGTGTTGAGTTGTCTGCAGCTACAACTCTCTCCTTCAAACAGGGATGCTCTTGCTTGGGAATGGTTCGTCACTGGTGCCGTGTTGATGTCTGACACATGGTGTCTGATGCAGATATTGAACCCCAGCAATCCTGTGCACAGAAAGTGGGGGTGGGAATGAGGAACAGACAGTCAAATGAATCCTTGCAGATCCTAAGTCACACCAGAGGCCACATATTTTTAAAACCAGAATTCAATCAATATAAACTCGCATAGATATAATTTAAGCAGGGATAAAAAAAAAACACCCACACTAACCTAGTAACTAAAGCTACTAAAAATGCAAAGTTTATAGTCCATCTGTCTCTTTGCTTCAGGGAGCCTGTATTAAATTCATTGCTAAATAAAACAAATAAGCCCAGCAAAAGTCGGCACTGAAATCTGCATACTCATAAGAGAATTAACAGAACTTTCTTGTTATGATGGCTGATTCTCAATTTGCATCTTTAAAGAGTTGTGACCATGTCTAGGTTTCTGCCTTCCTAGTTATATTGGAGGCAGGATGGTCTTATGGCTTTGGGGTCCTGCATGATTACTTTTTGAACAGGTGCTGGATGTGAGCAGGATTCTGCAAGGGGGCCCGAGGGGGCTGGTAGGAAAGCAAAAATCAATAGGGATAAAATATTGTCTCAGCCAAAACTGAATGTCATTTATCTTTGGGGAAACAATCAAAGGCGTATTACTACACATTTAAATACAGGATGTACCAAACTATGGGCTTTTTGGTTCTTCAACCAGCACTTAAAATCTTACTTTTACTACCCCATTGTCCCCAAATTCTGGAGTTGGCAGCAGGTGAAATTTTTACTACCTCCTTCTGGATAACTTCAGGACTCTTAAAAGCCTCTGGCCTGAAGATGGTCACTCTGTTCCATAGCCTTGTGCCTGATGCACCCATTGTGCCACTGAAATTGTGAAGTACTGAGTGAGGCCTTTGGTTCCTTAGGTTTAGCTGTCCATGGTTGTTAAGTTGTGGGTGAACATATCAGACGACACAGCGATTCTTCAGACAGCTCTTGTTTATTCACTGGCCAGAACAGAACTAAACAGAAGGATTCAGCCAACCTGCTTATATAGAGCTCAACTACAAAGCAACAGTAACAACTTTCTGTAACTATCCAATCACTGAACGTCACTTTCAATTCCTTATTTGCATATGCGGACCTGAGTGAAAGCTATCTACAGTATCCCCCTGCTGGCCCAGGGTGAGAACTTCACTACATAACAATGATGGTCTGGGCTCTGTCCTGTAAGCCCTGGCGATATGGTTGTTTTGTGGGTTCCTGTCTGTCCATGTGATGCTCAGAGTCCTGAATCTGATCCGGCACCCTACCTGAAGAATCTGCAATCTGTGACTCTGAGGTCCCATCTGCACTATACATTTAAAGCACCATTATGCCACTTTGAATGCCACAGCTTCCCCCAAAGAACCCTGGGAAATGTAGTTTAATGGTGCTGAGAGTTGGTAGGAGACCCCATTCTCCTCACAAAGCCACAATTCTCTGAGTGATTTAACAGGCAATATCTCTTCTCGAGGAACTCTGGGAATTGTATATCTGTGAGGGGAATAAAGGTCTCCCAGCAACTTGCTGCAACACCCTTAACAAACTACCCTCCCTGTTATGTACTCAAGTTCTCACCCTGGGCCAGCAGGTGGATACTGTAGATAGTTTTCATTCAGGTCCACATATGCAAATAAGGGATCGAAAGTGACGTTCAGTGATTGGATAGTTACAGAAAATGGTTACTGTTGCGTTCTAGTGGAGCTCTATATAACACTCCCCAGATTTCTGTGGGGGAAGCCATGACTTTTTAAAATGGTATGATACCGCTTTATAGTTCAGATAGGGCTTGACAGCTGCTGGAATCTGACGTCATGGCATAACCTACTTCACAGAAAATAAAGGACGGGGCAAATCCATGTGCCACCCTGCGCTTCTGGGAAGGACAGGATAAAAGTGTAGTAAATAAAAGAATCGCAAGGTGATGTGTGGTATTTCTGCATACAGGAACTTGGGGTCTTGTCACATGGCTATATCTGACAGGCTGAAGAAGGCCTCATCAACTGGCGTTTTCAGAGGAATTGTTTACCCTAAACTTCCCCAGTATTTTCAATGTCTTTTCTAAAATGCAGCCACTAGAGGTGGCCTTAGAATTCTTTCCTATATAATTACTTTCTTATGACAAGATGCTGCTGTTTTACAGGATTGTTATTAGGAATCATCTTTAAAGGCGTCTATCCACTTATTAATAGTCATGCTGATAAGCAGCAAACTCTGTTTGTTGCCAAGGGAAGAATTAAATATTTTGATTCTTTTTCTTCTCCCTGAGTGACAGATAGAACTAAAACTGTCTCGCGTTAATGGATACAGGCACGAATCGTGTTTTCTCCATCAATTTGGCTTTTGAGGGCGTCCTCCTTCAAAGAGAGAGTAACTTTATTTTCTGCTCCGGAGAAGCACATTGCTAATGAGGATTTAAAACACTGCAATTTGGCTCCATAAACAACACAGTTTCTTACGCAGGCGGGTGTGGGGGTGGAATGGTCAGGATACAGGCCTGAAAATGCTACGTGAATAATTAGGTATCTCTCGAGGCTACTTATGACCTCTCACGTAGTCACAATAGCAAGTGGTGCTGAATTTGTTGAGGAGGTCTTGCACATGATTCTGGTTCAAGGTTCTTGTATCAATTTACAAGGCCCCTAACAAATTGGGTCCAGGATATCTTAGGGACCACATGACTTATTATATCCCTGCCGGATCACAGTGGTCTTCAGGGGTGTCATGGGTAATGGTCCCCCATGACTTGGATACATGGCTCATATCCACCAGTCATCTTGCATTTTGGACTCACAGCTGTCCATGGAGGCACAGGCCAGTTCTGTGTCCAGGGCAGCTGTCTACCATCTGGTATGCAGGCTAAGACTCTACCTGCCTGCAGACTGTCTCGCCAGAAAGGTGCATGCTCTAGTTATCTCCCGCTTGGACTACTGCAATGTGCTCGATGTGGGGCTACCTTTGAAGGTGACCCGGAAACTACAACTAATCCAGAATGTGGCAGCTAAACTGGTGACTGGGAGCGGCCGCTGAGACCATATAGCACCGGTCCTGAAAGGCCTACATTGGCTCCCAATAAGTTTCCTAGCATAATTCCAAGTGTTGGTGCTGACCTTTAAAGCCCTAAATAGCCTCGGCCCTGTATACCTGAAGGAGCGTCTCCACCTCCATCGTCCAGCCAGGACACTGAGGTCCAGCTCTGAGAACCTTCTGCTGGTTCCCTCACTGCGAGAAGTGAAGCTACAGGGAACCAGGCAGAGGGCCTTCTCGGTAGTGGCACCTGCCCTATGGAATGCCCTCCCATCAGATGTCAAGAAAATAAACAACTATCTGACTTTTAGAAGACATCTGAAGATAGCCCTGTTTCGGGAAGTTTTTAATGTTTGATGTTTTATTGCTTTTTTATTATTACTAATATTCTGCTGGGGAATGGAGTGGCTGGATAAACCCAGCTCGATTGGCAGGGTATAAATAAATTATTATTTATTAAATTATTTATTTGTAATTTATTTATTTATTTATTTATTATTATTGCATTCAGTAGTCTGGGCTCAATTTTATGGAACACATTTTCAGTTGAGGTCAGACAGGCCTCAACAAAGCACGACTGTGTACATTCCTCTCTTGAAATAGAGTGCTGATGGTTGTTGCAGTTGGGGAAATAAACCAGGTGGGATGGGGAACAGAATGAAATATCCAGGAAAATGGCATGCTCTTGAACAAGAAGGATTTTGTTGCTGGTCCCCAACGCAATCTCCATTTCTTGACCCTCCGGTGCTCTGAGGACTAGAGAGTGATGATCTTAGAGCCGGTGCAAATTTATTTAAAATTACAGAACTGGGTCCAGCTCAGGATTAAAACTTTCCATCATTATTATGGCAGCCTTATGCTATCCTTTGGGCCAACAGCTTTCAGGCTTTTTATCTTAAAGAAGCCAATGTGGAGTTAAGAATAAGAACTGCATTAATTCTAAAGTTGTTTAGGACTTGACCTGAGCTTTTACAGCTAAACAAAAAAATTAAACGCGAGTGACACCAAAAGGAAAACCTGTCTGCTTTCAAGTAAACATGCAATACAGTAATACAGTGGTACCTCGGAAGTCGAAAGGAATCCATTCCGGAAGTCTGTTCAACTTCCAAAACGTTCAGAAACCATGCATGGCTTCCAATTGGCTGCAGGAAGCTCCTACAGCCAATCGGAAGCCACGTCAGATGTTCGGGTTCCAAAGAATGTTTGCAAACCGGAACACTCACTTCCGAGTTTGCAGCATTCGGGAGCCAAAACATTCGACTCGCAAGGCGTTTGGGATCCAAGGTACTACTGTACCTTGGTTCTTGAATGGCTTAGTTGCCGAACAAATTGGCTCCCGAATGCTGCAAACCCGGAAGTAAGCGTTCCGGTTTGTGAACATTTTTCGGAATCTGAACATCTGAGGTGGCTTCCGCTTGAGTGCAGGAAACTCCTGCAGCCAATCAGAAGCCGCGCCTTGGTTTTTGAACAGTTTCGGGAGTTGAACGGACTTCTAGAATGGATTAAGTTTGAGAACCAAAGTATTGTTGCTTTGTTGTTTAGTTGTGTCCGACTCTTCGTGACCCCATGGACCAGAGCACGCCAGGCACTCCTGTCTTCCACTGCCTCCCGCAGTTTGGTCAAACTCATGCTGGTAGCTTCGAGAACACTGTCCAACCATCTCGTCCTCTGTTGCCCCCTTCTCCTTGTGCCCTCCATCTTTCCCAACATCAGGGTCTTTTCCAGGGAGTCTTCTCTTCTCATGAGGTGGTCAAAGTTTGGAGCCTCAGCTTCAGGATCTGTCCTTCCAGTGAGCACTTAGGGCTGATTTCCTTCAGAATGGATAGGTTTGATCTTCTTGCAGTCCATGGGACTCTCAAGAGCCTCCTCCAGCACCATAATTCAAAAGCATCAATTCTTCAGCGAACCAAGATATTACTAAAAAAAAAAAAATCCTTCCAGTAGCACCTTAAAGACCAACTAAGTCAGTTCTTGGTATGAGCTTTCGTGTGCATGCACACTTCTTAAGATACACTGAAACAGAAGTTTCCAGACCCTTCTATATAGTGAGAAGGTGGGGAGGGGTATTACTCAGAAGGGTGGTGGGAATGGGTGGTTGGCAGATAGCTGTGATGAGCCTGTTGACGACTCTTAATTCCGTTTATAAACGGACATAAATCGGACATCAGGAATCACAAGACAGAGAAACCAGTAGGAGAACACTTCAATCTCCCAGGACATTCTATACAAGATCTCAAAGTAGCTGTTTTACTACAAAGGAATTTCAGAAATAGACTGGAAAGAGAAGCTGCTGAATTACAACTTATCACCAAACTTAAAACCATGGAGAAACCTGGCCTGAACAAAGACCTTGGATTCTTATCTCATTATACATGACAAAGCCATTTTTCACCTTTTCACCCCTTGCTTCTCCCTGTAAGACCTATTGCAGTCGTTAAGAGTCGTCAACAGGCTCATCACAGCTATCTGCCAACCACCCATTCCCACCACCCTTCTGAGTAATACCCCTCCCCACCTTCTCACTATATAGAAGGGTCTGGAAACTTCTGTTTCAGTGTATCTGAAGAAGTGTGCATGCACACGAAAGCTCATACCAAGAACTGACTTAGTTGGTCTTTAAGGTGCTACTGGAAGGAATTTTTTTTGTTTTGACTATGGCAGACCAACACGGCTACCTATCTGTAACAAGATATTACTGTACAATATTACTTGCTCTGTATTTTTTTTTTAAGTAGATTAAAAAAAACAAAAACCAGTCATCTGGTCTCCTTTCAACCACCAAATAAAAGGATTCCTTTGACTTCCACATAGTCCACTGAGTCCAAACATACACACCCCAGTGTGGTCCTGTAGGCTATAGTGGCCAAAATGCACTTATTTATAATGTGGTTGGCCTCCGTGACTAGGAATACCTATACCCAGCTTCCGATGCTGTGCCAGCTGTGACCTTCCCCAGATAGGACTATCCTGCCTTCAGACACTCATGCTCTGGTACCCTCCAATCTAGACTACTGCAATTCACCCTGTGTGAGGCTGCCCTTGAAGACATTGCAATAATACAAGTGCAAAACGCAATGGCCCGTGTTGACAGGAGATGTGGGCTGAGGAGATATAACTCTGATTTAGAAATAACTACCCTGGTTGCCAGTTGTTTTCCAGGCCCAATCAAATGTGTGTTTTTCCCCCTGTGGTGGGTCCACGACTGTGGAATGCGGTCCCCATTGTGGTGTGCTTACCTGCATTGTGAGTTAAGACACACCTCTTTTGTCAACCTTTGGGGTGAGGGAGCTGTGATGGAATGAATTTACGAACCATTTTATGCTTTATTGTGAGCTGCACTGAGGTAATTGTTTTTAAGCGCTTGTTTTGTATGGCTGCTATATGCTGCTTATTATGCTGTCAACCGCCCCGTTGTCTTCCGGTGAAGTGTGGCGTATCTTTTTCTTAAAGGATATATAACAAAATAAATAAATAAACTGTGTTATTCCTTTTTGAAGTGGGAAAGGCAACTTTCCCTCATCTGAAGAGCTACAGCGGGCATCTCCGTGATAAAATAAAAATAAAAATGGTGCTGATTTTTGAGCATACATTCTTCAATAATTTACTATGCTTCAATCTTATGTATATTTAACAAGTTTCTCTCTTCGCATACACATAAACCTGTAAGCATTAATTTCCCCCTGCAACCTGACACAGTTCTTGTGGAGAAACTGCACACCAGCAATAATATAATCTTGTAAACAGAATTTAATTATTTATGTAAAAGTAGTGAAATGACTTTACAATCAAACTCAATGGATTTTTATGTAATTTGTTTTCTCCCCTAAGCCTGTTATGTAAAAGTGTAAATATTACAAATTATACACGCTGCTTCACTTGTAGAGTGTTTAATATTTTAACAAACTTAAGATGGTCTCTCCCCCCCCCCCAGTTCTTGTCACCACAAAAGCTATTAAATGGTGCCTTTAGTGACAAATTCTTAGCACGTAGTAATTATACTTTTACTGGGATGTCTTTTAATAGTGTGAGATGGAAGCACATGAGTTTTTGAAGCTGGACTCCTGGGTGGTGATGGGTAGCGGGTGGGGGAGAATTATGATGTGGTTTATATTTAAAGTGGAACCGACCTAATTCACGATTTCCGGAAGAAAAATGCACAGACCAAACACCGTAATCATTCAAAGCGTGCACTTCTCCGAATTTTGCTGTGCTGTTCTCCAGTTAAGTGAAATGCATATACCAGGGTGAAAATAATGTGTGCAAATGCACTGTGTTAGGGAAAATGGCTTTGCAAAAATGTGGCCATTGGGGAAGATTGCATGCAGAAAACTATATTAGAAGAATATAGGGAAATATATATATATATAGAAGGGACCCTGAGGATCATCTAGTCCAGTGATGGTGAATCCTTTAGAGATCTAAAAGGTTCACCATCACTGCAACCCAAAACCTACTTATTGCAAAGTGCCAACAAGGCAATTTAACCTGTATATCTCATTTTTTTCTCTGTGTTTCATGTTTCTTCTTTATGACTGCTGTTGTAAAAAACAATCCTTCATAAAAGTTATTGCATTACATTCTTCATTAAATTATTTTTCCATTGATATATAATTTTATGTTATCATTCAGTGCTTTTTTTCCTTAAAAAATGTTTAGAAGTACTCTCATTTTGACTCAAGAAAATCACCACGCCGTGGCTGGGGGGCGGGGGCGGGAAATAAATACATTTCAAATTGGGAAAAAAAAATACAGTTCAAATTAAGAAAAAATAAATACAGTGGTACCTTAGTTTTCGAACAGCTTAGTTCTCAAACTACAGTGGTACCTTGGGTTACAGATGCTTCAGGTTACAGACGCTTCAGGTTATAGACTCCACTAACCCAGAAATAGCACCTCCGGTTAAGAACTTTGCTTCAGGATGGGAACAGAAATCGTGCAGCGGCAGTGGGAGGCCCCATTAGCTAAAGTGGTGCTTCAGGTTAAGAATAATTTCAGGTTAAGAACAGACCTCCAGAACGAATGAAGTTTTTAACCCGAGGTACCACTGTACTTGGAACCTGAACACTTCAAACCCAGAAATGAGTGTTCCTGTTTTGGAACTTTTTTTGGAAGCTGAGTGTGCTCTGTTCTGAGTATAACTTCTATTTTGAGTGCTGCACTTCTGTTTTTTCCTAGTGAGGGAAGGCGGGCCGGGTGGCAAACTGAGGAGGCAAGGGATGCCCCCCCCCCCCGCAGCCTGTTCCTGCTTGCAAGCAAGTAGGAGTGGGATTGGGTTGCTCTGCTAGGCAGCGTTGCCGCTTGCACGGTAACAGGAGCTGGATCAGGGCTGCTCAGCTGGGGAAGTGCAGGCTCCTTCACACTTTCCATTGAGGGGTTTGTGGCTGCACTCAAGTTTAAAGGGGCCTCCATCTCCACATCAGATTCCCTGCAACCCCATGAAGGGCAGCCAGGCTGAATAGTTGCTGGGGTTGGGGAAGGCGGAGGCAGCCCGGAAGCTGCATCTGAGAGCCCCTGCACCACGTGAAGGCAGCCAGGCGCTCCTCAGCTGAGCTGCCCAATCACACTCCTACTTGTGTGCAAGCAGGAGTGGAGGTGGGGATCTCTCAGAAGTGGAGTGGAGGCATCTGGGCTCTGAACCTCTCAACGGAAAGTGTGACAGAGCCTGCACCTCCCAGTTGGGCAGCCCCAATCCAGCTCTTGTTCCCGTGCATGCAAGCAGCAAAGCTGCCTAGCGGAGCAGCCCGATCCCATGCCTACTTGCCTGCAAGCAGGAGTGGAGACAGGGATCTCTCAGAGGTGGAGCAGGCTGGGGGGCAGAGGGGGGCAGTGGCGGCGATTGCACTGGGACCGCAGGGTGCATTCAAAATAAAAATGGAAAATTTCCAGAAAACCAACGAACTTGCAATTCGTGAAAAAGCAGCAACACAACAAATTGAAAAAAAGCAAACCAACCGCAAATGAATCAATATCACAAGAAAACATAAAACAACCCTGACCCTGACCCTGACCCTAACCCTAACCCAGCCTTCCTCTCTTCCTCACTCCTCCCCTACCCCTGGCATGGAAGCTGCGACACCAGGGCTGCAGGCATTGGACGCGTGCCAGAGCCCTCCTCCTGCTGGGGCAATGGCACGCGTGCCATAGTTTCACCACCACTGATCTAGTCCAACCTGCAGCAATGCAGGAATATGCAGCTGTCCCTTATGGTAAGGTTACTAGATTTTTTCCAAAGAATCCAGGGACACTTTAAAAAAGAAAGAAAGTTATTTTAAAAATTAAGAAGTAATATCTTCTCTTTGGTGGTCTCCTCTGTCACTCGGCCTTCCTCTGGGCCCCAGCCTGCCATATTGGAGCGCTAGCCGCGGTGGAGTAGGCTCGGGTTGGGCCTGGGCTTGGCCACGTGTCCTTAGCCTCCTGGTGCTCTCCTATCCCTTTTCCTGAGCAGCGGCAGCAGAGCGGCAAGGTCAGGGCTCCCCTCTTTTTTCTACTTCATCTTCCTCTCTCTTCCTTCTCCTCTCCTCCTTCTCCCTGCGTCGGCTCCGGGGTTTTCCCGGCCCCGGAGCACTGCTGGGCAGTTGCCCGGGTGCTCTTGTGCCTAGCTTGATTTGGGTAGCGGTATGTATGTGTGTGGGGACGCAGGTGGCGCTGTGGGTTAAAGCCTCAGCTCCTAGGACTTGCCGATCGAAAGGTCGGCGGTTCGAATCCCTGCGGCGGGGTGCGCTCCCGCTGCTCGGTCCCAGCGCCTGCCAACCTAGCAGTTCGAAAGCACCTCCAGGTGCAAGTAGATAAATAGGGACCGCTTACCAGCAGGAAGGTAAACGGCGTTTCCGTGTGCAGCTCTGGCTCGCCAGAGCAGCGATGTCACGCTGGCCACGTGACCCGGAAGTGTCTCCGGACAGCGCTGGTCCCTGGCCTCTTGAGTGAGATGGGCGCACAACCCCAGAGTCTGTCAAGACTGGCCCGTACGGGCAGGGGTACCTTTACCTTTACCTATGTATGTGTGTGTGTGTGAGTGGTTCCCCCAGTTGACGTGCCAGGCATCCCTGGTTCCCCCTCGGCAGTGGCGGCGGCAGCGGCAGTCTCAGCAGCCCAGAGCCAGCCTGGTAGCACAATTGGCTCTGGCTGGCTTCAGGAGCTGCTCACTGCCGTGGCGCCCACCATTTTGCCTTCCCGGAAGTCCCCATATCATGTGTCTTGTGCCAACCAATCACGCAACATTCATTCCCTACTAATAAATCTACAACACTTAAAATATAATTCCGGGGACATTAAATGAAATCCCGGGGTGGATTTTGTCCGGGCACAGATTTGTAAATCCAGGGACTGTCCCCCGGGAAACGGGGACGTCTGGTAATCATACCTTATGGGGATCAAACCTGGGACCTTGGTGTTATCAGCACTACGCTCTAACCAACAGAGCAAATTCATGCTAAAATGCTGATTAATTTTCTTGAGGGCATTTAAACCTAAAAATCATAGACTGGGTGGATGCAGAAGAGTGGTAGGAGGCCCCAGTTGAGGAGCACCCAGGGGAAGAAGGCAGAGCCAGGGGATTGATGGTGGGATGGCAGTGAGTGGTCAGAGAGAGAAGACTGGGAGGAGGTGGAAGCTGAAGAGGCCACAAGGTTTAGTGAGCAGGAAGAGGCTGTGGCAGAGAGCCATCCAGACTCAGAGGCAGCGGAAGAAGCCTGTGGGTCTGTGACCAGCTTCCCTCCCCCTGGTCTCCCAGAACCCACAAAGGTATGAAGAGGGCAGAGCAAAGGACAGGCAACACGAAGGAACCTCAGATTGCTTGGGAAGGACCCAGGTGAGAAGGAGACTGTGGGAAGGCCTTGTAGGGGCAAGATCTACTGGGACAAGTTGCTGTGCTCACTAGGCCTGGCCTCCTGAGCAGCTCTTGTTTTGTTGAATAAAGAGCTAACTACACCACAAACTGATGTCAAAATTTGGACAACTGAACTTAAGACCGGAAAAAATGAAAGACTGGGAAAATATAGAATTGATTTTCCCCAAAGCCATGCATTTTGTACCTTGTTTTTGCTAATATATGCACACTTCACCATTGGTAATGCATTTCTTTACGTATTACTTGGCTGGAGAAGAACACTGCAAAATTAGGAATTTTGAAGGATGGGCGTGCTTTGATTCATGTGTTGTTTTTGGAAAGTGAAAATTGGGGAGGTTCACCTTTAAATGAGAACTCCCCACACCAAAGGTATTATTGCCCTGGAGCTATATTTTGATCTAATGTTTTGTTGGAGATAGGGAAGGGAATGTGGTGGTCACTATTTTAAAAAAGGTGGGGAATATTGGGAGGGGGGAATTCTTCAAAAGTAATTTTCTCCCCTCTGGGTAGGAAGAAAATATTCTCAGAAAAAGAAAAGGGATCAGTTCTAATCAAGACTGCAGCTGACCCCAATCAGCTGTGAAGGATTAAGGCTCCAAATGCCTCTTTAGGTCTGGAAAGAGATAAGGATATACCAAATCAACTCCTGTGATTTGCAGGCAGCAATGGGTGTGAAGCTTTTGGATACATGTACATGTGCATATTAGAAAGAAGCCTGCTTGAGAAAAGCTGCTTCAGGAAAGAATATTGCACGAGGAATTTCCATCCTGGGAATTCCATCCTGTGCTGTGTTTGTTGCAATCGGCACTGTTTCCGTGCTGCTACAGTTCAGTTGCCTCTGAAGCCTACCTTGTTCTTGCGTCAATTTCTGCTGTGGTTTGATTCTGTGATCAATTTCAATGCACTTCAACAGAAGGGAGAAAACAATGCAGAAAATTATTTATATAACAAATTATTTATATAACAACAATTTATATAACAACAACAAATATTGCTTGTATCTGTTTACCTAATTTCCACTCCCGACCTCTGACAACAATGTGAACTGTGGCAATTTCCAGTCCCCTTTCCATGTCTGATGGAATTTGCCAGCATCTGTCCTAAACCACCATCACAATAGGTTACTGGTAGAGCATCTGCTTGGGCTGCACAGGGTTCCAGGTTCAATCCCCAGCATCTCTAGATAGGGCTGGGAAAGCTTTCCTGCATGAAACGCTGGAGAGCTGCTGCCAATCAGGGAAGATGATGGGTGGGGAATCTTTTTCAGCTTGTGGGCTGCATTTGCTTCGGGGCAACCTCTCGAGGGCCACATGCCAGCAAACGTGGGCGGAGCAATGAATATAAATTTTACCATTGCGTTTCAACAAACGTTCGTACAGCCCTTTCTATCCCCCATCTAGGCAAGCAGGAGTTATTATCAATGTTCAAGGACACAAGCAAAAACACTCAAAGGGGATGTTGGCCAAGACGGATGAGGGGTGTGCCTTGGTGAGGAGAGTTCCAGGGGCCAGTTAGAGTGGCCTGGGGGGCCAACGTTTCCAGTCCATACTAATTGTGTTGGAATGTCATTCTTGGACCTGCATAAGAATTTGCATTTTTTGTGTGTGGTAGTTTCTGATTCCCTTCTCATTTCATCCCCCCCCCTCCACCTCAGAAAATGATATGCAAACTCTTTCTATGACTTGCATATCAAGATGGAGGTTTTCTGCTTTCCCCTACTTACCGATCCTATTCCAATTATGTCATTGCCAAAAAGCTAGACTCTCCCCCGCCCCCACTTTTCATTTTTTAAAAATATATTTTTTTTTATCTGGTACCAAATCCAACTGAAACAACTTAGCACTGAAGACAGTTTTATAGCTCCTTGTCTTGCCTTGCTCTTGTAGAATAATAATGAGTGTGTGAGGACCATCCTGTATTCTGATTTACAAGACACTCTGAGGTCTCTACTGTATTCCAAGCCCAGAACAGTGAGAAATTATTATAAATCATTGTTTCCCACCCCCTGGAAAAAAAATTCTCTAAAGGCACCCTGATGGGGAGGGAGAAAAGGGAGTCACTCCAAGTTATTTTTCGAATGATGTTTGTCATACTGACACGCTGTACTGATAGCAATCTGGCTGTGTCTTGCGAAGACATCTCCTCCATCTGTCTCATTGGCTGAATAATATCCCTTTGATTTACAGTAGGAAGGCTTGGTGCAGTATCAAGGAGGCTGTGTCAAAGCTTAGTGATTGCAGTGTCAGGACTCAGTGACCTGTTTCTTCACAGCTCTCAGCAAAAGATGAAGCCTTGTTAGCTTGCCAGCATCTGCCTGCTTGCCTTCTTGCCTCTATGTAATATCCATGTGCGCAGGCCAGTTCTTATGTAACATCGCCCAGTGGATTATCTCACATACTCCAACTGTCCCTGTTTCCTAGAGAGAGTCCTTGTTTTCCGAGTTCTTTTTCTGGTAAATCACACGGGAATGCTCCAGACAACTTGGCCAGTCACCATTCTGTGGGATGGGTTTTAATGGGTAGGAAAAGCCAAATTAATTGCAGTTTATCTCTCCAGGCACCCATGTGTGTGGGTTGAACAGAGTTTCAACATCCCGTCCTTGGCAGCAAAATTTAAATTAGGGGTAACCTTGTTTAGAGCAAGTCTAGCTATGAGGTAACCTGGCTTCCCCCTTCTCCCCCCCCCCCCCAACAAAGAACCAGGCAACAACTTGTAAAGTAAGTTTAAATATAAGATTTACTTACTTACTAATCATGCAGTGGTTCACAGCAATGGCAGCAGTAAAAGCTATGTAGGCAGTGACTGCTCCCCATATCAAATGGGGGGGTGCCTTTTGTGTGGTCGCGCACAGCCCCCCCGGGCTCCCAGTTCGGCTCCTGGTAGTATGGACTGGCTTCGCCCTCCCCAGGCTGGATACCTGGAGTTCTCCGCCTACCTCAGCCAATTGCCCAATCCTACTTGGGGAGGCGTTGCCAGGGGATCGGCCAGGTAGGGGGAGGGACCGCCCTGCCCACACAACGGAAGGTGAATCTTACCTGTGAAGTGTCATTTGGCTCCAGAGCTTCTCCCACCCTCTCCTCCCTCAGTTAAGCTTTCTTTTGCAAGTTAACCTCTTCTCCACAGGCACTGCTACGTCATGGTCACTGTTGAAGGGCCAGAAAGGATTTTTCCTGCATTGGCAGGTTTTGCCTTCCCCGTAACAAAACGTCACAACTTTGGTGGTTTCAGGCCTTGGGCAGAATCCTTTAGTCTATCTTCCTAAATGGGGGGGGGGGGCGTGAAGCGGTGACCCACGCCCCCTTGCGGCGGTGATCCCAGGGTTCCCCATTAAAGGGGTCTTGAAGGGAGGCATTGGCCATACGCCGAGAGGTTGTCATTGCTCTCCCCTCCGACGGCAGCAAAATGGGGGGCGGGCTCTCTGCTTGAACATATATTCTCCAGAGCCAGCCCAATCCCCACACATTCTGGATAACCCTGATGTCTCTTCAGATCCCCGGCTGGGGACTGGGAAGGATAAATGCCCAATGCCTGAGCCAAGGTCTCCCTACATATGAAACTTAATTAAGTTGTAGCCAATTTTAATCCCATTGCACATTGTCTTGGGTCATTATTCTGCTCAGGGATCGCCTGGGGTTGGGGTAAGGATACCAGATTTTTTCCAAAGAATCCTGGGACACATTAAAAAAAACAGGGGGGGGGGGATATATTTTTAAAAATTAAGAAGTATCTTCACTTTTGTGGTCGGGGGTTGCCTGGGGTTGGGGGGACTCTGCCTGTCCACGCAAAATACTTAAAATTAACAGTATAACCAGCTTCAGGTGTGTACTTAAAGCTGGAGTAAGCAGAGGCATGTCTGAATCCAATGCTGGTCAAAGGAAGAGAGAGAAAGGAACAGGAAGTACTATGTACTCCTTCCTCTCCAGGAGGAGTGTGGAAATGAGCTCTGTCTACCAGTTGTATTTCTATGGTCTGAGTATCTTCCTCACAGCAATACAGCTCTATGGACTTAACCCCTTCTCATGCAAACTAGCAAGACTATGCATTTGTTTTGCTACTTATCTCCCACATATTCATCCTGATTTGTTTGTCTAAGCTTACACGGGTGTTATACTATATCCAGTCTTTACTGAGCATTCGTTCTGATTTGTTTGATTTTACAACAATGAACATTTGTCTTGCCTTCATCCTGATTTCTTTGCACGGTGTTTATCCATCTTCCCACCAGTCATTCATTCATCCCACCCTTTCCCTGTGGGATGAAGTTTCCCTGTAACTTTCCAAACAGCAAAACGTCTGATTCTTTAAAAAGTGAATTTGTTGCGCTGAGGTAGTACAGTGCTTTAATCAACTTTAACGGCACAAAGTAAAAGTTTCAGTATGTGCTTGAACTTCCCTCATAAAATAGTGACAGTCTGCAGGTACCCCACTTTGTTTTTGTTTTTTTGGGAGGGAGCTTGGGCAAAATTACCTCCCCTATCCTAGGATGGGGCAATCTACTTCTCTTCATGTTTGTCCTCTCTGTCTGGGCCCATTGTGTACAACCAACCAGAGAGAGTGCACAAGGAAAGCTTGGAAGATGTTGTTGCACGTCCTGATTCATATCACTGAGAGCAAGCGGAGGGCAGTGACGGCAAGGAGAAGGAGCAGCAAGGGCCCAGAGGCTCCAGGAGCAAATTACCTGTGGATCTCCTTGACGATATGTAGTTTTGCAGAACAAAGGAAAATAAGGCATTGTTCAAGGTGGCAGCTTACACATCACTGAAAAAGAGGACAAAAGAAGACACAGATCTGCATAAAAGGTGCATGTGCTGATTTAGATGCACAAATGCAAATTTAGAAATAATTGTGATAATTGGGGGGGGGGGGAATACAATACATCTCATTGCAGTGAGGAAGACTACAATCAGGTAATCTAACTGCCTGCGCACTTAGCTGTCCGGATATTAACAGTGGAGGGGCGACTTAAAGGCTCTTCCTTCTTATGGTTCTTTATCTTTAAGACTGGGAGACATCCCTTCAGATACAGGAGTCCTTCAAATCAGGGAGTGTATTCATTCATTTGAATGAATGTCTGGTGATACCAGACATTGAACCTGGAATCTTCTGCATGAAAGATGCTGTGCCACTGAGCTGCAGCCCTTCCCAAATTCGCCTCATTCACAGAGTATCAGAAGGTCATCCTTTGAAATACCTGGCAGTCCAGCTTTCATAGGGTAAAGTTACAGATCCAGGAGAAATCTACAGAGTTGGCGATCAATTGACAAATAAGAGGATGATGAAAAAGTAGAGCTATGCATGCATGTGATTGTAGTGCATGGTACCCGCAACAATTTCTCTGGTTTGCAAATGCAGCCTGAAAGGTTAGGCAATTCCTGCAATGCAGAATTTGTGGGGTTACAGCACAACCCATGTGGCGAAACTGTAAAATTTCTAAACTAGGTATCACTGCCTTACCCCCACCTCCACTGAATGTGGGTATGGCTAAAATTTAACTCTCACATTGTGGTTTTTGCGTAATCAGTGTGCTCATCTCCATTATTTTGTCGTTATTTTGCTAATAATAATAATAATAATAATAATAATAATAATAATAATAATTGTCAGGGGCTCAGGAGCAGAGGCACAGGAGAGGGAGGAAATGGAGAGTGAGGGGGAGGAATCCGAAGGGAGCGTAGGCGGTGACAGTGATCAGAGGGATTCCATGAGCCTCTCCAGCGAATCGGAAGATTCACAGAAGGGAGCGCCAATGGCCAGGGGAAGGGGGGTGCCAAGGGGGAAACCCCAGAAGGAAGGGGCCAGCAGCAGTTGGAAATCAGGACCAGCTTCCCCACCAGAGCGCAGTGGGGGGGAGGAGTCCCAGGCATCAGGACCAGTGTTCTCACCACCAGCGAGAGGAGATGAGTCAGGATTGACCACGCCTCCATCGGAGAGCGGGGAAACGGTCAAGAGGAAAGTTACCGGCTGGGCGCGCGCGCCAAGTTCAAATGTACAGGCGAGCGGCACAGCAGGTAGCCCGGATAGGGAGCCAGGTCCTAAAGCCCGCCGGAAGGAGGGGCAAGACTCAGGGGGGTCAGCGTCAGAAGAGTCCAGAAAGGAGGAAACCCCAGGGGGTAGAAGGACCCAGAGGAGGAAAGAACGACGGAAGAGGTGGAGTAAGGCTAGAGTCTTAAACTGGTGTCTAAGAGGCGGAGACTCAGATGGAGCTTCGCTGATCTAAAGTTAAGACGTAGGGCTGCACGCTCTGGCGGTGGAATGGAAACCAAACTTCAATAAAGACTTTTGTACATTACATCAACCTGGCGTTGGTCCTCTGTGAGCTGGGACCTAGAGGCAGCCCTGACAATAATAATAATAATAATAATAATAATAATAATAATAATAATAATAAATTATTTATACCCTGCCCATCTGTCTGAGTTTCCCCAGCCACTCTGGGCGGCTTCCAATCAAGTGTTAAAAACAACACAGCATCAAGTATTAAAAACTTCCCTAAACATCATCATCTCAGTGCTGCCGATATGGGATAGGGGGGCCCTATGACCTACTTTGCAGAGGAAATAATATTTTCTGCACAATTTCAGTGATCTGGGAAATTTTGTTTGCTAAAAGAAAAGAGGAAGCCACAAACCTTGTTTAGCTCTGGATATCCCTTTTCACCAACAGAACCTTTAAAGTATGGTATTAGACTTGGGTGGAAATTCTTGCCTCCCCCTAAAACTGTTCAATTTATTAATGACTTGCTCTTGTGAACCACCTCAAAGAGAAGTCTCTCTCTGTTTGATGGCTAGCATATTTCTACACCCGTTATATTTTTTATTTGACTGCCTCCAACTGAGGCACACTCTATTATTGTCAGTAATTCTCAAAACTAGCCTGATGCCCAGAGGCTCATCCTCCCAAGTTAAAAAGATTGGTCGATATCTTTATTGCAGTTGCCCAGAAAAATGTCATGACACTTTGGAGCAATCACTGACTGTGGGCTCCCATAAAGTTGATTTAGGGTGCAATCCTTCAAGCAACACCATCCTGAGACAGCAAAAAAAGGGAAAACCCAGCTGAAGTTCAGGCTACACTTCTTCATAAGTGCAGCTCCACAGTTACAAAAGTTCAGGCTGCTTTCTTGAATCCAATCCTCGTGTACATCTGTGGGGAAAGAGCATTAAGGATACCAGGCAACCACAGAATTCTCCCTCCTGAAAGCGTCTAACAGGCTAAACATCAGAATGAACTTTCTGACAGCAAGAGATGTTCAACAGTGGAGGTGGAAGACTCCTTCCTTAGAGGTTAACAACAACAACAACAATTTATTATTTATACGCCGCCCATTTGGCTGGGCTTCCCCAGCCACTCTGAGTGACTTCCAACAGAATATTAAAATACAATAATCTATTAAACACCAAAAGCTTCCCTAAACAGGGCTGCCTTCAGATGTCTTCTAAAAAGTCTGGTAGTTGTTTATCTCTTTGACATCTGATGGGAGGGCGTTCCACAGGGCAGGTGCCACCACCAAGAAGGCCCTCTGCCTGGTTCCCTGTGACCTTACTTCTCACAGTGAGGGAACCACCAGAAGGCCCTCAGCACTGGACTTCAGTGTCCGGGCAGAACGATGGGGGTGGAGACGCTCCTTCAAGTATACAGGTATATTCTAAGCAAAGGTTGGATGGCCATCTGTCATGGATACTTTAGTTGAGATTACTGTATTGCAGGGGGTTGGACTAGATGACCCCCAGGTCCCTTCCAACCCTTCCATTCTGCTCTACAATTCTTTGTGTACCACCTTGAGCTCCTTGGGGAGAAACAAGGTGGGATATAAAAGCAATAAATGGATTCTGTGACGATTGCCTATGAAGATCCAGACATTTGTGTATAAGAGGGCATGATTCACTGCACAGAGTGAGTAGATATGTGCCAAAGCTCAGTGAGAGAGCAAATTTATACAGTGGTACCTCGGGTTAAGTACTTAATTCGTTCCGGAGGTCCATTCTTAACCTGAAAATGTACTTAACCTGAAGCACCACTTTAGCTAATGGGGCCTCCTGCTGCTGCTGCGCCGCCAGAGCACGATTTCTGTTCTCATCCTGAAGCAAAGTTCTTAACCTAAGGTACTACTTCTGGGTTAGCAGAGTTTGTAACCTGAAGCGTCTGTAACCGGAAGTGTATGTAACCCGAGGTACCACTGTATATGTATACAGTGGTACCTTGGTTCTCAAACCGTTCCAGAAGTCTGTTCCAAAACTAAAGGGTTCCAAAACCAAGGCTCACTTTCCCGTAGAAAGAAATGCAAAATGGATTGATCCGTTCCAGACTTTTAAAAACAACCCCTAAAACAGCAATTCAACATGAATTTTACTATTTAACGAGACCATTGCTCCATAAAATGAAAGCAATAAACAACGTACTGCAATCAATCCATCAGTAGCTGAACTGGGTTCCACACGGTCACAAGAAACAAAACAAAAAGCTGCAAAAACAAAAATGCAAAATAAATAGCAAAAACAGACAGACCTCAGCATAAAACTCAAAACAGAAGCATAACACTCAAAACAAGAGTTCGCAAACTGGAACACTTCCTTCTGGGTTTGCAGTATATTTGGGTTCCAAGTTGTTTGAGTGCCAAGGCGTTTGAGAACCAAGGTACCACTGTATACATTGGCAATGTACTGGGTTCAGTCCAGATTGGGCTGGAAGGGACCCCTGCCTGAAACCTCAGAGAGCTGCAGCCGGTCCTGATCTAGATGGACCAACCCCCCCCCCCAACTGCCATTTTATGAGTCCCCTCCAGAATAAATCTGTACTTGGTAGATGTGCTGGTTTTTACACAGCATGCAACCTGAAAAGGGAGCCTCAGCATCGCTTGAGATGTCACAGATAGCCAAAAGAAGACCCATAAAGAAAGCTGTAGGTTTAGCGTGGGCATGTCTCCTACTTTACAGAGCACGATCCTCTTTTTGGAAAGCTGTTTGGTGCAAGTATGGCTTAAAGATAAGTACCGTATTTTTCGCTCCATAAGACACACCTTTTCCCTCCTAAAAAGTAAGAGGAAATGTGTGTGCGTCTTATGGAGCGAATGCAGGGGGGAGGCAAGTGGGAAAAGCCCCCAAGAGCTGCACACAAGCTCCACACAGCTCTTGCGGGCTTTTCCAGAGGAGGGAGAAGGGACTGACGTGGCCAGTCAGTCCCTTCTCCCTGTCGCGAATTCCTCGTGGCGCTTTTAGCAGAAACGCTCAGAGTACCAGGTTTTTCCCAGTGCAGTCTTTTTAATGTGAGGTATTTACAAAAACAGTCCATACAGAGTACCTGCTCCTTAAGGCAAACGAATACTCTCCACCACAGCATCACCACACCACAGCACAACCACCACAGCACAACCACCACAACCACAATTACTGTTGAACAGGCTTTCCTTTTAAAACAGGTGATAGCCAATCACATTAATCACACTCCTGCTGAGTCACTCTGACCCAGCACTTCACAGAGTATTGCATCAGCCTGTTGAAGCCTGCAGACTTACTCAGTATCCTGCGAATCCCAACACTCCCTCCTCGTAGAAAAGCCCGCAGGAGATGCACGCTCTTTAAAGCAGCTCTGGGGTACCCATGAATCCTCCGCAGGCTCCCTGCTGCCCTGCGGAGGCTTCGCGGGCTACCCCAGAAGCCAGAACAGCTAGAGAGAGCGCTGCACAGCGCCCCCTATAGCTGTTTTCGCTTCTGCCTTAGCGGCGCAAAGCCTCTGCAGGGCAGCGGGGAGCCTTCATCCCACTGCCCTGCAGAGGCGTCGTGCGACTATCCCTGGCTTTTGCGGGAGGCGGGGGAAGGGACAGGGCGAGGCTCTCTCACTTCCCTCACCTCCCGAAAAAGCCCCCAAGAGCCGCGCTCCCTTTAAAGAGCCGCATGGAGTGATGGGCTCCACGCGGCTCGTGAAAGGGAGCGCTGAGCAGAGCCTGGGATGCATACAGGCTCTGCTCAGCGCTCCCGTTAAATGATTTTTTTTCTCTTGAATTCCCCCTCTAAAAACTAGGTGCGCCTTATGGTCAGGTGCGCCTTATGGAGCGAAAAATACGCTAACTGTAAGAACCGAAAGCAAGAGGGACCTTGAAATAAGCTGGTCAGTGGTGGGCAGCTGGACAGCAGACCAAGGAGGCATACAGATCACCTGGTCAAATGTACCTGATTTCTATTCAAATTATGTTATTCCTAAATTTGTACCTGTACCTCAAATGGGCACATGCAAACTTTGGGGTGATGCTTTTCCTTTTTTTGTTTGTGTGGGTCATGTTGTAAGAGGCTACCTTTATTCATGATGCTGAAAAAACACCTGTCTGATCATCCTGCACAGAAACAGCCAGGGTGCAGGCAGAGGCTAATAAATAACATTTGAGGGTGGCCACTTGGCAAAGTGTGCCCTGGAAAATAAATAGCCAAAATAAAAACCATTTCTGGCACGCTTTCCCCACAAATGGCTGCTTGTCCTTCCTCCCACATGCCTTCTGTTGTCTTTCTCTTCCATCTTCTTCTTTCAGTGTCACATAATCAAAGGTGGGTCGTTTTGTTGTTGTTTTGGAGGGGGAGGTCTTATAGTGGACCATATGGTGGCTTCGCTAGTCCAACAGATTTGTTCTTCTGAAGGACGCCAGTGACCCAGCAAACCCTGTCAACACAAATCGTTATTAATTGCATCAAGAAAACTCACCTTTAGCTCCTTATACACGCAAATATATTTTGCAGCTTCTCGTTGCAGGCAGGGAAAGGCTGTACTTTTGGCCTTCCAGAAATGGTTGGCCTTTGGGTTTGTTCACCCTTGCCAGCTGGTTGAGGGAGATGGCAGTTGTGGTTCCACAACATCTTGAAGGCTCACAGGTTCCCACTTTGTGTCTTAACAGCAGCCCATCATATGACGCTTTATCCGCAAATTAATACTGTTTCAGAAAAGGCTTGAGCATATTGTAAAGAGATCATTTGTTGGGCCTGGTGTTTTTAGCCAAGCAGGTTTGGTCAGAGAGCACAATGTCCCATGATAAACTCTTCAGGGACCACCTGTCAATGGTGGGAATGGTCAAAAGGCTGGCGTGGTCACACTTTCAGACACACACAAGTGAGGGAATCGCACGTCTACATGCACACAACCCCCCCCCCCCAATGCTTACAGGCTCACACTAGACTCTCTTTCTCTCTCACACACAAAGACCCCCCTCATACTAACTCAGGAAGCCAGTGTGGTGTAATCTGGTGAACTGGGTTCGATTCCCTGCTCCTCCATATGCAGCTGCTGGGTGACCTTGGGCTAGTCACACTTCTCTGAAGTTTCTCAGCCTCACTCACCTCACAAAGTGTTTGTTGTGGGGGAAGAAGGGAAAGGAGAATGTTAGCCGCTTTGAGACTCCTTCGGGTAGTGATAAAGCGGGATATCAAATCCAAACGCTTCTTCTTCTTCTCATGCACCATTTTCCTCATTCTCTCTCTCTCTCTCTCTCTCTCTCTCTCTCTCTCTCTCTTTCTGGCACACATGCAGCAAAGTATAATCATAAACTGGCAAAGTATTTACTAGTCAAACTTTTGCAGAACGTTTAGGGTGCCCATCAATGTTAGCCATACTAAGGGTAGACCCATTGAAATCAACGGGCCTAGATAATGTCAGTCTATTGATTTCATTTGGTTCGTTCTGAGTAAGTTGGGAGATTACGGGTTAACTTCTAGAGGACCATGAATCCATCTTTGTGATAGTTGAGGTTTGTTGTCTCTTGTCACCCTTTTTTACTTTACTCTACTTAAAAATAAAAGACCCCCCCCCCAAAAAAAAAACCCCCACTGCTGCTGAAGCAATAATATCTAATGAGGTGAGCGCTGTTATCTTCTTGCTGCCAACTGCCTCGCAGTGGTGGGAGGTATTTAGCTGACCCGAGAAGAAGTCAAGGGTGGCTAATGGTCCATTAAGAAGCATTTTCAAATTAGGATTATAATCCATCTCAACATTAAAAAAGAAGAAGAAGCAGAAATGTTTCAAGTTATCTGGTTCCTTAATTGCATCTTCGAAAAAAGAAAGAAAGAAATTGGCAGGAAATTAAGATGAGCAAATGGCTCCGAATTTGACCAATTGTGCTGCTCTCTGCTTTAAACCACAGAGCTAGAATAATGAGAGATCGAGTCCCTTCCCCTTCAAAATATGAAAACAGCCAGTGTATTATTATTCTTTGCTAATGGATGCAGACTTAGAGCTATTTACATGGTGTAAGCCATTTTAAAATGAGCCCACAAAACATAACTGTATGATCACTCCCCGCTTTCTAAGTTTGAAATTTTCTACATAATTCAGAACATAATTCTTACTTCATAATTTTATTCAAAGAGGGCCTAATCCACTGTTCTCCATTTGCTAGTTGCAAGGGCTCTTGCGCTAGCAGACAGGTTAGTTTGAGGCCTCAGCTGCACTAAAATTTAAATTTAAAGCAGTATCAAAACACTTTAAACAGTCATGGCTTCTTCAAAAGAATCCTGGGAGCTGTCATCTGTTAAGGGTGCTGAGAGTTGTTAGGTAAAGGTAAAGGGACCCCTGACCATTAGGTCCAGTCGCGGACGGCTCTGGGGTTGCGGCGCTCATCTCGCTTTATTGGCCAAGGGAGCCGGCGTACAGCTTCCAGGTCATGTGGCCAGCATGACTAAGCTGCTTCTGGCGAACCAGAGCAGCTCACGGAAACGCCGTTTACCTTCCCGCTGGAGCGGTACCTGTTCATCTACTTGCACTTTGACGTGCTTTCGAACTGCTAGGTGGGCAGGAGCAGGGACCGAGCAACGGGAACTCACCCCGTCACGGGGATTCGAACCGCCGACCTTCCGATTGGCAAGCCCTAGGCTCAGTGGTTTTGGTTCAAATCCCCATGACGGGGTGAGCTCCCGCTGCTCGGTCCCAGCTCCTGCCCACCTAGCAGTTCGAAAGCACCCCAAAAAGTGCAAGTAGATAAATAGGTACCGCTCCAGTGGGAAGATAAACGGCGTTTCCATGTGCTGCTCTGCTTTTGCCGGAAGCGGCTTAGTCATGCTGGCCACATGACCTGGAAAAACTGTTTGCGGACAAACGCCGGCTCCCTCGGCCTGTAAAGCAAGATGAGCGCCATAACCCCAGAGTCATTCATGACTGGACTTAACTGTCAGGGGTCCTTTATCTTTTTATTCCCTCTCCCAATGCAACAGTTTTCAGAGTAGTTTAACAATCAGTCCTTTCCCTCAGGAAACTCTGGGAAACTGCAGCTCTGAGAGGATATAAGGTCTCTTCTACACAGAATACCTGTTGTGCTCTGTATCTGGTCTTCCCACTGCTAATCTCTTCTGCACAGAACCCCTGTCCCTTTTGCATCTGGTCCACCTATTGCTGCAACTCCAGATCATGATTTTTTAAAAAGTTGTTCCAGAGTAGAGTTGCCAAGTTTTTTGTTTTTGTTTTAACTGGCCTTTTCTCCATAGGCCAATAACAGCAGGCTGATGTGTCGACAGGAGCAGGTGCTTACATTTAGCTCTGTGTAATGAAAAGCTTCATTCACTGATGTCTGCAGAGCAAACTGCTTTGATGTCTTTACAAGTAGGAACTGCAACAAAATGTTGCAGCACCGAGTGATCTGGTTTAGGGTGCCAGTCAGCCAGCCATGCCCCTTTCCAGAGTGCTCAATTCCACCCTTTCGCATTTCCATCCTGCCTCCAGTGCTGCTTTCCCCCCCAAAAGGGTGTTTGTTTTGTGTTTTTACAAACTTTGGGGGTTCCGTCTTGTTCCTGGATGGTTTGATTTTGGCTGCATAGGGAACAGAACTCCTAGGACTGAATCTGCTACTTGCATGCAACCATCACCATCACCATCACCATCAAAACGTCTGTTTTTCTATTGTGCAAAAACTATGGAGGCTTAACAAAATCAAAATAAAACAACAACACTAGAGCCACAGAAATGGCATTGCAATGATAAATGCAATATATAAAAGCAACTATAGTAAATGTACAGGCAATAGCAACTAGCTGGCAACTAAGGCATACAATTACTTGTGAGTAGGACCTATTAAACACAGTGGGATTTGCATAGGGCTGTGTTGTAAGGTGCCCATTAAATGCAGAAGAAGGAGCCAGGTATCTTGGCAACGCTGTCCTAGTGGGGTTATTGCGACCTTCTTTTCGCTAATATCAAGACCAGGGGAAACTGAAATAATATTTTAGGAAGCAGTTAAATGTCCATCATGCTCACCGAAGAGCTCTGCTGCTCTAAGAGAGATGTTTGCTTTTCAGGAGAGCTGGTTGTTTTTGGAGAAGAGATTCATGAAAGAGCTGAGATGACTTTGCAGAGTTTCCCTTGTGCCTATTGGCAGGGAGAGGGAATTTTAACAGCCAATTTGTCAGAGCATGTAGAGTGGAAGGGTGGGTGGGTGGGGGACAGGAATGTATCTTTAGAAAGCGTTTTAAGAACAGGATTTTTTTAAAAATGCATGGCAGACAGGGTGAAGAATAGAACTGGCACGAATCATGGCAGACCTATGTGCTGCTTTGTGCCGTGGTGTTCATGCGCATGGATTTTCGGCACTAGGAACAAGATGCAGCCTCAGGTGCTACTCAGGGACTTATTGGGATTGTGGAAAGGACAATGGATGACAAAACCCCAGAAACTAGCACGAGCACTGTTTTAATAAGGTATATTCAAAAGGCAAAAATCTGGACATTCGAAAATGGAAGTTGCAACAAACTGCTGCAGTACATCTTCACTCATTCTCAGGGTTTAAGGGTACTGACCATTCCTCTGGGATGCTATAATTAGGGGCTGAAGCATGCCAATTCACAGCCCACTTCCCTCATCAGTTTCTCTTTAGTCACTCAATTCAACATCACACTGATTTGGGAGGATTTATGTCCCTTTTTGGGATGCAGGTGGCGCTGTGGGTTAAACTACAGAGCCTAGGACTTGCTGATCAGAAAGTCAGCGGTTTGAATCCCCGCAACGGGGTGAGCTCCCGTTGCTCGGTCCCTGCTCCTGCCAACCTAGCAGTTCGAAAGCACCTCAAAGTGCAAGTAGATAAATAGGTACCACTCCGGCGGGAAGGTAAACGGCGTTTCCGTGCACTCCTCTGGTTCTCCAGAAGCAGCTTAGTCATGTTGGCCACATGACCCGGAAGCTGTACGGTGGCTCCCTTGGCCAATAAAGCGAGATGAGCGCCGCAACCCCAGAGTCGGTCACGGCTGGACCTAATGGTCAGGGGTCCCTTTACCTTTACCTATGTCCCTTTTTGGGTAGTTCTAGAATATTACTTTTTCTAAAAAATCACACTTCTTCAAAATTTTGAGCACCCTGAAGTATGTTGATACCTTTTGTTTTTCTGTCCCATTTTGGTTCCATTCCTTTTGCAAGGAAGCGTTAAGATTCCCAATTAGAAGGAATGAGAGGGGCATTATTTTGCAGTGACAGCTGGAATGCAAAATAGTTTTATTTCCATAAGATGGGCTGTAGCTCAAGTGGTTGAGTTTTCATGGGTAGGTCCCAGCGTCAATCCCTGGCATTTCCAGGTAGGGCTGGGAGAGATCTCTGTCTGAAATGCAAGACAGCGGCTGCCAGTCAGTGTAGACAGCACTGAGCTAGATGGACCCAATAGTCTGACTTCGTACAAGGCATCTTCTGATGTCCCATGCAAGTATGCATAGGAATGCAGTAAGTTAGTTATGCAAAACTCTTGTTTTGTTTTGTTTTGGTGGTGGTAAGAGCAACAATAACAGTAATTTGCCACTAGCTCAAAGTTTTGCAACATAGTACCTGGTTCTTACCAGACACTGCAAGACAGGACACTGGTCATACAGGAAACACAAGGAGTGGAATCTAGCTGGAAGAGAGATACAGTTGCTTGTGTTTTCCCCACAGCTCCGCAAGCATGGCTGAAATTAAATTAAATACAAAACTCTTGTTAAAAGGGTAGGAAGGAGAAAACCAAGCAATAAGAATACCTAGGGATTCCTGGGTCCAGTGGTACCTCGGGTTACAGACACTTCAGGTTACAGACTCCGCTAACCCAGAAATAGTACCTTGGGTTAAGAACTTTGCTTCAGGATGAGAACAGAAATCATGCGGCCACCGTGGGAGGCCCCATTAGCTAAAGTGGTACCTCAGGTTAAGAACAGCTTCAGGTTAAGAACGGACCTCCAGAATGAATTACGGTAAGTTCTTAATCTGAGGTACCACTGTACTTCTTAGGAGGTTGCATAGAAGGCAACATTTCATCAGGTATATTTTCCCCCTATCACAGAACAGCAGTGAGCGTGAAAGTAGCACATGGTGGAATCTTTTACATGCAGCTTTTCAGTGTGCAGAGGCACTGTCACATTTGGCCGGGGGCTGTGCACACACTATACCTTTAAAGCACATTTCGGCACGTTCTTTCCCTCAGCGAATTCTGGGCACCACAGAGTTACCTTTCCCAGAAACCCTTAACAAACTGCAGTGCCCAGAATCCCCTGAGGAAAAGGAAGTGCTGTGAGTGTGCATCAAAAGTACAATGTGTACACACACATGTCCTTCTGGGTAAACCTGTACTCTTTATGCTTTTGGTCTAAAGCAGTGGGGGGGGGGACCTGTGGCTCCCCCCATTCTGTTGGACTACAACTTCCATCATGGCTGCCCATTGGCCTAGCTGGGCTGGATGATGAGTGTTGAAGTTCAACAAAATTTGGAGGGCCACAGGTTCCCCACCCCGATTTATCTGGAAGGGCAAAAGCCCCAAAGCACATTGTTTTTCTTCTTCCTCTACCTCCCAAAAATATCCCAGCCTATTTCTGTTTCCAAAGAATTGTAATAATATCATGAAAGATTTGAGCAGGGCTGTCACTGATTGAAGAATTTTAATTGATTGATCTTCCGCCTTCTGACAGATTAATTGTTAATTAAATTTAAATAAATTTGCATATTACCAAAAAACCTCAGTATTGTGGCCTTTTTAAACAGAGGCAGGGAAGGGAGTGCGAGATAATTGCCTATTTAACGAACAAAAGCTACCAACAAGTGGTTACCGGTATGTTATTTCCCCCATTCCCTCTGGCAGCAACGCGAAGAAAGAGAACAGCCTTGGGACTCACTCTTCGGTAAAAATACAGGCGGGTGGGGGCAACCAGCCAGCATTAAAATCCAGTCTCTCCTAGTCCTGTGTGCCCTTTTCAGAAACCTCAACATGCAGGAATCCGCCGGAATCACGGCAGGCAGTGCTGTGCAGTTTAGTGCACAGAAACCGATAAGTTGGCAACTCTGTAATCCGCAACATTCCTCCAGAACTGGAGCAAGGAGAACTACCAAGGATTTCCTTCCAGCAAGCCGCACCTGCCGGATTGTGCCCCTTCCTTCCCTCAAAGTAGAGAGATAGAGATGCGCTGTTTTGGGACCCACTGGGGGAGCATCTCCAGACGCCAGCAGGCAAAAAGCTCTGGCAAAGGATTTAGCAGCGGAGGCGGCCGCTTGAAAGGCGAGCGAGTCCGCTAGGGGGAGACAAGCCAGCTGGGAGCGCGAGTGCGCGCGGGTGCGCGCTTCGCCTGTCGAGCACCAGCGCTCGGGGCCGGGCTGGGGGCGGTGCGCGGGCGGCAGGAGGAGGTGTGCCCGTCGAGGGCGGGGCCGGGCTGACGCGCGGCAGGGCCAGGCAGTGAGTATAGGCTGCGCTGTCAGGCCGGTGTCAGTCTGATGAAGATTGGCATGCAGGTAAGCTGTCATTCAGGGAGCCGAGTCGCGGCGCGTCGCAGACTCGCAGGGGCGGGCAAAGCGGGCTCTGCGCTCGCAGCAGCAGCAGCAGCTGCTCCCGCTGCTGTGCTTGCAGCTGGCTGGGCAGCAGGCACCGGCCACGAGCCAGGCTTGCGAGCAGGGGAGGGAAAGGGGGCACGCGGGGGCTTTCCGTGCAGCGCCGTCGGGGAGACGCCCCCCGGTTTCTCTTTTCCTCCCTCCTCCTTCTCCCGAGCTAGGGACTTTGGCTGAGCTCTGAGCCTTTGACGGGCAGGACAACCGAGCAGCCGGCGGGGGCAGGGGGGTGGTGGTAACGGACGGAGGGAGGACGACTTTCGTGGGGGGACAAAGCGGGCTTGGTGGGGACGGTGCCGTCGAGGAGGGGAGAGGTGGAAAGGACTCCGTGAGGATGTGTTTGGAGACGGGCGGGCGGGCGTCTTTCTGGGTTCCTCTGCAGGTGCGAGGCTCCGTGGAGCGGCGGTGGGGTGTTTGGGGAGAGGCAGGCGCCCAGAGATCTCCCGAAGCTGTCGAAGGCGCAAGAACTGGGTTCGGAGGCGCAAAGGGGACCCTCCAAGGCCGAGTGGAATGTGGGGTGGGGAAAGGGGGGGGAGAGAGAGACTGGCATGGGGTTCTAGGGGGCGGAGATAGGAAGGGGTGAGGAGAGGCGCGAGATGCGGAAGGTTTGCGGGGCTGCCTTTTGGAGGCGAGGCTGGCGGAACCGCAAAGTTGAGAGAGGACGGGTCGGGAAAGGAGAGAAGAGAAGAGGGGTCGAGGAGACTTCTGGAGGCTGTGCGGGGTGCGGTGACGGGAGACTAATTTGTGGGCGCTTTGAAGGTGATAGGCTTGGGGCGCGGGGAAAGAATGACACCCCCTTTTCGTACTTTTGAGCCGCGAGCGGTGCAGGAGAAGGTTAGGGAAGCCTCGCCGGTAGCGCTTTGGACGGCTCCGAGTGCTGGCAGTGGCGGAGGCGGGCTGCTTCCGAGACGCGTCGTCGTCCAACTTTTGGGATGCACCTCGGCGGGGGCTGCTTCTTCTTCTTCGGAGGCAGAGTCGAGAAGAGCGCCCGGGAAGCTGCTGCTGGCTCGCTCGAGGAGCCGGGAGAACGCAGTTCGAGGTGGCGGTGTTGGGGAGAGACCCTCGCTCAGGGCGCCACGAGACTTGGCGGCTGGCGGCCTATCTGGGGGGGTTGGGAGCGTATTTTGGCGGAGCGATCGGGGAGGAGGGGGCTTGTTGCCAGATTCTTCAACGGGGCCTGGCGTTGGGCCGGAGATCCGCTGCTAGGGGGTCCCTGGGCCGAGTTGTGAGCACGGCCTGCTGAAGGGAGATCCTGCCGATTGCGCGACGGGGACGGCCGGGGCTCTCCGGCTAGGGCGCGCGGCTGGCTGGCTGGCTGGCGAGGGAGCAGGTGGGGAGGAGGCGGGGGGCGGCGGCGGCGCTCTGCTGGAGGGGCGCCCGAGGCAGAGGCGGCGACCACCCCCGCCAACCTGGGCGGGGGCCCCGGTGACCGAGGCCGAGCTGGTGCCGCTCGTTCAGGCAGACTTTCTCCGGCTCTCCTTTCCTGCTGGCTTGCTCCGTCTGCCGAGGAGACAAAGGGGTGCGCGTCGCTGTCGCCGCGGGGGGAGAACAGGCTGCGCTCGCTCGCTGGCTCTCTCCCCGCCCGAGCCTTGCACGACGGCAGGCGCCCGGGGACGCGAGTGGGGCCGGGGGAGCAGAGCCCGGCTTTGGGCAGGGTCGCTCGCCTCCTCGGGCGGCGCCCGTCTCTCGGGGAAGAAACTCCGGCCAGGCGCTCGCCGGAGAGCAGGGAGAATTGCGCTCCCGGGCTGTTCCGCCTGAGCAACAAAAAGATCCCCCTGTCTGTATGTTGCCGGCTAGGGAGTTCGTTGGCGAGCGGATCTCTTGCGCGAGGCTGCGATCCGGTCCGCGCTGCCGGTGGGAACGAGGAGCCTCGTCGAACTGGGCAACCGAGGAGGGGGTGATGGGGGCGCGGACGCCTTTGCCGGGGCGCTCGCCGACTTGCCAGAGTTTCGAGGCCGTTTTCTCAAACGAAGGAAAAACCCTTTCCTAACATCCATCTATTTCTTTAAACGTCGCGAAGCTGTTTTTAAGTCTCATTTTCCCCATCCCCCTCCGAATAAAACCCACCGTCAGGAAATCGGTGGCTCCCTATTTCCCGCACCTAGGGCAGCGCTTCTTAGCAATAAACCCCTTTGAACTAGGTGGGACTTACTTCTGGGTAAACGTGGGCTGGATCGCTCTCCTGCTGCTGCTGCGTTAGACATTATTTCGCTCCCACGATTGGGCTCTAGGCGAGTTGGTTTCGCAGGAAGTTGTTAATAAAAAAATTAAATAAATAAAACTAGTAGCACTGTGATATTATTATTTTTAAAAAGCAATATAATTTAATAATATTTTTTGTTGTGATCATGCTGATCCGATAATAAAAATGCAATTATTTATGTAGTTATATCAGTGTATATATATAATATTTCTTGTGATCATCCCGATCTGGAGAGGGTCTTCGGAGAGAGCTCTGGTCCCGGCTTATCTTCTCCCTCCCTTTGACTCGCTGGAAAGGGAACAGGAAGGCGGAGGCCGGCTTGGAAATCTGTGCTGTTGTTTTCTGAGTTGTGCGTCTCTCACCCTCGGCGTGTTTGCCTCGCTCGGCGTTTGTTATGTCTTCGATTCTCTCTCCTGTCTCTCCCTTCCACGCCGCCCCCCTCCCAAGACAATAGGTCATGCAAGCCGGGATCTCGGAGAAATAGCAATAAGTTATGAAATCTCCTTGGTGCGTGGTGACCTAAAGAAATCACTTTGTTTGTTTGTTTGTTTGAGGCACGATTTAGTAAACTTCCAAGAGGGTCCAGCAGACTAACCATTCCGGTTAACAGCTCCTCTTCCTTTCCTTAGAGAACATGTCTCCGTTTCTGGGATCTGTAGTCCCGATGGGGGCTTGTTGGGCTGGCGCCGTTCATTCTTCCTTTCTCTGTCTGTCCCCCCCCCTCTCTATTCCCAGCTTATTTCTCTGCCTGCCTGCGGCTGTTTTTGCCTGCATGTCACCCCCCCCCCAAAGACCCTTGTCTGCCCCCACCTCCAAAAGGGTCAGAGAGCTGCCTTTGATGAACTCCCAAACCCAGTTGCCTCCCCAGTTCAGGAGCAAAAAAGATTGGACAAAAACACTTGCAGCAAAGCTGGTGATGAAATAAAAGGAGTGTATTGCACCATGTTTATCCCCCAGTGGGGCTGAGTAGAAGACCTGCCAGATTGGCTTTTAATAATAACTTCAAAGAAAAAGAAAAAACACCCAACACCAAAGCTCCCACTTTCTCTCTTTGGCTGGACTCCTCTTCCAGCCTTCACTCACCTGTTCTCCTCCAGTTGTAGCACAAAACAGCTGGAGGGCACCACGTTGGGGAAGACTGAGTTAGCTTAAAGGCTATGAAATTGACTTAAGGAGAAGCGGAATACGGTGGGGAACGTCAAGGCTAAACCAATTGTGCATAAAGGTGATTTTAAACTAAGCTGAGTTTCCTCGTCTTCACCTTGGGATATAATCAGTGTTACACTTGGGGTGCTTCTTTCCAGAGAAGCCCAAGTAGAGTGACTGGAACATGCTGATTAAAATATCCCTTTAGACCATTCTCCTCCTCCTCTCCTGTCTTTCCTTATCTAGGATAGTTCCTTTCCTGCCTTCCAAATAGCTGTCATTTCTTTAACCTTAGACTTACACGTTGAGGTCCTCACTCCTTGAGCTCCACAGCAGCCCTGCAAAGCAAGTTAGGCCAGGGACAGTGACTGGCCCAAGGTTACACAGTTGATTTCTTACAGCTCGGCTGGGATCTGATCTTGCTGCTGCTTAGTCTGGCTCTTCAGCCGCTACAGCACAGTGGCACGCTCTTGCTGGCAACAGTTGTGCCTTGGTCTTCAAACAAGCCCTATGGAGGAAAACTCCTTGTATTTTGAAGTCTGGTTAGGTTGTGAGAGCCTGAAGATACAGCCCTGCCTGTTATCTGTATTTACCCAGCACTGTCCATGCATACAGCAATCCCCAGAATTACCTGAGGGTGGGTGGGTAGTCCTCAACTCTGGAAATGTGGTTAGGACCTGGACATTTCTCAACCTTGTTGGTTATTGCATTTATATGCTAACTTTCCTCCAAGGAACACAATATGGCGTTCTTGTCTCCCTCTCTCCCTATATTACCCCCACGAACAACCCTGTGAGGTAGGTTGGGCTGAGAGTTGGCCCAAGCTCACCCAGTGAGCTTCATGGTCAAGTGGGGATTTTATCCCTGGTCCTACACTCTAACCCAGATGTGTACCTCCAGATGTTAGTGAACTGCATCTCTCATCTGCCCTAGCCATTTGACATGCTAACTATAGCTGATGGGCCACCAACATCTAGAGCAGTGTTTCCCAACCTTGTGCCTCCAGCTGTTTTTGAACTACAACTCCCATCATCCCTGACTAGCAAGACCAGTGGCAAGGGATGGTGGGAACTGTAGTCCAAAAACAGCTGGAGGCACAAGGTTGGGAAACACTGATTTAGAGGACCAAAGGTTCCCCCCCTCCTGCTCTAACCAATGCACCACATGTTCCCCATGGAAATGAACTGCTGACCATTCTTCCTAATTCCCCCAACTCATCTGTGGAATGAAAGACCAATGGAAACGAATATGGAGGGAAACATGTAGACGGGAAAGAGCTTTTGGGTAGCGGCCTTCTTAAACTAGAATGGCCTATACTTCTGTGGTAAAGATGGAATGCTTATTATTGCCCTCCAAGGAGCTCAAGGTGGTGAACCTAGTTCTCCACTCCATTTCAGTCCATCTACAGCAGGAACGACTTCCACACCAGTGAAACTGGTCAGTTTCATTGCAGACCAGAGTGGAGGGTAGACCAAGTGAAAGAAAGGGTCGGTGTGTGGATGATGCAGATGGACCAGAGTTATAGGGTTAAGGGAGTCACTGTGGACAAGAGAGAGTCTACAAAACAGATGTCGGAGGGCTCAGATCTTGTTTGGATAGAATGCATCTTTGGATGAGTGACAACTGCAAGGAGGGTGAAAAGCAGCTGTAAATACACCTTCCTTTGTTTGCTGTACATTTATATTAACCTCATTACAAGCACAGTATTTGTGTCTCTTACGCATGTACATCAACAGCAGGGGAGAGACTTGCAATCACTTCCTTGCAGCATGTTGAAATCTGTTTGTGTCATCCCTGCTTCTAGCTCCGCCTCTCCCCCCCCCACCGCCCACAACTCAGCTCCTGCCAAAAATGTTAACTATGACAAACCAACCCCACTTCATAGTTGCAGTCAGAATAAACTGAAATAGGAGTAGTTTGTGACTGACATAACTTAGCCTGATTGTAGAGTTATTTTGGAAGGTAGTGTGTGTGTGAGAGAGAGTGAGTGAGTGAGTGAGTGAGTGAGTGAGATATAAACCAACCAACATGGAATTCAATATCAGATTATAAAGTATAGCTACAAAATAAGGTTGCACGGAGTCCTTGAGTGCTGGGCTTCGTAAGTCTGAAGTGTCTGGCTTCATCCGTTTCAACTTTAAATTAGCCTTCATATTTTTAGAAGTTTTTAATAGGAAAAATAAATAAATATCTCAAGTAGAAATCAGACACTCTGGTGTATCCTTTCATCTGGGCCGCTGCCAAAAACTGATCTACAGCCTTGAGCCAATGAGATAGCACCAACACACTCTTGCTCCTTTATTGATCTCAGATACGAAGCTCATGGCACTATCTTGTTCTGAGCGAAGAGTATTGGTCCACCCAGCCTAGCGTTTTGTGCAGCAGACTGGCAGCAGCTCTTCAAAGGTCTTGGGGAGATATATTCATGCCTCTGATCCTTTCCACTGAAGATGTGAAAAATTGAATCTGGGACCTCTTACGTGGAAATGTAGGCCACTGTTTGAGGGATGTATAAGGTTCATCAACATAAGCTGAACTCTGCTCCCTCCCCGCCCCGTTGCTGCCCCATGCCTTTTTCTACCTTAACAAGACTTAAGCCTGACATAGGAAGAACTCTGCTGCATCAGACCAAAGGCCCAGTTAGTGCAGTGTCCTGTTCTCACTGCGGGCAGCCAGATGCCACTAGGAAACCAGTGCAACCAGCGGGAGCTGAGTGCAAGAGTGCTCTCTGCATTTGTGATTCCTAGCAGCCAGTAACCACAGGCCGTGGAGGTAGATCCCAGCCGCAAGGCATCATGGACTGCATCCCTGAACTTATAGGGCAGTGGAGAAGCTTCCTGTGGCTCACATAGCCCAACCCGTGCAGATCCCAAAGCGTTTCTGTCTGCTCCCGGCTTCCTTTTAATGAGCCTCTGGAATGAAAATGAGCTCAGTTGCACCTTGGGGAGACGTTGGGTGCTATTCAAGGTCGAAGAAGAAGGAAAGATGAATGTAGGAAAAGTCCTGCTGAATCTGATCAGAGATCTGTCCAGTCCAACAGCCTGTCCCCTGCAATGACCATGCAGGTGTCTGTGGGTACACTAGTCCTCTCCTGATGCTGTACCCCAGACACTGGCATTCAGAGGCATGTCACCTCTGGTGCCAGTGGCAATACGCAGCCATGATGTCTGGTAGCCATTGCTAAACGAAGTCATTAGATGGTAAAGCTAATCTCCTTTTTAAATCATCCCAAATTGGTGGCCATCTCTCATTGGAACTCGTGGGGCCAAATCCATAGCTGTCAACTTTCCCCTTTTTTATGGGAAATTCCCTTATTCTGAATAGGATTCCTCGCAAAAAAAAGGAAAAAGTTGACAGCTATGGCCAAATCCCACATTTTGATCTATGCTGTGTGAAGAAATGCTCCCTTTTGTCTGTCCTAAAATCTATCATTCAGATTCACTGGATGACTTATGAGTAAGGGAGTAAAACTGCTACCTGCTTTCTCTACACTGTGCATATTTCTAAATATATCATCCTTGTTGAATCTACTTTCTTCTCAACTCAAAATCCCCCAATGTTCATCATCTCTTCTCATAGGTGAGTCTCTCCGGCCCCTCGATTAATTCTGCACACCTTTTTCTGTGCCTGAACTTAGAGCTGTGTTTACAGACAGCTCAACAAAGCAGCTGTTCCTCTCTTAAGAACAGCTAGACTAGAGCCCAGGTAGGGAATTAGTGGCCTTATGGATGTTGTTGGACTACAACTCCCATGAGCTGCAGGCACCATGTCCAGAAGATTTATGAACTGTGGTCCAGCATCTTGATTCCCCCCTACACATCTGGATAGGTCCTGTATCCTGGTTCATTCTAGAGAGCCTACATCACACGTGTGAAGCTTTTGCCTGCGTTGTATCTCAAAACGAAAAGCACTGATCATGCATATGTACCAAGAGGGGGAAAAGTAAAACAGTGGAGCTGAAGGACCATGAAATTCAAGGCTAGCATTCTACACAGACCTCACATGTAATCTAAGGGTATGTTCACATTAGTGGCTTAATACACAGCAAGGCAATTACCTGTCTCCAGTGCTTTTGGAGATGCATTTGCATGATGTTTACATTAGAGAGGGGGCAAGACTGTCTTCACCCAGCACACATGCCTTCCCCACCCCTGCAACCCCAACTGCCCAGCCTCTTCCTGAAGTTGCCAACTGCACATGCACATTGTGGTTAGGGCGTGGGACTAGCTAGGACCTAGGAGATTAGGGGTCAAATCCCCACTTGGCCAAGAATCTCATTGGGCGACCCCTGGTCAATCACTGCATTTCAGCTTGACCTACTTCACAGGGTTGTTGTGAGGATAAAAGGAGGAAAACCATGAGTGCCATCTCAAGTTCCTTGGATAAAAAGGTAGAACACAAACACAATAAATATATGAGAGATGAATGAACAAGACGAATACATAAAATGCCGCGGCTGTTAGGGTATGTTCACATAACCGCTCCAGTTTTCTAGTCTGATGATGATGATGATAATGATGATAATATACCGGTATTATTTATACCCCGCCCATCTGGCTGGGTTTCCCCAGCCACTCTGGGCAGCTTCCAACAGAATATTAAAATACAATAGTCTATTAAATACAATAGTCTGATTGAAGCCGCTTCGAGGAAAAATGCACCAAGCAGCAACATTTGTCAAAAAAATACAGGCACATGGAACCTTACGAAAGGACAATATGAGTGGACTCTCCGTGCCCTGACCACAGCAGAAAGACTGATACTGATGAACTGGGAAAATAAAAAATGTGGCTCCCTTCTTCGATTGGATTGAAGACTTATACAAACTCACAACATATGAACAACTTGCATATAAATGCAGACTTGCCGTGGACAAATTCAATGATATTTGGAATCCATTCTTACAAACACTGTCATAGGTTAAGATCTGGTGAAGTACCACAACAACTTTGTAAAGTATGAAAAAAAGAAAAGAAAATGCAGGATCTCTATGGTTTGTTGCTAGTGGTGTGTGAATGTGGCTTCAAAAACTGGGTGCAGATTAAGTGGTACTGTGAACAGACCCGGAGCAGAAATAGCGGTCCACTTATAACTGCAGCTGCCAGTATAATCATCTTAGCTACTCTATAGGAAATAGCCACTAGAGGGGGATGAGAAGCATAGGTTTCATACTTGTTTGTTTTTAATTTTATCTATTTTTATTTTTTAAACTAGAAGCCTCATGTGACTTATGCCAGGTTGAGATGTATGCATTTTCAAGTGTTTTCCCCGCCTCTTTGTGTTCTATAGCCTGCTCTGCTCTCTTCCCATTTATACCATCTTATCGTCCTCTCTGCCCCTCTTGCAACAGCACTCCTGCCTTCTCTGCATCACACACTCATTCATGCCAACCAGGATGCCACTTTCCTGCGCGCCTGTCTGTCGCCGTGCAGGCTACTGCTCCTGAGGCTTAATACAAATAGGTGCTGCAATAAAATGTAGCAATGTGGAATGCTCCTCTTCAGCGTGCCAGCCAGGCAGCCATGCCCTTTCCAGGATATTCCATTCCTCCCCTCTCTGGTTTTCATTTGCCAGCTGCTGACAGTCTGTGCCCACCGAGCCTGCTCCGTTTTCCTTGGGCTATGCCCTGTCTTATATACACATGCGTGATTTGTTTTTCCCTGTTTGTACTTCTGCAAACTTTCCGATGTATCCGCTTGCCCTGCTCAGAGTAGACTCGCTAGTAGCCAACTGAGGTTCATTAATTTCAAGGTTCCTCTTCTGTGCAGAGAGAGGAATGGGTTTGTAATGAGTTTGTAAGAATGACTAGTGTTTGTTTGTTTTTTATTCACAAATAAAAGCTTTGCAGACTTCTGATTCTAGGCTCGATTCATAAGGAACACAATTGCATCAGTGCTGCAGAGAGACCTGGCACTTTGCTTCTTGATGCATTCAAAGTTTGTGCTCAAGGACAAGATGCCTGATGTATTTAAGAGAAGGGGACATAAAAGTGAAACTGTGGAAGTTGTTGATCTGTTGGAATCTGAACTTAAAGAGTTTAGATTCCCAGGCTGATCCTACACTCAGAAGCAAGCTCTAGTGGCTTCATAGGTACATTGTTTACAGCCCAAAGCGAGACAGTAGCAAGGAAACCTTTTCATTTGTTTTTGTCCTGTTGGTTCAACTTCGGCAGTGTGAGTAAGCTGAAGTGGGAAACCTCTGGCCCTTCAGATGCATACCCTCCAACATTCCTCAGATGGAAATAGGGTAATTTCTCACTACCTCCCAACTAACCTCTCTCAACACCCCATTTTTGCCCTCCCCAGCAGAGCATTTTTGCCGCCACTACACCAAATTTATTTTATTTTATTCTTTGGTAGATTTACAAAAAGAAAAACACACACCATTTAATAAATTTTAGAAAGGGGCAAAATTAGACATGGACACACAAAACATTGTTGTTGTTGTTTTAAAAAAAATCAAGACTCCCTCTTTCTTTCTGACCATGGAGGGTCTGCCCCTGTGTACCTCGGAGCTAGCACATAATGTGAGGCAGCAGTAGCCTCCTTGTCTGTTCTCTGGCAGCTGCTACAACAACAACAACAACAACAACAACAACAACAACAACAACAACAACATAATTTATTTATACCCTGCCCATCTGGCTGGGTTTCTCCAGCCACTCTGGGTGGCTTCCAACAAAATATTAAAAAAACAATAGTCTGTTAAACATTAAAAGCTTCCCTAAACAGGGCTGCCTTCAGATGTCTTCTAAAAGTCAGATAGTTGTTTATTTCCTTGACATCTGATGGGAGGGAGTTCCACAGGGTGAGCGCCACTACTGAAAAGGCCTTCTGCCTGGTTCCCTGTAACCTCACTTCTCGCAATGAGGGAACCACCAGAAGGCCCTCGGAGCTGGACCTCAGTGTCCGGGCAGAATGATGGGGGTGGAGACACTCCTTCAGGTATACTGGGCTGAGGCCATTTAGGGCTTTAAAGGTCAGCACCAACACTTTGAATTGTGCTCAGAAACATACTGGGAGCCAATGTACCGTAGGTCTTTCAGGAGTGGTGTTATATGGTCTTGGTGGCCGCTTCCAGTCACCAGTCTAGCTGCCACATTCTGGATTAATTACAGTTTCCAAGTCACCTTCAAAGGTAGCTCCACGTAGAGAACATTGCAGTAGTCTAAGCAGGAGATAACTAGAGCATGCACCACTCTGGCAAGACAGTCTGCGGGCAGGTAGGGTCTCAGCCTGCGTACCAGATGGAGCTGGTAAACAGCTGTCCTGGACACAGAACTGACCTGCGCCTCCATGGACAAGCTGCTGAAAGGAGGAGGCCAGGGGCAGTGGTCATGGAGAAGCAATGAGAGGCCTCTGCCACTGCTGATACCAGCTCATCCTGCTCCCTAAGCTTGGCACTGGTGGCACTGGTGGTGGAAATAGGCATATTCCAGGATCAAATCTTAATTTTTCATAATTCTGGGACTGTCCCTGGAAATAGGGGTACTTGGAGGGCATGCATGTTGCTGGACACAGCTCCTATCATCTCCAACCACTGTGGTTCCCCAGCCCTGGAATAAGCAATGGCTGCCTAGAGCAAGCTGTTTGCAGGAGATGGTCTTTGAGCTGCAGCTTTAGATAAGTGACCTTTTCTCATTCTAAGGCTGCCTTAGGCCCATCAGTGAAATCGCCCTTGATGACTTGGTGGTAAACGTCTTTCCTGGAGGGGGCCCTGTGTAAGCAATTGCTGATCCTCTCTCCTCTGCCCCCAATTTTCTCAGTGGTGCAGTAAAGTACAGTCGTACCTTGGAAGTCGAACGGAATCCATTCCGGAATGCCGTTTGACTTTCAAAATGTTCAAAAACCAAATCGTGGGTTCTGATTGGCTGTAGGAAGCTCCTGCAGCCAATCAGAAGCCGTGGAAGCCCCTTCGGACATTTGGGTTCCGAAAGAACGTTCACAAACCGGAGCAATCACTTCCGGGTTTGCGGCGTTCAGGAGCCAAAACGTCCGAGTTCCGGGGCGTTCGGGATCCAATATATGACTGTACGTTTAGACTTTAGGGCTCAGTGGTCCCTTCTTTGGACTGTAATATGTATTATTTCAAGTGTAGTAAGTCAGCCCAGCTTCATTTTTCTGAATGAGACCCTTGACCTCTGCCCTCAAGTCCTGCCCTGATGACACCACTGCATTCACTGTGGATACACAGGTACACAGAAGATTTCTGTAAAATTTGCTTATTTTGTCCTGTACATGCTTCTGCTGTTCAGGAACAGCAGGATAAAGGAGGGACAAGAGCTCTTCTGCATAGCCCTTGGCTCTATATGGCAGGAGAGAATTGGATCCAAGTGGCAGCACACAGGGAAGACTTAGAATCATAAAGTTGGGAGGGACCTTGAGGATCATCTAGTCCAACCCCCTGCAATGTAGGAATATGCAGTTCTCCCATATAGGGATTGAACCTGCAAGCTTGGCATTATCAGCACCATGCTCTAACCAAAAAACCTAATGAGAGGATGAGATCTAGAGGTCCTCTCCTGCATAGTGCGATAATCGCTAGGTATATAAGAGGGTGAGACTCTGTCTTTACGTGCTTTTAAACCAAAATAGGCATTTTGGGACTCTTTGAACTGAAAATTGCGTTGCAGAAATTCAGGAAAAGTGCGAAAACTGAAGGATAATTCCATTATGATCTGGCTGTGATCTGTCCAGGAAGTGTGATTTAGTTCAATTCACCTGAGAATGCAGACTGAACATCCTCCAGCTGTCCCTACTATGTGCCTGCACAGGTGTGTAAATTTCATGTCACATCCCTGAAATGTATCCTAAATTCTTTTCTCTTAAGGGGTAAAATTTTCAGTCTCCTTCATAGCAGGATAGTGGCAGAAGCTAGAAAATATTGGCTTGACGCCTTAAAATGTATGGGTGAGGGGTTGTCTTCTTCTTTTTTAAAAAAGAGAGAGAAAGAAATGTAATTATGCAGGTATCTCTCTCTCTCAAATCAGAAGTAAACTTTTTTTGAGGGTGGGAAGAATCAGGGAGCTGCTGCTGACACGTTTTGCAGGTTTCTACAATGAAGCACAATTTATAAATAGTTTTTGCAGAGGCATTAACATAATTACGGCTGTCGGGAGTTCGGCTTCAGCAGAGCTTGCTTGCAAAGGGTTGCCTTGTGGAGATGCCGATGTCTGTCCGTCTCCTTCCTCTCTCTCTCTCTCTCTCTCTCTCTCTCTCTCTCTCTGTGTGTGTTGTTTGGACTGCAGCAGAGCTGGCTTTCCTCAGTATCTGGTTACACGAAGCTTCCACGAAGGACCTTTACGCTAAGACCTATCTCACTAAAAACATATCCCTCCATGTAACAAGAAACCCAAAACCAAGCAGGATATTTTAAAACTGAAGCAATGAAGATTAGATTAACTCTCCTCCAAACTGGGCTCTTCTGTTATTATTTTTGGCTGGAATGTGGACGAAGGCAGCTGGCTCCAACGAGGGTCAGGAGAGTCAGTTTGGGTTTCAAATGTGGGGTGGGAAAGTGGGGCTTTCTCCCTTTGTTTATTTTGGGGGAAGAAAGGGGGAAATGACAAGGCTGGGTCTTTGTGTTCCTTGCATCAATAACTGGGCACAAAAGGTAAAAAAAAGAAAAGAAAAGTTAATGGACCCCTGGACGGTTACATCCAGTCAAAGGCGACTCTGGGGTTGCAGTGCTCATCTCGCTTTCAGGCCGAGGGAGCCGGCATTTGTCCACAGACAGCTTTCCAGGTCATGTGGCCAGCAGGACTAAACCGGTTCTGGTGCAACGGGACACAGTGACGGAAACCAGAGTGTACAGAAACACCATTTACTTTCCTGCCACAGTGGTACCTATTTATCTACTTGCACTGGTGTGCTTTCAAACTGCTAGGTTGACAGGAGCTGGGACAGAGCAACGGGAGCCCACTTCATCGTGGGGATTCGAACTGCCAACCTTCCGACCGGCAAGCCCAAGAGGCTCAGAGGTTTAGACCACAGCGCCACCTGTGTCCCTATAAACCGGGCATAACACACCTTCTGGCTGGGCCTCTTCAAGCTTTCCTGCCAGCAGCGCTCCAAGCGAGGCTGGGATCTGCCCATTTCTCACCGTGCCCCAGAGCAATGTCTATGCTCTGCCTCCACTGTCAGAGGCTGTATGCCCCCAAATATCAGTTTCTGGGAACCACAACTATTGTTGCACTTAGGTGCTATCATAGAATCAAAGAACTGGAGAATTGGTGTCATCTAGTTCAAATGCAAGAATCCCAACTAAAGCATCCATGACAGCTGGCCATCCAACCTCTGCTTAAAAACCGCCAAAGAAGGAGAGTCCACAACCTCTCGAGGAAGTCCATTCTACTATCTGACAGCTCTTACCATCAGAAAGTTCTTCATGATGTTTAGGCGGAATCTCCTGCCTTGTAACTTGAATCTTCCAGAGCAGGAGAAAACAAGCCTGCTCCATCTTCCATGTGAGATCCTTTTAGACATTTGGTAGTGACTATCATATCTCCTCTCAGTCTCCTCTTTTCCAGGCTTCCAACTTTCCATAGACATCTGGTTAGCTCCTGGGAGAACGGGATGCTGGAGTAGCTGGACCATTGATGGTTCAAAAGGCTCTTCTTATATTCCTAACATGGTTTCATTGGAAAACATCTTGGAAATTTTGAAATGGAAGTTTACACAGTCAGCTGCTCTATATGGAGGACCTGAGACCAGTTTCAGTGCTAGTGGGTCCTGTTGTTGGGATCCTGAGCCCCTGGTTGTGACCCTGGCATGGCTCCAGGCCTGATTGGTAGAAGAGAAAATTCTGCATTACAATCTTGTACAGTAATGCTTTAGCGGGAAAGAGTTCTGACATTGTTACGGCATTTGTACCCTACTTCCCCTCCAAATTGCTCCAGTTGAAGTGTATCCCCTCCCTCCGCCATCCCATTCCATCTTCTCAACAACCCTGTGAGGTAGGTTAGGCTGAGAGATGGTGACTGGCTCAAGTCAGCTAGTGAACTTAATGGCTGAGTCGGGATTTGAAACTTTATCTCCTAGCTCCTAGCCCAAAACACTAACAGCTCGATCACTCCCACTCACACCTTACTGATACCCAGTGCCTTTTTTTCTTGGAAAAATGGTGTTGGTACTCACCAGGTTCATAGCAATCCACCTGCTACTGCCACTGCCCTTTTCACAGGAGGGGGGGTCATGGGAACCCCCCCAAAATGTCTGCCACCCAATGGGCTGACCAGGCAGCCAGGCAGCCACCTGTCCTGTCCTGTCCCTTCATAGCAGGTGGGCTGCACTGCGCCTGTGCTGCTGTCTGACTGCACATGCGCAGGCTTGTGGAGGCTGCATCCCCCTTCCCCCCTGTAAGGTAAAAGGCAAAGGGACCCCTGACCATTAGGTCCAGCCGTGACTGACTCTGGGGTTGTGGCGCTCATCTTGTTTTATTGGCCAAGGGAGATGGCGTACAGCTTCCGGGTCATGTGGCCAGCATGACTAAGCCGCTTCTGACAAAACAGAGCAGCGCACGGAAATGCCGTTTACCTTCCTGCTGGAGTGGTACCTATTTATCTACTTGCACTTTGACGTGCTTTTGAACTGCTAGGTTGGCAGGACCTGGGACTGAGCAATGGGAGCTCACCCAGTTGCGGGGATTCGAACCGCCAACCTTCTGATCAGCAAGTCCTAGGCTCTGTGGTTTAACCCACAGCACCACCCGTGTCCCTCCCCCCCCGTACCCCAGACTTATTGTTTTTGCCTCCTTCCATGCCCCACCCACCACCACTGCCACTGGCTAAAGAGTGGGAAAGTAGTGTGCATGCGTGACAGCCAGGCGCCTGCGCTGTGGGTGCCTCTGAAGCCTTGCCCTGTTGCGTGGCTGGGAAGCGCAAGGGGATAAAAGCATTGATGCTTGCCTTGCCACCTAATCAACCTTTTCTTAGGAACTGGGAGCATGGACTGGGGGAGGCAATAGTCGAATCATAGAGTTGGAAGAGACCACGAGGGTCGTCACAAGATTTGGGCAGGGGGCAGAAAGCTGATGGTACTGAGTACTGTTGAGTGGCGCCAGTAAAAGGAGACGCTGATACCTAAAATTTGTTGTAGCATTGTAGAGTGAAGACGCTCCAAAGTGTTTAAAGCACCCTTGTATTCATTCTGATTCCTTTCTGGCCTTTTAGTCATGGTAGTCTCAAAAATAGTTTTATTGATGCACCCAAGCCAGGTTTTGTTTCCTTTGTGGTTATCTTTAAAAGTTACAGCCAACTTTAAGAATCTCTTTATGGTATGCAGCTGATGGAAGTTGTCCATCAAAGCTTATGCAGCAATAAATCTGTTGGTCTTTAAGACGACACAGGACACCCTTGGCATGGCAATCTCTCTCTCTCTCTCTCTCTCTCTCTCGGAAAAGAAAATACCTGTGTTTGCTTTTGTGACTTGTGTTAAGGTTCTTCTTCCCCGAGGTTGATGGCATAGGCCTATAGAATTAACAGATTGCCTTGTTAAAAATTGGTTATGTGAGAAATTCCTGCATCATGCCACCCCTTGTCAAGGGACACACTTTATTTCCAAAAAGCGGGATTGGCTTTTTTGTTTTGTTTGTAATCCAATAATAAACAAATGGCACACTGCTTTTAGTGTTGCTATCTTATGGATATTCTGGCAGTACTACGGGTCCCAGCTCTGCTGAACTCTCCTGTCTATACCAGGGGAGGACAGATTTCAGGTGTGTGGGATCTGCCTTGTGTTTTGTTGGACCCCAAGATCCACCAACACGTAAAGGTAAAGGGACCCCTGATCATTAGGTCCAGTCATGGCCGGCTCTGGGGTTGCAGTGCTCATCTTGCTTTACTGGCCGAGGGAGCCGGCGTACAGCTTCCAGGTCATGTGGCCAGCATGACTAAGCCGCTTCTGGCGAACCAGAGCAGCACAAGGAAATGCCATTTACCTTCCCGCTGGGGAATACTTGCACTATGACGTGCTTTCGAACTGCTAGGTTGGCAGGAGCTGGGGCTGAACAATGGGAGCTCACCCCGTTGTGGGGATTCGAACCGCCGACCTTCTGATTGGCAAGTCCTAGGCTCTGTGGTTTAACCCACAGCGCCACCCGCGTCCCTTATCCACCAACAGGAGCGAGGTGCAAAAGGCAAACACTTGGCATGAACTGGTGCCTCTGCACAGCTGCTGAACACTGGAGTTTGGGCACTTCAGTTTGTTCTGAAAAAATAAGTACTATTAAAAGTGGAGCAATTCTGGAAGCACACAAATCTCTCTGCTGTATGCCTTGGGAGGTAATAATGTGAAAGCTGGGCCAAAATGCTGTGGCTGGACTCCGCCAGCACATAACATTGGTGCTTAAAAGCTCACACTGGCTGCCCACATGTTACCAGGCTATGATCAAAGTTTTGGTGTTAATTTTACAAGGCCCTTAACAAGTTGGGTCCAGGGTATCTTAAGGACTGCCTGATCCCTTGTACCTCTACCTGATCGCTAAGGTCTTTGGGGGAGTCTGTGTTGATCGTCTCCCAGGGCACAGCTGCATTGCTGACCAGGAGACATACTTTCAGTCTGGTGAGCCCAAGGCTGTGGAATTCCCTCCTAACTGAGATTAGACAAGCACCCTCCTTTCTGACCTACAGACTCATGACAAAGAGCTTCCTTATTCCAGCAGACATTTTAAGGCAGTTTTGCTGTACTTACGGAATATTTTTAATTGTTCTTATTTCCTGTATGTGTTTTTTCTAAAACATTTTTTGTTTATGTACACTGCTTGGAAATTCTGACTTTGCAGCGATATATAAATATCCAAAATGAATAGATGAAATATTAAGGGTGGGGGAAGGAAAGAAACCACTTCTAAAGCAATTTGTCCGTTCATACAGCTACTTAAGGAGATGGCAGCTCCTAAGACTAGAGAGATCTGATTCTCTTCTTAGCAAAATTCGCAGCTGTTTGTTACCTCTCGCTTAGCACTGTTGTTTCAGGAAAGAGCCTTGGGGCAGTGTGTGTTTGAAGAGAGAGACTTTCAAAGCAGGGACACTATTTACTGGGAATGCCAATGCCCAGGAAAGATGTCAATGTGGCGGTTGGAAAACATTCATGTAGTTTTTATGCAAATAAAGGCTGTACCTAGTTTGCATAGTCTGAGAATTAGCTCAGGCTGCAGATTAAACCTGGTCCTGTACCAACTTCCTTTGGTGATGTGGGATGCAAGTGGCCCAGTTGTCTAAGGCGGTTCATTTTAAATGGCTAATCTGTGATTCATTTCCACTCTAGAAGTTGGGAAGTTAGCAAGGCAAGAGAAAGTTAGGACATGCTGGATTGCATCCAACCAACCAACCTACTCAGAGTAGACCCATTGAAACGAATGGAGCTAAGTTAGCCCTGTCTATTAATTTGAGTGGGGTCTGCTGTAGCATATGACTCTCATTGGATACAACCCATTGACTTCCTCCTTTGCTAGAAAGAGAGAATTAGCCAGTAATGGGCAAACATCCCTTGGGTCAATATGAAGTGAATTCATTCTGCAGAGCCTAATCATTTGAAAAAGAAAGAAAGAAAGAAAGAACGAAAGAAAGAACCCCTTGCGAATAACTTCACTTTCTCCCAGCCCAGTTTGGGCCCATTGAATTCCCAATGAAATCGCATGTGTAACAAGGTCTGAATGCTCTGCGGTGTCCCTGGCACAAAGCGCATGTATTTTTGTCACCTGCCTATTATTGCATTTATATCTCACCTCTTTCCCAAGGAGGTCAAGCAGCCACACACAGCTCCCCTCTCCCCATGTTATTTGCACAACACTCCTGTGAGGTAGTTTCGGCCGAGATAGAGACTGGCTTGGACCCCTGTCAACCGATGAACGTCATAGCATAGTGGAGAGTCTAAGCCTGAAGGCAAAGAAACCAGTAGCAGGCAAAGCCAGGACCGGTGACTGTTTCGCCTCCATTCTATGATTCTACCACTTTCCTCTTTGCTGAGTTCTGCAAGAGCAAAGGAGGGATAATAATGATAATGATAATGATAATGATAATGATAATGATAATGATAATGATAATGATAATAATAATAATAATAATAATAATAATAATAATAATAATAATAATAAATTTATATATATCCCACCCTCCCCAGCTGAAGCCAGGCTCAAAGTGGTTAACAACAATAAAAATCTGTCCATTTTGGTTTCTCACGGTTTTTCATTTTTCTAGTCTTTAGTTTGGTTAGCCTTATTTCTACATCAGCTTGCCATTTTTAAAAATTAAAAAAAAAACCTCCCCATGACACTTCACCATCCTTTTAGTACTAATTTCCCCTAATATGCAACATTCGCCTGCACTTTTGCCTAATATATGTGTTTCTGTGAATCAGTTTCCCCCGGATGTGATGCATTTTTTTGTATGTTGTTTTGCTAATATGTGTATTTTCACACACACTTTACCCAAGTTTAGGCTTGTGTGTGTGTGTAAATGTTGCTGGGCTGGAGAAGTGCATTGCAAAATTCAGAGATTCACAAATTTCGAAGGTGGGCTGTGTTTTGGTTCTTGTATTGTTTCACAAAGGTGCAATTTGCCTTAAAATGCAGACTGAATTGAATTTCTCTTCCATCCTTAACTGGGGCTGAGGAGCTGGAAGCTGACAGGCAGTGCCACCTCTTTGATCAGCCGCAAGTAATAATAATTGTTATGTAGTGAAGTTCTCACCCTGGGCCAGCAAGGGGATACTGTAGATAGCTTTCACTCAGGTCCACATATGCAAATAAGGGATTGAAAGTGACGTTCAGTGATTGGATAGTTGCAGAAAGTTGTTACAGTTGCGTTGTACTGGAGCTCTATATAAGCAGGCTGGCTGAACCCTTCAGTTCAGTTCTGTTCTGGCCTGTGAATAAACAAGAGCTGTTTGAAGAATCGCTGTTTCGTCTGAAATGTTCACCCACAACTTAACAATAATAATATAATAATAATTTATTATTTATACCCCGCCCATCTGGCTGGGTTTCCCCAGCCACTCTAGGAAGTTTCCAACAGAATATTAAAATACAATAGCCTATTAAACATTAAAAGCTTCCCTAAACAGGACTGCCTTCAGATGTCTTCTAAAAGTCTGGTAGTTGTATTTCTCTATGACATCTGGTGGGAGGGCGTTCCAGAGGGCGGGCACCACTACCGAGAAGGCCCTCTGCCTGGTTCCCTGTAACTTGGCTTCTCTCAGTGAGGGAACCGCCAGAAGGCCCTCGGAGCTGGACCTCAGTATCCGGGCAGAACGATGGGGGTGGAGATGCTCCTTCAGGTATACTAGTAAGAAGGCAGGCAAAGGAAAGCTGTCTGAAAGCTGGTGGGGGGGGGCACTGTGTCCCACCCCCAATGGGCCAACCTGCCCGGTCCAACACTCGCAAACATTCCACTGCCCTGACTCATTTTTGCTAGGGCACCTTAACATCCATGCTAAGAGCTCGGGTACCCTGGGAAAATTATATTTCCCTACTCGCCAGACTTTGAAGGAAGAGAAAGGAATTGCTTGATGAATGCAGAGGAGAAGGCAAGGGAGAGGCTGCTGCTTCCTGGCTGTCAAGCTCCGTGTCTCAGTACCTCCATTATTAATGATATGATAGCTGCCAGAAGCTACTTCTGCATGTAAGACAGCAAACTTCCTCCTCAGCCAGTAAAAGCATCCTTTTTACCCTTCCGTAAGTGCTAAGACCATGACTTATGCAGCAAGCTGAATTTTTGACTATGGCAAGGTGGAAGAAATGGATTAACATTAAGAACCGGACATCTCGCCGGATTAAATATTTAATGTTAAAGTGTGATGGGCAGAGTTTCAAGGAGTGATGCGCCGGAGCCTGCAAAGCGTATGGTTGTTGTTTTTTCTCTCCATCTGCTGCTGCTGTGGAATTTCCCAATAGCTGCAGAATAATGGTCTGTTGCAGTGCAGATGTCAGGAGGCGATGCGGCTCAAATCAAAATGTGATCTATTGCAAGAAGCCTCGGCTCCAGGACTATCATGTGCAGGAGGAGACAGCAGCTGTCTTCTGTTATTACTCATACAACGGAAAGTTGGGCCCAGCTCTCAAAGCTGGTCATATTAAATGTCAGCGGGGAAAGGATACTGCTATGTGCTCGAAAAAATGTCATCTCTTTAATCTTCGCCCGCATCCAGCAAGTGATTGGGCCCCGTTCGCTTATTTTTCTTGCACTCTTGCCAATGCATGTAGCAGGTTGGAGGCTGCCTATCTGAGGAACGCTGCCAAGATTGTCTGCTGAAGTATAACTTGTGTGCGACCAGAGGGAATGGCTGGTTAGGAAGTACAGGAGAACGGACTTGGAAATTCTTGTTCTGTTTGTCCATTTTGCTCATAGTTCTGGAAGTACAACAGCAGGGATCATTCAGCTGGTAAAATAAGGGGTGGAGGTGTTGCATAGCATGATCTTTGCAGAGTTAACTCATGTTGTGATTGACTGTTTGAGGGGAGTTTTCCTCTGTATGTTTGTTTGAATGTCTCCCTGCTATGTGCAAAGCCAGACTTAGGAAAGACATAATCACCTGTTGCTTTCTTATTATACACTGGTTTTGTTCAGTTTTGCTCAATAAAGTGTTATTGGGATTTCTTTTCTTCCTGGGCTCCATCTGCGTTAATTAAATGACATTGCAAACGTTGGCCATGGGTAGAGAGCACTGTGAAGACCCTGTAGTTTGGCTCTAGGAGGATGCTATAGTTGGGCTGGTCTGGCAGGAGGAGTGGTCCACATTGTGTTCAGGATTTGCTTGGTTTTGCATACTTGCAGAATGCATGTTTTTCAAACCCTGTGTGATCTGTGAATTTGGGAGAAACCTTTGCCAGGTGTGTACCCAAATAGTTCTTTTAATCATGGAGATGAAAATGTTGTGTGAAACATCCCTTGTGAAAAGTGTAAGAGTCAGTGAATTGGGCTGGAAACATGCATAAGAAGTTATTGAGGAAAGTCCTCTAATCATCTGAGTCAACAATGTAGAATCTGTGGTCCTCAAGATGTTGCTTCCATTAACCCTGACAGCTGGCCCTGCTGGCTGGGGCCAATGGCAGTTGGTGTCCAACAATGTCTGGAGGATCACAGATCGTGGTCTGAGCAAATGGATGATTACGATGTAGTCCTAGGACAGCAACAACACAATTTCTGTCTGATGTTAGTGTTCTATGCCATACGCACACAGAGCAGAACAGCCAGTGTGGTTTAGTTCTTACAGTGTTAGGTTAGGATCTGGGAAATCAGGGTTCGAAATCCTACTCAACCAAGAAGCTCATTGAGTGACCCTGGGCCGGTCACCATCTCTCAGCCTTGCCTCCCTCTCTGGGTTGTTGTGAAGATAATATGGAAAAGGGCCATGTGCTTAGCCTCCTTGGACAAAAGCTTTATGAGGTGTTGGGGGCTAAGCAAAATGAGGTTGGGGGCCACATTCTGCTCCCTGGCTGCTGGTTGGTCACCTATGTTTAGGTTGCTGGTATCTGAAAAATGGAAAACTGTTTTTGAAAGAGCATTACCCGGAACTGGTTTTCTGTGTTAGCATATTTTAAAAGATAAAGAAGCAGATTTAGGCTCTTCGCCGCCTGATATAGAATTGCCCTCACACTGATCTTGCTTGGAAATAAAGACAATAGCATGAAGTATTATTGACTGGATTTCTTGTCCACCTTTCACCATAAGATTCCAGGGTGGGTAACAGGTATTTAAAATTCAATATTAAAAACAATTTAAAGCAAATTACTGTCACAGGACTAGGGTGGGTCCTGAAAAAAAATATATCCTCTTGGCTGCCCAAGGCTGAGGGTCTGAGGCTGCTCATATGGAAATAATGCAGACCAAACTTCTTCATTCTTGTGTGTGTGTGTTTCAGCCAGACCCTCCAAGTTGGAGAGTGGTTCCGTAGACACAATGAACTGCATAAAGAGAAAGAGGTTTTGCAAAGATGGGGTAACTTCCTGTGTCTCCTTTGGAAACTGGGAACCATAGAAAGTCCCAGAGACTCTTTGGTCCCAGAGCTCCATGGGAATCTGATTACGAAGGTGTATAGAAATAAGGGACCCCTCTTTTCCGTGGTTGAACACTGTTGTGCTGGAAGGAGAGGTAATGGCATGGGCACATTCCGCATTACTTTATCCAGTAAATCCCAGGCTGGTTTGGGGAATGTGGGCTAGTTGGAAATGGCTCTAGGGATCCAGCAGATGGCAACCTTCACTCTGATTCAACAGGAGACCTGCCACATGCCAGCCACACAGAAGACCATCTAGAATAAATAACTGCCCTCTTTCCATCCTTCCATCCCTTCTGGCTCCCCTGCTCTGTGCTGTTCAAAGTGTCGCCCTTCTAGGACATAACTGAACACAGTGGTACCCTGGTAGTCAAATGGCTGGGCTCCCGAACAAATCAGCTCCTGAACGCCGCAAACCCGGAAGTCAGTGTTCCAGTTTGTGAACATTTTTTTGGAAGCCAAACATCCGGCATGGCTACCGATTGAGTGCAGGAAGCTCCTGCAGCCAATCAGAAGCCTCGCCTTGGTTTTCGAACTGTTTCAGGAGTCGAACGGACTCCCTGTATTTAATTTAGTTCAAAAACCAAGGTACCACTGTGCCAAGGCTGTCCATGGTCACTTCTAATGGCTTTCTGCCCCTTTCTTCAAGCAGTGTTTAACTGTTTCCATTGCACTAACCATTTCCTTCCTGGGTCTTTCCCCCTATCTTTTTCTTTTTTGATAACAATTTATTGATTTTCCCAAAATAACAAAACAACAGAAAAAAGGAAAAATATCATAAACAGATTTAACCATAATGTTTTTGGTCGACTTCCTTCCACTCCCCCTCTTGGTTCTATTATAATATACTTGTTTATGCACATCCATAAAACCTTATATACATAACAATCCAATTTAAAAACCTTCTCCATCTTATTACAAGTGACTTTTAGAAGTTATACTAATGTAAAAATCTGTACACAAACTTAAGAAATATGCATCGAGCAATTGTCCTTTTTTTGTAATAATATGTCCTGGATAGTTCAGTAATTTATTTTGCCAATCTTCTTCTTTATCTTCTTCTTTATCTTCTTTGGCTGAGGCTTTTTCCTTCCATGAGGACTGGCTGGTCTTGGCCTGGCATCCAGTCTTGCATATCAAAACAGAGTCTTTCGTTCAAGCAATCCATCAATTACATCTCAGTATCATAACTTCTATTTTTTAAAACAACAATCATTTCCCACATTTTCTTCAAATCTTTATATGTCTTTTCCCAGGCCTTTTTGGCAATTTTACATTGCCACCACATAGGGCAGCGTCTTAAACCCTTTGCCCTCCCTTCTTGTTTCTTCTCTAACCCAGTCAAAGCCTCCCAAATCATTTCCCATCTTTATCAGTCAGGTCCTCCCATATTATTTCACATGAAATTCCATTCTTGTCTTTGACTATTTTCACTTTCCCAGGTATTTTCCTCAGCCCTCGTTTGTCTACCAGTCCCACCTTGGTGGTTTGTGCTTTCACCGCTTTTAATTGTCTCGCAGCCTCTGAAATTTTCTTTTCTTTTTCTGTGTCTGGTTTCCAGCGTGGAACCTGCCTAGCGGAAAGAATGTCTCTTGCAGATCCAACGCTGCTTCTGTCTCTACCCCAGAAGCAGGTGTGTTCCATACATGGGAGAATCGCGTTCGGCTTCCAGTTTAAATATAGGCATATCTCTCTGTGTCTGCATGCGCACATCTATATAGGGATCACTAATTTGCACTTCTGTTGGAAAAGGTGGCAGACATTCAAAATGACGTGATACATGTTTTGGTAGTGGGAGTGGTGGTGGAATGCGGAGGGGTGCTAGAAATCAGCTGTGGTCCCAGCGAGCGGCTAGAGCAGTGATGGCCAAACTTGGCCCTCCAGCTGTTTGGGGACTACAATTCCCATCATCCCTGACCACTGGTCCTGTTAGCTAGGGATGATGGGAGTTGTAGTCCCCAAACAGCTGGAGGGCCAAGTTTGGCCATCACTGGGCTAGAGGATCCAAGTTGAAAGTCGTCTGCACTCATCCCAGGGTCTCCTGCCTCTTGTTTACTTTTGTTTTCAGCAGAGATGGGAGACTTTTGACCTGGCCTCTTAATTATCCCCTTCTACATGGTCCTTGGAACTGTTCCCTAGGTCACATTTCTTACCAGCTTTGGACGCTCCTTGAGTGTGTTTTTTTGGTTGGAACAAGCCTCTGAACTCTTACAGCACTGCTTGCCCGCTTGGATGGCAGATAGAGAAGGGTGTGTGCAGAAAAATGGCGGGCTGTACGACGGTAAAAATGATATCTGTTGCTCCTCTCATTCTTTCGTCTAGCTCAGGGGTCAGCAAACCTTTTCAGCAGGGGGCCAGTCTACTGTCCCTCAGACCTTGTGGGGGGGCCAGACTATATTCGGGGGGGGGGGGGGTTTGAAATGAATGAATTCCTATGCCCCACAAATAACCCAGAGATGCATTTTAAATAAAAGCACACATTCTACTCATGTAAAAACACGCTGATTCCTGGACCGGATTGAGAAGGCGATTGGGCCGCATCCGGCCCCCGGGCCTTAGTTGGCCTACCCATGGTCTAGCCCCATCCGCCACTGGCCTGTGGCCCATAGGAACTTGTGAAGAAGGAGATGCAGCCCTTTGGCTGGAAAAGGTTCCCCAGCCCTAGCTGTGAGGGAAGCTTTCTCTCTGAAAGGCTGCCTAAATTGGCACATGCAATTTTTATGCAGATTTGTGCCCTAGGCCTTTTGAGGATCCAGCAGTGGTCTGGACAGGATGGAATGTGGCTAAAAGACTAACAGACTGAACCACTGGAAGCGATGAAATTAGACTCTTGTGTCTTCTGTACGCTTAGTTAATGCCTCTTGGGTGTGCTACTGAAAGTGAAGGTCCCTGTTTTTTTCTCTTTTGAAACCCTGCCCTGGTATATGCATTTTCCCTCCCCTTTTTGGCACAAAAAAATGCATAGTGTCAAATTGCAGGGAGTGTTAGAACTGAAATTGTATGCACAACTCTAAAAATGATATTTAGGAATGGTATCAAAGTTGGATTTGGGGCCATAGCATTCCATGTTGTCCATTTTCCCTCAGCCCGTTCCAAATGGGCCCCCTCTCCCTCAGGAAGTCATGTACAACCAAAAGGCATTAGGTTTTACTGGGTTTCAGGTCTGGCTACTGCTGCTCGAAGTTTATGATAGCATCCAGGCACATTGAGCACCAAATTAATGTAGCTGCCATGTTTTACCATGACAACACTGGGCTTGCCAAACCTAGACAAACGTTACAACTATATCATACGCTTAAAGCACATGGCTTTCCTTAAAGAATCCTGGGAATTCTAGTTTAGCTTTCATAGAGCTCCAGTTCCCAGGATCCTTAACAAACTACAGTTCCCAGGATTCTTTGGGGGAAGCCACATGCTTCAAATGGATAGAATGGATGGTTGCATGCCTTTGGTGTAGTCTCCTTCATTGACAAATTACTGTCATTGTGACGGAAACCTTGTGGTTTGCTGAGTAGTACTTCTGATGGCCTACAAGCAAGGCATTTATTCCTTTAATAATGTGCTGGCCCAAACAAAAAAAAAACCCATTTAATACCTATTTCCTCACTTAAATACTGGATAAAATTCTGTTCTATGGAGTGGCATTTTCAACACCAGCAGTTCCAAGGTAACATTCAAATCTCATGTAACCTACAACCGAAGGATTATTTCTATGTTTTGTCCACTTAGAGATTCTTTTAAAAATTTCACTTTTGTTAAAAAGAATGTTACTAAACAACAGAACAAACAAGAAAAACATTTCACTGTTTTTCTCAATTGTGAACAAGTTATGGACCAACATTTACTGTACCTAACTTTCCTTGAAATTTTTATTCGGAATCCACTGAACTTTATCCTTTAACTCGATTGTCTTTGTTCCTCTTGTTGATTTAAAAAAATTCCCTGAGTTTTTCCCAATGTCTTAAACCCCTTCTTAGCTGACAGCAGCAGATGACTTCATTGACTTGCTAAAACCCCTTTTTATATTCGAATTACTTTTTGCAGGAGAGAATATGCTCACTGCTAATGTGAGCAGTGTTTGGCACCTTCTGATTTCTCCAGACTTTCCAGTTCAGGAGAGCTGAGAATGTTGTTCTTTCCCTTTTATTTACATTTTGGGGATGTTTCCTTTAAAGAGGAATTTGTAAATCTTAGGAATGTAGCTGCGCTCTCTCTCTCTCTCTCTCTCTCTCTCTCTCTCTCTCTCTCTCTTTGTCTGTCTGAAGCAGCAGAATTCTCTCTTGAAAATGTCAGCAAACATTTAAGTCAGCTTAGACGGATATCCCCATGGGTGAGCCTTATTTGTCAATTACAATTCCATGAGAGATGCCAGTTGCTGTTGCTGCCTCTATACTAAATGTACTTGAGAATATGGGGATAATTTTCTGATGTCTTTGTTTTTCAGCCCTGCTTGCCTCGTGACAGAACTCACTGTCCTTACAGATAAAGGAATGCTGCAAAATCTGTACAGTGGTACCTCAGGTTACATACGCTTCAGGTTACAGACTCCGCTAACCCAGAAATATTACCTCAGGTTAAGAACTTTGCTTCAGGATGAGAACAGAAATCTCGTGGCAGCAGCGGGAGGCCCCATTAGCTAAAGTGGTACCTCAGGTTAAGAACAGTTTCAGGTTAAGAATGGACCTCCGGAATGAATTAAGTACTTAACCCGAGGTACCACTGTATAGTTATTATGATGCGCAGATACAGGGAAATATGAATCTTCATGTTTAAGAGGCTGTTTCTAGTCCATAGCAATTGCCTTTTGCAACATGAATTCCTCAGTGTTAGGCTTAAACACCAGAGGTGATTGGAAAGGGGGAGGGTAGGCATTACCAGATTTGAATACAGTGGTACCTTGGGTTAAGAACTTACTGTAATTCATTCTGGAGGTCCGTTCTTAACCTGAAACTGTTCTTAACCTGAGGTACCACTTTAGCTAATGGGGTCTCCCGCTGCTGCTGCACCTCCGTCACACAATTTCTGTTCTCATCCTGAAGCAAAGTTCTTAACCCAAGGTAATATTTCTGGGTTAGTGGAGTCCGTAACCTGAAGCGTCTGTAACCCAAGGTACCACTGTATTCCATATTACAGAGATATTTGTTGGGATGAGAAATTCTGTCAGTTTTGATTTCTCCAAGTTCCTCATTTTTGTAGTCTTAAAGTTTACTTCTCTAGCATCCGTTTGGGATTTTGTTTTGTTTCAAAAATGAAGTCCTCATGAAAACTGCATCAACACTTTAATCTGAATGTTTGCAAGCAATTTATCTGAATACAATGCAGTTCTGAATGCCATTTCCACTATCCTATGACATTTTATGCACAATATACCCTTAATATAGGAATCTTTGCACACTTTACCTGGCTGGAGTGCTGCGTTGCAAAATTCAGAAAAGAATTCGAAGGATGGTTTTTGTTTTGGTTTGCATTCTGTTGTGGGAAGTGAGAATTAGGTAGGTTCATCTTTAAATGAGACCTTAACCCAGTTTATCCCCTTCCCCTGCCAGGAGAAGATTCATGTGTTTAGTACTGCTACACTGGAGTGCAGAAGAAGCTGAGTTTGGGTTCTTTCTGCATGGCTGCTGTAAACCATACCATAGTGTAATGGTCTACAACAGGGGTGGCTAACACCCTCCAGATTTTGTTGGACTGAAATTTCCATCAGCTCTAAGAAGCATAGCCCATGTTCAAGAATGATGGGAGTTGTAGTCCCACAACACCTGGAAGGCCACAGGTCCCACACCCCTAGTCAATAAGAAGGCAATGATCTTCAATACTGCCAAATTTCAAGAGCAGTGTCACCTGAATGTGAACATCAGTGCATGGTCTGGAAAAAGTACAGGCAGGTTATTTTGCTTCCTTCTCCACTATTGGCAAACTTGATCTTAAGATCGGTCAGCTGTTTCTGTTCATAGCTGCCATCGAGATGTGTGTGTGTAATAGCTTTCTCCATGGTCACCTCCCAACTGTGGAATGATATCTTTGGTACAGCTGCACTGGAGTGCAGAAGAAGCTTGGGAGCTTCTTGTGTGGCATAGTTCTACTATGGAACGGGCACCTGGTTAGCCACTGTGAGAATAGGATACAGGACTAGACAGGCCATTGGCTGGATCCAGTAGGCTCTTCTTATGTTCTTCTCTCCCCCTAGAGATATTTCTGTTGGCCTCATTGTTGGCCTTCAGACATCGAAGATGCTTTTGGTTATCTAGGTTTTTGTAGTTTGATAACAGGATGTTGACTTCTCAGAAGCAATGTTTGGAAGAGTGTTTTAAGGAGCTGTTAAAATTCCCTTTTAATGTTGTGTTTTATATTATGGTTTGTGATACGATGTTTATATGTATGTTATAAATATAACTATATTTATATAACCGTGTTATAAATATAACTGTATTTATAGCTATCCTAAATGAAATAAGTAAAATAATACTCAAACTTGGCAGCCCAAGAGAGAGTGCTTCTTTTTTGACAACAGAGTTGTAGCCAATGTTTGTCCTATTCAAAGTAGACCCATTAGCACTAATGCACCTAAGCTACTCATGCCTATTCATTCCAATGCGTCTGCTCTGTGTAGATCTAACATTGGTACAACCCTTAATTTAATTTATGGAGCTCACTGCTACAAGATTCAATACTCAAACCAATCTGCCCCTTCCCCTTGCGGACAGTCAGCTGGACAGAGAGTTAATCCTTTCTGTTACACTTTGTACATATTCTCTAAAGTTTTCTGAAATCTGACATGTATGGCGGAAATACCATACAATCCAGATTAGAGTCCATGTCCTCAGGAACTAGAAAACACAAGAGGGTCCTTGAATGTTGCAGATCTGGGGCTAAAGGGTTATTGTGTGTGATTTCCAGGTAGGCATTAAAAAAAAAAACAGCCTTCAGAATTTAAGTAGCTATTACACAATTGAGGCCTCTAATTCTATTCCCTTCTGCTTTCATTGTGTTTTGTCCACTTTAACCACAGATGTTATAAGCGACGTGCGCTGCCTATTGCATTCCTGCTGCTGCATAATGCGCTCCTAATACAGCATTATGAATAGTTTGCTGATGACGGCAACTTTTCTGTACAAGAAAATCAGACCGCAGGATGAGAGCTCAGATTGAATTATTCTGCTCCAGGACATGAAAGACTGTGATTATATAGCCAGGTCGGTCCTTTCCCCCCTGTAGAACGTTGACCCCCTGCTGATCCCCGACGTTTTCTATTTTTATACTCACTCGGGAGATCATCCTTTTCAACACTTGATGACTAGAGCTTGTTGTCATGGAGCAGGAGAATCCGTTTAATGCGTGGCTCTCTTGGGCTGAGCAGTGTGCTTCCAAGAATGTCATTCAGGCATTTCTTGTTTTCCGCTCTTTTCATTTGTGTCTCTTATTTTTGAGCGAGGTGGGAAACCGGTCACTTGTACAGTAAATGTTAATTTAGGGTTCGGGAACATATGACCCTTCAGTTGTTTCTGGACACACAACTCCTCTCAACTCTGGCCACTGGACATGCTGTCTGGGGAGCTGATGGGAATTGGAGTCATATTGAGGGCCACAGGTCCCCCATCCCTGTGACAAGCCACAATTTGCCAGATTGAGATTGTTAGGCCCTATCTGCACTATACATGTAAAGCAGTATCATACCACTTTAATTGACCATGGCATTTTGCAAAGTATTCTGGGGACGGTAGTTTCTTAAGGGTCCTTAGAGTTGTTAAAGGTAAAGGGCCCCCTGACCATTATGTCCAGTCACAGACGACTCTGGGGTTGCGGTGCTCATCTCGCTTTATTGGCTGAGGGAGCCGGCGTACTCGCTTCTCTCTGTGTGTGTATGTATGTATGTATGTATGTATGTATGTGTTTGTGTGCACACACATTGCCAAAGAGCAATGCAACATACCACAATACCCATTTTGTGAGGACGAGCATGTAGGCTCCCTTGAACTTAGTGGTGCTTATGTTTGCCTGCATGGATTCAACTTGTAAAGCACATAGAAGATCTTGATTCAGCTAAAACGCAACCTTTAGCTTTCTTGCAAAGAAGTATTTTCTGTTTAACTGGAAGCATGAAGTTGGAGCCCCGCTAAAGGGAAAGACAGCTGCGATGTCATCCACTTGGTTATTTTCTCTGTATTCAGACCTCCTCTGTACTAACCTGCCACAAGGAAATGTGAAAGCCTCAGTGCTGCTTAACCTGGCACTCTGGCAGGAAAGGTTTGGGGCTGTGTTCCCATGCGCCACTCCATGCGCAGTGATGTACAATTCATGTGCAGGTAGGCATGATAGTATTTGCAAAAGTACTCCTTGTGCAAATTAATACTTCCCCTGCAGTTGTAAATTGCCATGCCACGCACCCCAATCCAGATTGAGAGAGGAATATTTAACCCTTTGCTCCCATCCAGAATGTGCCCCTTATTATCTTAGTTGCTATTTGCAAGGGAAACTGCTATTGTAGACAACAAATGGGAGTGACCTTCTCACAGCTAACAGCAGCTAGGAGGAAAATCTGGATTGGGACCATGGCAGGGGCAAAGGGCCTCCCTCTCCCGCAGATTGTTTCTTTTTTTTGGGGGGGGGGAGGGTTGTCCTGTGACCTCTGTTTAAATAAAATGACCAACTCTTGGTCCTCAAAGTTTCTCATTTTTCAAATCTTAAATTCTGTTCTCCACATTTTGCAGCAATTCACGATTTTATTCTATTTCTTTTAACAAACCCTCATGAAAAGGCATCAGCCTATCACTGCGAACTTCTGCTAACAGATACATGCTTATACAGTGGTACTTCGGGTTACAGACGCTTCAGGTTACGGACTCCGCTAACCCAGAAATAGTATCTCGGGTTAAGAACTTTGCTTCCGAATGAGAACAGAAATCGTGCGGCAGCAGCAGGAGGCCCCATTAGCTAAAGCGGTACCACAGGTTAAGAACAGTTTCAGGTTAAGAATGGACCTTCAGAACAAATTAAGTTCTTAACCCAAGGTACCACCGTATGCAGTTTTTACTAAAATGTGCACATTTTTGCAAGCAATTTCCCAATATATAACACATTTTTGCATGTTATTTCCACCATCTTCACTTTCATGCACATTTCCCCCTAATGTATGTCACTTCATAAACACTGGGTGGAGATCTGCATTGCAAAATATGAAAGTGCAAATTTCAAAGGATAGTTGTCTCAGTTCACATATTGTTTCGAAAAGTACATCTTTGTATAGATTTGGCTTTAAATGCCTCCTGAATTGAATTTCCCCACCGTCCCTCATGGTGGGGCCTAATGACTTTTGCATGGCTGGAAGGTAATCTACAGAGGTTAGAGCAGGGCTAGGCAACCTAAGGCCCATCGGCCACAAGTGGCTCACGGGGGTCGGTTTACCGGCCCATGAGCTGCCCCCAAACCAAGCCGCCCGCTCAGCAAGTCCCTGCGCATTGCGCTAAACTGGCACAGCATGGCGTGGGGACTCACTGTGGCGATCACACAGGGTCCCTGGATGTTTCACCGTCTATTGATCCCTGTGCCACCACTTTATTTCTCGCTGCCACCACCCAGGCCCTACCTGGTGCAATACTGAGTCTAGTCAGGGTTAAATTGGAACATAAACTTCTGTTTATTTATTGCAGTTTAACAAGAGTGTGGTTTCATAAACGGTATCAGTCCATTACAATCATGGGTTGCCTATCCAGACCTATAACTTCCGCTACTTGCTCTCACTCACTAAACCACCTCTCAGATGTTTACTTGTCTTCCCAGCCCCTAACTGTTCCTGACTCTGCTTATTTCTCTACACTAACTCAACCTTCCCACAAACTCTATCCCAATTCACTCCCACTCCAACCAACCACCCAACTCCCAATGAACTCCTCCCTTCGCCCCTCCCAGAACTGGTTTTATAGTCCCTCTGACTCCACCCCCTGGGTTCTGATTGGGTAACCTGTTTAACTATATGTTAACATCACACTCACTTCCATGGTGCCGGAAATCGCATCTGCGCATGCTCAGATGCAGAAAATCGCATTTGTGCAGACACAAGACACCGGAAAGCATGTCTGCTCAGGCACAGACGCTGGAAATTGCAGCTGCGCATGCTCACAACCAGGCCCATGGAGGCATCTCTGCTGGAATGAACCAGTCCAGGTGAGGGAAACCTTGCTGACCCCTGGGTTAGAGGCTCATCCATTGCTATTCCCACGTTTTACATTTGGTCCTGCCCATCATTGCTATGTGGGGCTCTGGAAGCCTGCTCATGGGGAAGTGGTTCTTGAGCTGAAAAAGGTTTCCCACTCCAGTTTTTGGCCATGGGACCGCTTGTGTATGTGACCTCTGTGAGTGAATACCAATGGCAATGTAATGTGCAAATAGAGTAAAAGCCCGAATTGAATCCTCAACCAGTCTGTGCTTTGCAGGCTTCTGGATTTGATTTTAGAGCGAACAGGCCAGCAGGGAAGCAATTCATATACCTAACACATTCCTGCATTATGTTTCTATGGATATTACTTGCAGCAATAATACCTTAATTGGACAATGTACTGTAAATTGGCTCTGAGTCTGTGGGATGTCTTGGGCTATTGTCTCTCCTAGATAATCTGTTTTAAAGCTTAAAAGATTTAAGCTAAATAGATTGATTCCAAATATGTATCTTTATTTTAGGCTGCTATTAGGACTAGTTGAAGCATCGTAAACAACCCCCTTTGTGCTCAAGATTTGATGAAGGAAAGGTTTTGCTAGAGCAAAGTTGGCTTCTAATCATTTGATAGATTATTTGGCCACGGGGGGAAATCTAGCCAACATGAAGCACACTAAAGTCCCTCAGACTTCAGCAGGAACGATTGTGTGTGCTTCTGTTTCCCCAGTGAAGTCAATGGGAAATTGAAGGTCTTAACTCTGAGTGGACTGTGGCCCTGCTTGTCTTAAGATGTACAGACAGTGGTCTCTTAAAATGCTACAAGCCAGGAGATGTCACTGGTTCATGGGGCCACTTCTATGGCCTGTAAAATGTCTGTACCTTTTTGCAATCTTGGGTGCCTGTGAGATGCTGTTGTCTTCCCAGACACCAAACATGCACACAACTGTGCGGTTACTGAACCGACTAAGGAATGGCACAGCAGCTAAATGTGAATTGGCTAAAACAGAATACAAACTGAAAAAATTAAAATTAGGGTCTTAAAAGGCCCTCTCTCCTTTAATGCATGCTTCCTGCTTCTGTCTTATTTTCTAGACAGAAATTCAGCAGTGCCGTGCCCCTGCCTACAGACTCTCTAAGTATCCCTATTTTCCAGGGACGCCCCTGATTTAGAGAAGCCATCCTGGTTTCTGATTCAATCCTGGAATGTCCTGTTTTTCCTTAGGACACCCCTATTTTCTTTGGAGAAATGTTGGAGGGTATGGTAGAATGTCCCTATTTTCACTGGAGGCTATGGAGTTATCCAACCCGAGAGCCATCTGAATGAAGGCAATCCTGTATAGGGAAGTTTTTAAAAAATGTTTTATTATGTTGGAAGCTGCCCAGAGAGGCTAGGGCAGGCTTCCTCAACCTCGGCCCTCCAGATGTTTTTGGCCTACAACTCCCATGATCCCTAGCTAGCAGGACCAGTGGTCAGGGATGGTGGGAATTGTAGTCTCAAAACATCTGGAGGGCCGAGGTTGAGGATGCCTGGGCTAGGGCAACGCAGTGAGATGTGTGGGGTATAAATAGCAAAATTATCATTATGAAACGGGATGCCCCTATTTTCATCAGATAAATGTTGGAAGGTATGTACCTGTGGCAGCCATTTTATGACTGACGCCCCCAGCACTCCCTCAAACAGCTAAATGTGCCTCTAGTTCATGCAGGTTGGCAACCCCTCCACAGCCCCCACAACCCTGACATTCTATGAGAGAGGAGGAGTTTTGAATCTAAGGCTCCTGCAGATACACCATTGCATCCGGTGTGAGATTTGAGGTCACTGTGACAGTGTGGCCTCTCTTGAACACAGTTTATTGTTCTGACAGCGATATCACAATACAGTGGTACCTTGGTTCTCAAACTTAATCCGTTCCGGAAGTCTGTTCCAAAACCAAAGCGTTCCAAAACCAAGGCACGCTTTCCCATAGAAAGTAATGCAAAACAGATTAATCTGTTCCAGACTTTTAAAAGCAAGCCCTAAAACAGCTGTTTAGCATGAATTTTACTATCTAATGAGCCCACTGATTCACAAAATGAAAGCAATAAACAATGTACTGTACAGTGGTACCTCTGGATACGAACGGGATGCGTTCTGGAGCCCCATTTGTATCCTGAAGTAAACGTAAGACGCGAATGCGTGAGTCGCATTTCGCCGCTTCCGCGCATGCGTGTGACGTCATTTTGAGTGTCTGCGCATGCATGAGTAGCGAAACCCGGAAGTAACACGCTCTGTTACTTCTGGGTCTCCGCAGAGCGCAACTCAAAAATATTCATCCCGAAGCTACTTCAACCCGAGGTATGACTGTACTATAAAATAAATAAAACAGTAATGTAGATGATAAAAATTAAAATTAATTATTTTTTTTACCTGAACTGATGATAGTCATTGTTTGGATGTGGGACTTTTATCCATTTCTGCAGTCACACAATCAATCAATCAATCAATCAGTAGCTGAACTGGGTTCCACGCAGTCGCAAAACAAATTAACCGAAAAAGCCTCAAAAACAAAAACACAAAATAAACAGCAAAAACAAAAGCTTCCAGAACTTAATCTGTTCTGGATGTCCGTTTGACTTCCGAAATGTTCGAAAACCAAGGCGCAGCTTCTGATTGGTGCAGGTGCCCCAGAAACAATAGCCGACCGCTGCACCGGATCTTCGGCTTCTGAAAAATGTTCGAAAACCAGAACACTTACTTCCAGGTTTTCGGTGTTTGAGTACCAAGGCATTTGAGAACCAAGGTACCACTGTAGAATCTCTCGCTGGTAATATCTCCCTCTAAGAACCCCAAATGCCCATCCTATGGCCACCAGATTTATTAAAACATGGAGGGGGAGGTAGCTCTAAAGGGAAATCTCTCTCTCCTTCAAACCTCTCTTAACGACAGCTGGTCTGCTGAGAAGTTTATTTTATTGTAATTTACTGTCAGCAGTTGGCGAAAAGGTACAGAAGCATGCATATGTGGTGGATGGATATTTTCTTGGAATGCAGAAATTGGGGAAATCCAATGTGCGGAAAGGCCATGGCAAATAATACTAGATTTTTTAAATAAAAAAAGTTGGTTTTTTTTGGTACAGGAGGCACTGTAATGAAATACAACTTCAGTGGATTAGGCAAGTGCCACCAGTAATTTTATACATGTAGCTTTCAACTTTAATAAGGTGTTGCAAAACCTATGAAAACACAAGTAAGTAAAAACACATTTCCCCCCTCAGCCAGCCGAGCCTCTGTTCTCTCTCTTTCTCTCTGTTACAATGTGGTGCTTTGTACTGTAAAGAGAGAGGAGTGGGAGCAGGAGTTGTTAAATCCAATTTGAAAAACTGGTAATTGTCCAATCTCCCCCCTCCCCACCCCAAATAATATATTTATATCACCAATGTATGAAAAGTCCTGAATTGCTTTAGACCACTCTTTACAAATAAGCCGGTTTGTGTTTTGTCGTAGATGCAATCAGCTTCGAGAGAATCCGTCTCCAAAATAGGTTGGGGGGTTTTTTTCTGGCCATTAAAATCACATCAAGCGAATTCAGGAAACTGGCCCATAATTATTTCCTGTTAAAGTATTAACATGGGAGGTGGCTGCAGAATTTAGAATTTGAGGACTGAGAAAATGATTTAGAGCTTAAGACTTTCTAGATAATCTACCCGCTGTCAGGAAAATTGGTGAGTTGTTTGGGCAGAGGGATGAAATTAGGAATTTCTTTTTTTATTCTAGCATCGCGCTTGTGTGCAACAGCAGGTATGAAATGATATTTGATGCTGTCTCGTGTCGTGGGCAGATCTCCCTTCCCCAGCCTTGCTTTATTGAGAATTCTTTTTAACTAGAGAAATTGTGGGAAGAAGGTTGCTGATGTTCTGCTTAGTCCCATAGTCATCTAGTTGGTCACTGTGAGAACAGATTGTTGGACTTGATGGACCTTTGGTCTAATACAACAGGGCTCTTATGAGACACCAGGGTTGACGCTCTGGCCATTAACACACAAGGCACATGCTGACCCATGATTATTCTCCATATACATAGAGTATACCAGACCCTCCAAGTGTCCCTATTTTTCAGGGACAGTCCTGGATTTACAGAAGCCGTCCTGGTTTCTGATTTGATCCCGGAATGTCCCACTTTTCCTTAGTGCATCCCCTTTTTCCTCAGAGAATTGTTGGTTTTGCAACCCCTGAGCCAAGGAGATAAGTATACAACCTTTAGAAGACACCTGAAGGCAGCTCTGTGTAGGGAAGTCTTTTTTTTATTAAGTTCAATGTTTTATTATGTTTTTTTTATATGTTGAAAACTGCCCAGAATGGCTGGGGCAACCCAGTCAGAAGGGCAGGGTATAAATAATAAAATTGTTATTGTTATTGTTGTTGTTGTTGAATAGGACATCCCTATTTTCATCAGATAAATGTTGGCGGGTATGGTACACACAAAGCAAAAAAAAAGCTATTTGTGAGGCCACCATATGTGACAATTTGCCTTCTCTTTCCTCAACAGTATTTAGGAGAGTATTTTATGGATAGCATAAAGTCTGGCGGGGATGCGGGTGGTGCTGTGGTCTAAACCACTGAGCCTAGGGCTTGCTGATCGGAAGGTTGTTGGTTCGAATCCCTGCGACAGGGTGAGCTCCCGTTGCTCGGCCCTAGCTCCTGCCCACCTAGCAATTCGAAAGCACGTCAAAGTGCAAGTAGATAAATAGGTACCGCTCCGGCGGGAAGGTAAACGGCATTTCTGTGCGCTGCTCTGGTTTGCCAGAAGCGGCTTGGTCATGCTGGACAAACGCCGGCTCCCTCAGCCTATAGAGCGAGATGAGCGCCGCAACCCCAGTGTTGTCCATGACTGGATCTAATGGTCAGAGGTACCTTTACCTTTTTACCTTTATAAGGTCTGGCACTGAAAAGAGCCCGTGTGGACACAATGCCGATAAATGCTGGTTCCTGGAAACTTGTCCCCTGTGGTGGAGCTGTGGTCTACATGAAACAAAAGGGCTGTAGTCTCACACCCATCACAGCTTGGACCAGGATATACCTGAAAGACAATCTCACCCTTTATATACTCAACCCATCACTGCACTCTGCAAGCAAGGGCCTCCTGCAGATACCATCTGATCAAGTAGTCCCTTTCCTCTCAGGGGCAGGCATCAGGTCTATAATGCCCCTATCTTGTGGGATTCCCTCCCCTTGAACGCTGTTGTTGTTGTTTAGTTGTTTAGTCGTGTCCAACTCTTCAAGACCCCATGGACCAGAGCACGCCAGGCACTCCTGTCTTCCACTGCTTCCCGCAGTTTGGTCAAACTCATGCTGGTAGCTTCAAGAACACTGTCCAACCATCTCGTCCTCTGTTGTCCCCTTCTCCTTGTGCCCTCCATCTTTCCCAACATCAGGGTCTTTTCCAGGGAGTCTTCTCTTCTCATGAGGTGGCCAAAGTATTGGAGCCTCAGCTTCACGATCTGTCCTTCCAGTGAGCACTCAGGGCTGATTTCCTTAAGAATGGAGAGGTTTGATCTTCTTGCAGTCCATGGGACTCTCAAGAGCCTCCTCCAGCACCATAATTCAAAAGCATCAATTCTTCGGTGACCAGCCTTCTTTATGGTCCAGCTCTCACTTCCATACATCACTACTGGGAAAACCATAGCTTTAACTATCCCCTCCCCTTGAACATCATACTTGTGCTATCTCTGCTGTCTTTTTGTGTCACCCATTGAAGACCTTCCTTTTACAACGATCTTTTTTCTTTAAGTCAAGGTCTTTCCTAGTCTCCATCTGTATTGGAATTGTTTTTCCGATGTTTTTATTTTATTATCCTTTGTCGTTTGCCCACCCAACCTTCCTGGGCTCCTTTGGGAGGAAGGGTGGGATAGAAATGTAATAATAATGATAATCACATGTGACTATTTGCCTGCTGTTTCCTATGTGGAGGAGCTTTCTATTTGTTCCGTATAACGAGGCCCCTGCAAAGTGTGATGTGTGATACCTTGGCATGCTCCTAAATAGAAAGTGAGCTAGAATGTCCCTGTACGGCAGGCCATAGTCTCCTTAAGCTTCTGAGAAATAGTATTAGGAACCACCCAGCAAGCCAGAAGTCATTCCTTCTCTCTCCTGCCAGAATTCATTTCTTCTCTCCTTATTTTGGAGATAATTTCCTTAATCCCTCTCAAAAATTATATTTCATTTCCACTGTGCCATTTACGAGAACCTTGCATTGTAATAATCAGTGGTGTGTGATCCCATGTCCGCAGTTTGTTGGGAGATTAGTTTCCTTTTCCCTTTCCTTTTTAAAGATATATTACTTTTAGGTTTGTTGCAAAGCACTTTATAGCTTTATAAAGCCCTTAAAATGTTTTTAAACACTACTCCAAGCTTACAGGGCTAGTTTTAGAATTGCAATTACAAGCTTCCTTATCCCCAAGCAAATTCCCACTGTGATGGTGTATGTAAACTGTTTTAGACATTTTAATGCTCCAAAGCAATAAATCTGGGAAAAAGGGGAAAGCAAGCACCTCGGTTTGTATAAATGAAAAACATCGTGTCCTAATTTATGCGGCATATAAAACTCTGTGAAGTCGCTTTGTATCTTTTTGTGGAGAAGTTTATATATATATATATTAATTGTTTCAAGCTGTTAATTTGTTTCCCCACTTGGATGTTGCTTTCTGGTTAACAGGGACTGTGCAGAAATTGTTGCTGGGAGGAGAGGATTATTGTTTATCATTTGCATAGTTCCAAGTTGGAAAGGAGGAGAATTTTGCTCAGTGTATGTTTCAGAGTGAACAGACCCCATCTGCAGTTCCCAGGCTTACATGCAGATCGGGACACGGTTACCCATCAGATTGCACCCTTCTCCAAATTGTGCAACGCATACAGAAATGAGTATTTTGTGGGAACATGAGTACAAAATGAATATAAATGCAACTTTTTGTGCATTATTATTATTATTATTAAATCAAAAATACAATAAAGAGGCCAAAATGGAAGCAGCGAGGGGCAGAAGGGGGGGGGGGTTCAAAGATCAAAATGTGGCCCTATTTTCACCTGAGGAATGTTGGAGGGTATGGCACCACTGCCTCCGACCATAGAGGCAGAACACGGCCATCACAGCTTGTAGGATCTCTCCGTGCTTCTGAGATTAAGGCCTCAGCTACACCACACCTTTAAAGCAGTATTGTGCCATTTTAAACGATTATGGCTTCCCCCAAAGAATCCTGAGGAATCTAGTTTTTAAAAAAGTTTTTAAAAATATTTTTTCATTATTACAATTTCCAACACCACATGCACATTGAATTCAACAATTCCCTCATTCATATCTTACTTTATAATAAAACAATCATTTACGACTTCCCTTCTTCACCTTCCCTGGTTCCTTTGATTTTCCCATCATTCCTGCATATTCTTATATATCCATATAAGTTCTCCTTTCCCTTTATTGTTCCTTTAGTTTATATTATACTGTTGAATTTACCTTAATCCTGCTAACGTTTTCACATTTTTGCAATTATTTTCCAAATACTCCACAAAGTTTTTCCATTCATCTTTTTATATTTGATCCTCTTGTTGTTGTTTTTAAAAATATCTCATTATATATCATTTACCATTACGCTTTAACTATTGTGCATGCCCACCACATATGGAAGAATGTTCCTTCTGCTTCTTCACATTTCCAAAATACATCAGATTCCTATTTGTACATCTTAGGGAAATCTACTTTGTTACAGGTGCTGAAAGTTATTAGAAAGTCCCTAATCCCCCCACAAAGCTGCAATTCCCATAGTGGCTTAACAAGCAATCCCTCTTCACAGGGAACTCCTTGACCTCCCCATGTATGCTTCTTATTTTTCCTATCCAGCCCTGCCTAGGTCCATTTCTCATCCATTTCACAAGAATTGTACATCTCTTGGGTAAGGCTGCCATACGTCTGGATTGCCTCTGACATTACCGGGATTTCAAAGGTGGAATTGACATCCGGGGAAGGCAAAAGACAATTGAAAAATTGTGGCTCAACAATTTTGGGGTCTTTTTTATTGCAACCCTACTCTTGGGATCGTTTTCCATTCTGGCCTGTGTTTGTCACACGTGGCATTGTTTCTGTTCCACTGCAGTTCGTTTTCTGCCAGAAATGGCATTATCCATCTTGCTGTCTGCTGTGACGTAACTTATGCATTTTATTATATGAATTACATAAATTACACTGTCACTGTATTATTCCACCCTATTCGTTTCAGTGGAAAGGAAGCACAATGCTACATGTGAAGGGGTGGAGGAGATAATGGTTTGCCAACTTAATGCAACAATAACGGAAATAGCGCTTGCATTTGCTGGATTGAATGCACGTACGTTGGCCATTTCTACTCCTGTTTCTGCTTTTCTCATAATTCTCCAACATCCCTACTTGAGATATAGCCCTGTCCCCTCCAGTTTTACTGTGCCATTCATCTAGATCAGGGAACAGTTTCCCACATAAGGGCCATATTTCCCTGTAAGCAACCTTCTGAGGGCCATGTGCCAATGGTGGGTGTGGCAAAAGTGGATCCCACACCCCATTTTCCATCCAGGCAAACCAGAGGTATTATCATAGATCAAGGATCCATTCCAACCAGGTAAAAGCGTGATCACTGCAGATGGTGACAGCAGGCACAAAATTAAAAGATACCTGCTTCTTGGGAGAAAAGCGATGACAAACCTAGACAGCATCTTAAAAAGCAGAGACATCACATTGCCGACAAAGGTCTGTATAGTTAAAGCTATGGTTTTCCCAGTAGTGATGTATGGAAGTAAGAGCTGGGCCATAAAGAAGGTTGATCGCTGAAGAATTGACGTTTTTGAATTATGGTGCTGAGTCCCATGGACTGCAAGAAGATCAAACCTCTCCATTCTTAAGGAAATCAGCCATGAGTGCTGACTGGAAGGACAGATCGTGAAGCTGAGGCTCCAATACTTTGGCCCCCTCATGAGAAGAGAAGACTCCCTGGAAAAGACCCTGATGTTGAGAAAGATGGAGAGCACAAGGAGAAGGGGATGACAGAGGACGAGATGGTTGGACAGTGTTCTCGAAGCTACCAGCATGAGTTTGACCAAACTGTGGGAGGCAGTGGAAGACAGGAGTGCCTGGTGTGTTCTGGTCCATGGGGTCATGAAGAGTCGGACACGACTAAACAACTAAACAACAACAACAAAGGCGTGTGTCGCACAAAGCCAGTGAGAGATGTGGCCTAGAGAGGGGTGTGGCCCTCAAGGGCCTGATAGAAGAGGCCTAGATAGCCATATTTGGCCCTTGGCCCTCATGTTCCCTACCACTGGTAGGGAAAAAGTTGGTTGTATTTCATTAGCAACCCCCCCCCCCATTTATTCTTCTGCAGACAAGGAAAAAGCAGGGATGGGGAGGGGGAACCTGATGGTACAACATATTAACCACTTGCATTTCATCGTCTTCTCCCCCCCGCCCCCATTTGTTTTGTTACATCTTCTTGCCAGTGTGATTTCATTTGCGCAGAAAAGTGCCCCGGAAAGGTCTTTTAATGCATTTGTGGAGAAATTGGTTTCCTTATATCTTAGTGACAGATCCAGCATCTCTAACTGCGGCAATTAATTTAGCAGCATAAAAAATTAAGTGGCGTGTTTTGTCAGCTGAGCAGTTTCCCCCGTTCGTGAGCTTCGTTCGTGGGCTGGTCTTGAAAGGCATTTTGTTTGCTGGGGCATTTAGAAACGTTTTTAAAAATAGCATTTCAAATGCACTTTTCAAATGTGTTTGTGAGGCGAAAAGGGTACTTCTGGCAAATGTTTAGTGCAAAGTGAATGCAAAAGCTATTTGGAGCTAAGCGAAGGCGCGATAAATCCAAGCCGCTTGACAAGGGGGAGAGCAAGACTTAATAAAACTGTATTGTTGGGTTATTTTTCCATGTAAGAATCTGAGCTGTCGTTTAATGATGGGATGGGTAAGAGAATTGGGAACGGAAGAAAAACTGATGGGAGTAAATCTTAATTTAATTAACCTGACATGTTTATTTTACTCTAGGAATCTCTCTGTGCTTCACTGTCTCCGGGTAACAAACGTGATTGGCATTTATTACATCTTTTTGCTCCTTAACAGACACTTGGCTATCTTTTTGGGTTGCATCTGTACAGTTTAGTTGCGTCTTTCAGATGACAGATTGTTGAACAGGTAGGAGCCTTTGGAAGAATGCTGGCTGTTGATATCCTTAATTGTACAAGCAACCTAACAGCAACATGGGAATTAGCCTCATACAGAGGCAGACCACTGGTCAGTCTAGCTCATTTCTGCCTGTGACACGGACTGAACCTCAGACCATTCAGATGCAAAACGCTTGTTCTGACTTTCCGCCTGCATACAGCATTCTGGAAGTCCTGGGATCACTTCCTCTCCTTTTAGGAAAGGGGAGGAAGTCAAAAAGAGAATTTTCAACACTCCCTGCTCTATATTAACTGGAGCCTCCCTCTGGGATGAATGCTGGGATGAAACAACTCACCATTTTTAGTTCTTTTATTCTAAGCTAATTTTTGCAGTCGAAAATGAAATAAAACTTTCTTCCCGAGTTTGGCTTGCGCTTGGCCTACCTTCCAGGCAGAGAAGATTCCCGGTGTTGTTGTTTGTCTGTGTTCAGAATGAAGTTTTGAGAACTGTTCGTTGCCCTTTTTCAAGAGAGGCTGGATGGAGAGGCCTGAGGGAGCGATCCGCCGGCTGGCGCCAAAAGCTTATTCTGCTTGACTGTGTCAAGTAATAGCAGCAAGAGGGATTTGAACTCGGCGTGTCTTCCGTATCCCACACCCATATCTGCCTACAAGGCCATTTATTGTGTGATAGGGTGGGTAACCTCTTGTTGGTCATGGTTGCTTCAACAAGCGGAATCATGAGGAGTGCTATAGAATTGGGGGAGCCAAAGTTGTGCCTTCCAGATGTGGCTGGACTACAGATCCCATCCTTCTTGACCACTGGCTGGGGCTGGGGCTGATGGAAATTGTAGTCAAATGACACCTGAAGGGCACCACCCCTGGCTACAGGGCCTGCCTTTTACAGTGCTGAATGGACTCTTGTCCCGGTGGCTGTCATCCCTTGTTAAGAGCTGCTCTTTGGAGTCCAGTCCAATGCAGTAATAGTACTTTACACTGTCTTTTGTTTTTGAAATAGTTTTTATTAAGAATTTCCACATCACAAATTATCAAAAACATATCATCTTCATTCCCCCCATTTCTTCCCTTCCCCCCCTCCCCAAGAAAAACCCTCCCTCCTGCCCCCCCCCCCCGACATCACTCAGCTCCTCTCTCTGGTTTTTCAACACATATTATTCTCTGCATATTATAAAATTGTAAACATCCTTAAATTATCTATCTATTATGTCAACGATATTAAATTTGTGTATGTTTATTCAAAATCTGCAAAGGAGTCCAATTCATTTTGTGAAGGGTTTTTTAAAGTAATTTGTAAAAAGTTCCCATTCTTTAAAGCCACAGTTGTCCTTGTCTCGCAGTTTGTATGTCAGTTTCGCCAGTTCCACATAGTCCATCAATTTCCCTTGCCACTGTTCTTTTGTTGGGATTTCCTCACTCTTCCATTCTTGTGCTATCAAGACTCTTGCCACCGTTGTTGCATACATAAATAAGTTCTTTAATTTCCTTGGCAGGTCTTTTCCGACAATCGTGCCCACTGTCTTTTGAATACCATAGATGGGGTTCTGGCAGTTTCCTAGATAGTATTCTCTCTGTGAATTAAGGCTGCCAGCCTAAATACACTTTCTAGTAAAGGCAAAAAAGGTAAAGGACTCCTGGACGGTTAAGTCCCGTCAAAGACAACTATGAGGTTGTGGCGCTCATCTCACTTTCAGGCCGAGGGAGCCAGTGTTTGTCACAGACAGCTTTCCGGGTCCTGTGGTCAGCAGGACTAAACCACTTCTGGTGCAACGGAACACCGTAACAGAAACCAGAGTACACAGAAATGCCATTTACCTTCTCGCCACAGTGGTACCTATTTAACCCTGGCATGCTTTTGAACTGCTTGGTTGGCAGGAGCTGGGACAGAGCAACGGGAGCTCACTCCATAGTTGGGATTCGAACCGCCGACCTTCCCCGTTGAACACAGTCAGCCATTATTATGAGTGGGAATGAACAGAACTGACAATTTCACTTCTCTCTGTTCACTTCTCTCTGTATCATAAATCCAGTTATCCACATTTCTGTAGCAATTTACAATTTTTAATAAAAACAAATCCTCATTAAAATTTCTCAGCTTTTTAGTGTCATAAACACTAAATTTTATGCAATTTGCCTAATGCCTACATTATTTTTTTTGCAAAGCAATTTCCCCTAATATAATGCATTTTGGTATGTTATTGTTCACCAACATGCACATTTTAAGGTAGATTTTACTCTAGTATATGCATTTTTATGCACATTACTTGGCTGGAGATGTGGAAAATTTGAAGGATGGCTAGGTTTTGGATCGCATAGTGTTTCAAAAAGTGCAAATTTGTAGGTGCAAACTGAATTGAATCCCAACCATCCCTACTTACGCATGAATGTACATAGGATTGCAATGCCTTTCCGTGATCCTTTTTACCCAGTTCTTAAGCAAACTTGGGGTGGAGGAAGAGGGGGACAAACCCCATCTAAAACATGCTGTTTAAAAATGAATTTGAATTCATATTCTTCCTTTTAAAAATTTGAATATTTTTACAGCATTCCCAAAGATGAATGTTGTTGGATGTATAACTGGTAGGAATAAAGAAGCATAAATGCTTGATTCCAAAAAGTTAATACTTACTGTGATTGCATGAACTTGGTAAACAAGGCCTTTTCTTATTTCTTTTTTTAAAAAAATGCCTCTTAAAATTTCAGTTTAATGTAGAAATCTAAAATATTTGAAAAGCAGGATTTCAGATTTCAATTTAAAATACACACTCAACTTTTTTAAAAAACACACACCAAAAAACCAGCTTTTGATTTAACTTTATGAAAATCACTCATCCTCTTTTGTAACCCATTTTTCCTTTGTAGAATTTAGAACAGCTTTTATTATTCCACTCATATCCTTGTAGCAACCTTAGGTTAGGCTGGTAAGTCATGAGTTGCCTAAGGCTCCCTGGTTATCTTCATAGAGAAGCCTATTTTTGAACCCAGATTCAAGTCCACTACGGTGGTATCTTTATCACACTGCCTTTCCTTTCCCTCCAGATTGTAGGTTTGGGTATAATTGCTAAATAAAAAGGGGGTTGCTGCTGCTAGCGGCATCCATCTGATTCGAGAGACAATGGAGTGTGCCTTTGGGGGTCAAACCACTGCATTAGCAGCACTTGAAGTGACCTCCCTGAGGCGCAAATCTGGGCAGTGTGTATGAAGATCCTGGGCTTGTCCCTCGCTGTTCTGGTCTAAAGAATTATACAAAAGTTTACAAGCTTGATCTCTGTCGGGTGAAGTCTGGCACCATGACTTATTCAAGGACTTTCAGAGACTTCAGTTTGATAGTTCTGATGTTTTGCTTTATTCCATAAAGTTTTCTATACTGTAATTGTTTCTGGCCATTCTGTTGCTTTCGATATTGCTGAGTCACATTTTGCAACGCAGGGGTTTGTTTGTTTACCCTACTGGTTCAAAGGAAAGCAGAGCGAGATGGTGCAAGACAACATCCTACTGTTTTAGGAACTCCTCTCTGGCTTTGTGTAGGATTTACTCCTTAGCCCTTTCTTCTTCTGAAGATATTCCTCAAGGCAGAAGAGGTTTAAGACATGGGTAGGCAAACTAATGCCCGGGGCCGGATCCGGCCCAATCGCCTTCTAAATCCGGCCCAGAGATGGTCTGGGAATCAGCATGTTTTTATACGAGTAGATCATAGAATCATAGAGTTGGAAGAGACCCCAAGGGCCATCGAGTCCAACCCCCTGCCAAGCAGGAAACACCATCAGAGCACTCCTGACATATGGTTGTCAAGCCTCTGCTTAAAGACCTCCAAAGAAGGAGACTCCACCACACTCCTTGGCAGCAAATTCCACTGTCAAACAGCTCTTACTGTCAGGAAGTTCTTCCTAATGTTGAGGTGGAATCTTCTTTCTTGTAGTTTGGATCCATTGCTCCGTGTCAGAAAACAACCTTTCCCCCTCCTCTATGTGACATCCTTTTATATATTTGAACATGGCTATCATATCACCCCTTAACCTCCTCTTCTCCAGGCTAAACATGCCCAGCTCCCTTAGCCGTTCCTCATAAGGCATCGTTTCCAGGCCTTTGACCATTTTGGTTGCCCTCCTCTGGACACGTTCCAGTTTGTCAGTGTCCTTCTTGATTGTGTCCTTTTATTTAAAATGCATCTCTGGGTTATTTGTGGGGCATAGGAATTCGTTCATTTCCCCCCCCCCCCAAGGTCTGACGAACAGTGGACCGGCCCCCTGCTGAAAAGGTTTGCTGACCCCTGGTTTAAGAGCAGAGTTTTCCTTCTCCTAGATGGGCTACCTTCCCAAGTTGACAAGCCCCATCGGCCCCCACGTTCTTGACCATTGGACACACTATTGGTCTTGTCCACTCAATCTGCCAGAGCTTCTCTTTGCATGCAGGGGAAGTTCCAAACTCACTGAGGGTTTCAGACCCATCAGTTACCCTCATCTGGTTTAGCCAGCCAGTCAAAGCTGTTTTCCAGGGTGTGGAGGCTCTCGTGTGTTGACAGCTTTTAGGAGCCAAAGGTCAGATCTGAGTGCAGAGTGGGGACCAAAGGTGGACAAACTACCCCAGAAGGAGCACAACATTCTCTCATCAGATACACTACCTCTCCCCTAACAACTCACACACCCCATATAAATGTAGACATGTGATTACATAATGTCTGAGTGTTTCACCATACAGCCTTTTAAAGATACTTTATTGTTCATTGTCGTTGGAATATTTGTCCGTTCCTTTGAGCATCTTGTACTAGAAAGGCATTTGATAAATGTGTGAGCAGAGCAAATAGATGTAACCCAACCCTGTGTGTTGATTCTGTGTTAAAATCAACAATGGAACAATCGATTCATGGGATTGTTTTTGAGGAAAGTCCATGGATGACCATTCCAAAGACAATAACATCCTGGCATATATTTTAGGAGTCCCGGGTATGATCCTTTGTATGTAAAATCTTATGCCAGAACCAGCCATTTCTGTGCAGCTAACGAGATCAGGAATCAAATATTGAGTATAGCAATAATTGGAATCAGTGGAACTGTGATGCTAGAATACTTGCATGGGTCCCCTCCCTCACTTGGGTCCAAGGAAAAGATGGGACTGCAAGACCTTAGAAGCTCACATGGCCCATTTTGTGGAAGGCACTGGAGCTGGCACCGAGCTGGACTGGAAAACAATGGATATCATCTATTGAAGCTTTTTATTATTGTGAAGTAACTCAGTAAGTGGACCTTGGCTTTCTGTTTCTTTAGCAATAGGGTTCCCCCCATTTCCCTTGGGTGGAAATCCCACTATCTAATAATAGACCATTCAGAAAAGCTCCTTGCTACCAAATACTGCATTTTGTGATGTGAACTCCATCCTCTTCTTTTCTGCCTCCCAGATGGTGCACACAGCTTTGTATCATGCTGAATAATTCCTCTCCATCCTCCAGTGTTGATAGCTTCAAATATCTCTTTCTAGACAGGGAAGCAGTCAAAGCACCGATTTACCTTTTCTCTCTTCACCCCTCCTCACATCCACCCCCCGCCCCGAAGCCAAACATCTCAAAACTGCTGGGATGGAGACTCCTAAGGGAATATGTATGCTAAAAGCACCAAATAAACCTATTTCACTAGGGGGTAGTTAAGTGAACAATCTGGCTTAGTAGCATTGCTGGTAGAACACCTGGAAGGGAGCCAAGGTGATCTCAAGGTAGGTCATCTTATTGTTTTCCTGCAACAATTTATGTTTGGATTTTGTTATACAGAGACCGAATTTTCCAGGCTGATATTACTGGGGAAATCTGCTGTTATCTCTGTGTGAATTACAGAAGCCTTTTCACTCAGAATTAATTGTACCCTTAGAGGGGCTTAGTGCATAATCTCTGGTCTATGATCTTCACTTGTCAAGTTGAGGTCCCTGCATGCCGTGAGTTTGGAAGGCTCAGCTCAAGTGGGAGTTCCTTTTTCGCAGAGCCGGTCGTATTGTTGCAAAATTTGGCATGAGGCAGCCTCTGACTCTCTCTCTCTCTCTCTCTCTCTCTCTCTCTCTCTCTCTCTCTCCTTCTCTCTTTGGAGGGCAGGCCTATTACCGCAAATAGAACAGAGATGAATACTGTACACATGCTGCCTCTTGCAGTTGGGGGGCCTTTTCATTTTAGGCTTAAGTCAATTGCTGAGATTCTGTGGGGAAGCTGTCTCGGTAGGGGAGGGGAGCTGTTCGGCACTTCGAGTTAGCGAGAAGAAAGACTGTCCCAGTTTGATCTTCTTGTGAGTTGCCAACCTCTTTATTTTTAGAAGTGAAAACAAAGTCAGCTCCTTATGTCAGTTGCTGAGACGTTGCGCCTGTAATGCAGGAGGCTATCTTGTCTTTTGCTTAGCGGTTTTATGTGGGATTTCCATTCCCCCTTTCATTTTTTCTTCTTCATTGTTCTTGCATGCTTGAATCCAGCCACACCAGCAATCTCTCAGCGTGGTCACATTTTAAGTGTGGCAGAGGTGTTCCAAAAGCTCCTTTGCTGCCCTAAAAAATCCCAGACACAATTCAAAAGGCTGGTTTTGACCCGTAACACCTTGCATGGCTCAGGACCTCGACCCCGTTCCCTATATAAGCACTGGGACCAATATCTGAGGCCCTATACAGTGGAACTTTGGGTTACAGACGCTTCAGGTTACAGACTCTGCTAACCCAGAAATAGTACCTTGGGTTAAGAACTTTGCTTCAGGATGAGAACAGAAATCGCGCCGTGGCGGCAGGAGGCCCCATAAGATAAGTGGTACCTCAGGTTAAGAAAGGACCTCCAGAACGAATTAAGTTCTTAACCTGAGGTACCACTGTACTGTGTTTTCCCTATTGTTTTCCCTTACAATAGATGTTTGGAGGGTAGAAAGAAGAGAATGGGTCTTTTCTGAGTTAAAGGTAAAGGTACCCCGACCATTAGGTCCAGTCATGGACAGCTCTGGGGTTGTGCGCTCATCTTGCTCTATAGGCTGAGGGAGCCAGCATTTGTCTGTAGACAGCTTCCGTATCATCTGGCAAACCAGAGCAGCGCACGGAAACGCCGTTTACCTTCCCGCCAGAGCAGTACCTATTTATCTACTTGCATTTTGACATGCTTTTGAACTGCTAAGTGGGCAGGAGCTGGGACCGAACAACGGGGGCTCACCCCATCACGGGGTTTCGAACCGCTGACCTTCTGATCGGCAAGCCCTAGGCTCTGTGGTTTAGACCACAGCGCCACCTGCCTCCCATTTCTTTTCTGAGTTAGCCCCTATTAAAAAAATCAGGAGAGGCTCGCCTAGCCCCAATTTTGTCATCCTGGCCCCACACAAAGACATCTTCACTCACTTGGGCATTAGGACAGCTTTAAAATGGCCTGGCTTTTGGTTGATATTTTTTCATGTGGGTGGGGTGGTTATTTTGCGTTGGGTGAATATTTGTTGCCACCATAGGAGCCAACTCCTAGGGACCGTGAGGGCTTTCGGCCCCCACAATAAAATATTTGAGGGGGCTGGGCCTCCTCAAAGTTGACGGGCATTCCCATTCAAATTGTGTGTGTGAGCTACATCATGTGATTGATTATGTGAGGCAGGGCTTACCTGGGCCCCCACAATATTTTATTCAAGTTGGCTCCCCTGGTTGCCACAGCATTTCCGTACATTTGTTTGGTTTTAAAGGATATTTATTGTGTGTGTATGTTGCTGTTGCTGTAAATCACTATGTGGACTCCTTCTGGCTGTATGAAGCGATGTATAAACTGAACAGAGTTGACCTGAATACATGACAGGTGGTTTGGATAATCTTGGCCCTAACTTATGTCCTTTAATTTCAGTGGTCTACTTTGAGTAGAAGCTAGTTTGATACGATCCAATGGATTATATGCAACCAAATTCTACTCAGAGGAGACCTGTTGAAAAATAAAAGATCTAAGTTATGTCCATCGATTTCAATGGGTCTACTCTGAGCCGGACCAACATTGGATGCAACTTTGCGTATTTAGCATCCCATCTGGTTTGGCCCTTTCATAAGCAACCTTGTGAAAGGAAAAGGTTTGCACTTCACAAGTGTCGATGCCTGTGCCCCACCGCCATCAGAAGATACAGCTTTCGAAATCCTTTAGTGGGACTAGCTCACTCTGCGCTTACCACATGATGGGAAGCCGTTCTCTCCTGATATAAATGTACCCTTCCCTTGCTTTCCTTCTTCATACTGACAAACATACAAGGATATGCCTGCTGCTATCTGCAGGTACCTGCCACTTTGTCCATTTGTATCAAATCACAGCCTAAATTTGTGCTTTCTGACTTCTGCCTGGAGAACTGTGTGGCGGTAAGAGTCAGTTGCTTGACAATGCAGTCATTGATTGTGTTTATGTCCTTGGGTGGGTCTAGGACTTTTCCCCTCCCTCAAACACTTTTTCTTAAGGTCTGCGTGCCGTCTGTTTCCCACCTGTAGTGGTGACAAGAGCGAGGAGACCTTTTAGGTCATGAAAATATATAACTTATAAGGACTTCATTGTCTTCTGTGTGTATGTACCTAGACTAGGGATGGGCCAATCTTTCAGTTTTGGTTTCCCTCAGCATCTCGGTTTTTTTCCAGTCCTGTGTTCAGTTCTCCACACTTCCACATTGCTTCATGATTCATTTATTGATTTATTTATTTATAAACTCCCCATGAGCATTCATTAGAATTTTTAGCGAGCATTTCTCCTCAGGTACACATTATTGTGATTATTAATTACATGCCCTTCACCCTAAGATCCCAGGGCAGGTTGCAACAGTGAAAGACCATATTAAAAACAATTTAAAACAAATTGTGTCCTCCCTAAAAGAGGGCACGTGTTGCGGTGAGATCTGGAGACTGACCTCTTGGTTGTGGGTGGGTCCATTGGATAGCCACAACACCCGATTGGTAGGTCCCTCGATGCTGGGTTTCAATCTGGCCAATGGGGTTGCAGTCTAAACGGATTGAGGGACCTATATAAACCCATGCATGTGACCCAGAGCTTCCTCTTTCAGCTTGGGCATCAGAACACCCGCCCACCTCTCCCTAATTTTAGGGCCTTTTGCGCTTGACCTTGCTATGCCGTCGTGTGTTGTCTGTCATTGGGACAGAGGCACAGCAGGAATTTTCCCACTTGGCTGATTGGCTGTTGCCGTTTGGGTTTCGTCTGCCCCGTAGCAATTCATCACAACTTGTAAGGGAGCAGATAGGCTCTGGTTCATGTGATAGGGATAGGAGAACAGTCTCACCATCCCTATGTGAAGGGTATTCCGTTAAAGGAATCCAGGGACTCAACTTGGTTTGGTCCACCCCCGAGAGGGGGTTGTGCCCGTGCCTGAGTCCAGGGGAGCATCTGGGGAGTGAATAGAGTCTGTTCCCAGGCTTTTCACCTTCCTCAGGTGTTCACCTTTGGCTGACCTATGATAGAGCTCTGGGTCAGCACTACCTGCAAGGGTGCAGGGAGCTAGTCGAACCGGAGCCTATTGCAACCACTCACTTTTCTGCAATCAATAAAGTTGTGGCCTAAATTCTGCCAAAAACCAAAACTAAAATTTGAGTCAAATGTGTCTTTATTTAGGAGGGAGTCTCTGGGTCTGAACACACAACTGTGAAAATAGGGTGAGTCCCACAAATATGCCCTTCAAGTGTCAGAAGCCAGGGTAAAGAGGTGCATGTTCAGTTGTATAATAAAGGTGACAGACACACTTCTGTGTGGACAACTCAGGATGTGCCACAGAGAAGACCCTCTCTTGCCCCCATCAAGTCTCTGGGGGCAGAGGAACTACCAAGAGGGCCTCCTCTGTTGATCTTGGCAGAGTTTGGAGGGAAGGAGACAGCCTTTCAGGTATTGGGGTCAGAGTCATTTAGGGCCTTGAAGACTAACAAGAACACCTTGAATTGGACCTGGAAATTCACTGAGAACCAGTGCAGCTGCCTTAACGCAAGGGTTGTAAGAGCTAAACAGAACTCCAGCCAGTAATCTGACGGCTTCATTTTCCACCAAATGCAGTTTCGGCTTCGAGGGCAGCCACATGTTAGGTACTGTACTGGTTCTAGGGGTTGCTCGTGCGTAAACTGGCGCCACACCTGGCTGGGTTGCCTGAGTGAACCTTTTCTGTTCAGACAGCCACTTACCCGTGGCTGTCTCAATCGCTGGCAGAATCCGTCAGTGGGCGTTTCTTGAACTTCTTCCAGCAAAGAAGCTCTTTGATGCCTAGTCTCCGCCTACTCTCCCTGCGTGGAAGCCTTCTGCGCAAGGAGGGTGTGGGCAGCGGAGGACCCTTACTCTCCCTGCTGGTCCCCGGCGAGGAGTCATGGGACCACCTCGCCGATTCCCCCATCTGCCCCCTTCTCCACTGGTGCTACGCTGATTCCCTTCCCCAGAAGATGGGCTGCCTCTCCCCATCCCGGGACGCTTTCTGGAATCCCTCTGGAGCCCGCTCTCTCCCTCTGGCCTTGATGGCAGTTCCCTGACAGGTACCTTTGTCTAATATAAAACTGATTTAGGCACACCTAATATGTGCATGACTCCGCATGTGCACATGGCACCAAACTCGGAAGTAACCCAGAAACATCACAAAAAGGGGTGGACTGGGGCAGGAGGGGAGAACGGGGTGCTTGAAGCTTTTTCAATGGGTGTTCCGATTATACACTATTTTACATCTGCATGCTGTGCCATGTACTCCTGTGTACATGTGGAGTTTCCTGTACACATTTTTGCAAACCAGTGAACCCCAAGGCAATGCGTTTGTGTATCCTATTTTCACGGATTAAATTCCTCTGTATCTACACTTTAGTGTTCAGATTGCTGTCCAGATACTCGCTGCTAGTGCCTGTCTTGCTCTCCCTCAAGACTCTTTATATTTATGGAGAGTCCCTCAAACAGAGGTCTGCGAAGTAGGACCCACAGATACTGACTTGCCTAGGTCAGTGAGTGTTTCCTAAACTGCAGGTTGCAACCTGCAAGGGGATCACAAAACCTGCGTAGGCTTTTATAAGTAAAACCAAAATAATCCTGGTACGATGGATGCCACTAACAACTTTTTGTTTTGTTGCCATATTATAAGGCTGCACTGACACTTGTGGCAATAATGCCATTTGTCACCAGGACAAATGAATGTGGACTTGTGTGTTGCCATACCAAAAAGTTTGTGAATTAGCAGCAGCAGCAAAAGCAAAAGCAACAACAACAAAATTTTGATTATTTATATCCTGCCCATCTTGCTGGGTTGCTGCAGGCACTTTGGGAAGCTTCCAACACTAATAATAATAATAATAATAATAATAATAATAATAATAATAATAATTTGTATCCCACCCTCCCCAGCCGAGGCTGGGCTCAGATGCTAACATCATAAAAAACATATAAAAACATAATACAATATCAAGCATTTAAAAAAAAAACACTGCCGTTTGATATTACAGTTGTACCTTGGATCCCAAACACCTTGGTATTTAGGCGTTTTGGCTCACGAATGCCACAAACCTGGAAGTGAGTGTTTCGGTTTGCGAACGTTCTTTGGAACCCCAACATCGGACGCAACTTCTGCGGCTTCTTGCAGCCAATCAGAAGCCTTGCCTTGGTTTCTGAACGTTTTGGAAGTCGAACAGACTTCCGGAACGGATTCCTTTTGACTTCCGAGGTACCACTGTATTTAAAAGAACCTTCTTAAGTTTTTTATCAGTTCTAAGAAAGCCTCCCCACCCTGCTTTACATCTCACCTTTTTTCCAAATTACCATAGATGATGCAGAGATGTGCTGGTCCTAAATAAAACGGGACACTTGTCTCGATTTTTAACTCATGATTTGGAGGGGCAGGGTGATCAGTTGTGAATGCAAGTTATTTCAGTATCGTCAAATTGCTTTTCAGGTTAGGCCCTCCTGGAGCAAGGCAAATTTGAGCCAACAGCCTGACTGTTTAATAAAGTGAGGTGCCGTTTGCAACGTGCTTAGCAGATGTGATGTGTCACTGAATAGATGGCAGATACCATTCTGATCCTGGATTAGCGCAGGGCACAGACTCCACATTCTTCCCTTTCGAGTTATTTTGCTTTTTGCCGTTTGCTTGTTTGCCTTCAAATGCTCTCTTAATATTTCTCTGCGCTTGCTCTGCCAGTTCCCTACTGTGCTGGTATTTGGAGCTGGTTCTCAGGCTGCCTTCACTTGCTGATTGCGTGTGTGTGTGTGTGCCTGGTTGGATATATTTATTTTTTAATTTGGGACTGGAGCTGAGGGGGTCTGTCTAACAGCCTTGTTGCTGCTGGTCCAAGAAGCTGGCTGGGTTCCAGCACCTGGCCATGACATACAGCACCCTTCATGAAACCAGACAGAATTAAACCCTTTGTTTCCTGTTTGCCTGGCTGGCTAAAAAAAAAAAAAAAAAAGGGAGCAGAAAAGCAGAGAGACGAGAGTGCCCAACAAGACAGTCTTTGTATTAATTTAATTAATCAGTTTAGTGGAGAAGGGGGGGGAGGAGGATGGGCGCTCATGTAATAAATGCATGTTTTTCTTAGGGTTTTGAGATAGTTGTGCTACAAATGTGGGACCTGCAGGACTCATTAGATACTAGATGTCCTCTTGTGATCTGGCGTTAGGGGGGGGTTGTCCTTTAATTAATATTTATTTTACTAAATTTAGACACTGTTTGGTTGTAACAACAAATCAAAACAGCTCAAAACAGTTTACAATGGTATAAAATGAAACATTAGAAAGTATGGATTGAAAAAAGGTATTAAGACATTTAAAAGATTAAAACACATGTAACATCTGTGTGTCTGAATAGACTTGCCCGAACAAAACAAAACAAAGTTTTAAGCAGGCACCGAAAATAGTGGAAGGAAGGCACTTGCCTGATGTCAATAGGTAAGGAGTTCCAAAGTTTCAGCGCTGTCACACCGAAAGATTAATTCTTCAAATGCAGAAATGGGATCCTCCTTAATGAGGGTCCTGGTTGCGCGCAGGCCCCTAAGCCACCCCCACGGGGAGAGTTGTTGCCAGGCGTGGCCCAAGCCTTAACCGTTGGGCCCGGGCTGTTTGGGCCAATCAGGGCAGTTGGCGCGATTCTTGGGGCCTATAAAAGCAGCAGTGCGGCGTAACTGAGGGAACTTGCATCCTGCTCCCGAACACCCGCCCTCCCTCCCTAATTTTAGCTGCTGCTGCTTTGTCCTTGCTTTGGACTGGGTCTCCTGCTTTGGAGCAGGGGCTGGGTAGGAATTTTTCCATTTGGCAGATTGGATGTAGCCACTTGGTTTTTGCCTACCCCCTTAGCAATTGTCACAACTTTGTAAGGTTTGGCGGTTAGGCATTGGCTTATTGAAGTGTGTGGGAGGGGAAGTGCAGCCATCACCTGCCCCTCCATGAAGAAGGGTATTCTGGTAAAGGAATCTGGGGGTCCTGGATGTCGTCTGAAGTCCGCTTGAGGGGCTAGGGCCATGCCAGGACCACAGGAACCCGAGGGTGAGCTTCGTTGGTCTTCATCGATGTTGCTCCCTCGTTTGGTGTTACCTTTCCAGACTTCCAAACAGAGAGGCAGGAGTCAGTTATAGTCTGTTGCCAATGCCTAAGCCAACACCGCTCACTTTGCTGTAATCAATAAAGTTGTGGCCTAAATTTTGCCCAATAACTTAAACTAATGACGTGTCAGTGTGAAGTTATTTCAGGTGAAGTGCTTGGGGGCCTCGGGGCACAACAGATATTATATGGCACCTGCAGAACAGTAGCACTTCTGCAGATCACAGTGGTTGGTTGAGTGGGCATATATGGGGAAAGGTGATCTTGCAGGTAAACAGATCCCAGATTGTTAAGAGTTTTATATACTAAATAGTAACACCTTGAACTTGACTGGGTGGCAAATCAGCAACCAACACAGATCTCTGAGCATGACATGACAAGGTCTATCTCCTGTCAACAACCAGACCCACTCTACATCATTGTGCAGCCTCTGGATCAAATGCAATGGAAGCCCCACATGGAGAGCATTGCAGTAATCTATCCTTGAAGTCACCAGTGCTGGAACTAGTCTGGCGAACCCCGTATCTCCTTGTACTTCTTCCCTTTTCCCCCTTAACTTATAGGGCTTCTGTTTGCAGTGCTATGAGACCTCTGCCACTCAGCATCTTAATTTCCCGGAAGAAATTATAAATTAGCATATGCAAAATTGTGTGGTGGACCTGTTGGCCCCAAGTGTTTTGAAGTACCCACCAAAGACCCTGATCTATCCCAAAGTGTACAGTGGTACCTTTGGTTACGAATTTAATTCGTTCCGGAGGTCTGTTCTTAACCTGAAACTGTTCTTAACCTGAGGTACCACTTTTGCTAATGGGGCCTCCCGCTGCTGCCGTGCTGCCAGCGTGCAATTTCTGTTCTCATCCTGAGGTAAAGTTCTTAACCCAAGGTACTGCTTCTGGGTTAGCGGAGTCTGCAACCCGAGGTGTTTGTATCCCGAGGTACCACTGTATTCCATAATCAACCATCTAATATTTGCCCCCTCCTCTCAGCTCTTCCAGCTTGAGCTTGCTGGAGTCTCCAGTCATGGTGGTGTTGTGTTTGTGCGTCTGTTTCATGATGCAATGACTCACACTTAAATCAAGGCATAGGTATGTGCTAAAAGTCTTGGTTCAAGTCAGTAATGACATTTAAGGCCGATGGGATAAAAACAAACAAACTGGTATTTTTTAACTTTCTGAAACCAGTCCCTTCTCTTACTGAACTTCTTTCATTTTAGGTATAAATTGCCTAAAATGTTCCAGCTTCTAAACAGCTGCTATGTATCTGAAGAAGGCAGGTGAGCAGCTGACGTGGGCAGACTCTAGAGCTCCCCTGCTGGGGTGTAAGTCTTGGCCCATGCCCAATATTGCGGACTCCTGACGCTAAACTTTCATGAGTCTACGTTGATGTTGCCGTGCTTCTCAGTCAATGGGTGAAATAGACCAGGGCTACTGAAAAGTCATGATTGGTTGTGCTACCTGGGTTTCACAGATTTGGAAGGGAGGTGATTGCAATGAGCTGCTTGGCTCCATCACCAGTGACGACAGCTGATGGGTGGGTGGGTGGGTGGGTGTAGGTTGGGGAAAATGGCCTGGTGGGCTAAGATTGGCCCATGATCTAATTCCCCACCCCTTCTTTTGGACAACTATTCCTTAAACGTGCAAGTTTACAGCAACAGAGGGCATGGCCCTCAGTAGAGGATTGTCTATTCTTGGCTGTGTTTGGGGCCTCTACTGAAGACCTTCAGTTTTTCCCAGCAAGCTTTTTAAGTGGAGATATTTATCCCAGTCTGTGTCTGTCTTGGATTTGAAATTTGTCAGTCGCTTTTTCTTGCCCAAGACAACCCAAAGCACCTTACCACCAAACAGAGGGAAGTTGTGTCTGGGAGGAGAGGAGCTGGAGAAAGCAGGGGGGCCCTCAATTGCAGTGGTTCTGGGTGGGAAGTGGGGTAGGCTAGGTAAGGGGCACATGGCACAGGCAAATATATGACATTGCTTTTTATTGTTGAATTTATTCTGAATACCTAAAGAAGCGTCTCCACCCCTATCGTTCAGCCTGGACACTGAGATCCAGCGCTGAGGGCCTTCTGGCGGTTCCCTCATTGCGAGAAGTAAGGTTACAGGGAACCAGACAGAGGGGCTTCTCAGTAGTGGTGCCCACCCTGTGGAACACCCTCCCTTCATATGTGAAGGAAATAAGCAGCTATCCTATCTTTAAAAGACATCTGAAGGCAGCCCTGTTTAGGGAAGTTTTTAATATTTAACGCGGTATTGTTTTTAACACTTGATTGGGAGCCGCCCAGAGGGCCTGGGGAAACTCAGCCAGATGGGCAGGGTATAAATAAATTATTATTATTATTATTATTATTATTATTATTATTATTATTATTATTAATTTATTTAGTCTGAAATTGCTTTGAGGTGTACTAAATGTTGCTTTGAGATGTTGGAACTCCCTCCCTATTTATATCAGGGGCATGTTTTCACTCTACTCTTTCGGGCACTTGCTAAAAACTGTTTTTTGTTAGGGAACCCTATCCAGACGAATAGAAGCTGTCATGTGTTTTGATCTGGTTTTAGCTTATTGCCGATTTAAACTATTCATTGAATGTTTTAAATACTCGTTTTTAATCCTTTTTATCAATAATTTGATTGTTCTACTCTCTTTTGTAAACCACTTTGAGGTTTGATTACAATCAGGCAGCATATACAAGTTGTTCGGTTAAAAAAAAAAACCCCAAATAGATGGGATGAAATAAAATAAATTTGAAACACAGATCCAGAGAATCAGAAGCCAAATTCTACTTGGGTGATGAAGCTTTCCTATCATGCATGCCTCTAGAAGAGCTGTTTCTGAGGGGTGGGAAGACTTCAGGAAAAATGGTGGAACTCCTTCGTGTGCTTCCCGACACAAGTGGATGTACCTTCTGCACGTTCATGGGGCTCCCTGGATCCTGCCTGTAGAACCTGGATCACACAACGGCCATAAAATTCTGTTGAAAGATGTCCATTGTATCTATGAGCTCCTTGTTGCTGTAGAGTGATAGGGAAGGGTTGAGCATGTGGATTGTATTCAGAAGTTCCCAGGTTCTTAAAATAAAAATAAAAATTGTGATTTTCAATTTTATACATTTCAGTAATTTTACAATCATTTTAACATTTTGAAACTTGACTTCCTTCCCCCTCTTTCTGCAATACCTTAAATTTATTTTTTATATTTTCCGCATATTCCAAATTAACTTAATCATTTATTCATCTGCTTTCGATGTGTACTCTTATAAAACTGCAGGTTATTACAATAATCCTGCTAATGTTCTTATCTGTTTACAGTTTGTAAATATTCAATAAACCATTTCCATTCTTTTATAAAAAAAGTTTATCTTTATTTCTCATTTTTCCTGTAAGTTTTGCCATTTCTGCATATTCCACAAGTTTTTGTATCCATTCTTCTTTTGTCGGGACTTCTTCTTCTTTCCATTTTTGGGCAAATAACATTTGTGCCGCTGTAGCCGCATACAAGAATAAATTCCTTCACAGTTTGGGTAGTTCTGTCCCTATAATTCCACAAAAGGTCCCAGGTTCAGTCCTCACTATCTCCAGTTAGAAAGGTTCAGGGAGCAAGCAATGAGGAAAGGCTCTCTGCCCAAGATTGTAGAGAGTCAGCACTACTTAGAGTCGGCAATTCTTCACTAGATAGACAAATAGGTTGATGGTATAGACATCAGCTTGCATATGAATCTCTGGTTTACATCAAGGCAAGAGCACCTTGAGCTTAACTCGTAACTATGTTCTTATGATGATTTTTTGGAATTGTCTTCATTGGATTCATTTTTTGGAATTGTCTTCAATGGTAGCCTTATTGGGGGTTCCAGATATTATTATTATTATTATTATTATTATTATTATTATTATTATTATTAGTGGCGTAGCGTGGGTTGTCAGCACCTGGGGCAAGGCAAGTAATTTGCACCCCCTAACCCGTGGATTTGCGCCCCCTAACCCCCAGATGTTGCGCCCGGTGTGGCGGGCCCCCCTGCACCCCCACGCTACGCCACTGATGATGATGATGATGATGATGATGATGATTATTATTATTATGAGGTCTTATTCTATCTTTTCTTCACAGGTGGCAAATTTATTGATTGTTCTACATGTGCACACTCCTGATCTGGAAGATAAATTTGGAAGAGCAAGCTGCTCTATCTTCACCTGTCAAGAAGTCCAAAATGGTATGTTGATCTCTCTTTATGAATTGCTGTGCTTTTCTCAATGGCTTCTTCTCCCCAATTCTGTGGGCTGACAGCCCACATTCTACACTTAGAAGAATTGTATGCTCTTAATGAGATTAATCCGGGTTGTGTCCAATGTTAGTTCTACTCAGAGTTGACTCACCTGGTTGTTTCCAAAGTTGCACTAAGTTAAGGTCACTTGTGTTTGTTTCACTGGCAAAATGTTTGGTGGCTGCTGGACATTGTTGTGTAAGAGACTACATAAGCAGAACTCTTAGCACTAGTGGACAGAGAACGTTAGATTAACAGTCACATGTAATTTACATCCATTAATTCTAATGGGTCTACTTTGGGTAAAAGTTAGTTGCATACAAACTTTTGTTTCTTTTTATTTTTTAATTCCAATTAATGAAAACCTAGTGACTGTGTACCAGTTGGTCGTCTCCTTCTTTGGTGATATCTCATAGCTGAGTAAGATTGCCTTCCATGAACACAGTTTTAACAGTGACTGTGGAGGCCAGTTCTGGATCCACACATCCTTCCACAGTGGGGACATAGGTTTCTGGGCTGTGTGATCACGGTGAGGGTTTGCCAAGCGTGCCTTCCTCTTAGCATGTTTCTCCCTTTTGTCCTGAGTTTGAGCATCTTCAAAGCCCATTACACCTTTGGTAAAGGCTGTTCTCCAATTGTCTATGTTTATACTACATTTACTGCCCACGTCAAGCACGTTGATATTTCCCAACATGATCCTGGGGACTCAGTGTCTCACATTTAAGGAGAACTGGAAAGCTGTCAGATGTGCAACAGGACTTGCCTTGTTGACCACCAGCCTCAATGAGCAGCTGTATTCTTGCCTTGTTGACCACCAGATTTGATGAGCAGCTGTATTCCAGCATTGCTTCCAGTTGTACCTGTAGCCAGAGCACTTACTTTTCTCTGTGTAGGTGTACTGGTTGATGGTGTCTATTGAGCTCTGTGGTTCAGTACAAGGTTATCAACCATCTAAACCTGATAGGGACATCATCCTTCTCTCAGTGGTGCTGTCAGGGCAGGACATTCAGGGGGCTGCTCAGCAGAATGAACAACAGGACCCCCCAAATGCAGCATATTACCAGATTGAAGTAATAAACATTGCTAGCTAGAAAGGGGTGGAGAGGACACACACAAAACCATCTAGGCAAGAGTCTAAGATTGCTTGCATGCACCCCTGCACTTCCTTTCTCGTGAACTGAATTTTGCAACTTTGCATTCGAAGTATGTTAGGAAGACTTTATGACAATAACTGATGGGAACATATATATTTTTAAGATTTAAAGGACAGTAGTACTTAAGTTTTTTAATTCCTTTGCCTGAGCAAGCATTGGAGCATGAACAGAGGCTAACAGCATACCTTTCTGCAAGGTAGGAAGTTTGCCACCTGCACATTGGCTCAGCTGTTGTTGAACTACAACTCCCATCAGCCCCAGCCATTACTGTGGCCAATAGTCAGAGAGGATACGGCTCACATTTCCCGCCAGCTGTTATTCAGAGGCCTCTAATATTGGAGGTAGTTCACAGCCCTCGTGGCTTCTAGCCATTGCTAGCTCCCTGCCCCATGAATTTGTCTAGCCCCCTTTTAAAGCCAGCTGAGTAGGTGACCACCATTGCGTCATGTGATGGTACATTGCATACTTTAACTGTCCACTGTCGGAGGCAGTATGCCTCTGAATACTAGTTGTGGGGAATTGCAATTCAGAAGAGTCTGTTTCATTTATGTCCTGCTTTGGGATTAGATGGGCCTTTGACCTAATCTAGCAGAGCTCTTCTTGTGTTCTTAGAAAGTACCATCTCTTGGCTTTCCTGAATCTCCCCACTGCAGTATCTTTACTAATCTGCTGGCTTTTGACCACATTACAAAGCCCTATATTTGCTTAGTATAAAAGTGATACACTACAGTGAAGGCTGAGGATGGGGGTGGCACTGTGGGTTAAACCACAGAGCCTAGGGCTTGCCGATCGGAAGGTTGGCGGTTCGAATCCCTGCTACGGGGTGAGCTCCTGTTTCTCGTGCATACCATAGCTGAGCATACCATAGCTGAGCTCAGCAAGTGTATACACTCTTTCACACAAAAACATGTACCTGTGCAGACAGCTTGTTGTACTGATGTTCAGTATAACATGTGAACAAGCCTAGAGTTGCTAAGCTTGTTCACTTCTGCAAAGTGAACTTTTTCTGGGATGACAGAAATGTTCCTCAGCCTATGGCCCAGAATTTGTCAGGATTCCTGGAGCCAAGGCAGGACATCAGTATCTGCAGATTATTCAAGCCTAACAGCAAGTTTGCTAATTAACACCCATTAAGAGCAACTGTAAAGGACACAGGTGGCGCTGTGGTCTAAAACACAGAGCCTAGGACTTGCTGATCAGAAGGTCGCGGTTCGAATCCTCACAACGGGGTGAGCTCCCGTTGCTCTGTCCCTTCTCCTGCCAACCTAGCAGTTCGAAAGCACGTCAAAGTGCAAGTTGATAAATAGGTACCACTCCGGCGGGAAGGTAAACGGCGTTTCCGTGTGCTGCTCTGGTTCACCAGAAGCGGCTTAGTCATGCTGGCCACATGACCAGGAAGCTGTACGCCGGCTCCCTTGGCCAATAAAGCAAGATGAGTGCCGCAACTCCAGAGTTGTCCGCGACTGGACCTAACGGTCAGGTGTCCCTTTACCTTTTACAGTGAAGGCTGGTTCATTAAGGCAAATAAGTCAACTGCCCCCGCAACCTTAGCCTGCCTTCAGCCAGCTTCTCAGCTGTCTCACTTCCTATTTACAACCAGCCTAGGGGGTGGCATTGCCTGTCAGCTTCCTCCTTCTTAGTCTTAGCATTGCCCTTGTGGAACTCAGCTGGGAGGAGGATACTAACAAGACTAGAATCAGTTGGCTCTACCTGTCATTTGCTCTGGCGCCACCTACTGCTGGGCTCCCTACCTTCATACCTATCAGGGCTACAGGGTCCCAGCCGCTGCTGGATACACATTTCCTGTTGTGAGAGGAGAAGTGCCTAACATGAAAGTTTCCCCTCTGAGTAAATCTGCCCCCCACCAAGCACAGCACAGCATCCTGCAGATCCCATTTACCCCCTGCCACTCCCTTTCTTCCTAAGCTTCAAGCGTCCTAAGGAGGCAGCGCTGGCGCCAAGTTCACTACAAATTCTCCCAGGGATGTCATGGCATGTGTGCATATCTCAGACACCACTTTAAAACCACTTCCTTAGGGGGACTGGAGACTGCAGAAAACCAAGGCTCCAATTGACCTTTTCTGTTACCAATCCATTGAACAGGAGAAGAATTCCTCAGCCATCTTTGCCCACAGGGAATAAAACGTGATGTTTAGAAGCTTTCTTTAAAAGAAAGAAAAGGAAAAGGTCTAACTGCAAGGCCAGATTAGAATGCATAGCGGATCTGTGCTCAGGGATTCCACACAGCTCCACCAGCATGTTGTGTATGCATTTTTCATTTGTTTTAAAACAAAAACGTTTAGGGATTTTTAATACCACCAATCCAGTCCTGTAGCTCAAGACTTAAGAGGCAGACCAACGTATCAACATATAAAACCTAACCAGGAAGTATTGCAATGGAAATAGTAGCGGGTAGCAAGTTGTAATATTTGTGTGAGTGCTTTCAAATGTTCACCTAGAATCTCTTGCGTGTGCAGTCTTATAACAGCCCTGTAAGGTGGGTCAGTATTATTATTTTAATCCCCTTATTGCAGATGTAAGGGTAGTGTGTTGAATGCCCCCTTGTGAGATTTATTTGAGGCATAGGTGATTGTACCTAGGGATGTGCATATTTAAGTTTCTCTAAGTTTCTCAACCTGCTCTTTGCATTTCTACACCAATGTGATTTTTTTAAAAAGCCCTTATGACCGTATAATCAGAAAGTCCCTCCTAATATACACATTTTTTCAAATCACTTCCACCTAATATAATGCATTTAGCATGTTCTTCTAATGAATATAGGCGTTTGTATGCACACTCTAATATATGGAGTTTTCTGCATATTGCTTGGCTGGGGAACTGCGCTGCAAAATTCAGAGAAGTGCAAATTCTAAAGGTTGGCCGTGTTTCAGTTCACGTATTATTTCAGAAAGTGTGAGCCTACATAACTGTTTGCGTATGTTACGTTCATTTCAATTCAAGAGAAATATCAAAACAATGCTTAGAAAGTCATTAATTACATATCCTTCGCAGTCTTAGAAAAAACAACAACGATGCGAATGCATACCAATCGTATTTGCTTGACTGATTTCCATTCTTGACCGCAGATGGGCAGGCAAACCGCAGCAATTTCTGCTTCCTTGTCCGTTAGCATCAGGATTATCAAACATTCATTGAAACACTCCACCAGCTACAACTAAGTGGAGCTAAATGGTATAAAATATACCTTCACTTTATTGCTGAGAGAGCTATCACGCAAAAGATGGTGCGGACTGTAGCTGCAGAGAAAGAGGACTAGAAATGGCAGGGCAGCATATCCTGGCCAAAAATGACAGAAAACTCCCTAATATTAAGAGATGTTTGATAGGGGAGCAGACTGCCTTGGGAGGTTGTCCAGTCTCCTTTGATGCAAGGTGTTTCAACAGAGGCTGGACAACTGTCTATTAGGGCGCTGTAGCAATGCATCCTGCATTGTAGAACTTAGTTGGATATCACCCTTTTGGTCTTAATTGTGCTGCAGAAATACAGCATAGGCTTGACTCTTTTATACATGGACTATATGGGACCTGGCCAGGGCCGGATTTAGGTGGCGCTGTGGCTTAAACCACAGAGCCTAGGACTTGCCGATCAGAAGGTCGGCGGTTTGAATCCCCACGATGGGGTGAGCTCCTGTTGCTCAGTCCCTGCTCCTGCCAACCTAGCAGTTCAAAAGCATGTCAAAATGCAAGTAGATAAATGGGTACCGCTCCGGCGGGAAGGTAAACGGTGTTTCTGTGCGCTGCTCTGGTTCGCCAGAAGCAGCTTAGTCATCCTGGCCACATGACCCAGAAGCTGTCCGCTGCCTCCCTCGGCCAGTAAAGCGAGATGAGCGCCGCAACCCCAGAGTCGGCCACGACTGGACCTAATGGTCAGGGGTCCCTATACCTTTAAGCTACTGAAGGTAATGGGGCCCTTTATATGTCCAGCTGTCCTTTGTCAACAACAAATCGCCACTGTTTTTTGTGTTGAATATATGCTATATGGACCTAATAGGTATCTAAAGCAATTTGCACATGTTGCCATGCAACCACTGTATGCCGAATGTAAAAAGTTAAAGGTAAAGGAGCCCTGACAGTTAAGTTCAGTCCAGACGACTCTGGGGTTGTGGCGCTCATCTCGCTTTACAGGCCGAGGGAGCCGGTGTTTGTCCGCAGACAGTTTTTCCAGGCCTTGTGGCCAGCATGACTAAGCCGCTTCTGGCGCAACGGAACACCAAAACCAGAGCAGTGCACGGAAACACCATTTATCTTCCTGCTAGAGCAGTACCTACTTGCACTTTTTTGGTGTGCTTTCGAACTGCTAGGTTGGCAGGAGCTGGGACCGAGCAACAGAAGTGCACCCCGTCGTGGGGAGTCGAACCGCCAACCTTCTGATCAGCAAGCTCAAGAGGCTCAGTGGTTTAGACCACAGTGCCACCCGTGCCCCATGCCTAATGTAGGCACCCTGTATATAGAAATGAGCAAACCAGTGATACTTCAGGGAGCAGGGAGCAGGTGGGGCCCATTACTTACATCCTAGGAGCCTACAACACAAAACACTGTTGCTGTATGTAGGTTTTATTTTATTTATTTTTTATCTTATATTTTGGAAATGTACATCCAGGTTTTTCTTTCCTTTAATTTTTTTTGGGGGGCCCAAGAGAGTGGGGCCCTAAGCTATAGCTTGTTTAGCTGATAAGCAAATTCGGCAATGGACCTGGCTGCATATAACTCTGCATATTGCTAGTTGAACTTTTCAAAAATGACATTTAGCAAGCAGTAGGGACATAAGCGGACACTTAAATTGAATGATATATAATTGTAGAGTTGGATCCCAAGGGTTATCTAGTCCAACCCCCCTGCAATGCAGGAATCACAACACACAGCCTCCCCCATCCAATTTGGAATCATACCAGACCCTGCTTAGCTTTAGCAAATGTGCTAACAGTTTTATTGCTGCATCACCAGGGGATTGCTACAAGCAGTGGTCTGATGCAAGAATAGCTTGATCGGGTCAGAACAGCCAGATTCCTGTTTGAAATAGATTCCTCCCCCATCCTCGCATCGCGTCATCTCGCCAACTATTTTCAGCTTCATTCCAGCAGGAGCGCTTCAAGGTCTCATGCAGAGGTCCTTCCCAGCCCTCCTATCTCAGATCCCCTTTTAGCTGAAGATAACAGGGATTGAATCATGGGGTATTTCTGCACCCTAGGCATGTACTCTACCCTAGTACCATGGCCCCTTCCCTATAGCAACACAGTAAACAGAGAGCAGTAGCTGCTACCCATACACATTTGATGCTGCCAGTTTTTTTCATGTATGGTGAGCATATGTTGTCTGTCTTTATTAATCCCCTTAAAAAAAGGAGAGAGGATGGATGGTCCAGGTTCTTAGTCTTTTTGTACCTGCCAACTCTGATTTAAAGAACGGGGGCGGGGGGGGGAATGTAAGCAGTTTTTATGTTTTCCTTTATAATGTGAATTGTAAAAACCTCCAAAACGCTTACTGTAAAATCCCAGACATGTTTATTCAGATGCCAGTCCCACTAAGCTCAATGGGGCTTCCTCCCAGAGTTTGTGTGCCTAGGAAGGACAGCTTTTAAATATCACTTAAGGCTGGTTTGCATCATACTTTATCTTGCACAAGGCTTCTCAGCTGCCCTCCGAAAGTGGAAGGGGCGCGGGTGGAGCTGTGGTCTAAACCACTGAGCCTGTTGTGCTTGCTGATCGGAAGGTTGGCGGTTCGAATCCTTTACCTTTATTGAAAGTGGAGGAGTTGTGAAAAGCATGACCTGGGATTTTTGCAGTCCCAAATAGGTAAAAAGGCAAAGGACCCCATGGCAATTAAGTCCAGTCAAAGGCGACTCATGGGGTTGCTGCGCTCATCTCGCTTTCAGGCCGAGGGAGCCGGTGTTTGTCCGCAAACAGCTTTCCGGGTTGTGTGGCCAGCATGACTAAACCGCTACTGGTGCAACGGGACACGGTGATGGAAACCAGAGCGCATGGAAACGCCATTTACAAATGCAGCTTTGTAAGAAACCAGCCTTACAGTTGCTAACCGTACTGTGTGGGTGTTGCAGTAGGCACTGAAAAAATCATGTGAAGGTGGGTTTCTCTGAGAATTATACAGAGCTATCAACAGGCAGTGTTTTGAGGAACAATGCAAACAAGTTGGCAATAAACACAAGTCTTGGATCAGAGTTATCAGAACTAGCCATTTCTTAAACCCATTCCCACACAATTCTGTCTATACTTTCCCCTCTGGACCAAATTCCTGCCACCACCCCAGATCATCAGTTAGGGGATGGGTGAAGGTGTTTCTCTCTGTTTTTCTTTTTCCCAATCTAAATTTCAATTCTCAACATTTCCATATAATTCTCCCCTTTTATTCCATAAAAAGAGCTCTCATGAAAATTCATCAGCAAATTTCTGCAAACATACACATCTGTAAGCAATTTTGCCTAAAAAACACACTTTTGCAAAGCAATTTTCTGTAATATAAATAATATTTTAATGTTATTTTTACTAATACAGGCTTTTTTAGCCTGCTTTTCACCACTACATGCATTTTTTTGCGCACATTGCGTGGCTGGAAAACTGTACTGCACAGTTTCGAGAAGTGTGGCTTTCAAAGGATGGCTGTGTTTTGCTCTGCACAGTGTTTTGGAAAGTCCAGATTAGCTAGGATCACCTTTAAAAACAAAGCAAATTAAATTTCTCTTTCATCCCGACCATCATATTGTGCTCTCTGCAACTGCCTGCTCTGATGTACCTTAATGTTTCCCGTTCCAAGTGATCTCCTTCTTCCCCCTCCCCTCCCCTCCAAACACAAACCCCTAACCAGATTCATTGCGTGAGTCCATGGTCAGTTTCAGGTTGATAACATAAACTGCCATTTCTCCATCAAATTACTTGAGTAATGTAGTATATTGCGGGCCAAAAACTCCAGCATTTAACAGTTTAATTGGTGGTATTTGTTGGCAAGCTTCTAACTCAGCATTTTTGCTGTGTTGCCAGAAGAGAGCTGGACTTGCCTCGAGAGCCGGTTTGATTTTTGCACTCTAGACTTGTGGGAAGCAATTATACCTGCAACTGACATAAGAGGAAACTTACAGGGGGTGGGGAGAGGTTTGAGTACAAACAGGCGTTCTGCAGTCAGTAGGAGTTTTGGTGGACAAATATATTTTGCTTGGTGACATTCAGATTTTGCGCTTTGAATTTAACACCACAAAGGGTCTTTTAAAAGTCTAGGATATGCTGTATGCTGCTTGATTAGTGATGGATTTCCGTTTTTGTGCTGTTGAAATAGCTACAGAAGGGAATTATACATTCAAAAGTTTTAAGATTTATTAATAATGAACAAATTAGGGCAGCAAATTAGGATTCCAACTGAGGAGGAAGCAATCCAATGGTTTCATGGAAGACTAGAGGTCAGTCATCACATATTTCGATGCTGAACCAGTGAATGGGGACAGCCAAATTACTGGAGCCAAACTATAACTCTGTTCAGATGTTCATCACATAGGTAGAGTAGGAGTGGGGAGTCTCAGGCTCAGTGGCCAAATCTGTCCCTATCAGACCTTCAGAGCTAAGGATGTCCTCTCAGTCTCTCCTTTTCCCCATCTTAAATTCAGTTCTCTACATTTTGCAGCAATCTACATTAAAAAATCAATCTTCATGACGATTCATTCACATTTTAGTGTGAATTTCCCCCGAAAAACACATTTTCCATGCATTTTTTACTAATGTACACATTTTTGCAAGAAATTTCCCCTAAAATAGTGCATTTTTGTTTGTTATTTTCGCAAACACACTTTTATGCACTTTTATGCACACCCCCCACTTCTATTAATGCTGGTTGATTGGTGAACTGCGCACAAAATTCAGAGAAATGTGACTGATTTTTCGAAGCTATGAAAGGACAGCAAGCAGCTCATTGTTTTAACCAGTTGTTGTTCTGGCAGCGGCTGCATCGCCAGACCCAACCCCTATCCTTTTCACGGTTTGTTTTAGGATATATATTGGGAGAAAGAATGTGGATAAAGTCAAACTGGAGACAGCATGATGGCAAAGTTGTAGATTTACTGCCAAGAAAGTGGGGAGTCACTTGTGAGTTTTTCTGCCTTTGGTGCCAGAATAGCTGGTCTGGCCTTGACTCTGCACCTTGACTTTAGGAGAGGTGGCACCATTTGCAGCAAAATGTCTTGGAAAGCCCTATCCATAATATAGGGGAATTTGCATCCCACTGCAAGGAAATTGCTCCTGTTCCCCTTTTAGAGACTGGGACCTCCTAGAGTCTGGATAGCCTGGACAGTAGTTCAGACATTTATTATTCTTGTGGGATAGGGTGGGGGTATTGGTTTGTGTTTTTTGGTTCTTGTTTTTATCGTGTACTTTGTGTTTTTATATCATATTTTTATGTTGTGAACCACCCTGAGATCTAGGGATCATGGGCAGTATACAATTATTATTATTATTATTATTATTATTATTATTATTATTATTATTATTTCAGATGTAGCGTTGGTTCAGACTGACCCCTAGTAATTGTCTTTAGTTAGGAATCTGAGCCTTAGTTTGTAGAAAGCATTGTGGGTAGTTCCACATAACTGGGCTCTCTGTTTACAGTTGCTCTTAAAGGTAAAGGTAAAGGGACCCCTGACCATTAGGTCCAGTCACGAACGACTCTGGGGTTGTGGCACTCATCTCGCTTTATTGGCCACGGGAGCCGGCATATAGCTTCTGAGTCATGTGGCCAGCATGACTAAGCCGCTTCTGGCGAACCAGAGCAGCACACAGAAACACCATTTACCTTCCCGCTGGAGTGGTACCTATTTATCAACTTGCACTTTGACGTTGCTTTCGAACTGCTAGGTGGGCAGGAGCAGGGACCGAGCAACAGGAGCTCACCCCGTTGCGAGGATTCGAGCCACGACCTTCTGATCAGCAAGTCTTTAGGCTGAGGAATATTTCTGTCATCCCAGAAAAAGTTCACTTCGCAGAAGTGAACAAGTCTAGCAACTTTAGGCTTGTTCACATGTTATACTGAACATCAGTACAACAAGCTGTCTGCACAGGTACATGTTTTTGTGTGAAAGAGTGTATACACTTGCTGAGCTCAGCTATGGTATGCACAGAGTGCCCGCTTGTCGAATGCTACATGTATGGCTGTACAGCTCAGCTATTATTATTTTTTTGCACACTTTGCATACGTGTTGATTGTGACACGCACAGCCCTTTTGAAAGTGAATTCTCTCCAGCTAGTTGGCTGTTTCCTTTTCTTTCTCTCCCCCAACATTTTGTGAGAGGATGTGACTTGCACACACATTTTCCACGAGACAAGAAAATAGCCAAGCAAATCAATGAAAGCTGAAGTGAAGCTGATGGAGGGCTCAGAGGTGGCCTTTCTTACAGGGTGGTGCAATCTTGAGAGACATTCTGCTAATGTTCAGCCCTTTCTTCAAAGTTTTTCTTTTTAAAGCTGAAACATAAATGGATATGACTTTGCACTAATGTTTTTAGGGGGTGTACAAGCTACCTTTCATTGGCCCAGAAAGGGCCTTGGGGTTTTTTATTTTCACACCTGTCCCAAGTGAAGACAAAACATCCGCAGGCATTTTGAAGTTCCTACTATCAACTCCACTGCTGCCTTCTTCCCATCCCCTTGCTCCTAAGGACCCTAAACTTTCCTTGAGCAGGAGATGAGAAAGATGGGGGGAGGCATCATATTCCCACTGAGGAGGGCATGTTGAATATATGTCCCAGTGGAATGTGCCGCCAATCATGTCCACTTTATTGGTGGGGTGTCACTTTTGTTAATTTTTAAAATTAAGGTTTATAGAGAAAAATACAAAACCTACTATCTCCCCCCTTTTTCAAACCAAATCAGGACTTTTATATAGATCCCATAAAAACATAAGGGAGGTATTAGAGTAGGAAAAAGAAATAAGAAGAAGAATAGACAATAGGTTAAAAGGGAAAGATAGAAAAATAAATCCAGAAAGTAAAGAACTTCCAATTCTTCATCTGTCTGCTATATAAAAACAATATTCACTTCGTCCAATCAATACAACATCCCACAAAGCCACTTTCTGTAAACAAACATTATCTTCAATCCTCAAATCCAGATGTTGTGATTTCATTTTCTTTTTCAAGCATAAAGTCTATGAGAGGTTTCAAACCTTTTAACAAACGTTAGCAGTGACTTTTCTCTGATTAAACGAGTCAATTTCACCATCTCGGCGCAGTCCGTTTGTTTTACCAGCCATGTGCCCTTCCATCTTTCTTGCGTATACAGTAGAAGTATTGCAGCCGTAATCATACATCGTACCAAAGTTCCATAGTCCTTTTCTAACTGTATATCCATAAATCCCAGCAGGAAAAGTTCTGGTTTCAGCTGAAAATCAATCTTCAAAACTCTCTGTCTCAAATGTGGGGTGTCACTTTTGGCTGAGTGCATCAGAGCATGCAGTACTTGTGGTCTGTCACTGGTGGAAATATCACACATTGCTTTGGGGAAGGACCAAAGATCAGTGGTTGAGCATCTGCTTTGAATACAAAACATTCCAGGTTCAATCCCCAGTATCTCCAGAAATACCAGAGAGCCACTGTCAATCAGTGTAGACAATACTGACCTAGATAGACACTAGCCTGAGTTTTTATTGTTATTATTTTGGTGGGTGCAACATGCAGAGGCTCAAGGTGTGGGATGTAAAGGGCCCTGCTCAACGTGCAACTGCTTGCAAACTTTTATGAGCACCAATCTTTGATTACTCATTACTCACCCTTAATAGGCAGGCCACTTACTCATCAGCATAAATGTCGGGAAATTTGCATACATTATAATGTGCTGGTTTGAGAGATGGTGCTTGCTGCTATGTCTGTGCTTGATTTGTGCCGATTCTCTGTCTGCTTTAGCAGCACAGGCCTGGCTTGATCACGAACTTTGCTGTTGAGATTTAGCCCGCCGAGCCGACAGTGTTGAGCTGTAGCTCGAAAATGTCGACTCCAGTGCAGAACCTCTGCCCCTAGGGCACACAGAAATGAGCATGGAGAAGAATGGCCTGTTTTTAAGCTCTTCCTATTTTGTATATTCTACAATACGATAGTTGCTTTCACGCTCTTTATATCCCCTCCACAAAATAGTTTTGTTTCACCACCACCACCCATTTGATATTCTACATTTATTATTTTCATTCCCCCTTCCAGTCATCTTTGCTTTAACTGGCCACCTCACCAAGGAATCCTTTCTTTGGTAGTGTCAGGATGCTGTCAGCAGCTCCTAGCTGGTTGCCCAGGAAAGTATAAAGACAAGGAAAGGTTTCTTACCCTCCTTTTTTATTCAATATGTACAGAGAGGGGCTATAGAACCCAGCCTCTTGGATAATGGCGTTGTCCCAAGTGAATCTCCACCCCCCGTCTCTCCCACTTCATCATTCCTCATTCTCATCATCTCCTCTATGGGTGCTGCTGCCTGCCCTCTGTCTTTGAGCTCTTTGCTCTCCTACTTTCAAGACTTGCTGGGTTCTGGGGGTGGGGTCTGGAATGCTTTCTAATGACACCATGTCTGTCAGCTGTCACTCCTCCTCCTCCATCTTTTCCTCTCTCATTTTCCCCCAACTTTCCACTTCATCTGCCTCTGAGCTGTGGCCTCCTGCAAACCATGGTTGCAAATCTATAATATCTTCCTCTTCCTCCTCCCTGGAAGGGTCAGGATAGGGGAGGCAGTCTCCACCATTCCTCCTCCTCCTCTGCCCAGCCCCTGACAGGTAGCAGGAGACAGATGTCCAAACAAACAGCATTATATTTTCTTCAACTTAGCCTTTTCGTCTTCAATATGATTACCTGAAGTACCAATGGCACATACTTTCCCCAGTCTCTGCCCATGCTCCACCCCGTTTTGATAAGCAGACATCTAATTTCTTAACTGTTGTCTAAATACTGGTAAATAACCAGAGCCATGTGAATTGTCAACCAGATTCAATGCTAATCTAACATAATTGCTAGTTTATCATGCTGCACTGAAAAATATTAATGGCATACTTAGAAAAATCTAGCTACCTTCACAAATACAAAATGTACAAATACAAAATATATAATAATAGTAACAAAATACTAAAAGTAAGCAAGCATTTAATTATTCTCCACCTTTAAAAATCTGCTTCCTAAAAAACAAAGTGTATTCAATTAGTCAGTGAATATTTTCTGGAAAATATTTTTAACATTCAAAACATTTCTAATTCAGCACAGGATTAAAGCAGGAAAATGTGTGCATTGTTGTAAATGAAATAAATGCATGACATCATGACATTTTTCAGAAATAAGATATTATACCCTCTCATTTCTGCTTTTGGCAATGCATGCTGCTGATTGCTGAAAATCCCATCAGGAGTGGAGAGAATCTGGAGGTTGTTGGGTTTTTTTCTCCACTACACATTTAAGCACATCAGATTGTATAGGAACCACAACAACAATGACAGTGAGCAAGCGATATGAATATTGTTTATTTGTGTAGATGAAGCCATTGCAAAAAACAAAACAAAAAACAACAATGAGCCAAGCAGAGTCATAAGCTTGGAGATCAAGAACAGTGATGAGAAGTTCACAGTGAAAAGTCTATCACATGATCAGTATGGACGACTGTTCATGAGCAGCTGGATGTGAGGTGGGATATTTTGGGGGGCACGAATTTTTCAATTCCATCAATGAGCTTTCCTGCTTGCTTTAGACAAACTTTGTCACCTTCTCTACCTGGTTCATATGTACAGATGCAAATTTAGAAAGAGTTGCTAGGATGTAAATAGGAGTACAATGTGTCTCGATGTGGGGGAGATCGTGATCTGGCGATCTGGGTGCCTGCTCACTCTGCTGTCCAAGGCTGAGGGTTGATGGCGGGAGCAGCTGGTGTGATGAGGCAGAGACACTAAGCCACTCTCTTGATTGCTACTATTGCTACAGCTGGACAGGACTTTGAGGGAAGGTTGGACCCGTATTGATTCATCCAAATCCCATCACCCCCAGCCCATGGTCAGGGATGAAGGGAGCTGTAACATTTGAGGAGCACATGCTCTCTACCCTGACCTATATGAAAATCAGGAAGATCCAGTTGAATGGTACCCAACTTCTGGTTGGGCAGTCCTGCCATGTGTGATTTCATGCCACAACCCGCCCAGTTATAATAGAGTCGTGAAATGGGTCAGTGATCGGCTCAAGAGTTTGTCAAATGCTTTTATTTAGAAGAATTCCATGCTGTCCTTCAACAGTTGTCTCAGGGTGGTGTCCAATAGTTAGAACAAGAAAATAAAATGCATTCTCACAAAAATAAGTACAGTGGTACCTTGGGTTGCATATGCTTCAGGTTACATACGCTTCAGCTTACAGACTCCGCTAACCCCGAAATAGTACCTCGGGTTAAGAACTTTGCTTCAGGATGAGAACAGAAATCAAGCAGCAGTGGCGTGGCGGCAGCAGAAGGCCCCATTAGCTAAAGTGGTGCTTCAGGTTAAAAACAGTTTCAGGTTAAGAATGGATCTCCAGAACGAATTAAGTACTTAACCCGAGGTACCACTGTAGACTTCTCAAACTTACAAACTATATGTCCTCATTTTCAGTTTTGGGTATGTAGGTTTATCAGCTTCTCCCCCAACCCTGCCCCCACCCACTCCTCATCTGACTGTGCTGTCACTTGCGGTGGGCAACATGTGAAATCTCCAAACTGGATTTGGGTGGCAACAAAGATTGAACTACCCACCCCACTCTTTCTAGGAGAAAAGAGTGACTTGTTTTGAGTGAGGGTTAAGAGATTTATGTCTCGTACACATCTTGAATAATTCTTCCTTTAGAATTCCCTTCACTGTACTTTACATTTTATGTTGGAAATAACTTTTGAAGGCTAAAAAGACTTGACAAAAACAGTACTTCAGAAGTTCGGTTTGAAAACATTTCAGAAGAAATGCGCTGATGAGTTTCCCAGGATGAGGTTACAGGTCAGGGTCAGGGAGAGGGAGTTTGGTATTTTATCTTGGGAATAAGTTCTTTGGTAGAAGAGAGAGAGAGAATGTGATAAAGTCTTGTGTGCTAGGGATGCAAAATAATTAGATGTTTAGAAGTGGGATTTTGAAAACCCACGCTGAGGAGCCTGGATTCAGAGTTGATTGGTCTGCAATTCCTTGTTAACTGGTTAAATTGCTTGCTGAAAAGGCCCAGATTTCTGCTTTCAGAAGCTAAAGTATTTGGGGATGTCTACCCATCCTGTCTTTTTTTTTTTTTTTTTTTTTGAGAAGCCATATGTCCTACTCTAGAGAGGATAGTTTCCCACTGTTATGGCTGCCAGGAGACAGCTCTCTTTCAAGGTGTTCTCTACTTGAAGGACTGTCCTATCCAACTCTGGCTTCAAGATTTTTTAAAAACCATAAGAAAGAGGGGAAGGGTCAACAGCATTTCCCTTTCTATCTGGGTGACCTTAGGCCAGTCCTTCACTCTCAGCCTAACCTACCTCACAGAGTTGATGTGGGGATTGAATGAGAAGGGGGACAACCATGTACCTCAGCCACAGAGCGCAACTGGGCAAGTCACTTAACGAATAAATGGGATGGAAGTCAGCTGTGGTGGCTGGTCTATTAGAGTGAGTGTGGCACTGCCACCTCCACCTGGCGGTCTTCCTGCTTGCAAGCAGCCCAAGGGGTGCCATTGCTTGCCAGCTTCCTCCTCCTTAGTCTCGGTGTTGCCCTTGTGGGACTCAGCCAGGAGTAGGATGGGGACAAAAGTGGAACTAGTTGGCTTCCTGTTGTTGGCTCTGCCAACTATTGGTCTCTCTGCTTTCTGCCTTACCAGTCCCAATGGGACCAGCCACCACTGTGTGCCAGTGGCAAGGCTAGGCCAGGCTGGGTTCCAGGGCCCAGAGACCCACAGCAGCAGGCAGGAAGGGGTTTCCTGCATGGGGGTGTCTGGCTTGCACCCTGTCAGGATGCTGTCAGCTGCTCCCGGCTGGTTGCGCAGGAAATTATAAAGACAAGGAAAAGTTTCCAGCCTCTTGGATAATGTCGTTGTCCCGAGTGAATCTCCATCCCCCATCTCTCCCACTTCCTTATTCGTCATTCTTATCCTCTCCTCTCCAAGTGCTGCTATCTGCCCTCTGTCCTTGAGCTCTTTGCTCTCCTACTCACCGGGTTCTGAGAGATGGAGGGTCTGAAATGCTTTCTAATGACAACATGTCAGCCAGGTGTTGCTCTGGCTCTCCCATAATTTCCCCACTTCCCCTCTCATCTGCCTCTGAGCTGTGGTCTGTTGTAAATCTATAATATCTTCCTCTTCCTCCTCCCTGGAAGGGTCAGGATGGAGGAGGCCGTCTCCACCATTCCTCCTCTGCCCAGTCCCTGACACACACCCTCAAAATCATGTGCCTGGGGCTACGCCGCCGCCCCGGCCTTCCCCACACTATGGCCCTGGGCATGGGGTACTGTCAGAATTGCTACATCAGAGGGTCTCAGTGATCGAGGTGGAGCATAAGGAATCTGGGGGTCCTTAAATTGCTTTGGCTCTCAGTTGTTCAGGGCTTTGTGAATCACACAAGAATTTTGATTCTGGCCTGATAACTAATGGGCAACCAGTGCAGCTCTCTCAGCTGCAGAGTAGCATGTTGCTCCTGTGAACTACCTGCCTGGGGCAGCCCCACCCAAAGCTCATCACAGTGATCAACATGGGATGAGAAAGAGCTCTCAAATGATTTTGGTCTTATTAGCAAGTGTTTGCAGAGCACTTACCGTTAAATGCAGTATGAGAAAGTCTGTTTTCCACTTCTTAAATGTCCAGCCCAAATGACATACCGTGGTACCTCAGGTTACAGATGTTTCAGCTTACAGACACTTCAGGTTACAGACTCCACTAACCCAGAAATAGTACCTTGGGTTAAGAACTTTGCTTCAGGATGAGAACAGAAATCACGCGGTGGCAGCATGAGGCCCCATTAGCTAAAGTGGTACCTCAGGTTAAGAACAGTTTCAGGTTAAGAACGGACCTCCAGAACGAATTAAGTTCTTAACCCAAGGTACCACTGTATCTTTAATTATTTGGCTGCTGCTCTTGCCTCGTAATACTACATTTGTAGTGGAGTTTTTTTTTAAAAGCCAAGGCATTAAAAAAAAATTGATACAGGGGAAGGGCTGGATTTAAGCACAGTGCCGAATGATGTCATCTGAAACCTAAAGGGACAGATAGTGCAATGATATCCCAGCTGCCAATCCTAAAATAACTATTTTCAAGTGTCGCAATGAAATCTCTCTGAGAAAGCAAGCACCTGGTTAGGCCCTGTAAAATTAACTTCCATCTGCTTCCATTTACAGTAAGGCCTTCTTATCATTCTCTTGGCATTATCTGGTATATATTTGGCAGTAACTGCCTGTCTTGAGCTATTTACAAGTTGTTCTAGTGGCACGGTGAGTGGAAAGGGATCAAAGCAGCAGCTCTCCTGATTGGTTGTGCTCTAAGTCAGACGTGGGGAGCCTATGCCTGTTAAGTTGTGGGTGAACATATCAGACGACACAGCGATTCTTCAAACAGCTCTTCTTTATTCAGATGCCAGAACAGAACTGAACTGAAGGGCTCAGTCAGCCTGCTTATATAGAGCTCCAGTACCTTGTTACTGTAACAACTTTCTAAAACTATCCAATCACTGAACGTCACTTTTGATCCTTCATTTGCATAACTATCTACAGTATCCATCCAGTCACTGAATGTCACTTTCGATCCTTCATTTGCATAACTATCTACAGTATCCATCCAATCACTGAACGTCACTTTCGATCCTTCATTTGCATAACTATCTACAGTATCCCCCTGCTGGCCCAGGGTGAGAACTTCAGTACATAACAATGCCCTTCCAGCTGTTGTTGGACTACAGCTCCCATCATTCCTGACCATTACCCATGCTGGCTGTGGCTGATGGGAGCCGGAGCCCAACAGCAACTAGAGGACCAAAGGCTCCCTAAGCCTGTGGCAGATGATGATGAAATATGCCTACACTCCCTAGGCTGCAATGTAATATATATTGTCAGCTGCACTACAATCAAGACCTGGCTGAAAGTCCACTTTAGAACAACATCTAATTCCTTCTTAACCTCTATACTGCATTTCATCTACTGTAGATGGTATAGAGCAGGGGTCAGCAAACTTTTTCAGCAGGGGGCCGGTCCACTGTCCCTCAGACCTTGTGGGGGGCCAGACTATATTTTGGAGGGGCGGAAATGAACGAATTCCTATGCCCCACAAATAACCCAGAGATTCGTTTTAAATAAAAGCACACATTTGACTCATGTAAAAACACCAGGCAGGCCCCACAAATAACCCAGAGACGCATTTTAAATAAAAGGACATATTCTACTCATGTAAAAACACGCTGATTCCTGGACCGTCCACGGGCCGGATTTAGAAGGCGATTGGGTTGGATCCGGCCCCTGAGCCTTAGTTTGCCTACCCATGGTATAGAGCAAGCATGTCCAACTCCCAAGAGACTGCGATCTACTCCCACTATAAAAGAAAACTGGCAGTGATCTACCCATTGTTGTTGTTGAGCTCAGGATCATCCAATCGACCAGGGACTCCCTGCAATCGACCAGTAGATCACAATTGACCTGTTGGACATGCCTGGTATACAGCAATTCAAAATAAAATTCATGGTTTAGGCATTGCTCTCGAGAGCCTTGAAGTATGTGACAAAAGTTACATATTCCAAAGCAGCGGCTCTACAACAACGAAAGACAGTGCTTGTTACCTCATACGCCAAGATCCTGTTCTCCGGAGGCTTTGGGTATTACAACACCCTACGGAACCTGTGCCAAATATCTAAGGGATCTACTACTCCCCTCCCATCGAAGAGCCTTTATGCTTGCGAGATTAAATGCTTTCCCTTCTGCAGTGACCAAAGGCAGATTCTCACATGCTGCATATCAAGCCCGTTTGTGTGCTTGCAACCAAGGAGGACCTGAGTCAATGGACCACATTCTCTTAGATTGCTCTTCACCCAGCAGACCTCACCAACTGATGCTGAGCAAAATGTTGGGCTTCTGGCCTATAACTCCGAGAAGCCAAATAAGGTTTCTCCTGGCAGATCGGGAAAAAAATATCACTGCTTTGAAGGTGAAGGTGAAGGGACCCCTGACCATTAGGTCCAGTCGTGGCCGACTCTGGGGTTGTGGTGCTCTTTTCGCTTTATTGGCCGAGGGAGCTGGCGTACAGCTTCCGGGTCATGTGGCCAGCGTGACTAAGCCGCTTCTGGCGAACCAGAGCAGCGCACGGAAATGCCGTTTACCTTCCCGCTGGAGCGGTACCTATTTATCTACTTGCACTTTGATGTGCCTTCGAACTGCTAGGTTGGCAGGAGCAGGGACCGAGCAATGGGAGCTCACCCCATCGCAGGGATTCGAACCACCGACCTTCTGATCGGCAAGTCCTAGGCTCTGTGGTTTAACCCACAGTGCCACCCGCGTCTCTATCACTGCTTTAGTAGCCTCCTTTTTAGCCACAATCTTACCTGAAAGGTTAATAATAATAATAATTAATAATTTATTATTTATACCCCGCCCATCTGGCTGAGTTTCCTCAGCCACTCTGGGTGGCTTCCAATCAAGTGTTAAAAACAATACAGCTTTAAATATTAAAAACTTCCCTAAACTTTCCCAAAAATCCATCCTTTCAGGGAACAAGACAGGGCGAAGCAGAATATCTAAGTTCACACGATCACAGTGTGACTTTATGACCCTCGACAGCTTTATCCATGTCCTTTTAATTATCCCGGTGACTTGAAATGTTCTATACTGTGATACCAATAAATGTATTTGATTTGATTTGGTTTGATTTGTCAGCTGGAGACAGCAGGTTGTAGAATCATAGAATCATAGCATTGTACAGTTGGAGGGGATCCTGCAGATCATCTAGTCTTCTTCTCCCCGTGATGGAGAAATATGCAGCTGTTCCATACTGGGATTGAACCTGCAACCTTGGCCTTATCAGCACCACGCTCAAACCCAGGCATAGGCAAACTCTGGCCCTCCAGATGTTTGGGACTACAATTCCCATCATCCCTCACCACTGGTCCTGTTAGCTAGGGATGATGGGAATTGTAGTCCCAAACATCTGGAGGGCCGGAGTTTGCCTATGCCTGTTCTAACCAACTGAGCTATCCAGACCTTGTATCCAGCATTAGTTCTATTCAGAGAACACCCACTGAAATTAATGCCCATTAACTTTGGCATGTCTCCTCTGAGTAGGGCTGGCATTGGATACAACCCAGTAGGTTAGTCATGCTCACCCTGTGCAATGCCCTCCCATCAGATGTTGGAAGCCGCCCAGAGTGGCTAGGCCAACCTAGTCCAATGGGCAGCATACAAATAATGCATTATTATGATTATGATTCTATGATTTTACGAGTGTGCCCGCTACAGCCATCCTTGCCTCTCCAATGCCACCTGCAATTCTCCCCTCTGAAACATGTGGAGCGCCACTGAGATAGACAGTGTAAAATGATACACTGTGAGGCAGGAAACCCTAACATCACATGCACACTGATATGGTCTGAATTTTTCTAAATAAAAAAATAAAAACACCAAAGGTGCAGGGAGTTGGGATGGATGTATCTGTCAAGTTTGGTGCTCTCATTTTCTCATTTTTCAAGTCTTTAAGTCAGCCCCCCACATTTCTGCAACAATTTGCAACAGAAAAAAAAAATGCTCATGAAAATTCCTCAGTGTTTGAGTGTGAATTTCTCCCAATAAAACACATTTTTGCATGCAGTTTTGACTACTGTAATGCAATTTTTTAACATTATTTTCACTAATATATTCATCTTTATGCACCCCCATATATGAATCTTTGTGACCGTTATTTGATTGGAGAACTGCATCGCAACATTTGCATCAGTGTGAAGTTCAAAGCAGTTTCTCATGTTCCAGTTCTCAAGTTTCAGAAGGTGTGAACTAAGGAGTTGCACCTTTAAATGCGAATTGAATCTAATTTCTCCCCCCTCCCTAGTGGGAACACCTTGGCTGCTGGATCTCTCTCCCTCTTTTCTGACCTCAGAAACAACCTCCTCAACCTTTTCCCATAGCAATAAAAGCTTTTGTTCCCTGAGTTGTTTGCTTGAACATGAATGACTAAGGGACTTTGATTGAAACAGGAAGGAAGGGAAAACAAATTGTTCACTAATGTGCTCATCACTGATGCCATAAGTGTCAGCAGTGTATGAGGAATGCTGCAATTAATCATCGGTGGAAATGAATACCTACATTGGAACTAGGGATATCATTTTCTGAAAATCTCGTGTCAAGCATACCCTCGCAGATTTTTTCTTTTTTTCTAATTCCATTCTCGCTTCTTGGTTTTGGAGAGAGGTGAGTTATTCCCCTCCCAGTTCTGCTAAAAATAAAATTGCCACACCATGTGCATTAATGTATATATTTTTCACGCATTGCTGTACATATAGCATTATATGTATATCATACTCATCTGCACTCCAGGAGTCCCAAAATAACCAGCACATAACCAGATATGTACAGCAAGGCTGTGGAACTGTATAAGTATACTTAGGTAGTAATGCTTACAAAATTTTGCTGCAAAAATATAGTGCAATGTGGGGGCTTGACTCTTTCATATATATGTGTGTGTGTGTATTTTTTCCATGTCATTTTGTGTATAATTATTTCGGCTTTTATGCCCGTGGCTGAGGACAATTGTTTGAACCTTTCCAATGGGCATGGGGGGTGGGGTGGGAAGGGAGGGGAAGGAAAAACTGTACGTGAAATGTAAAAATTGGAAGGAGATAATATAATGTATGTAAAAATATAGAATAAAAAATTTATAATTATTTCAGCTTTTAAAAAACACACCAAGCAACAGCGCATGAGAAGCTTGGACATACAGTGAGAAGCCTGATGCGAAAGGTTGACTGATGCTGCAAAAGCTCAATTGGGTGGGGACTGCCAAATTCCCTGTATAAATCTGTTTAAAACTAATCCCTCCTCCATCTTGATTTTGGAGCGCATCTTTCCCTAATGTCTGGGGTCCTTTGATCCAGCATTCTAGGATGCCTGCGTGCATCTTTTGCGAGTTAAATAATTCACTGCCATTGGGTTGACAGACGGAAACAATTTAGGTAATATCAGGTCTGAGTAGCCATTTGGGAAATCTGTCCCGATTCTTTTGAGTTGAGATGTGGGTTCTAAATGTGTCTCGGTTTTAGCAGGAGGAGAAATAATGCGATTGTTTCCAGTGTCTTGCATTTTAAGTGATTTGGCTCGCGTAATAAAAGCAATGAATGATTGTTACATGTCAACTGGGAAAGGTATCTTGTTTTTCTGGCTGCAGGCTGCAGGCTGCAGTGCCAACTGAAAATCTAGGGAGCAGCCATCTTGATGTGTCCCACATCTATTATATATTTTGGAAATTTATTTGTTTGCTCTGCCTTTGGACACTTTGCAAGATATCGGGACTAAATCTTGCATGTTGGCTCCTGAGTTCAAGGAGCAGGTTTCATCTATGTTTGGATACAATTGGATGCCATTTGGAATCAAGCAGGTGGACTGAACCTGGCAAAACTGCATGGTTTTTTTTTAGTTTCTTAGTGTTTCTGGATGCGGGTGGCGCTGTGGGTTAAACCACAGAGCCTAGGACTTGCCGATCAGAAGGTCGGTGGTTCGAATCCCTGCGACGGCGTGAGCTCCCGTTTCTCTGTCCCAGTTCCTGCCAATCTAGCAGTTCGAAGGCACGTCAAAGTGCAAGTAGATAAATAGGTACCGCTCTGGCAGGAAGGTAAACGGCATTTCTGTGCGCTGCTCTAGTTCGCCAGAAGCGGCTTAGTCATTCTGGCCACATGACCCGGAAGCTGTACGCCAGCTCCCTCGGCCAATAAAGCGAGATGAGCGCCGCAACCCCAGAGTTGGCCATGACTGGACCATTTACCCTTTACCTCTAGTATTCCTGGGGGGTGCCTGGTACAGTAAAGGTGTTCTAGTACACTTTAATTCAAGCTAATATTGTTTGTATTGTTCCTTTTTTATGGACAGGAAGAACTTTTTCTAAGTTCTGCTTAAACTCAGATCACCCTGCTGCTAGAGTGGCAGTAGTTAATATTTGTTGCTTGCTTTTCAGTTAAAATAATATCCAGAGGAGTTTGCAATGAAAAACAGCAAGTGTGTAATATAGTGAATGTGATTCCCCTCCCCAGTTTTTATAACAACACCAATTTTATTAAAATAATATTCAAAGACCCTTGCAAGGAAAAGCAACCAAAATGCAATATTAAACATTAAAATTGCAAATTCAGTATAACAGTACCAAGAACAACAAACAGCTTTCCCTCCTGCTGCCTTCAAGCAAAGCAGTTTCTGGGGCTCTGGCTCAGCATTTCTGAAGGATCACACCAAATGTTGCCTTTCCTTTGACAACTGCATGAAGGCTGCCCCCAGGATGCTGGATTAGGTGGGGATTCATCAAGGTACTAATGTTCTTTAGGGTGGTGTGCAAAGGGCTATCCTGCTGCAACCTTGCATCTGAGATATTAGGTGGAGAGATGGTACAGTGGTACCTCAGGTTACATACGCTTCAGGTTACATACGCTTCAGGTTACAGACTTCACTAACCCAGAAATAGTCCTTCAGGTTAAGAACTTTGCTTCAGGATGAGAACAGAAATCGTGCTCCGGTGGTACAGCAGCAGCGGGAGGCCCCATTAGCTAAAGTAGTGCTTCAGGTTAAGAACAGTTTCAGGTTAAGAACGGACTTCCAGAACGAATTAATTACTTAACACTGTATTCTACTCAGAGTCACCCTAGGTAGTTAGGGAGGAACATCCTCTCATCAGATGTCCAGGAGATAAGGAACTACACAGGAGAAGACATCTGAATGCAGCCCTGTATTGGGAAGTTTTTAATGTTTAATGTTTTATTATGTTTTTATATGTGCTGGAAGCCGGCCAGAGTGGATGGTGAAACCCAGCCAGATAGGCAGGGTATAAAAAAAGAAAACAACAACAACATTTGAATCCGCAAGGACAGATTTCATAAAACCCACCTAAAGCCCATTTGAGCTTCTAACTAACTGCGTTGTGCAGGCGTGGAAGGCAGAAATGCAGTTTAAAATGTACTTGCACCAGATTTTTAAACCAACTGTTGGTTGTATGGCAGGAATGGGGAGTCTACAGCTTTCCAGATGTTGCTACAGCTGCCATCAACCCTGATAACCACGGGGCTGCTGGGAGCTGGAATCCAAGAACATCTGGAAGGCTACAGGATGCTGACCATGTTTGGTGAACAGTCAATCTTTTACTTGACTGTTTTGATGAATTGCTTGATTGCTTTGAATTATGGTAAGAAGGCAGGCAGGGGGAGAATGACTGCTTGGCTGGGAATTTGTCCATATGAACTACTCTCTACTATTGGCCAGTCATCGAACCTGCAGCTTCTGTGACATCCACCGCAAAGAAGCAGATTGTAGGGAAGGGTTATTTATAACATTGCAATAACTGAGACTATCTGAGTCATCTAAGGGAGATTATTACAATCGCACCCATCTCCTTGCAAGACCTGGAGGTGCCTGCATGATGGAATTGCTGTTTGAATAGGAGCTTCGTTTGTGTGTGAGCAGAAATCCTTTTGAACTCGATAGACATCTGCTGTAGGTGTCACACTCAAGTCCACTTGTTTATAATACTATTTTGCAGATAACGTTTGTAATCTGAATCTATTCTACAATGTAATTATAGGCGATTGGGATCGTAGCCTCAGGCAGCCTGGTATCTGGTGAGCAAGGATGCCATTTCAGATTAGATGTTTATAAACAAGTTGTTTTTCTTCATAGTAATAGCACTCCTTACAAATCACATCTCTTTTAACATTGAAATTCTGTATGCACTTATTTGGCAGTCAGTCTCATTGACTTGAATGAGACTTACCAGTAAGTAGACACACATAGTATTGCCCTGTAAGCATCTCAGTCACAACATAAAGGTGTAAGGGGGTATTCAGCTATGTCCTATTCAGAGTAGAGCCGCTGACATTAATGAACCTAAGTTAGTCGTGTCTCTTAACTTCCTGGAGCAGGAACCGGCAAGCCACTCCAGTATCCCTGCCAAGAAAACTCCATGGACAAAGACAATAGGCATATAAAAGTTATGACGCTGGAAGATGAGCCCCTCAGGTCGGACGGCATCCAACATGCTACTGAGGAAGAGCGGAGGACAAGTACAAGTAGATCCAGAGCTGATGAAGCAGCCGGGCCAAAGCCGAAAGGACACTCAGTTGCGGATATGCCTGGAAGCGAAAGGAAGGTCCAATGCTGTAAAGAAAAATATTGCATAGGAGCCTGGAATGTAAGAACCATGAACCTTGGTAATTTGGATGTGGTCAAAAATGAGATGGCAAGAATAAATATTGACATCCTGGGCATCAGTGAACTAAAATGGACGGGAATGGGCGAATTCAGTTCAGATGACCATCATATCTACTACTGTGGGCAAGAAACCCTTAAAAGAAATGGAGTGGCCCTCATAGTCAACAAAAGAGTGGAAAAAGCTGTACTGGGATGCAATCTCAAAAATGATAGAATGATCTCGATATGAATCCAAGGCAGACCTTTTAACATCACAGTAATCCAAGTTTATGCGCCAACCACGGGTGCTGCAGAAACTGAAATTGACTAATTCTATGAAGACTTACAACACCTTATAGAAATGACACCAAAGAAGGATGTTCTTCTCATTATAGGGGATTGGAATGCTAAAGTAGGGAATCAAGAGATAAAAGGAACAACTGGCAAGTTTGGCCTTGGAGTTCAAAACGAAGCAGGGGAAAGGCTAATAGAGTTCTGCCAAGAGAACAAGCTGGTAATCACAAACACTCTTTTCCAACAACACAAGAGACGACTCTACACATGGACATCACCAGATGGGCAGCATCGAAATCAGATTGATTATATTCTCTGCAGCCAAAGATGGAGAAGCTCTATACAGTCAGCAAAAGCAAGACCTGGAGCTGACTGTGGCTCAGATCATCAGCTTCTTATAGCAAAATTCAAGCTTAAACTGAAGAAAGTAGGAAAAACCACTGGGTCGGTAAGATACAATCTAAGTCAAATCCCTTATGAATACACAGTGGAAGTGAGGAACAGGTTTAAGGGTTTAGATTTGCTGGACAGAGTGCCAGAAGAACTATGGATGGAGGCTCGCAACAATATACAGGAGGCAGTAACTAAAACCATCCCAATGAAAAGGAAATGCAAGAAAGCAAAGTGGCTGTCCAACGAGGCCTTACAAATAGCGGGGGAGAGAAGACAAGCAAAATGTGAGGGAGATAGTGAAAGATACAGGAAATTGAATGCAGATTTCCAAAAAATAGCAAGGAGAGACAAGAAGGCCTTCAATGCAAAGAAATAAAGGAAAACAATAGAATGGGGAAAACCAGAGATCTGTTCAAGAAAATTGGAGATATGAAAAGAACATTTCGTACAAAGATTACCATAATAAAAGACAAAAGTGGAAAGGACCTAACAGAAGCAGAAGACATCAAGAAGAGGTGGCAAGAATACACAGAGGAACTATACCAGAAAGAAATGGATGCCTCGTATACCCCAGGTAGTGTGGTTGCTGACCTTGAGCCAGACATCTTGGAGAGTGAAGTCAAATGGGCCTTAGCACTGCTAATAACAAAGCCAGTGGTGATGATATTCCAGCTGAATTGTTTAAAATTTTAAAAGATGATTCTGTTAAGGTGCTACACTCAATATGCCAGCAAATTTGGAAAACTCAGCAGTGGCCGGAGGATTGGAGAAGATCAGTCTACATCCCAATCCCAAAGAAGGGCAGTGCCAAAGAATGCTCCAACTACCGCACAATTGCACTCATTTCACACGCTAGCAAGGTTATGCTTAAAATTCTACAAGGCAGGCTTAATGTGTAACGAGAACTCCCAGAAGTGCAAGCTGGATTTCGAAGGGGCAGAGGAACCAGAGACCAAATTGCAAACATGCGCTGGATTATGGAGAAAGCTAGAGAGTTCCAGAAAGACATCTACTTCTGCTTCATTGACTATGCAAAAGCCTTTGACAGTGTCGACCACAGCAAACTATGGCAAGTTCTTAAAGAAATGGGAGTGTCTGATCACCTCATCTGTCTCCTGAGAAATCTCTATGTGGGACAAGAAGCTACAGTTAGAACTGGATATGGAACAACTGATTGGTTCAAAATTGGGAAAGGAGTACGGCAAGGCTGTATATTGTCTCCCTGCTTATTTAACTTATATGCAGAATTCATCATGCGAAAGGCTAGGCTGGATGAATCCCAAGCCGGAATTAAGATCGCCGGAAGAAATATCAACAACCTCAGATATGCAGATGACACAACCTTGATGGCAGAAAGTGAGGAGGAATTAAAGAACCTTTTAATGAGGGTGAAAGAGGAGAGCGCAAAATATGGTCTGAAGCTCAACATCAAAAAAACGAAGATCATGGCCACTGGTCCCATCACCTCCTGGCAAATAGAAGGGGAAGAAATGGAGGCAGTGAGAGATTTTACTTTCTTGGGCTCCATGATCACTGAAGATGGTGACAGCAGTCACAAAATTAAAAGACGCCTGCTCCTTGGGAGAAAGGCGATGGCAAACTTAGACAGTGTCTTAAAAAGTAGAGACATCACCTTGCTTCAGGTGGATCACATTTGGTCAAAACTCTCCACTATGACCTGTCCATCTTGGGTGGCCCTGCAAGGCATAGCTCATAGCTTCTCTGAGTTATTCAAGCCCCTTCACCACGGCAAGGCAGTGTTCCATGAAGGGGATCACCTTGCCAACAAAGGTCCGTATGGTTAAAGCCATGGTTTTCCCAGTAGTGATGTTTGGAAGTGAGAGCTGGACCATAAAGAAGGCTGATCGCCGAAGAATTATGGTGCTGGAGGAGACTCTTGAGAGTCCCATGGACTGCAAGAAGATCAAACGTATCCATTCTTAAGGAAATCAGCCCTGAGTGCTCACTGGAAGGACAGATCCTGAAGCTGAGGCTCTAATACTTTGGCCACCTCATGAGAAGAGAAGACTCCCTGGAAAAGACCCTGATGTTGGGAAAGATGGAGGGCACAGGGAGAAGGGGACGACAGGGGACAAGATGGTTGGACAGTGTTCTCGAAGCTACAAACATGAGTCTGACCAAACTGCGGGAGGCAGTGGAAGACAGGAGTGCCTGGCGTGCTCTGGTCCATGGGGTCACGGAGAGTCGGACACGACTAAACGACTAAACAACAACAAGTTAGTCGTGTCTCTTAACTTCAGTGGGTCTACTGTGTGTAGGACTAGCACTGCATGCCACCCTATGTATCGATGCAAACTTGCAGAAAAGTGTGTGGCACAGTCTAGCTTGGACCTACCTGTACTACTTCAAATTGGAGTGTTTTATATATAAAAAAATAACGTGCAGATGAAAACCTACGACGTCGTGGAGAGGGCTGTAAACCAGCCTTCTCTCTAAGATGCAAACTTTCCATTGAAATCAAAGTAATTGCCTTCCCCCTTGCTAGGTTTTGCTGCAACCTTCTCAGGAATGTTAATCATTATCACCATATAGGCTCGATAAAACCCTTCTGCATAAATTAATGTTCCCTATCACTGAAGAGCCAGGTTAAGAAGGGTTTCTTATCAAGGAAGGGGGGGAATCATTTGGCTGCCTATGTGTTAGATATGGTATCTTTTACTGAAGGCAGATCATTTTTCTCCCCAGGCTTAGAGGCAGTATGAAAGGCGGATTTCTCTCTGTGGTGTGTGTGCCCATCTTGCTTCCAGTTCCGAGAATCAAGTTTGGGTGGTGCTTTGATGTTGTCATTGTCTACACTCCACACTCCACTCGGTTTCCCTTCCTAGTTTTCTGTTCCCTTCCCACAACAGCCAGTCAGCATTCCGGTTGCCACTGACAGACCTCAGTCCTTATAGGGCTGTTTTTGGGATTCTTTCCCCTCTCCCACTGGGAACACACCAGGGTCACCAGAGGTGGTAGATCTCAATAGGCGTTCTAACTTCATTTTAAAAATGCCTAGAAATATCTACTATTGTGGAGTGGCAGGCGAAGATGATGGATTTTGCTGAGTTGGCCAAACGGACTTGCAGAATCCGAGATCAGGATGATCAGAAATTTCAGAAAAACTTTAGTAAATTTATGGTATATTTAAATGACAACTGTAAAAATTTAAAGACACTAGCAGGATTGAAGTAATTCCTGCAATGTAGATAGGATGTTAAGAAGTAAAGAGTTAGGATACCCGACTGGATTTGATAAGGGATACCAGCTGATGAGAGGGAGGGAAGTCGCAAGCTCGGCAGAGCAAAAAGGTTTATACATTGATTAATTACTGTTTAAATAAGTGTGTAAAGAAAATAATTAAAAAATATTGGGGGGGGGGGAGTACAAATACAAATGCCTTTGTTGCCTTTAAAAAAAACAAAAAACAAAAAAAATTATTAAAGATTCCTTGGTTTACAAAAGTATGTGCCATGTCTCTTTTCTCAAGTTACATTTTCTACAGATCTGTTTCATGTGTTGAGACATTAGTGTTAAATTAGGAAGAAAAGGGGGAAAGAACTTCATTGGCTATGGGTAGTTGGAGATCACTGTCTACTTTTGTGGTTACCTCTTGTTAACTTGCCTTCCTGTGCAATTTCCATAGGAGCAAGTGTGTTATAGCAAATGTGCACAAAAGAAATGAGCACTGCTCTTAAGGTGCCTGGTTGGCTAACAGATTAATTGCACACACAAGGAGTGTCTGGATCAGACAAGTGGCCCATCCTGTTCTCATTGTGGCCAGCCAATTTGCCTATGGGAACCTCCAAGATGTTTGTGAGTGTAACGCCGTTTGCTCACCTGCAGTTCCCACCAATTGGTGTTCAGAGGCATCCTGTCTCTGCCTTGATAGCCTTGTCCTCCAGGAGCTGTCAAATCCTTTCATTCAAAGCCACCCAAGTCAGTAGCCACCACTGCCTCTTGTGGAAGAGTGAAGAAGCACAAGCTTTTGCGGATCAAATGAAAACCCTATGTTAGAGGCCAGACATCCCTAATGCCAGCAGCAGAGCCGTCTTTTCCATTGGGTTTACTGGTGCGTTGCGCCAGGGCGCCAGCCTCTCAGGGGCGCCCCAGCGAGCGAGAGAGCTGCGTGGCTTTGCCGGCGGCCTCCCCTTTCCCTCCTGCACACCCGCCAGCTGCGTCCCATCTACCATATGGCTGGCGGGTGTGCAGCTTCCGTCCCAAGCCCCCGCGGGAAGAGAGCGATCCCTGCAGGGGCTTGGGAAAAGGTCAACAACTCTGGGAAATGGGGGGTGGGGCTCTGGAGGGATCTTTGCACCATGGCGCCAGATATGCTTAAGACGGCCCTGGTCAGCAGTGTTGTTTTTGGCGATTTCCCCAAAAAATATATAGCTCAAAATAGCTCACAAACTGTCAGGCTTCAGGGAATCAGATCCCTCCCCCAGTGGCAGCAAAGAAGCAGATTTAAAAAAAGAGTTCTTACCAATTAGTTTATTCAGTAATCACAGCGGGAGAGAAAGGAATGCGGTCTCTCTCTAGAAATGGCGTTGCTCCAAGTGAAGTCCCACCCTTCCCTATTCTACGTAAGTCCTGCGTTGGCTAATCTGAGCCTTCTGCCACTGAGCTCTCTGCTCTACTACCCTCAGTCCCCGCCTGGTCCTGGGAGTGGGGGGGGGGGGTGTCAGGAATGCTTTCCAAGGGGTCTGTCATCTGTCTCTTCTCCTGGTGCTGCTTCTTCCTGCTGTTCTTCCAATACTTCCCAGCTTCTCCCCGCTGCAGCCTCTGAACTATGCCCTTCTGCAAACCACTGTTCTGAATCTATACTGTCCTCCTGTTCAGAAGAAAGGGGTGGTGCCCCCCACCATTCCTCCTCAGTCCACCCCCTGACACAAACGGCTCAGCAACTTTTGTGTTTGGATTTTCACTTTCTGAACTATGGCAACCCTAGGTGCTCTGGCCCCAAATAGCACAGGGAATTGGAATTGAGCAGGAAATTGGATTTTCCTCTCCCCGCCGCTCTGTTTGTGGACTGTCCAGAGGTGTTTAGTTGACGGCGGTTGGAAACAGTATGCTGGAGCAGATGGATTGTTTCCCAGACCCAGCAGGACTTTTGTGACGAGAGCCTAAGATGGCCGAGCACATACGTTGCATGCGAAAGCTCCCAGGTTCAATCTCTGGCATAGCCGCCATAATAATAATAATAATTTATTATTTGTACCCCGCCCATCTGGCTGGGTTTCCCCAGCCCCTCTGGGCAGCTTCCACAAAGACCAAAAATACACTAAGATGTCACACATTGAAAACTTCCCTGAACAGGGCTGCCTTAATATGTCTTCTGAATGTCAGGTAGTTGTTTATCTCTTTGTCATCTGATGGGAGGGCGTTCCACAGGGCGGGCGCCACTACCGAGAAGGCCCTCTGTCTGGTTCCCTGTAGCTTTGCTTCTCGCAATGAGGGAATCGCCAGAAGGCCCTCGGCGCTGGACCTCAGCGTCTGGGCAGGACGATGGGGGTGGAGACGCTCCTTCAGGTATACTGGGCCGAGGCAGGTTAGGGCTTTAAAGGTCAACACCAACACTTTGAATTGTGTTCGGAAACGTAGAAAAATGACCAGGGAGCAGGTGGTGTGAAAGACATCTGGCTGATACAAAGCTGCTGCTGCCACTGCTAGTTCTGTAGTATTATGGTTCAAAGGGCAATGTTCTAACAAGGTATGAATAATGCAGCTTCCTGTGTTCTCTGAGGCGGTGCATATAGAAATATCTTGAGCATGCGAAGTCCTGTTGCACTCGGGTACCGCTTTTGGGCTTCGCATGGGGATCTGGTCAGCCACTGTGTGACCAGGATACTGGACCAGATGAGCCACTGGCCTCATCCAGCAGGCTATTTTTATATTAACAAATGCATTCCCCCACAAAGGAGTGGCTTGCAGATTAAAAGCAAACATGAGTAATGCATGTGCTTCTATCGTTTATGATTCTCAACAAACAGGCCAAAAGGCCCATGAACTTCAGGTACAGTCTGTGACATGTCTCTGCAAAGTTTCTAAGTATAGAAAGCAAGCACAGTGACCATGATGGGGGGTGATCACACGATCTTTCTAAGCTTTGCTGTGCTAATTTAATGCTAATTTGATGTGCTTGTGAGCATGTAGGAAGTGGAATGATTCCCTCTCTCCCATCACATTCACATTTGGCTAGAAATCCGGAGAGACAGAATAGCTGCAAAGTTCTCTTACATCACCAAACATTGGAGCTAAAGTATTTAAAGCAAAATTGCAAATATGTCGATTGGGGAAAATGTGCGCTAAAATGCTAACAAACATTTGTGAAGGTTTCTTGTTTTTTAAAAAAGAGAAGATTAGCAAACTGATGTAGAGGTGTGAAACATAAGTTTGGAAAAATGAGAAATCGAGAGAAAGTGAAATGGACAGATTCATCCATCACTAATGATGGAGAGAGATGCTTGCCCATCAGACTTGCCCGTTGTGGAGTTGGGTTTCCAGGCTATATACTAATGGGTTGTTTTTTGCTAAAGGACTAGAGAGCACTGATGAAGACCTCATCCTCTATTCCTGGTGTTTTTTTTTTCCTGTGTTGCCTCTAGGCTGGATCTTGTGGGTGTTGCTACAGCTGTGCATGTCGGTAATGAGCCTTACGCTAAATGTTTCCGGTCTGCTATGTTCCCGGGAGGATCTTGTGAGCTTCAGCCGAACGGGGTCTGCTTTATATGAGTGATTTAACGTGGTGTAAGCAATCTGCATGCTCGGGGTGTGCATATGTGTGAGGGAGAAGCTGCCATTGGTATCACATTATTTTATTAGAGTTTCAAAGCTGATATTAAGTGGACATGATTTCTTCCCATGGACCATTAATTTTGTTTTATTGCTGGCCTGATGGCTATTACCCCTTCTTGCCAATACATTCCTCCATTAGGCTTGTACAATTAACAAAATATGAGCTGTTTAAAGCATTGCTATGAACAATGGGTCACTGAGAAGCAGGTCTGGGGAAAAGAGGGGTGGTTATGTGAGTGCTTTGTGACCATGAGATGCTATGGGGCTGGCAGAGGAGAGTGTGTGCAGATCGATTTGTGTCCCTTTGCAGATAGAAAGCTCCTTTCTACAAAACATTTTCTACTTTGGATGTGGTTGCTCAAATCCAAAATACAATTTGAGTTATGAGTGGTGCATGTCTGTTCTGTCCCCCCCCCCCTTTAGAAATGTGCCAGAGCTGGGGCCCAATTCGTTTCCCTTCTTTTGTGCACTTAAGGGCAAAGGCAATTGTAGCACAAGATATACATACCCAAATGCAAAATAACAGGACTGTCACATGATTACATCTAGTCAATTAATCATCCGAGTGTTAGTTTATTAATCAGATATATCTGCATACATTTGCATGGGATTAAAATGAGTGGCTCAGATGTCAAAGCATGCATTCATTGCTTTTAGGATGGGGGGGGAGTGAGAGAGAAATCTGTGACCCTTCAGAAGCTGCTGGACTCCTTCAGGCCCAGCCAGCATGGCCAATGGTCAAGGTTGATAGGAGTCCAGAAGTATCTGGTGGCCCAAAGGTCTGCACCCCTTTTTAAAATAACTTGTGCATGCTTAGAAAGAGGCATGGATGCTTGACCTGAGATTCCTGCCTTGCAGGGAGTTGGAATAGATGGTCTTTGGGGTCCCTTCCAACTCTACAATACTATGATTCTATGATGGAGAGAAGGGATGTGTGTGTGTGCCTCTTTTAAGAATGATACCTACCATCTGGTCCCATCACCTTCTGGCAAATTGAAGGGGAAGAAATAGAGGCAGTGAGAGATTTTACTTTCTTGGGCTCCATGATCACTGCAGATGGTGACAACAGTCATGAAATTAAAAAATGCCTACTTCTTGGGAGAAAAGCAAAGACAAACCTAGACAGCATCTTAAAAGGCAGGGACATCACCTTACTGACAAAGGTCCTTATAGTTAAAGCTGTGGTCCAGCTCTCATTTCCATACATCACTACTGGGAAAACCATAGCTTTAACTATACGGACCTTTGTTGGCAAGGTGATGTCTCTGCTTTTTAAGATGCTGTCTAGGTTTGTCATTGCTTTTCTCCCAAGAAGCAGGTGTCTTTTAATTTCGTGACTGCTGTCACCATCTGCAGTGATTATGGAGCCCAAGAAAGTAAAGTCTCTCACTTCCTCCATTTCTTCCCCTTCTATTTGCCAGGAAGTGATGGGACCAGTGGCCATGATCGTCGTTTTTTTGATGTTGGGCTTCAGACCATATTTTGCACTCTCCTCTTTCACCCTCATTAAAATACCACCCACAGAAAATAAGAAAATCAAGCAGGATTAATCATCTCTATCCAGAACAAGTGGATTTAGGCTCAAAATACTATGCTCCCATTATTCCCCTATTTTCTGGGGACCTTCATGCTTTTTTAAAATTTCTTTTAGAATAGCAACGGCACTGTCACTGGGATGATGTTGGAAAGATCTTTGTGTCCACTGTAGACAGTGAAGCAAGTTGGCAGACCAATAGGGTTCAGTTATTTGGTGATAGCAAATCTATGTATTAGTATTAAGGAGAAGGAATAATAATGCCACTCCTACCTTTAAGAGAAGGTCGTCTCTTTCCCCATTCCAGATCTCAAGGCAGGCTGGGAAATGAAGGCACAGTAATATTCTAGTTTCTATTGGCTCTGCCCAGAGTGGGGAAATCCCCCCTCTCTCCTTTGCAACTTAGTTTTGTTTAGTTCTTTCAAGTCCAGGAAGAGGGGTAAGCTCACTCATTCTTACAGAACTTCATAAAAAAGCTTCCTAACCATATTCATTCAGAGCCAAAATAACAGCCTACTGGGATGTGAGGCAATACCTCTACATGAGGTTTGTGAACATCAATAAAATATATGTTTGCGAACTTTGTGGAGTTCTATCTAGATTGAGAGAAGTCTCAGGATGGAACAAGCATAGTGTAGTCACAGTTTGAGTGTTGGTCTAGGCCTGAGGAGCTCTGGGTTTGAATCCTACCTCAGTCACAAAGCTTACTTTGGATGGCCCAGTCCAAGGAACCACCCCATTTGCCCCCCAGTTTCCTTATGATGGGATCATAGGTGTTGGATCAATGTCTTAGCTTGCCCACTGTTCCCTTGAAACCTACTTTGCCCATGAATCGTATTGATCTGAGCATGGAAGATTTTGGTAGAACCCATACTCCAAGTTCAAGTTCTTCATCCAGGGCAGTTTGCCTTGCAGTCCTAAGAAATTTGAGCTTTCTGGCGGAGGGAAAGGGTTTCGTTGGCCCCAGCCTTAGCATTCTCTGTGCTGTACAATATTTCCTCTTCATCGGAAGGTGGAAACTCTAATGGTGTAAATGGTAGAAACTTTTCTATGCTAAACTCAAGTCATAAAGACCAAAGTCCGCTGTAGCAAATGTAGCCATAAAACAATTTTTTTTTACTTTCAAAGCTATTGGGAACTGAAACATGAAATGTAAAGAATGAATGTGCATTGTTTTCATAATAACAGCACACATTTTCTTTCCTTTTTTGATACCAGCAGCAGTTTCAAGCTGAAATTCTTCTAAATGGAGAGAAAACTGGCCATGTATCTTACTTTATATTACTAGTGTCTGGGCTGAGATGAGGGCAGCTGCCTGGGGTGGAGTCTGGAGCCAGGAGCTCTGGGATCAGGCCACAGTCAGGGCTGGGTTGGCCATTTGCACATTTCCCAAAAAGAGGGAATGCATCGCCAAAAGAGGACAAAAGATACAACAGAATTTGTCTCATGTCTGTTCAGATACCCTGGTCCCAGACTGCTTGTGAGCCATAGAGAAATAAATGGTTCTGTGGTGGTACTCATCTTAATGGGAAGTCAATAGCAAGGTTATTGTACTGGATTTCCTTAACTGTGTGAATCCATCCAAATGACTCTTGTTCAGAACTTTTCAACCAATTGAAGACCTATTTACACTGCAAGGCCAGTATTTTTAGTGCTTTAAAATATATATTTTGCATTAAGGTTTCATACTGGTTTTACACTGTATTTTAGATTTCCATATCTTTGTATTATTTTTGTATTATTGGTTCAGAGAGAGAGAGAGAGAAAGAAAGTTGCCTAGAGTTACTGGGTGGAAATGCAATGAATATTTGGAAAAAATAATCAATTTTCATTGGGACTTGTAATTGAAAATTTAGCAAGCTGACGCAGAAATGTGGGATACCAAGCTGCAGACTGAAAACATGAGAAACACAAAGAAACCAAAATGGACGAATTTGTCCATCCCTTAAACAATATACTTTATTATATTAATAGGTACCTTCTGGAACTGGATCCTGAGCTATCTGCCTTTCCAGCTGATCTGTTCCAAAGTTTGCTGAATGGTAAGTAACCCGATTGGCATTTTATCCTGCATTTGACAGAGATTACAGGGCCCATAAGGAGGCACCCACAATGTTGTAGTTGGTGTTCTGGAAACTTACTGAAATAATACACCCCAATTCGAGGAAAAAAGGAAGAGTGTGATGCATTTTAACTAGTCTTCATTGAGTCTGTGTTACAGCCAACAATGTTTTCTGTGTGCAATTAGTTCTACAGGGCTGACTAATCTCTTGCCCTCCAGATGTTGTCAGTCTCCAGCTCCCATCATTCCTGACCTGAGGGTGATGGAGCTGTGATTCAGGAACACCTGGAGAGCTACGGGTTAGCCACTCCTGATGTACAACAATGATCTGGAAAGGTTGCTGCACATATTGGTGTATAAGCACATATTGGTTGTTGGTGCACATATTGAAAGGTTGGTGCACATATTGGAATATAATGTTTGCAGGCACCCTGTCCCTTGTCCTCCTTTGTTTAAATGGAGAGATGGACTATGGCTTTTATCCCATGGTTTTTCTGGACTCAGTGTTTCCTGAATAAGTGTGTATACCAGAGTCTGGTGGGGAGTGTCATCCACCTCTCTCTCTTTCTCCCTTTCTTCACACCCAGTAGGCTCTTGGGAGAGGGAAATGGCTGTTGCCAAAGGTCTGAACAGATCACTTGCGGAGGGCTTTTGAAATTAGGCTGAGAGCCCTAGGGCCACGGACTGCCTGCTTGCGCTGCCTGTAATTGATTTTGGTGCTCATTATACTGTTAATGCCGGTTGTCGTCTGTTAGCTTATGGTGAAAGTTCTGTGCATTTGGCAGAGCTTACAGAAGCATTGAGACTTTGCCAGTTCTCTTGGTTGAGCAAAGCCAGTTCTGCCTCTATTCCTGGTCCCCTTGCTTCCTCTTCCCATCAGTGATTGATTTACACAGAAAACTAGCTTAGCCAGGAGAACTGTAGATTTGTCTAGCTGGAAGAGACATGAGAGGCAACCAAGCTGATCAGCTAAAGTATTAAACTGAAGTGAGGACCTGCCATTGCTTGAGTAAACCAATCAATCTGTATAACAAAAGCATGTGCTCTGTGATTTATTTATTTTTTGCAGCATGGGGTGGATGGGGAGATCATTGGAGGGAAATGAAGAACATAAAACAAGTATTAGCTGCTTGAGAATAACAGTGGGAGAAGGCTATTGCTCGCATCTTGTGCTTTCTGGCTTCCCATTGGCATCTATTTGGCACTGGATACAGGATGCTAGACTAGATGGGTCTTTGGCCTGATCCAGGAGGATTCTTATATTGTTAAATTATGTGTCACAAGTCAACAAGGAAAGGGATTAAGGAAAACCTATGCCTGTACTGTGAACCCGGTCAGGGACGATAATCCCCCCTAGATTTTGCAGAGGCAAGGGAAGGTTGTCTGTTTGGTTGAGATTAAAACCACCCAAAGTTGATAAATGGAGCTGAAGGAATGTAATGGAGAAGAGAAATGAGGAATGAGTGAAGAAATAGCAGGCTGAGAGAATAATGGGTTGACTGCCAGGAGCTGCCAGGGCTAAAACCGAGAACTTTGGAGCCAATTGGAGCATCTTCCCAGGCAGTGAAGTACTGTCAGTGTCTGGGCTGGCCCTGTCCACCTAAGGTGGCCATTGGGCCTTCCTGGACAGGAAGCGCTACAAAGGACTTCCTGTTTGGACTAAGACCTTGCCTGAGCAACAAAAACCTTCATGGCTCTGATGTGTTCCTTGCCTCTGACCCCTTGCTTAGATTCTTATCTCTTACTCCTTCTGGTCAACTTCAGAGATAGACTAAGCAGATGCCTGCTTCCCCACTTTGTACCTAAAAGAGCTCCTTTCCCATCTCGGACCCTACGATCGGCAGGTCAGGCCTTGCCCAGTTGGTGTGCCCTTTTCCATAGCTGTCAACTTACAGAATTGAAAATAAGGGACCAGCAGCCAAAATAAGGGACCTGCAGCCTCACCTGTTACAGGCACTCCAGTCTTCCTGTCCTCCTGCAGTCTGGTCAAACTCATGCTGGTAGCTTCGAGAACACTGTCCAACCAACTTTGTAACCAGAGGTTCAACTGAATAGAATCTGAATCACATGCACCACAAGGCCTATGCAGCCTCAACTTAAGATGTCTCCCCGGCCTGGCTTTGCACTGCAAAGTTTGCAGCAGCACGTGCAACAAAATGGCATCCAGCATTCAAAAAACCCCTCAGCTTGCATTAACTAGCCACACACACACAGCCTCCCCCCCTCGCCATGAGATCACCAGTCACCCACCATTTTAGTCAACCAGCTCCTTTCTTTCCCCCCATAAGTCAATCGAATGGCCTCCAAAACAAATTCAAAAGCCCCCTCCCACGAGATCTCCTTTTCCCCCACCATGTGCCCCCGCTCCAGACAGACCTTTTCGCCGGCAAGGGTGAGTGGGCCGTCTATGACGTATCCATCCAATTCCGATCCGAGCACTCAGCACAGGTATGTTCAACTTCTGAGCCATTCTGAGCCAAAGGCAGAAAGCCCAGCCAGCAGCCAAACGAAGCCTCAAAGAAAACCACCGTCACCTCTCCGCTGAGAAGCGCTGAGCAAAGGCGAGTCCCCAGGGAACTCAGCCGATTTGATCAGCACAAGGCATGCAAGCGCCACCCCTCCAGTCGTTCTTAGACTTCTTATTGGGTGAGCAACACAGCCAAGCAACACAGCTGGAGCCTCCCTCCTCCCTGGCCGGCAGGGAGGGAGGGAGAGGAGCTGCTTCCTTTGAAATTTAAGGGACGTCATTTAAGGGACATATAAGGGACATCCATCAATAAGGGACAGCAGCGGGACATGGCGCTGGAATAAGGGACTGTCCCTTCAAATAAGGGACACTTGACAGCTATGCTTTTCCATGGTGGTTCCCTGCTTGTACAATGCCTTCCCTAGTGAGGTGCAGCTGTCTACCCCATTATAGACTTTCAGGAGAAACATTCCTGTTTACGCGGGTATTTGATGGCTGAAAAAGCATTGTTCCCAGCAACCCAGAGATCCCTGGTGGGGGTAAGCTTTTTAAAAGAACGTTTTAACATTTTTGTAGATTCTTTTTAATGTTTTTTCACTGCCATGTCTTCTGCCCTCGGCTCCTTTGGGCGAAAGGGCAGGATATAAATCGCACAAATCAATAAATAGTACCTCCATTCCAGGAAAAGCATCACCTCCATCAGGCTGCTGTTAAAAGCGGCAACTCTGGAGGTGGTGGGAAGGTATTCAACATGGCGGCAGAGGTAGATTCTTAAGAGGAGAGTTCTGCTGTGAATAATGGAGGGCAGTTCCATTGTTGCTTACAGCCTTTGGGAGAACATAGAAGGTGGGAGAGAAGCCTTTATTTTTCCATCTGGAAACTGTTTGCTTTACCTCTACTGTAACTACAGCAACTCTAGAACTGAAGAGCGGTGGCTGGGCTTGCATTTTACATATTGAATGGAACCCGCCAGCCAGTTCTTTGACTGCAGGCTTCCGGCACCATTTTAGCAATGCTCTGGCTCCTAACTAATCTACACGTATATGTGATTAATTGTTATCAGCGGATATCATCACTCCCATGTAAAAATAGACTGTGATGACTATTTGAATAAATCATAAGAACAGCTAACCTGATACCACATAGCATCATGCAGTTGGCTGAGCAAGGCGCGTTCTCATCCTTGACCTCGTATGGCTTGCAGAGATCAGTGTTTGCTTATGGAAGCTGGTGATTTAAAGTTGTGGCTGTGCAGACCTTCTTCTCGCACAGGGAGCCTGTTTCACCACCCATTTCCATGCCCCATTCCCACTGTACGATCCAAACTAAGACATATCTCTTCACTTCTCTGGATGCAGAGTGAGGTTACACAATGACCAATGTGAGTCTTTTCCCATTATCTGTGAGTGTTCAGTTGTTTTATATGAATACTAGAGATCAAGATGAAGATTTACTTTGGCCACTAAATTCAGATTTGGAGCTGGCGGGGCATGGTGGGAGAAGGGTGCAGGAGAGTCAAGGGAGAGAGAAATCCAGGAATATTGAGGGGAGAGATTCTAGAAATTGCGGGTAGGGGTTCAGAAAAAGCAGCAGGAGCCCAACGGACCCACAACCTCCCCCCCCACTGTCTTATGTGGAATGATGCTGTCTCTTGACCTATCATTGTTCCAGAGGCATTGCTGTGGTGTGTGTTGATCACGGTACATGTATGTTTGAACCAGACCTATGAATGACAATTTCCCATTGCTGACACAGAGTCCAGGGCGATGGGATCTTCCTGTTGCACTAATATTGTTACCCGAGTTTATTTGCCTTTTTAAAATGGCGGTTTACGTTTTGACATGGTTAACGCCCATGCTATTTCACGATATGGAGGTAACAGAAATACTTTTATGAATGAATACATAGATAAATCTGCTTGCTCAGCAGAGGACCCCAATAAGAAGCTGGATACTTCTTGAATGATAAACAAGATGCCTGCATGACGTAGGATTCTGGCCATGATCATAGAAACATAGAGTTGGAAAAGACCCTTGAGAATCATCTAGTCCAATCCTCTGCAATTAAGGAATATGCAGCTGTCCTGTATGGGGATCGAACCTGCGACCTTGGTGTTATCAGCACCATGCTCTAATCAACTGAGCTATAAAGCAATGGTCTTCAGCATCTGCAAGGCTGTGACGCTTTTCCAGAGCTTTCTCTTTTTATTCTGTAGGCAATAGATGTGTGTGATAGAAGAACCACACACATAGAAAGAATCCTTTCTTCTTCTTCCTTCTTTCCCGAGAGGTATTGATACCCTTTCTGTTTGCTTGTATCTTCTGCTTTTCTTTGTTCTTTGTTCTTGATCAGGGTAAACTGAGAGCACATTTCTCTGCAAGCTTTGAAAGCCAGGCCCCCTCATCTCACCCCTTTGCAATAACAGCTCCATAAGCTTGACCAGCTGTTTGCAAACTCTGCCTGTCACGTTCTGCAATTTTACGAACCCGTGAATCTGACCCTTTGATCATCTCCATGGAGCACAGATGCCAAAGGTCAGGACAGCCTTAAAGATGGACAAAAGGCTTTGAGGCTGGCCAAGGACTGTGTGAGGGGGTCAGAGTAATGAGAAGAACCTTGCCTTTCTGTTCTTTCTTGTAGTGTGTTTTGGAAATGATCCCTTTGCCTGCGCATCTTTGTGCATTACGAGTGTGGATGGTGAGAAATTTGATTCAGTTTGCATTTAAAGGGAACTTGCCAAATTCACATTTTCTGAAACAATATGTGGACTGCCTTCAGAGATTTGCACTTATTCGAGTTTTGCAATCCAGTTCTTCAGCCAAGCAAACTGTACAAAATGCATAAACTATGGTGAAATGTGCATACATTAATGAAAGCAACATAGAAAAATGCATTATAATAGAGGGAATTGCTTTGCAAAAATTTGTTTCTTAGGCAGAATTACATAGCAAAGTGTGTATACCTGGATAAATTTGCACAAAAATGCTGACAAATTTTCATGTGGACTTACAAAAAAACCCCGCAAATTTATGTGGAGAACCGAACTTCGGAGTGGAAAAATGAGAAACTGAAAGAAACCAAAATTGACAGATTCACAATTCCTAATTATGCAGGGAAGCCACTAAGCCCTCATGCCTCTTGCACGCAAACCCCATGCACATTAGATACACCCTAGGGTAACCAATCCCACTTGGAAACTCTTGAGTTCAATATGAAAATGGATGGTGCTTTGAAAATAAGAATGGATGAATCTCTGTAAGGAGCTGGAGTCAGGGACAGGTCAGCAAAAAAGCATCCAGTGTCAGTGAAGTTGACTATTCAAAGAAACAAAAAAGAGCTCAGTCCTAGTAGTCACAGCAACCCTTTCCAGTAGGTCTTGCTTCAGGGAGGCAGTTGCAAGGACTGAAGGTGCCCGCCTTCTCACAGTTGCCTAAGCCTTCTGCTCTCCTGGGTCCTTCCTAAGTAGCTAAGGCTCTGTTGTCTTGTCTCTCTTTGCTCTGCCCTCTTCATTTCGCTCTGTGTTCTGGAAGACCAGGGAGGAGGGACTCCTTGGCTTCTTCAGCAGCTTGCCTCCACTCTCTCTCTTGATCCATCCCTCTGCGTCTGCTTCTGTTTCTGCACTGCTCTCTGCCACAGCCTCTTCCTGCTCACTAAACCCTGTTAGCTCTTCAGTTTCCCACACCTCCACCGCCCAGTCCCCCCTCTTCTCCCTCTGACCACTCATTGTCGCCCCACCATCAATCCTCTGGCTCTGACCCTTCTTCTCTTGTGGGTTCTCCAGCTGGTACCTTCCGCCACTCCTCTGCATCCAGCCAGTCCATGACATTCTGTCAATTTCAGTGTTTTTCAGTTTTCCAGCTTAGGTTCAGTTCTCCACAATTCTTCATCGGATTTATTGGCACTTTAGAGCAATTTTCCCCCAGATGTATACACTTTTTTGGTAAGCAGTTTCTCTAATATGATGCCTTTTCCTGTGCTGTTTTCACTAGTTACACGTTTTCATGTACATTTCTCCCCATGAAACAGTCGTTTTCAGATACATTATTTGGTGGGGGAACTGTATGGCAACAAAAGTGAGAATTTTCAAAGGATAGCTGTGTTTTGGTTTGTGTATTGTTTCACGAACTGCAAATTAGGAGCCTGAGGATGAAAATGTGAATCGCACTGAATTATCTCTCGTATCCCTGATTAAACGCCTCAGGCAAATCCTCAGTAAGAATGTGATCTTTTTGGTTATTCTGCAGATATGAATGGAAAGATACGGAAGAAAAGGCAACAGTAGAACAAGTGGCTTCACAAGACCTAGGCAGTGGTCCCATTCCCACCCCAGCGCAAATTTCTGTAGCTGACAGCAGTTAGGGGACCATAGGAGTAGCGACAGAATGTCAAATTGCAAAATGAAAAGGGCTACCTTGTGCATAATCTGACACTCTCTCCCACCCGTTCCCTCTGGTCCCCACACTGAAATTTAAAGCCACTAAGACAAAAGGCAGCCTGGCTGATGTAGGAAGGCTTGTGACCATGGAATCTGTGAACAGCAGGACAGCCTGAGGGCTGCGAAGTGTGGGGTTGTCTTGATTTCCACCCTGTTTTTGTTTCCTCACATGAGTCATCCTTCAGTTGCTACCTCAGCTCTCAAGCAGAATTTCCCTTTTTGATCTCAAAAGGGCACACATCTGCCTGCAGCAATAAACCTCGCTGCCTCGTTTTCCCTGTGCCGCCACGGTGAGGAGGATCTGTCAGTAGAACCCGTGTGAAAAGCAGATGATGAGTACCAAGCAGAAATGTTTGTGCTTACCTGGACCTTGGGAGAGAGAGAGATGGTGGTGCTATTTGTTTGCTATTTAAAGCATTTCTGCCCCACTCTTGAGCTCCCAACAGCAGCTTGCAAAGATCAGCATTGAGACAGTACCTGCCCCCAAGCTTAAATTCTAAAGGGCATGGCACAAAAAATTATAGGCATTAGGAAGGAGGAGGAGAACAAACTCAGGCGCTTCATCGCAAAGTTCTTATTATGACCAGTTGGAATGGAAAACAGTTCAAAGAGAAGCAGGAGGCAAACATCTCTCCACATGAGTGATGGAGTGGCCCTGCTTCTCTTTGCTCTTGCTGCTGTCGCCTGATGGAATGGCTCTTTCCTGATGCCTGATGGAGGGTGGAGCCTAATCCTACTTTAGCTTATTTGGGAGGAAGAGTGAGACAAGAAGTTTAACAAACCAACAAACTATGACACTGGCTTCTCAGTGGTGCTGCTGGTAGCCCCGCACCCCTTTCCCTTTCTGTCTCCCTCTCTCTATTCCCAAATCATGCATTTCCTATGCTCACTTTGTGACAAAGTAAAGGTACATTTATTTATCTGAGTAGTCTTTTTGCCTTGATATCACCTTGTCCCATAGGTGCCTGTGGCGTTTGTATACAGAGCCCCCGGTCGTTTCACGGACTATTGACCTGTACACCACTGCTTTATTCTTCTGCTACACCAACCAGGTCTCTTCTGGTGAAATCCTGAGTCTCGGTCAGGTTGTAAAGTCAACAACAAAGATTAAAGTTTATTGAAGAACAAACAAGTTTTAAATAGGTTCAGAAAGGTTTCTCAAATGCACGCCCTTAACTTGATGTGGCACTATCTGACACTGTCACACTCTTCTCCCTCAGTTCTATCCCGGTCTCTCACTCTGTCACAACCATGTTTGACTTTTACTGCCTCTGTCTGACCCTCACTCCTCTGTCCCCCCCCCTGGTAAACCCCTGGGCTGAGCCTCAAAACCAAGTAGGCTCCGCCTCTGAGCTTTCTCATTGGTCAATCTACATTAACCATTTCCATCACCCTGAACAATCATAATCACAAGGAATGGGCAGACGCCACATCGCCTATCTGACCATTTCAGTCTGTGGTACTTGCACTTTTAAAAGTGCCATGTAATTTGCAAGGAGTCAGTATCTTAGTGTGGGCAGCAGCCTGTGTATTGACGTTAGGCCGGTGCCCTCGCTAGATTCCTGCAGAAACTTATTTTAATTATTTTAATTTCAGCAAGCCTAGCAAGATGTATGACTCAGTTATCTATTTTTTTTGTTTTTGTTTTAAAGGTTTTGCTGATATCTGTGTCTCATTGATGCATAAACTTTTTCAGCTACGAGGGGGGTTGGCCGTGCTTTTTGCCCCAGGTGAAGTCTCCAGAGGGGAGCCATTGAAGCTCCCAGCCTGTGTGTGTGGGTACTAGTGCTGGATTTACATATAAGCTAAACAAGCTATAGCTTATGGCCCCACTCTCTTGGGCCCCCCCAAAAAAATTAAAGAAAAAAACCCTGGATGTACATTTCCAAAATATAAGATAAAAAACCAAATAAAATAAAACCTACATCATTTTAAGTTAGAGCTTAATAATTATTTCACTATTAATATACTTTTTCTTAATTGTATTTCAGTTCAACAATTACTTTGATAAAATACATATTTTGTTATGTGCAAATGGCTTTAGATACCTAATAGGTCCATAAATTACCATGTAGCATAAATTCAACACAAAAAAACAGTGACAATTTGTTGTCGACAAAGGATCGCTGGATATCTAAAGGGCCCCATTAACTTCAGTAGCTTAGGACCTCATCAAACCTAAATCTGGCCCTGGTATGTGCACAAATGCATGTGTGGGAGGTGCCAAAGTGGATCTTTGACCAGCCTTGTTTTGCCCCTGCAAAGCTTGGAGATCCTTCTGACTAAGCGATCTATAACTTTTTTTCTAAAGAAATAAGTAATTAATAATGAATTTGAAACAGAGGGCCTTGTTCCTCCTTATGGATAGGTAGATTATTATTTTTTAAGTGATTCCTTATCTTTTCAGAGAGTCCGTACACATTACTTATTCAGATATACATGCAAGTGTTGTTGGGTTTGTCATATCTTAATATCTAAAGTTGAACGAGCTGAACCCCATGTTTGAATCCCAGGGATCATACAGAGATGCTCATTAGGGAGCCAAGACAGGTTGCCATTTGGTGCCAAAGACTGGCTTGTTGCCAAGTCACTTATGGAGCGGCCCAGTCTAGAGCAGGAGTGAGAAACCTTTGGCCTTCCAGATCTTTGCATAGATTAAAAAATAAATAATAAATAAACGAACACAAGCAAAAGGGACCTGGAGTAGAAGTAGATTGATCTACCCCACTCCTTGTTCAACGCCCATCGCTTGGAGTGGAATTTGCCAGTCTAGCAAGCTCCCCTGCTTACCCATTCACTTTATCCACTTCAAAGATTTCATCTCCCCATCTGTATCTCCCCCTTGAGCTAGTCATCCCTTTTCCTCTCCTCTTCTTCTGCCTGAGTTAATAATCTTTGCTGGGTTTTCTGAGTCAATAGGCCAGTCCAATAAAATACAGGAAACTTGAAAAATCTTTGACATTTAAGCCTTTCTTTCATTTAATGTTACCCTTATAGGTTTTTCCTCCTCCTCTTGGGGGCTCTTGTGCGATGATCTGCTTCCATTTGGATGCTGAAATTTTCAGTGGAATTGGTTTAAAACAAGAAATCTATTTCGATGCATTTTCATATGCTTCAGTGGTAAGCATCTGCTGGATTTAATATAAATTAAAACCCTCTGAAAAGAGGTCCCTGATCTGGTCATGGTTTATTTATTGTCTCTGGTTAAATTGCATTCCACCTATCTACTAAGAAAGGTATTGGGAACCCATGGCCTGTAAATGTCATTGAACTACTGCAGCCACCAACCCCTTCAGACATCTTTACAGTCTGTGTAGAGCTGACCATCTGAATATGTGCTGTATTGTCTCATTTTGCAGTCTTCAAGTAAGCCTTGATTTCCTCCCTCCATGCGCATAATCCATATTTCCATATTTCCCAACTGCTCTTTGACTGGGTCACCTGTACCAAGGGTTGAAGGAAGCGCAGGGCTTCTGGCACAAGGAACAATCTCACTGGGATGTTCAATTGCAGCCTCTTCACACCCACAAAAGGCAATGCTTCCATTTTGCAATAACAGACTGACAGTGGATGGAATGAGGCTAGGCTAAATAGCCCCCTTGCATCATGGAAAAGTTCATTTATTTCAGTAATTCAACTTAAAAGGTGAAATTAATATATGAGATAGACTCATGACATGCAGAGCGAGATATGTCAAGCCTTTATTTGTTATAATTGTGATGATCATGGCATACAGCTGGTGAAAACCCCAATTTAATAATCTCAGAAAATTAGAATATTAAATGAAATCAGCAAAACAATGACTGCAAATAGAGCAATATTGGACCTCTGAGAAGTAGAAGCATGCATATGTACTCAGTACTTGGTTTGGGCCCCTTTTGCATCAATTACTGCCTCAATGCGGCGTGGCATGGATGCAATCAGCCTGTGGCACTGCTGAAGCACAGTGGACCAACACCAGCTGATGACATGGCTCAATATATAGCAAACATGGAAACTTAAAAACTACAATATAACACAAACTACAGTGTGATGCAGTGTGGAAGAACCAAATTTAAGAAGACATTGCAGCACCTTTTCAAAACATATGAAGAGTCTGAGATCCTTTCTTGCCAAAGCACATCCTGACTTGTAATATACAACACTCATTCCACAAATGCACATCATATACAAATTCTGTTTTACATCTACACAAATAATATAGTACCTGCTACTCATCCAGTACCCCTCACCTCGTTCTGCTCCCAAACACCCAACGTATCCATCTACACAAAAACACCCCATCAACCCAATCACTCAAAAATCTCCCTCTTAATCACCTAACTGCTATCACCTGCCAAACACATGGTGCTGTGATGTCATCATGCAGGCTGTTTGATTCCTGATTAGTTGGATCCTGTAGCCGGCAATAAGTAACTTCTTTGAAGCAGAAGAAAATTGCACAGAGCAACTGCTGGGAGAGTTAAGAAAAAGGAGAGAAGCAAAGTGAAAGGGCTAAGGCCTGGAGGTTATTTCAGCAAACATTTTGGGACCTCCAAAATGGCCCTTTCAGCCCCGAGCAGTCCTTGATTAAAATTTGGCACAGCCCTACGTGGAACACTTTCCTCAATTTAAATTCAACGAGGGTTATAAGAATTTCTCATTCAGCCTATTTTTCTCCCCAGGTGTGTACATAAGAAACCGGACAACCCTCCCACAAATCTTTAATGTCAATAGATACAGTATATGCCGTATGTTGATTCCCACAGGCATCTGGTTGCCCAATATGAGAAAAGAATACTGGACCAAATGAACCTTTGACCTGATCCAACAGGACTCTTCCAATGTTTCTATGAAGTGAGACACAGCTTAAAAGAATAAAATTCTAATTTCGGATGTAATCTTCAAACCTGCATTCTGTCCAGTCTCATTTCTGTGTCGAGGTTATAAAATAAACACAGTTGTCTGTGGCAATTTAACATATACTTCAATCCTAAACGTAGACTGTTGATACAGACCATTAGTATCCTTGACTGATCTGCTGGCCTGAGGCTTTTTCTCTCTCCTCAGTGCATTAAGTATTGTAGCTGACACCGATTTAACTTATACTTCTTTGTGAAGGGAGGCCATTCTGTTTCACTCTTTTTGCCCTGAGGCATTTGTGTAGCTTAGGGAAAAACGAGTTTGTTGCCACCTTTTCCTTAACAAAATAATAATAATAATAATAAATAGCAGGTTACAGGGATTGAAAACAAAGAAACTGTGGAATGAATAAAGTATTTCTGACAGTAAGAGCTGTTTGACAATGGGACGGTCTCCCTCAGGAAGTTGTGGATTCTCCTTCCTTGGAGGTTTTTAAAGCTGGGGTTGGATAGCCATCTGTCATGGATGCTTTAGCTGAGATTCCTTCATTGCAGGGGGCGTTGAACTAGATGACACTTGGGGTCTCATCCAACTCTACAGTTCTTTGATTCCTTGAAATACTTGCTCAGACCAGTAGTTCTCGGTTGAGAATTAAGGTCTACTTACTCCGTCAGTTACTCTGGAATAACAATCTTGAATGGTCTCTTGTGTGTTCAAGGTTGAGTCAGAGGCAAAGGGGTTTTGAGAGATATGCAATCCATAACAAGATTAGAGGTTCTTGACTCAATTCTATTTTTTGTCACTAGGTTACACATCATGTAAACTAGCCAGGATGTCCAACCTGTCACTCTCCAGATGTTGTTGGACTCCAACTCCTATCAACCCTAGCCAACGGTGAGGGATAATGGGAGATGTAGTCAAGCCACATCTGGAGAGTCACAGTTTAGCCACCCTGATGTAAACAATAGGCAGAATTGCTTGTGATGCAAGAGAGATCATGTCCGAATACCAGTTCCTTTGTCTTGCAGGGGTTCCTCACCACCACCAGCAATGAGACATCCCTGACGCATTGGACTCCCAATGGAATCACATCATTAAATTGTCTTTCGAACTTAAAGACGATAGTGTGATCTTAATGTGGTTTTATGGCACAGCGAAGGACAAAGAATGGAGCTTTATCTTGGCCATTTATGCATCTCCGGTCCAGCATGCTTAGATACAGTTCATAAACCAAAGAGAACAGTTCTCCCTCGAGTTTGGCAGGAAAGTTCCAGGAACTGTGTGAATTTGTGTGTGTGCAGGCATGTGTGCGTGCAATTGCTAGCTAGAGTTCCAACAGAGTCCTCTTTACAGGAGGTCTATGGGGGCTTAATTGGGATGGATTTTGTTTTAATTACTTGGTGTGTGAGAGTGTGTGTGTCTGAGAGAGAGAGAGGGAGAGAAGTTACGTCTCAGGACATCACGTCTCACTTGAGTTCCTCTTCCAAGGAGGCCAGTCACTGTGGAAGATGAGAATTAATGTACTGAACTCTTTTAAAGTTCCAGAGTTTATTTGCTGGCAGTGCAGATCCCAGTCTCTCCCAAACACATGAACATCAAACAGGAGTTGGCTTTTGTCTTAGTGGAGGACTTCCTGATGTGTGGAAGCATCTGGACAAAACTTGCCAGTGAGTGCCTTCTAGCATCTCACAGGTGGAAATAGGAACATGCTTGCACTGCCTTCTAAAGATCACACTCTAAGCCCCTCTCCTACACACACACACAGTGTTGCTAAAAATCTCCTATGCGTGCATTACTTGAACCTGTACTAGTGGTACTAAGCCTCTGGACAAAGCTGCGTTGTTGTTGTAAGCGACTCAGAGCCTGACCTGAAGCTTTCAATGTTGGGCTGCCATAAGCTATTCTCTCTACAGTCACCATTCATTCCAGACTGCAGTATGGGCAGACCTGGCTTTGAAATTTGCATTAGCAGGATTCTTACTATTTTTAATTCATGCTGAAGAATTGGAATGTGTGGAATCATAGAATCATAGAGTTGGAAGAGACCACAAGGGCCATCGAGTCCAACCCCCTGCCAAGCAGGAAACACCATCAGAGCACTCCTGACATATGGTTGTCAAGCCTCTGCTTAAAGACCACCAAAGAAGGAGACTCCACCACACTCCTTGGCAGCAAATTCCACTGTCGAACTGCTCTCACTGTCAGGAAGTTCTTCCTAATGTTTAGGTGGAATCTTCTTTCTTGTAGTTTGGATCCATTGCTCCATGTCCACTTCTCTGGAGCAGCAGAAAACAACCTTTCTCCCTCCTCTATGTGACATCGTTTTATATAAGATTTTCTCTTCGCAGCTATTTGTTTCGGTGAAATTAGGGGAGGAAGGGCATGCTAGTACCCATTCTCAGCTATGTGGAATTTTAGGATTTCTTCATTGGTTTCCTGTGGGCAGCTCCCACTACAGTCCCCGGGGATGTTTAAAAAAATAGTTTCTCAGTGTGAAACAGGGAATGACCTATCTCTAGGCAATGATATGGTTTTCTCTACCCTTGTTATATCTACGTGTGTCTTCTTCATCCTCTCGCTCGTTTCAATTGGAGGAGAAATGGATCAAAGAACAACAGAGAAAGAGGGTATTTAACTCTTCCTCTTTCACTTTCTTTCCTCCTCCTCCTGTGCTCCTTGCTTTCTCTCTTAGCTAGAGAGACCTGCCAGCCTGCCTGCTAGATGCTTGGGAACCCCTTGGTCTGCTACAGCTGTGCCCCCCACTTTACCAGCTACTTCCATTTCCCCCTTCCCCCTGGTTATTTCCCCCCAAACGATTCAGTCTTCCACACCCACTGAGCATGCTCTGTCCTCACCAGGCTACAATTTGTTCCATCCATTCCGCAAATCAGGGATATTTCCCTGAAGGTTTGCTTTTATGCTTCTGCAAACCATGCCTGCTGACACCTCTCTGTTAGGTGTGGATATGCAGTTTCAGCTTCATAAATATCAGCACTCAACCTTAAACTTAGCAGTGATTCAATTATATGCTATCATAATATGCTATAGCATTTTACAGAATGTCAAATGACAGGCTGTACACTTCATGGTATTCTGGCACTATAGCAGAGGTAGGCAAACTAGATGTTGTTGGACTCCATCTCTCATCAGCCCCAGCTGGTGTGTCTAATTGTCAGGGATTATGGGAGCTGTAGTTCAGCAACATATGGAAGGCACCAGGTTGGATGCTTCTTTACTAGGATTCACTACTAAATTCACACAGTTGGCGCTGTGGTCTAAACCACTGAGTCTCTTGAGCTTGCTGATCGGAAGGTTGGCGGTTTGAATCCCTGCGATGGGGTGAGCTCCCCTTGCTCTTTCCCAGCTCCTGTCAACCTAGCAGTTCGAAAGCACACCAATGCAAGTAGATAAATAGGTACCACTGCAGAGGGAAGGTGATTGGCATTTCCGTGTGCCCTGGTTTCCATCACAGTGCCAGAAGCCATTTAGTCATGCTGGCCGCATGACATGGAAAGCCATCTGTGGACAAACACTGGCTCCCTTGGCCTGAAAGTGAGATGAGTGCCGCACCCCATAGTCGCCTTTGACTGGACTTAACCATCCTGGGGTCCTTGACCTTTTACCTTACTAGGATTCACCTAGCAAAAGAGGCATATATCATAGCAGAAGAGAGCCAGCTTGTGTACATCAAATGCATGCACAGGAGACTACAGTATAAATCAAAGGAAGTTGGATGTAGACCTTTGTTCCCTTAAAGACGCCAGTGTTAAGCTTAGAAGACAGAGCAATGTCTAGCTCTATAGGGAATTGGACATTCAGAATAAAATTTCACTTTGTGCCTTTCACACTAAAGCCTAGAGGTTTCCCACAGTTAACTTTCTTTAACTTCGGTGACTCTTCAGTACGTAACAGTTAGAACAGTTACACTGTGTTTCTCCTGATTTTAAGACAGCTGTATAAGTAGTGTACTATAATATAAGAAATAATTATATGGCACTTTATATGATATGCAGTCCTCAGGCCAGTCTTCGTTCCTGCTGGCTTACAATTATCTATTTGCAGTTTTAATAATGCAGTGTGAGAGCTGCATTGTCCAGTAAATTTTTGCAGAACAGTATTTGCCTTGCATTCCTAGGAAAGCAAATTCAAATATTACAGATACAACATCAAGGTAGAATATTTAGGCATTCAAAATCTGAGCAGGGACAATGTTCTCTTTTAGCGTGACTGTATGGCTCATGGGCGACAACCCCGACTGCAATTTTTTGTGTTATGCTTTGTTATTGATTACATCTGAAGGCCCCCAGGAGAGCAGCTATAAATAGCAACCTGCATTTAAGAGGAATTGTTATTTTTCCTCCTCTTTATGAAATCCGTATTAATGCTACAGTTTAATAGGTGCTTAGAATCTGAGTAATTAATGTGAAATTTCATAGCCTGCAGCATCTCACAGATGAAAAGAAGGATGCTCTTATGTACTTGTAATACCTCTGTTTTCACACCAAGAATTTGCTGCCGGAGAGCTGCTCCCTAGCCTCACAATTACACATTACTGAAGGCACTTTGCCTGCTATATCTGGTGCTCGTTTATTTTGCAATAGCCCTCCCTGTGCTGATTTTAAGAGCCGAGAGGGCTTTGTTCTTTCGGTTCAAAGATCTGCCAGGGAAGAAAAAGACTTGATTGACCTACAAAACAGCATCAGCAGTTCAGATTGAACCCTTACCTGCTGCCTGTGTCTAAAATGCCAAGCTGTGAATTGCATCTGCTGCCTTAGTATTCACATGCATGCATTTGCATTGTGGTTGTGGCATTTAGTTGATTAATCAGTCAATCGAAAACATTAGAAAAGTTGTCCCTGATCAATTAGTTAATGACTTTTGATTTCTGCCCCCCTTTTGTTTTGGTAAGTTATTCTTAAGGTAGGTACTTCCTAAAAACTTCAGATGGCTTGCACCATCTTAGAAGAGACATTCCCTCTTGTGTGCAATAGGAAGCACATCAGTCAAAGAACAAAATAAGTTTGATTTCTTCTTTTTCTTTAGAGCTATGGGGTAGGGATGAATCAGACTGTTGCCAGTACAGTCATACCTCATGTTACGTTTGCTTCAGGTTGAGCGTTTTCAGGCTTTGTCCCGCGGCAACCCGGAAGTACCAGAAAGGGTTACTTCCGAGTTTTGCCACTCGCGCATGTGCAGATGCTCAAAATGACTTCACGTGCATGCGCAGAAGCGGCGAATCGCTACCTGTGCATGCGCAGACACGTAGGTTGCGTTCTGCTCATGTTGCGAATGGGCCTCTGGAAGGGATCCCGTTCGCAACTAGAGCTACCACTGTATGTGCCACTTCCACATTTGTTGATTCATAAGTCTCCTGCACCCAGCTTGTGCATTAGTCTGTGTGTGTGTGTGTGTTTTTTTTAAAAAACCCTATCAAAAATCATATTTAAAAACATATTTTTAAATAACATGTGGTTTATTTCAGTGTACACATTTCTAAATGCATTTTATCCTAAAATACACATTTTCTATTGCATTTCTGTATGCTTTTTGAGCTGTGAAGTGTATTGCATACCTTGGAGAGGTGCAAAATCCAGGGATAATTATGTGGTGATTTGTGTATTAGTCTGGGAGGTGTGAATTAGGTTGGTTCACTTACAATGCAAACTGAATGAAATTCTCTTAGATCTTTATATACAGTGCTGAATCCAAATTTGTGCATGCAAAAGGCCACTCACTGAATAAAGTATTTCCACCCCATCTGCCTATGTAGTTCCCTGTACCCACTAAAAAGTAAGGCTCTGCATTGACTCCAGCTGAATCCTGGATTCTGAACTGAAATGGGCTCATTAAGGTCAACCCAGGATCTGGCCAGAGTGGGTTGAGGCAGCCCCAGATCACCTCAGGTTAGATAAGGTCTATCCAGGGCTGTCAAAAGAAGGTTAGCTGGGTGGCCAGGAGATGGTGGGGGACACGGGTGGCGCTGTGGGTAAAACCTCAGCGCCTAGGACTTGCCGATCGCATGGTCGGCGGTTCGAATCCCCGTGGCAGGGTGCGCTCCAGTCGTTCAGTCCCAGCGCCTGCCAACCTAGCAGTTCGAAAGCACCCCCGGGTGCAAGTAGATAAATAGGGACCGCTTACTAGCGGGAAGGTAAATGGTGTTTCCGTGTGCTGCGCTGGCTCGCCAGATGCAGTTTGTCACGCTGGCCACGTGACCCGGAAGTGTCTTCGGACAGCGCTGGCCCCCGGCCTCTTAAGTGAGATGGGCGCACAACCCTAGAGTCGGACACGACTGGCCCATATGGGCAGGGGTACTTTTACCTTTACCTTTACAGGAGATGGTGGAGGACTCTCATGAGGACTGTCTGCATTGGTCTCCTTCTCAAACCCTTCCTAACAGCATGTTGAACCAAACACTGCACGAGTGTCAGGAGTGAGCCAGCAGTAAATCACACAGTGCATGTTGGAGTTAACTCTTTATTAGCAAAAACATGAAATGCACAGTCTTGGTGGAGTGGCAGGTCTAATGACCACAACAACGTATCTCTGGTAGGTCTTGCCCCCATGAAGCAGTTGTTGAGAATGAAATCCTCTACAGGGTTTCTTCCCCCACCCTAAGCAACCAGAGACTGTGTCTGGGTGCAGCCAATCTCCCCTCTGCCCTTTACATGCCTCTTCTGGTTCTAGGAGACCAGAGAACAGGGAAGCTTGTTGCAGCAGGAGGGGGAGACACCCATGACTCTTCACCAGTCTGACTCATGTCTGCATCTTGGCCTCCCTGCTTCAGCTTCTGCTTCTGCTTCTAGACCTCTCTCTGCCACAGACTCTCCCTGCTCACTAAGTCCTGCTCCAACACCTCCTCTTTCCATTGTTCTGCCTCTTCTCCCTGTGTCCACTCATCGTTGTCCCACCACCAATCCCTGGGCTCTGAGCACTCTTCCCTTAGTAGTTCCCCAGCTGGTTCCTCCCACCATTCCTCAAAGTCCAACCCATCCATGACAATAAGGCCCTGATCCAGGGCCTGGATCCGGCATCAGATCAGGGGTCCTGCACAGCCGTTCCAAAAAGCCCCTCTGGAGGGTTGAGTGACTCTGCTGCACATTGTTGGCAGTGGCATGCAAGTGGAGGCTGTGGATGGAGTGGCCAAAATTGGGCAGAGCTGGATCCAATATACTGTTGTTGTTTTTAATCTCATTCAGTTGTATTCTTATTTGATCACATTTTATTTATTCATCTTGCTTTGATTTAATCAGCTTCTTGTGTGGCTTCTGCGATTTTAAAGTTCTGCGTTTTTGTTTTCTGAGTTTATTGTATTCAGAATTATCTGCCTGTTAAAGAAGGGCAGCTTATATACTGACTGACTGGATAAATAAAAGTTCATATGATTAATTAAGGAAGATTAATTGGTTGACAGTCCTAATTTACATGTGTGTCCACCGGGGAGAATAAGGCGCGATTCATCTGCCTCCTGTTTGACTTTCTAAAAAGATGTCAGTAGCGCATTCAGGGAATTTCAGACTCTGGCCTCCGTGGTGTTATGGGGTGTGCTATTCAGATGGAAATGTATTGAGTTAGTTCTGTTGCATTTGCAGGGTGTGCATGTGGTTTTCTCCTCATTCTGTTGTGTGGGGCTCTGAACTTCTGTCTTGATGATGCCAATATAAAGCATTTCCTGAATCTCTCTAAAAGGCAAAACAGGAGAATGATATTCCTGGGACAGATTCATAGGGAACCAAACGCAAGGTCCAGATTATTTGTCCATCTTGAATCCTGTTGTCTTCCCGCCACTCCCAATTGTCCATTTTTCTTCTCATTTTTCCAGCTGAGCTCTCCTCATTTCTGCAGCTATTTGTGATTATTGGTTTTGTTTTTTAATCTCGTGATAATTCATCAGCATTTTGGTGCAATTTTTATCTTTGCAATTTTGCCTAATAGGCACATGTTTGCAGAACAGCTTTCCCCTAATGCATCTTTGCCTGCTATTTTCACTAATACACACATTTTAAAAGCACACTGTATTAATTATTTAATTATTTGTTCCATTTACATTTATTTATATATTTATATTAAATATTTATAGTTATAATATATAATATATTATAATATATAATATGTAATATATAATATGTAATATATAATAGATAATAGATAATATAATTATATAGTATAATATATAATATTATATATTATATATTATAATAAATATTTATATTTATAAATAATTATATTTGTTCCATTTGTTCCACCCTTCATTTAAAAAAACAAACAATAACAAAAACAAACAAACAAACACAGGGCGGTTTACGTCATAGAACATAACAAATAATATAGGTCAATTCATAATATAACATCTATACAATATAAAAAACCACCACAACAGAACAATTATATACATACAGATATAGTATAAAACACACATACTCTCCAACATTTCTCCAGTGAAAATCGGGACATCCAAGTCTTCAATAATATTTTTGCTATTTATACCGTGCCTATCTGACGGTTGCCCCAGTCACTCTGGGTGGCTTCCAACTTATATAAAAGCAGAATAGAACATTAAACCGATTGCATGGAGCCCAGAGAGCCCCGTGGTTTTCCACGGATCTGAGGGCAATGAAACAATCGTTGAGACGGCTAGAGCGCCGGTGGCGGATAACTCATTCCGAATCTGATCGGACACAGGTTAGAGCTCAACGTCGAGACTACCAAGTGGCGATAGCGACGGCGAAGAAGAATTTCTTCACCGCCTCTATTGCATCTGCAGAAAACAGCAGCAAGAGACTTTTTCAGGTGGTTCACAATTTAGCGGAACCACCTGTAACATCAGGGCCCAGTACGGGCCACATATTCTCCTGCAATGATTTTGTAAAGTTTTTTGCAGATAAAATCGCTCAGATTCGGGAAGAAGTAGACTCCACCGTGGGAGCAGGGCCAGGGCAGGAGAGTGCTAGAGTTCTGTCTAGTCAAGTTGAGTGGGATCAGTTCCAATCTGTTACCTCCGAGGATGTGGACAGGCTGCTTGGACGAGTGAAACCAACCACCTGTCTCCTGGATCCTTGCCCATCCTGGCTTATAAAAGCTAGCCGGGAAGGACTGGGCGATGGGCTTCGTGGGGTGGTGAATGCTTCCCTCCATGAGGGAGCCTTCCCAGACCCACTGAAAGAGGCGGTTATTAAACCGCTTCTTAAAAAACCATCTTTAGATGCGACCACAATGGCCAACTATCGCCCAGTCTCAAATCTTCCATTCTTGGGCAAGGTGATAGAGCGAGCGGTTGCCGAACAACTCCAGGCACGCCTGGAAGAAGCGGACCATTTGGATCCCTTCCAGTCGGGATTCAGGCCTCATCATGGGACTAAAACTGCCTTGGTTGCACTGGTTGATGATCTCCAGCAGGCTAGGGACAAAGGTGAGAGCTGTTTCCTAGTTCTGCTGGATCTCTCAGCGGCGTTTGATACCATCGACCATAACATCCTTCTGGACAGTCTTGAGGGGCTGGGAGCTGGGGGCACTGTCCTACAGTGTTTCCGCTCCTTCCTCCTGGGCCGTGTTCAGAAAGTGGTGGTGGGGGATGAGTGTTCAGACCCCTGGGCTCTCACTTGTGGGGTGCCTCAGGGTTCTGCCTCTCCCCCATGCTTTTCAACATCTACATGCAGCCGCTGGGAGAGATCATCAGGAGGTTTGGGCTGGGTGTTCATCAGTATGCAGATGATACCCAGCTCTACCTCTCTTTTAAATCAGAACCAGTGAGGGCAGTGAAGGTCCTGTGTGAGTGTCTGGAGGCGGTTGGAGGATGGATGGCGGCTAACAGATTGAGGTTGAATCCTGACAAGACAGAAGTACTGTTTCTGGGGGACAGGAGGCGGGCAGGTGTGGAGGATTCCCTGGTCCTGAATGGGGTAACTGTGCCCCTGAAGGACCAGGTGCGCAGCCTGGGAGTCATTTTGGACTCACAGCTGTCCATGGAGGCACAGGTGAAATCTGTGTCCAGGGCAGCTGTTTACCAGCTCCATCTGGTACGTAGGCTGAGACCCTATCTGCCTGCGGACTGTCTCGCCAGAGTGGTGCATGCTCTGGTTATCTCCCGCTTGGACTACTGCAATGCACTCTACGTGGGGCTACCTTTGAAGGTGACTCGGAAACTACAACTAATCCAGAATGCGGCAGCTAGACTGGTGACTGGGAGCGGCCGCCGAGACCATATAACACCGGTCTTGAAAGACCTACATTGGCTCCCAGTATGTTTCCGAGCACAATTCAAAGTGTTGGTGCTGACCTTTAAAGCCCTAAACGGCCTCGGTCCAGTATACCTGAAGGAGCGTCTCCACCCCCATCTTCTGCCCAGACGCTAAGGTCCAGCGCCGAGGGCCTTCTGGCGGTTCTCTCATTGCGAGAAGCAAAGCTACAGGGAACCAGGCAGAGGGCCTTCTCGGTAGTGGCGCCCACCCTGTGGAACGCCCTTCCAGCAGATGTCAAAGCAATAAACAACTACCTGACATTAGACTCGCCAAAAAAAGGAGTACTGATCACTAATGTTAGCACGTTGCACCCTTCAATCGATTCCATTGAGTACTTGGGCGATAATACATCTATGGACATTGCCAAAATGAACGAAACTCAATCAATAGACAAAAAGATAGGCCCTAAAAATCTTTTAAAGGCAAATTGACTAAGATCAACTTTTGGCAAGACAACGTGCAACCTTACCTTGCTAACTTGGAATATTGCAGGTTGGCAAAAGAGGGCTTCTGACCAATCCTTTACTAAATATATTCAGAGACATGACATTGTGTTTCTCCAGGAGACCTGGAGCACAAGCGAAGTGGAGTTAAATGGCTTTTCTGCGTTCTCCCTCCCAGGTCTTTTAAGTACTAGAGGGGGGCGAGTTAAAGGTGGGTTAGTTACTTTAATCTCAACAAGGCTAAGGGCCATATTTAAAAAACTAGACCCATTAGACCATCTGGCCACAGCTGTGCAGGTACAGTGGAGAACCCACAGCTTGCTGCTGATTAACGTATACCTACCCCCACAAAGAGAGAAAAGACTGATAAGAAATACCTGGGCTCAGTTAGAACAGTATCTTGACAAACTATCAAATCAATTTCCTGATGCCTCTGTAGTGGTGGCTGGCGACCTAAATGCCAGAACTGGACAATCTGATGAGGCTTTGTATGCCCATTTCCATGAAACAGCCCCCATTATAGAGGAAGCCCACTCAATACCAGCTAGAATCTCAAAGGATAAAGGCTGTAATTATGCTGGCCTATGCCTATTACACTTGGTCAATAAGTTGGACTTGGTTATACTGAATGGCCGTACTGAGGGGGAGAAGGTTGGAGAATTCACATTTATATCTAACAATGGCGCCTCCACAATTGATTATATAATCGTGTCGTATGATCTTCAAAACAAAGTTCTGGAATGCAAAGTGGAGGAGCGCTTAGACAGTGACCATCTGCCATTAAGTGCACTTGTAGTTGCGGGAAAGGATTTATCCTGCGCTGAGAAAATCGAATATTCGAGCCCTACAGCTTTGGAGCTCAGATATTCTCGTATTAGATGGACAGATGAACTGCATAAGGAAATTTCAAGTAGGCTATGCTCAAAGGAATTCCTCACTAAGAGAGATAACCTTATAACTTCCTCAAGCCATGAATTAAAAATAAATTTATTTCAGGAGTTAATTTCACTCCTTCAAGATTCCCTGAAGGAAAAAAGGAACAGGTCAAATAGGCAATCCTCAGTATATAAAAACTCCAAACCCTGGTTTGATCAAGAATGCCAGGACATGAAGCTAAACTTACTGAAAAAATACAAGAATTATAGATCTGCCAATTTACCCCAACTCCCCACGGTCTGGTTTGAAGATAAACGAAATTATAAAATCCTGATTAAAAACAAAAAACTCCTGGCACAGAAAAGAGAATGGAAATGCCTAATAGATGCATCCAGAGAGAGAGACTCGGCCACCTTCTGGAGAATGGTAGCGAATGGAGTGCGATCTACCTCCTCAGAAGTGGAGTATACTATACCTGCAGGGACTTGGGAGGCATTTTTCCAATCATTATATTCAGCTCTGCCTTTGACACAGCCACTAACACAGTGTGCGGCAGGTGATGAGTGGCCTCCGGTGTCGGTTGCGGAGGTCAGGAGGCTTATTCAGGCACTCAAATACAGAAAAGCCCCGGGAGCAGATAATATCTCCCCTGAGCTTCTCAAAGCCAATATTGACTGGTGGGCCCCAGTCCTTGCCACCCTATTCACCAGCATAGATCAAACAGCAATAATACCAGAGGACTGGGGATTGGCAATCATCGTTCCCATATTCAAGAAAGGCTGTAAACTTGATCCAGCCAATTACAGACCAATCAGTCTCTTAAGCATTATTAGCAAACTTTACGCAACTCACTTACGTGAAAAGTTTGCGGACTGGCTGGAATGGGAGCACATCCTTAAGGAAGCCCAGGCTGGTTTCAGGGCACATAGATCAACTTTAGACCAAGGACTGGTATTGCAACATCTAGTGGAGAAATACACCTCAAAGAAAGGAGGCTCCCTCTATGTAGCCTTTATAGATTTCAAATCAGCTTTCGATTTGATACCCCGGCACAGACTTTGGGAAAAATTAAGTGCCACAAACATCGACAGACGTCTTTTGCTTCTTATCCGTAGACTACATGAAAACACTCGGATCCGTGTTAGATGTGACCGTTATGGGAACCTATCAAAGGAAATCCAAAGTTTCCATGGTGTCAAGCAAGGCTGTGTTCTTGCCCCTATTCTATTTAATTTCTACATAAACTCCTTAGTCAGAAAGATGGAGGATGCAAGTACTCATCCCCCAAACCTAAATAATATACCAATCCCAGTCCTTTTGTACGCAGATGATGCGGCACTTATTTCCTTCTCTTGTGTGGGTCTAAGAAAACTTTTACGAGCTCTTACAGAGTATTGCGAAGCTGAACACCTAATAATAAATTACACTAAATCAAAAATTATGGTGTTCTCCAAGAGAAAACTCCGACATAAATGGAAAATTAATAACCAACCTATTGAGCAAGTAACATCCTTTAGATATCTTGGAATAATCTTTGATGAGAAGGGATCCTGGTGCCATCAGATTAAGAATTCCATGGCAAATGCGCAAAGATCTTCCAGAGCTATCATAAGATTCTTCTATAGAAAAGGAGGTCAATATGTTCCTGCTGCCTCCCAGGTCTTTGTCGCAAAAATACTTCCACAACTGATGTATGGCACCCAGATATTTAACTGTCAAAAACTCAAGTCCCTGGAATCTGTACAAACTAAATTTTACCGCTCCCTACTAGGGTTACCTACCTGTGTTTCCAACACAGCCATTAGGCTGGAGGTAGGTCAACTCCCTATCAATGCCAGGATATGGATCCTGAAGATTCACTTCTGGCTAAAACTCATATTTTTCCCAGTGGGAGTGGCTCCATTGACTCTATTAGACCCGTTCCAGTCTAAATGGAGATTGTTGCTCTATGAAAAATTGAAGGGCCTGGGGCTTTCCCCACAAGAACTTATAGCCTCAGGTTTTGAAAAGGCTAAAAGGATGGTGAGCCAGCGAATAGGAGATGTAGAGCTTCAGGACCATATGAGCAAGATAGATAAATATCCAGCCATCCAAGATTATGGAAAAGGGTTCAATCTAACACCATATTTGCTGGATTTACAAATCGCAAAATACAGGCGGGCGTTTACCCTTACCAGATTTGATGTACTGCCATCTGCCTTACTAAAGGGCAGATACGTGGGCAAACCCTATGCTGAACGAGTCTGCCCATGTGGTCTGAAAGAGGTGGAAACGGTTTCACATGTGTTGCTACACTGCGACCTCTACGGGGATATCAGGTCACTGTTTATTTCCCCTATCGTTCAGAAATTTCCAGGTCGATCTGAATCTCAGCGGCTGAAAATCCTACTAGGAGATAAAAATCCAGAAGTAACACTGAAAGTGGCCAAATTTTCTGCGGCTGCGATCAAGCGGAGGGCTTTAGCTGTAAAAAAGTAAAAGACTTGACCCCTGGACAAGCCCCCTCATTTTTTAAGTCTATACATATATTGTAGTGCGTGTGTGCGTGTGTGTGTGTGTGTGTGTGTGTGTGTGTGCATATGTGTATTGCTTTTATGTATAATTTTACAATTTTTAATTGACACCATTACTCCCCTTGTAAACTATCGTTGTTTTTTCTGGTCTATGACCGTAATAAATTCATTCATTCACTACCTGACATTCAGAAGACATCTTAAGGCAGCCCTGTTCAGGGAAGATTTTAACGTGTGATTTTACTGTATTTTTGGTTTTTATGGAAGCCGCCCAGAGTGGCTGGGGAGGCCCAGCCAGATGGGCGGGGTATAAATAATAAATTATTATTATTATTATTATTATTATTATTATTATTATTATTATTATTATAAACATTAAAAAACTTCCCTATACAGGGCTGCCTTCAGATGGCTTGGGGATTGGATAACTCAATACCCTGCAATATTTCACTGGTCCTAAGGAAAAGTGGGACATTCTGGGATCAAATCAGAAACCAGGACGGCTTTTGTAAATCCAGGACAGTCCCTGGAAAGTAGGGACACTTGGAGGGTCTGAAACACAACATCTCACAGCATGTTATTACATACGTATCCCAGGTGCAACTGTAAAGCATAATACATACCTAAGGGCAACAGCCTAAAAAATAAAGGAAGATAAAATCAGCAGCAGGGTCTCTAAAGTTCAAAAACATTACACCAATACAGCAATCTTCTTTCTATTCAAAAGAACCTCTTAATCCCCACCACCACAGAAAATGGGAGCTTTCCTTTCTTCTCCCACTGTCTCTCAGTCTCTCACTCTGGGAGATCTTAACATTCAGGGTCCTTCTGCCATCCATCTATAATTTTCATGTGGCTGTGGACCTTGGCTGCCAGTGGCTTCACAGAAGGGGAGACACCAAAGGTGTAATCCCCAGGGGTTCTCCTCTCCCTCTCTTTCTCAAGGTGAGTCCCATGGGCGTTGACCCATCGCTTCTCAGCCTGGTGCCTGAAGCATGCCTGGCTTTTCCCTCCCCAACCTGAAACACACACTCAGGGTGGGTAGAGTCCAGTTTGCCTGCTTCTATGAAGCAGCAGCAACAGCAGCCAAATAAAGCTGCCCTGTGCACCAAATCACCAGGAAATTAGTGCTTTAAAAAATCAACAAACTCTTTTCCTCGCCAGAGTCTCTAATACCAAAATAAACAATAATGGCGACAGGAGACATCCTTGTCTTGTCCCTTTTGTGATTTTACACTTTGTTCACTATCAACATAGCCTGCTGGTCTGTCTAAATTGCATTAAATTCCCCTTTGAAATTATTCTCCAAAATTCAACATCTCCATAGTTTTTTTTCATAAAGGTCCATGACACATTATCAAAGGCCTTCTCTCCATCTACAAACACCAATGCCGCTTGCTTTTCATTCCTGACTTCCAGATATTCTAGTATATCAATTATATTCCTGTTCTTTCCTTGATAACCTGGCTGTTGGCACCTCTGTCATTGCTGCCAAAGGAGTTTTTTTTGCCACTGCCCACCGTGTACTCAGCATCATCTGTCCCCTCAAGATGTGCACAGGTACAACCACCCCAAACCTGCACATCAGTAGCCAGCTCATACTCCCGAAGCATCAAATTGCTGGCAAGTAGGTCCAAAGAAAAGTGTTATGTTAGAACACTTTTGCTCTAGAAGGGCATTGCAAAGTTTGGAGAAGTCTCATTTTCTCAGGATGGGTGTCTCTTGGTTCGTGAATTGCTTCGGAAAGTACACAAAGATCCCCTTTGAATGTGAACATAATTTCTCCCCTAACCCTAGACAGACCCACAGAAGAAACAGGCAGGAGCAATTTTAAAGGGATGCACATGATGTCTGGGCAATAAAGTGGAACTTCTTTTTGCTCCTCTTTCATAACAGTAACACAAACAGCAGCTTGCAATATGGAGCAGACACTCTGGTTCTTTTAAAGAAAGAAAGAAAGAAAGAAAGAAAGAAAGAAAGGCCGTAAACAGAAGCCATATTTGGACCTGCTGTTTGTGATTCCTTGGTTCAAAGCCACCAGCTGATCTTCTGTTGTCTAACAGTGCCTTGTCGCTTTGAATGGACTGCATCTTCTCTTTCTCGCAGTGCAGCTCCCTGTAAATGGGCCCTTTCTTCTGTGAACTTCTGGTAATCTTAGCATATGGGATATCTTCTCTGACCATTTGGATAACAAGTCGCCTTATCTAGTTTTAGCACCTTCTGGATTCTAAGGGTGGAGCCAAGCTGAAATGAAACTCTTTCTGAGTTAAACTACCTTTCTGATTAAAGAACCCCTGGGAAATTTGTATGCTTGTGTGGACATAGCCAGAACTCCTTTCGTTTAATCAGCTTCGCCTAATGGCACTCTCAGTTCACTTGTTTTATATTTTTTTCCCCCCAGCTTCTAATCTGCCTGCTAAATCTAGGATTTTTGTGGAGTGGCTTTCTTTTTCTTTCTTTCCTTCTTTTTCTTTTAAATGGCTGTTCTACATCTCTTATCTCCTGTGATAGTAGATTGCAATTTACATTATGCAAATATGCATTATGCAATCAAGCCACTTTAACTGAAATCTGGCAAGGAGGACCTGCTGATGAGATGTAAAAATCTGAAGGCCTGATTTATTTTCTCCCCGCTCTCTCTCTTCCCCCATGTTTCTGAAAGCTTGGAGAGAACCCTTTGCATTAAACTCAGAAAAAGAGTCGACTCAAGTCAACCCTGAAGAAGTAAAATCGAGCCAGCACAGAGGATGAATGAAATCAGTGAGCTACTGAAGCCACTTTTTCAATTAATGGCTTTGTTTAATCATACCCCCTGTCCAGAGGAGGATTGTCTTACGGATAATTTCGTTTGCCTAACGAGATTTTGCTAATTAAATCTCCTTTTGGTTGGTGTGACTCTCCCTGCAGGGATAGGGGAAATGTTTGTGAATCCTTTCCCCACTGCTGGCTAAATAAACCTTTCCACTCTGCTACAGAAGTGGGGTGCGGGGAGCCAGGAATTCTTGTCTCCAAACACTGCTTTGGAAATTAATTAGCTATAGAAACCCCTGAAAAGATGCTTTGTTGTATGTGAGCGAGGGTGGCTGTCGAAAAACATTGCCTGCCTTGCAGCAGGCTTTAAAGCCAGACAGCTTTTGGAGTGCCTTCCTGCTGTTCCTGCGTGTTTGCTGCTAAATCAGGTAGCAGCAGCTGTTTATCCCCCTGCAAATGTTTGCCGTCGCCCCCCCTCCTTCTGTATGGCAGAGTGTCCCTGCAAATAGAGGCCTTGCTATAACCGCTCTCACACATAACGCAGCTGCAAGCCAAAACCGGCACCAGTTGCCAAGTGATTTAGCCACCAGAATCACAGCATAAATTCGAAATGATGCTGGAAATTTGTCGGCACTCTGGATTGTTTGCGAGACACAGGGACCGCAATCGCCTGAATGTTTTGCTGTAGGTTTTGGCATCCCCCCCCCCCTTGAATAATTAACTACTCTCAGATAAATGTTTCCTGTGTACAACCAGGGCTGGCTGGAATGTAAACGCCAAAAGCTTTGCACGATGATGGATTGCCAGTTGGCTTTGACTCTGGGCTCTGGGCCAAAGATGTGGAGCGACGCTCCCATATATAGAGAGGCAGGGAAATAGAACCAACTCCAGGTTCTGTCATTCTTAGATCCCCACAGTTTGGGGCATTTTCTCTTGAAGATAAGGCTGTCAGTGGCTGCTATCCAAGATAGATATATTCTACTTCCAGTTTCTGAAGCAGGAGGCTTCTGAAGAGCAGTTGCTGGGGAATTACAAGTGGGAGAGTGCTGTTGTGCTCATGTCCTGCTTGTGGGCTTCCCAGAGGCAACTGGTTGGTCACTGTAAGAACAGGATTCTGGACTAGATATTGGCTTTAGGCCTGATCCAGCGGGCCTCTTGTTTGCGTTCTTCTGAGAGTTGATGCTGCGGAGCTGTTGCCAGTCTGTGGTATGGACAGGTGACATGGCCTTGCAGAAGGCAGATTCCCATGTCCCTATGACCCTTTTGGTGTGTGGCACTTGTGGTTTAGGGACGCAAGTGGCGCTGTGGGTTGAACCACAGAGCCTAGGACTTCCTGATCAGTAGGTCGGCGGTTCGAATCCCCGCGACGGGGTGAGCTCCCGTTGCTCGGTCCCTGCTCCTGCCAACCTAGCAGTTTGAAAGCACATCAAAGTGCAAGTAGATAAATAGGTACCACTCCGGTGGGAAGGTAAACGGCGTTTCCGTGTGTTGTTCTGGTTCGCCAGAAGTGGCTTAGTCATGCTGGCCACATGACCTGGAAGCTGTACGCCGGCTCCCTCCGCCAATAAAGCAAGATGAGAGCCACAACCCCAGAGTCGGCCACGACTGGACCTAATGGTCAGGGGCCCCTTTCCCTTTACCTTACTTGTGGTTTTGGATCAGATAAGTTTACTTGCTTCCATAGATGCCCACATGTAAAGCTTTGTGTGCACTGGCTTTCTTAAGGCCATCTTTCATTGGACATCCTGTTTTTTCATTCAAAGGGAAATTGGTGGTGAACTGACAGGACCTATCCTATTCCGAGTTGGACTAGCATTGGCTATAACCTTTAATTTTTTTAATGTTTGCATCAGATCTGCCCAACCATGCTGGGTGCTGATGCTCAATACAATCAAAACCAACCTTTTTGACTTGGAAATGGAAATCTATGGGAGCAGGTTGTTTCAGAGCTAGAGTAATATGTTCTGTGTGCTGCCCTGTTCAATAAATGGCAGCTATACTCTGGATCAGACGCAGATTATGGCTTCTGTTCAAGGGCAGCACAGCATAGAGACAACTGCAGTAATAAAGACTCTGTTTATTTATTCAGTGCAGTTGAGTCTTGGACATTATTTTGTCATATATACATACCCTCCAACATTTATCTGATGAAAATAGGGACATCCTATTCAATGATGATGGCGATAACAACAACAACAATTTTACAATTTATGCCCCACCCATCTGACTAGGTTGCTCCAGCCATTCTGGGCAGCTTCCAACATATATAAAAACATAAAAGCATAATAGAACATTAAAGATTAAGTAACTTCCCTATACAGGGCTGCCTTCAGATGGCTTGGGGGTCAGATAATTCCATACCCTCCAACATAGCTATGATAAAATAGGGACATCTTAAGGAAAAGCGGGACATTCCAGGATCAGCTCAGAAACCAGGACAGCTTCTGTGAATCTGGGACCGTCCCTGGAAAATAGGGACACTTGGAGAGTCTGTGTATAAATAAATTCCTTCCAGTAGCACCCTAGAGACCAACTAAGTTTGTTATTGGTATGAGCTTTTGTGTGCATGCACACTTCTGGTATCTGAAGAAGTGTGCATGCACACAAAAGCTCATACCAATAACAAACTTAGTCTAAGGTGCTACTGGAAGGAATTTTTTTACTTTGTTTTGACTATGGCAGACCAACACGGCTACCTACCTGTATATAAGTAAGCCATTCAAACAACATATATGCATTTCTGACCTTGATGGGTCTATTTACATGGCAATTTTTGCCTGCTACATAATGTTATTTAATTTTTTAATTACATACTAGCTTTGCAGACTTACGAATGGCTTAACTTGTGTTTTGATCTCAAGCTAACAACACCTTCTAGGGGAACCTGATTTCTGGTGCTTGCCAAGCCTGCATTCCCAACATATGTTGGAACTGTTCAGAAAGCCATAATGGCAGATGGATCTCTCCCCAAAGGTGATCGTAGAGGTTCTGGGGGCTAGGATAGGAATTACCGTATTGCGGGAGAGAAAAAATTGTGTGAATCTGACCTGTGTTATGTGTGAGCTGAGGAGGCAAAGAAAAAAAAAACCAAACCCATGCAGTGTGTTTACTCTGTGATGTCTCAATGAACTTGGCTACTTCTGCAGTTAACAATATTTATGCTCAACCACAAGCTCCTGCTGCTGTGGGTGATGAATCCTTGATATGGGATGTAGTAATTTGTGGCGATGTAAATCATAGCTAACAGGTTAATGAACTGTAGCTTGACTCTATATAAGTTCTGCCACTCTCACCTGCTGCACTCCTTATGCCATCCTCCTTTTAAATCTGTTCAGCGATACTTCACTTGCAAGGTGAGTGACATGAGAGTTGGCTAAGTGTAAAAGAGATCTTTCATTAGTGCTGAAATGAGCCGTACATTCAACACCGCCTTAGAATCCTTCATGGGAAGAAAACCCCTAACATCTCATATGACACTTCCTCCCATGCAAGTTTGCATTCTCCATCCTAAGAGCTGATGACATGGACCAATGGGGTGCTCTCCATACGCTATTGACTATAACTCTCAACATCTCGGAGATGAGATTCTTAATGCCAGCGCCATGGGTTTGAGCCCCACGCTGGGGGAAAGATTCCTGCATTGCAGTGGCTTGGTCTAGATCAGCCTTTCGCAACCTGTGGGTCCCCAGATGTTGTTGAACTACAACTCCCATCACCCCTAGCTAGTAAGGCCAGAGCTCAGGGATGATTGGATTTGTAGTCCATCAACATCTGGGGACCCACAGGTTGAGAACCGCTGGTCTAGATGATCCTCATTGTCCCTTTCAACTCTACGGTTCTATGATTCTCTGGAGGAAACCATTTCGGACACCCCTGGCAGAACTATATGTGGGCAATCCTTCAGCGTAGATGCCAACTCACTCTTCCAGCTGCCCCATTTTGATGCCTCTCCATAAAATCACAAATTGTATAGTTGGAAGGGGTTACAAGGGTTATCTAGTGGTTGCCCACCTCTGGCATAAATGCCATTCTCACTATGCCAATTTTGTTATTGTGAGCCTTACTTGTACATAAGAGTGGATCATAACCAGTAGCAGTACTTAATTGGGCTGCTGGCATGCCAGCTTATTCACTCTGATTCTGAAGCCCATTATCTCTGCCCATACGGGTGTATGCTAAAAATGGCACTTTTTGCATGACGCACTGGAGAAAACATACACAACACTACCTAATAATAACACTTAACATTTGAATCATGCTTTCAGGTGTTTGAAAGCACTTCGCACCTGACAATCTAGCTATAATCCTTCCAACGGTCCTTGCCAGGCAAGCCAGTCTTACTATTGCAAATGTAGGCCTACCTGAGTTAAAGACACTGTGATTTGCTTAAGATCATCAAGAGAGTTCATGACAGAGGTGAAATTTGAATAGGAAAATTCATGGGTTGGAGCTCAGTCTCCTAACAACTGTGCTACACCACCTTTGTGCTCTCTAAATATTTACTGAACCAATCCAAATGTTCGTCTGTCACAAGCAAGGAGAGTGCTAGTGTGCTTGAGTCATGCTTTCCAACAGTGCCTGGTGTTAGTCCTATTCGGAGCAGATCCTTTGAAATCAATGTATATGACTAACTTTGGCACCGTGATTTGCAACCCAGTTTAATTTGTTATTCCGTCCCCAATTGCTGTCCTGCTGCAATGAGAAATTGTTCTCTTTTGCTAGATGGCCAACGAATATTTCCTCCTGATGAATTATGATGGGTTTGTGTCTAAACGGTGACTGTTCCTTCTCCGTTGATTTTCCTTCTTTTTCTCAAGTCCGACATCCCTTTCCCCATCTTTTTGCTCTCTCTCTTGCAGATTTGCTGCAAGTGTAGAGACAATGAGCTGCCAAGGGAATTCCCCAAAGACACCCCAATTATCCAGGCCTTCCATCCTTGCTTCCTGTGGAGTCAGGGTCACGGATGCCATTGCTCTGGGCCAGCGCAGGAAGCGGGAGCTGCTTTTCTCTGATTGGCTGCCTTGTTTGTTTGTTCTGTTCCACAAGTCCTGAACTGGTGCCGGAGCTCTGCCCCGGCCTCTCACCCCCCACCATCCTGGGCAGCATTCTGGGCTTCCCGCCAGATGTTTCTCACTAACACAGATTCAATAAGGCCCGAAGTCTCCAAGTGTTGGGTTTCTGGCCACCTGTTGGGACAGCTTAAGATGTGTTTTTTGAAGGTATTTTTTAGAGCGTGGGCATGGGCAGAGCTGCTTTTATTAGACAAGCAAAGAATTTAGCTACATTTTGTGCGGCTGGTTGTCTTCATTTAAAACAAGCAGGCTGTGGTCCCCGGAATGAGACCCCTGCTCTCGCAGCAACAAAGCCAAGTATTCATGCTAGCTATTTATCTCAGCTGCAAGCATGCTTAAAAAGAAAAAGAAAAATCTGCCTCCTCCAAAGCGGGGAGAGGAATGGAGAGAACTATTGGGCATTGATCAGGTAGTATGGGTTACAAGGTAAAGGACCCCTGGATGGTTAAGTCCAGTCACGGACGACTCTGGGGTTGCAGCGCTCATCTCGCTTTCAGGCCGAGGGAGCCGGCATTTGTGCATAGACAGCTTTCCGGGTCATGTGGCCAGCAGGACGAAACTGATTCTGGCACAGCGGAACATCTACTTGCACTGGCCTGCTTTCAAACTGCTAGGTTGGCAGGAGCTGGCTCAGTGGGCCTCTTGGGCTTGCCGATTGGAAGGTCGGTGGTTTGAATCCCCACGACGGAGTGAGTTCCTGTTGCTCTGTCCCAGCTCCTGCCAATGCAGCAGTTTGAAAGCACGTGAGTGCAAGTAGATAAGTAGGTACCACTGTGGTGGGAAGGTAAATGGCATTTCCGTGTGCTCTGGTTTCCATCACAGTGTTCCATTGCTCCAGAAGCGGTTTAGTCCTGCTGGCCACATGACCCAGAAAGCTGTTTGTGGACAAACGCCGGCTCCCTCGGCCTGAAAGCGAGATGATCGCCGCAGCCCCATAGTCGCCTTTGACTGGACTTAACCATCCAGAGGTCCTTTACCTTTACCTTTGCCTATGGGTTACAGTTGTTAGCACTAACTCTTCAGGTTATATTCATCAATGCCAGCAATATAGCGGAGTGGTTCAACAGGCAAATATATTTTGTGTGTGTTGTGGTATGTGCATGAGATTACTGTCACACAATCTGGGGAATCCATTTCAATCTGCATATGTTTGCGTGGGAGATAAATAGTGGGTTGTACGCACGGTGGAATTAAATTGAAGTCACGTAGCGTTATACTTGTCCCCCCCAGTGAAATGTCTTGCTGTAGAGGGGCACTGTTGCGCAAGAGAATTTGGCAGCAGTTTGCTGGTACCTTTGTCGCGCGGTAGATTGTGCAGTCTGTTTCACCCTAAGCTCCCACTGCTACACAACATTAAAACTCACCCATCCTCTAGTGAAAGAGCCCTTGTCCCAACCAACAGATAATGTTGAGTCTAGTAGTTCATGGGGGGTAGAGAGTGGAAATCATACAACTAGGGTTGTACTGAATTGATGACCAGATCACAACCTCAAAATCAGGTGTTCTGCTTCAAAATCAGGTGTTTATGGGGAGGTACCTCAGAGCCATTTTATTTCTAGAAAGCTCCCAGCAATTATATAGTTATAATCAATTGGACAGGTAATTTTTTAAGAAACTTTTTTTTTAAATTCAAGCAGTTGCATGTCGAGGTCCCCAAGCCACCCCCCTAAATAAATCACAATTCACACAGAATTTTTATTTAAGGTTTTTGGAATAATTTTGGCCACAACTTTATTAAAATACATAATGTGAGTGGTTGCTTAGGCATTGGTTACGACTATTTGTCCCCGCCCTGGGACAGAACTGACTTCCGGATTCCAGCGAAAGCCAGTAAGGGAAAAAAATATGTGGGAGAGAATGGGGTTGGGCACCATACCGTCACCCCTCCCCACATGCTCCCAGGGGCTTGCACGACCCTAGCCCCTTGCCAGGGATACGGACAAAAGCATGGCAAACCCCTGGATTCCTTTAATGGAATTCCCTTGCAGCAGCAGCACTGGAGCAGCAGGCACAGCCAACCCTTACCCCTCCACCAACCAAATTTTAACCAATGCCTAACCGCAACCTTACAAGTTGTGACGATTTGCTACGCAGTAGGCAAAAACCAAATGGCACCAGCCAATCTGCCAAATGGACAAAATTCCCAACAGGCCCCTGCCCCAAAAGCAGACGACCCCATGACAGGCATGGCAAGGTCAAACGCAACAGCTCTAAATTAGGGAGGGTGGGCAGGTGATCCGATGCACGCAGCAAAAGAGACTGAAAAAACTGTGTGCCAAGTATACATAACCTTCAGGCCAACCCTCTAAATGGTAACATCAAAATCTCCCCAATAACCCAAATTAGCCCATTCACATTCATGGACATCCAAACGGTCCTGCCCAGTAACCAAGAGGGGGTGTCCTGTTAGACCCCATCACAACACGTGCTCTCCATGAAGGAGAACACGCTTTATAAAGAGGTATATAGCAAGCACTGTCTTGGAAAATATGCTTTCCTTACATGTGAAGGAGGCATCCCTCTAAGGTCATATCCACAACAGGCATTTAAAGTGCATGGATTCTCCCAAAGAATTGTGGGACCTGTAGTTTAAGGGTACTGTGAATTGTACATCTCAGGGGTAAACTACAGTTCCCAAGATTCTTTGGGGACATCTGCGTGCTTTAAATGTTCTCTAAATGTATGGTGCAAATTATTACCTAAGATGTGACTTCTGATAGCAAAAAATGTATGCTTTTATTGCCCAAGTATTGCCTTAACTCGTGCGCAAATGTTCATTGACAAGCAACTCAATATTATACATGTTTAGTCTAAAGTAAGGGTGGGGGAGAAATTGGCTTAGTTTTCTTTTTAGTGCAAATCTAATTAATTCACTTTTCCTGAACCAAAAAACAGTAATCCTTCAGAGTGTGCACATCTATAAATTCTGTGATTTCAGCTGTCGAACCCCAAAGTGTGCATAAGAACACATATGTTATTTTAATTAAGAGATAAAACTGCATCACATTAGAGGAAATAGCTTGCAAAGAGGTGTATATTAGGTATATTTGCATACATTAGGAGAGATATACTCAAAAATGCATATGAATTTTCATGTGGACTGTTTAAAGAAAGAAAATGCAAACTGGTATAGAAATGGGAGGCCCTGAACTTAAATTTGGAAAAATTAGGAACTGAATTTGACATTTCTGCTCTCAAGCCATCCTCATTGTGTTCAGTGGCAATTACTCCATAGTAAGTGAGAAGGGGGACGCAGGTGGCGCTGTGGGTTAAAGCCTCAGCGCCTAGGACTTGCCGATCGAAAGGTCGGCGGTTCGAATCCCTGCGGCGGGGTGCGCTCCCGCTGCTCGGTCCCAGCGCCTGCCAACCTAGCAGTTCGAAAGCACCTCCGGGTGCAAGTAGATAAATAGGGACCGCTTACCAGCGGGAAGGTAAACGGCGTTTCCGTGTGCGGCTCTGGCTCGCCAGAGCAGCGATGTCACGCTGGCCACGTGACCCGGAAGTGTCTCCGGACAGCGCTGGCCCCTGGCCTCTTAAGTGAGATGGGCGCACAACCCCAGAGTCTGGCAAGACTGGCCCGTACGGGCAGGGGTACCTTTACCTTTACCTTTAAGTGAGTTTGAATTTACAACCTTAAACTCTAAAGTTTAACTGATTTAATATTAATTGGTCAACAGCCTTGGGTTTTATTTATTATTATAATTCGATAGTGCCAAGTCTGTTTTCATAATTAGAAAGCAGGGAAGGAGAAAGCAAAGTCCACTTTAGGAAAACACATGGAATAAATCTTGCTGCTCTGGGATTGTGAGTATGCATGGCTCTCCCCACCAAGCCTTTTTTCTGGAATATATATAGAGAGATATATAGCATTTCAGATTTCTCTCCCTAAGCAACCTCACAAACAGCACGTTTTCCAGGAGCTAAACATAACTCCTCATCCCCTCTCATCAAGAGCCAAGGCTCTCCGCGTTCAAGGAGTTTTGGATAGGGGGGTTGCTTTGGTTGCCTGCTAATGCGCCTAACATTTGTCCAGAATCCTGCTGCAATAAGTAATTCTCCTAATCCTCTGAAACCGATTCTCTGCCTGCTGTCACTGAGATGCTAAGAGGCGTCCAGCTTCCCAAGCCCCACTCAGTGCAAGGATCTGCCATCGTGGCTGTGCAGTGATACAGGCTGGTGAGGACAGCATTTACTCCAGATGTTTGGTGCCTGGAAATGACCTGAGATTTCTAGTGCCTCTGGCAAGGGAAAGGGGAGAAGAAAGCACCTTCCATGCTTGTTCAAAGAAGCAATGGTTGTAAATTTTGGCTTTAGGGGTGGGTTGGAATTCCTGAGCTTTTTACAAGCTATGTCCAACCTGCCCTTCTGCCCCACCGAAGTTCAGGCTTGGCAGTCCCCAAACAGTATCATTGGTGCAAGGATTTATGCCTCTGCAATGGAATGTGCAGGGACGCGGGTGGCGCTGTGGGTTAAACCACAGAGCCCAGGACTTGCCGATCAGAAGGTCGGTGGTTCGAATCCCCATGACGGGGTGAGCTCCCATTGCTCGGTCCCTGCTCCTGTCAACCTAGCAGTTCAAAAGCATGTCAAGGTGCAAGTAGATAAATAGGTACCGCTCCGGCGGGAAGATAAGCGGTGTTTCCGTATGCTGCTCTGGTTCGCCAGAAGCGGCTTAGTCATGCTGCCCATATGACCTGGATGCTGTCTGCGGACAAACGCCGGCTCCCACGGCCTATAGAGCGAGATGAGCATGCAACCCCAGAGTCGGTCACGACTGGACCTAATGGTCAGGGGTCCCTTTACCTTTTAATGGAATGTGCAAAACAACAACAAACCTCTGGTTACATATTCAATAAACACACAAGACGTAGCCAGCTGTACATTTGAAAAAATAATATATACTATTCATTGTATTGAATTGTAGATTTCAACAGAAGTAGCTCGTAAAGTTCAACGAAAAATGTAGAAGACCCAGTTCATTCTCTAATCAGTTTATATAATAATAATAATAATAATAATAATAATAATAATTTTTTATTTATACCCCGCCCTCCCCAGCCAAGGCCGGGCTCAGAGCGGCTTACAAGCAATAATAAAAACAAGATGAATGATTACAAACTTAAAAACAAAAATAAAACACAACAATTAAAATAATGGAACATTAAAATATTAAAATGTAGCCTCATCGCAGGAGGAGAAGGAAAAGAAGGGGAAAAAAGAGAGAGAGAGAGGGGGAGGTCCAGTTTATGGACCTTATGCATAAACTGATTAGAGAATGAACTGATCCACTGGGTCTTCTATTTTCTTCGTTGAACTTTATGAACTACCTCTGTTGAAATCTACAATTCAATACAATGAATAGCACACATTGGTTTTTCAAATATGCAGCTGGTTATGTCTTGCATGTTTATTGAATCTGCAATGGAATGTGCAACCCCTCCAACAATTAGGAGATAGGTGATTGTTGATATAACTCAACTTTATTGGTGCCATCTATGAGCCAACTTAAGAAAGGATTCCCCAAGTACTGCTGAAGTTTTCTTGAAGGGTGGCTTCCTCCGAAATGTATCTCAAGAAGAATGGGATATTTCCAACCCCAAGTCTTCCTGCCAAGCCATCTTCAGTCCCACAAAGTGCCCATAAAGGACATTTAGATAGCAAGCCATTTCTGCACTCACCTAATATAAAGCTACCTAATTCCCATTTCCTGAATCAATAAGAAACCTGGGGCTGGGGGTGGGGGAACTCTTCAAAATTTGCACTTGTCCAGTTCTCCAACCCAAAAGGGTGTACAAAATGCATATATCAGTGAGAATAACATATGAAGCTGCACCCTGCGAGGAGAAAATGTTTGAGAAAAATGTGTATGTTGGGCAAAATTGCAGACAGAAGTGAATACATTGGGAGAAATGCACATGAGTTTCCATGCACACCGTAAAGGGAAAAAATGCAAATAGATGCAGAGATCAGGTGTGCTGAACTGAAAGGTTGGGAAAATGAGAAACTGAAATTGACGGATTTGCCCATCTCTAAATGGCTCACATTAACATCTGAGTCAGAAAAGAATTCAGGGGTCATATTTATCTCCTCCTATCCACGGGAAGAACTTGGATTTCCAAAGGCAGAAATACAAGTTAAAGCATCATCGCCACTGTGTATCTTCATGATTGCGCACAAGGAGGTTCATTTTTCTTTTTGTGCATGCTTGCATATAAACTTGCATGTTGGGTGATGGTGTCTGGAGGGCCACAGTTTGCCTGCTTTATGAAACATTGTTGTTGTTGTTGTTTAGTCGTTTAGTCGTGTCCGACTCTTCGTGACCCCATGGACCAGAGAACGCCAGGCACCTCTGTCCTCCACTGCCTCCCGCAGTTTGCTCAAACTCATGCTGGTAACCTCGAAAACACTATCCAACCATCTCGTCCTCTGCCGTCCCCTTCTCCTTGTGCCCTCCATCTTTCCCAACATCAGGGTCTTCTCCAGGGAGTCTTCTCTTCTCATGAGGTGGCCAAAGTACTGGAGCCTCAGCTTCACAATCTGTCCTTCCAGTGAGCACTCAGGGTTGATTTCCTTCAGTATGGAGAGGTTTGATCTTCTTGCAGTCCATGGGACTCTCAAGAGTCTCCTCCAGCACCATAATTCAAAAGCATCAATTCTTCGGCGATCAGCCTTCTTTATGGTCCAGCTCTCACTTCCATACATCACTACTGGGAAAACCATATGAAACATTACTTCTGCACAAAGACACACAAGTTTCTCTTTAGTAGCTAGCAAAGTAGTGTTTTGTTCCTCTCCTTCAAGATGAATAAAAGCTTCCATAGCCAGGCTATTGATACTTCTCCATAGTCTCCCAGGAATATCCCCTCTTATTTTGACTCTGCACATCTCATCATGAGCCCCCAGGAAAATTCTCATTTGGAACAGTATTATATTTGAACCCAGGTGTTGTACCAATGATAAACTGTTCAAGGATAAATAGGTGGAGTGGTCAAGGCCACTTGTCATGTTCAGAGAGAAATGCTCTTCGGTTACTAAGGCTCCCAGCCCCCACCCTTAGCTGGGAGTAATCCCATTGAATACAATACATTTTACCTTTGAGTAGACATGGTTTGGGTTGTGCTGCATACGGACAAGTCACTTAAGAATGGCTCGGGAAATGGTCTCAACAGCTTTCCGGTGGAATTTGGCCAGCGGGCCTTGGAGCTGGCTTGGAGTGAAGGGCCGTACCTAAACAGGTAGCCAGAAGAGGACCCAGGGAAAGTGTCTGCTGTGCAGATGCTAATTCTAGAGACCCCAAGGATGGAGTAGAACCCTGAAGATGAACTACACTAGGCAAACTAGCAATGGAACTTTTAAACACATAGCAGAATAATCCCGTTACACACCACCCCAATCTCTGAGCAGTGTGAGATTCCATTTGGAAATGAGGCACAGTGGGGACTGTGGTATCTTTATGATATATGGTTTATTTGCACACATATATAACCTGAGCCACAATGGAGGGGCTCACAGCATTATACACCAAGACGTTCTTGCTTCTTCCATGGCGTCAGTCTTGGATCCTAACAGAAATCAGGCATGGCCTCTGTCCCTTCGTACAGCTTGCTGCAATTAACAGATTACAATATCACTGTAATCTTAAACTCTAATCTGCTTTATCTCTGCTGATTCAACGCTCAGGGCAGATTTGCTCCACCCTGTGGGAATGTTCAGGGAGGCAGGAGAGTTGTTTAATGATATCCTTCCTAACTTGTGTTAGCAAGTTCTATATCTTAGCAGAGTTTAAACATTCCCCTTTAAACGTACAGTGGCTTGCTTTTTGCAGGCTCATCTGTGCCTCTCTCTATAAGATTCCTGGTAAGATACCTTCTTGTCCCTCTTAAAAAGAATAGACACGGCAATCTTATTAAAGTCTATATAAAAGTAATTTACTCACATACATTTAGTTCACAGTTGGATCCCTGAAGGCAGATTTAGGTTACAAAAGTATATATAGATGTGGAACTATCCCATAAGGGAGTTAGTCCCAAGTGACTGCCGACACGTAGAAAAACACATAGAGAAACAAAATAGAGAAGAAGGAGCAGAAGAAGGTGTGCTCCCCTACCCAGATTAGGCCACACCCACCTCTAGTCACATGCAGAGGAAGTTTGTCCCAGCTCAGGAGGAAACAGGAAGTTTTCTCCTGGCTGGTACAAAGCATCCCCTAGCCTGTCCATTCTAGGAATGTTGTACTTGACTGCTATGTGTTTCACATCCCACACACCCATCACACTGTCTTTGCTTGACTGATGTCCCATCTCCCTGTTTTTGTTCTCTGTTCATGGCCCATCTCTCAGAAGATCTCCTGAGCATGGGAAGCTGACTCTATTAAGAGTCTGACTCTCCAAGCATTGATTAAATTCTAACCAAATACAGGAATATAGGGAAATCTGGCACCCACAACTCAGAACAATGGGGCAGTTGGGCTATATTTTATTATTTCTATATTATAAACACACATGTGCACACCCCTGAATTGCACCAGGGTGGATTCCAACAAAACTTGCTTTTGGCAACCAGTCCATTGATCAAAAAGACAAGAACAGCTAAAATGTTAATTAAGTTCAATTTTGCTGCTTCTTTATGCAGTTTTCACTCCCCTTGTATTGAGGAGTAATTGGGGATAGCACTTAAGAGAACAAATCAGTAGGAACCCCCCTGCTGCAATTTCTATCAAGAAGGGGAGAAGTGTGAGGTTCATGAGAGCTTTTAGAGAAATCTTTAGCTTGACACTGCACCATGCATGAGTGGAAACAGTTTTTGTTTCATGGATCTAGATTTTTCCCATTGGGTACAAACACAGTTGTTGGAGGTTGGTCTTTTCGTCGTTGTTGTCACCGTTGCTTTGGGCATCTAGCTGCTGTGCCTTTTGCAGAGAGAGGCAAAATCCCTTGTTCTGGCAAGAGAGGTGGAGACATTCTTTAGTGCTTCCAGCCGACAGGCACAGAGCGTGTCCATTTTCCAAGCCTTATTTTTAGTAGCTCTTGTTCCGGGCGTTTTGTGACTCCCAAAATTCACTTTCCGCTTTTTAATCCAGGTTCCAGTTGTGTGAGCCTTCTCTCACTGTGCATTCCTGAACATCAGCACCCTGCAGCAACATCTGTTGTGAGAGGCTGGACAGAACAACTGTGCACTCTGTTCCAGCTGTTCCCTGCCTCTGTTGCCCACAGGCTATCAATGCACCGCTATGGAAAGCCAGCCCTCCATGGGCTTCCACTGTGTTTTCTTTCCTCTTCTCCTGTAGGTCCTAGTAGAGTGCTATTACTTGAGGGGAGAAAGCTAAAACAATATCTATAGTCCTTGGGTTCCCCATAAAAGTTTTTTGTTTGTATTTTAAGTGTGGTGCTTTCAAAATAAAGCATTGTGTCAGGGAACTGCCATCAGGGCCGGAGGGAGAGAGTGGGCTCCGGAGGGGTCCCAGAGAGCGTCCCGGGATGGGGAGAGGCAGCCCATCTTCTGGGGAAGAGAATCAGCGTAGCACCAGTGGAGAAGGGGGGCAGATGGGGGAATCGGCGAGGCTCCTTGCCAGGGACCAGCGGGGAGAGTAAGGTCCTCCGCTGCCCACACCCTCCTTGCGCAGAAGGCTTCCGCGCAGGGAGAGTAGGAGGAGACTAGGCGTCAAAGAGCTTCTTTGCTGGAAGAAGTTCAAGAAACGGCCATTGACGGATTCTGCCAGCGATTGAGACAGTGGCTGTCCGGACAGAAAAGGTTCGCTCAGGCAACCCAGCCAGGTGTTGCACCGGTTTACGCACGAGCAACCCCTAGAACATTACACATTGTTTATGTTTTCCTTTCAGTTTCTAGCTGGGCTCAAGGCAGATTCAGACTTATATGGGGAGAAATTCAACTCAGTCCATATTTAAAAGCAAACCTATGAAAGTTGCCCTTCCTGAAACAATATGAGAACAGAAGCACAGCCTTCAAAACCCACACTTTTCCATATTTTGCAATGCAGGTCTGTCTCCAGGATAGTAATGTCTACCAAAATGCATATGCTTTGGTGAAGTATGTATAGAAATGTGTGTGTTTGTGAAAATAGCATAAAAACTGCATTGTATGGGGAACTGCTATGCAAAAATGAGTATATTAGGCAATATTACATACAGACATATATATGCATGTTAGGGGAAATCGCACTAAACCACTGATGAATTTAAACACACACATGTACACACATAAGCAACAGAGAGAGAAAACTGAATTTTAGACTGGAAAAACGAGAAACTGAAACTGACAGATTTGCCCATCGTAAATTCAGAATCAACCCAAGGCAATTTGCTGCCTGTGGCAGAGCAGCAATTGGCACCTCTGTTGCCTCCTGGCCCCCAGTCAAAGTGCAGAGTACCCAAGTTATTTTGGCACTTGAGATAGAAAACCCCACAAACCTCTCTCCCACATTGCACCTTACCTGGCAGTAAAAATATTTAAGTGATGTTTATATGATGTGTCTTCTTTTTTAATTTGTAAGAAAAAATGTGTGGCATTATTAGTTCCTAAAATGGGCCCGTGTGGCTTGCAATAAAATAATTGTTATATAATAACTCTATTCCAATACAATACAAAAAGAAAAAGAAACGAAAAGACAGCAGTGGGATAACACTGGACAGCTGTAACACACAAAGACCTGGTTCACACATCACTTTAACTATGGCTTAACTGTGGTTAATTCACAGCGCGTGAGTGCCTGCTGCTGAAATTGTAGCCATTTTTTCCCTCCCTCCCTCCCTCCCTCCCTCCCGCTGCTGTCCTAATGGGAGCTGAGCCGTGGTTTGGCTTAGCATTGCACCTGAACAGGTGGGATATAGAGCAACACTTCAGATGTTGAGCATAGTGGTTGAGCATGATTTATGAGAACTGGTCATGTTGTGTGGATGCCTGATGTATGTCTTCCAAAGCAACTACTCTATTCCGAACTTAAAAATGGAAAGCGTAATGCTGGTGGTCAACAAAAGAGGTTTAAAGACTGTCTCAAGGCAAATCTAAAAAAAAAGGTAGTACAAACTGGGAAACACTGGCCTGGGAGTGCTCCAATGGGAGAGCAGCCTTTACCAAAGGTGCCATGGGCTCTGAAGACACCTGAACTCAGGATGCAAGGAAGAAACATGCTAAGAGGAAGGCACGGTTGGCAAATCCACATCGTGATCAGCTCCCGCCCGGAAACCAATGTCCCCCACTGTGCAAGAACATGTGGATCCAGAATTAGCCTCCACAGTCACTTACGGACTCATTGCTAAAACCATGATTATGGAAGACAATCTTACTCGGCTATAAGTGATCGCCAAAGAAGATGAGAAGAGGTGGGGGTTTTTTTAGATCTGTACCATTTTGGCCTTTCTAGGCAACTCCCAACACTTCAAACTATGCCTAGAAATGAAACTGGGGAGCCAGGGCAAACGAAAGCAGATCTGACTAACATCCTCTGAAAAGTGAGCTCCAGAAAACCTGACAGGCCAGCTGTCGCCTCCAAGTAAGTCACTGAGAACCTTCCTTGGTCATTGCCTAGGCTGTCATAGAATGTTCCCAAACATACCCTCCGTTCAAGGGTTAAACTCAGGAATGCCGAACAACAGGCAAGGTTATGCGCTGTTGGTGGGGAGGGGTGAAGAGGGCTTGATCTTTCCAAGGTGCTCTGTGCTCCCTCGGAGCTGTTTGTATTACTTCCTGGAGGTTGGCATCACTGGGGTGGGGGGAACTGAACAAATTTCCATTCATCGTGGAAGCTCGGTAGCTGTGTTTCGTAGGCAGGAGTGTGGAAAGACGAGAGGGGCCGGACTTTGGATTCTGTTTGTATAACTAGCAGCAAATACACAAACACACACGGCTTGCTCACCAAATGTAGACTTGCCAAGCTCCGGCATGCTGGATTCCGGTGTCGTACGAAAGGTTCTGGCTGCAATCAGTGCTATTTTTCTAGAAAAAGAGGTGCCAGAACTCACCATGAACGCCTTCCTTGTTCTCTTATAATGGCAATGGCGCCCACCTGAGAGGTGCTGGAACTGAGTTCCAGCAAGTTCTGGCTGGGTGTGGGGAGACTTGGCTGCATGTACACATTTACCTGAGAGCTTACTTCTGAGTAGACAAACATAGGATTGCACACTTTGCAGATTTTTAGAAAAATAACACTGGGAAGAAAACAACATTTTTTAAAAAATCTACCGTATTTTTCGCCCTATAGGACGCACTTTTTCCCCTCCAAAAATGAAGGGGAAATCTGGGTGCGTCCTATGGGGCGAATGCAGGCTTTCGCTGAAGCTTGGAGAGCGAGAGGGGTCGGTGCGCACCGACCCCTCTTGCTCTCCAGGCTTCAGGAAGACATCCGCAGCCTAGGCAGCCCTGCGGGAGTTCCCACAGGGCTGTCTAGGCTGCGGATAGTAGCCTGCTTCCCGGAGCTTCGGGCGCCCTGAAAGCAGAGCGCCCGGCGCTTCGGGAACACATTCGCAGCCTGGGCAGCCCTGCAGGAGGTCTGGCAGGGATGTCTAGGCTGCGGATAGCAGTCTGCCGCCCGGCGCGCGGGGCGCCCTGAAGCAGAGCGCCCTGCGCGCCGGGCAGACATCCGCAGCATGGGGAGCCCTGCAGGAGTTCCCCGCAGGGCTCCCCACGCTGCGGATAGCAGCCTGCCGCCTGAGGCAGACATCGGCCAGCCCCACAAGCTTGGGGGACAGCAGGGGAAGCTTGGGGGACAGCAGGTTTCCCCGACCTGCTTTTGGGGGGGAAATAAAGGGGAAAAAATTCCTTTATTTCCCCCCCCCAAACAAAAAACTAGGTGCGTCCTATGGGACGGAGCGTCCTATGGGACAAAAAATACGGTAAATCCAGTGGAACCAAATAGTTGCATTGGAAAGACTCCTTGGCATGTGAAGTGATGGTACAGTACTCATGTTGCAGCCTGTCCTCCAAGTTCCTGAAGTTTTATTCCCCTGCAAAATAGGCTTCCACTTTTCTGCCTCACTTACAGGGCACTCTAGAATTCCTTTTAAAGCTCATGGAATGTGGTGTTGAGGAGCTTAGCTTTTCATTGTGTAGTTGTGTGCCCAAGGGTTGTGTGTGTTTAGCCCCATCCATCTCTCCCATGCCTGACAGCCTCCTCAACTGCCTGCACTTGCCAAACTGAAAAGTGGAAGGATCTGCCTCATGACACCTCCCTTTGGGCTTTCAGTGAAGCACAGGAAAGAAGGGAGGCTGGTCACTGAGTGTTTAAGCTAGTTTTGTTTTTTTAAGGGAAGTTCTTCCTTTTACCTCTAAGAAAACACTTTTCTGCACCAATTTCTTTTAAAGTAAAAAAAAACAAAGGCTTCACTTTTATTAAAATTCTAGCAATCAGCTGCCATGCACATGGTAGTCGCTTCTCCACCTTCCCAAACTTACACAAAAACTCAGCCAAAGATGTCATAGGGTTATTTGCACCTGGGGAGGCTGCAGAATGCAGACCAAGTGGAGTGGTGATTGACAGAAAGAAAAGCACAACATTGAGAAATGCCACTTGAATCCAATTTCTCCTCTACCCCGAAGTATAACTGCACAGTGGCAGAAAATATGCAGATTATTCTTATCATTTCCTTATATCTCATCCTACTTCTCACAAAGGCCCAGGGTGGCTAACTACAACGGCACACCATTAAAAAGATGTTGTCGTCTTTGTCGTTCTGGCTTGTTTCCAACCAAGCTCTGCTCAAAGTAGACCCACTGAAATGAATGCATCAAAGTTAGGCATGGTGATTTGCAATGGGGTCTATGCCGAGTAGCATTGGCTACAACCCTGAGGGGCATCCAACATGTGGATCATTCCCTTCTGACTTCTTGTGCGCCGGAATTGCCTGTTCTGATTTTGTCTGGAGAGTCCATAAAATAAAATAAAATCACCATGTCCTGAATTGAGAAGCTGTGCTTTTAGGCTCACAATTTGTCAGGCTAAGTTGGTTTTAGTGGGAAACTGTAGTTTTTACCTGCTGTGCCTGCCCTTGGTGAGTTTGCCGGCATTGTCGTTATACTTTTATTTTGTAATTATTTATATTGTTAGTACATTTTTTATGCTGCAACTTTAATTTATGTAAAGCGCTTTGTGCTCTACAGGTGTATTAGAAAGGTAGAGATAAATAATAATAAATAATACACACTACAAAAATAACAAAATTGTTCTTAAGTGTACCTCTGGAAATTCTCTAGTCTTTTGGACACTGTAAATGTTGCAGTTTGGTCAACTGGCAGCTATCAATTTTATCGATTTTTAAATTGCTGTTTTACCTACTTGTTCTTATGCTCTCTATTTTACAGTTGTTGGGCACCTTGAGCACCATTTTGTGAAAAAGTGGGGTGTAACTGTAGCCAAGCGACTGAAAAAAATAAATGAATTAGACTCTTGTAGACATTCCTCAAATTTACTTCGATGTTTCACCTGAGGACCAATCCCCAAATTTACCTTTTCAATTTCACTGCAGGCAAAACCTCAGTGGTGGTCATAAATATGGACTAATTCTGAAGGTGAACATAACATAAGTCAAGCCTATTGGATCAGGCCCGTCTAGTCCACCATCTTACAGTGGCTGACCAGATTCCTGTGGGAAATGTGCAAACTGGACATGAACGCCATAGCACTCTGTCCACATGTTTGTTTGTTTTTAATAACTTTTTATTCAAAATTAAAACAAAACATATTATCCAGAAACATATCATCCTTATTTTCCCCCATTTTCCTCCCTCCCCTCCCTCCCCCCACAGAACCCACCCACCCCACCACCTACTTCCCTCAGTTCCAGTCTTTGATTTCTCTAAAAATGCTATTTTCTGCATGTTACACAGTTGTATAGATCCTCAAACTATTTAGCTGGTTTGTGAATGTTTATTCAAAACCAGCCAAGGAGTCCAGTTCGCTTTGTTGCGTCTTCAAATACTTTGTAAAGGGTTCCCATTCATCTTTAAAGTCACAGTTATCCTTGTCCCGTAGCTTGTATGTCAGTTTTGCCAGTTCTGCATAGTCCATCAATTTTTCTTGCCATGATTCTTTAGTTGGGGTTTCTCCAGTCTTCCATCCTTGTGCTATTAAAACTTTCGTGGCCGTTGTTGCATACATGAAGATGTTTTTCAGCTTTTTTGGCCGATCTTTCCCTACAATCCCTAATAAAAATGCTTCAGGTTTTTTAACAAATGTTAAATGGAACATTTTCTTCAATTCGTTGTATATTATTTCCCAAAAATTTTTAATTACCTTACAATCCCATCACATATGATAAAATGTCCCCTCCTTTTCTTTACACTTCCAACATATATTTGAACTAATTTTGTACATATTCCCTAATTGCACTGGTGTTGTGGATCATCTGTACATCATCTTCATGTAATTCTCCTTCAATAGGGAACAATCTGTAAATTAGCACTCTGTCCACATGTGATTCTTAGCAACTGAAACAAAAAATTCCTTCCAGTAGCACCTTAAAGACCAACTAAGTTAGTTCTAGGTATGAGCTTTCGTGTGCATGCACACTTCTTCAGATACACGCATGCACACGAAAGCTCATACCAAGAACTAACTTAGTTGGTCTTTAAGGTGCTACTGGAAGGATTTTTTTTTGTTTTGACTATGGCAGACCAACACGGCTACCTATCTGTAACTGAATCTTAGCAACTGGTGTTTAGAGGCTCAATGCCTCTGACAGAGGAAGCAGAACATAGCCATCATAACTAGTAGCTGTTGATAGCCTTCTCCTTCATAAAAAAATGGTCTAATTCTCTTTTGAAGCCATCCAAGTTTATGGCTATCACTGCCTCCTGTGGGAGAGGGTTCCGCAGTTCAACCTTGTGTGGTGTGAATAAGTACTTTCTTTTATCTGTCACAAATCTTCCAAAATTTAGCTTCCCTGGATATCCACAAGTTCAAATGTTGTGAGAGAGGTAGAAGAAGTTTTCTCTGTCTTTCTCCATGCCATGCGTGATTTTATAAGCTTAAATCATGTTACTTCTTACTCATCTTTACTCTCAACTAAAAAAAACCCCAACGCTGCAATATTTCCTCATGGGGGGGCTGTCTCTCCACCCCCTCCATCATTTGCGTTGCCCTTTTCTGAACCTTTTCCAACTCTACAGTATCCTTTTTGAGATGAGGTGGCCAAAACTGTACACACTCTCCCAGATGTGGCCACACCATAGATTTGTTAAACAACATGATGGTACTGCCAGTTTTATTTTCAATTCCTTTCCTAATGATCCCTAGTAGCATCTTGCCTACCTAGCCATGCATTGCGCCCTGAAGCCATTGAATAGCTGAGGACTCTGAGGAGAGTGGCACCCATTTTGTCAAGAGGCGCTGAGTCTCTCAACTCCAGCTTATCAATACCAAGGTTAGCCTGTGTTGACACCTAACATAACTCTCTCTCTCCCCCCACCTTGTTCTCTCTCTCTCTCTCTCTCTCTCTCTCTCTCTCTCTCTCTCACACACACACACACACACACACACACACACATACATATATACACACACACACACACACACACACACATATATATATATATATATATGTCCAAAGGGCTAGACTAACTAGTTGGTAGGTGTGCAAGGAATACACAGAATGAAGGTTTGTATAGTCAGGGGGAACCTTGGCATAGGAAGTATGTATTATGTCCTTTGCCTGCACAGATGTGCAGATTTTCCATTTGACTTCTCAGAGACTGGATTTTGTCACAGTCATGTAACCTGACATAGTCCATTTATGTGTGTGTGTTCAGTTCTTTGGGACGTATCTGAGATCCCAGACAGCCCTGACCCTAGGTTCCATATATTGGTCATGTTGAAAACCAAAACAGCCATCTTTTGAAATTCACTCTTCTCTGAATTTAGCAGTGCAGTTGCCTAGCCAAGTAACAAAAATGCATATGTCAGGGGAACAGGTGCGTAAAAATCCACATATTGATTTTAAAAAATAACCATACAATGCATATTAGTGAAAACATTAAAATGCATTACAGTCATACCTTGGGTTGAATCAAATCAAAATGTTTTATTCGGCTTTACGCCCATCATGAAACACACACACACACAACAAAACAAATCAAATAAAACAGCGGACTCGTACAAACCACAAATAATATAACACAATTCACAACTCACAAGGGCAGATATTAGCCATTCATAAGAAAATATTAAGGTTGAAGTAGCTTCAAGTTAAGTATTTTTGGGTTGCGCTCCGCGGCGACCCAGAAGTAACGGAGCGCATTACTTTCGGGTTTCGGTGCTCACGCGTGCACAGATGCTCAAAATGACATCACGTGCGGAAGCGGCGACATGTGACCCGCGCATGCGCAGACACGCAGTCACATCTTACGTTTACTTCAGGATGCAAATGGGGCTCTGAAATGGATCCCGTTCGCATCCAGAGATACTACTGTATATTAAGGAAATCGCTTTGCAAAAACGCATATATTCAGCAAAACAACATACAAATATCTGTACAGTGGTACCTCTGGTTACGGACTGGATCCGTTCTGTAGGTCTGGTCAGATCCTGAGGTTTCTGCAACCTGAGGACTGCTTCTGCGCATGTGTGCATGCCAAAACCTGGCAAAATACGTTCGGGTTTGCTTCGCGCGCAAACCAGAGTTTACGTAACCAGAGGGTTATGTAAATGGAGGTACGACTGTATATTAAGAGTAATTTGCTGTTGAATTTTCATGAGGACTTTTACACACATACACACACAATCACAGATTAAGGTGGAAATGTGGAGAACTAAACATATGATTGGGAAATTTGAATAAGAGAGAAACCCAAATTGACAGCTGCCTGTCCATGGATGGAACCCAGCACCCAATTTTTTTTTTTACATATGCACACATGCAATACATTATTGATCTAACTTCCTGCTTTATAATGTATCCTTATTATGGTGTGGGTTTTAGGTCTAAACTTGAGGAGTTCCATATTGCTGGGTTTGGGGTTTGTTTGTCCTGTGTCAGCTTAAGTTGAGGGGACACTTTTTGCTTTCTCAGTTGGAAACGGGAGACTGTTTGGATGGGCATAAAGTCTTCGTGTTTGGTGTCCCCCCCCCCCAAGAGATTTGGCGAATGCTGAATAACGGTGCATTTCTCGTTTTTCAAGCTGCAAATGCAGGCAGCTGCAAAGCTGATTTGTGACTGGGCTTTTTCAAGGGAGTTCTTTGTAATCATTTTTGGCATCTTGGAACTTTCCTGTGCAGACAGCGGCTCCCTCCTCCTCCTCCTCCTCCTCTTCCTTATGGCAGGCCGCTTCTCCAGAGGTCATCCTAGTGCTGAGATCTGAAGATCAAGTAAATAATCGAGTTCATTTTACTTTCCCCCCTCTTCCCCCTCCTCTTTCCTGTACACGTTGAACACTTGCCACCCTGCTGTCTGTTTTTCCTTGCCAAGGTTCAGTTCTAATTATGTTGATTTTCTTCAGCCCACCCCCTCCTGGAAGCTTATTAGGGTGAATATTTTTATTTATTATCATTTCGCCCAACTCCTGCCAGCATTTCCAATTACTCTCGCCGCTTCCTTGTAATTGTCTTTCTGTAATGGCTCTGAAACAATTGCGCTAAATGAGGTGTCTCCAGCAAGATGAGAGTTTCACTTCATTAAAGGCTAATGTATTCTCAGCTCTGGCTCTGTGGGGCTAGCTTGGAAAGGAGACATTTAAACAGCTTCTTTTCTTCTCTCTCACAACGCAGCCCCCCTCCTTCTGTAGGGAGCAACTTTTAGTCGCAGGAGATGCTTTCTTTTGTGCATGTGTGAGTTTGCGCGCATGTATACATGCGTTTTTGCATAGCAAGCATGCCCTGGCTGGAATGTAAGGAAGACACAGACAACTCTGCTTCAGAATGTTAGGATTCCTTCTGTTTGGGGATGGCTTAGATACAGTAGAGCACATGTCTGCCCCCTTTCCACACCCCCGGGTGAGGGCACAGTGCTTGGCATTAGCGTTTTTAATCGGTCTCTGGCTCGTTCAGTTCTCTTGGCAGCTGCCTGGTGGGATTATTTATACAGAATATGCCGGAGATAATGCGAACAGACCCCCAGCACTAAGCATTTTGTGTACACACCACCTCTGAGTTTGCACTGCGGCGGTGGATTAAATCCAAACTGGTTTTAAGGAACTTAAGATGTATGTATGGCTTTCTTTGTTTTGTTTTCGGTCATTTTTATCAACAGCTTTTCGGCTGAAGGTAACCTCTTAGAAGGAGTGTACAGAGCTCTGAAGGAGGGATGGGCAGAAGGAAGGGACAGGGAACAAATTCAGTTTTTGCATTTTAATGAGAAATGACCCAGTTGGCACTTTGTGAACCGAAACGCAGGCATGCCTTGAAATTCGCACTTCTCTGAATTTTGTGATGGTTTCTGCAGCTCAACAGAAATGTTAGGAGCAGTGTGCACATGAATGCGCACGCAAAAACACACATATTCTAGTGAAACGAACATGCAAATATGCATTACCTTGGGGAAATGTCCTACGCATAAATGCATATAGGACTCAAAACTGCATACAGAAATGTGTTTGTGATGAGAAATTTGCAGTAAAAATGTGGGCAATTTTTCATGAGGCCTTTGAAAAATAAAATAAAAACTGCAAACTGATGCAGAAATGTGTAGAAATGAATTTAAAACCGGAAGAAACAGAGACACCAGAATTGACATATGTAGTCCATCTGTAGCAGTAGCTAGACCAGGAACTACAGGTAGATCTCTAGGTGATTTGCAGTAAGGATTTCTGACTCTCAATTGTTTAAAAAGAGCAACAGCAGTAACAAAATACCCAATAATTTCTACTTAAATTAGGCTGTAGAAATGACGAAAGCTAACCAGGAGTGGACTTCTGTGTGAAAGGACTGTGAGCTCAGTTCAGTTGTTGTACTGAAAAACAACCCCCAAACTCAGAATGTGGCCAGAATCTTCTGTTACTTAATTCTAAGTTTATATTGTTTGGACCTGGTTAGAGCTGGTGTGAGAAACCTCTGGCTCTCCAGATATTGCTAAATTTCAATCCCATAATCCTTGACCATGGTGGGAGTTGTAGTTCATCAACATCTGAAAAGGTTTTGCACATCTGGCTCAGAGCCTGGATGGGGACACCCTGGGGATCCCATGAAATGCCATGTTAGAAGAACGATGAAATATAAATTTAAGACTGTAAAATAAAATATTGGGCTTATAGCGAAAAACAAAATAGATCTGACACAGCTGAAATCTGCCCACATCTGCCCTTGCAGTTGCTTCTATCCCTTATCCCCATGTGTGAATTGAAGATACCAAACACAGTTAGATTTATTGGGCCATCCCAAATTCTCTTTAACGTTCTTACTCTTTAAAACAGAAATCCACAGAATGCCGAAATGCATGGGGTTGTTATTTTTTCAGGGATTGTTTTTTTTAAAAAATAGTGTCATAACTGCTTAATCAGTTTTGTAACACATGTTACAAAAGCCAGTGCGGAACAAGGATATGCAGAGTAAATCAATGTAGGCAGCAGCAGCAAGTTTCAAGTGTGAAATTGTGAAGGACCGTGTGAAAATAAGGGTGAGCTTGATGTGAAGACGGAGGCATTGCATGTACACAAGAGGTGCCCCCACCTAGTTTCATTGGAAATATTATGTCCTGTGAGCTGTTCCACTACCAAATACATGTCTAGGCATGTGACACCATTACTGTTGCACTAGTATACTGGTCTTAAGGTATCGTGAGCCCACCCAGGTCACTATGCACAAGCCCACCATAATGGTTGCATCCCTGCTGGAATTATGCTATTAACATTTCAGAGCATCACTCTTGGCGATGTCTGAAGAGCAAGTATTCCTGGTTCTGTTTCATGTGCAGCTTTGGCATGTGAAACTTAAATCACATTCACCCTAAGGTCATTGCTGGTGTAACTGGGATTCCACTGGGGGCCTACGGGCGGGTTTTCTGCTCACGAATGGCAAAAAAAGAAGAAGGAAAGAAGCAGGGGCTGATTCTGCAACTGCAAAATGAAGGAGCAAGTTTTTGTTTTTTAAAAAACCATCAGACCAAATGGGTTCTTCCTGGTAGATCCCCATCTGTATCTAGAGCACTGATCAAAGGGGAAAGGGAGTGCATAAAGAATTAGCAGCACAGCTGATCACAGAAGTTCAGCACATCCCTCCCCAGTGTGATTTCAATCTTGTCAGATGCTGTTGTGGTTGCTCAAGAGCAAACAGGCAAGATTACGACCTGTCTTTCCCAAGCTTTATTCTTAGTGCAAACTATTTACAGTGAAGAGCATCATAAGTTCATGTCTGGCTCAATCGTTAGCAGAATCTGGGAGTGGCTGGTCTTTGTACCTCCCCCAGCATAACAGTCGCGTGACCCCCAACCTTCTTCTTCCCTCCCTGTGCTGAAACCTACTGAGCAGCGTGGGCGCTGGCAAAGGGATACTTCCCTCCTCTCCTGTTTGCTCAGGCTCGGTGTTGAAGCTCTCCCTAGCATCCCCTGGTCGCTGCACCTCCTCTCCACTGGAGGTGGGTCTTTCCTCCTCGCCAGAGGAGGAACTGCTTTGCAAGATTTTCAGAGGTTCCCTATAACACAACTGCCCTTCCACCTCTCGCCTCTGAGCTGATGGCAGTTCCCTGACAAATCTCAATAACAAAGAAAAGTCTACAGATTCAGAAATATTCATTTGTTGAATTTGGGCTCTGTTATTAATCATTTTATGCACTGCATTTTTGCAACACTCTTGTTTGCCTCTGCCTAATGGGGAAATAAAACTGAGCTGAACTGAAATTCTGCAAGTTTTAACGTAGCCAGTAACATGGAAAGTGGCCTTAATGCAAACCAATGGCCCCTCTACCTCAATATTGTCTACTGTGACTGACGATAGCTTTCCTGAGTTTCAGTCAATGGTGTTTTCAAGCCCAGTCTGCTTGAACCTGGGACCTTGCGAATACTTTGGATGTGTTCTTCCAATGAACTACAGTCTCTCTTGAAGCCTGCTTAGATTTTTCAAGCGGCTCCTTCCCCCAATGTCCCTCTCTGAAGATGGGTTTGCGTAATACCTTTGTGAACTGGGCCAGAGATAGTTTCAGGTGCAGCACCTGCCAACCGTTTCTTTGAATGTGCTGTTCTCTGATCACACATGTGGGTGCTCACGGCTATGTCCATTTGCAACATACAGATCATTCAGCACAGTCTTTTGAACCTATAGTCCCCCAGATACTGTTGGACCATTTGCCATGCTGATTGGGGCAGATGCGAGTTTGGGGTGGCCATGTTACCTTCTTTACAGATGACAGCCCTCTCTGGTCCAGCTCCCTTTTAAAAATAAATAAGCATATATAACTAGTGGGAGTCTTGGAGGTTTCCTATCAACATTTAGTACAGTAGCACCTTGGGTTACGTTACCCTTGGGTAACGTAAACTTCAGGTTGCGAAAGCGGCAAACCTGGAAGTGTTTACCCACACACACATGCGCAGAAGTGGTCTACCACCGCGCATGTGTATAAAAGTGATCCTTGGGTTGTGAAAACCTCAGGATCTGGCCGGACCTCTAGAATGGATCCCCTTCGCAACCAGAGGTGCCAGTGTACCTGAATAATAGTCCTGAGCATGCACCATAGGTTACTTGGTCATAGTCTTCCCTGCTCTGATGAGACATATTTATTTTTAAATTACCGTATTTTTCGCTCTATAACACGCACCCGACCATAACACGCACATAGTTTTTAGAGGAGGAAAACAAGAAAAATATATATAACGAAACAGTGGATGTATGATTTTTGTGGTTCATGCTGTGGCCACAGACATGTGATCTGACGTTGAGTTTGGGGTAGCCCAATGCAAAAATCCTGAGGATCCATGTGGATCCGTGCTTTGTAACCACGTTTTAGGTGGGGAGGGAAGGAAAAGCACTCAAGGGACAAGGAGCATGCGAGGGGTGTGTGGAGAAGGATGCTGCTAATAATGCAGAAGAGGGGTATAAGCGGAGAAGGCTCCTCTCCTCTCCCGCTTTGCTCCTTTAAAGCAAGCAGGCTCCCTGTCCGTCTCTCCTCCCCACTCAGCGGCTCTTCTCCTGCTTTGCTGTTTCAAAGCGAGCCACAGAGGAGGGAAGAGGAACCATGGATCCTCTGCTCACGACTGCAGCAGATCCCGCCGCCATCCGTAGGCATTCGCTCCATAACACGCACAGACATTTCCCCTTACTTTCTAGGAGGAAAAAAGTGAGTGTTATGGTGCAAAAAATACGGTATATTTAAATTCCAAATGTGCTTCTGTACATAAGAAATAACATATGCAAATATTATGCAAATATTATGCCCTTTTTGGTGGTGCATAAGTGGGCCATTCTACGGTAAAATGTAAAGGACCCCTGGACAGTTAAGTGCAGTCAAAGACGACTATGGGGTGCAGCGCTCATCTCACTTTCAGGTCAAGGGAGCCGGTGTTTGTCCGCAGACAGCTTTCTGGGTCATGTGGCCAGCATGTCTAAGCCACTTCTGGTGCAACAGGGCACCATGGCGAGTGCCAGAGAGCATGGAAACCCCATTTACCTTCCTGCCACAGTGGTACCTATTTATCTACTTGCACTGGTATGCTTTCAACTGCTAGGTTGGCAGAAGCTGGGGCAGAGCAATGGGAGCTCACCCCGTCACACAAATGTTCTTATGTTTTTGATTTGAAGAAGTCTTAACTACAGAATGCCCCATTGACCAATGTGTGCCTATGCTTTACAGTTTTCAAGTTACCATAGCATCCCACTTTTACAACATCTATGCTTCTGACTCTCAACTTTGGGATTGTTGAAATATATACATGAGCAGAAATAATCAACTTGAGTTGTGCGACTCAAATTGGGTCTACGGGACCCAAAGTTTTAAAGCAATGTAGACTAAAGTCACTTTTGGAGTCCCTCCAGGATTAGGAGCCCTGAAGCTTAAGCTTCATTCGTTTCATAGTAGAATCGCCCCTGGGTGGAACTAGGGACTCCTCGCATGCAGAGCTGATCCCCAGAATTGTCATCTGCGCAGGGCTAAACGAAAAGGACAGAGAGGGGAGATCAGCCATGAACTGGTCACAGTTTCCATTAAGGATGGGCTGCTCTTGGTTGGCCCTGGGTTAGGGATAGACAAATCTGCCAGTTTCAGTCTCGGTTTCTAATTTTTACCAGTCTTAATTACAGATTGCCCAATTTCTGCATCAGCTGCCATTCTTTTTTTAAACAAACGAACCCTGCATTTAAACTTGTGCATGCTTGTATTTGTGTGATTCTATTAATATAATACATTTTTGTATATTGTTTTCCCCAACATATGCATTTTTCTACTTCTTTTGGCTCCTGATGGATTGAAAAATTCATCAAAGTGCAGATTTTGGAGGATAGCTGTGTATTTGGTTTGCACGTTAGTTTGGGAAGTGCATATCAGGTAGTTTTGCCTTAAAATGTGAGCTGAGTGGATTTCTCCCCATCACTAGCTTCTATTTGCTTCCTTTTTTGTTACCTTGCTTTGAAGTTAATGGAGTTCATGTGGACCTGCTTTCTTCTGGCCAGCCCTCAACTTGCCCTCCGCTGTTTTTAATGTTTAAGTTTGGTGGGTTTCTTTTTTGCATGATAAAACTCATAATGTGGACTGGTTTGATTCATGATGTGTCATACAGCAGCAGCACAACTTTCCTGAACTACTAATAGGCTCCTGAAGAACTAGGGCTGGCACCCTTATGGAATATTACACTATTTATGTTAGCATCAGGATTGCAGAGATATGTATAATTGTGTATAGACAGGTTTATTTTAAACCCCTAATTGTGTCTTTCGGCTGCCTCTGCGGTTCCATTTCACTTTTTCTCTTTATTCCATTATCAGATTATGAGGTGTTCAGAGACATCCTGCAAAATGATTTGTAAAGCTATGTGTGGAATGAAGTGTTAACAGGTTAACATCACACACGGTGCCTGAAATTATACTAGTCATGGCTCATACTTTCTGTTACCTGTCTCCGCTAAGTCACTGCCCCTGTTTTCTGTATTCTGATTAAACATCTTTTGGCCACTAGAGTTGTCATCCTTTAGACACATTCTAGGTGCAAAAGAAAAAAAAACTATCAAGTGGGTCACCTTCGCTAGGCTTGCACCAATCCATGCAGGTGTCATTTGAAAGCTGTTTTGAAAGCTCTACAGCTGTCAAGCCACTTGGCTTGCAAAGAAAATGCACAAAGAGCTATTTGGGGTTATGTTGCTTGAGAATCCAGTAGAAAATGGCTAGTTGGTCATCAAGACAGAGAAGTCATTAGCTTTTGTTCAGCGGGACTTGTGTTACCAATTTGCAGCCGACTTGCAGATAGACCAAGCGAGCTAGGATTCCGTCTTTATTTCAGGGTCCTTTTTGTTATTTGAGAGAACCCTGGGCTTAAGAATCATGGGGCATTGTGAGTGGTTGGACCATGTCCCTGTGTTGTATATTGGTAATTGTGCTTATGAGTGTGGAAATGAAGGCTGTGTGCCAGATTTGGCTGAAGCCTGAAAGGATTCCGGCATATTTAAAAGGTTTTGGACTTCACCTGACTTGAGTGGAAAGGGTCCATGAATCAGTGGCGATCCCAGGCTCTCAGGGGGAAGGGATAAGGAGTTGGGCAGGAAAAAGGAAAGGAAAGAGAGGGAGATGGAGAAGCAGTGAAAGAAAAGGCTTAGGAGAGGCTTATTATTAATTATATTTGTATACTGGCCCAAGGGTTGAGGGTGGTGCTGTGGGTTAAACCACAGAGCGTAGGAGTTGCCAATCAGAAGGTTGGCGGTTCAAATGCCCGCAACGGGGTGAGCTCCCATTACTCAGTCCCTGCTCCTGCCAAGCTAGCAGTTCGAAAGCACGTCAAGTTCAAGTAGATAAATAGGTACCGTTCCAGCGGGAAGGTAAACAGCATTTCCGTGTGCTGCTCTGGTTCGCCAGAAGCGGCTTAGTCATGCTGGCCACATGACACGGAAGCTGTATGCCAGCTCCCTTGGCCAATAAAGCGAGATGAGTGCCACAACCCCAGAGTCGGTCATGACTGGACCTAATGGTCAGGGGTCCCTTTACTGCCCCATACCCGCAGGTCTCAGGGTGGTTCACAATATAAAAACACAAAACACATAATAAAAATAAGAACAAGAACAACCCAATAACCCCTCTCCCCTCCTCAACATATTTAAAAGGACATTGGATGTCAATCAACCAAGGGCCTGGTTAAAGAAGAACATTTTTGCCTGGCGCCTAAAAGTATATAATGACAGCGCCAGCCGAACTGGCTGGTGGTTGTCCAGGGTTTCATGCAGAGATCTTTGCCAGTCATGCCTGGAGATGCCAAGGATTGACTCTAGGACCTGTAGGTGAGTTATGGCTCTTCCCCTTGAAAGTGGCTTGAGAACAGTTCTCTTCTCATGGTGTAAATGCATCTGGAAAAGCAAATGGCAGCTAGACCAACAAAGGAGCAGCTTAGCAGCAAGTAAGATTATACACAGTGGTACCTTGGTTTGCATACGTTTTGGATTACAAACCCGTCAAACCTGGAAGTGCATGTCCTGGTTTGCAACCTTTTTTTAGATTACAACCCATTTTTTTTTTTTATTACGAACAATTTTTTTTTTGGAGGCTCCATTGGCGAAAGCACGCCTTGGGTTACAACCTGTTTTGGTTTACAAACGGACCTCCGGAACGGATTATGGTTGTAAACCAAGGTACCATTGTATTTCAAAACAACTCTGCCAACTTCAGATGTTTGCTTTGAACATCCAGTGTGGTGTAAATAGAGGCTATTTTGCTGAGTGCCTTTCTGAACTACACAAAACTTAGCGAAAGCACCTGAAGCATTTTCTGGGCCCTTGTTCTGACTTGGAATGCATGCAGGAAAGGCTTTCTGTCTAGGCTGCTGATCAGGCTTCTCTCTCCCCCCTTTCCCAGCTATGGAACTTCTGATAGTCGTAATAAGCTTTTCTTGTAGCACAGAAGCAAAACAAATCCCCGAGTGTCAGAACATTTTGGAACAGAACAGAAGGCCACTTTTCCTTGAATACAGCCAACAGCGCCTGGTTTTCGGAAGTGAACCGGGTTTAGAATGCCCACAACATTTCCAGATGTCTGCACAAGATAATTTAATGTCTCAAGATCTTGATTTGGAGTGGAGACAGTGTTATTATGCCAACTGATTTGCAAGCCCCACCAAGCTCTAGGTTCTCCTGGGGTTATGCAATTCTCTTGGATTTCCCCTGTTTCCACAGAGGCCGGACCTGGGTATGGATAGTGAATGGGAGAAGAATCACATTCCCTACTCCCACACTTGTTGCTCTTGGTCCACCAATTTATCAGAGTCTTGCATCCATCGGTTCCCTTCCTCTCTGAGTCATATTCTCAGCCTAGGAGAATGGCCTGCAAGTGTCAAATTCAGGGCACTTCTGAAGAGCGGATGCTGGAAAGCGAGCACCATTAAAATTATTATTATTTCCTTTGATTTTTTTCCCGAAGAGCTCCTTTTTTAAAGTCTTAATTACTAGATTGAGTGCTTGTGGTTCAAGTTGTGTACTTTGTTAAGATGAGTGTTATTTTTGTGGCATGGTGTACTTATTGGCTCTAATTTCTTTTTTTATATATACTGCATGAAGTTTTGTGTTAATAATAAACAAGTTTCTTAAATTAGCATTATTCTCCTGCTTCATGCTCTGCCCTTTGTCCAGTGCAGGGATGGAGGAGAAATTTGATTCGATTCTCATGTAAAGGCAAACCTACCAATTTTGTGCTTTCCAAAACCTTATGAGAACTGAAAGACAACCGCTCTTCGAAATTAACACTTAGCTGAATTTTGCAATTTAGTTTTTGTAAAGGCATCTATGGTGGTGATGGGTGAGAGCCTGCTCTGGTATAGATCTGGGCCCCTCTCAGCAGGAGTGGGCCATGAGTCCATTGGTACTTTGGATATTAGGAGTATGTCTTATTTGCCTGGCAGTGTCTCTTGGTCATTGGGTTGTAATATTGCTTGTAGTAGAGAATGGCTGTTGTGTTTGTGAAATGGATAGTGAGTGAGATTGGATGATTGTATGTTGCACAGTTTGAAATTTTATAGTATACTGTCTTGCAATGCTCTCTGATTGTATTTACTTTATATTATGCTGATGGATATTTTCATGTCTTTTGTTATGTGAATCATTTGACATGGTTTTATTGTATTTGTGTGTGCGTAAACTGCTTTGAGATCTTTTAGAGAGTAGGTGGCATATACCGTAAATGGAAAATAATAATAATAAAGTAGTCACATAAATAGGGACGTGGGTGGCACTGTGGGTTAAACCACAGAGCCTAGGACTTGCCAATCAGAAGGTCAGCAGTTCAAATCCCCATGACGGGGTGAGCTCCCGTTGCTCGGTCCCTGCTCCTGCCAACCTAGCAGTTCGAAAGCACATCAAAGTGCAAGTAGATAAATAGGTACCACTCAGGCGGGAAGGTAAACAGTGTTTCCATGCGCTGCTCTGGTTCGCCAGAAGCGGCTTAGTCATGCTGGCCACATGACCCGGAAGCTGTACACCGGCTCACTCGGCCAATAAAGCGAGATGAGTGCCGCAACCCCAGAGTCGATCACGACTGGACCTAATGGTCAGGGGTCCCTTTACCTTTACCTTTATTCACACAAATGTGTGTATTAGTGGAAAAACAACATAATAACAATGTGCATCAAATTAGGGGAAATAGCTTTGCAAAAGTATGTATACATCAGGCAAAAGTGGCTATAAAAATGTGAACAGCGGGAGAAATTTGCACAAAAAATGCATATGTTTTTTTATGGCAAATGGATGTAGAAATGTGGACAACTGAATGTAAGATTGGAAAAATGAGAAACAGAGATAGGAGTAGGTTCAGCTTTAAATGTGAACTGAATCGTATTTCTTCCTCTCCCCTGGCCCCCAGTTGCCCCAGAGCCCCCAAGAGACACCCGTAGTTCCCTTTCAACCTGCAATGCTCTCTAGCTGCTCCAAGAGGCTAGGAAATCCTTTAAAAGGCAGACCACCTCAAACATGCAAGCGGTTAAAAAGAAATGAAATGAATCGAAAATGCATTTTTATTTAAACAATTAAAATGTTTAATCTTTATCTTTAAAATGTTTAAACCTCGCATGCAACGGTGAGCAGGATAGAACAGCCTTTGTACTGGTCCTGTGCAAAGTTGGCACGGACTGGATTTAGACTGATCCATCCATCCCTGTCTCCAGAGCAGATAATTATTTCTCCACAGGCTGGCAAATATAGCTTTCTAGTATGCACCTATTTTTTCTTCATCAAAGTCTGGAGGAAAGATGCAGAATTAAAAGCAAAGCAACTTTCTGCTGACTATTTTTTACCTTGTTATTGCCTGGCAGATACCTTTTCTTTGCAATAATAAGGATTCTGCCCCTGCTGTTGTGGAGATTAACAGCATCAGGAAAATAATGGGCATTATCAGTATTTTTAAAACACTTTTGCCTATCACTCTCCTAACTTACTTTATTCAAAAAGCAGCTCTTTACGAAAAGCTTTGCCAAGATCAGAGCCTGATTATCTCCTGCTAGTAAAACATAATCATTTTTGCAGCACTTCTACTTGTCCCATCAACGCCATACATTTAAAGCAAATTTTGAGCACTTTAACAGTCCTGTCTTCCCCTCCAAAGAATGCCAGGCTGTAGTTTACTCCTTGCAGATCTACAGTTTCTAGCACACTTAACGAACTACATTTCCCAGGACTCTTTGAGGCAAGCCATGTTCTGCAAATGTATGGTGTAGGTTTCATCCTGGTCACAACAACCAATGAGTAAGTTAGATCATTGTTCTTCGGCTGGTGCTTAGAAAACAAGCACAGCACTTTAAAAAGCACATCTTTTGGGCTCTGTGATCTCTTGTGGGTTCCATGGCTTGCACAGAAGCATGGGCGGGAAGATCCGCAGCCCAGTTTTAGGACTCAAGATGTTGGAGGGTACGCTGTATTTGATGCTTCTTCTTAATCAGGCCTCTTTGCAGCCATGCAGTTTGATCCAGAATCAGGAGAATCTTTATTTGCACCAGCCACTAGCCATAGCAATAAAATAAAATGTACTAAAGATAGAGGTAAAAACTTAACTATACAATATACATTTTGGAGGTTTACATCAATAATAATAGATCTTATTCTAATTGCGCTCACTAAAAACCTTGCAGTTTGATCCACAGAAAGACAATCAGTTGTGTTCTACAGTTGCTGTTCAGGGTAATTCACATTTTTCATGAGCTGGGGTTCTGGCTCAGTGATAGAAGATATGCTTTACAAGCAGCTCAGTCCCTGGCAGTTCCAGCTAAAAGAATTGATCAGTCGGAGACTCTGGAGATCCATTGCTGGTCAGAGTAGACCATATTTGGGCCAAAAGCATCCATGGAAAGCCTTGATGTGGCTCAGTTTCCCGTGAAAGACCACTGCGAGTCTGTTTCATTGCATGCAGCGACGGAGGAAGCTGCTTGGGTGCCTGGGACAGCGTGCCCGGGGCGAGGTGAGCCACCCACTGCCTCCTGAGTCTGCCTGCCTCCTCCCACTCAGCCACCATACAGCTGAAGGGAGGCAGTGGGCAGACGATTTGGGCAGCGTAGAGACTGTGCGCGCCCGAGCCACCATGTCTCTCCCAGGAGTGATGCGTGGCTTGGGCACACGGCCAGCCCCGCGGTGAGTTCCGCCCTGCATTTTGTCCCCTCCCCTCAGTGGTGACACCTGGGGTGGCCCGCACCCACCACCCACCCCTTCCTCCACCCCGATTGCATGTGGTCTTAACCACAACGCTACAACAGCTTTCAATGCTCCTTGTGCAGGATTTCCTGTATTGCATTGGTGGGTGCAATGGGTGAGATTCAATGTAGTATTAGTCCAAAGGTATTGGAGAGTTTTGAGACTGTTGTGTGAGGATTAGTGCCAGCAATAGCACACAAGCTTACCTGCGATGTCATAGAGTATAATATTGCTAGTGGTTGCTCAAGGGTTTGTCCCACAACTTTTGCAAGGCCTCTCCTCCTTCCGGATGGGAGGTGTTGTGGGCGGGAGACGACTCCCGTGTCACGCAGGGGCCGTTATGCCCCCTGTCCCATCCACATGGCTGGCGCGCCACACCTCCCGGTTGAACACCCAATCGGGCGGCTTGGTGGTGGCGTGGTTTGCTGCTCAAGATGCAGCCGCGCCAGCCATTCAGCCCATTTGCTCACCATCTCATCGCGAGTCACCCACCCACCACTCCCTTAGGGCTTAGGGCTTAGCTTTTCTCTTGACCTTGCTATGGACCTCTGGTTGGTCTGCAACTGGCATTAGGCCTTTTGGATTTTTCACCTACCTCGTAGCAATCGTCACAACTTTCTTGGTATTGGGCGGTTAGGCATTGGAATGTGTTGTTGGTGTGTGGAAGGGCAAGGTGTGGCCATCGCCTACCCCTTCAAATTTGGGTATTCCATTAAAGGAATCCGGCGGTCGTGGATCCTGTCCGATGCCTGTGTGGCGGGGGGCCGTGGCACGACCCTCGGTGACATCAGGGGAGAGCTTATAGTTGTATTAGCATCAACAGGCTCCACCTACTGGTGTTTAACCCACTCTTCAGACTCACCCCTCTTCGAGTGGGTGGAGTCAAATCTTCCGTGGTCCAATGCCCAAGCCAATACTGTAATCAATAAAGTTGTGGCCTTTTCTTGCCCATTAACCTTATATTCTGTGTCAATGTGTCTTTATTCCACCAAGCGGGGGTCGGGTCCTCGAACCACAACTGCAAGTCACCCAATGGACACTGCTTTTGTGCTACACAAGAGTGAAGCCACCAGCAGCAAAATTGTACAAGTGATATATTGGTGTTGCTCTTCTCTTACTAAAACCTTTCCGCTGCCTAAATCTCTAAATCTGTGCATCAGGTTTCCCAGCTCAAGGACGTACCTCTGAAATATGCGATGAGAAAACAGTCCTAACTGGCAGCGCTTTAAAAAGTCTGTTTCTCGGAGCGAAGAATTCTTTTAAGCATTATGTATTGTAGACTAAACTTTGTGCAGAAAGTGTTAATGAAAACCAGGAAATGTTTTGGAACATTTTAGTGAATTCCCAAAACACAATTTCTCACCCACCCATGCAAAAAGCATCTTAATCTTTCCCTCCCATTCCTTCTTATGAGGGGTTGTGAAAAGGAGTGTTATCGAATTTAAAAGTTAAATAGCACATGTAGTTGCATTTTTAATTCTAAATAATTCTAAGTGAATGATCTGATATTTAAATCTACCTTTTTGGCTGTCTGCTGTTCTGATGCAAAGGCGGTTTTACAGTGAGCAGGCATGAACTCAAGTCTCTGAATCCCTTTCCTGTTGATCCTCTTCCTTGGAAAATGGATGCTTCAGAACTGCAGAATAGAGCGTGACAAATGAAGCCATGTTCTTCGTCGTTCCTTAAACTTGAAGATCCCTTTACCTGCTTAGAGGCACAGTTCGTGCTCCAGCATCCCCTGGAATTCCCTTGCTCTCTGAAATTGATGGAAGGTAGAACTGATGGAATATGCGGTGTTGCGTTCTGAGGCCAAAGGAAAGGACCGGACCCTGATTAAAATAAGACACGAGGCTTTGACCAGCAAGGCTCTTGGAGAAAGTACGTCCCCACACCCCTCACCAGGCCATTTTATTAGCAAAAGAATCCTTTACACAGTGCTCATAAGAACCAATCAGATTTCCTTTGAGCATTCAAACAAACCTCAAGTGGGGCCAAAGTTAAACTATAAATACTAGTTAGCCATGCATAAGGTAAAGGTAAAGGTACCCCTGCCCGTATGGGCCAGTCTTGACAGACTCTGGGGTTGTGCGCCCATCTCACTCAAGAGGCCAGGGGCCAGCGCTGTCCGGAGACACTTCCGGGTCACGTGGCCAGCGTGACATCGCTGCTCTGGCAAGCCAGAGCCGCACACGGAAACGCCGTTTACCTTCCCGCTGGTAAGCGGTCCCTATTTATCTACTTGCACCCGGAGGTGCTTTCGAACTGCTAGGTTGGCAGGTGCTGGGACCGAGCAGCGGGAGCGCACCCCGCCGCAGGGATTCGAACCGCCGACCTTTCGATCGGCAAGTCCTAGGCGCTGAGGCTTTAACCCACAGCGCCACCTGCGTCCCTTAGCCATGCATACTTTGGAGTAAATGAATGAAAACTATAAAGGAGCGAATACAGCAACAGTCATAAACAATCAGTACACCTGATAAGAAGGATGGCCGGGAGGACAGTGACCATTATCACCTTAATGTGAAACCTGTTTCCTGGCCCTAAGATTAACATCCTAAGATTAATATATAAGAAAAGCTACATCGACGAAACTGCCCAGTCTTTGAGGACCCAGGACGCCTGCCTGTCATGTGACTTGTGAAGAGAGGGAAATGGGCAGTAGAGGAAAAAGGTATGAATGTAGAATCTTATGAGATTTAATCAGAAATTATCGTCAATATATCAAACCCAGTCAAAACAGTGCATTCATCGTGGACACGATGGCTTGATGGATATTTTATAATTCCTCGTGGTAATCCCATCTGATCCCTACATGCGAAAATGGCAAAACTCATGGGAAAAGTTAGAGACAAGGGCAATAGAGACTTTTAAAAAGAATGGGAACCGTTTATGATGTACATACAGAAATAATGTAATAATGTATTGGGAAGGTATAAGTGATAGAGAAATAACGTTAGTGGCATTCAAAGAAGCTCTGTAAAAGTTAAAGAAATATTGCAAAAAAGAAAAATAGGTTTCAAATGGTTTTTCAAAAGGCAATAGTGAATTTAAGAACTGTGTATTTAAAAATTAAATTTGGATGATTGTCAGAGAGGCTGAAGGAAGTCCAAAACTGGAAAATTTGTTAAAGTTGAAAATGTGATGTATTATGTATTCTTTTTGTGGAAATTAATAAAAAAAATTATATATATATAAAAAAGAAGAAGTGGACTCACTGGCAGGGTTTGAGTAAACACAATTAAGCAAGCAAGCGAAAAAGTTAAGGTAGAACAATTGGGAGGACAACACAATGTAAGATGTAACTTGAAAAGATATGGTATAAAAATGATAATATAAGAATAGATATTTAAAAGATTACAAAATTAAGGTAGAATAAAATAAGCAGGAAACCAAATATTTAGAGAACTAGAAGAGGAGATTGAGGGAAGCCATGGGAGGGATGGGGGGGCATATTGGGATTTACATATTCTTCTTTGTGACATTGATGATTGTGTTAAATATAAAAATGGTAAAACTGAATAAAAAATTATTTTAAAAAGAATGAAATTGAAGTAATGAGACAACGGCATCAAATGTCATCTTGGTAGACTGAATATTGGTGCAGCAGCTAGTGGAGCAGAGTAGCCTAGTATAGACTTATGAGTTAAATCATGTGACATTGACACAGACTGGAAATACAGTGGTATCTCGGGTTACATACGCTCCAGGTTACAGACGCTTCAGGTTACAGACTCCACTAACCCAGAAATAGTACCTCGGGTTAAGAACTTTGCTTCGGGATGAGAACAGAAATTGTACTCTGGTGGCAGTGCGGCAGCAGGGAGTGCGGAGGTCCCATTAGCTAAAGTGGTCTTCAGGTTAAGAACAGTTTCAGGTTAAGAACAGACCTCAGGAACGAATTAAGTTCTTAACCCGAGGTACCACTGTAGACTGATCTGTCCATCCCTAGCTTTTTATAATAACCAATTCCCCACAGCATATCCCCCCCAAAATAACTTGTTCCCATTCTTATTTAAATTCCAGAATTGGATGGAGTCTTTGGGATGAAAATAGACTGATCAGTCTATCCCTAGCTCTTTAAAATAGCTAATTCCCCATGCACAGGCACATTCCCCAAAACAGCATTTGTTTTCATTTTGATTTGAATCCCAGAATTGGATGGGTTCAAAAGGCAATCTATTTCTATTACTGACAGCAGCCAGTAACTCCCTAAATATATGTGTGTGTGAGAGAGAGAGAGAGAGGGGGGGGGGAAGGCTGCCTTAACTCACACAACAGACAAATAATAGGTGTATTCCATAAAACAGTTCCATCCTATTTCCGCAAGAAAGTTGGGTCAGGAGTCAGCAAACTTTTTCAGCAGGGGGCCAGTCCACTGTCCCTCAAACCTTGTGGGGGGCCGGACTATATTTTTTTTAGGGGCGGGATGCCCCTATGCCCCACAAATAACTCAGAGCTGCATTTTAAATAAAAGGACACATTCTACTCATGTAAAAACACGCTGATTCCCAGACCAGCCGTAGGCCGGGTTGAGAAGGCGATTGGGCCGGATCTGGCCCCTGGGCCTTAGTTTGCCTACCCATGGGCTAGGGATGTCAGATGATTTTGGTTTGTTCTGCATTGCTATTCATTCGACCCCAGATCCATGCAAGGATTGCAATGTAGATATTTGGATTAGTAAGAGCTTAAGGAGAGTCTCTCTGGATCAGACCAGTGGCCCACATAGTTCACCATGCTGTTCTCAGTGGCGTAGCGTGGGGGGTGCAGGGGGGGCGGCCGCACTGGGTGCAACATCTGGGGGGTAGGGTTAGGGGGCGCAAATCCACGGGTTAGGGGGCGCAAATCCACGGGTTAGGGGGTGCAAATTACTTGCCTTGCCCCGGGTGCTGACAACCCACGCTACGCCACTGGCTGTTCTCACAATGGCCAAGCAAGAGGTCTTTCTTTTCTGCATAATCTACAAAGTGCTGCCTATTTGGGTATGGGAATGCAACTGGTGACACTTACAAGAGGGTCAGAGGACTCTCTTCTCTTTAATTTTTTCCCCAGCTGCATCTAGTGGTAACTTCACCACGACCGAGAACAAAGACAATTTTAAAATGCTGTCAGGATGTGACGATATGTCATAATGTGCTGGACCCAGGGGAAAGGTACCGTGAGCGGAGTCTGAGTCCACACGAAGAGGGGCGAGGTCCGAGGCGGAGAGCCGGGCAGGGAACAGGAACGCTGGAACAGGAGGCCGAGCAGGGTACAGGAACACCGGATGGTCAGGAACAGGAGGCCGAGCAGGGAACAGGAACACAGGAAGGTCCAAAGCCAACAACGACGTTGCTCCCGCAACCTGGGACCGGGCTGACTGGGCTTTTATCCTCTACTAAGGCCAGGGGCGGTCCCGGCCCCCAGGAGCCCCGCCTCCTCTGGCCTTAAGGCGAGCACTCCTCCTGGGAGCAACCAGTTCCCTTTGCCTCTCTGCCCTAAGCCTCTGCAGATCAGGAGAGGCTGAAGGATTACTGGGCCCTGGAGGAGGCTCACCTGTAGCCACTGAGTCCTCAAGCCCCTCTGGGGCCAGAAGGGTTTCACCTGGGGCCAGCTCCTGGTGCTCTGCCACAGGTGCAGGCTCTTCAGCATCTAGGCCTTGCCCCAGTTCAGCCGGCCCTGGAGGCGGGGACTCCTGTGCAGGCTGGGATTCCTCTGGTTCATCCTCTGAATCGGAATCCCAGGCCATCACACATAACTTGCGATCCCTTTCTGGTACAGCTGTCCTCCCACACTTGGTACCCCAGGGAATATTGAGGGTAGAATTGAGAATTCATGGTTATAATGTTTGATTGGAATTATACAAGCCTAAATATAGATTTTTTTTAGGGTGAAAGTGTAAACTATAATTGCATGTTTAATTCATAGTGTGCAATTTTTATATTTGATTTTTTAAAAAGAAAATTGCATACATTTGTGTATCTTAATTTATTAGTATAGATGCTAATTTTGAAACAATGACTCGGATTTACAAAGAAACTCAGTGGGGGGAAATCTTCTCTTCAGTTGCTAACTTGCTGATGGGCAACTTCAAGGCCTCTGCTCTTCCATTTTATGGTCCTTCATCCTTAAGCTAGACGTGGACAGCCCTTCAGATACAGGATTTTCACCTATAAAGTAGGACATAAGGACACCCTATAGGAAAGCCATTTGTGGCGATCACATACAGGGCCCCCGGACGTTTGACAGTCTATTGACCCTGTGCCGCCACTGCAATTGCTTTTTCCGCTGCCAGCACCCCATATTTGACGGGGACACACGGAGTTCAGTCAGTGGTTAACATAAACAAATAATTAAGTTTATTTTTAAATGCAGGAACAAGCTTATGGTTTCAGTTAATTTTACTTGGCAGTTTCTTATTCTTAGTTCCTAACAACTCCAAACTGACTATTCCCATCTATCTGACTCCACCTAACAATTCCTCTCACTCTCTCACAATACAACTCTACCAACCCACTGCCTATTCCTCAGCCCAACTCAACTCTCAAACCTCAACCAACTGACTTTCAAAACCTCCCACTCTAACTTTTATTCCCCCCTTGCATTCTCACTGGCCAATCATGTCACACCCATTTTAACCCTTTCCTTATGACCCATCCTAGGTGGCAAACGCCACACCAGGTAAATATTATGAAGGCATGGCAGTCAGCATCCTGGATGAATCAACTTGAAATGACCCTCAGAAGAGAAGGGAGGGACTCTTATATTGCATTAGCCAAGTTGCAACTTGGGCCCTATAGGTCAGGTGGGGTGGGGGGAGGCCAGCCATAAGTGGGGCAGACCCACCCACTGACTGGTTGCAAGTCAGACAGCAGGCAGGTGGGATTTGGCTGAGTGCAGACTAAAGTTGGTGGGACAAATCGGGTCCTCCATTAAAGAGGGCATGTATTGCGGTGAGACCTGGACAACCGACACCCTGTGTTGTGGGTGGGTACAATTGGTCAGCCACAACACCCGATTGGTGGGTCCCTCAAAGCTGGGTGCAATCTGGCCAGTGGGACGCAGTCGAGGTACCTATTTATGCCCATGCACATGACCCAGAGCTTCCTCTTTTGGCACGTGCATTCGGAACACCCGCCCACCTCTCGCTACTTTTAGGGCTTTGTGCTTGACCTTCCTATGCCGTCGTGTGTTGTCTGTCATTGGGACAGGGGCACGGCAGGAATTTTCCCCACTTGGCTGATTGGCTGTTGCCATTTGGGTTTCACCTGCCGTGTAACAAATCATCACAACTTGTAAGGTTGCGGATAGGCTCTGGTTCAGGTGATAGGGATGGGAGAATGCTCTTGCCATCCCTATGTGAAGGGTATTCTGTTAAAGGAATCCAGGGACTTGATGGTTTGGTCAACCCCTGAGAGGGGGGTTGTGCCCGTGCCTGAGTCCAGGGGGACATTTGGGTGGTGGAATGAGCCCGTTCCCGGCTTTCTGCTTATTCAGGTGTTCACCCTTGGCTGACCTATGCTGGAACCCTGGGTCAGCGCTCCCTGCATGGCAGGGAGCTAGTCAAACCAGAGCCTATGCAATCAGTCACTTTCTGTAATCAAACCAAAAATTTGAGTCTTGTGTGAATTTATTTAGGGGGGAGGTTTCTGGGTCTGAATGCGCAGTTTGCCCCATTTGCCGTAACAGACCAGCCTCCACAGCATCAACCACAGAACAAAACTTGACTCAGGTCTTTAATGGACTTCCCCCCATGGAGTCATGAAATAAAACGGCCTGTGTTCCTAACCCCTTTTCCCACTTGCTTCCGTCTCCTTCGAAGGATTCGTCTGTGCATCTGGATAATTAAGTTGCATTTCTGTGCATTGTTTACTGTTGCTCTGAACCAATCGCTATTCCACAGAGGCTAATCTTGGAGTTTGCACGCCTGTTTGTAATAAATTCTTCATTATGCTTCAGTTACAATTTTAATTTTACTATTATTAAATCTTCATAGACATTGTGCGGTGATGTGCCTTTGAGTTTAAATCCCTGCGTTGGGTACTGTTAGTATCTGGGCTTGCTTTTGCAAATGATTGATTGTTCTTCTTTACAAAAGAAAAGATATTAAGGCTGAATATTGACTTTTTGTGTGTGTCTCCCCCCACTCTCTGCATATGTGTCTAGGGCTCTAATGTGCTTTGTTTTGGGATCAAACTGGTGGGGGGAGGATAGATATTTTTGTGTGTGTTTAATTCCTTATTGCAAAAGGAAAATAATTTTTTGAGTTTCTTTTGATCACCCAAGTTGCACAACAAAGAGGAGAAAACTGTCAAAGAAGTCACTGTGAATACTGGATCGTAACAAAGCAAAAATTATGCCAGGCATAGCTGATGTCTTGCACTCCAGACTTGTTCATTCCATATGTCATATTCTTCTAAATGCACTTCCTTCTTCGACTTTGTCTCTTGAAACTAATGCTACCCCAGGGGTTCCTTGCCTATGGACTGATTTGTCACTATGGAGCCACTGAAGTGAGAAGAGGAAATGTATTTTGCATATTACTCCAATGATCTTCCAATACCGGAAATCTAGTTTACCTGAAAGTTAAGAGCAGAGATTTATTTCATTTCATTTCATCTTCATTCATGATGGTATGCAGGTCATTTGTGTTCTGTTCGCAGCAGTGACTTGGTGAGACAGATCACAAAGTGCAAAGTTTTTCCAATGGTGTGAAACGATAATCTCATATCATTATTTATGATTTCTAGTTATTCTTGTGTTTTTAATCTGCCCTTCAGCTGAAATTCCCAGTGGGGTGCATAATTCAAAATTAAAACATAGAATAAAATGTTCATCATAAACTCTTTACAAATACAATTATCATAAAAACCAGCAGCGGCAGGGTATACAGTCCAAAAGCTATAGGAACAACTGATCATCTTATGAACCACCAAGGGTCAGGCAGAGCAAATATGCCTTCCATAAATGACCTAAAGGAAGCTAACAGTGTGGGTGAATGTATCTCCAAGGGGAGTGAATTGCACAATCAGGGTGCCATAACCAAAAAGGCCCTGCCATGAGCCAACCATTGCTCAAACCCCACTTATAGATGGCACTATCAGCAGAGCCTCCCTGGTAGATCTCAGAGTGTGGGCTTGCACATATGAGGAGAGATGCTCCTTTAACAGCCCAGTTGTGTGGGGCCTGAGACACATATATTAGGGCAGCCACTTACCGATGACTGAGAAAGAATTGCATCACCCAAAAAAGGGCAAAACTAGGACACAAATTTCCATATTATTTGCACATGCTTATATAGATAGATCAAGAAGACAGAGCAAGAAGATGAAACCTCTCCATTCTGAAGGAAATCAGCCCTGAGTTCTCTCTGGAAGGACAGATCCTGAAGCTGAGGCTCCAATATTTTGGCCACCTCATGAGAAGAGAAGACTCCCTGGAAAAGACCATGATGTTGGGAAAGATGGAGGGCACAAGGAGAAGGGGACGACAGAGGATGAGATGGTTGGACACTGTTCTCGAAGCCACTAACATGAGTCTGACCAAACTGCGGGAGGCAGTGGAAGACAGGAGTGCCTGGCGTGCTCTGGTCCATGGGGTCATGAAGAGTCGGACATGACTAAACGACTAAACAACAACATATAGATATGCAAATTTAGAAATGACTGATGATTTAAATAGCAATAAAGTAAATCTCACCATAGTAAGGGTAAAGGTAAAGGACCCCTGGATGGTTAACTCCAGTGAAACGCGACTATGGGGTTGCAGCGATCATCTCGCTTTCAGGCCAAGGGAGCCGGCATTTGTCCAAAGACAGCTTTTCCGGGTCATGCGGCCAGCATGATTAAACCACTCCTGACACAACAGGACACTGTGACGGAAACCAGAGCACACAGAAACACCGCTTACCTTCCCACTGCAGTGGTACCTATTTATCTACTTGCAGGAGCTGGGACAGAGCAACGGGAGCTCATCCCATCGCAGGGATTCGAACCACCGACCTTCTGATCGGCAAGCCCAAGAGGCTCAGTGGATTAGAACACAGTGCCACCCACTGTGTGGAAGGATGTGACCAAGTAACCTGTGGTGAAGGTCTGGTCCACTTTCCAGGTGCTGACTGGTGATTCAAGGCCCCTGCATGCAGAAGGTCCCAGGTTCAATCCCTTGAATCTCTACTTAGGGCTGGAAGAGACATGCAGAAATCCCATAGAGATTCTGGTAGTCAATGTAGGCAATACTAAACTAGATGGAGCAATGGTATAAGCTGGTTTCCCATGTTCTTGTCTTTTCTCGTCTTCTGGTTCTTTATCTTTAAACTGGGCTTGGACCAGCCAATCCTTGAAATATTTTCAGAAAAGAAAACCACCGGGACCATACATTTCAAAGTTAAACTAGATAGGTCAACAGCATTCCTGTTATTCTATATCAGCCTTTTTCCAACCTCTGGCTCTCCAGATGTGGTTGGAGGCCAACTCCCACCAGATCCAGCTAGCATGGCCAACGGTCAGGGATGATTGGAGTTACAGTCTTAACATCTGACACGTACCAGGTGTTGGAAGGCTGTTCAAAATGTTAATAAAATTAAAATGATGTGTCCAAACTGTTCATCATCTGAAATATAATATATACCTTGGAATTTGTTTTGTTTTGTTTGTTCATCCGCACATCCTCTCTCTTTCAGAGGCAAAACAGATGTGGCCAGAGAGAGCTTATTATTGAATCTCATGACTCTGAAAACAAAACAAAACTCTGTGCAGTCACAGAAAAACTCGATTTAGGGGAATGGAAATAAAAGTGAGGATTGCTGAAAGCTAGAACCATCAGCACCGGCCAAACAACTGCTCACCTGCAGTTTGGGATTGGCAAATCTGTCAATTTCAGTTGTTCTCAGTTTCTGATTTTTTTTTATTCTTAAATTCAGTTTTTCACATTTCCACATCAGTTTGTGATTGGTTTAAAAAAGTAATCCCAAAAATTCACCTGCATTTCCATGCACATTTTTCCTAATATACATGATTTTGTGTGCAATTTTGCCAGATTTATGCATTTTTGCAAAACAGTTTCCAAATTTTGTATGCTACTTTCACCAATATACGCATTTCTGTGCACAGTTTGCCCCAGCATATGCATTTTTGTACATACTGCTTGACTGGATAATTGCACCATAAAATGCAGAGTAATGCAAACTTTGAAGAATAGTTCTGCTTTGGTTCACGTATTGTTTTGGAAAGTTTGCATTGTGTAAGTTCACCTTTAAATGCTAACTGATCTGAATTTCTGCCCTGTCCCTCTCTGAAGTTAAGCCACTGTGTTTTGGAGAGAGACAGAAGCCCCATTTGGGCACTCACTTCCCTTAGGTGATGGCAGCCACATAAGGAAAAGTGGGGATCAACTAGCAAGCCACTCTTATCCAGTGTGCCATGTTCCCTGTTTTTATCACCCTCCGTTGGTGGAAAAAGATATATAGAAAGGAGAATTCCTGGCTGTCAAGATCCAATATGGGGCAAGTACTCTGGTGAGAGGACGCGGGTGGCTCTGTGAGTTAAACCACAGAGCCTAGGACTTGCTGATCAGAAGGTCGACGGTTCGAATCCCCTCGACGGGGTGAGCTCCCGTTGCCCGGTCCCTGCTCCTGCCAACCTAGCAGTTCGAAAGCACGTCAAAGTGCAAGTAGATAAATAGGTACCACTCTGGCGGGAAGGTAAATGGCGTTTCCATGTGCTGCTCTGGTTCACCAGAAGCTGCTTAGTCCTGCTGGCCACATGACCCGGAAGCTGTACGCTGGCTCCCTCGGCCAATAAAGAGAGATGAGCGCCGTAACCCCAGAGTCGGTCACGACTGGACCTAATGGTCAGGGGTCCCTTTACCTTTACCTTTACTCTGGTGGGACAACTCCAGCAAAGATTTAAAGTCACCAAATATGCAGCAAAGTAAAGCATGGAAATATAGTCTGTTAGAGCTTTAAAACATTTGCCCCTCCAAATGAGTTTCAGAATGTCCCATTAAACAGCTTCTTTCCAAAGTTTTCATATTCCCCCAGCATAGGAAAAATAGGATGTTTGGTAAGTAAAAAAATTGTTTACTTACAAACTCTTCAAAGGTAAGCTTCATGTGCTTCAGAAAAGTTACATAGGTGGTAAAACTCAGTTTAGTTGAAAGTGATAAAAATTCCCAGATCATTGGTATAAGAACTCAAGGGAAGCTTGTGAGAGCCATGCAGCTGAGCTTCTCAGGTAGACTGAGGGAGTAGAAAGGCTTGGTTACCTATTTCCTTCCAAGGTAATGTAAGTGACACAGCTAAGCCCGACAGCACAACTTAATACCCCACCTCAAATTATTGGGGTAGCTGAAATATAAATTATCTGTAAAGATTACCATGTCCTTTCAGGAAATAATATATTGTAGTTGGCATACCCAGACAATATGGTTTTTCACACTACGTTTTGTATCCAGGTAGACAAAAAAACCAGGAGGAGCTCCAATGCGTCAGACTGAAGTCCCCTCTTAGTCCAGCACCCTGTTATCACAGTGGCCAGCCAGATATCTGTGAGGAGTTCAGATAGCTTCTCTCCTCCCTCATGTCCCCCAACAACTGGTATTCAGTGCTGTACCCCTGTGATACTGGAGGTAAAGGTAAAGGGACCCCTGACCATTAGGTCCAGTCATGAACGACTCTGGGGTTGCGGCACTCATTTCACTTTATTGCCCGAGGGAGCCGGCTTACAGCTTCCAGGTCGTGTGGGCAGCATGACTAAGCCGCTTCTGGCGAACCAGAGCAGCGCACGGAAACGCCGTTTACCTTCCTGCCAAAGTGGTACCTATTTATCTACTTGCACTTTGTGCTTTTGAACTGCTAGCTTGGCAGGAGCAGGGACTGAGCAATGGGAGCTCACCCTGTCGCAGGGATTCGAACCGTCGACCCTCTGATCAGCAAGCCCAAGAGGCTCAGTGGTTTAGATCACAGCACCACCCCCTGTAGTACACAGCAATGAAGACTACTTTTTGAATCTAATCTCACTTTAAAACCATTCAGGTTTCTGGCCATCACTACAAAATCCTTTGAACTTGATATCCAGGTTCTGTGCATAATATAATAATGATATTTTATTCATACTCTGCCCATCTGGCTGGCTTGCCCCAGCCACTCTGGGTGGCTTCCAACACGCATTAAAATAATAATAAAACATCAAACATTAATAGTAGCAATCTGATCTGCATGTTGCAGTTTATTTGCATGTAGGTAGTCAGTTCACCTGGGAAGCAGGTGGCGCTGTGGGTTAAAGCCTCAGCGCCTAGGACTTGCCGATCGAAAGGTCGGCGGTTCGAATCCCTGCGGCGGGGTGCGCTCCCGCTGCTTGGTCCCAGCGCCTGCCAACCTAGCAGTTCGAAAGCACATCAAAGTGCAAGTAGATAAATAGGGACCGCTTACCAGCGGGAAGGTAAACGGCGTTTCCGTGTGCAGCTCTGGCTCGACAGATGCAGCTTTGTCACGCTGGCCACGTGACCCGGAAGTGTCTCCGGACAGCGCTGGCCCCTGGCCTCTTAAGTGAGATGGGCGCACAACCCCAGAGTCTGTCAAGACTGGCCCGTACGGGCAGGGGTACCTTTACCTTTACCTTTAGTCAGTTCACCCCTTTCCTGATTTCTGCTTTCCCTTTTAAAATATACTGGTGCAGCAACCCAAGGGATGTGCACCATTTGCAGTGAATGCAATAAGTAGCCAGGTAGTTGAATACAGAATGTACCCTGCAAAGCTGACACAAGGAGCCAACAATCCGTCTGCTAGCCAAATGCTATATCTAGGACCAAGCTGAATATTCACCTGTGAAAATTCAGGATCAGGGATATTCGTGAATCCTGCTGCTCCTCTGCCCCACTTTTACATTCTGTTCACAGCTGCTCTTCCCCCCAGTTTGCAGCCCCAACAGCCTTTTTTTTTAATGGTCTTCGCCCTGAACAAATCTACAGCATGATGATGTCACACTGCCATGCAGCCTGCTAGATATGAATTAGAGATGACATCATGAAGCCAAATCAGAGGAAAGGGAGGGAGCACTATCATTCTGAATAGGTACCCTAACGAAAATCCCATGGCCAATTTGATTTGGCTACGTGAACATGTCACAAAGCCAAATCAGCTCAATTACCTTCACTCTGAATGGGTGGACATTTTTGCCCTGGGTTGCAGGCACTACAGAAAAATAGCTGAAATTAGTCAGGGGAGGAGAGGCAATTTTTTAAAATTTATTTTTTTTAAAAAAAAATTAACACAGATCATCATCACTTACCCCCAATTTAGGCTTAGTTCTAGTCACATTCCACTTAATCTGACTAGTAGCTCTCCACATTTTTCTACATGTGAACAAGGGCTGGACGAATCTGTCGTCAGGTTTTCTTGCATTTGTCATTTTTTAACCTTGTTTGCCATCATTTTGCATTTTTTTTTTTAAAAAAAAAAAGACCTCAAGATTTATCAGCATTTTCATGCACATCTCTCTCTATCAGTGTATTTGGATGACTTTGTATGATTTTATGATTTTACTGTTTTAACTTATGCCAATAAAGGCTAGTAGAAACTAGTAGTAGATATACCATATTTTTCTAGGTTTTTCCCCCTAAAAAATAATGTCAAAAATTAGGGGGCATCATACTCTGGGCCATCTCCCCCCCCCCTATTTTCTTACACCTGAGTCCCCCCAAATAGGGGGTGTATTATACATTTATACATGGGGGCGTCTTATAGATGGAAGAATATGGTGTGTGTGTGTGTGTGTGTGTGTGTGTGTGTGTGTATACACACAGTGGTACCTCAGGTTACATATTCTTCAGGTTACATACACTTCAGGTTATAGACTCCGCTAACCCAGAAATAGTACCTCAGGTTAAGAACTTTGCTTCAGGATGAGAACAGAAATTGTGCAGCGGTGGCGCAGTGGCAGCAGCAGGAGGCCCAATTAGCTAAAGTGGTGCTTCAGGTTAAGAACAGTTTCAGGTTAAGAACGGACCTCCGGAACGAATTAAGTAATTAACCCGAGGTACCACTGTATTTCCACTAGCACAATAGGATTCTGCCCCCTTTGTTTCCACAGCATTCCCCCCAAATCTGTTCTAGGGGTTCCCCTCTACACTCTGGAGCAGATTTAGGGAGGGCATAGGGTATGCAAGGGAGCAGATAGAGAACGTCCTGTTGTAGAAACAAAAAATCCTTGTGCTTATGACTTGTGCTAGTTGGACACTGCCCCATCTTTTGCAAGCATTTCCCCCATAATGCTATATATTTTTGTTTGTTTACAAATACTTGTGTTCTTATGCACACATCTCCCAGCATACGCATCTTTCTACACATTTTTGGTTGGAGAACTGCATTACGAAATTCAGGAAAGTATGGGTTTGAAAGGATATCTGTGTTTTGATTTGTGTGCTGTTTTCAGAAGTGTGAATTGGGTAAGATTCACATTAAACTGTGAGCCAAACAAAACTTCTCCCCGTCCTTAGTGCGGACACATCCTCAGGCTTTTATAATCATGCACACACATAGGCACATACATAGGCTGTACGCAAATGTTGAGTTTTGGGTATCTGCATGTATACACACTTTTACACACAATCTGCAACCTTCACCCCCCCCATTCCCATTATCTCTAACCCATATACTTCAGGAAGTTTAATTTGTTCTTGGTAGTAATCACCATTAAATAGAAATTGTCGTCTTCTGTGTAAACACGTCATTAGTGAAGCTGGTTTCTGCAGCGTCCAGATCTCATTTTTATTAAAATGAAACACTTTTTTTCAGACTCCTCACTGTGTCCAAGGATGAACAGTATAATTTTAACCCATTGGGCTGGCCACAGATAATTGGGCTGGCATTTGATTGGATGATTAGAGAAATATCCCCCTTTCCCCCCTCATGTGGTATAATTTGCATTTTCTCTTCTCTGGATTCCAGTTTCCACACAGGCAGCTTTAATGAGCATTATAAATCCTAATGAATATATTTTCATGTGCATTTTATTGGGTTGTTTTTATTGCCGAAGATCGGGAAAAACGGGTCCAGTTAAAACTCTGTGGGTGACATGATTGTACAGTTTAGACTGGTAAAAGGCACTATATTTTCTGTTCTCCTTCCTCCTTAATGAGGATCACTGTGAAGAGAGAAAACCTCCTGATTTATGCAATAGAGGAATAGTCTTTGACAGCTGGGCACAGAGTTGGGAAGCTCTTTGATTTTTGCTGCAGCTCAGAGAGAAGAATACAGGGCTTTCTCCCAGTAATGGGAAGGTGAAAACTTTCGTGGCAAAATAACAGATCTAGACAAGAAGATTCTTCTGTGTTATTCACTTCAGAGGGGGATGACTTTGGAGACAAATGAGGATGGCGTTCTGTGGGACTGGTGGGGAGATCAAGAGCATTTTGCCTCTGTGATCCGCAGGGCCGGTTCAACCATTGGGCAGAGTGAAGCAGCCACTTTGAGGAACAGAACATGGGAAGCAGGGAACAGAAACTTTGGTTGTGTGTGTACCATGCAGTCTTCTCTGTACCCCCTAAGATAGCCAGCTACCCTCAGGTGTGGGGGGAGACATTGTCCTATTCTTCCAGTAGTGAAGTGGGATTCAGCCTCCAGCCTGGTCAGCTTCTGTGCGTGGGATGGGGAAGGCTGCCATCTTTGTGTCAGGAGGCAAAATGTCTGAGCTGGCCCTATTGTGGTTGCTCTTGGTGCCCCTACCCTTGGGCCCACGACCACCTGGTGGTGAGCTGCTGCAGCTGCCAGCCTAATCTTTCCTCTACTACCCTGTGAAAGATCCTAGATGTTGCCCACCTTGCATTTGACTGTTTAATAGAGAACAAAAGTCAACAAGCCGAGCCAGTGGAAAGCCATTTTGTAACCTGTTGTGAACTGTGCTCAGTTCAGAACACATTGGTACCTCGAGTTACAAACACCTCAGGTTACAAATGCTTCAGGTTACAAACTCTGCTAACCTGAAAGAGTTACCTCGGGTTGAGAAATTTGCCCCAGGATGAGAACAGAAATCGTGTGCTGGCGGCACAGCACCAGCAAGAGGCCCCATTAGCGAAAGCACACTTCTAGTTAGGAACAGTTTCAGGTTAAGAATGGCCCTCCGGAACGAATTAAGCTCGTAACTAGAGGTAAAGGTAAAGGGACCCCTGAACGTTAGGTCCAGTCATGGATGACTCTGGGGCTGTGGCGCTCATCTCACTTTATTGGCCGAGGGAGCCAGCGTACAGCTTCCGGGTCATGTGGCCAGCAGGACTAAGCAGCTTCTGGTGAACCAGAGCAGCACATGGAAACGCCATTTACCTTCCCGCCAGAGTGGTACCTATTTATCTACTTGCACTTTGACGTGCTTTCGAACTGCTAGGTTGGCAGGAGCAGGGACCGGGCAACGGGAGCTCACCCCGTCGAGGGGATTCGAACTGCCGACCTTCTGATTGGCAAGACCTTCTGATTGGCAGGAGCAGGGACCAAACAACGGGAGCTCACCCCATCATGGGGATTCAAACTGCCGACCTTCTGATTGGCAAGACCTAGCCTCTGTGGTTTAGACCACAGCACCATAAAATGCTAAAATGTGGAGAAGGCCCTTTATTTTATTGCCAAAGCAATTCTCTGTTATTCATAGAACCAGATTGCTTGAGGCTAATGGCTTTCGTGAAACCTGGGGTACTTGAAGCTAGTAACATCATTGGCTTCGTGTTTTCTAAGGAGAGGCTATCAGGAGTTTTTGTCCTCGGACATTTCAGTATTTTTTCGGTTTCCTTAGTGTGACTGGGTAAGCCCACTTGCCTGCAAGTATGAAGGAATAAGGCAGTCACTAGCCTCTCTATTATGCTCACTTACGAGGGGAGTGCCCTTGACGTTGTATTGGCCTGAGAACTGAGCAGTTCCTTGCCCATTACATTGTGGGAGCTGCTACCACAGGCACTGGATAAACCCACAAAGAAGCAAGCAAGAGCAAAATGGAGGGGAGATGGTAGGGGCATTGCTATTAGGGATGTGAGAGAAATTTGATTCAGTTTGCAATTACAGGGGCATCTACTTAATTCACACTTTTCAAACCAATATTAGAACCAAAACACAGACAGTCTTCAAAATACGGGCACCTCTGAATTTTGCAATGCAGATCTCCATCCAAGTAATGTGTACACAAATGCATATGCTGGGCTAAGGTGTGCATTAAAATGCTTATATCATACAAATATGCATTGTGTTACAGAAAACGGCTTGCAAAAGTTGTGCTTATTTGGCAAATTGCATATAAAGATGTGTCCATTATGAAAAATTCGCACAAAAATGCAAATTTGGGTTACAGTACTTTTGCAGTGTGTCCCCCCCCCATCACTTTTCTTATCAAAAATATTCCAATTTGAGGTAGAGGAAGAGTGGGTTTGTTGTGCAAAAGCACCACATTGACTTTTATTTTGCTACCCAAATTTGCTGGCATGTGGTTGAATTTGCTGGCAACAGTTTGGAAGGGCCCCCATTTTACGTGTTGCTGGGGGAAAGGAAGACTTGGAGAGTAACAGCCAACACACCACGCAGTAAAACTGGAAAGCTTTATATGCAGGAGTAAATGAACGGGTAGGACAAATGCAGCGGAATGAATGCTCTTCTGTACTCCTCACAGTTGCTGATTGATGACACTGATACGGTGATCTTGTGCAAAACCTGTCTCCTGTCTCCTTGCATTTAGTGTATTTATTTAAAATCCCAGCACAGATTAGCCTGACCAGAGCCCCACTGCTCTCCATTTATACACAGAGCCTCTTTGGCGCTGTATATCTAAGACCACTTGGGGAGAGCAAAGGATTATGGGATGACAGAAAATGGCTAGGTGAAACAAATTTTAATCATTTCCCCCTCTCTAAAATGGCTCCACGGTGTCCAACATGGAACAATTTTCTACTTAAAACAGTCCCCCCTCCCTTTCTGTATGGTCTTCTGAAATCAGGATCATTAAATTTAATAAAGATCTGCCTGAAATAAAACCTAGAGGCAGTGTTTTCTCCCTCCCCCCTACTGCCCCCCCAACAATTTGCAACTCTTCAAGAGCATTAGGTGATATCTTGTTGAGCTGTGGCTTTGCAGAAGAGACGTGGAGGGGGAATCTTATTTAGATATTGTTCTGTGGACAGCAAAAGCGATAGCATCTTTGCTGTGACCTGCAAGGGGCATCTGTCAAAAAGACGCACGTCTCTAGCTAGGGATACAAAGGGTCTCTTGTTAACAGCTGCCGTGTTTGTGTGTGTGTGTTTTGAGAGTCCTTTCAGCTCCCTCTTTGATGATTCCTACCTATCAAGGCCATAAGAAGTGAATGGCTTCACTTAAAACAAGGACCAACACCCTCTCCCTCCCAAATTATCACGGGCTCTGCCATTCCCGGAGCGCCTTGCCATCAGCCATTTGTGTATGTGGCTGCTAAGCTCTTTGATGCGCAATCGACGGTGCCGTGCCTCGTGCATGTCGCTTTGCACTTTTGACAACAAGCGCTGGCCCATAAACATTCACCCCTTCATCTCCATCAAAGGAAGGTTCTCTTCAGCTCGGTAATACTGCATCGGTTGCTCCCTGGACCGGCAGCAGGAGGGTCTTCCTCACACACAGTATGCCTGACCGTACCCTGTAACAGCTGCAGTCCAGCTGCTGGCAACCCTGCTGAGGCAAGTGCTAAACCTCTCAAGGGTCAGAACTGTGGTATGTCGGTCTCCATAGCAACCAGGCAATGGGCTACTTTCTCAGAACAATTCCCCTCCTCAGGCCGAGTTGGAGAGTTAGCTCAGCCGATGGGTATGTGTCTTGGGGAGCGCTGGGTTAGCAAGGTCTAGGGGGCGTATATTTTGAATTTCCTCTTAACCCTTAAGGTAGGGGAAGTGAAGAAGAAGAAGGTGGGAAGGCATATGCTTGCAGTTTTGCACTGGACTGTCAGACTGAATGAAGAGATTTTGGTTGAACGAGGAGACATAAATGTAAATGGTTTTTTTTAAAACCCCAGAAGCTCAAAATTAACCTTGTGTCAGTTTTGACAGCAGCTTGAAGAATAGGTTGAAACTAGTGGCCAGGAGTCAAATGTCAGGAAGACCCCCAAATCACACTGTGGTACAGTGGTTAGAATTTAGAATGAGGGAGACATGACTTGAAATCCCCACGCAGCTGTGAAGATCACTAGCTAACCTGGGGCCTGTCGCTATCTGTCAGACTAACTTACCTCACAGTGTTGTTATGAGAATAGCATGATAGACGGAAGAACGATCTTTGCCATCCTATGTGTCTTCAGAGGAAAGGTGGTGGTGGTGGGAAATAAAACAAACTCAAAAGTGGTGAAGTCATATGCATCTAATTTATGTTCACAGTAGACCCACTGAAATTAATGGATCTAAATTAGCCAGGTCTACTATTTTCACTGGGTCTATTCTGAGTCAGTCTATATTGGGTATGACCCTTCTTAAAACAAAATCTTTCCTTTAGATTGCAGCTGGATGGGCAGCCTGGGAGGCATGGGCTGGTCTAATTTCCCACTCCTTCTCTACAAGCTGCTTCTTCTTTGGCGATCCCTCATAGCCGAGTAAGATTGTGTTCCATGAATATGGTCTTAACAGTGAGTCTGTAAGTGACTGTGGAGGCCAATTCTGGATCCACACATCCTTCTTCAGTGAGGACATAGGTTTCCGGGCAGGAGTTAATCACAGTGAGGGTTTGCCAAGCGTGCCTTCCTCTTAGCACGTTTCTCCCTTTCATCCTGAGTTTGAGCATCTTCAAAGCCCATGACACCTTTGGTAAAGGCTGTTCTCTAACTGGAGTGCTCGTAGGCCAGTGTTTCCCAGTTATCAGTGTTTATACTACATTTTTAAAGATTTGCCTTGAGAGAATCTTTAAAACTCTTTTGTTGACCACTAGCATTACACTTTCCATTTTTAAGTCAGAATAGAGTAGTTGCTTTGGAAGACGATAATCAGGCATCCGCACAACATGACAAAGTTGATGTTGAAGAATCATTGCTTTGGCACTGGTGATATTTGCTTCTTCCAGTACACTGGCATTAGTTTGCCGGCCTTCCCGTGTGATGTGTAAAAAATTTTGGAGACACAGTGGGTGGAATCTTTCGAGGAGTTGGAGATGGCGTTTATAAGTGGTCCATGTTTCACAAGCATACAGTAAGGTTGGTAGTAAAATAGCTTTGTAAACAAACATTTTGGTTTTGCAGTTGGGGTGATTAGAGCACTGCCCTGTAAGAATTCTGTGTTCCGCCTCCTCTCCTCCCAAATCAATATCCTTCCTTTTCACTTACAAAGAGGAGACTCCAATCTCCAGTTTCTGTTCATCCCATTGCCAGCCAATTCATTCTTTAGACCAAGGTTTCCCAAACTTGGGTCTCCAGCTGTTTTGGGACTACAGTTCCCATCATCCTTGACCACTGGTCCTGCTAGCTAGGGATGATGGCAGTTGTACTCCAAAAACAGCTGGAGACCCAAGTTTGGGAAACACTGCTTTAGACAATTACAAAGCACCACTATGTTCAGGGTTCTACCCCTTGTCTCTAGCTGGGGAGAAAATTCCCATCCCAGTTGACCAGATGAACCTATCAATATACACCTAAAGCATTCAGGTGTCCACTGAACCTATTTTTCTACACAGCTGAAACCTAACAAGTGAAGTGTTCATCAGTCTCGCCACTCTTTGCTCAATTCTCTCCTGCAAGTTCCTCTCCAATAAATATTTGAGGGCTTTCTGCTGTTGGATGTGGGTGGGTGCGAAGACGTCTTATTTTCTTGGCAGTGAATAATCTTTATTTATGGTGTTCTCACAAAACTTATGGTGTTCTCACAACAAAACACACAGATATGTACTCCAGTCCAGAACATCCAGCTATTTGCTTTTGTTTTTATTTTTGCTCAGGATTAGAACGAGCTAGTTCCCAGCCAATATTTCTGGCCAGGTTTCTCTAGTCTGCCCTTTCCAACATCCATGTAACCTCTGAATATAAACCATAAACACCACATTTTAGAATTCCTCAGTTTGTTTTAAACTTTAGCCCCTTTCAGGCTTTCAGTGCATGTTGAAATTTTCATGAAGGGGAGTGGGGCACATTGCCAAACCCCACACCCTCTGAATACACACCCCTTCTTCTTTTTTCAGCCCTCCATGTGTTGGCTACTACCCACAATGGCTATGTTCTGTCTCCACTGTCAGAGGTGGTACATCTCAGGATAGCCTTTGATGGGCCTCACAAGTATAGTGAGTGTTTGGCAAATGTGTGGCCCCAACTCCAAATTTTCCAAGATCATGATAATGTAGGGACAGGGTCGAACATGTCAGAGGCCCAGTGGTCCTGTTGGGGTGGCACTTAACATCTCTCTCTTTTTCAATATTTTTATTAAGCAATTTCAACATAATAAATTATCAGGCCATTTAATCAATTACATTATTTTCCCCCATCCCTCCCTCCCCCTCCCACCAAAGACTTCCCTCAGCTCCCCTCTCTGATTTCTTTGCACATATCGCTCTCTGCATATTATAAAATTGTACATATCTTTATTTTGTCTATCATACGTTCACCTAATAAATTTGTGGGTGTTTATTCAAAGCCTGCCAAGGAGTCCAGTTCATTTTGTTGTCTTTTTAGGTAATTTGTAAAAAGCTCCCATTCTTCCTTAAAGTCACAGTTGTCCTTGTCCCACAATTTGTATCTCAATTTAGCCAGCTCTGCATAGCTCATCATAGGCAGATGCTGGACACTGTAAAAACAGGACGTTGGGTGAGTTAGGCCTTGCAGCTGATGCAGCAAGGCTCCTTTTATGGAAGGGAAAGTTCTGAAGTGGAAAGCTTCCATAAGTACAGGGCTTTCCCTGCTTTAGAACTACACACTGTCTCATAGGTTGTTGTCATCTGTCTGTCTTGGTGGACAATGGAGGAGTGTGCCTTTGGGGGCGAAGTGAAATCACTTAAGAGTTACAGCGCCTGCTGTGGCTGTAGAGAAATGGCTGGAGAGACATGTTTTGTTGCAGCCGGTGGTGTTTCTTCTGTCTGTCCTCTTCTCAGCAGTCATTCCTACACAATTATCCCTTCTACTGACAAAGGCAACCTGGGAGCTTTCAATGAAAGGAGATGAAGCCATGCTTCAGAGTGCAGGACTTAGCATCATGCACTCACTCTCCCACCTGCAATGGTCTTCATTCAAGAACAATGAAAGCCTGAATAGGGCTTAGTGGTACTTTCTAAAGTATGGGTAGGCAACCTAAGGCCCGGGGGCCAGATCTGGCCCAATCGCCTTCTCAATCCAGCCCGCAGACCGTCCAGGAATCAGCGTGTTTTTACATGAGCAGAATATGTCCTTTTATTTAAAATGCATCTCTGGGCTATTTGTGGGGCATGCCTGGTGTTTTTTTATGAGTAGAATGTGTTCTTTCTGGGTTATTTGTGGGGCATACCCAGCCAGATGGGTGGGGTATAAATAATAAATTATTATTATTATTATTCCCCTCAAAAAATATAGTCCGGGCCCCCACAAGGTCTGAGGGACAGCGGACCAGCCCCCTGCAGAAAATGTTTGCTGACCCCTGTTCTAAAGTGACCTCATTTTGAAATTACATGATTCTGAATTTTTGCCACCTATTGGCAAATAAAGAAACTGCTCATAAGAGGGATATGCAAATATGGCCGCAATTATCTAAATGTGTTTTATTTCCTTATTTATTACGACAAGATGCATACCACTTAATTGCAATCACCTCTAAGCAGTGTACAAAGAAAAAACTCAATATAATTAAAATAAATATGAATTAAAACTATAAAATAAGAATTCGGCTAAAACGGCTGACAGAATTCTTCTTCTTTTTTCTTCTTCTTTTTCTTCAATGTCATCAGCTTGTACTGGATGTTTAACAGTTTGTTTAAACCTCAGCTGGGAGTTCCATAAAATTGGACCCACAATACTGTTGTTTATTGGATTTCTTACCTGCCTTTCACCATAAGGTCCTTGGGCAGCTATATTGAAATAAGTTAAAACAATTCACAACCAAAAGAATAGGGAGGGTCCTAATATATCTTCCTTAAAGGTAATGGGTTCCTTAAAGATAAAGGGCAGCAATTGGCACCTCTGTTGCCCCCTGGCCCCTAGTCAAAGTGCAGAGTACCCAAGTTATTTTGGCACTTGAGGTAGAAAACCCCACAAACCTCTATCCCACATTGCACCTTATAAAGGTAAAGGTAAAGGGACCCCTGACCATTAGGTCCAGTCGTGTCCAACTCTGGGGTTGCAGCATTCATCTTGCTTTATTGGCCAAGGGAGCTTCCGGGTCATGTGCCCAGCATGACTAAGCCGCTTCTGGCAAACCAGAGCAGCGCACGGAAACGCCGTTTACCTTCCCGCCGGAGTGGTACCTATTTATTGACTTGGACTTTGACGTGCTTTCAAACTGCTAGGCTGGCAGGAGCAGGGACAGAGCAACGGGAGCTCACCCCGTCACGGGGATTTGAACCGCCAACCTTCTGATCGGCAAGTCCTAGGCTCTGTGGTTTAACCCACAGCGCCACCTGCATCCCAATATATCTTCCATACATACATCAAAATGTAAGGCTGTTGTTGCACAGCTCATGCCGGACGATTTGTAGTGTAATATCAGAATCCTGGATTTACACGAAGTCAGTTTAGGGACGAAAACAGAAGGCAGGTTGCACAGTAGCAGTAGTGGAACGCCCTCCCTTCAGATGTCAAGGAGATAAAGAATCACACAACTTTTGGAAGACATCTGAAGGCAGCCCTGTATTGCGAGGTTCTTTTTTTTTTTTAAGAATATTTATTGAAGTTTTCAAAAAATTATATAACATAAAAACAACCAGAAAAGAGAAACAAAAAGAAAACAGAAATAACAATAAGATAAGCATACATACAAAACAAAAAACAGGTATAATTTCAATCCCTTATGGTCATATAACTTACTTTCCCGACCTCCTCATACCTCCCCTCTGTGTATTCCAATCTCTAATCAAGCCAATTCAGCAAATCCTTCCCCTAATTTCTGATTTAATTTTTAATCTTTCTTTTCTTAATTACATAATCATTACAGCTAGAAACCCCTTAATTTCTAAGTCAACATCGTTCTAACATTCAATAATCTTGCAATGTTTCTTAAGATAGTCCTTAAATTTCTTCCAATCTTCTTCTGCCGTCTCTTTTCCCTGGTCACGGATTCTGCCGGTCATTTCTGCCAGTCCCATATAGTCTATAACCTTCATCTGCCATTCTTCCACGGTGGGTAATTCTTGTGTCTTCCAGTACTTTGCGATAAGTATTCTTGTTCCTGTTGTGGCATACATAAATGCTTGATGTTTTTATCATGTTTTTAGATATGCTGTAAGCCGCCCAGAGTGGCTGGGGAAACCCAGCCAGGTGGGCAGGGTAATAATAATAATAATAATAATAATAATAATAATAATAATAATAATATGATTGTGGTTTAAAACAATGACAGAAGTCTGAGTAAAGCAAGGATGGAGAAAACTCAGAGGGAAATGGCAAAAGGTTTTGCGTAATCTCTACCCATCTCTGCCATTTATCCTTGTTAAAACTAGTTTTGTTTGTTTAAAAAACCCTGTGTTTACTCAAATCTAAGCCATTGTTTAAAACCACATTTTTTGTCGCAGTGTTCCTCAGCCACTTCTTTCCTCTTTACTTCTGCTGTTGTTTGAATGCAGCAAGAAGGTAGAGGCACTGAAAGCGGGGAAAATATTGGCTTTTTAAAAATTCTCCCTTTCCATTCCTCACCTGCCTGGAGGGCCACAGGTTCGCTATCCTTGTCTACGACCAGGTCATTTGAAGTACTGTCTGACCCCGTATGTGCCTACCCCGGCTTTAAGGTTTATCCAGGAAACTCTTTTATTGCAGCTGTATTCTGAAACGTGTTTTTGGTGGCGGATTTATTCTGCTTTATTAGTTGTTATATGAAGCTTCTCCAATGCTACCCCATTATTACTGCCTAGAGAAGCTAGAGCACAACAAAACTAGGTCAAAAACACAACCCTAGAACATTTGTGGGATGAAAAGTTATGAGGTTTCAGCAGTAAGTTACAGGAGATGCACTAATTGGAAATGAAACAGTATGATTTTGCCCCAAAACTTTTGCAGGCATAAATAGTATTGAAAGAAGGATCACAAACGACTGCCCCAATAGCATCATTAGCACAAATCATCATGAATGTGCAATAAAAAGGGACCTTCTGGCTCACCAGTTGGTACAAATAGACTGCAGGATGCTAAGGACAGGCTATTTCAGTGATGGCCCCAGGTTTGTGAAATATACTCGGAGTTGAGAGTGGATTTCATGCTCTTTATTCAGCTCATAGTGCTGAGGAGGAATGGAATTTTCCCCAGAATGTCTGCTTTAAATACATTATTTACACAATGATTGGCTAATTCCGGAATTCTCCTGTAGGCCAATGAGGTTGCGGATTCACTTCCACCTGGAGCTGGATTGGGTGGCTCCTGTGGACCAATCAGACTGCTGCATTCTGGATCCTATTGTTCTAGGACCAATCAGACTGCTGCATTCTGGATCCTATTGTTCTAGGACCAATCAGACTGCTGCATTTTGGATCCTATTCAACTCAGTACATAACACCTTGTATCGCTCTCTTTCCCGATAGCTCTGTCATGTCCCTGCTCCTCCCATTTTTTTTCAAAGAGTGCCAGATGTTTTTCTTTTTTGCAATACCCTTTTGGAATAATTCTTGCTTTTAAAAAAAAAAAAAAAGTTTGTTCAGTTCAAAAGTTTGATGATTTGATAATATTTCAATGGTATTCATTGTTTTCTTTTTTGTTGTGAGGTGCCTTGGAAAGGTTTGTGCCCTGAAAGGTGGGAAATAAATTACTATAATAAATAACAATACATAAATTTAATGTATAGAGTCTCTGAAAGAGACAGCTGAATCCTGAACGACAGCTCTAGAGACACACATGAACAATGATTTAACAAGGCATTAATCCGAAAGTCAAAATGGGGCGAGCAATTTATCAGTGGCAGCGGACAGGTTTCAGGAACAGAAACTGTCCCTGAAAAATAAAGGCAGAACACAGACAAAGGAACTAAGGGGTGCCTTGTCCATCCAGATATGATTATTCCTCCCACTCTTCATTTTTATTACGTTTTATAATCACGACAATCTTGCTGAAGTTGCTTGGCTGCTAAGAGCTTTCCCTACTTCAGAATTGCTGTGTGGGTGGCAAGGTAGTGATTGCACCCATTCATACCCAACTTCATTGTTTGTTTGTTCCTGTAAGACATGCAAATAGATCACTGGCAGCCCTTGTACCTGGTGTTTCTTGGGGACTCAAAGAAACTGAAAGATCAGTGCAGTTTTGAAATCAGTGATCCAAAGTAATGAAGTTTTGGAAGGGGAAGTCTAGAATCTTGATTCAAACCTGTGCCCACTTCATAGCTGTCAAGTGTCCCTTATTTGAAGGGACAGTCCCTTATTCCAGCGCCATGTCCCGCTGCTGTCCCTTACTGATGGATGTCCCTTAAATGTCCCTTAAATGATGTCCCTTAAATTTCAAAGGAAGCAGCTCCTCTCCCTCTCTCCCTGCCAGCCAGGGAGGAGGGAAGCTCCAACTGTGTTGCTTGGCTGTGTGCTCACCCAATAAGAAGTCTAAGAACGACAGGGGGGTGGAGCTTGCATGCCTTGTGTGTGGCTAGTTAATGCAAGCTGAGGGGGGTTTTGAATGCTGGACGCCATTTTGTTGCACGTGCTGCTGCAAACTTTGCAGTGCAAAGCCAGGCCGGGGAGCCATCTTAAGTTGAGGCTGCATAGGCCTTGTGGTGCATGTGATTCAGATTCTATTCAGTTGAACCTCTGGTTACAAAGTTGGTTGGACAGTGTTCTCGAAGCTACCAGCATTAGTTTGACCAGACTGCAGGAGGACAGGAAGACTGGAGTGCCTGTAACAGGTGAGGCTGCAGGTCCCTTATTTTGGCTGCTGGTCCCTTATTTTCAAGGCTGCTGGTCCCTTATTTTCAAATCTGTAAGTTGACAGCTATGGCCCACTTGTATCCAAACTCAGTCTCAGGAACCATCATATAAAATTTGAATAAAATCAGTGCGGTTTTGAAAGATTCATTCCACCATCTTTATTCAAAACGACACCCACTTGCATCTAAACATAGACAAACACCTACTCCTTGCTCTCAAAATTTGGTTGCAATATAACAAGAGGTGTTCAACTGCATGGCAAATAGACAAATAACTTCCCAAAAAGCATGTTCTCCTTCGTGGAGAGCACGTGTTGCGATGGGGGCCACTAGGACACTCCAAAGTTGGGGGCAGGCTAATTGATCGTTGGCCACTGATGCGATTGGGGCTTCCCTTGTTGTTGGGAAGAAGTTAATGTTGTCATTTGTTGATTGACAGCCAGAAATGCTAAAACTCCTTGCACGAGGCTAGGGCTTCCTCTTTTCGCCCGTGCGTTGGATTGCCCGCCCCCCCCCCCCCCCGAATTAGGGTTGTTCACTTTGACCTTGCTATGCCTGTCATGGGGTCGTCTGCTCTTGGGACAGGGGCCAGGTAGGAATTTTGTCCATCTGGCTGATTGGCTGGGGCCATTTGGTTTTTGCCTACTGCGTAGCAAATTGTCACAACTTGTAAGGATACGATTAGGCATTGGTTTATCGTTTGGTTGGTTGAGGGACATGGATTGGCTGTGCCTGCCCCTCTAATGCTGCTGCTGCAAGGGATTCTGTTAAAAGAATTGGGAGCTAACTATTGCTTGTCCACTCTGTCAAGGGGGCTCAGGCCATAGCAATGAGCTCCTGGTTGCATTTGGGGTGAGGGCAGGTTCCCTGCTCCGTCGCTACCCCCAACTGTATTCCCTTATTCTGACTTTCGCATTGTGCGGAATGTCAGTCTGTGCCCCATGGTGGGGGCAGATAGTCGCAACCAACGCCTAAGCAACCACTCACAAATTTGTATTTTAATAAAGTTGTGGCCAAAATTATGCCAAAAATCTTAAGCAAAAAATTCTGTGTGATGTGTGAGTTATTGGGGTGGCCCTGGGGACCTCGACACGCAATATATATCGTAGATTCTGGATCCTATTTTTGAATCCATGAGTTTGGTGTCAATAGGTCATGAAGGTCCTTAACCAGTGTTGCATGCAGCTGATTAAAAGTTTGAGTCAGGCTTTTGGGAACTGACTACTTTTAATGAAAGGACTGGTTCCATGCTGTTTTTATTGTAATTATTTGTATGGTTTTAATAGATTTGTGTGGATGTGTTTAGCTGTTCTTATTTCTGTCTGTAAGCCACCTTCAGACTCCTGTCAGGGAAGAAGGCAGAGTATAAATAAATATATGTTGTTGGCATGCATCTGTCTGAGAGACAATGGAGTGTGCCTCCAGGGGTGAAGTCAAACTGGTAGAGAATCACAGCACCTGCTGTGGCTGCAGAGACTGGTAACTTGTAACTGCTGCCTCCCGTGTTGTCATTTTCTGAAGCAGAATTGTTATAACTGAGCCTCACCTAAAATAAATAAAATGCTGCCTATTTGTTTGAATGCTTGTTGTCTTTGTCCATGGAGTTTTCTTGGCAGGGATACTGGAGTGGCTTGCCGGTTCCTGCTTCAGGTGGATCACATTTGGTCAAAACTCTCCACTATGACCTGTCCATCTTGGGTGGCCCTGCAAGGCATAGCTCATAGCTTCTCTGAGTTATTCAAGCCCCTTCACCACGGCAAGGCAGTGTTCCATGAAGGGGATCACCTTGCCAACAAAGGTCCGTATAGTTAAAGCCATGGTTTTCCCAGTATGGAAGATCTATGGAAGTGAGAGCTGGACCATAAAGAAGGCTGATCGCCGAAGAATTGATGCTTTTGAATTATGGTGCTGGAGGAGACTCTGGAGAGTCCCATGGACTGCAAGAAGATCAAACGTATCCATTCTGAAGGAAATCAGCCCTGAGATCTCACTGGAAGGACAGATCATGAAGGTGAAGCTCCAATACTTTGGCCACCTCATGAGAAGAGAAGACTCCCTGGAAAAGACCCTGATGTTGGGAAAGATTGAGAGCACAAGGAGAAGGGGACGACAGAGGAGATGGTTGGATAGTGTTCTCGAAGCTACAAACATGAGTCTGACCAAACTGCGGGAGGCAGTGGAAGACAGGAGTGCCTGGCGTGCTCTGGTCCATGGGGTCATGAAGAGTCAGACAAGACTAAACAACAACAACAAAAATTTGTTTGAATTGTATTATCAATATATATGTGAGAAAGAGAAACGTCTACAGAAACCTCAACTGTCAAAGCAGTTTATAAATTCAACTACTCTCATAGGAGTGAAATTATGATATGTGTCAGATGCTAAGAAACAGATATGTTGCCCTTATGTTACCAGGCCAAGTTTAAAGTTCTTGTATAAATTAATGAGACCTTTAACAACTTGGGTCTAGGATACCTTATGGACCGGTCCATTTCTTATATCCCTGCCCTATCACTGAGATCCTTAGGGTGATCTGTTAGTGATCCACTATGGCTCCACAGTTCGTATTCCCCAGAAGTCGATATTGTGGGTCCAGTTTTATGAAACTTCCTCTAGCCAGAGGTCAGAGAGATGCCCTATCTGTTGAACTTCAGGCACTTGGCGAAGACCTTTCTATTTCAGCAGGAATTGTAAATAAGCTTTCTGATTTCCTGATTCATTTTAATTGATCATTATCCTCTGTGTGTTTTGTGTAATCTCTGCATACACCGGTAAGAAATGTTGGTTATTAAGCTTCTCCAGCAAGTTGCATAGTAACTCAGAGCAGGGCTTTCTTAGAATCATAGAATCATAGCTGGAAAGAGCCACGAGGGTCATCTAATCCAACCCTCTGCAACGCAGGCATTTTTTGCCCAAAGTGGGGGATTGAAAACATGACCCTGGAATTAAGAATCTCATGCTCTACCGACTTAGTGCAGCCCCTGTTCTCTGGAATAGCATTGCTGCCAATGTATGACTGGCACCTGCAATCTGAATTTACCATAAGCAACTGAAGACATTTTTGTTCCAAAAGGCCATGGGTAGGCAAACTAAGGTCCGGGGGCCGAATCCGGCCCAATTGCCTTCTAAATCTGGCTCGCGGACGGTCATGGAATCAGCATGTTTTTACATGAGTATAACGTGTCCTTTTATTTAAAATGCATCTCTGGGTTATTTGCGGGGCATAGGAATTTGTTCATTTCCCCCCAAAAAATATAGTCCGGCCCCTCACAAGGTCTGCAGGCAATGGACTGGCCCCCTGCTGAAAAAGTTTGCTGACCCCTGCAAAAGGCTTTCCCAGCTGAGTGAAGGGATCTCTGCCGAGGGTGTGTATTTTGTAGTGTGTGTGTGTGTGTGTTTAAACAGATCTGATTTTTGGTGTTCCTTTAACAGTTTTTAGCTGTTTTATTGTGCAGTTGAGATGCTTGTGTGGAAGGTGATTAATAAACGACTAGCAATTATAATAAATAAAAATAGCAGTAGCTTCCATGGGGATATCAGGGGCTCAAATGGGTTCACTGCAATTTCACAGTATGAATTTTGTAGAACAATTGTGAGGTGTCCACCAGCTATCATCTGCCACCTTTCCATGAAAATGATATCCAAATTATGTTGATTACATGCAGCTAAAATATGCAAATAAGATGGATTTCCTACAGCTCATGATGTAGCGTTCAGGATTTTAACAAATTCCTTACTCCTGCCTAGAAATAGCGTATGTGGAAAGAGAGAGAGAGAGAGATTGTGTGGGTGCGGGTGTGTGATAGAAATGGGATTCAGGATGAGAGCTGCTTAATCTTCTGATATTACCCTGATAAAAAACTGAAACCATTGCTGGCCAAGTTTGAAAGGGAAAGTCTCCCTAGGGAAAGCAATTGGAATTTATTTGCTAAACAAAGTCCAGTGGAGCAACATGCATTTTGGTTCGGCAATCTCTCAAGGGTGAATATTTGGAAGGGGAGGAAAAATATAGGTCATATTTAGTCATGGTGATTATCTTCCACGAAAGGAAGAAGGGGCTGTTACGCGAGGCTCCTGTTGCGATGCTGCGACAAAAATTGCCAATTGCAATCAGCCACCACGTAAAGAGGTTAATATCTAGGAGCAGAAAGAAAGTTGTGTATAGCTAGACTATTGTTCCACTTTGCTGTGTAAGGAAGCTAAGAGTATTATTCCACCCCATCCCACTCCAAGTAAGTAGGTTACATGACAGACGACTACCAAAAATGTCACTACATAAAAAATGTCCTGTGTGTGATAGCTCTAACCACATACAGAGCACAGCGGTGGTTTTCTGTAGCATCTGAAAACAGAGTAAACACAATCTGCATGAAACTGCTGAGTGGGCCCATCCACAGCTTTGGAGTGTGTTGTCATCAGTATGCTGATGACACACAGCTCTGTTCTTCAAATGAAAAGGTGGATGTACGGCACTGGGGGGTGTGCCTGGTCGTAGGAATGGATTGGATGAGGGTCAATAAGCCAAAGCTCAGTCTAGACAAGACAGATATGATACTAGTTTATCAGCTCCATCTGGTACACAGGCTGAGACCCTCTGGTTTGGACTGGGTGTTCATCAGTATGCGGATGATACCCAGCTCTACCTCTCCTTTAAATCAGAACCAGTGAAGGCGGTGAAGATCCTGTGTGAGTGCCTGGAGGTGGTTGGAGGATGGATGGTGGCTAACAGATTGAGGTTGAATCCTGACAAGACAGAAGTACTGGTTTTGGGGGACAGGAGGTGTGGGTGTGGAAGACTCCCTGGTCCTGAATGGAGTAACTGTGCCCCTGAAGGACCAGGTGTGCAGCCTGGGAGTCATTCTGGACTCACAGCTCTCCATGGAGGCACAGGTGAATTCTGTGTCCAGGGCAGCTGTCTACCAGCTCCATCTGGTACACAGGCTGAGACCCTACCTGCCTGTGGACTGTCTCGCCAGAGTGGTGCATGCTCTGGTTATCTCTCGCTTGGACTACTGCAATGCGCTCTACGTGGGGCTACCTTTGAAGGTGACCCGGAAACTACAACTAATCCAGAATGCGACAGCTAGACTGGTGACTGGGAGCGGCCGCCGAGACCACATAACACCAGTCTTGAAAGATCTACACTGGCTCCCAGTACGTTTCCAAGCACAATTCAAAGTGTTGGTGCTGACTTTTAAAGCCCTAAACGGCCTCGGTCCAGTATACCTGAAAGAGCGTCTCCACCCCCATCGTTCTGCCCGGACACTGAGGTCCAGCACTGAGGGCCTTCTGGCGGTTCCCCCACTGTGTGAAGTGAAGCTACAGGGAACCAGGCAGAGGGCCTTCTCAGTAGTGGCACCCACAATTTGGAACGCCCTCCCACCAGATGTCAAAGAGACATCTTTTAGAAGACATCTGAAGGCAGCCCTGTTTAGGGATGCTTTTAATGTTTAATAGGTTATTGTATTTTAGTATTCTGTTGGAAGCCACCCAGAGTGGCTGGGGAGGCCCAGCCAGATGGGGTATAAATAATAAATTATTATTATTATTATTATTAGTAGTAGTAGTAGTAGTAGTAGTATTAATGATCCCCCAGCTGGTTGAGCAGGCCTCAGTCTGTTCTGCACATGATTGCTTTCCACCAGCTTGGCAGGCAGCCTAGAGATAACCTGGCTCTGGTGATCGGTGCTGTGGTAACTTCCTGGTTAGATTACTGCAATGTGCCTTTGAAGATAGTCCGAAGCCAGTGGCTCGTCTAGTCCAGCATCCTGTTATCACTGTATTAAAAGGGCATGCGGGTGGCGCTGTGGTCTAAACCTCTGAGCCTCTTAGACTTGCCAATCAAAAGGTTGGCGGTTCGAATCCCCGTCAAAAGGTGAGCTCCTGTTGCTCTGTCCCAGCTCCTGCCAACCTAGCAGTTCGAAAGCACACCACTGCAAGTAGATAAATAGCTACCACTATGGTGGGAAGGTAAATGGCATCTCTTTGCACTCTGGTTTCTGTCACGGTGTCCCGTTGTGCCAGAAGCAGTTTAGCCATGCTGGCCACATGACCCAGAAAGCTGTCTGTGAACAAATGCCAGCTCCCTCGGCCTGAAAGAAAGATGAGCATCGCAACCCCATAGTCGCCTTTGACTGGACTTAACCATCCAGGGGTCCTTTACCTTTACCTTTTTTATCTATCACTTTGTTGTTTGGATGCTTAATTATTACTGTTTTTTTTTAAAAAATAATGCTTTTAATTTGGTTATAATTCACCTTTGTATAAGACAAGCAAAACTGTGTAAGCTATAATAGGAAACCAAATGTTACTATTTGGTAAGACAAGCTTCCCTCACTTCCTCTGATATTTGAGTGGCTGTGGCAATGGGGAAATCCCTGGTTGACCCCTGTGACTAGAGGCAACCGTATACCTGAAGTTTGTCACAACATGCTAAGTTGGCCTGGTGTCCAGATAGCTTAAAAAAGCTCAACAGCTTTCAGCGTGTCTTGCTTTTACTCTTTGAAATATGGCAACCCTGCTATGATGTGACAACAACAACAACAAGACAGTAACTGAGTGTTACTTTTTGGTAAGCCAAGTTTTCCTCACTTTTTCCCATTTCTGTGTGGTTGTGGCAGTGGGGTGACCTCTGCGGTTAGAGATTACTTTCTACATTCAGAACTACACACACTGTAAAGAAATTTATTCATATATGAGACTACAGTGGCAAGAATGTTACTTGCCCAACAATGGAAAGAAGAAGTAGTCCCAGCAAAAGAAGAATGGATACAAAAACTTATGGGATATGCAGAAATGGCGGAACTTACCAGAAGAATAAGAAATCAAGATAACAAACTTTTTATAAAAGAATGGAAATGGTTTAGTGGATATTCACAGATAAATTGTAAACAGATAAAAACATTGACAGGATTATTGTAATAACCTGCAGTTTCATAAGAGTGTATATTTACAGAAGATGAATAAAAGAGCAAATTAAGTTAATTAGGATATGCAGAAGATATTAAAAATAAATTTAAGGAACGGCAGGAAGAGGGGGAAGGAAGTCAAGTTTTGAAATGTCAAAATGATTGTAAAATCAGTGAATTGTATAAACCTGAAAAGTATAAATACTTTAAAAAGAGAGAGAGAGATCACTTTATACATGCAGTTAGTCATAACATGCTATATCAGCCTGTCCGTGATGTGGTTAGCCTTGATCGGTTTGCAAACAGGGATATATATATAACCCTAGCTGCTGATCTAGGTGATTTCCTTCAGCGGAAAGGTGGAGGCCATTTGAAAACACAACTGTTTAAAGCTGAATCGAAGTTTTCTCTGTGTGCAAGGGATTTCTTTTGCATGGGGGTGCTCAAAACGGTGTACCCCACAAACATCCCTGCACTTTGAGGTGTTGCAGTCTGTTCTTCCACCTTTTTCTGCCTCACTTGTAGACCCAGCCTCCCTCCCTCTCTCTTCTTTCTAGCCGAGATAAAACGGAGGTTAAGGTTAGTAGAAATAAGAGTTTATTTCAGTCGTGGCCTGCTTTCTGTTTGCTACAAGACTGTTCTCATGCAGCTGCCATAGCACTGCAATTGCTTCCCAGTTGGTGGAGCCAGAGGAATCTGTAGGCAGAGTGGCAGAGCTTTGCAGTACTAGCCAAGGTGTCACTTCCAATGTGTTTGTTTCTAAATCCGTTCCTGCATTAATCTGCAGTTTTTCAAAATGAAGATCTCTGAATTTATATTGGTGCAGGCATTTCAAATGTATCTTACTCTAAAATATGCATTTTTAAAATATGCATATTGGGACATCCTGTGTTCTGAGAACTGCATTGCAAAATTCAGAGAAATGCAAAATCTGAAGGATTCAATACATTTTGATCTGCACATTAGTTTGGAAGGTGCAGGTCAGATCAGTTAACACTAGAATCCCCCAAATCCTTAGAATTTGCAAAATTCCCCAAAACTCTCCATCGTCTACTAAAAGATAATGCTGCATATTCAATCTTTCAAGTGTCCTTGTGCAGCAGGATCTTTAGGTAGGTGATGGAAACCCTGGAAAACACTGATAATGAGAGCAGTACAAGGGTTTGGAATCTCAAGGCCATTCTGACTTGGTTTCCCTTTCAGTTTTTGAGCAAAAGGAAAGTGAGACCAGATCATTAAGCTTTGCCTGCTACCTAAGAAAATGTGGTTCTGAACACGCACACACACACACACACACTCACACACACACACACACACGAAGAACCAAATTCCCAGAGTAGTGGAAAACTATATTGGATTGTGGTGGCCTTTGGCTGTGAGCAATAAAGTTTGCCTGGGTATGGCGGAAAACCCTGTGTATTTATACATTCTCTGATTTTGTCCCCAGAGATCTGCAGTAGTTGAACCAAAAGTTATCGCCTTACCTCAATAATTACAGCTTGAGTTTTTTATGAGCTGTCTTATGCAAGAGGTCAGTCTGAGTAGTAATAATGCCCCTTCTGTTAAACACACAGGTCTCCCCACACACACCTGTAAAATGTGGAGGGAGATCGACATTTTCTGCACTGGGTCATTGCTTTTCCATCCAAAATGGCTCCGAAAACACAGAAGAGGGTATGGTTTGGCCTCATTGGCATGTTGTCAGCATTAAATGTGGCATCAAAAGCAGCAAAATTAAGTGTGTCCCCCCCCCCTTCCATGCCGGAATTTTTTCCCCCTGACTGAATCGAACAATGCCGTTGCCATAGAAACAGCCTTTCTCAAAAAGGTCACTTGGAAGAAACTGTGTTTTAGGTGCAACTCAAGGAGATTATGGGGGATTAGCTAATTTATATATATATTTCTTTAAAGGAAATATTATGAGCGAATAATATCCAGCTGAACTGGAAGGCTCTCTCAGTAAATTAAAAACTCTGTGATAAAAGCTTTATTTCCCCTTTTCAAAATAGGAACGGTATGCAGTCGGGTGATATCTGAAATAGAGATTGTGTGTGTGTGTGTGTGTGTGTGTGTGTGTGTGTGTGTGTTTAACTTGGTTTTAATTAAACCTCAGTCAGGGCTGAGAAATGTGGTGAGAGCAGATAATTGCCATATTCCCAATGCAGATTTTAAACTATGGCTTTGATATGTGTAACTCCTGACTTACTTGTACCCCCGCATTGCTTCCAGGGTGAGCTGATGCTCTTCCACCTTTCAAGGAGAGTAGGCCAAGGCCAAGGCCACATCCACACCAAACATTTAAAGCACTCTTGTACCACTGTATTACCCCTCACAGAATCCCGGGAGCTGTAGTTTGCTACTGGGGGCTGAGTTGCCAGATCCCTGTTCCCCTTAAAGGTAAAGGGACCCCTGATCATTAGGTCCAGTCGTAACCGACTCTGGGGTTGCAGCGCTCATCTCGCTTTATTGGCCAAGGGAGCCGGCGTACAGCTTCCGGGTCATGTGGCCAGCATGACTAAGCTGCTTCTGGCGAAGCAGAGCAGCACACGGAAACGCCGTTTACCTTCCCGCCAGAGCAGTACCTATTTATCTACTTGCACTTTGCTGTGCTTTTGAACTGCTAGGTTGGCAGGAGCAGGGACCGAGCAACGGGAGCTCACCCTGTCACGGGGATTCGAACTGCCAACCTTCTGATCGGCAAGTCCTAGGCTCTGTGGTTTAACCCAAAGAGTTTCAATTCTGAGTTCCCTGGGAAGAGGGACAGTTACTTAAGCAATTTTGGAAACTGTAGCTCTGTGGGAGGGAGTGCAGGGCCTCTAAACAACTCTCAGAAGCCTTCGTAAATGATTGTTGTTGCTATTATTATTATTATCATCCTCATCCTCATTTATTAAATTTCTATAACTTCTATAACTTCTATAACTTCTATAATCTTCATCCGAGGATCACAGGGCAGTTTGCAATAAAAAAACTCACAAAAATGCATAACATAAAGGTAAGGGTAAAGGGACCCCTGACTGTTAGGTCCAGTTGCGGACGACTCTGGGGTTGTGGCACTCATCTCGCTTTATTGGCCGAGGGAGCCGGCGTACAGCTTCCGGGTCATGTGGCCAGCATGACTAAGCAGCTTTCTGGCGTACCAGAGCAGCGCATGGAAATGCCATTTACCTTCCCGCCAGAGCGGTACCTATATATTGACTTGCATTTTGATGTGCTTTCGAACTGCTAGGTTGGCAGGAGCAGGGACCGAGCAACGGGAGCTCACCCCGTTACGGGGATTCGAACCGTGATCTTCTGATCGGCAAGCCCTGGGCTCTGTGGTTTAACCCATAGCGCCTTCCGTGTCCCTTAACACATAACATAGTGACCAACAAAAACAACAGCTCCCCAACGAAATCCTGGGAGAATTGGAATAGGTTTTTTGCCTGGCACCTAAAGATATTCAATGAAGCCGCCAGGTGAGCCACCCCAGGGAGAGTATTCCACAAACTACAGTTCCGATGATTCTGTGCCAGAAGCCCTGGCTACATACAGTTCGATGAGAGTGCTTTAAATGTGGATGCAACCCAAATACAGTGTGAGAGAAAAAATATGGGAAGAGGCAGCAGACCCTATTTTCCAGGGACAGTCCTAGATTTACAGAAGCTGTCCTGGTTTCTGATTTGACCTTGGAAAGTCCCGCTTTTCCTAAGGACGTCCCAGTTTCCATCAGAGAATGTCGGAGAGTATGGGTGTAGTGAGAATGAAACTTAAAAGCTGTAGTGAAGAAGCTATTACCTGAGACATAATGATGTTGCCCATCCGACTGGCTTGCCCCAGCTACTCTGGGCGGCTTCCAACAAATATTGAAAAACAATAAAACCTCAAACGTTAAAAACCTCCCTGTCTTCAGATGTCTTCTAAAGTCAAATAGATGTTTATTTCCTTGACATTTGAGGGAGGGCATTCCACAGGGCAGGCACCACTACCGAGAAGGCCCTCTGCTTGGTTCCCTTTAACCTCGCTTCTCACAGCATAGCTGTCAACTTTTCCATTTTCTTGTGAGGAATCCTATTTGGAATAAGGGAATTTCCCTTTAAAAAAGGGAAACGTTGACAGCTATGGCCACAAGGCCCTTAGAGGAGGACCTCAGTGTCTGGGATAAATGATGGGGGTGGAGATGCTCCTCCAGGTATACAATGATACCTCGGGTTGAGTACTTAATTCGTTCCGGAGGTTTGTACTTAACGTGAAACTGTTCTTAACCTGAAGCACCACTAGCTAATGGGGCCTCCTCCTGCTGCTGTGCCACTGGAGCACGAATTCTGTTCTCATCCTGAAGCAAAGTTCTTAACCTGAGGTAATATTTCTGGCTTAGTGGAGTGTGTAACCTGAAGCATATGTAACCTGAAGCCTATGTAACCTGAGGAACCACTGTACTGGGCCGAGCCTGTTTAGGGCTTTAAAGGTCAGCACCAATACATTTATTATGTGAAAGGCCATAATAATCTTAATATAATAATGTCTTTGGGGCTTCTTCTGAGTCAGTAGTCTGACTCAGCCAAGGCCTATGGGCACATTCAGATTTTTGAGCAAAATCTCCACCTCTGGTCACTTCTCTCACCTGTTCCCCATTTCAACTGCCCCCCAACAGAGAGTGAAAACTTCGCTCTCCCAGTGGATTTGTGTAAAAGTTTGATCCAGTAGAATTAATCTGAGCCTTGAAAAGCTGAAAGAAGAAGTGGAAGAGAATATCTGTTTTCCAACTTCCTCCTACAGCTCTGTGTGCTTCTTAAGAGAGAGAAAAGTAACCGACCTCACCACCACATGGCCTAGGAGCCGGCCCGTACAGGGGGGTGAACAACAAGGTACACTTGTCCAAGACTTGGGAAGGCTAAACTGGCTAACAAGAGTCCCGTCTCGGGACTCAGGTAAGCTCTGCAAAGGCCTGCCAAGGGGGCAGTTGGAGGGGGCACTCATCAGCTCTGTGGGCATGTAGTGAGATAATGCAGTGAGATAGTACAACATTTGTGTCTTCACCTCCATTGTTTTACCCGGACACTGAGGTCCAGCGCCAAAGGCCTTCTGGCAGTTCCCTCACTGCGAGAAGCAAAGCTACAGGGAACCAGGCAGAGGGCCTTCTTGGTAGCGGCACCCGCCCTGTGGAACGCCCTCCCACCAGATGTCAAAGAGAAGAACAACTATCAGACTTTACAAGACATCTGAAGGCAGACCTGTTTAGGGAAGCTTTTAATGTTTAATAGGTTATTGTATTTTAATATTCTGTTGGAAGCCACCCAGAGTGCCTGGGGAAACCCAGCCAGATGGGCAGTGTATAAATAATAAATTATTATTATTATTATTATTATTATTATTATTATTATTATTATTACTATTACTATTACTATTATTTCTATAAGAATCAGAAATACATTCTTCAAATGGTCAAATTTACAGTCACTAATCATTGCTGTATTTGAACTATTATTTCCTCCACTTGATTTCTGTAGTGCTTCTTCTTCCTCTTCTTCTTCCTCTTCTTCTTCCTCTTCTTCTTCCTCTTCTTCTTCCTCTTCTTCTTCTTCTTCTTCGTCTTCGTCGTCTTCTTCTTCTTCTCCATTGTAAACCTTTAATTGCTATCTTGATGTTTTTCAGATCAGTTTGCCCACTGATGAAGCTTGGCTTGAGTTCTAATCATTGCCAATCCAACTGTCCTCCGTCCGAACCAGCATTGTCAAACTTTTAAAACTTCATGGGACTTCTCTCTTCATTTTCATCACTGAACACATTGAACAGCATCTGGACCACAACAGAGTGCTGAGGGACCGCACATGCTACCTCTTGCCAGCTGGAGAAGAACCCATTAAAAAGTACTCTCTAGGTATGGATTTTCAATTGATTCAAGAAAGCATCTAATAGTTATTCTGTTCAGATGAACTTTCCCAAGCTTAGCATACCAAGCTATATGACTCAATTATATTTACTATATCAGTTATACCACTCATTTCCCCAAAAGGAGTTGCGTTCATGAAAAACCTATTGTAGGTAGATACCCACTAAATTTATGATTATTTTCCCGTATAATGCAAAAAGCAAGGATTCCGGCTGTCTGTGTCCCCTGACTGCTCTCTGATCTCAGCTGAACTCACCGTGAATCTCCTGGAAGTGGGGCCGCTGGTGACATGGAGAGCATGAGTGATGTGCACAGCTCTCCTTTTCCTCCAAGCGTTTTCTGAATGAAAGTAGACATAAAGCTTGAATAGGGATTGTGTGAGGTGAGATGGCAATGAAGCAAGTCGTAAAAAGTGTGTGTGGCGAGGGGATGCTCATTGTGTTCAGTGTTGAGGAGGAATAGGAACCTTCTGCTGTTCAATTGATGAAGGATAAGCTATGAGTACAATGCATGCATGAATGAATACCTGCTTGAAGAAGCAGTAAGGTAAAGGGGCCCCTGACCATTAGGTCCAGTCGTGGCCGACCCTGGGGTTGCGGCGCTCATCTCACTTTATTGGCTGAGGGAGCCAGCGAACAGCTTCCAGGCCATGTGGCCAGCATGTCTAAGCCACTTCTGGCGAACCAGAGCAGTGCACATAAACACCATTTACCTTCCCGCTGGAGCAGTGCCTATTTATCTACTTGCACTTTGATGTGCCTTCAAACTGCTAGGTTGGCAGGAGCAGGGACCGAGCAACGGGAGCTCACCCCGTCGTGGGGATTCGAACCGCCGACCTTCTGATCGGCAAGTCCTAGGCTCTGTGATTTAACCCACAGAGCCATCCACGTCCCTTCTGAAGAAGCAGTATCATCTGCTTAATATTCCTCTTCTTGCGGTAGGGTCTGGCTTAGGGAAAGGCGACCTAGCTATAGCGTAGTTTGTCATGGTATCTATAACACATAACATGACATCTATAACACAACACATAACAGGCAAGAAAGCAGGACATAGGGTTATATCCAACTAAGTTCCACTCAAAGTAGATCCACTGAAATAAATGAACCTAAGTAGTCATGTCCGTTAACTTCACTGGGTTTACTCTGAGTAGGACTAGCATTGGCAACAACCAGGGACGCGAGTGTGCTGTGGTCTAAACCACTGAGCCTCTTGGGCTTACCAATCAGAAGGTCAGCGGTTCGAATCCCCGCGACAGGGTGAGCTCCTGTTGCTCTGTCCCAGCTCCTGCCAACCTAGCAGTTCAAAAGCACATGAGCCTAGGTAGATAAATAGGTACCGCTGCAGTGGGAAGAGAAATAGTGTTTCCATGCACTCTGGTTTCCATTGCGCCAGAAGCGGTTTAGTCATGCTGGCCACATGACCTGAAAAGCTGTCTGTGGACAAATGCCGGTGGCTCCCTCGGCCTGAAAGCGAGATGCAAAATTCTACAAATAGCCATTAAAATAATAATAATAATAATTAAACAGCTGCAAAAAGCCTGCTGGCATCTAAAGTTCTTCCAAAAGACACTGGAAAGCCAAAAGCAAGAATGGCTGCTGTGTCTCTGCTGAAAGATTGGAACATGCAACACTCAAAGCCTGGCTTCTAGCTGTGGCCAGTCAGGCCTCTGTACCACTAGGGACAATGGTGCTTCTACAGATGATTTCAGCGATTGAGCTGGGATATAATGGCTCAGGTAGTCCTTCGGGTACCATGGACCCAAATTTGCACAGGTTCACATTATTGAGCTCCTTTACACCACCCTGACTTCTCCCCAACTCGCAATGCTTTTGTCTGAGCAAAACTCCCTGCTACTTTCTGGTTAGGCTGTGACTTGTAAATATCTTGACTTTTTGTGCTACTTTAAATACTGTCTTGAGATTTTTTTTGTTAATGTGCTGAGGAGTTAAATGTAATAGAACCATCATTAACCAATTTTATTGAACTAATAACTCAGAAAGACCCTGCTCTTACCATTTGTAGCTGGGCTAACAACTTAGCCGTTTTTAGCACCCCAGTTAAGAATACTCCTAATTAAGAACCAGGAGATAGACATAAAGAGACTGATGTGAAGTCCTCTTTCAATTTTTCAAACTGTGAGAATACCTCTTAGAGTTTTATGGTGTTACAATCTCTGCTTGAACAATCTGCAGACAGAATGTAAAATTATGTGCTGAATTGTGTGTGCGTGTGTGTTTAATTACTGTTAGACTCAGTACAGACAGGAGCCTTTTTAAAATGCAAAAATTAAAACATGCTATAAATACAGTGGTGGGGGAAGAGGGATAGTATAGTATAACATCACCATACATCTTGATGGCTTAAGAAAGCATTCATTTTATTCTAGAGTTTTAAAGAATTGATTGTTTTATTGCACTATATTATTCCTATGTCTGTTGTTCCTAATTGCCATGGTGAGGCACCTTGAACACCTTATGGTGGAGGGGAAGAATGCAGGTGCTTATTTAATAAATAAATGACACTCATTCAGCTTCTTCCAGAAAGTACTTCTTACACCTGAACTAGCAGAAGCCAAAGCTAGCAGGGGAATATTATTATTATTATTATTATTATTATTATTATTATTATTATTACTGCTACTACTATTACTACAGTACTACTACTAGTACTTTTAAAAAATCACTGCCACTCCAGTCTCCAGTGAACAGTAGAAGAGTTGATGTGAAAAAATTACTATTATTATTATTTCTTGAATTTATATACCCCCATATACCTGGAGGTCTTAGGGCAGTTCACAGAACTGTGTATTTCTATTCTTGCTCCCATAAGCTGGAGAAATGGTGCTGTGAGATGCTTCCTCATATGAAAACATATTTATTACAAGCTACATAGAGAATCTAGGCTCTCTTTGGATCAAGGGCAAATGGATCTTGTGAAAAATAGGCAGGTGAAACAGTTTTGATGCCTCCTCTAATCCAGCCCATTGACCCTAAGGCAGCTTCCATTATTAGTCAAATTACATTGACTTCCACCACCTGTGACATTGTGGGCAGGACGTATGGGACTAAAGATATTTGCCATATACTGAGCTGAGCAGAGACAGACCTTCCACAAAGGTCTGAAAGGCTACAACTGTGATGGTGCAGGACTAGACGATCGGATCTCAGCTTGCTGGGGAACTCATAGATGACTGACTCAGCCTATGTCAGAGCAGCACGCATACTGGAAAAAAAAAATACTGATGCAATGGCCTCAAATTGTCATGTGACCCTGTACTAATAGGTGTGATTTTATGGACTTGGATTGATAGAAGGCTACACGGGTGGCACTATGGGTTAAACCACAGAGCCTAGGACTTGCTAATCAGAAGGTCGGCGGTTCGAATCCCCACGATGGGGTGAGCTCCTGTTGTTCGGTCCCAGCTCCTGCCAACCTAGCAGTTCAAAAGCACAAAGTGCAAGTAGATAAATAGGCACTGCTCCAGCGGGAAGGTAAACGGCATTTCCGTGTGCTGCTCTGGTTTGCCAGAAGCGGCTTAGTCATGCTGGTCACATGACCCAGAAGCTGTCTGTGGACAAACGCTGGCTCCCTCGGCAAATAAAGCGAGATGAGCGCCGCAACCCCAGAGTCGGTCGCGACTGGACCCAATGGTCAGTGGTCCCTTTACCTTTATCAATCAGTTAAAGATGGTTGAACTGATTAAATGTCTAGCATTTAACCAACCTGTCAGTTTGGATAACTGTCCAGAGGAATTGCCAAGAGAGGGCTCCTTTGCTGATCTTAGCACCCTAGAGGGTTTGTAAGGAAATAGGTAATATTTCAGATACATTTTTCCACCTTCCCATATCAGTTTGCAATTATGATGATTATTTTTATTTCTTTTTTTAAAAAACATCATTGTGAAAATTCAGCAACATTTTAGTGGGAACTTTGCAAAGCAATTCCGTTTTATATAATACATTTTTGGCTGGAGAACTGCATTGCAAGATGATGAGGATGGCTGTGTGGAAGTCTGCATATTGTTTCAGAGAGTGTGAATTGGGTTAGGTTTGCCTGTAACTGTGGATTGAATCATATTTCTCCCCATCCGTATTCAGAACACCACAGGAAACTTACCAAGGGATGAATGAGTCACTCTGTTTCCAGTCTGTGTCACCTTTACATGTCTTAGAAGTTCATTCCATCCCATTTCCGTATCAATCTCCAGTTTAGAAAGCAATGAAAAAATGTGCATAAGTTTTTAAATATGCATTTTAAACATATTTTCTCCAAAAATGCACTTTTCCAGATGTATTTTTCCTCAAAATTTGTATTTGTAAATGCATTTTGATGTGCTTCTTGAGTTGGTAAGTTCTATATAATGTTCGGAGAAATGTGAAATCCCTGGAAGATATGGATCAGAGCTGATCGTATTCAGATTTGCAAAGACAGAATTCCTCAATCGCTGCTGATGGTGGATCCACAATCTGGGTGCATGATGGAAGACTCTGACAGCGGCTTTCCTACACACTTGCAGATTTGCTTGCTGTATTTTAAAAAATTGCCCTGAAGATTTGTTGACAATTTCTTCCTAATTCTCACACACCCAAATTGAAGTGGGGTGTCTCTAAATTGTAACTAGTGAGAACAGCTGGAACCAAAAATAGCTGTTGATTGAGAGAGAACTTCTTGCTTGCACAGAGCAGCCTGGTATTCTGCCTGTTTACATTATTTTGGCTCTTAAAACCACTCTAGCGATGGGTCAGGCTGTGTTTCCATCTTGTAATCTCTGCTGTCAAGTAAACAGGACATGGAGGAAAGCTTCTTGTTAATGCAGAAGAAGAAAAAAACCAAAACTTTTAGAGGCTGTATGTCGTTCGAGCCTTTAACCCCATGTTGACCATCCAAATTGCATTTGTCTGACACAACTACAATGTTCTTGCAGGAGGGGGCGGGGGGGTTGATGTGATACCACACGGGCTGCTACTTCAGAAAATCCAGTTGCAAAGAAGTTCCTGTTTGTGCTTGAACTGGGTTCAAAGCTTGTTTTGGGAATGTAATTTACCTAAAAGAGCAGGAATGCAGCTTTGCCTCAGAGGGGGAAGAGAAGCTCTTAAACTCTGTGGAGTTAAAGACGTTTTCCTCTCCTCATCTCTGTTCCCATCCGCTTCAGGCACAGAGTGGTGACAGGTTGAAAAATGGACCGTTGCATAGCTGAGATAGCTAACCGGGGCCAGAGACATCCCATTTGCCCTGTCCTGATACAGAAGATTATGGATCGTGTACTGTGCAAACCAATTGAGAATTTCCTTTTTGTCTTGGCAACTTTTGGTATTCCCCAAGTCTTGAGTTGTGGGCCAGTTTGCATAGATGTCCGTACGTTTCTGAGCACAATTCAAAGTGTTGGTGCTGACCTTTAAACCCCTAAGTGGCCTTGGTCCAGTACACCTGAAGGAGCGTCTCCACCCCCATCATTCAGCCCAGACACTGAGGTCCAGCGCCGAGGGCCTTCTGGCAGTTCCTTCGCTATGAGAAGCCAAGTTACAGGGAACCAGGCAGAGGGCCTTCTTGGTAGTGGCTCCCGCCCTGTGGAACACCCTCCCACCAGATGTCAAAGAGAAGAACAGCTACCAGAATTTTAGGAGACATCTGAAGGATGGAGAACCTTAGTGTGTGAACCAAGACCCCTTAGGAAACAGCTGCTGCTTCACAGCAGTTGTTCCCATGACTGCCTGTAGTTGAAAACATACAGCTGGAATTGTGGAAGCAGGAAGTTCTCCCTGTCTCTGGGAAGAGCTTGGTTCACAAGCTGTATTTCTCCCTGCAAGTGAATCCACCAGAACAGTCTTTTAATCCAAGTCATCAAGAGAAACAGCAGTCACTTCTTGTCTCCTGAACAAAAATATGCTTTTATTTTATTTTTGTGAAGAGTTCTATTTTCAAATGCATTGGGCATAACCAGTAGACAATTGCAAGTACTTTTTATAAATAATACCATTTTTCCAGTACTTTGTGAGTTTAATGTTTTGGCCGGGGGTGGGAAGTGATACTGTCCCCCTCTTTTGGGGTTGAATTGCAATCTCTCCCCCCCCCCTCATGTTTTGCTACAGAAGTAACTTTAACCCTGAAACCTGACATTTAATCAGAAGATTTAGCATACTTGGAACAAATAGTTGTTGATGATGCAGGAAAAATCAGGGAGAGAGCAAAAATGCTTATCATTTCCAGTGACAACAGGAGACCTCATACAAAAAACCCTTGAGCTAGCAGGAGTTCCATTGCATTTCATGGAAAGCAAAGAGGGGGAGGGGGATGTCTTGTAAGTTCAGAAAATAACTCATCAAAATAAAACAGGAAGAGAGGCAGCAAACAGAAAAGAGAGAATCAAGAAGAATGAAACAGGGCTGTCACCAGATCAAAGAAACCTTAGGGTGAAACTGTAAGGTAAAGGTAAAGGGACCCCTGACCATTAGGTCCAGTCGTGACCGACTCTGGGGTTGTGGCACTCATCTCACTGGCCGAGGGAGCCGGCGTACAGCTTCTGGGTCATGTGGCCAGCATGACGAAGCTGCTTCTGGCAAACCAGAGCAGTGCACGGAAATGCCGTTTACCTTCCCGCCGGAGCGGTACCTATTTATCTACTTGCACTTTGACGTGCTTTCAAACTGCTCGGTTGGCAGGAGCAGGGACCGAGCAGCGGGAGCTCACCCTGTCGCGGGGATTCAAACTGCCAACCTTCTGATTGGCAAGTCCTCGGCTCTGTGGTTTAACCCACAGCGCCACCTGCGTCCCAGGGTGAAACTGTACATTGCACTTAATCCACGCGGCTACATGTCTTTTTTTCCCTTAGATTAATAGCAACTGCAGCAAGGGGTGGTGGTATCAAGATCACAACATGTAGAGAGGGGAAGTCGATCGTTCCCTATCCCAGCCACAACCTCCCTTCCCCACATTGCTCCTGTAGCTTAGCAAAAAGGAGAGAAAAAGAAAAAACTTCCATTTGTGCGAAGTCGGCATCACTGCACACGATATATGGGGCATTACAAGTAAACTTAGTTGACTGGTGGTTTAAGTTTTAGTAGATCAGTAAATCAAACGATTAAATTTGCATCAATGGGATTATGTATAAAATAGTAGGTATATTTCCCTTCTGGGGCATATGTGGGGTGTAGCAAGCATATTCTGAGAAGAGGCATCCCAAACAGACATGCCCCAAACCCAGTTTCTCGAACAGGAAAGACTGTCTTCTAAGTAGGAGTTGGGTATCTTCCGCTGGAGGAGAGATCATTAAGAGGTAATATAACTGTCAGGAGCTTGTCCTACACTCGAGTAGGACCCTGGCAGAGACACATGCCCAACTGGCATGTTCTCTCCCTCCTGGTCGAACATTTGGGAGCTTCAAAAGCTTTCTTCTGCCCAAACATCACAGTGACTGATGCCAACAGACACCGGCACACTTAGGGATCCGCAGAGTGTTCGCAGTTTGCGTAACAGACCTCAGCATTTTGGCTAATCTATGTTTATTTACATACAAACACCCATGAAGCACTGCAACATGGCTCCCTCTCTCTTTGTGATGGCCTGGGATTTGGATTTGGATGCTGAACCTGAGGAATCCCAGCCTGCACAGGATTCCCCGCCTCCAGAACCAGCTGAGCCGGGGCTGGGGCATGAACCTGAAGGGTCCTCACCTGTGCTGGACCCTCAGGTGCAGGCATCAGCAGAGTCTGCTCTGGCTCCTGAGGTGATGGAGGACCCATTGCCTGCAGGTGCTCCACTCTCAGCCCCATCAGAGGAAGCTGAGGTTGCCTTTGGGTCCGGTAACCCTCCAGCCTCTCTTGAGCTGCAGAGGCTCAGGGCAGAGGCGGAGGGAACTAAGTTCCCGCAGGAGGAAGGAGTGCTCACCTCCAGGCCAGGAGAGGCGAGTCACCAGAGGATCGGGACAAAGTCACCAGAGAAAGGACAAAGGACAACAGTCCCACTTCACGGAACACAGTAACACAAAGATCCTGCCTCCGTCACTTCCCACTCTGTGGAGTCAAAACATACACCATCATGTGATGGGCAACAATCCCATAACTGCAATCACGGAGCAGGAATTCTAACGATAACAGCCCTCTTCAGATATTTGGAGGGCATAGATAGCGCAGCAAATTTGCTTTCTGTTGCTCCAGAGCCCAAGCCAATAGGTTAAATTATGAGACAGGAGACTTTGGTGAAACATCTGTATTGGCTGCATCATCTGCTACTGAGGCAGGTTCAAAACCCTTGTGTTGATTTACAAAGTCCTGAACAGCTTTGGCCCATGGTATCATAGGGATGGCCTGAACCCTTACACCCCTTTCCTGACCACATCAGCAAGTGTGTTGTTGGTTGTCATCCAGGTTGGCAAAACTCACACTGGCAATTAAGACCCTTCTGTGACTGAAAGATTGATATCATTTATATCTCTCCCCCCCCCCAATTTCTGCAAGGAGTTCACCGAGTGAGCTTCATAACTGACTGGGGATTTGAACCCTGTTCTCCCAGGCCCTAGTCTGACACTCTAACCACTATAGTACACTGTTAGCTGGTCTCTGATTTTTTATTTTTTATTTACTGTATGGTTTTATGTACAGTCGTACCTTGGCTCCCGGATGCCTTGGGAGTCGAATGATCAAAAACTGGAAGTTAGTGTTCTGGTTTTTGAACATTATTTTGGAAGCCGAACGTCCGACAGGGCTTCTGCAGCCAATCAGAAGCTGCACTTTGGTTTCCGAACGTTTTGGAAGTCGAATGGACTTCCGGAACGGATTCCGTTCGACTTCCGAGGTACGACTGTATCATTGTTGTGAGCTGCTCCGATTTTTTATATGAACAGTGGTATATAAATATCTTTATTAATAAATAAATTCCCCAAAAGCTGCTTGGGTGGATAGGGTCAATTACGATTGTTTGTTACACACCTTGCTTTGCCCCCCTTTTTTTTGCATGAATTTCTTTCTTCTCTCTATCTCCCTGGCTTTTGTATTTTTTGTTTTTTTAGATCCTCTGAACTTGGAAGTATTCCTTTTCTCCCCCGCTTCCTTCCCCCCCTCCCTCTTCATTTTGCCTGAACGTGCGTCTTTGTCTCTTTGCGATTCAGGGTATTAACATGAGAGTGATGGCATTAATATTGATGTGGACCTCCCTTAGTAGAAGCTTCATTTCTGAGAGTGCCAGCAGCATATAAATAGTATTACTGGGTAATTAGCGAGCATCAAGCTGTGCTCTGATTTATCAGGATTTTATGTTTCACTTTTCTTGCCTCATCTAGCTTGCATTGGGTTTCCATTCCCAGATTGTGCCTAGAGAAACACTGAGCTGAACAGAGCAGAAATGGATGAGAACAATTCGGGAGCAATGACATGTTCTTGCTTGGCTCCTGTTTTCACCCCAATAGATCAGCTCCCATCAACTCTCAGCAACATGGCCAATGGCCAGGGATGATGGGAGTTGTAGTTGTAGCAGTATCTGAAAGGCCACAGCTTAGCCATTCTACAACAGAGATTATGCTTGTATACAGAATGCAGCAGCTGGAATGTCAGCTGGGACTGGGTATTGTGGAGTCATAGAATCATAAGAGTTGGAAGGGTCCCATGAGGATCATCTAGTCCAACCCCGTGCAATGCAGGAATGTGCAACTTTCCCTTATGGGTACTGAACCTGCAACCTTGACATTATTAGCACCACACTCTAACCGACTGAGCTACCCAAGAACACATTTAACTCTGCCGCAAGAGATGCACTGACTTCCAGTCCATTTCTGAGTAGGGATGGCAGAGAATTTCGATTCAGCTTGCATTTAAAGGCAGAGCTACTTAATTTGCACTTTCTAAAACAATGCACAGTTTGAAACACAGCCATTCATGGAAATTCACCCTTCTCTGAATTTTGCGATGAAGTTTTCCAGCCGAATTTTGTGTGCAAATATATATACCAGAGTAAAGTGTGCATAGAAATGCATATGCTATTTATTTGTTTTTATTCCATGAAATTTATACACCGCTGAATTGTAAAAAAAAACTCATAAAGGGAATTTTACAAAAAGCATATTAGTAAATGTAACTTACAAAAATCCATTACATTTGCAGAAAGTACATTGCAAAAATGTTTGTATTTGGAACGACACCTTCATTCTCTTAATTTTGGTGCTAAAGAAAGGCCTTTAATTTCCCCCAGGCCTTTTATAACTTTTCAAAATTGAGCTTTTCTGCTGCTTTCGGGTGCTTTTTCCATTGAATTGTTGGATTCCTCTCTCTCCTAACATGCCCTGGAATCTTTGAAGGGTGGTCTATAAATCTGTTATATAGAATATTATTAGAAAGGAAAACTTCTGGATCTATCAATCTGTTTAAATATTTATCAACTGCATCACAAGGCAGTATACAACCTAAAAAGCACAGCAAAGCATCTCAGGTGAAAATACAGTTTTTAGAAGATGTTTGGAAAAAAGCAGAGAGGACTCCTGCTAATTTTGGCCTAGAGATCCAAGACCTAAAAGCACAGGGATTTAATGTGGAAGACAAAACTCTTCAAAACAAAACAAAACAAAACCTAGCTTCTGATTTTTAAGAAAAGAGCTCTCTTTTTGCACATGCCATGTTCCTTAGAATCATTCCATCCTGGGTGCTCATAAAACTAGAGGGGCTTTCACACATGTTGAATGAACCTGGGGGGGGGGTCTGGGGGCCATGCAGTCACCCACCACTGTCATCTGGGCTGTTATCATAACCACACTCCTTTGACATTTGCACAGCCTTTGGATATTGAAGGCCATTCTACTTCTATATGTTATGTCAAAAGTTCATTTCTTCACTGCCTTTTAGCCAAAAAGGCCCCCAAGGCAACTCATAAGGATAATACAAAGGATAATTCAGGCAAAATAAATAAAAAATAGTGTGGAAAAAATTAAAACAAAATCAAAAATGCATTCACATACCTTCCAAAAGGGAGTACCCAGCAAAATATCAGAGATTGCAGGAGCAGTTCCTCCCATAGCTGTCAATGTTTCCCTTTTTTACAGGGAAATCCCCTTATTCCAAACAGGATTCCTCGCAAGAAAAGGGAAATGTTGACAGCTATGGTTCCTCCTTATAAGAATCTCAGGTAGGGGTGATGAGGTGGCGGGGCAGAAAGTAGCCTCTTGATGGACCCAGCACAATTTATTGTAGCAACCTGCAGTTTGTGGGCAGAGCTCCTACACAAGAGGAAGCACCTTACTAGAGAGGCGCCATCCTTGTACGGAGAAGCCATACCAATATGTCTGTGCAGACGCCAGGGAAACATAGAAGCAGCAGTGGGTGGCTCTAGGCAACCTTGCTACACATTTCAGTGTGTAGAGGGACTTAGGTGAACTCACCACTGTCGTCGTGTCCCATAGCTTTCATTCGAAAGCCCGGCTGTTTTACTGAAGAGGGCAGAAGTTGAAATGTTTTAACTAATCAAATCTGTATAATATTTTTTGTACAGAACAATGGGAGTCATGAAGTTGGATGTCAGAATGCTGTGTTGTTATGATGATGCTGTATATTATAATTTTGTCGCATGCCACCCTAATTTCCAAGGTGTGTGAGATTCCAGGGGTTGATTACCCAGGGTTCGTGTTTCCTTTTGGAATGAGGCACAGCAGAGACTGTGGTGTCTTTATGAAATATGGTTTATTTACACACATATATACTACCTGAGCCTATGATGGAGGGGTTCACGGCATTAACACCCCCAAAGGAGTCTTGTTCCTCTTGTAGCTACAGCCTTGGATTCAAACAGACAGCAGGCATGGTTCTGACCTTCTCTCTAGCTTGCTCTGCTCTTTGTCTTTTTCTTTCTAACTATCACGAGTTGGCCATTTACCGTCTCACACTGAGCCCCTTTCCTTTGTTCCCCTTAATGGCCCATCACTCCGGCGATCACCTCATCAGACTAATATTTTAACACTTGCTGGATCCAGGGGCTAGAAGTGTCTTGGCCATGGGTAGGCAAACTAAGGCCCAGAGGGCCGGATCCAGCCCAATTGCCTTCTAAATCAGGCCCGTGAATGGTCCAGGAATCAGCATGTTTTTACATGAGTAGAATGCGTCATTTTATTTAAAATGCATCTCTGGGTTATTTGTGGGGCATAGGAATTCGTTCATTCCCCCCCCCCCAAAAAATATAGTCCAGCCCCCCACAAGGTCTGAGGGACAGGGGACTGGATCCCTGCTGAAAAAGTTTGCTGACCCCTGGTCTTGGCATACAGCCTACATTCCCCCCCCCCCCTTAAGCTCACAACACTATGATAAGCGCAACATTTTAACATTCTTCATTTTATCTTGTGTTTTATGTGATGCATTTTATGATTGATATTGTATACCATGCTGTGGTCTGTTGGACAGAAGATGAGGTCATGTTTGTATGTGTGTGTGTGTACAGTGGTACCTCGGGTTACAGTTGCTTCAGGTTGCATACGCTTCAGGTTACAGACTCTACTAACCCAGAAATAGTACCTCGGGTTCAGAACTTTGCTTCAGGATGAGAACAGAAATCATGTTCTGGCAGTGCGGCAGCAGCAGGAGGCCCCATTAGCTAAAGTGGTACCTCAGGTTAAGAACGGACCTCCAGAACAAATTAAGTTCTTAATCCGAGGTACCACTGTACATACACAAAGAGAGAACTTCTAGTGACCGTTGTACCTAATCTGATGGCTTTAGTCATTCTCACTGCTGCCCTTAAACAGACTCCCCTCCATTGCTAATTTCAAAGACGCATCGCACTGAACATCACAAGGTATAGGATTTCATGTAGCACTAAACATACCTATCCAGAAGTTTCCAACCACTTGTTTTGATCTTATTAATATTCCTTGGTGCAAATGCATCCCTTCACTAACAAACCCCAGGGTGGAGCATAAGGCTCTCCCTAGAGCTGCTGTCAAGCTTCCAAACAGTTCAGACTTCCCAGTCGCTTACTAACTTGAGCCGCTGGTAGGAAGCTGAAACCAAAGATGTACAGATCAGATAACACCAGCCTGAGATTTGGTCTAATCCTGCAGGGCTCTTAACATTTTTGCTCCACCAAGTATTATTTTGCTCCCTTAGTTCCTGTGTCTAGGCAATCACAAGTTCCATCTGAGGCTGTTTACCCGTGGCATGCAGCACAAACAGATTGTGCTGCTTCCAATGCTTTTCAAAGAAGGAGAGGGTTTGATATGTGGAGGGCTGTTGGAAGAGCGAGTCCAGCTCCTGACCTGTACCCACAACTCACAGATTATGTATGGTTAGCTCCGCCTGTTTCTCTGTGAGAGATCTTGAGAATCCAGGTTGGTATTCCCTTGGTATTCCATGAAATTGTATTAGTGGTTTTCTAACAGGGGACGCGGGTGGCGCTGTGGGTTAAACCACAGAGCCTAGGACCTGCCGATCAGAAGGTCAGCGGTTCGAATCCCCACGACAGGGTGAGCTCCCGTTGCTTGGTCCCTGCTCCTGCCAACCTAGCAGTTCGAAAGCATGTCAAAGTGCAAGTAGATAAATAGGTACCGCTCCGGCGGGAAGGTAAACAGCGTTTCTGTGTGCTGCTCTGGTTCGCCAGAAGCGGCTTAGTCATGCTGGCCACATGACTGTCTGCGGACAAACGCCGGCTCCCTCAGCCAATAAAACAAGATGAGCACCGCAACCCCAGAGTCGTCCGCAATTGGACCTAATGGTCAGGGGTCCCTTTACCTTTAACAGTGGCCAGCCAGATGCCTGTGGGAAACCTGCAAGCAGGACCTGAGCACAAAGGCACCATCCACTCCTATGGCTTCCAGTGTCAGGAGCTTGTCCTGCTCTTGAGTAGGACCCTGGCAGAGACACACGCCCAACTGGAATGTTCCCTGCCTCTGGTCAATCGTTCAGGAGCTTCAGAAGCTTTCTTTTGCCCGAACATAACAGCGACTGATCTGCAGCGTCTTCACAGCTTGTGTAACAGACCACAGCAACTCAGCCTTTTGGCTAATCTACGTTTATTTACATATAAACACACACAGAGCACTGCAACATGGCATCAGACAGCAAAGAGAAAGAGCAAAGGACAATAGTCCCACTTCACGGAACACAGTAACACAAATGTCCTGTCTCCGTCACTTCCCACTCTGTGGAATGAAAACATACACCATCATGTGATAGACAATAATCCCATGACTGCAATCACAGAACAGGAATTCTAACATCCAGGACCTGCTATTCAGAAGCAAGTGCTGCATGAAGAAGCACTTCTTTTGTCTGTACAGTCAAGTCTTAGCTTACACAGGGGTTGTGTTCTGGGGAAAGTGCATAAAGCCAAAATCCCCATATAGTCAAAACACACTTTCTCAGGACCACTGCACATTCTTCTTTTCTTGTGCACCTCCAAATACTCTTCCCAGGTGAATGCAATGGGGGGTGGGATTGCCAACTAACCACACCCGGGATGACTGACCCTTTTTCATTTTTACTTTTTTTCAGCCAGGTGTGCAAAGCTGAATTCACTAAAGTTAAATGCACTTACGCTGCAAGTCAACTGCATTGAATTTTCAAACATTCAGCTTCACTGGTTATTCACAAGTTCTAGTGCTGTTTCTTACTTAAAATTTATGACAAAGCTAAATACAAACACATACTCTCTGAATACACATTAGGAAAATATAAGATCAGAATGAACAATAGCCAAAATCAAATTAAGTATATAATTATATAAAAACGCACAGACGTTACTAATTTCTCCGAATAATTTTGTATTTGGAAGGTATAAGAAAGCAGAAAGGTTGATTATTCATATGCAACATAAAATTCCACCACTCTGCTAAATAGTTCTCCTTGCCCTCTTTAACATGCACAAATAGTAAGTTTCTCAGAAGTTGCTATAAATAAAGCTTGTGTATGCCAGTTTATCTAAAGTAATTGATGAAACAGTTTTCCATCCCTGTGAAATATCTAGGCGTGCTGCTACCATCAAATAAATAATTATGGGTCTGCAAACAGTACCAGCATTTTCTCCTATCAAATACAGAGAATAAGCATAACCTAGGATCTGTTGCCACTCTGTCTTCTGCGATGACATTAATGTCTGTGACCACTTGTTCCCAAAAGGCTTTTACTGTTGGACAGGTCCATCAGCGGAGCCAGTAAGTGGTTTTCCCAAGTGGCGTTTTCACCAGCACAAAGCATTACCATGTGTTGGTGGCAAAGTTCATCAGCTATTGTAGAAGATGCAGGTTGATGGAGGCCTACGCAGGCCTAGTTTGGGATGTGAGTTCAATGGCCTTTGGTTCATATAGTTTTCTCTGTTTGCCCTTTCTCCATAGTCACTTAACGCAATCAAATGCAAAATGATTTTCCTTTCAAATAAAAAGAGGAAAAAAGGCGAAATGGAGGTGATGGTTCTTTAATACAAGCTCCTCTATTTCTCATAATTTTGCAGTGGTAGCAGATTCATATTTAAATGCCATGTGAATAATTTAGAAATATTTTACATCTTTTATACATCTGGAATTCAATGTAAAACAGCTCTTGTGTAAGAGGAGCCAGTAAAATCAGGAATGAAAGCTTCTGAAATGCTGAAATTGGACAGGATTTTATAGGCCAAATTTTGAAATGTGAGGTAAGGCAAAGGGGTACAAAACTACAAAGGAATTATTTATTGTGAAGGCACGGGGGAGAACCAGGAATTAGAGTTGGAGTGCGGCTTAAAGAAATCACAAAGAGAGCTATAGCCAGCACTAGTTTTTCTCAGAGAGTAGACCTACTAAAACAAATAGGCATGGCTAACTTAGGTCCATTAATTCCAATGGTTGTGCTCTGAGTATAAGTTAGTTGGATGCAGTGCAGAGACAGCGGGTGACGTGATAACTCACCATCCCTGGGGCCATAGCTTCTAGAACCTATTATGTCAACATTTCTACACTATCACAACCAGTTAGTTGATGCTGTCCTGGAAAACGCTGTGTGTCAGGTACCATATGATGAACATAGCAGGGCTAATTCACTGCACGGAGGCCGTTCCCTTTGGGTCTCCGTATTATGTTTTCAACATGTGCTCTGGCTGTTAGACAATAGGCTTAATCTTGGTAGGCAAAAACCTTTTAAAGTTTAGACCTTGCTAATATAAATATTTTAACACATCATTAATGGCCAAGCGTGGGACTTTATAGGCCAGACGTCTTGTAAAGTACAAGAGGAGTTCCTAAAGAACACAGATTGCTGCTTTTTGTTCTACATGCCAGCAGAGGTTGGCTGATAATATCGAAAACTTCACTTAGCAAGTGACACAACACATGCAGTCTGAAAGGAGGAATTTGCAAATCTGCCGATTCTGATTTTGTCCCAAGTTCTGATTATTTTCCAATCTTAAGTTCAGTCCACCACATTTTCACATCAATTTGCATTTTTTTTATAAAAAAGGGATTTATGAAAATTCTACCAACATTTTAGTGTGAATGTTGGCCAATATACACATTCCTGTATGTTATTTGGACTAAGTGATCATTTATACATACACTCCACCCTAGTAGTTTTGTCGATGGCTGGAGAACTGCTTTGCAAAATTCAGAGAACTGTAAGTTTCAAAGGATGGCTGCATTTCTGTTTATTGACTGAACAGAAATGTAGTTTTAATTCATCACATTTTGTCAGCCATGCATGTATTGCTTTCATAGGATGTGTTTTGTGCAGCCAGCCTGTGTTCATATTCTTCATTGGATGCAGTTCAGCTAACCTAAATGCACCATGTTCATTCACTATACCGGATCAACTGACTGCTTGCAATGGTTTCATTGGGAGGAGTTCACCATGGGAGGAAAGCTCTGCTTGCTTCAGAAGTGGATTGTTGCTGGATGGAGCAGAGGCTGTATCCTAGTTTCACAGCACGTGGGTCCCTGTTGCTTACCCAGAGAGGGAAGCGACAAGGAGGTCAGTACTGTGTAAAAACACAAGAAGTTTCATGCCTCCATCTCTGTCACTGCATGAAAAGCTAATTGCAAGCTCTTTGGGGCACAGAGTTGTCTTGTGCTCTATAAGGCACAATACATTTCCATTTCCATCTCCGCCATATTAAGCAGTTGGTCCCTTACCTTTCTCGCCCTGATCTGGTCACAGTGATCCATGCGACTGTCACGTCCAGGCTTGATTACTGTAACTCGCTCTACACGGGGCTGCCCTTGTAGCTCACCCAGAAATCCCAGCGGGTGCAGAATGCCGCAGCGAGGCTCCTTACTGGGTCCTTGCCGTGGGATCACATTCATCCAGTGCTTGACCAACTGCACTGGCTCCCGGTGGAGTACAGGGTCAGGTTTAAGGTGCTGTTTTTGACCTTTAAAGCCCTATGTGGCCTAGGACCCATGTCCTAGGCCACATAGGGACCGCCTCTCTTAGTATGCCCCGCAAATGCACCTTAAGGTCCACAAATGACAGCACCTTGGAGGTCCCAAGTTGCAAAGTGGTTAGATTGGTCTCAACTAGGGCCAGGGCCTTTTCAGTACTGGCCCCGATTTGGTGAAACGCTCTGTCACAAGAGACTAGGGCCCTGCAGGACTTGACATCTTTCCGCAGGGCCTGCAAGACAGAGCTGTTCCACCTGGCCTTTGGTTTGGACTCAGTCTGACCCTTATGTTTCCCTCTCCTTATGGTTTTGATCTATGGGCTACTATTAAAATGAGGCTGCATTTTAAATTATATTTTAACCTGTAATTTAAATGGGCTTATTTATTTATTTATAATTGTAATTTTACTGGTGTTAGCCGCCCTGAGCCTGGCTCTGGCCGGGGAGGGCGGGGTATGAATAAAAATTTATTATTTATTTATTATTATTACACTGTTGGCCCTATAGAATCAATAGTAATTAAACCTTTTATATCACTTTCAGTATTCCATTATGCTTTATCATCTCACCTGCTGAGTAGGCTGCTAACATTTCCATCGAATTTAAGAGCGACACGTGTCCCTTATTTATGTTTATGGCTCAACTGGCTCTCACCAAAGGCTGTTTATCTACTGTTGAATCATGGCAGGTCCTTTTCAGTGGTGGTTGCCTATTTGTGGAAAACCCTCCATGGCGAGGTGTGCCTGTCTCTGTTGTTACTGATTTTTTTAAGGAAGAATTTGAAAACATTCCTGTTTACTCAGGCATTTGATGGTTGAACAATACTGTTCCTGTCAACCTTGAGATCACTGGATGAGATAATGTTTTCAACTGCTTTTAGGATGCTTTTAGGATGCTTTGACTGTTTTCAGAGTGCTTGTTTTGTTGCTGCTGTGTTTTCCAAGCTGGGCTTCTTCAAGAGGAATGGTGGGATATACATTGAATTATTGCTGTTATTGTTGAGGCTTACAACGGCCCTGTGAGGTAGATTAGGAGATAACCAAAGACACCTAGCAAACTGCAGAGACAACCCCTCTACTCCATACACCAAGCCAGTTTCGCCAGCACGGCCTCTGGTTGAGTCACAAACACTTTGAGACAGAAAGTATGCTTAGAAACTTGCATTCATTGAGTGGTATGTTTCCTAAGAATGAACAAAGTAGGAATCAATCTCTGGCTCTTTTCAAACAGAAGAACTGTTCAGTGTTCTTGCTCATCTAAAATAAGTTGTCTTCTGCCAGGTTGAGTGAGCGAGCAAATAAGTATATTGAGTACACTGATTGTATGAGAAGAAACTGAAAGTGAATGCACTGCATTCAAGAATTTCATTGCAAGAAACAAGAAGGCTGCAAGTGTTGTTTTAATTAAACCTGAAGTTAAATCAAATGGAATGGTCATGGCTATATACCTTCTCCCTCCCTCTCTTTCAACAATGGTACCATACGGCCTGATCCCATCTTTGCCAAGGGTGAAGAGTCTCAGTTTCCACAACACCTCCCCACTACAACTTTTTTTTCTTGCCCCACCTCCACTCCTTTAATATCTACCTTACTTTTCGCCCTATAGGACACATTTCCCCCCCTCCAAAAATTAAGGGGAAATGTGTGTGCATCCTATGGAGCGAATGCAGGCTCCTTGGCTTCAGCGATAGCAACGCGAGGCCTCCGAAGCGCAGAGGGAGCGCTCCCTCTGCGCTCTGGAGGCTTCATGTTGCTTTCGCTGAAGCCTGGACAGCGAGAGAGGTCGGTGCACACCGACCCCTCTCGCTCTCCAGGCTTCAGGGATAGCCACCTAAAGCCTCTGGAACACAGCGGGAGGTCCTGCTGCGCTCTGGAGGCTTTGGGTTCCTTTTGCTGAAGCCGGGAGAGCAAGACTCTCCTGGCTTCAGCAGAGAGGGAGAGCTGCACAGCGCCCCTTCAGCCAAGCATGAGGAGAAATGGAAGGGGCTCCGTTTCTCCTGCCGCTTCACTGAAGGGGCGCTGAGCAGACGGGGATAATTTTTTTTCTTGTTCTCCCCCTCTAAAACAAGGTGCGTCCTATGGTCTGGTGAGTCCTATAGAGCGAGAAATACGGTATTCCTGCAAGAAACGCTGTGGTACATATGTTCAAAAGTAATGGGTTGTCTGGGATTTTGCTCGTCTCTTCCTCTTGTGAAGTACAGCTCCCACACTGGCCTTGCCATCGCCTCAGTCGGCCATGCAACTTGGAAGATTAAATTTAGATTGCAGATGTATGCTCTTGTGATACTGGAGATACTTGTCAAGCCTTCTGAGAAGTGTGTGTGTGTGTCTAATGACCTTCAGAGCGGGATCTCTCATCAGTTTTCTATAGCGTTTTCTTGGGAAATAAATCTTTTCGTGACAAGCAATAACCATGTGTACATTTAAGGAAACCCCGAGGATTTTCCCTATTGGCCATAATGAGGCTTCCAGTAAATCCTTCAAGTCAAACATTCCCAAGTGTTCCCCTCCCCCACTTTCCAGATGTTTTAGCAGCTTATCTTCCTCACTGCTTGCTCTAAAGCTGATCTTCCTAGCTCCTTGCCTTGTGCCCTCTCTGCAAGAATATATATCTACAGGCATCCAAGTCCCTGCTGTTTGGAAATATCAGTGACCCTAAAGGAGGCAATCATGTCTTCAGTACAAACCATCAGCCCCCACTGTGTTCTTGTTTCTCATTTTACCTTTTTCTTCTTTCTTGTGACATTTATGGAAATCAGGCTGCAATCCTACATATGTGAACTTACCAGGGAGTAAGTCCTAGTGAACTCAGAGGGACTTACATCTAAGTAGACATGAATGAAATTGCTCTGTGAAACTCCTAGGTCGCAGGGAAGTTGACCAGATTTCTTCCTTTTTATTTTATTTTAATTTTTTATATTTACATTTATATGTGCACAAAATTTCTTCTTCATAATGAAACACCCACCTTTTCCTGCTTATGACAGAGACATAGACACTCAAACCGATTTATGTGTACATATGCCTCTTCCGTCTTGTTTGTATTATTTTACATTATACTTTGAGGTTAAATTTAAGCTGTAATAACTTAAATATATCCTTATCAATCATAAGTGTCAATGAATTGGTTGTTTTGCATACATATTTAAAAGGGATTTATTTATTTATTTGAGTATGCATGAATGACCACTAGCATAGATGATTTTGAAAGAAAAAGTAACAAACTTATAGGGAGGGACAGGCCTCGGATAGCCCTTCCGTTAGACAGTGTGACAACTGCCTTAGTTGGCAGGTGCTGGATCTGTAGAACAGAACTCTGTGTGGCAGCAACCTTCGCTACCTCTCTCAAACTAGTGTCCTGCTCCTAGGTGTGCTGGACGAGTTGCCCCACTGCCAACACTGAAGGTATACATACATTTGAAACCCATTGACAGACTTTGGGGGATCAGATCCCTCCCCCGGTGGCAGTGATTAAGAAGATCAAACAAAAGGAGCATTCTTACCAGAGTTTCTTTAATAATCACAGTGAGGGACAAGGAATGCATATCCCTTTAAAAATGGCGTTGCTCCCTGTTAAGGTTTACGCCCTCTGTCCCCCTTCTTCTACGTCACTCCTACGTCTGGTAACCTGAGCTTGTTGCCTATGCGCTTTCTGTTCTATCACTCTCAGAGCCCGTCTACTCCTAGGCGGGTGTATGTGTCAGGAATGCTGTCCAAGGACACTGAATCTGCCAGCTGTCTCTCTCCTGGTGTGCCCTCTTCTAGCTGTTCCTCACCCAGTATTTCCCAGCTTCTCCCCTCTGGACTACGCCCCTCTTCAAACCACTCTTCTAAATCAATACTGTCCTCCTGCCCTTTGGAAGGTTCAGGAGAAGGGGGCGGTGGCTCCCACCATTCCTCCTCAGTCCAGCCCCAGACGCCCATGTATACCACTTTAACAGCCAGGCATCTTCCAAAGAATCCTAGGAACTGTAGGTTAGGAGACCCCTCACAGAGTGACAATTCACAGTACTCTTACCAAAGTACAGTTCCCAGGATTCATTGGGGGAAGCTGTGACTGTGGCGTGAAAAGTGCTATAGGCATATGTGGTGGATGTGACCAAAGTATGATTCAGCTGCCGGCCCAATTGGCTTCCATATGCAGAGTGGAGGAGGGCGCCATCTTGCACTTCCCTCCAGGCAGCGAAATGTCTTGTGCCAGCCCCAAAGAGCCTGTATCCAATGACTGTTTAGCCATGACCTCTCCATGGAGACCTCAGATTCATGCTCTGTGTACCTCTGCTTGGGGGAGTAGAGAGCATGTGAGGGTTGTTAGCTTTCATGTCCTGCTTGTGGGCCAATATCAGAAACAGAAGATACACAGAAGACTGCACAAAGAAGGTAGGTCTTGTGTTCTTATAGATACACTTTGAATTCCTTACTGACTTATTCACAAAACGAATCTTCAGTGGTTTTGCTCTTAGCAGCTGCTAAGCCCTTTAATTTATCCAAGTCATTTACAATTTCTGATGGAACTGTTAATGGTGTGATGTGCACAGTGGAGAGGGAGGAATCTGAAAGGCTTAAATACTTTCTTTTTGTTTACTGCTGCTGTTTGTAATTTGTTTGTGGTTTTTTGTTTTTTTGTTTTTTTACTTCTCTCCCCAGAGGCAGAAAGCTGTGTTTGGAATATGTCATTGCCATGTCCCTAACCCCTTTATCATGTTGATGCAGTGTAGATTGAAAGAGCGAACTGCAGCCCACCCAGGGGGGGACGCAGGATTGCTACCAGCTTTCAGTTCAAAGTACCTGCCTGTGATATGAAACATACCATAAAATTAATGCTTTCCAGATGTCCCCAAGAATTCTCCACCATCCATTTCACCTACGTGAATGTTACTGAGTAGGAAATGTTTTTTCCTTTCACCTCATTGTCCTTCTTAGCTAACACCCGACACTTTGATGGATTTAGTTGCTACTAGAATGTGTAAGCTAGTTGTGGTCATATGTTCTTGCCAGCAGCAGCAAGAGATTTTCTTTTCTTTTTTAAAACGAAACGGCTTTAAATACTGGTGTTGGGAGTTAAAAGGACATTTTTGGTAAGCGCTTAATTCTGCTACTGAGTTACTCCGTTGAGATTCCAATCCAAAAGCGGGCAAGGGCGGATGCTAAAGATGTAAGTACAGTGGTACCTCGGGTTACATGCGCTTCAGGTTACATACACTTCAGGTTACAGACTCCGCTAACCCAGAAATAGTACCTCGGGTTAAGAACTTTGCTTCAGGATGAGAACAGAAATCGTGCGGCAGCAGCGGGAGGCCCCATTAGCTAAAGTGGTACCTCAGGTTAAGAACAGTTTCAGGTTAAGAACGGACCTCTGGAACGAATTAAGTACTTAACCCGAGGTACCACTGTACCACTTCTGGCTGGTTTGCCAGTGTCCCTGGCACCACCAAAATAGGAGTGGAAAACACTGGTGCCAACTCCAGTTTTCTGGGCACCCACAAAATTTTCACAGTGTGTCCCTGGTCTCCACCACCACTGCCTTAGCACCGACTCTCCAGAGCTACAGCGAAGACTAGGCCAGAGCCTCCACCTCCACTGCAGGGCCTCTGTTGGGGCCCATTGTGGCCCCCGGGGTGCGGCTGCAGCAGGCCTCAACAGAGGTCCTGCGACAGAGGCAGAGACCCCAGCTCCTCCATGGTGCCAGAAAGCGGCACCAGTGGGCAGAGGTCAAGCAGCGTGCACGATGTGTGATGTGACATCATTACATCATGGCACATCGTGCGAACCACTGAGCACCCGCAGTCTAGGGCCCAAGTTGGCGCCCCTGGTAGGAAAGGCTACTTGCTGATACCTTGAAGAGCCATTTCCCCTCAGTTAGATAAATCAGTTGTCCTACTCAGTAGAAGGCAGCTTCATATGTTCACCCTGTCCCTCGGCCTCACCTGCACCACAAAATGGGAAATTGGCGGCTGCCGCGGAGTGTGTGCAAAAATCATGTGCAGCCCTCCAAGCTCCTTGGAGTAGGGCAGGATATAAATATATGTTCTGATTTGGTCAGAAATAACAGTTATTTATGACTGTAATTTACCGTATTTTTCGCTCCATAAGACGCACCTGACCATAAGACGCACTAGTTTTTAGAGGGGGAATGCAAGAAAAAAATATTCTTTAAAGGGAGCGCTGAGCAGAGCCTGTATGCATCCCAGGCTATGCTCAGCGCTCCCTTTCACAAGCCGCGTGGAGCGTGTGTGCGGCACTTGCAGGCTTTTCCCCGAGGAGGGAGAAGGGCAGCCCATCACTGACAGGCTGCCCTTCTCCCTCCTCGGGGAAAACCCCCAAGAGCCACACACACACACACACACACACACACACGCTCCACGTGGCTCTTTAAAGGGAGCGCTGAGCATAGCCTCCCACCTGCATTCGCTCCATAAGACACACATACATTTCCCCTTACTTTTTAGGAGGGAAAAAGTGCATCTTATGGAGAGAAAAATATGGTAATCAAGTTAAGGCCCATCTTGCTGTCTTGTAGAGTCCTTGAAGGGTGGGGAAGTGGAGAGAGCCCGATCCACAGTCAAGCAGGATGAACATTTTGTGAAATAAATCCATCCTGCGTTCCTGCCCAGGTGGTAGCTTGCATTGCATCATTGGGCCCCTATCCTCTGGCACTCCAGTTAACTCTACAGGGCTGGCACTGCAAACCTGATTCATGCCTGGGTTGGCCTGATCCTGTGTTTTGGCAGGCCTGATGTGAGTTGACACAAAGGAAGTCAGGAAGCAGTTGGATCTAACCGATTGCCCCATGGAACAGGTTCAGTAGAGCGGGGCAAAATGAGGACCACAATGATCTCCTTAGCAAAGCTTTATTTTGTTTGGATTTATGCACTGCCTTATTTTGCACACAGAGTAATAAAATATGTGCTGTGCATATCCAATGGGTACATTGGAAAGATGTAAATGCAGAGGAGTCATTTCCAAAGTCAAGTTTTGATTTACTTAAGTTTTATATGGATCACTTTTTAGAAACTTGGAGCCAGTATTATATAGCTTTGATGTGTTCAGTTTTTAATTTCTTTACAGATTTTCCCATCAAAACTAGTTTTATAGGCGACCTTAGTGTTTAGGACATAACTTAGGATGTAACCTAGACTAGGCATCAGAACTGCTGAGACAGACATCAGTTTTTAATAGTGATCAATCATGCTGGTGTGATTAAATCTTGTAGCAGCATGGGTGTTTCCGATGCTCTTATAGGGTCAGGGCCAAACTGCCTTTCCAACATATGCTTTAATTGGATGTATTGCCATTGCGTTTCACTGGTTAATCCATATTTTACTTGCAAAGTCTTATATTCCACAAATTTGTAATTTTCATCAATTAATTAATTGATTCAATGTCAAAATATCTTTTTTCATCCAATTTTGCCAAATGATTACTTGATTTCCAATTTTTAATTTTGGGTTGGCCCATATTGTTAATTTCTCATGCTGATAGGGGTCATCCTTATTATTATTATTATTATTTATATTCATCCAAACTTTTACAGGTGCTTTAATAGTCTCCAGGATAATAGGATATTTCATAAAATTGGAGCCGAGTTTAGTCCACCCTACAAGAGGTTCAAAGAAACTATATTCGAGAGTAGCCCAACTGTATTGGTTTTTTAACGAATACGAATACAATAACCATTAAACACTTATGCAGCAGTACAGGTAATGGTGTTTGTTTTTCTTGAATGGGGAGGTATTCCTAAAGGCCTTGCACCTTCCCCTCTGAGAGTGCAATTGACTAAACTACAAGCAACTGTGATCAGAGCTCTATTCAGAAGACCCCCTCATACATTCTACCAGCACATAAATGGGACTACATCAGCTAGCAGATGGCCCACTCTGTCTCACCATGCTTCCGACACATGAACATCTGCAAAAAGGAATCCCTTATTTGAACAGACCCTCCAAGTGTCCCTATTTTCCAGGGACTGTCCTAGATTTACAGAAGCCATTCTTTTCTGATTTGATCCTGGAATGTCCCGCTTTTCCTTAGGATGCCCATATTTCCATCACAGAAATGTTGGAGGGTATGGTAAGGTAAAGGGACCCTTGACCATTAGGTCCAGTTGTGACCAACTCTGGGGTTACAGCGCTCATCTCGCTCTATGGGCAGCTCTATGGTCATGTGGCCAGCATGAGTAAGCCGCTTCTGGCGAACCAGAGCAGCGCACGGAAACGCCGTTTACCTTCCCGCCAGAGCGGTTCCTATTTATCTACTTGCACTTTGAAGTGCTTTTGAACTGCTAGGTTGGCAGGAGCTGGGACCGAGCAACGGGAGCTCACCCCGTCACAGGGATTCGAACCGCCGACCTTCTGATCGGCAAGTCCTAGGCTCTGTGGTTTAACCCACAGCGCCACCTGTGTCCCCTGGAGGGTATGGTAGGACGACTTATTTTTTCATCATGTTAGAGTGCATGGAGTTATGCGATTCCTGAGCCAAGGCGATAAGTAACCATACAACCTTTAGAAGACATCTGATGGCAGCCCTGTATAGGGAAGTTGTTTAATGTTTTATTATTTTTTAAATATATGTTGGAAGCCGCCCAGAGTGGCTGGGGCAACACAGTGAGATGGGCAGGGTATAAATAATAACATTATTATAATTATGTCCCTATTTTCATCTGGGAAGTGTTGGAGGGTATGTGATCAGGGTTCCGCTTCATCCGGATGATTTCATAGCTACAGCTGTACATGCAACTTTTGCACTCTGCATATTAATGTCAGCAGGTAGGCCAAGTCAAAGAGTTTGGTATCAGGGGCCTGGCTAGTTGGCCCCTTCCCACTAGAATGTTGATATACCTTGTGAGCCAGTCATCTGAATAGGGTTCTGGTCTTGTCCCTTTCACCAGATAACCGCAGAGAAATTGAATAGTTGGGGAAACAGCTTCCCTCTTCTCTGCCTTCCCTACTGTTTTTTCTTTAGTTATCATTTTATGCAGCAAGCTTGATCAGAGCTAATGTCACGTTAGCCATAAATTGTACCAGTTGTCTTACTGAAATGATCTGCACACTCTCTTAGGAGGTCAAAGTAGTAACCAGCTGTACTGGGCTGATCCAACGTTCTCAACCATTAATGTACAGAGGAACCATTGTGGTGCTTCCTTGCAGAAATATATACAGGCCCTGGAAATACTAACGATGATTTGGAAGAATGGTGATTGGGTAAAGGGGATCATAGAAAAAAAATATTACTATTCATTTCAAATATGTTGTTGCGTACTGCTAATTAATTTTTAAACAGGCTCACTAGGGACCTCATTGCTAAAACATGACGATTTATCCGCTGGTAGAATAACTGTTAATCCACAACAAAACAGAAAGGAACCTCGTGAAGCCTGGGTCTCGCTCTGCAGGCACAATTTGCTACATTTTTTTTACATTAAAAAGTTTTAATGGAACTTCAGAAAGATTTTAAGGTTTCAGGAGATGAGCGCTTCCAAATTTGGAAATGTACCAGCATGATTGGAGCAGTGGTGATGGGGATTACTCTTTAAGGAAAGGGTGTCTCAGAAAACAGAAAACATAAGGCCAGTCAGTGTGTAGGTTGATATTTGAAGATACATCCCTTGACTGTATGAGGGAGGAAAAATTGCTGTGAAACATCATGAACACCCACACTAGCATCAGTTGATTCTCCTTCTTCTTAGGCGAGCATCAGTTTTCATAAGGCCACAATTAAGAATACTTGGAGCCCTTGTAGAGATAACCCCAGATCTCCAAGGATTCTCAAGAGAGGAGACAGATACTCTCCTCACACAGCTTTCAGAGGTGATCCAAGAACCAAGACAGGGATTTGGTGCTGAGGAACATACAGAAGAAGTACAAGACAGCCCAAAATACCTTGTTGCCCAGGCCAGATCCCAACCCAAACAGGAGGCGTTTTACCTTGCAAGTACAAAAGCAAGGATCATCCAGTTTGCAAATTAAGGGTTAATTCTGTTTAGTGTGAGCATCAACTAGCCAAGAGGGAAAAAGATGGAAGTGTTGCTTAGCAACCAGTCAAAGTGTCATGATCTTCAGTGAAGTAGCACATGTTCTGATTGGCCGTGTAGTTCTGAGGGAACTTTCCTCTGTATATTTGGTTGCATGTCTTCCTTCTCAGTGCAAGGCCTGAACTGAAAGACAAAACCTCTCTTTTCTTCTCTCCCCAAAGGAGACACTGTTTTTGTTCAGCTTGTTCAGCAAAGTGTTATCAGGACTTTTCTGTGTTATCAGAGACTGTGTCTGTGTTATATACAGTGGTACCTCGGGTTAAGAACTTAATTCGTTCCTGAGGTCCATTCTTAACCTGAAACTGTTCTTAACCTGAGGTCCACTTTAGCTAATGGGGCCTCCCGCTGCCGCCACCGCATGATTTCTGTTCTCACCCTGAAGCAAAGTTCTTAACCCGAGGTACTATTTCTGGGTTAGCGGAGTCTGTAACCTGAAGCGTATGTAACCTGAAGCGTCTGTAACCCAAGGTACCACTGTAAGTGATTTTGCTCACACTTTGCATCCAGGAGGGCCCAATGGAAGGCCTTTCCAAAGCCTGAGAGTATTCAGCTGCCTGCGTAGATGCTCCAGGCTGCATTTCTGATAGCTCACTACATGAGGCTCCTGCACATCAAAAGGTTCCTAGTTCTGGCCTCAGCAGCCCCTGGAAGAGCTTTTACGCTCTCAGCTGCTGCTTCCTCTCAGGCAAGCGCAGAAAGTGCTTCTTATTCTCTGCTGGGTTGTTGTTTGATTGTTACACCTTGCAGTTAAGGGCCCTTGGCTCCTGAGTGCCCAAAAGGACTATTATCAAAAGACTATTTCCAGACAACCTGGAGCAGGTTGCACCTTATGCCATCTGAGCAGAACCTGGCAGAATAGCATCCCCTGAATACATTTCTCTTGCTAGAAAGTCCCAGGAACAGAGTCTCCCAGTGATGAATGAAGTTCCACGTTTGAACCATGTTTGCATTCAATTCCTTTCTGAACCACATAACTTGTGCCAGGAAAACCATGTTGATAAAGACTCTCCTCCCTGAAAGAGAGGGGAGTGGTTGTGGACAGGAGCCCGAACACCGCTCCTAGCAGGGGGCGTTGCCCCCTGCCTCCAGCTCACCTGGCTGGCGCTCCTGCCCCCCCCGGTGGCCGTCCAACCAGGTGCCATGGGGGGGGCGTGTCCAACAGCCTTTATGCTGCAGTGCCAGCCTCTCCCTGGCCTCATTTCTCTTTGTCGTCCTGTGCGAGCGGTGAGCTGTGACCTTGCACACAATCTTGGCCTTCCTCATGGTGTTCGAGTTTCCTGGTTTTCGAGAAGAAGCATGCGTTGCGAGGAGCTTATGCCATTGCTGTGGGAGGAAGTAGCCAAGTTCGGGCTCCCGACATCCTTGTAATTCATTTGGGGGAGAATGACCTCGCTAACAGAAGGAGTGTGGACTTGTTGTGGAGCATAAAAAGAGACTTGAATGCATTGGCAGCCTTGTGTCCCAGAACAACGGTGTTCTGGTCCTCCTTCTTGGAAAGAACTGTTTGGCGCGGTGCGCAAAGCTGTATGGCCATTGAAAGAACCAGGAAACTCCTAAATCGGGCGGTAGCCCGTTGGGTGCGCTCTATGTATGGCCGAGTCATTTCATTTATCATGACCGTATCCGGATCGGCGACCAAGCTTTATACCGGAATGACGGCGTCCACTTATCGGATCTGGGGAACGACATTTGGTTAGCTAGTGTCAGCAAAAGCATCTGGGATTGGTTGCAGCTTTGAAGGTATTGGCGGCAAGCCTTTAGCTCGGGTGGCGGTTAGGCATTGGAATAATGTGTTGTGATGTGTCGAAGTGCTAGGTGTGGTCATCGCCTAAGCCTTCAATTTCTAGGGGTATTCCGTTAAAGGAATCTGGCGGTCGTGTATTCTGTCCGAAGCCTGCTTGGCGGGAGGCCATGGCACGACCCTCGGTGACTTCAGGGGTGAACCTATTGTTGGATTAGCATCAACAGGTGATGAACCCCTGGTGTATAAACCCACTTGTTTCGCGATCCAATGCCTAAGCCAATACCTTTTCATTGCTGTAATCAATAAAGTTGTGGCCTTTTCTAGCCCATTAACCTTATATCACGTGTCCCTGTGCCTTCATTTTACTTCGCGGGGGTCGGGTCCTCGAACCACAACATATTACTGAATCGTCTGGAAGGAAAAATTGACTTTCCCTGATCTCTGTTTCCGACCCATATAATAGTTTCCATAGGTTGCAGCCAATACTATCCGTAACTCCATAACCCACCAACATTTCTCTGATGAAAATAGGGGCATCCTATTCCATACCCTCCAACATTTCTCCAGTGAAAATAGGGACATTCTATTCCATACGCTCGAACATTTCTCCAATGAAAATAGGGAAAAGGGGGGACATTCCAAGATCAAATCAGAAACTGGGACGGCTTCTGTAAATCCGGGACTTTCCCTGGAAACATGGACACTTGAGGATCTGCTACTGAGAACACTCATTGAAAATGAATCAAGTTATGTCCATGAATTTCAGTGAGTCTATTCATAGGTAAAACTGACTTGGATCCTCCACCCGTCTTAGCATACCAGCCTTAAAACCATCACTTGCCACTTAAAGAGGACTTTCTCCCTGGATGCAAGTGTCCAGCACAGCTGAAACGACCAATAAATGTTGCATATGGGCTGTATGCTCTGAGCATGTGTGCCGTTGCCCATTCATTTATTCCTCCGCATCCCTCTGGGCTGCTCCCAGGCTTTTGTCACCGTCTCCTTACCCTAGCTTGCTGTGTGTGTCATTCTTATTTTATGTTTTCTGAGTCTGCTCCCACAGAAAATCTATTATTAGTCTCTAGGGTGAATGTCAGTGAGTAGGATTATTTATACATGTAAATCAGGAGGACTGGGGGATTGAAGTTATAATGACAGGTTCCTCCAGCCTGATGCAGGTGATTACGACGCGGCAGGTTTCGTTCTTTCTGCCAGAATCCATGTACCAATAGAGGCGATTTACTGTTGGTGCAGATGGGAGCGTTGGGCTGTAAATCTCAATGCTGGATGTGTCCACTTGCTTGTTTCTCAGGTTCTTTTTTTCCCTGATGATAAATCAAATCCCATGCTCTTCGAAAAGGGGAGAGAGAAAATGAGCATAATATGTTCATAGGCAGACCATGGCATTCATGGAAGAAAGAAATATTCTGAGCTTCCTGCTTTCACTCTTCCTTGAAAGCACACCATTGGAATGGTCCACTCTTTTATATTCTTTGTAAACCAGGGTGGCCAATGTGGGACCTTCCAGATTTTGTTGGACTCCGGCTCCCATCAGCCCCAGGCATCAGGGCCAATGGTCAGGGCTTATGGGAGCTATAGTCCAGCAATGTCTGGAGGGCACAACTGTGGCTATTCCTTGTGGGATGTAATACATAAGAGAGCCAGTGTGGTCTAGTGATTAAGAGCAGTAGACTCATAATCTGGTGAACCGGGTTCGCGTCTCCGCTCCTCCACATGCAGCTGCTGAGTGACCTTGGGCCAGTCACACTTCTTTGAAGTCTCTCAGCCCCACTCACCTCACAGAGTGTTTGTTGTGGGGGAAGAAGGGAAAGGAGAATGTTAGCTGCTTTGAGACTCCTGAAGGGGAGTGATAAAGTGGGATATCAAATCCAAATTCTTCTTCTTCTTCTTCAGTCAAGTACAACATTCCTTGTTTTCCTAGAGTGGACATGCAGGGGAATGTTTGGTCCAGCCAGTTAAAAACTTCCAGTTTCCTCCTGGATGGGACATACTTCCTTTGCATGTGACTAGAGGTGGGCGTGACCTTACCTGTCCAGGTAACAAAAGGACAAGGCACACTGCACACACACTCTCTTTGACTTCCTCTGTCGTTGGAGCAGCCTTTCAGCTAGAAATGCTCTGTTGGCTTGCAGTCAACAGAGGACACTGGGATTATCCCCGTATGGTATAGATCCACATGTATATACTTTATAACTAAGTCTGCCTCCTGGGATCCAACTGTGAACAGAATGCGAGTAAACTACTTTTATATACTTTACACAAGATTGTGGCGTGTTTATTCTTTTAAGAGGGATATAAGGGAACTTGCCAGCAACCTAATAGTGAGAGGCTTACACAAGCCTGCAACCAGTTATCTGCTGTGCATTTAAAGGGGGCATATGAAACTCTGCTAAGTAAAGGAACTTGCTAGTGCGAATTAGGAAGGATATTAGTAAACAATATATGCTCTCCTGCCTCCCTGAACATTCCCACATTCCTGCTGTAGATGGCCTTATGAGCAGAGGTGGGATTCCAGGAATACAGCTAAAAAAAGTTTGCAGGCGTCCGTCTGTCTCAAGAGACAACAGAGTGCACCTCTAGATGTGAAGCTATGACACTACAAAAGAAGACTTGTGAACATTTAGTTGAGGGCTTCATACGTCCGTCGAAATTAGCGTCCAGGTGGAATTTCATAAAATTGGTTAAAATGTTAGGGGAAACCCAGGCGTATGGCAACTCATGTCAGAAGTGTTGATTTTTTGGTGAATCCACCCCCCCCCCAAGCCCCTCACATAAGCTCAACAACTCTACCAAAAAACACTCAACAACTTTTCTGTCCGGATTTTCGCTTTTTGAAATATGACGATCCTAGTTTAGTTTCAGGCTTGAACTTTGCCACGCCTGAAAGATGGGCGTGGTTCGAAAAGCCTGATGAGCCAAACTTAAAAAAAAAATGTTTTTAAAGTAAATTTTATTAGTATTTTCCACACAACAACGCGAAAAATATCAAAAAATAACAAAACACAAAAAACCAGCATACAAAAAAACCCAGATCCATATCTTACACGTTAATAATGTAAACACTAAAAAGAAAAACAAACATTGACTTCCACCTATCCCACAGCACCTCTTTTACCTCTCATTGTATCTTCCTGTTTTCCTTTTTTCCTTATCATCTCTATCCTAGCATCTAGATATAAATCCCTCTTTCTTTCTTTTTTTTATAATAATATTTATTAAGTTTTTGTTTACACAATAAAAAACATACATAATAACATAGTATTTTCCAATATCCACATTTCATTCTCATCTTTGGACTTCCTCACATCTCTTGTTCCTGCATCCTAAACTCATAAATTTTACTAGCAAATTATTAAGTTGTTTCAATTCATATAATATATTTTTCCAATATTAAATCTCAGATTTTAGAATTTAAATCACCCTTTGGAAGACTTAGTTATAACAATTTATCCAAAATTTGTCTTTTATTTCAATTACAATTAGATTTGTATTCCTTGTAGCTAATTTGTTGGAGCCATTCTATTGCTAATCTTACATCTTTCTTAACATTCATACAATTTACAATATTTTTGTATATAGTCCTTAAATTTCTTCCATTCCTCCTCCACCAGTTCTTCTCCCAGATCTTGGATTCTGCTAGTCATCTCCGCCAGTTCCATATAGTCCATCAGTTGCATCTGCCATTCTTCCAGTGTGGGCAAATCTTGAGTTTTCCAGCTTTTGGCGATGAGTATCCTTGCTGCTGTTGTAGCATACATAAAAAAGGTTCGATCCTTCTTTTGCACACTCTGGCCGACAATGCCTAAAAGAAAGGCCTCTGGTTTCTTAGGGAAGGTATACTTAAATACCTTTTTCAGCTCATTATATATCATTTCCCAGAAAGCCTTCACTCTAGGGCAAGTCCACCAGAGGTGAAAGAATGTTCCTTCAGCTTCTTTACACTTACAACATTTATTGTCAGACACATGATATATCTTTGCAAGCTTGACTGGAGTTATGTACCACCTATATATCATTTTCATAATGTTTTCTTTCAAGGCATTACATGCCGTAAATCTCAAACCTGTGGTCCATAACTTTTCCCAGTCCGCGAACATAATGTTGTGCCCTATGTCCTGTGCCCATTTTATCATAGCTGATTTGACCGTTTCATCCTGTGTGTTCCATTTTAGCAGCAAGTTATACATTCTTGAAAGTAACTTAGAGCTGGGTTCTAACAGTTCTGTTTCTAACTTTGATTTTTCCACCTGGAATCCTAACTTTTTATCTGACTTAAAAGCTTCTTTAATCTGAGCGTAATGTAACCAATCTCGCACTTTCCCCTTTAATTTCTCCAAACTCTGCAACCTCCAATTGTCTCCATCTTTTTCTATTATTTCCCAATATTTCGGCCATTTGGCCTCCATATTGAGTCTTTTCGGGGCCTTAGCCTCCATTGGTGATAACCACCTTGGGGTCTTATTTTCCAATAAATCTTTATATTTTAACCAGACATTGAAGACTGCTTTTCTGACAACATGGTTCTTGAAAGCCTTATGTATTTTAACCTTGTCATACCACAAATATGCATGCCAACCAAAAGCATTGTTAAATCCTTCCAAATCTAAAACATCGGTGTTTTCAAGAAGTAGCCAATTTTTCAACCAGCAGAAAGCTGCTGATTCATAGTACAACTTTAAGTCTGGCAGGGCAAAGCCCCCTCTTTCTTTAGCATCAGTTAATATCTTGAACTTGATTCTGGGCTTTTTGCCCTGCCAGACAAATTTAGAAATATCTCTCTGCCACTTCTCAAAACACCCCATTTTGTCCACAATCTGCAAAGTTTGAAACAAGAACAACATTTTTGGCAATACATTCATCTTAATAGCAGCAATATGTCCTGACAAGGAAAGTTTCGATCTTGACCAGACTTCTAGATCCCTCTTAATTTCAGACCAACATTTTTCATAGTTATCTTTAAATAAATTCATGTTCTTCGCTGTTATGTTTACCCCTAGGTATTTTACTTTTTTAACCACATTTAATTCTGTCTCTTTCTGAAACCTTTCTGATTCTAAAGAGGTCAATTTTTTTTCCAAAACCTTAGTTTTTTGCTTATTAAGTTTAAATCCCGCCACCCGACCAAACTCATAAATCAGTTGCAATACCCTTTTGGTACTAGGCTCTGGCTCCTGTAAGGTCAATACTAGGTCATCTGCAAATGCTTTAAGTTTATACTGTTTCGCTCCGACCTGAATACCTTCCACCAACCGGTCTCCTCTAATCATATTTAAGAGCACTTCCAGGACCGATATGAATAGCAAAGGGGATATGGGACAACCTTGTCGTGTTCCTTTTTCAATTTTAAACTCTTCTGTCACCACATTGTTCACTATCAATTTTGCCTTTTGCTCTGAATAAATCGCCTCAATCCCATTTTGAAACCCCCGCCCCACTCCCATTCTTTCCAGATTTTTCTTCATGAACTTCCAAGAAATGTTGTCAAAGGCCTTCTCCGCATCTATAAATATCAACACTGCTTTTGTATTGATATTTGTTTGCAAGAGTTCCAAAATATCAATAATGTTCCTTGTATTAGCAAACAAATGTCTACCTGGGAGAAAGCCTGCTTGGTCCTTATGAATCACTTCATTTAACACTTTTTTGAATCTATTTGCTAAAATGTCTGCAAATATTTTGTAATCCACATTCAGGAGGGAGATGGGGCGGTAGTTCTTAAGTTGTGTCTTTTCAGTTTCTAATTTGGGTATCAATGTGATGAAAGCCTCTTTCCACGACTCCGGTGCCTTCTTCCCTTCCATAATTTCATTGCAAACCTCCATTAATGGATGTATCAGATAGTCTTTCAATGTCTTATAATATTTGGAGGTAAGTCCATCTGGCCCTGGAGATTTGCCCAGTTGCATGTTCTGAATGGCTTCTTCCATCTCTAGTTGTGTTATTTTATAGTTCAGGATTGTTCTGTTTCACAGAGACAACCTTGGTAGTCCATTCTTCTTTAAAAATTGTTCTATCTCCAATTCGTTTTGCGGCCCTTGTGTGTATTATAAATCCCTCTTTCTTATCCTTTCACTTCACAAGGTTATTCCAGACGCAGCCAGATTTCTGTCCTCAAACCTTGGCTTTTAAGGTATTCATTTAGGCACTCCCATTCCTTTTTCACTTCACTTCACTTTTTGATTTTTATCTTATTATATCTGTCAATTTGGCTAATTCTAAATATTCTGAAAGCTTACATAACCATTCTCCCCTAGTGGGTAACGGATTCCCTAGTGGGCCAAACTTATGAGGCCTGTGGGCTGGAGGTTTCCCACCACTGGGATAGATGTAAATTCAGGCCTCTAGTCAGATTAAAAAGGTGGGTGGCTGGGGTCTCACCAGCACTGCGTTCAGCAGCTGTGTAAGCAAAGGGCAGTATCTAGCTCAAGCACTTTGGGCTGCACCATGCGAGGTACCCCCCTCTCCTCTCTCCATGTACCCGGCCCCCCATCTGCTTTGGAGGGAAACCCATAACATATTTAAGGGGTGCACAGGGGGAACGTGGGGTCCAAAGCACTTGTTTAGTTGGATAAAGCTCACAGCTTTTTAAAAATAAAATAAAAAATCAAGTTTTGTAAAGGGGGAAGGATTAGGAGATCCAGGGCCCAGGGCAGAAGTGCCAGTCTCTCTCTCTCCCCCCTCTGTTTGTGTGTGTGTGTTGTGTGTCCTGGGTTCTCTGATCACCCCTGAGCTTCAAGGATTTTTCCACGTGCAAAAGTAATATGGCATCTGGTTTCACTTCCAGCAGCTGGCAGCTTGAGGTCTATATTTTGTGTTGTGCAGAGCAAAGAGAAAATAAAGTGTTGAATTGTTTGGCATTATCAAGGATTTCTGCACCCCAGGAATCCTGCATAAAGAGATGGAAATTCTAGCCGCCAAAGCCAAGAAACAGGCGGAAGTATATGAATTTATTATGTTTTATCGCATTCTCTTTCAAGCAGCGCTGAAAAATGTCAAAAGATCATCTATTGTTCCATCATTTATAAAGGATTTTTTTTTGTTTTGTTTTTCAGTTGTAATTTTTTTGATGCATGGCTTATAGAGAGATGGGGAAGAAATTGGAACAGAAGACATAGGCAGGAACTGATGCTGGCCGAGTCTGCCATTTGTCTGGCTGCAGAACTGCCTGCATTTAAATTCCTCATATTCCAGTTCTTAATTTAACAAATGTAATTAAGGCTGAGGTAGGTACTCAGATTATTCATTTACTCCAGATGGGAAAAAAATTAAATTGAATGCAAATTTTGTAATCAGACGTGAAGTTCAGAATGCTGGATGTGATGGGGAAATGGCTGCAATTTAATAGGGACCCACTTTCCCTAAACAGAGCCCAAGTTTAGAAGCTGGGATTATTTGAATAATTGAGGTGGCATTAGATAAGATATCTGATTGCTGATATCTTCCGAAAAACGAAGTCCTTGTAATTCTCCACCGAGGGATTAGTCTGTGCCACAGGGCATGCTGAGGAGTCTGCTGCTTCAGATAGATTTGAGCCTGAATTTCAGCCAGGTTATTTGTGGCCTTTAAATCTTCCAAAAGGCCCAACATAAGAAGAGCTGGCTAGAACAGGCCATTGGTCCTCCAGCATCCTGTTCTCACAGTGGCCAACCAGATGCCTGCAAGAAGCCCACAGCTAGATTGGTGACTGGGAGCGGCCGCCGAGACCACATAACACCGGTCTTGAAAGACCTACACTGGCTCCCAGTAAATTTCCGAGCACAATTCAAAGTGTTGGTGCTGACCTTTAAAGCCCTAAACAGCCTTGGTCCAGTATACCTGAAGGAGCGTCTCCACTCCCATCATTCTGTCCGGACACTGAGGTCCAGTTCCGAGGGCCTTCTGGCGGTTCCCTCCCTGCGAGAAGCCAAGTTACAGGGAACCAGGCAGAGGGCCTTCTCGGTAGTGGCACCCACCCTGTGGAACGCCCTCCCACCAGATGTTAAAGAGAAGAACAGCTACCAGACTTTTAGAAGACATCTGAAGGCAGCCCTGTTTAGGGAAGCTTTTAATGTTTAATAGACTATTGTATTTTAATATTCTGTTGGAAGTCGCCCAGAGTGGCTGGGGAAACCCAGCCAATAAATAATAATAATAATAATAATACCTGAACACAACCACACTCCCCTTGCTTGAGATTCCCTTTGAGTTGCACCTAGAGGCTTATAGCCTCCAAGAGTGGCAGCAGAACATAGCCATTGTGGCCAGTAGCCACTGGTAGCCTTATCCCCCATAAATCTGGCTAATCCCCTTTTAAAGCCATCCAGGCTGGCGGTGCCCATCACTACCTGTTGTGGGAAGGAATTCCAGTTACTGTTTGTAGACATCTGTTCATATGTAATGAGATCAGTGTTGGATTTACATATAAACTTAAAAAGCTATAGCATATGGGCCCAATCTCTTGGGGGCCCCCAACAAAAACGAAAGGAAAAAAAATCCTGGATGTACATTTCCAAAATATAAGACAAAAAAAAAGTAAAACCTACATACAGCAGCGTCCTATAATGTAAGTAATGGGCCCTGCCTGCTCCCTAAAATATCACTGGTATGCTCATTTCTATGTATAGGGTGCCTACATTCTGCATGGACTGGTTATTTTGTTATGTGCAAATGGCTTTAGATACCTGTTTGGTGCATAAATTACCATATAGCATATATTCAACACAAAAAACAGCGACAGTTTGTTGTTGACAAAGGACAGCTGGACATATAACTATGCGAAGGCATAGTTCACTAGCTTAGGGCCTCATCAAACCTAAATCTGGCCCTGAATGAGATCATATACTATTCTTCCCATTTCCCTGAGGAGTAAGAAGTTTCAGGTTTAGTGCTACCAGTTTGCACTATAGTGCATGAGTGCTCCTCCAGATAATCTGTGAGTGTTCCAGTATAAATCTAACACCAGTGCACTATTCCTGCATTAATGTTCTGTTGCAGCATACAGCAGCAGCAGCAGCAACAACAACAAAAAACACCAAATTGGAGGTGCACATTCTCTTCACCAGCTATGCTGCCTTCGCATAGTTAATATCCCCTCTTGCATTAATTGTGCTTAAGAGCTGTGTGTCAGCACCAACCCTAACCATGGTTGTGGCTAACCATGGTTGTGGCTAACTATGGTCTTAGCCATAGTTATGGCTAACCATGGTTCTTTACTTAATCAGGATTCAAAACCCTCATGCTGTTGCATTTGTGTCCTGCTTGCAGGCTTCCTATAGGCGCTGGTTGGCCACTTTGGGTACAAGATAGTGGACCAGATGAGCCTTTGGCCTGATACAAGAAGGCTCTTCCTAAAGTTCATGTCCTCCTTGTGTGCTTCTTGGTGGCTACTGTAGAAGGCAAGAGGCCAATCTGATCTAGCAGGACTTGTGCTCTTATGAGACCCTTAAGAGTTTGTGTGCTGATGAGATTGTGTGGTTTCTTCTAATTTATCTCCGTTTCTCACGTTTTCATGTCTGAGGATATCTTCCAGGTCTAAAAGGCCTAGAAAAACCCTGACGGTGTTTGAACTCCACCCACCCAGGAAGGGTAGCTTTCCCCTGGAACTTAAATCACATCAGACAAGTTGGGTGTTATCTTAAGGTTTGCAAATTGCTTGTTTGCTTTTTCCAGCTGGAGCTGTTAATTCAGAACAATTAACATGCAGTTTAAAACTGAAGCGAAGCATATGGAAGTGGTCCCAAGGAAAAGAGTCTCTCTCTTTTTACAGCATCTCTTTAGTATCAGAGAGGGAGTCTGAAAAGCAGTCTGCTTGCAGCAGGAGGGAGGAGAACAGGTCCTGAGCTGCTTAGGAGCAGGTGCAGCGCCATTCACATTCTTTAGGGAAATAACAAATGTCTAGTGTAAAATGCTCCAGCAATACATCTTCATTTTAAGGACTTAGTGGATTTCAGTTCAGCAAATGAAGACATAATGCAGGGGCTGATTTCTCTTCCTGACAAACTCGGCAAAGGCTAAGGCTCCCTGTCTCCAAAACCTACGGCATCCCTTCTTCCAGTCAAGCAAGTGAGGTTTCTGCTGAGGCCATGCCAAAAATGCCTGGTTGGTGTGACCAGCAAAGGCAGAATTATTACCCTTCAGTCCAGAACTTGGAGGGCTACAGGTTTCCAACCATAGCTCTTGCTTGTGTTAACATGGTGCTTTGTGAGGTCTTGCCTCGAAAACCCTTTAGGCAATCCCTATTACAGGGAAGAGTGCGACACCCACCTGAAAGCCTTTGGGGTGTCAGGAAAGGGCAGGAAATAGCTGGTGAATTAACTTATTATTCTATTTTTGGGAGGGGTATTTATCTGGAATATTTGTAAACCTCTAACCTTTACAAAATATCATGCAGTGACAATCAACTGCATCCAAACAAAAACAGGAAGAGCAGTTATCCAGAGAATTCAGGTACCGCCCACAAATCACGCCATCGTTCTGGGGAAGCCTGTAAAAAATCACAATACAGTCATACCTCGTGTTATGTTTGCTTCACATTGTGGCTTTTCAGGTTATGAACACGGCAAACCTGGAAGTGTTTACTTCCGGGTTCGCTGCATGCACAGAAGCAATCTGCGTGGTTTGCACACATGCAGTAGCGGCACTCTACTTATGGACTTTTCAAGGTGTGGATAGCACCCTGAAACGGATCGGGTTCGTAAGCAGAGGTACCACTGTAACAGTTTTGAAGCATCTGATGTAATGGTTGTTATGTTGAGACCTGTCTGACTTCAGTGGGTTGAGGTGTGTTCCACAAGTCAGGTGCCATTGCACTGAAAGATCTAGTCCGAGCCAGCATGGAATCAGGGACAGGGCCCTAGCCCCCGCCAGGGGCACAGGCAGGGGGGCGCAAAATTGGCTGCTGAGACCCTCCGCCATGTGCCCTGTCCAGCCAGCGCTTCCTGCCCACAGCCAAGCAGGGTGGGGAAGAGGGAGCACTATGCGGTAGCTGCTTCTGGCTGCCCCTCTCGCCCCTTGGCCCTCCCAGGTGCCCCCCTTGCTCCTTGGCCCTCCTGGCAGCCTGGCGGAGGAGCCTGCACATGCCCCAGTGCCCCATCCCGTTTGGCCGTGAGGCTCCAGTTCTGCCTCTCCCAGATCTCGCTTGGGGTCTGGTCTGGGAAGGTCCACCAGCCTCAGCCCCTGACACTGCCCAGCCCACCTCACTTCCTCTCCGGGCGCCGGGGGGGGGGTCACCAACTTCAAAACCTGCATACTCTGGAGTCACTTTTCTCTCTCTCTCCTCTTGCACACTCTCCTTCAAGGGTGCCAACTTGAATAAAATATATTGAGGGGACAGGTAAACACTGGCCTGTATAATTGAGATGGAGTGCACACACACTATTTGAATGGCAATGCCCATTAACTGGGGGTTATGTGACTTCACTTATGCAGGCAGGGGCCCGGAACATAACCTGCACGTAAGTGGAGAGACGCCTATACAGTGGTACCTCTGGTTGTGAATGGAATCCGTTCCGGAGTCCCATTCGCAACATGAGCAGAATGCAACCCGCCTCTGCGTGTGCACAGGTTGCGATTCGCCGCTTCTGTGTGACGTCATTTTGAGCGTCTGCGCATGCCCGAGTGGCGAAACCCAGAAGTAACCCTTTCCGGTACTTCCGGGTCGCCGTGGGACGCAACCTGGAAAGACGTAACCTGAACTGAGCGTAACAAGAGGTATGACTGTATACCATCAACTAGGTCAGCCTTCCCCGTCTTGGCGTCTTCTCTCTGTTTTGGCTTCCTTGAATCAGAATTCGTTACAGAAAAGAATTCATTGCAAGGTGAAGTGTGTGAGGAATTGAATGAGTGCAAGGGGGGGGTGGAGGAGAGGCAGAAAGAAGAGCCAATTTGTCCCTGGCTAGGGGGGGGCGCAATCAGATGGTTCTGCCAGGAGCGCAAGATCACCTAGCTACGACTATAGCTACAACTTACATTTCTACAGGGAGAAATGTAAAGTATTGCACTTGGGCAAAAAAAACGAGAGGCACAAATACAAGATGGGTGACACCTGGCTTGAGAGCAGTACATGTGAAAAGGATCTAGGAGTCTTGGTTGACCACAAACTTGACATGAGCCAACAGTGTGACGCGGCAGCTAAAAAAGCCAATGCAATTCTGGGCTGCATGAATAGGAGTATAGCATCTAGATCAAGGGAAGTAATAGTGCCACTGTATTCTGCTCTGGTCAGACCTGACCTGGAGTACTGTGTCCAGTTCTGGGCACCACTGTTCAAGAAGGACACTGACAAACTGGAACGTGTCCAGAGGAGGGCAACCAAAATGGTCAAAGGCCTGGAGACTTCCGGGTTGGCGCCATCGCCGAATGGCGGACTCCCTCCGAGCTCCGGAGGGAGCCTGCTTGGCAGGGGCTGGGTTCTACCGCGCCGGCGTCGCGGGGACCCTCAAAAAACCATGGGCACTGAAACCCATGGGCATGGTGACTCGGCGGGCACCGTTTGCGCCCCCCCGACCCGCGAAGGAGCCTTTTTAAAGGCTACGGAGCGGGTGCCGGGGGGGGGTGTGGTGCTATGAGTCCTCCGCTTCCCCTACCGAGCGAAGCCGCATGCCATTTGGCGGAGAGCGCTGACTTCTTCCATTGAAAATTCGGATTAAAAGAACAACCCGTGAGTAATTGGAAACTGGACTTAAAAGGGGGAAAAATTAAATTTTAAATTCGGAGTGAGCGGGGGAGGTGCAAAAAGGAAGTCAGTCTCCCCCCTGTTGTAGAGGATTTAAAGCAAAGGATTTAACAACTAAGATCGAGTGCTACTTAAGTTTGATAAAGTTACTAATTTCACGATGGAAAATTATAAGACTGGGCTGGAGGAGAAAAGTAGAACGTGAGCTAAAATGCAAAACCCCCCCCCTGGGGAACCGGGAGTGATCCGCGAGAGTGCCGGGAGAGGAGAAACAGAGGCTTTGACAGCTGTCAAAGGAGCTGTCAAAGCTGAAGAATAAAAAGAGAACTTTGTTATGAGGACTTTGCCGGTTACATTTGTTACAAATTAGATATAAATTGTTTAAAACAAGGAATAACAAGTTACTTTGACTGTTGGGTGTGATCTGGAAGGAAACTGAGTTACTATAATCCCTCTAGAGGGGCTGTGGGACAATGCAAGTATTGCTGGCATGGAATTTGAATTGGACTTTTTATCTCCTGGGAAACTGCAGAAATGGAACACTATTTTGTCTACAGAGGTCTCTACACTAAAGGAGACAATAGACTTATCTATTGAAGAATGGAAGGGACTTGACGTAAAGTTTTGTTCCTGAATAACAAAGCCTCTGTAGGGGATTTAGAAGCTTTTGGAATTGGAACATTTTTGCAGCAGAGCAGGAAAAGAAACTGGAGGAAAGTGAGGAGAGAGAATAATAAGAACAACATGAACAACAAGAATTGGACAAAGTTGGAAGTGGGAACATTTGGGACATCCAGATTTGAAAGGTCTAAAGAAACAAAATTGGAGTTTTTACTCTTAAATACAGAGATCTGGATGGAAAAAATGGACCTTTTTGAGATAGAGTTTTTCTAAGATTGGACGCTCGAAATTAAAGATGATCAAAAAGACGGCAAAGACTATTAAAAAGACGGCAAAGTGGACTTGTGAAGGATTTCGGCCTAGATGTGGGATCTCCAGGATGACAACAGGCATTGATGGACATTGGGGAACGCAACCGGGAAAGGGGGGAGGGAAATTTGGAATCCAAAGGGTGTTAAATTATACTTTATTCTTTTTTCTATTTTCTTTTATTTTAATCTGTTCTGCATATTAAAGAGGGGAACTCGTGGAAGGGAGCGGGGTCGATTTTAGGGGATGGAAAAACATTTTTAACATTGGGTTAATTATAATAAGTTTAAAATTTGGGGTAAGAACTTGCTGAATCTATTTGAAGGAATTGGAATACAAGAGGGGGTGGGGAAGTCCTGGAAAGATGCTGGTGAAAATAGGGTTATAAAATGGATGTCTTATTTCTTTCTTTTTTTCTGTTATATTTGAAAATGTTCAATAAATATTATTTTTTTTAAAAAAAATGGTCAAAGGCCTGGAAACGATGCCCTGTGAGGAACGGCTAAGGGAGCTTGGCATGTTTAGCCTGGAGAAGAGGAGGTTAAGGGGTGATATGATAGCCATGTTCAAATATATAAAAGGATGTCACATAGAGGAGGGAGAAAGGTTGTTTTCTGCTGCTCCAGAGAAGCGGACACGGAGCAATGGATCCAAACTACAAGAAAGAAGATTCCACCTAAACATTAGGAAGAACTTCCTGACAGTAAGAGCTGTTCGACAGTGGAATTTGCTGCCAAGGAGTGTGGTGGAGTCTCCTTCTTTGGAGGTCTTTAAGCAGAGGCTTGACAACCATATGTCAGGAGTGCTCTGATGGTGTTTCCTGCTTGGCAGGGGGTTGGACTCGATGGCCCTTGTGGTCTCTTCCAACTCCATGATTCTATGATTCTATGACTCTGCAGGGGAGGGGAGGAATTTGATTGATAAATTTGTGGGTGGTGGTAAATATGGGATGTGGCATGCTGTAGAGGAGTGGCTTGTTAGTATGTCCCAACTTTAGGTGATTGTCATCTCCTGAGGGAATTGAGTGCCCCACCAGGGCTTCTGTCTCTCCAAAATGCAGTGGCTCAAAAGAGGGAAGTCAACTGTCGGGAAGTATGGGGGAGAAATTCAAATCAGTTTGCATTTAAATGCAAACCTACCAAATCCACATTGTCCCCAGCACAGCCATCTTTCAAAATTTGCATTTCTCAGAATTTCACAGTGCAGTTTTCCAGCCAAGCAAGTTTTACAAAAATGCGTATACTTGGTTAGCGTTTGCATAAAAATGCATATATTAGTGAAAATAGCATGCACTATATTGAGGGGAAATGCTGTGTACAAAATGTGTGTATTGGGCAAAATTACATACAAAAAATTGTATATCAGGAGAAATATGCACTAAGATACTGATGAATTTCCATGAAGTCTTAAAAATAATAATCCAAAACTGATGTGGAAATGTATAGGATTGAACTGCTTAAGTTTGGGAAAATGCTAAACTGAGACAATCCAGAATTGACAAATTGACCCATCTGTACATGGAACAAACCTCCAGCACCTGAGGCACCACAAGCAAGGGCCCCATAGATCAACATATTTACCGGTATAATGACAAAGAGTTAGATGGGCACTTGTGTGATTTTATGCCTTAGATGCTAAAAATTATTGGCTAGCCTTGGGTACAAGGGACCAGGCCCAACTCTTCGCAATAGGAAGAGTGTGGCTGGGGCAGCCTTAGACACTAAGCACTGAGGGGCAGTGGTAAGGTGCTGGAGGTAAAAGCTGTCTGCCCCACATCACCTAACATATCCTGCTGCTCTGTCCCATTTCCAGCGTCCAAGTGCGTTCCAGCTATCATTGGAGAAGGGAGGACAGTCATCTTGTCCGTTGCCTCGGGCAGCAAAATCTGGACCTGCTGGGCACTTGGACTTTAGAGGAGAGGAACGATGTTTGCTGCTGTGCTTCAGGCAGCACAGTTTTCTGTGCAAGCCCTGTTTCTTTCAAGCTTCTCTATCCAACACGCACACCTACAAACTAAAACCTGGAGGGGATTGGCAGGAATGCTTGAAAATTCCATACACCTCCAAAAGCTGCATTCAGCTACTCAGCTTATACTCATAACACAACCTTGAAGATGATAATAACAACAACTGTGAATCGATACTATGTCTGTGTATAGTCCTACTATACAGTATAGTGTATAGTCCTACTTTCAGGTGTCCCATAGGCTTCTGGTTGGACCTTGAGAACAAGAACCTGGACTAGATGGATCACTGCCTGATTCAGCAGCCCTCTTCCCATGTTCTTATCTGTGAAAGCCAGCTCTATCGTGCAGAAAAACAAGTGGTCCAATCCTTTCTGGAACTATCACAGTCCAGACTGCAGGTCGTATATTATGTGTCTGAGCTCCACACATACCATGAACCTCCCTGAAGATGAATAGCCCATGGAGGAGGTTGAAAATCACCCCCACATGCTAGCTTTCTATGTACAGGGAGTTTTTCACATGGCTGTTGTGTTCAGGCGTGCATTCCCTCCCACTCACTTACGGTCTGAACTCTACCAAGATGGTCCTCCATGCTTTTCCTGCACGGTCGAATTAGTTCTATGTCCTCTCTTTTGATAATGTCTTAGTTGGTTTGTAAAGCTGAAATCAGGAGCTGGGCTTGCAAATGGCAACACATCGCTTTCCACGTGGCATTTTCTGTCATTAACTTTTGCACTTGCGCTGTGCTCGGCGGTGAGAGGCGTGACATGGAAATGTGTGGCTGTATTGTCTAATGTCACTGTGAATATTCTAAAAGTAATTTTGCCCATCTAGAGGGAGCCGCCAGGTCATTTCTGCTGCCTTTTCCCTCCACCCCTGGGTGTGTTGCACTGACACTTGTCAGCCCTAACTACGGTAAACTGATGTTAGGCTTCCAGATTTTACTAGCAGTGTCAGGGGTTAAGCAGCACTCTGTCTAGAAGAATAATGAAATGATGTAACCCCCACATGCAGGTGCAAGTAAGAAGACCCCGCTTGCCTATAATGGAATAGTTATGACACTTAATGGAAGCTGGGGGCAGATAAAGAACAAAGCCATAAATTCAGCCTTTCTTTTTTAAAAAAGGAAAGAATTATTCCAGAGGTGAGAGACATAAACCCATTTAAAACATCTCTGCATTGGGGAGCAAAGATCCAAGATCATTACTTTTGTGCGAGGATATAAAATACTAAACACCATCTTTATTAGACCTTTTTTTTATGAAAGTCTGTATAAAATATGGCTACTTCGAAAGAGTTTTTTGCAGAGCGGAATGAGAAGCACTTTAAAATAATCATCCAGACTTCTCTGGAGGGAGACCCCAAAGTTCAGCAGAAGATGCTGGCTGTTTCAGAGAGATTTTAAATGTCCTTCCTTATAGTACCCTTTCCGTTCCTTGCAAAGTCAGGTTGCTACAGGAATGGAGCTTGCAGTATAACAGCTGTGACATAAAAGCAGATATTTGTTCTCTATTGCATCTGCAGACATGGGAGCTGTAGATATACCTCCCTAGGAAGAGTGAAAGCTCAATGGTAGAGCATCCATCTTGCATGCAAATGGTCCCACGTTCCGTCCCTGGCATCTTCAAGTAGGACTGGGAATGTCCCATGTCCAATACCATGGGGAGCCGCTGAAAGTCAGTGTAGACAAAACTGAGATAGATGGACCAATAGTTTGATTCAGTATAAGGCAGGTATCTATGTTATCGTGTATTCTTTGGCAATTCCCCCCTCACCAGCCTTGACATGTATGCTTGTCACACTTGCAAAACAAAGGATGGAGAGGTCTTCAGTGCTTTTGGGAGGTCTCCAGCAAGGTGCCCCAAGGCTCTCATGAAGTTTATACCCAAGCTAATGAACCCATGGTTGGTGCTCTTCTCCATAGTAAATGGTGGTCTTACCCGCGAAAAAGTTCATAAAAATGTTATGTCCACCATAAAAACTGTAATATGGCATTCTGCATGATCCAGGCATTAACATTTCCCAGACAGTTATTGTGCGATAATGGTCCTAGCTATAATTCAGCTCTAACGTTCCTTCAAGCAAATGTTATGGAGGAATAAATGACTTCCCGATTACATTGAAGGGGAAAGCTTGAGAAAGTTCCTTGGCTGTAAAATTCACATAGTAACGCAAAAAAAGGGCTGGGAAAGAAGAGGTGGTGAGAATATCCACAATGCTCATAGGCACTCTATCTCCATGCCACAGGTGGTCCCTATGGCACCTGCCACTTGCTCTCAATTGCACATGGCTCTCAACCACACGAGAGAGAAGATGGGGTCCTTTGCTGAAAGTGTGGAAGGTCAAAGGGGTAGATCTGGGTGGGAATGGGGTCATTGGGGGTATAGGTAGGTGGTGGGGTATATGTCATCAGAAGTGGAGCCTGGAGGTGCTGTCCTCAGCTCCTTCTGTGTACAGTGGTACCTCGGGTTACATATGTTTCAGGTTACATATGCTTCAGGTTATAGACTCCACTAACCCAGAGATAGTACCTCGGGTTAAGAACTTTCCTTCAGGATGAGAACAGAAATTGTGTTCCAGCAGTGCGGCAGCAGCAGGAGGCTTCATTAGCTAAAGGGGTGCTTCAGATTAAGAACAGTTTCAGGTTAAGAACGGACCTCCGGAACGAATTAAGTACTTAACCTGAGGTACCACTGTATTAGAAAGTTGTCCATGGCTGCATGGAGTTCCTGTCTTTCTAACATACAGTTTTACCTCGGATTAAGAACTTAATTCGTTTTGAAGGTCTGTTCTTAACCTGAAACTGTTCTTAACCTGAAGCACCACTTTAGCTAATGGGGCCGCTGCACAATTTCTGTTCTCATCCTGAAGCAAAGTTCTTAACCTGAGGTACTATTTCTGAGTTAATGGAGTCTGTAACCTGAAGTGTATGTAACCCGGGGTACCACTGTATATTTCAACAAAGAGAACCAGCAACCTCTTGACTTTTAAATCAAGCTATTACTGAGGTGTTTGAATGCAGCATCAAAAGAGGTACAATGAAGTTATCAGTGGTGGGAGATCTGGAGGGAGCGAACTTGACCAGTGATCCTCAAGTGTGAGCTTAGGGTAGGAATGGAATGAGCTGCCCATTTCAGTTTCCCTGGTTTCTCAATTTTCAAGACTTAAATTCAGTTCTCCATATTTCTGCAGCAATTTGAAATCCCCTGGAAAATCCACCAGCATTTTAGTTTCATTTTCTCCTATTATATTTTTATCTGCTGTCTTGACTAAACTACGCACATTTGCAAACAGTCTTCCCATATATATTCCATTTCTGTATGTTACTTTTCATTCATATGTAAATTTTTATGCACACTTTCCCCTAATATATGCATTTTTGCACACATTGCTTTGTTTGAGAACTGCACCGCAAAATCAGTAGAAGTGTGAATTTTGAAGGATAGCACTGAATAGGAACAAATAGGGATAGGATTTTCCACTGATTGCCCTTTGTTCAAATTTAGCGCTAAATAGCAGGTTTACCAGAGGAAAGTAGCAGGGCAAGGGCAAAACTGCTCAGACTCCTGCCTAGAAAACATGGCACACACAGAGAACCTCTTGGACCCAAACTTATAGAAGACATGAAACATTGACTAAAAGTGCCCTAAAGCACCCCATCGCATTTCTCGAGATGGAGGGGGATTTGAAGAAACGTAAATGGCGAGAGTAAGAGTGCCAATGGTGGAATTTCTTTCCTTCTGTTCTGAAGGGAGAATCGGTGGGGGGACAGAATGAGACATGCACAGAAAGGGTTGGGAGTGGCAGCAATGTTGACCGATGGTGTTTGTTGTTATGTCACACCACGCCCACCGGTGTGCATGAAATTTAACTTGCCGTGCAGGTATGTCATTCCAAAAGCCGCAGTCTCATAATGCCACAGGTCCCGGGGGCGCAAAAGGAGCATCAGAAAAGAGGACAGAAACACTAGCATTGGTTTGTAACCCAATTATCCCAAGCAGATTTCTTGTTCTGAGAAAGAAGCTGGGATATCTTAGGTGCTACCTACTGATCTCTTGCTTTATTTTTGTTTTGCTGAACTCGAGTGTTTAGCTTCCCCCACCCCCTTCTAGCTCATTTCAAAGCATAGCTTCTCGCCGGGTCACAGACAGGAACAAGCACTCCTCCTGGCAACAATCAAATTCAGCTCATAAAATGAAGCTCTCGGTTTGTCAGCCATATCACACAACCAGCTCTGCCTGCTCAGTCTTGATAGCATTGACAGCAGCCAGGCCTACAGTGCTGAGACCCTTCTCCCTTCTCACTCCCTGCCTCAGTCCTCCTCAAACAGTAGCACTTATTGATCTTGTATCCTATGCGCCAATAAAATCTGTTTGCAGCAGACCAGGTATGTGGACTTCTAAGCCGACCAGATATAAAGCAGCTCCTTTTGTAGGTTTTTGAGCACATATTGAAATTAGGGATATGGGGTAGATTTGATTCAGTTTGCGTTCAACAGTGAAAAGGCCTAATTCTTACAATGCAAGAATCAAAAACACCCATCGTTCAAAATTCTCTGAATTTTTCAATGCTGTTCTCCAGCTAAGTAATGTTTACAAAAATGCACATATTGATGAAAATAACATACAAAGATGCATTATGCTTAGTTGTTCTGCATCAATATGGATATTTGGCAAAATTGCATTTGAAGATGTGTACATTAGCAGAAGGGACATGGGAGGCGCTGTGGGTTAAACCACAGAGCCTAGGACTTGCCGATCAGAAGGTCAGCGGTTCGAATCCCTGCGACGGGGTGAGCTCCCATTGCTCGGTCCCTGCTCCTGCCAACCTAGCAGTTCGAAAGCATTTCAAAGTGCAAGTAGATAAATAGGTACCTCTCTGGCGGGAAGGTAAACGACGTTTCCGTGTGCTGCTCTGGTTCGCTTAGTCATGCTGGCCACATGACCCGGAAGCTATACACCGGCTCCCTCAGCCAATAAAGCGAGATGAGTGCCGCAACCCCAGAGTCAGTCACGACTGGACCTAATGGTCAGGGGTCCCTTTACCTTTACCTTTACATTAGCAGAAACTTTTTCATGAAACAATACATGAACCAAAATACAGTCATCCTTTCAGATCTGTAGTTTTCCAAATTTTGCAATGTAGTTCTCCAGCCATATAATATGTACAAAAAGGCAAAATTCCACACAAAGATATTAGCAGACATTGAGGGCCAGTGTAGTGTAATGATTTGAGTGTCATACGAGGGCCTGGGAGACCAGAGTTCGAATCCCCACTTGTCTATGAAATTCTGTGGGTGACCTTGGTCCGGTTACTGCTTCTCAGTCAAACCTGCCTCACAGTGTTCTTGTGGGAATTAAATGAGGAGGAAGAGAAGCACACACGGCACTTCTAAGTCCTTGGAGGAAAAGGTGGGATATGAACATAACAGATGAATAAATAATAAATCGACAGTAAAATGCTGATAAATTTTTATGCAGGCTTTCTTCCTGAAAAACATGGCAAAAACTGAAAAAGCAGAAACCGAGAAAAACCCAAACTGGCAGATTCACTTATCCCTACCTGGGAGAAATGAAAAGATGCAGGGAAGAGAGACAGCTATTCATCATAAAGTTAGAGAGCCAGGAAATCAACTTCCTGGTGAAAAGGAGCAAGTACCTTTGCTGATATTTCTGTAAAAGCCTATTTCCTATATGCTGTGATTCTAATTTCATTTTCCCCCTTCTTTAAAATGCACCTTGAACTACTGCTACATATTCTTCTTGGGGTTCCTAACCTTGGGTGTGTGTGTGTGCGCGCACACACACACACACACACAAAAAAACACACACACTGCCTTTCACCTGCAGACAGTGCTTTTTTCCTAAAGAAAATGTTTAGGGGTATTCTCATTTTCCTACTCAAATTGAAATAATGCCCCTTAATGAGGCCAAACTGTTTAGGGGTATGTGTACCCCCAGAAAAAAAGCAGCACTGCCTGCAGATATCCCAACCATTTACTGTTTTACCAAAATTATAATTGAAGAGGCTGGATTCCTTTGACAGTCCAGACGTACGTCAAAGGGCTGTCGGAGGGTTAATTTACCAATAAAGAAGCTGAGCGGAGGGTCGGCTGCCTTGTAAGCAGCACAGTTTCAAGTGATGTTAATCCCCATACTTCATTATGGTTTTAATTGTCAGCTCTCATTCTTTGGTGGGGCAAGAAAGACAGGCAGGAATAATACAGTATACCTAAGGACTCTGTCTCCATGCTCTCTGAAAAGTTTAAACCACCAAGAGAAACGTACTATTGAATCTGCAAAGTGTAGCTGGAGCTGGCTTGGAGAAACAGGAGTGGGGAGGAAATGTATTTACTGTGTGTGTGTGTGTGTGTGTGTGTGTGTTGTTGTTGTTGTTGTTGTTGCTGGCTTTTTGTTAAAGAGCTTCTTTTCTACATCCTCCTCTCCTCCCCCTCTAGTAGGATGGATTGAGGCAGTGTAAGGAAATCTGAATAACTAATCAGAGTCCTCATTAACCCCCTGCTGCGATGCTCAAACATTCACTTTGCTGTTTATGAAGCAGGGGGAAGGAATCCGCATTAAAATTGATGTGTTATTAATCCCACTGTTCTAGACCTTGTGGGTGCTGAATTTCCTTTCTTTTGCCTGAGGCCAAACAGTATGTGGGCAGCTTCTGCGGGGCACAGTGACTTTCTATTATTTATTGGCCCGGTGCAGCCAGCAAGCCAGATTTCACATTGAGCAACCGGCGTTAAATCTAATCACGGTTGTTTCATATCATCTTTACATGCACACACTCCTAGGTATGCAGACTGATTCACATTCATAGCGCGCAGAGGTGACCCGCATGCGGCCAGACACTTCCGCTCCCATGCACGTGCACAAATGCACCAACTACAGTGGTACCTCAGGTTACATACGCTTCAGGTTACATACACTTCAGGTTACAGACTCTGCTAACCCAGAAATAGTGCTTCAGGTTAAGAACCTTGCTTCAGGATGAGAACAGAAATTGTGCTCTAGCAGTGCGGCGGCAGCAGGAGGCCCCATTAGCTAAAGTAGTGCTTCAGGTTAAGAACAGTTTCAGGTTAAGAACGGACCTCCTGAACGAATTAAGTACTTAACTTACCACTGTACCTAAAAGTGCATGCATTGTGTCTCCCAGCGTTCCTGGAAGCAAGCAGGATTGGGGCCTCCTCTGGTCTGCCAGGATCTGCTTTGTGCTAACAGCAATGGTTTCTGTACAAAGTGGTGGGGGACGGACATATAATAGTCTGATATAAAGTCAGACATGTTGTCCATCTCATCTACTGCCTATTGTGACTGGCTGCTGTTCTCTAGAAGGTATTTCTCATGTCCAGCTGCACCTGATCCTTATGACTGGTTAGAATCTGGGACATTTCATGTGCAAAGCATCCTTCCCGGTGCCCTGGGCTTAGTATAGTTTCAGGTGGCACTCTGGTCTAAACCGCTGAGCCTCTTGAGCTTGCCAATCAGAAGGTTGGCGGTTCAAATCCCTGTGATGGGGTGAGCTCCCTTTGCTCTGTCCCAGCTTCTGCCAACGTAGCAGTTCGGAAGCACCCCAGTGCAAGTAAGGGTACCAGATTTTTTTTCAATGAATCCGGGGACACTTTTCAACTTCAGTAGGAATGATAGGATTTTGTCATGGGACTGATTTGTAAATCCAGGGACTGTCTTCGGGAAACGGGGACGTCTGGTAACCTTAAAGTCGATAAATAGGTACCGCTGCGGCGGGAAGGTAAACGGTGTTTCCATGCGCTTTGGCTTCCGTCATGGTGTTCCGTTGCACCAGAAGCGGTTAAGGCATGCTGGCCACATGACCTGGAAAGCTATCTGTGGACAAACACTTGTTCCCTCAGCCTGAAAGTGAGTTGAGCACTGCAACCCCATAATCACCTTTGACTGGACTGAACCGTCCAGGGGTCCTTTACCTTTACCTTTTACCTATAGTTTCAGGGCTTGCATGAGTTGTGGATGGGAATGGAAAAATGGGGGAGAAAAGGTGAAGTATTATTATTACAGTGGTGCCCCGCAAGACGAATGCCTCGCTAAACGAAAAACCCGCAAGACGAAAGGGTTTTCCGATTTTTTAGCGGCTTCGCAAGACGAATTTCCCTATGGGCTTGCTTCGCAAGACGAAAGCCCATAGGAAAATCTCTGGGGACAGCGGGGAAGCGCAGCACGCCTTCTCCTCTGTTCCCGGACCTGTCCTAAGGCTTGCGGTGGGAGGTCCGGGAACAGAGGGGAAGGTGCGCAGCGCTTCTCCTCTGTTCCCGGGGCTTGCAGTGGGAGGAGGGTTTTTCCTCCCCACCGCCAACATTCAGAACAGCATTCTGCATGTTGGCGGTGGGGAGGAAAGCCCTCCTCCCACCGCAAGCCTTCAGGACAGGTCCAGGAACAGAGGGGAAGGTGCGCAGCGCTTCTCCTCTGTTCCCGGGGCTTGCGGTGAGAGGAGGCTTTTTCCTCCCCACCGCCAACATTCAGAACAGCCTTCTGAATGTTGGCGGTGGGGAGGAAAGCCCTCCTCCCACCGCAAGCCTTCAGGACAGGTCCGGGAACAGAGGGGAAGGTGCGCAGCGTCCAGGACCTCTTCTGAAGGCTGGAGGGGGGCAAAAGTCTTTTCCCCCCATGCCTGCCTTCCCGGGACTTTTAAATCGCCCCGGGACAGCAGAGAATTCATCCGCTGTCCCGGGGCGATTTTAAAATGCTGGCGGGCGGCAGCGCTGCCGCCCGCCAGCATTTTAAGATCGCCCCGGACAGCGGAGAAGTCTCCGCTGTCCCGGGAAGGCAGGGGGGGGACAAATACTTTCCCCCCCCCGCCGGCCTTCAGAAGAGGTCGGGGGACAGACTGTCCCCGGACCTGGTCTGAAGGCGGTTTCCATAGGAACGCATTGAATGATTTTCAATGCATTCCTATGGGAAACCGTGCTTCGCAAGACGAAAAACTCGCAAGACGAAAAGACTTGCGGAACGAATTAATTTCGTCTTGCGAGGCACCACTGTATTATTATTATTATTATTATTATTATTATTATTATTATTATTATTATTTTAAAAGTGGGAGTTCTTTCCCCAAGGTTGGGGTTTGTGGAAGAAAAGAAAAATCTCAGAAATTTTCTCAGAAAAAAAGGATTTGAATAAATATTGGTGTGGCTCTGCCAGGAAGATCCCCCTACACATTGCTGGGGAGCCTTTTTCAGACCAAGGGCCACATTCTCTTCTGGGCAACCTTCTGGGGGCCACACAGTGGGGGTGGGGACAGATGCTGGGCAGCAAAAGTAAAATTTGCCCTTGTAGGGGACGCGGATAGCGCTGTGGGTTAAACCGCAGAGCCTAGGACTTGCTGATCAGAAGGTCGGCGGTAGCATGTTGTAGGCTCCTGGTCCTAGCACCACCAGACATTCAGGTAAGGGACCTTTCGTAGGGCTGTCTTAAGCATAACTGGTGCTGTGGTGCAAAGCTCCTCCACCACTGCCCCCCACCCTTCCCAGAGTTATCAACCTTTTTTAGGGAGGGCAGAGCCGGAGCAGGTGGGCAGTGGCTGGAGGGCAGCTCCTCTGGCAGGGAAAAGGCGGGGCTGGACACGGCACCTCCCAGCTCAGCTAGCCACTTCGTGTTACGGTGGCCATGGCAGACAGAGGCTCCGGGCACAGGGCTGCTTTGGCATGGCATGGCGGAGGCGGGCGAGGGTGGCGAGCTGATGCCGGGTGGCGCCACATCCAGCCTCCACCTCTTCCCTGGCACCTCACGCCACTAGCATCTATGAGTAAGATGCCCCTGCCTTTCATTATCTTGTCCACATCTTCCTCATGATTTTGGCACATTCCGTTAGCACAAGTTCCTTCTGCTTCCTTCATTGCAACAGACTTTCTGAGTTTTCTTAGGGCAGTGTATATACAGGCTCATTTGGGGGGGGGGGCGTATGTGTCGCAAGGAATCAGTATGCAAACTGAGGCAGTTTGATAGGAGTTTGAGCTGGAGCTCATTTATTAGCCGATTCAGCCTCTCCCTCCGACCCCAGTTTGCAGACTCACTTACCTCCCATGGTGCTCCAATAGAGCCAGCCCTCTCTGTTAATTAGGCATCTGGGGAGAGACAGCTTGATATCTGCGCCACTGACCATTCTGTAGCCTGCGGGCCAGTTGGCTGGAGGGAGAACAGGTTAATCATAAATCTATTCAGACTTTCTGCGCTGAACTAAAGTTTCAAGCTGAAGTGTCTCCAATATGGTCTTTTTCAAGAGAGAGAAAGCTCTCTAGGGACTCATAACACCCTCGCAGGAAAGAAGGGATCAACTTTCACTTACCCTAACAATCCATCCCATAGGCTAGGGCTTACCTTCTGGGGCCAAATCTGCCCAGGTTCTCTCGCTTTCCTTGCATTTCTTAAAGTATGGGTGCAGCGCTGCTCCATTTTTTCACAGTGAAGTGGGGTGGGCTTCGGGGTGGGGGAGAAATTCATTTGCATTTCAATCAGCCTAATTTGCACTTTGCAAAACAGCACCCAGACCAAAGCACAGCCAGTCCTTCGGAGTCTGCACTTCTCCCGATTTTACAATGCAGTTCCCCGGTCAAGTATCGTGCACCAAAATGCTGATATTATGCAACTTAACAAAAACAGTAAACAAAAAAGAAAAGCTTTGCAAAAATGTGTATGTTGAACAAAATTGCATACAAAAATGTGTGTAAAATAATATATATATATATTTGACTCTCAAAATGACGTAGAAATGCGGAGAACTGAATTTAGAACTGGGGAAATGTGTCTTATCTGTAATAAACAAAATCTGCCCTTATTCCCTTATGGGGTCCACAAGAGCCCTTATAGAGTCCTTTGTAGGTTCTCTAACGGTCGGAGAAAATAACAGAGGCCAACCAGAGAATATTGAGAAGCAAAGCAGCTAGTAAGCCCGATCTTTATTGATCTGTTGCAACAGGGTGTTCCTCACACTCAGGAAAGAAGGAGGACCCAGAACCAAGGTGTGCCTGTCCTTATATAGACATTTTAAATTGTCTTCCCTGGAGCTCAAGACCACCCCTCCATACATCATACATACATCACAGAAGGGGTGTAACCCAAGACCACCACCACTCCACAAACATCATACCTACATCACAGAAAAGGTGGTCTACAACAGAAATTTGAATGTTGTTTTTCCTGTCTGCCAGGTTATCTGATAATGCCTTTCCTGGTAGTAGTCTGGCCATTCTTTTGAAATGATGATTTCTCAATTCCTGAGACAATGGGAAGGTTCCCTCACCCCCTCCCTCTTTGCAGAGAAAGCATTTAGTCAGTTTGGGAGTCAAAATGGTTTCAGGGTGGTCTTCCTGTGCTGTTCCAGACATGCGGTCCACATATTGATGTATGTGCTTGGTTGGTACATTTATGAACATTTATTATATGTATAAGACCTTAAATTTTTCATTTCATATTTCTCTTTCTATGCTATAGACAGCTATAGCTATATGCTACAGTTAAATTTTCACTACCGTACTGCAAAGCGCCTCTTGTTCCCTTAGTGTAAAGCACACATTCCTTCCCCCACCTCCCCAATCTGTCAGATGTTTGAGGATATGGCCTTCCTACATGGTCTGCAGCAGCACAAGGCAAGGAAAAGAGCAACGCTGTAAATTCAGGCAGCTTGACACGGGCCGTAGTTTCCTCATTCCCTCCTTCCCTTTTCGTTTTGCCTTCTCTCTTCTTCCCCTGTCATATAAATTGTTGCACTTACACTTCAAGGTATGGCTTAGTGGCAGAGAAAATGAGATTAGGTGGGATATTTCAACCTGAAAGCTTTCTTTGGGCGGTCGTAGGGAAAATGAAAACAAGGTGGAGCATTAATTATGGGGAGAAAATCTGCTTATTTCCCCCAGGCTCGAGAATGTCAGGGGCGGCAGTGTCACCTGAGATGCTCTCTTCTGTTCCAGAATGTGTTTTATTAATCCCCAGTCGCTCGAATGGCATACATCTGTAGCAGCGTAAATTCAGGATGCCCTTGCTGGCTGCAGCATATTTCTTGAAGACTGAACTTTCAACAGCAAGGGCCATTCGCATCTATGCATCCAAAGAGGAAAGACTTGGGAATGCAGTTATGGAGCAAGGAAAGTCATTGTTCCTAAGAAAGTGATACAGGTATCTGAAGAAGTGTGCATGCACATGAAAGCTCATACCAAGAACTAACTTAGTTGGTCTTTAAGGTGCTACTGGAAGGAATTTTTTGTTTTGTTTTGACTATGGCAGACCAACACGGCTACCTATCTGTAAAGTGATACAGGGTCATGGATCATCGGTAACCAACATGGTTGTCTCTTGAAGTTTTGGGCTACTGCCTTTCTTTGTTTCTGCAAATATAGTATGAATGGTTCCCAATCTTTTTCAAAGTCTCTGTTGTCTTTTTCTCTTAGTCCTCCTGTCATTTTTGCCAGTTCTGCATAGTTCATCAACTTCTCTTGCCACTGTTCTTTAGGTGGTATTTCTCCAGTCTTCCAATTTTGTGCAATCAACATTCTTGCTGCTGTAGTGGCATACATAAATAAAGTTCTCATTTCTTTTGGCATGTCTTGACCTAAAATACCTAATAAAAAGGCTTCTGGGTTTTTTTACAAAAGTTATTTTTAACATTTTCTTCAATTCATTGTATATCATTTCCCAGTAGGATTTTACCTTCCTCTAATCCCATCACGTATGATAGAACACACCATCTGTTTCACATCTCCAACACTCTTTCTTTTCGTTTTTATACATTTTTGATGGCAGGATTTAAATAAACATCCACATGACTAGCATCAGAAAATGTTTGGAAGATAGTGAAATAAGATGATGTAATTAATTTAATTTTTATGTTTTTAAGGTTTGATGTTATGTTATTAATAACTTTTTCTGTTGAGAGATAGCAAAGTGGGTGGAAATATAAACAAACCAGAAACGCAAGTTGGGGGAAGTCTTGGAGGGGAGGGAGGGAGGAATATATAGTAAATGTTAAGAATTTCAGGTGTATGTAATGAATGAAAATGAATAGTGAATAAAAAATAAAAATAAAAATAAAATATCCATAGAGGGGAAAAATAGAAGTTTTGGGCTACAGGTTGGTTGGTTAGTATTATTTAGAGTGTGCTGTGGCCAAGTAAGTTCTACTCAGAGTTGACCCATTGATGCAAGAGAGTATTATGGTCCCTTCAATATGATTTGGTGTGATGTCTGTAGGTTGCTTTGCCAGACGAATGATTTGGCAAAGCTTGGTGTTCCCTCGGCCCATTGTGTGCTCTCATTTCTTCTCATTTTCCATTTTATTTATTCATTGTTTATTCAAAAATTTAAAGTCCACCAACTCATTAAAATACTGATAGGTGGATAGAATGAGGTACAATGAACATAATAGCATTCTAAAATCATAAACTATGCTAACAAATACCGAATCGATTTGATATTTATTCATTTACAATTGTTTGCCAATTATATCGAAGATGAGCAAACTATGGTTTGACTATAGCATAGTTTGTCCACAAATCATGACTGTGCACTGTGGCTTTTGGATAAGCTCTGTTTTGTGCAGACCTAGGTTGTCTGGCTTGAATATAATGGCAAATGGCTGCTAAATTGGAAGTAAAGGGAAATCAGAGCACTTGAGAGGAGGGGGCACATGGATTAGTACAAATTGCACCATACTATCTGCTTGTCTGGGTGCACCTTTGCCCTGTTAAAACTTTGTAGCTGTTTGGGGCTGCTGAAATACAAGCAGGGTGGAACAGAGGAACAGGCTTGTTTAGTCATTTAGTCGTGTCCGACTCTTCGTGACCGCATGGACCAGAGCATGCCAGGCACTTCTGTCTTCCACTGCCTCCCACAGTTTAGTCAAACTCATGCTGGTAGCTTCGAGAACACTATCCAACCATCTCGTCCTCTGTCATCCCCTTCTCCTTGTGCCCTCCATCTTTCCCAACATCAGGGTCTTTTCCAGGGAGTCTTCTCTTCTCATGAGGTGGTCAAAGTGTTGGAGTCTCAGCTTCAGGATCTGTCCTTCCAGTGAGCACTTAGGGCTGATTTCCTTAAGAATGGATAAGTTTGATCTTCTTGCAGTCCATGGGACTCTCAAGAGTCTCCTCCAGCACCATAATTCAAAAGCATCAATTCTTTGGCGATCAGCCTTCTTTATGGTCCAGCTCTCACTTCCATACATCACTACTGGGAAAACCAGAGCTTTAACTATACGGACCTTTGTTGGCAAGGTAATGTCTCTGCTTTTTAAGATGCTGTCTAGGTTTGTCATTGCTTTTCTCCCAAGAAGCAGGCGTTTTTTAATTTCATGGCTGCTGTCACCATCTGCAGTGATCATGGAGCCCAAGAAAGTAAAATCTTTCACTGCCTCCATTTCTTCCCCTTCTATTTGCCAGGAGGTGATGGGACCAGTGGCCATGATCTTCGTTTTTTTGATGTTGTGCTTCACTCTATAGACTGTTTTTTGTGCTTCTCACAGTACTTTGTTTGAGTAAAGGAGTCTGGGGCTTTTCAGTACCTTGTCAAAAAGGTGTTTGTCTGATATTGTGAACAATCTGATGCACGTCTCTTGACTGTCAGAGTTAACAAGCTGAAATATTTTTAAATGGTGGCTGAAGAACAGCAGCTGATTCGGAGACTAGAACCTAGAACTGTCAGTTTCTATTTGCTTGCTTCCATAACTACACAGTTGTTATTTAGAATGGAACAAGTCGGGCACTGATCTCATCTCTTCTCCTCTCCTTCTTTTGAAAACCTGATGTGTGAAATCTTAACCTCTTTGAAAGGGTTCCCTTTTGGTGGCATGATGTTCACTGGGGTAACACATGCTCTGATTGGCTGTGTAGTTTTAAGGGAATTTTCCTCTGGACGTTTAGTCGCATGCCTTATTACCATGGACAAGATGTGAAGAAAGGCAAATCCTCTCTGTTACTTTCTCCTCAAATTATATACTGTTTTTGTTCAGATTCCTCAGTAAAGTGTGTCAGGGTTTCCTTTATCTCTGGACTCCGTCTATGTTCTTTGAGTGATTTTGCTAGCAGTGGACAGGGAAGGGGCATGCATGCATGCAAGCCTTGCCCCCAGTGTCTTCATGTGTGTGTCCCTGCTCAGTGCCTGACTTCCCCATGTAATGTGAGGAAAGCCTGCTTGTGGGGATTATACGGAGGGTTCTATTTGCATTCAGACAAGTGTGAGGAGAAGCCCCATGCAGATCTTCCCTGGGCAACATGAGGAGGTTGGGACTGACCAGGCAGGGAGGACAAGCATGAGAATGTGGGTGTGAGTGGCTGCCTCTGCCCACATCCACACTTTGAGCATTCACATGTTCAGACTGTTGGGAAACTGTGTATGTGCAGCTACTCACACAGAGTCAATTAAGGTTTGGCAGACAGCCAGAAGGCAATCTGAAGGAGTAAGTCTGCCTGGTGATAACAGAGACATGGAGACAGCTCCCTGATTGGTCAAGCTCTTTCAAGGGAGTGATAATTAATGGCCTACTAACTGGAATGTGTTAGTTCAGTATTCAGAGGTTCAGAGTTCTGTGTGTCCGTGTAGGAGTGTCAGAGAGAGCTAGCAAAAGATCCGTGTTCTGTTCCTGTAAATAGTCCACTGTATATAATAAACACCTAACTACAAGTTCCTGGTTCCTGCTTCGTCTATCCTGTCTGCAGCCAAGTCGCCAATTGCTTCCGTGGATTCTGCGTTTACTCTGCTAAGGTCCTGTAGCTAGTCAGAAAGTTGTGAAACACAAACAGGAAGAAATCCCGACGAAAGAAGAATGGAGAATGAAGTTGATGGAATACGCAGAACTAGACAAGCTTACGGGGGAAATTCGGAACCGGCGAGACTAGAGATTTACCGAGGACTGAAATAAATTTACAGAGTATATTAAGAATATATGTGAAGCTCAATTAACATTTGTAGGTTTTCAAGAAGCTCTGTGATAATAATGGAAAGAAATATTGTTTTATAATAACTGTTAAGATTAATTTGGTTAAAAAAATAATAATACAGATGCAAGAAATGTGAACAATTGTGAAAACATGGAAATTTCCAGAAAGGCTGAAGGAAGTCTGAAAGTGGAAAGATTAGAATTGGATGTATAATTCAAATGGAATGTTTTTCTTTTATTGTTAAATTTGAAAATTTTATAAATAAAAAATTCCAAAAAAAAGAAAGTTGCGAAACACCAACTAGGTTTTGCCGATACAGACAGCTGCCTTAAGAAAAACAAGGGCAAATGTGCAAAAAAGCAGATCTAAATCATCAAGGGCCAGATACGTCAGTAGTGCTCTGCTATTCTACAGGAGAAAGGCTGGTTGAGGCCCTGTTGAAAACCGGGGGGGGGGGGGTCACTGCAGACTTAATCTTGGAGGACAGCAGGGGTATGCAATGTTGTGGCAGCAGTATCATCTGGATTCTCTGTAATAACAGAGTGAAGAAATGATATTGGTTCCAGAGAAAACAGCCAGTGTGTTTTCCAAGGAAAACAAATAATGCAAAATTCAGACCCGGGCATGCCTGGCTGACGTAGCTCTTTGGACCACAGCCATCAAACAATACTGAAGTTCAAGAAAACTGAAAGATGTGGAGAAATAGGAGTAAGATCTGGGAGAGCATATTCTCTCCAGGCAATCCTACACATGCAGAACATAAGAGCTGAAATTGCTTTTCAGGTTGTTGGAATGACAATTAAGTTTCAGGTTTCTGCGGTTTGCTATAGCAAACTTGTAGTGAAGGGTTGTAAAATACATGCTTTGCACGCAGGAAGCCCCTGGTTGATTCCCTGGTAACTGGGAACCCAGCCAAATGGGTGGGGTATACATAAATTATTATTATTATTATTATTAATAATAATAATAATAATAATAATAATAATAATAATATATACGTTTGGGAACCTCTTCTATAGACTATACTCAGCTAGGTGTCAGAGAACAGTCCCCTTTTTGAAAGGGTTCTTCATTTGAAGGGCTCCCTGGTTCATTTCTGGTTTAAAGTTAAAGACCTCTAAGAAGGGAGAGCAGAAGGGGGCTTTGAAGATGCCCATCTGGGCAGCAGACTGAGCAGACGTGGGAGTCCACTGGCCAGTCTTCCCCGCAAAGGTGAGATGTATTACAGGCTGCGACCAATTTACAATTTACACACATCCAGCCAGGGCCTTCTTAAGCATATCCGGTGCCATGGTGCAGAGCTCCCTCCAGCACACACACACACCGGTTCCCAGAGTTGTCGATGGGGCTGGAGGAGGCGGGCAGTTGCTGGAGGTGGCTCCTCCAGCGGGGGATAGGCAGAGGCTGGATGTGGCGCCTCCCAGCTCCGCTGGACGCTTCGTGCCACAGTGACCATGGCAGATGAAGGCTCCAGGCGCAGCGCTGCTTCGGAGCAGCATGGCGGAAGCGGGAGAGGGCAGTGAGTTGATGCCAGGCATCCAGCCTCCGCCTCTTCCCTGGCGCCCTCCAGAACTTGGCGCCCTGGCACCCCGTGCCACTAACCTCTATGGGTAAGACGTCCCTGCATCCAACTGATGCACAACCATGCACACACATCACAGTGGCTTGGAATTGGCCAGAAAAGAGAAATAACAAGGTGTGCATATGTGCACTCTACTGTCGCACACAATGACTTGGAACCCAACTCCCGCGCAAATTGGGGGTTCTCTGTAAACATTTCTGTTTAAAATATAGTAAAGGGACCCCTGACCATTAGGTCCAGTCATGGCCGACTCTGGGTTGTGGCGTTCATCTCGCTTTATTGGCTGAGGGAGCTGGCGTACAGCTTCCGGGTCATGTGGCCAGCATGACTAAGCTGCTTCTGGCAAACCAGAACAGCACACGGAAACGCCGTTTACCTTCCCGCTGGAGTGGTACCTATTTATCTACTTGCACTTTGATGTGCTTTTGAACTGCTAGGTTGGCAGGAGCAGGGACCGAGCAACAGGAGCTCACCCTGTTGCGGGGATTCGAACCATGACCTTCTGATCGGCAAGCCCTAGGCTCTGTGGTTTAACCCACAGCGCCACCTGCGTCCTGTGTTTCTATACCTAAATTGTCACCTGCAACTTGAATGCATATCTTTTTCAATGATTAATTTCCTCACCCCCTCTCTTTTTTTGCTTATTGTGCCTATCTAAACCAACCAGGCGAGTATCACAGATGAAATCGGACTCTTACGATACATTCAGCAGAGCTGAATTCTGCAAAAAAATGATGCCTCTAGCAACTTGCACTATCAAAATTTTAATAACGCATTCCCAAAGGGGGTGGGGAATAGAGACCGTGTTTTGCTTTTGGTTTTTAGGGAAAAGCAAAATAGGGTCTTTTTTTGGTGAACAAGGACAGCTGGGGGGGGGCGGATATGGCATTTTTGCAAGGCTGCTGTGTGCCCTGGAGTCTATTTGCATAAGTCATGGTTGCTGTGGTTTAATCTCAGGAAAACAAATGGATAAACCATGTCTTTATATATCTCATGTTACTTGAGATCAGGTAGGATCCCATGGCCAATGGCTGTTTCTGAAGATCCGGGCTGATTTTGGCTTCTGCTGCTTATCGGGGTGGTTGTCTTTGGAAAGCGCTTCTCCTAAAGGAAGCGCCTCCTTCTTCGCAACTGATGGTTTTATCTTTCTCCTCTCAGGTGGCTCTGCTGTGGCTGGAAGAAGCAGCTTTTGTGTAACCGGCAGAGAAAGGGCAGAGGGGAGAGTTTCAAAGGACAAGCGGCTCCCGGAGAAGACTCCATAGAAAACACTGCATTTTCCATCGTCTCACATACACAACAGTGGAGCAGATTGATTTCCGTAAGTCCCACCAACCAACAAAAAGCTACTTTGCATACGGAATTGATGGGGAACGGGCGTATTTCCATTTTAAAGGATGCCTTTTCAAAGTTATTTTTAGTGGGGCCCTGCAATAAGATAACCCCCAACACCTGAACTGCAATGTGTGGATGCAGCAATATGATATAGGTCCTTTTTGTGCCATCACACACACACAAACACACACACACACACTAGGCTTTATGGGTCCCCCCCCCCCCAATGTTGGCTTAGGAAAAACAAAATAGAAGAGATCTGTTAGGGTGGAAAATACTGAAATGTAAATCGGTCTCTTTCTCCACTGAAATAAGTAATTTGAAGACACTCTAAGGGTATTATGGCTCCAGGAAGAAATCTCTTCCTGTGGTTTTTAACAATTTAACTGATTAGTTTTTAAAAAGCATGATGTTTTAAGAAAAATACAAAAGCGTTCAACACCCACCCCCTCCGCTGGAAGACTACTTCGCAGAACACACACGATTTCCAGTGAAAATGCACAATTCAGTCCCACTCTCCCTTCTGTCTTTAGGCCAACCTTCACCAACACGCCGCCCTCCAGAGGCAATCCCTATGAGCCCCTATTGGCTGGAGGTGATGGGAGCTGTAGACTGAAGCATCTGGAGGGTACCAGGTTGGAGAAGGCTGTTCTAGGCATTCTTCCTCCTCTCTTCTTGAAGGTCCACCCATCTTCCTGTCATGTTCCTTGATCTGCAGACCATTGTTCTTCCTTTCACCTCCTGTGACCCATACAGAGATATTGTAGGTCCTCTTCCAAGCCTTCATCTACTTCTTTTCACAAAGTCTGAATCCATCGGGGTGGGTGGGAGGGAATAAAATAAATATTGATGGATGGATGGATGGATGTTTTTAAAGCATGGTTATGATTTTTTTTCCTCAATCTTAGTGTTTTATATTTTATAAACCACTTTGAGAGTTTTGTTTTGTTAGCCAAGCAGTATATAAATTTTCTGAAATAAATGCACTTTTATGAATGCATCCTTAATGCATTTATGGGTTCCATGTATCACAGAAGTGCAGAGTGGAAATATTTTTGCATTATTCCCATCTCACTCCCTGTATTCAGCCCACCTGTATTTTGATCCTGTGAACAAAGCTCACCTTGTCTTAATATCTCTCTTTTTATTCACTTTTTTAAAGCAAAGCTTTTATTTAACCACAAACACCCAACCCATGGGCGTCAAATCAATGAAAACACAATGGGTTATGTTTTGTTTTGTTTTGAGTTTAGTGGTTTTACCCTTTGTCTATTTGCAATTGTTCATATTAATTCCACAAATTAATATTACCAATTCTATGTCCATTAAATTTACATTATTTGGGAGTTCGGGTCCAATTTTGTTCATAATCACCTTTTTTAGTTTCCCAGGAATTACTTCTTTTTTATTTAGAGAGTAGTCATGTACAACCAGTCCAAAATGATGTGATATTATGCTCTGAGCATATGCACAGCCCCTAAATAGAGTTCTTTGGGGGCAATTTGCAATAGGAGAGGGCTGATGAAAACTGGAATCCAATAACATCTGGAGAGTACGATGCTTGCAGTTACATCTGCTGTTCACTGGCTTGATCCCCATGGCAGAAATGTAGGATAAAATGTATTAAATGTTCAAGCTTATGACCTGAATGCCACATGCAAGCCTAAGTGTTGTACGTGGAAAAACTGGTTGTTGATCACCAGAGCCATAATGAGTTACCCTTAAGAATGCTGCAGCAATTCCAGCAAAAGTAAGAGGAGAATCTTAGGATTCAATCTCATTTATTCCAGTTTCTCCATGGCGTGGATTTCAGAGGCATTCCAACTGCATGTCACTGTGACTTGGATAAGAATCACTATATGGCTGACAGTTTGTGCTTAAATTGAAGTGCTCGTTTGGAAAACTCTGTACACTGTTTCCTTGGGTGTCTGTCACAAGGCTAGAGACAGGATTTCAATGGTTCCCTGCCCACTTTATATTGTCTTGCCATTTAGGCTCTTGATACATAGATTTCTGCTTATAGGAATACATTCCAATTAGATGCTCTTAAAAAAAGAGAGAGAGTCCATTTTTTTAAGTGACATTTTTCTTAGTGAGAGCTGCAAACTAGCAAAAGAGTTGGGTGTTTTCACTTCTAATTCCTCTGCACAATTCGGAAAGGCTGTTTAAGTAGCTGTGAACAGGGTGTCTGTTGTTTCTAAGAGTTCGGGTTTTTTAAAAAAATAAATAAATGGTGATGTGGAAGGGAAAACAGTTTTGCTAGGTTCCACACCCCCCAAAAAAAGAACCCCAGTGGACTCATTTGTTCATGGTACACCAGGTATCTCATTCAGATTTCAAGTCTGAGTTATAACTTCAAAAGAGTTACCAGGAAGTCCAAGGATCTGTACAAATGATCTTTTGTCAGAATCTACAGAGCCATTTTTGCACCTCATAAATAGCTCTTCTTTGCTAACTGCATTTAGATGGTTACAAGTCTTTGAGAAATAGCAGGTTCGTGCTGTCCTTCTTTCTAGTGAGATGAGTACTGTATTTACTTTCAAAAGCATCTATTAGACCAGTATATTTTTCACTCTCTGGTTTTCTGTTCAGTACCAGAGAAAATATATGATACGTTATTGCTTTTCATTACTTCCATTTGTATCCTGCCTTTCTTTGATCGTGGAGCTGAGGGTTATAGCCAGTGCTAGTCCTACTCTGAGGAGACTTGTTGAAAACAATAAACATGGCTCACTTAGGTCCACTAATTTTAATGAGTGTACTCTGAATATACATTAATTAGAGATGACCTTCAGTGAGGTGACTGATGTCAGTATCCTTTTCCTATAGATTGTAGAGCAGCATGCCATTTTGTGGTTCTATCTCTTTTCCTGCTCATTTAGATGGGACAGACTTTTTTATCATGCTATGTCCCCCATAGCAGCCATTTTGTGTTATGCCACACCCACATAGCAGCCATTTTGTGACTGGTGCCCACTGCACTTTTCAAAATTCAGAATGTTTCAGGCTGCCCCCCCCCAAAAAAAGTTGGGGACCTTGTCCTTTGGTTAGAGGTATAATGATAGGTAAAAAGGTAAAGGACCCCTGGATGGTTAAGTCCAGTCAAAAGTCCAGTATGGCGCTCATCTCGCTTCAGGCCGAGAGAGCCAGCGTTTGTCCACAGACAGCTTTCCGGATCATGTGGCCAGCAGAACCTAACCACTTCTGGCACAATGGGATACCATGACAGAAGCCAGAGCACACGGAAATTCCGTTTACCTTCCCGTCACAGCAGTACCTATTTGTCTACTTGCACCTGTGTGCTTTAGAAATGCTAGATTGGCAGGAGCTGGGACAGAGCAAAGGGAGCTCACCCCGTCACAGGGATTTGAACCACAGACCTTCTGATCAACAAGTCCAAGAGGCTCAGTGGTTTAGACCAGAGCGCCACCCGCGTCCATAATGATATGTACAGATAGGGTAACTATACGCAGAAGTAGCACTTTTTTTCAGGGGGATCTCGCCAGAACCCAGTTCCGGCACCTTTTAGGTGGGTTCTGGAATCTCTCAGGTGAGTTCCAGCACCTCTCGGGTAGGTGCTATTACCATTCTAAGAGAAAGAGTTGAGTTCTGGCACCTCTTTTTCTAGTAAAACAGCGCTGAGCAGAAGCAATCAGAAAAACAAAGCGCTCAACAAATATCACAGGATAACAAAGGATCAGGGGCCCAATACCATTGTGCAGATGGTAAAAATCTGGGTACAGCTAGTGAGTTCATATATGACAGAATGGCAAAGGGTAGCCATTGAGGGTACAGTTGGAGACAGAGATCCTTTGAGGAGAGAGTGCACAGAGACCGAGACGTTAGGGTTGCCATACTTCCAGAATATCCCGAACACTGTAGCCAGCAGCAGTATCTGGGTGAAAATCATGAAAAATGTCCAGGAAATCCAGATGTATGGCAGCCCATGTTGGCAGTGCTGGTTTGTTTTTGTTTTTTTGTTTTTTTTTGCTGATTTTCCGAAAAATAAATAAAAAATAGCTTTACTTTATTTTGCCAATAGAGCGCAACAACTTTGCTCAAAAAAGCTCAGTAACATTTCTGCCCAGATTCTCACTGTTGGAAATATGGCAACCCTAACTAACACAAAATGCCTTGAGGGTGAGATGGCTGTAAATCAAACTGTAAAAAGATTGAAATTCCCTCTTCTATGCTACTATTTTTATTATTATTTTTAAGCCCTCCCTTCCTCCAAGGAGCTCAGGGTGCGATTCATGATGCCCCTTTGAATTTATTTCCCATAAAACATGTTGAATAGGTTAGGCCAAGCTTCCTCAAACTCGGCCCTCCAGATATTTTTGGCCTACAACTCCCATGATCCTTAGCTAGCAGAACCAGTGCTCAGGGATGATGGAAATTGTAGTCTCAAAACATCTGGAGAGCCGAGTTTGAGGAAGCCTGGGTTAGGCTGAGAGACCAAGTGGCTGAGCTTTTATGACTGAGTGGGTTTTTGACCTTCATAGAAACACAGAGAACCATTATTCTGAGTCAGACCATTGGTCCATCTAGATCTGTATTGTCTACACTGGTTGGCAGCAGCACTACCTGGAGATGCTATGGATTGAACCTGGAACCTTCTGTGTTCAGAGCAGATGTTCTACCATTGGGCCATTGCTTTTGTGCCAGTTCGGTTCTCTCAAATTGTGCCACCATTCCTATGGAAAATAAACTCCATATTATTATTATTATTATTGAGGACTCTAATTTCTCCTTAATAATCCAGGGGTGGCGAGCCTGTGGCCCTCCAACTGTTCTTGGACTACAACTCCCATCAGTCTTAGACAGCATGGCCAATGGTCAAGGATGATGGGAATTGTAGTCCAACATCTGGAGGATCACAAATTCCCCATCCTTTGTTATAACCACTCACTTCCTGTCTCACAGTTCCTCATGGTAGACACACAGCAACTTTTCCATCAATGTCTGGCCGCAGAACCATCACTGAATATTTCCATGGCCTTAATATAATATTCAAAGTGAATGCTTTTTACCTCCCCCCCCCCCCGTTTATTTTGGAGCACACAACCCTATCTATGAACTTTAGAAACCTTGTAAACTTTAAAATTCTGTTTCCACTTACAGATAAAAACAACGTTGTTTAATGCTGGTGTTCAAGGTACATTAACTTTGTCTGCTAAAGATCTCCTTGCCTGTTGCTGTGGTGTTCAAAAGAAAAAAAAAGAAAAAATCCCAGTGTTTATGTTATAGAGACATCCCTGGAGCAATCTATTCTTAAAGATTGGTTTGCGATTAGCTCCTTTGGAAGGGAGAAAGTGGCTGATTTGTAATTGTTACCCTTCAGACATGTTACAGTACCTTCTCTTTCTCCCACCCAAAGCTTCTGTTTCAGATACCTCTAGACCACCCATTTGGAAAAGACCTCAAGGGATTGGGTCCAGTGTACTGAACTGAGTGGTTTGAATAAGGTTGCAAATCCTTGCTCAGGCAGGAAGGTCACTAGGTGGTAGTTCTAACGAAAACCCTAAACAAAACAAAACAAAACATTGGCATGTTTTTTGGTATGCTAGGCAGCCAAGTGCCAAAAGAAATGAATAAGAGCAGGCCCAGGAGATGATGAATCAATTGGAATCGGTTGTGAGTCCATCTTAAATTGTATGAAGGAGCTGAACCAGGTAGCGTTATGCAAGCGCTACAGAAGCTGGTGAATTTTGCCATCAAAATGCAGGAAACCCAGGCAAGGAAATAATGAAATATTCAGCCGCTATTTACGGAATTGATTTGAAGATCAAGAAGTTACGAGCAGCTAGATGAAAAGGATTAAGTAGGAAGCGTGAATGGAGAGATACTATGGTGCAGAATTAAATTGGCGTTTCAGCTGTTCAATACTTTATGCGGATTTTATGAACAAGGAAGGGAAGGATATGGGCATGCAGATACGGTAGAGCCTTTGCTTTTCATAGTAGGGGGTGGTAGTTCCTTCCAACGGGGGTGCATGGCATGGGGCGCATGGCATTTCCCTCCCCAACACCATCAACTTTTGTATGTGCTCCCTTGGGCTTTTGTTTCTGCATCTTGAGACCCAGCAAGGAAGTGACCTTCTAAATCACCCGCTAACCTCTCCCCACCATAAGAATGCAGGGACAAGTGTGGGCTGTTTCTCTTGCTTTTATTGCAGTATTTGATGTGGCTGAATGAGGCAGCCCCTTGCTTTTCACTGTCTTTTGTGGGTAGGGTGACCAGGTAAAAAGAGAACAGGGCTTTGCCCTACACAACTGTTATAGACACTGGAGCCCTGCCCCCTTTTTCACCTGCCCACCCTACTTGGCAGGGGCATGGAACCTTTGGCTCTCCAGCTGTTGCTGAACTACAACTCCCATCATCCTTGGTAATTGCTGGGGCTGGTGGGAGTTGTAGTTCAGTAACATCTGAACATCTGGTGTGCCAAAGGATTCTCACACCTGCTATAGAGAGACCCACAGAGTTGTGCATCTCTGCCGCTGTTTAGTTTTCATGCCTCCAGATCTGTGAGCATTGGTGGATATATGTGTGTGCGCGCGCACACGCGTGCACTCTTAAGGTAAAGGGACCCCTGACCATTAGGTCCAGTCGTGACCGACTCTGGGGTTGTGGCGCTCACCTCACTTTACTGGCCAAGGGAGCCGGCGTACAGCTTCCAGGTCATGTGGCCAGCATGACTAAGCCACTTCTGGCAAACCAGAGCAGCGCACAGAAACGCTGTTTACCTTCCCACCGGAGTGGTACCTATTTATCTACTTGCACTTTTGGCGTGCTTTCGAACTGCTAGGTTGGCAGGAGCAGGGACTGAGCAACGGGAGCTCACCCCGTCACGGGGATTCGAACCGCTGATCTTCTTATTGGCAAGTCCTAGGTTCTGTGGTTTAACCCACAACACCACCCGCGTCCCACACACACTCTTACATGGGAGTAAATTGCGCTGAGCACATTGGGACTTTCTGTTGCATATAGGAGTTCATTGCACAAAATGCAAACTAGGTTAGTCCTCCAGAAGTTGCTGGAGCAGTTCCTATCATTCCCACCAAGCTTGGCCAATGGTCAGGGTCAGGGATAATGGAGGTTATAGTCCAACAACCTCGGAGGGCCACAGGTTCCACACCCCAGCCTACTCTTACTAGCAGTAACTGTTCAAAGTCTCAGACAGAAGTCTTTCCTATTGCCTGATACCCAAGTCTTTTCATTGGAGAGTCAGAGTTTGAATCAGGGATCTCCATTGTGTTCTACAATCCCTCCCCAAATCAGATTTAGGAGTAATTTCCTCAGTGTTTTGGTAGGACCTTCTCTTCTACCACCACCCTCGACTCCTCCTTCTTCTTGAAGCCTTGATTCAAGTTAGCTTCCAGATTGTTTTACACAATGCATTTGTTCCCACTGAATGTATGAAGGGAGGAATCATGATCACCCCCACAAGCCCCAAACCAAACCTCTGTTCATTTGGACAAAGGTTTAAGCAAACCCAACACACATTTATTTTGCATTGTTTGGATGGAGCCTGACACATGCAGTGGCTCACAATGGGAAAATATCAATTAAAGAAGACTCCCTGGAAAAGACCCTGATGTTGGGAAAGATGGAGGGCACAAGGAGAAGGGGACGACAGAGAATGAGATGGTTGGATAGTGTCTTCGAAGCTACAAACATGAGTCTGACCAAACTGCGGGAGGCAGTGGAAGACAGAAATGCCTGGCGTGCTCTGGTCCAGGGGGTCACAAAGAGTCGGACACGACCAAACGACTAAACAACAACAACAAAAACATATACTTAACGATGTAACATCAAATACTTTATCCAATCAAATCGGAGAGGGAACAGAAAAAATAAAAAGCAGCAACAAGAAGTTAATAAAATAAGCATAATAAAATATCAGAACCAGTAAGAATTTGGAAATAGATTCTGAGTATTGAACATCAGTATTGATGAGAGACAGTGTGGTGTAGTGGTTAAGAGCGATAGACTCGTAATCTGGGGAACCGGGTTCACGTCTCCACTCCTCGACATGCAGCTGCTGGGTGACCTTGGGCTAGTCACACTTCTGTGAAGTCTCTCAGCCCCACTCACCTCACAGGGTGTTTGTTGTGGGAGAGGAAGGGAAAGGAGAATGTTAGCCGCTTTGAGACTCCTTCGGGTAGTGATAAAGCAGGATATAAAATCCAAACTCTTCTTCTTCTTCTATTGCTTCACTAAAAAAGGCCCTAAACTTGGCACCTAAAACTTAGCAGAGAAAGGTGCAGATGAACCTCTCCAAGGGGAGTCTTCCATATGTGGGTCACCACCACCAAAAAGGCCCTTTTCTGTAGTTGCCACCTGCCTAACCTTTTCAGGCAGAGGCAGCCTGTGCAGTAATGCAGTTAGGTAATTACAGACTCTGGGGAGCCCATTAAGATTTTAATGTCCATAAAGGTGGTAAAGGCAGCTCTGTTGCATTTGAGAGCTATCCTGCTCACCCTGCTGAGTGAGGCCCTGGAATCAGGGCGGGGGCGGCCCTCCCCAGGTGTCTTCGCTGAGGATGGTGACATTTGGCAGTTGCAGGTCAGTGGCATGCCGAATGTCTGCCATCGGTGGCTCACTCCACCCTGTGGCCGACTCTCTCTACCCTCGGCTGCACCTGTCTCACCATGCACCTGATCAACTACCCCGTGCCTGGGAGGGCACCCTCCATGCCCCACACCTCCCTCAGGAGCGTGCCCGCCTTGGGCAGCGTGGGCATATGTTCCGCCACTGCCTGGAATCCTGCCCTCGGTGTGTTTGGATGTAGACACAAATGAGAAGGGGAATGAATGAAACCTACCGATATCAATAATTGTACCACTTGGAGTGGCATGTATTACAAATAGATGCCGTTCACAGGCATCTGCAGCCAGCCCTCTCAGCTGTATTTTCTTTTGGAGTGATTCAGCAGCTTATATTCCAACTGGGCATTTTTTACTTCCCCCCTCACTGTTGTATGAAGTCATGCCATTAATCAACAGGAACTAAACACAAAATAGTTATGAGACTCTTTTCTCTCAGTGCTGCCATTCCTGCAGATGAATTAAAGTTCTGGGTAAGGATCTCTAGAGGTCATTTTTGGCTAAACGTGAACAATCATCAGTTATGAGAGCTGGGCTCGGCCAGTTGCCAGCTGTACTTTAGATTTTTCTGCATTATGAGCTAAAGGGATAAAGCCAAGATTGGTCTGTTTCTGTCGTGAATGTTGCTTCTGTTCTCCTCCTGGCTTTTACTTTCCAGCTAATGACAGATGCGTCCTGGTCTTTCTGATCAAGGCTAGGGCATGTTGGGCTGGGGAATTCCAGACTGGAGTGGAGAACCTGTGGTGGTCCACATGTTGCTGGGCCAATGGTCAGGGGTGATAGGAGATGTTGTCCAGAAACACCTGGAGACCCTGGTACAGAGCAACGTGGGCCTCCAATCTGAGCATGCATGCGACTGTGCGAATTAGTGAATATAATAATTAGCATAAAGTGAGCGTTCTTATTCCCAAACCCTCCATCTTTACTCAGGTGAAAATAGGGACATTGTCCCAGTGTTAACACCTGCTGCCTTGTGGGATGTCTTCAGGAAAAGAAAAGGCAAGTCCTGGCAACTCCTTCAGCCAAGCTGGTGCCAGATATTTTGCTCTGCTTTCCTTCGGAGACCACACCAGTGAGGCCAAGAGGGGGGTCTTGTCATCGGGGCAGCCTAGGAGCTCCATACAGGCATGTGCCCTGGGGAGGTCCTTCGGTGGTGCTGCTGCTGCTGCTGCTAATAATAATAATAATAATAATAATAATAATAATAATAATAATTTTTATTTATACCCCACCCTCCCCAGCCAAGACCGGCCTCAGGGTGGCTAACACCTGACATAAAAACAAATTGATTGAAATACAACTTAAAAACAAGATTAAAATACAACATTAAAATATTAAAATATTAAAGTACAGCCTCATTTCAATGGAAACTCAAATCAAAAACTTTTTTGGGGATGAAAACGTCAAGGCTAACTTTCAAGACTGGTCCTACATAGGCCAGAAAAAAAGTCAGGGAAGTCCCCAAATACGAGTTCCATTCCAGGAGGGGGAAGGAAAAAAAGGAAGAGGGGGAGGGAATCAAATTGTTTTCAAGCCGAAGGCCAGGCGGAACAACTGTTACAGGCCCTGCGTAAAGAAATCAGATCCTGCAGGGCCCTGGTCTCATGAGGCAGAGCGTTCCACCAGGCCAGAGCCAGTGTTGAAAAGGCCCTGGCTCTGGCTGAGGCTAATCTAACTTCCTTAGGACCCGGGACCTCTAGGGTGTTGCTATTTATGGACCTTAAGGTCCTCCATAGGGCATACCGGGAGAGGCGATCCCATAGGTACGAGGGTCCTAGGCTGTGACAGTGTGGTTTAACTTCACCCCCAGAGGCACACTCCATTGTCTGTCAAGACAGATGGATGCCAAAGGATCACTGACCAAAAGCCACATCCTGACATCACACAAAGTTCTTCTCCACCTGCCTTTCAGTATGTTCGTGCTCCAGATTCCCTCAGTTCAACCCTCAGGTCACATCCATACATTTAATGTACATGCATACCACTTCAACAGTCGTGAAAATCCTGGGAACTCTAGTTTATTCCCCCACAGAGCAACCATTCCCTTCACCCTTAGCAAACTATATCTCGCAGAATGATTTGGGGGAAGCCATGACTGTTGAGGTAGTATACCAGTGCTTTGAATGTATGGTGCAGTTGTGACCATAGTTGCAGCATGAATCCCTTCTGTTTTGCTCTGCTTCAGCCATGTGCTGCTTGGATTGGTCCAGTTTATTTTCTCTTCCTTTCCCCCCTCCACCCCCTCTCTGTGCACCTAACACCAGGCTGATGAAACAAAACTCTTTCTCAGCCCTTCATGGATTTTGCAGAACTCATGTGTATTTTTTCTTCAGATACATCCATGGAGCCACATGAAATTGGTGACAGCTTTACACCGTTATTTCAAGATTCATAGCTGAAGGTTCTCAGTGAGAGAGAGCTGTCCAAATCTTTCTAGCAAACAGAATGCTGTTTCCTGGCATATTTATTGCAGCAAAGCGAATTTGTGTCCCAAAGATAAATATAGCGTTATCAGCAACAGCTGTCTCTCATTTTTATTTGTTTTTATATTTGACTATAAGTTCAATTCTCTAAAAACACCCAGAGCTGTAAATCCTATGACACGAGGCCCTGTGATTTAGTAGCTTGGGGTGTTTAGGGGCTGTGATTTAGGGAACACATTTATGGTACACGAGACAATTAAATAATGTGCCATACTGCCACCCTCTGGAATATACAAAACAAAAAGCAAAAAAAGAAACCCAAAACCTGAGGTGGAAGGTCATTATTTCATCCTGTCTGTGGCTATTTGGTTCCTCAGGACAGGGAATGCTTCAACATCTGTTCTTCTGCACATCTGTATAGGTTTACTGACTTCTGCCCACCCACATTGATGATAAACCTATCAAAATGTAAACACATTGTGGGCATGAAGATGGACCGAAGTAGGATGCAAAAGTCCAACAACAGGGCAATATTTTTATCACCATTAAGCTTCCTACTATTGCTGCAGACAGTTCTGCAGCAGCCGCTAACTTTCATCGAGACTGGTAGGAGGAGCCAGAGCTGACGATAGGTGGAGCTAGAGTGAATGACAGGCTGAGCCAACTAATTCCAGTTCTCTTCCTGTCTTCCTCCCTACTGAGTTCTACAAGGGAGAACAAGGGCTGGCTCAAGACATTTTGGCACCCAAGGTGAACCACAAAATGGCGTCCCCACTTAAAGGTTTACCTTTAAATGCAAACTGAACCTAATTTCTACCCCATCCCTAGTAAAGGCACACCATGGTGTGCAAGAAGCAGAGGTCACTCCACAAACTAAAAGCCCTGTCCACAGAAGTGCCTGTGATATTTCTGATGCAGTGTATCTAACCCACATGTCTAAACTGTTGAAGCACTGAGCTGTCTCTCCTTTCCCACATGAGATTAGCTGTTATGATGCTTTGCAACCAGTCCTTGAATGCACCAGCCTTAGCTGAGAGGTTTAATCCTGGAGGGAGTCGGAGGACTTAACACGTCCCATGGGAAATCTAGCATCATCCGCTCAGTGGAAGGGTTGGGTTTGTTTTCAAATATTTTCCATCAGTTGTATCCTTGGCGATGACACACAAAAGGGATCCTCTCCTTTTTGGAAGTGCCCTATGCAACACGCAAAGCTATCTAATGTACAATCCCATCCTAACCATGTACACCTGTGATCCAAAGATTCCAGGTACTCCTATTTACCAGGGACAGCTCCCAGTGCAAAAAGCAAAAATATAACATGGTCCCTTTTCCCTTCCGTTTTTTTTTTATTATTATCTTGGAGGTTGCCTTATTAAAATTTTGTTAGGGTGAGTTACTGGAGGTTTCTGTCTTGAATTCAGCTCCCTCCATAGAAGTTAAATCCACAGGTGCACTTTTTCTTTAGTGCACATGCGTTTAAGCACTTACACATAAACAACAAGACATCACACAACGCACAGCATGCCACAACCAGTAACTGTGGAGGAAGATTCAGGTAGGTATCCGTGTTGGTTTGACACAGTCGAAATAAATAGAAAATTGTCCAGTAGCACTTTAGAGACCAACTAAGTTTGCTCTGGGTATAAGCTTTCATGTGCTTGCAGACTTCTTTAGACACACTGAAACAGAAGTCACCAGACCCTTATATATAGTGGGAGGGTGGGGTGGGGTATTTCTCAGAAGGGTAGTGGGAGATGGGTGATTGACTCAATGGGTATGGTAAAGCTGTTGACGACGGTTAATGACTGCAATTAGTCCTACAGGAAAAAGCAAGGGGTAGTATGCGGATGGTCAAAAATAGCTTTAGCATATGTAACGAGACAAGAATCCAATTCAGACCAGGTCTCTCCATAGTTTTCAGTTTAGTAATAAGTTGTAATTCAGCAACTTCTTCAAATCTATAGATAGAAAAACCCCACTCCACCCTCCTGCTATATATAAGGATCTGGTAACTTCTGTTTCAGTGTATCTGAAGAAGTGTGCAAGCACACGAAAGCTTATACCCAGAACAAACTTAGTTGATCTCTTAGGTGCTACTGGACAATTTTCTATTTAATTCAACTGTGAAGGAAGAGTGAGTGATGCCACGATGAACAACCAATTCCTCGCAAGTGCAGAACAGGTGTTGTGTGGCAACTGTGAACAAAATGCCTTTGTGTTGTCATCAGGGCACCGAATTTACTAATAAAGGGTGGTGATTTGTCTAAAACCTTTCCAGGATCTTCAAAACCAAGCAGCAGATGACAAATTCTGAAAAGATCCATACAAATCAGCAATCTCTGGAACAATCCATACAATGGTGAAAGCAGAAAACAGTGAAAAAAGTTAAACAGGTCACAGTCAAAGGTAACAGAACACAGTGAAGTTGCTATCCAAAAGCTCTGGGGAAATAAAATAGTTTTTACTTGCTTCCTAAATGCCATTTTATATCCCAAGTGGATATTTCTGGGGAGGGTAGGTATCCTGTGCTGCACCTGATGAGAAATATTTCTCTGACACGCAGCCAAGCGACATTTTGCTTCCTTCTGTTTATGTCAGTATTCAGAATGCAGGAAACAACATTCATGGTGGTAAAACAAATGGTATTGCTCAATATTACCCTTGAAGAGATGTATACATTGGAGCCTATTCAGCTGAAAACTAAATTTTACTGCAGGATTCTGCAGGGAAAAGGGGTTCTCTCCATGCAAGGAAATTGGTTTTTCCTCTATTTTTCACAATGCACCAATAAGAGAACCCAAAGGAATGTAGAATTCTGTCCGTTGCATTAACTTATAGATTTCTGTCCCCAGAAACATCCATCCAACCCCCGTTCTCTTTCATTTGATACTGGCTTCCTCTGCAGCTTCATTTCCCTGCCTCCCTGTGTAATGTATAACCAAGTAGATAAGAAATAATAGTAGTCTGGCTTTTAGCTTCCTCTTTCCACATAAATATTTTTTGGTTTGGTTTGGTTTTTTGCTCGGTTTTCTTGAGCTCCATCTGCACTATACATCTTAAGCACTATTATAACCCTTTAAGCAGCCATGGCTTCTCCCCAAAGTATCCTAGAGCTGTAAAAATAAAAATAAAAATAAAAATAAAAATAAAAATAAAAATAAAAAATTTATAGCCCACCCATCTGGCTGGGTTTCCCCTGCCACTCAAAATATTAAAATACAATAATTCATCAAATATTAGAAGCTTCCCTAAACAGGGCTGCCTTCAGATGTCTTCTAAAAGTCCGATAGTTGTTTATTTCCATGACATCTGGTGGGAGGGCGTACCACAGGGTGGGTGCCACTACCGAGAAGGCCCTCTGCCTGGTTCCCTGTAACCTCGCTTCTCTCAGTGAGGGAACCGCCAGAAGGCCCTTGGCGCTGGACCTCAGTGCCCGGGCTGGACGATGGGGGTGGAGACGCTCCTTCAGGTATACTGGGCTGAGGCTGTTTAGGGCTTTAAAGGACAGCACCAACACTTTGAATTGTGCCCAAAAACATACTGACAGCCAAGGTAGGTCTTTCAGGACTGGTGTTATGTGGTCTCGGCAGCCACTCCCAGTCACCAGTAATTAGTTAAAGATGCTTGGAGTTGTTAAGAGGACCCTTTGTCCTCACAGAGCTGCAGTTCCCAGAGTTCCCTGGGACTGATTATTAAATCACTCTGGGAATTGTAGCTCTGTCCCCTAACAACTCTCAGAACCTTGAACAAACTACAGCTCCCAATATTCTTTTGGGAGCAAGCCATGACTGTTTAAAAATGATATCACCGTGCTTTGAATGTATAATGCAGGTGTCACATTCCTCTTCTTTGTCAGGATCACATCCCTCCCCACTTACAAAACATAAGAAGATTGGGGGGGGGCACCAAATTGCTGGAGGGGAGTTCTGCTCCTTGCTTTCCAAAAGCGACTTGAGTTACAAGTTATTCTTCTAGAGTTCTAAAGAGCAAAATATTTGAAAAGTTCACTTAGTGATGATAAAGCCTTTCTAGATTTCCCAGAGACCAGCATACAATATTCTAGTATCAGAGACAGTATGCTACTGAATGCCAGTTGCAACTGATCACAAGTGGGAGAGAACTGTTGCCCCTGCCCTGCTTTTAGGGTTGGGGGTGCAGATTAGGGTTTTTTTTTCTTTCCCATTTTAATGAGAAACTACCAAATTCGCTCTTCTTGAACTAATGCGCAAAGTGAAACGTGAACTATCCTTTGAAATTTGCACTCCTCCAAATTTTGCAATGCAGTTCTCCGGCCCAAAAACCGGAAGTACCAGAATGGGTTACTTCCTGGTTTTGGCCGTCACGCATGTGCAGAAGCACTAAATCGTGCTTTGAACATAATAATAATAATAATAATAATAATAATAATAATAATAATAATAATAAATTTTATTTATATCCCGCCCTCCCCAGCCGAAGCCGGGCTCAGGGCGGCTAACAACAATCAAATAATCAAACAGTCAAATAATCACACATTCTAAAAATATTTCATTATAAAAATTAATTAAAATCAAATTGATGGCAACCGATTAAGCAAAATTCTGTGCAGGTTGCCAGAGAGGGAGTCAGGCTGCGCCCTGACCAAAGGCCTGGTGGAACAACTCTGTCTTGCAGGCCCTGCGGAAAGATGTCAGGTCCCGCAGGGCCCTAGTCTCTTGTGACAGAGCGTTCCACCAGATTGGAGCCGCAGCCAAGAAGGCCCTGGCTCTAGTTGAGGCCAGCCTGACCTCTCTGAGGCCTGGGACCTTGAGGATGTTATTATTTGCAGACCGTAGGTTTCTCTGTGGGGCATACCAGGAGAGGCGGTCCCGTAGTATGAGGGTCCTAGGCCGTATAGGGCTTTAAAGGTTAAAACCAGCACCTTAAACCTGATCCTGTACTCCACCGGGAGCCAGTGCAGCTGGTACAGTACCAGATGAATGTGATCTCGCAGCGAAGACCCCCTAAGGAGTCTCGCCGCGGCATTCTGCACCCGCTGGAGTTTCTGGGTCAGTCTCAAGGGCAGCCCCACGTAGAGCGAGTTACAATAATCCAGTCTGGAGGTGACCATCGCATGGATCACAGTGGCTAGGTCAGGGCGAGAGAGATAAGGGCAGAAGCGCCGAATCGCAACCTGCGCATGCGCAGATGCGCTGCTGCGGGTTGTGAATATGCATCGCGCACGGATCACGTTCGCAACCCAAGCATCCCCTGTACAGTGGTACCTCCATTTAAGAACAGCCCTGTTTACGAACTATTCGGTATAAGAACTCCGCAAAACCAGAAGTAGTATCCCGGTTAGCAAACTTTACCTTAGTCTATGAATGGAAGCCGGACGGTGGAAGGGCACTGGTGGTGGGAGGCCTCATTAGGGAAAGCGCACCTCGGTTTAAGAATGGCTTTGGTTTAAGAATGGACTTCCGGAACGGATTAAGTTTGTAAACCGAGGTACCACTGTACATACAGAAATGCCTAAGATTATGGAGAATTGTTTGCAGGAATGAGTATAGATGCTGAAATCATACAATGGTGTGTTCAATAGGAGAAATGCACACTAAAATGCTGACAAATTTTCATGAGGAGCTTTGTGTTGCTTTTTAACTGCAAGTGGCTGTGGAAATATGAAAAACTGAATTTAAGATGGAAAAGTGAGAAATTGGAAGAAACTGAAATTGAAACATTTTTCCACCTCTACCTCCTTTTGGACTTCCCAGAGACATCTGCTTAGTCAGTTATGGGACACAATGTACTGAACTAGATAGACTTTTACTCTGATCTGGCCTGGCTCTTTCTATTTATTTATATTTTATTCATTAAAAAATAAGTATAAATCATGTAAAATATATCAATGCAGAGCAGAAAATACCATAAAACAATACAAATGTTCTTAATGTTGTTGTTTTTTTTAAATTCTACAAAAGATCCTGGACAGCAGATGTTTCTTCAACATCATCCTTTTATTTGCATGCCTGAAGTGGCTCCAAACACATCAGATGAATGGTAATAAATATAACAGTTCAAAAAGCATAGTAGGAACAATTACAAGTAGCCATATCAGTAGGTAAATAAATGAAAACTATTGATCAATCCATGAAACATATAAAACTGACCTAATCCAACTGCTTAAAATAAATCAGGAGACAAAGCCTTTCACAGAAATAAAAATGCAATATCGATCGATTTAATAAATATCTGTACCGCCCTCTGACAATAAAACTCTTCCTAAGGCGGTTCACATAAAATTCAACCATCAATATGTCAGCCTTTGCAATTTCCCTGTGCGGAAGGTTCGAACAAGAGGCAGGTAGAACTCAAGGTGAGGAATGTTACAGATAGGTAGCCGTGTTGGTCTGCCATAGTCAAAACAAAAAAAAATTCCTTCCAGTAGCACCTTAAAGACCAACTAAGTCAGTTCTTGGTATGAGCTTTCGTGTGCATGCACACGAAAGCTCATACCAAGAACTAACTTAGTTGGTCTTTAAGGTGCTACTGGAAGGAATTTTTTTTGTTTCAAGGTGAGGAAATTAGTACCCAGGGAAAAAAGAAAGTACAGAAATCATAGTTTAAAAGTAAAGGAACTCAAAAGTTCAAGATGTTACAAAGCTGTTAGCTAATCCCCCCTATCACCACGTAGTTTTATTGACCCATGCCTAAAAGCCTGAGGGCATCTCCTATAGACAGGGCATCTTCATAAGCCCGCCCCGCAAATTATATTTAAAAAGGACTAAAGAGGCCAAAAATCTTACAGTATAGGGCGAGGAATTCCCCCTTGTAAGACCATCAGAATTTAAACTGGAAAATGCAGTTATTCTGGTCATTTGATGTGACTAACTCTGGGATTGTACACTTTCAGTTGTGGGCAGAACCTGTGACCCTCCCAACATTGTTGGACTCCAACTCCCATCATCCTCAACCAGCATGCATGATCAGGGATGATGGGAACTGTGATCCCACAATAACTTGAATGCCACAGGTTTTCTGCATCTGCTTTGACTGTTCAATTGGCATTGGCACTTAATGCCTTCATTTCATATTAAAAGCTGACCTCTAGTGATACAACAAGTGGGGGGTGTTTTTCAGCACGAGGGCCACATTCCCTTCTGAGCAGCATCCTGGGGGCCACATGCAAGTGGTGGGCAGTGTGCTGGTCCTGTGGGTTACCCGAGAAGCAAGGTCCAAGTCCGGTCTGTGGTCAAAGGTGCAATGTGGAGGCAGTGTGTAGTAGCTGAAGCTGGGTGCAGGGCAGCGAGTCTGGTGAAGTCAGGAACAGGCTTTCAAGCAGGGAGCCAGGGCGGGTCAGGAGCTCAGGCAGGAAAGCAGGACAGGGTTCAGGCAGGAACTAAAAGGTAAAGGTAAAGGTACCCCTGCCCGTACGGGCCAGTCTTGCCAGACTCTGGGGTTGTGCGCCCATCTCACTCAAGAGGCCAGGGGCCAGCGCTGTCCGGAGACACTTCCGGGTCACGTGGCCAGCGTGACATCGCTGCATCTGGCCAGAGCCAGAGCCGCACACGGAAACGCCGTTTACCTTCCCGCTAGTAAGCGGTCCCTATTTATCTACTTGCACCCGGGGGTGCTTTCGAACTGCTAGGTTGGCAGGCGCTGGGACCGAACGACGGGAGCGCACCCCGCCGCAGGGATTCGAACCGCCAACCTTTCGATCGGCAAGTCCTAGGCGCTGAGGCTTTTACCCACAGCGCCACCTGCGTCCTCAGGCAGGAACTAGCAACCCACAATGTTGCTCCCGCAACCTGGGACTGGGGCTGGCTGGTTTTTATCTGCCCCGAGGCATAAGGCAGCCCTGATCCTCTGGTGACTCGCCTCTCCTGGCCTGGAGTTGAGCACTCCTTCCTCCTGCGGGAACTTAGTTCTCTCTGCCTCTCTGTCCTGAGCCTCTGCAGCTCAGGAGAGGCTGGAGGGTTACTGGACCCAGAGGCAACCTCAGCTTCCTCTGATGGGGCTGAGAGTGGAGCACCTGCAAGCAATGGGTCCTCCATCACCTCAGGAGCCAGAGCAGACTCAGCTGGTGCCTGCACCTGAGGATCCAGCACAGGCGAGGACCCTTCAGGCTCATGCCCCAGCCCCAGCTCAGCTGGTTCTGGAGGCGAGAAATCCTGTGCAGGCTGGGATCCCTCAGGTTCAGCATCCGAGTCAAAATCCCAGGCCATCACAGGCAAGGACAGAGAGAAATGTAAGACTGCTGAGGGGTGTGGCTTAGGGAGAGGGGGTGTGGCCAAAGAGGGGGTGTGGCCTAGGGTGAATCCCAAGGGCCAGCCAGAGAGACCTGGGGACCATGTTTGGCCCCCAAGTGTGAAGTCCTCCCCACCTTATGTAATAAAATAAGTTAGGGGGTGAAGGCTGAATCCCAGACAGAAAGGCAGCACAAGCTTCTTTTCCTGTTCCGCATTAGAGAAGCACCTGAAACTGGAAAGAAAACACATCTGGAGTCCCAGAAACTCCAGTGGGTGCAAAATGCTGCAGTGAGGCTCCTCACGGGGTCTCTGCCATGGGAGCGTATTCACCCAGTGCTTTTCAAGCTGCACTGGCTCCCGGTGGACTACAGGGTCAGATTTACGGTGCTGGTTTTGACCTCTAAAGCCCTTCATGGCCTAGGACCCTCATACCTACAGGACCACCTCTCCCGGTATGCCCCACAGAGAGCCTCAAGGTCCATAAATAGCAACACCCTAGTGGTCCCTGGCCCTAAGGACGTTAGATTAGCTGCAACCAGAGCCAGGGCCTTTTCAGCACTGGCTCCAGTCTGGTGGAACGCTCTGCCTCATGAGACCAGGGCCCTGCGGAATCTGACTTCTTTCTGCAGGGCCTGTAAGACAGAGTTGTTCTGCCTGGCCTTTGGCTTGGAGCCAATTTGACTCCCTCCCCCTCTTTCTTTTTTCTTTTTCCTTTCTCCTCCTGTGATCAGGCTGCATTTTAATATTTTAATGTTTCAATATTTTAATGTTGTATTTTAATCTTGTTTTTAAGTTGTAATCATTCAACTTGTTTTTATTATTGCTTGTTAGCTGCCCTGAGCCTGGCCTTGGCTGGGGAGGGCAGGGTATAAATAAAATTTTATTATTATTATTATTATTAGCAAAAGCTAGCAGGGAGCCTGGGGACGCGGGTGGCGCTGTGGGTAAATGCCTCAGCGCCTAGGGCTTGCCGATCGAAAGGTCGGCGGTTCGAATCCCTGCGGCGGGGTGCGCTCCCGTTGCTCAGTCCCAGCGCCTGCCAACCTAGCAGTTCGAAAACACCTCCGGGTGCAAGTAGATAAATAGGGACCGCTTTTTAGCGGGAAGGTAAACGGCGTTTCCGTGTGCGGCTCTGGCTCGCCAGAGCAGCGATGTCACGCTGGCCACGTGACCCGGAAGTGTCTCCGGACAGCGCTGGCCCCTGGCCTCTTGAGTGAGATGGGCGCACAACCCCAGAGTCTGGCAAGACTGGCCCCTACGGGCAGGGGTACCTTTACCTTTTTATAGCAGGGAGCCTGTGTACAAGCTTTTGCATACAAGGCCAAACCGATCTGCGCTGCCCAGAGGAAACCTGTGGTTCTCCACAATTAAGCTGAACGTAGTAGCTTGAAGCTGCTCTGCTCACTGGAGCAACTTTCCTCCCACTTCTTCTCCTGGCTTCAAGGAGAGTAAGCAGCTGTGGGGATTTCAGAGATGCTGGGTTAAGGGAAACAGGAAAGGGGGAAAAACAGGAAAGAATCTTGAGGCAGTCTAAAGAGTAACAAATTAATTATGGCATAAGCTTTCCGCAGATACATGAAGTGAAATCCTGAACTGACATGTTTACCTAGGTGTAAATGAGAGAGGTGAACGTAGTGGTTGGGATTAAATGGTAATGAAATGCAAAAAGTTTGTGACAATCCAATTATAGGAGTTATATGCAAAATAAGCACTGTGACCCTTCGCAAGAGCAGTAATTGGTGATGACATAATCGTCTTAGCATTGCTAAGTGAATCAACAGCTTTAATAGGACAAGAAACCATGGTCTCCATTCACCCCCCAAACAGGTATAACTGAACTTCTTGTTAAGTTGTAATACAGCAGCTTGATCACAATTTGATAAAGTGTAATTTGGTGACTAGTTGTTTCTTTAAGCTATTAGATTTATATCTGGGTGTCAGGAACCAGCATCAAAGCCCCAGTAGGAAACCTACTGTCAGTCCTTGCAGCTGTTTACCTCCTTGCTATCATTCTAAAACATTGTTATAAGCATGTAGTAGCAAACTCCCATAGTCCCCTGGGCTTTTGTGTTCCTGCACACTATTACTCAGGGTATTGGTGTAGCTGATGAAGGGAAGGAGAGGAAAGTGTTGTGCTGAGTGAGGCTGATGGGAAGTGTAGTCCAATACATCGGAAGGAGACTAAGTTGGTGAATAATAATAATAATAATAATAATAATAATAATAATAATAAATTTATTATTTATACCCCGCCCATTTGGCTGAGTTTCCCCAGCCGCTCTGGGCGGCTTAAAATCAAGTGTTAAAAACAATACATCATTAAATATTAAAAACTTCCCTAAACAGGGCTGCCTTCAGATGTCTTTTAAAGAGAAGATAGATGCTTATTTCTTTCACATCTGAAGGGTGGGTGCCACTACCGAGAAGGCCCTTTGTCTGGTTCCCTGTAAAGGTGAAGGTTGTTAGGGGTTTTAATGACCAAATCAACACTTTGAATTGAGCCTGAAAACAAACTGGAAGCTGGTGGAGATCTTCCAACACTGGTCGAATATGTTCATGGCCCTTGGTCTTTTAACAAGCTGATTTCTTGTGTTCTGCACCTGTTGAAGTTTCTGGGTGTTTTCAAACTCGGGGTTCTTAGGAGCCAGCCCTTGATAGCCCAAATCCTAAACATTCCTACTTGGAAGTAACTACCACAATGTTCAGTGGGACTTTCATCCTTCTTAGTCAGCTGAGAGTTGCGGCATATGAATAGCCGTTATCTTCACTTAGAGCTATGTGGGCTTGTGGCCAAGAATTCATTAGTGCTGTATTAACTAGAAATGAATTAAACTCTAAAGAATTTGTGCCTTAAAAAAGAAAAGAAAGAAAGAAAAATGCTCAACGGATAAAATTAGGCCTTGGAATGAAACTCTGTTTTGGATAAGAACAGTTCAACCTCTTTTTATTTTTTATTTTTATAATGTCAGGATGTAGAACTGCTCTTTGAGTAATTCCCAGAGAGGTAGCTATGATAATCTGTTGCAGGGAAGGGTGGGTAGGAAGAGTCTTGTGGCATCTTAAAAGACGAAGGACGGTATCCAATGTCCATGTTCCATTGGCACTATGATTTATGATTGTGCCAAGGAAATGTTAGCCACATGGCCTCCCCAAATCTGCTCTGGAGACTTGGTGGAAAACCCAGAGTGTAACTGGGAGAAACAGGGGAATGAGAGAGCTAACAGAATGAGTGATTAAAAACTACTTTGTATACAATCCTAATAAATTTACTATGGCATAAGTTTTCATGGAGCCAGAGTCCACTTCAGTAGATGCACTAAACTTCATGTGTGTGATGAAGAGGACTCTAGTTCACGAAACCTTGTGCCACAATAAATGTCCTCATTTTTTAGGTCCAGGATGTAGCTGCAAAGATCCTGGTGGGTGCCTGCCCTTGGGATCATGTTACACCGACCCTGCAAAAGTTGCACTTGCTTCTGAGTACAATTCAAAGTTTTGGGATTACCTTTAAAGCCCTAGATGTCTTAAGTCCAGAATACCATAGGGATCACTTCCTTTCAGAGCACCCTGCCCATTCCTTAAGATGAGAAGCAGAAACCTTTCTCCATGTCCTGCCAAAGATGGAACCATGGCTGGGTGGGATTAGAAACAGGGCCTTTTTGGTGGCTGCATCCAGCTAATGGAGCAGCTTGCTCCGTGGTGTGTGGCTGGCTCTATCATCCCTCAGCATATTTGAAGGTTCTTTAATTCCAGCAATCTTCTGTTTTATGAAGCAGACAATGCTTGGGGGGGGCAGTTTTTTAAAAAATACCAGCTGACTATGCCTCTCTTTTTTTACTTGCTCATATGACATTGTAATTTTTAGATGATTGATGTAAGCTTCCTTGAGTGGCGCCACCCTAAATAAGTATATAGGGTGCCGCAACACTTTACTAGTTTTGCTCAGAATAATTGTAATTTTTTCTTCTTCTGCCCTGCTTGCATGTTCCCACAAACTTGTATGTTCCTACAAACTTTGGATCCTGTAAATCAGAGTTTGCTCTACAGATGTTGTGGGACTCCTAGCTCCCATCTGCCTCAACCAGCATGGCTCTAAGCGGAGGAGAATGCAACATTCACACATGATACAGTCATTGATTTAAGCAAACATTTGCTCCACTGCTAGGGAGATGGTGTAGATCTGTTGTTTTGCCTACCCTGAGTGTCTTGAGGCTTCACAATTAGTCCTGGTTTATTTTTCTCAGGGGGGAGGGCCTGTCGTTAATTCCGGCGTTTGAGGATACACCTCTCAGATGCTCACAGAGCAATTATCATGATGCAGAGATTAACTCATTGGTGCTCTGAGGAAGGCTCAGTGCCATTTAATGGAATGTTAATTGGTCTAATGGGTTTAATGTCAACAAGATCTAATGAATGCTTCTCTAATGAGCCCATTGTTTTTCAAGCCTGTTTTCAAAATGTACTTTATTAATAATAATCAAAACCATTCCGTCATCTAAGGCATAAAACAACACCAAAGCTATGAAAACTTCAGGATTCAGTGGGAGGAGGGGAGGTCAAAAATAGCAGCGCAAAAATAGAAGACCCAACAACCATTTTTTAAAAAAGAAACATAATTCGCAAGTCATGTGAGGACCAGGCATGGCAGGAGAAGTTGCACTATAAGGAATTTAAGGAGAGTCCTGCTAGCTCACTCCAGTGATGCCTAGGGCCATTTGGGATTGGTAGGCTGGCAGGTGGGCAGGTCAGCAGAAGGTGGAGTCAGAGCCAATGGCAAGCAGGGTGTCCTGGGCCAGAAGTCGGCTTCACCTGCTGAGCCTGAAAGAGCATAAGGCGAAGTGACTCCACCTGCTGTTGATCAGCCTTCTTGCTCCTGATGAGAACCAGCTGGCTCCAGCTTTCTTAAGCAGGGTTTCCAGTCTCCTTCAGTTGCTGCCAGCCATGGCGGAGCTCAGTAGAGGGAGAAGCCAGCCAGCCAAGACTCAGGGGGATACGTGCTAGGAGGCAGAGTCCATATACAAGGTCCATTCCAGTCCTATTGTTGTTGTTTAGTCATTTAGTCGTGTCCGACTCTTCGTGACCCCATGGACCAGAGCATGCCAGGCACTTCTGTCTTCAACTGCCTCCCGCAGTTTGGTTAAACTCATGCTGGTAGCTTCGAGAACACTATCCAACCATCTCATCCTCTGACGTCCCCTTCTCCTTCCCAACATCAGGGTCTTTTCCAAGGAGTCTTCTCTTCTCATGAGGTGGCCAAAGTATTGGAGCCTCAGCTTCAGGATCTGTCCTTCCAGTGAGCACTCAGGGCTGATTTCCTTAAGAATGGATAGGTTTGATCTTCTTGCAGTCCATGGGACTCTCAAGAGTCTCCTCCAGCACCATAATTCAAAAGAATCAATTCTTCGGCGATCAGCCTTCTTGATGGTCCAGCTTTCACTTCCATACATCACTACTGGGAAAACCATAGCTTTTACTATACGGACCTTTGTTGGCAAGGTGATGTCTCTACTTTTTATGATGCTATCTAGATTTGTCATTGCTTTTCTCCCAAGAAGCAGGCGTCTTTACATTTCGTGGCTGCTGTCACCATCTGCAGTGATCATGGAGCCCAAGAAAGTAAAATCTCTCACTGCCTCCATTTCTTCCCCTTCTATTTGCCAGGATGTGATGGGACCAGTGGTCATGATCTTTGTTTTTTTGATGTTGAGCTTCAGACCATATTTTGCGTTCTCCTCTTTCACCCTCAATATAAGATTCTTTAATTCCTCCTCACTTTCTGCCATCAAGGTTGTGTCATCTGCATATCTGAGGTTGTTGATATTTCTTCCGGCGATCTTAATTCCAGCTAGGGATTCATCCAGCCCAGCCTTTTGCATGATGAATTCTGCATATAAGTTAAATAAGCAGGGAGACAATATACAGCCTTGTCGTACTCCTTTCCCAATTTTGAACCAATCCGTCGTTCCATATCCAGTTCTAACTGTAGCTTCTTGTCCCACGTAGAGATTTCTCAGGAGACAGATGAGGTGATCGGGCACTCCCATTTCTTTAAGAACTTGCCATAGTTTGCTGTGGTAAGGTCGGAAATATCTCAATTCACGTAGTCAGATGATCTGGGGGTCAAGAAAGCCGAGGGTCCAAGGTCATGAGAAGCAAGAAGCAGCAAGGTGTGGTCAGGAAGTACGAACGTGCCAAGCTCTAGACCAGTGTTTCTCAACCTGTGGGTCCCCAGATGTTGCTGGACTACAACTCCCATCATTCCTAGCCAGAATGACCAGTGGTCAGGGATGATGGGAGTTGTAGTCCAACAACATCTGGAGACCCACAGGTTGAGAACCGCTGCTCTAGACTCAGTGTAATTAAGAAGGCAGGCCTGCGGGGGCTGGCTGAGGGCAGGCTGAGGTTGGTGGTGCAGTGCCCCATTTTCCCAAATGGGCCAACCTCCACTAGATCACACCATAGGTCCATCTCATCCAGCATCCTATTCCTTGTAGTTAGCCAACTAGATGCCCTCTGGGAAGCAAGGAATGAATGCCAGCCCTCTCTTGCAGCTTCCCTCCACAAGTGGTGTTCAGAGTCGTACTGCCTCTAACAAGGAGGGCTTATTTAGCCATCAAGCTTCCGGAGCCCTGAGGTCCACATCTGCCAGGGCTTGATCCTGCATTAGTTCTTTCTCCATCCATACATTGGTGCAGCTTGCTTCCCATTATCAGAACAGAAACAGGTAAGCAAAATGCCACCCATGAATCATGGTGCCACAGGGTAGCCAAATGTCCTGAAGAGCTGTTGGAGAACAGTCCTGTGTTTGAAGGAGTCTTCTGCTTGAAAGACTGCCTAGTCCAAATCCAGATTGAAGATCAAATGCCCTAAGAAAGAAGCCAGGATGTACTAGCACCTGGACAAGGAGACTGAACAGGCACCAAGGTCAGCTCATCAACATCCACCAACATCCACACAAATGTTGTCTCCACTCTGAACCTTTGCATTCAATGTGAAGGTGGATTGTGGATATGTCTAGAATCCACCCCATGATCCGGAACCCTCTGTTACCAGAGTTCCTCATTCCTCACTTAAAATCCCCCTTCAAAGCTTAGTGCCAAATGCAAAAGGCCTGAAGTAGAGCTTAAGTGCATGCGGACATTATGGGGCTGGGTCTCCACTTGAAGCCCACATGTGTTTGCCCTCAATGTATGGACATGCTCAGGTTCTGGATTCATGACTGAGACTGTGTGGAAATAAGGAACCTTTCACCACTTTTAACAAAAGAGGGCATAGAGCTACACCAGCTAAAATTAAACTTTGAGTCAGCAAGAGTAGATAATTTAACACGGGATCTTGAGGGAATAATCTGAAGAGTTTTGGTACCCTAGATATTAATTAGAACAGACCTTGGAAGCCAGTGAGAATTCTTCTTTGTTGATGAAAGACAATAAAGACCTGATATTTTATTCTGCCATCATTCTGCTGAAAAAAGATCAGAATGAGTAATTTGTGGGTCTCATCCAAATATTTTGGGATGTTTTTCACTTGCTTACATGGTACACAGTCAATGACTCACAGCTGAACAAGCAAACGGATTTTGCTGAATAGCCTTGCATTTGAGGTAGAATCATAGAATTGTACAGTTGGGCAGGGACCCCAAGGATCATCTAGTCCAGCACCCCGACATGCAGGAATCTCACATCTGCCTGCAGAAGAAATCTGCAGTGTGGTGTAGTGGTTAAGAGCAGTGGACGAACCGGGTTTGTGTCTCCACTCCTCCACATGCAGCTGCTGGGTGACCTTGGGCTAGTCATACTTCTCTGAAGTCTCTCAGCCCCACTCACCTCACAGAGTGTTTGTTGTGAGGCAGGAAGGGAAAGGACTCCTTCGTGTAGTAATAAAACGGGATATCAAATCCAAACTCTTCTTCTTCTTCTTTTAAATTAGACTAAATTTGGACTGTTACCTGTAGACGTGTCCTCATGATGGTAGGCAGAGAGCATTTGCTGTGTGAGTTTTGCATACCTTCCAAGGGTCAGCTGCTCCTAAGAGCCACCAGCAGATGTTGACATTATTCTTTCTTCTTCCTCTGACGTTTCATGATGGGTTAATTTGGTGTAGCTGAGAGTGGGGCACTCAGGGCAGGACTTTTAGGCAGATTTACAGGGTTCCTACTCAGCAGAGAGAGCAGGAGGGCACTCAGACACAATTTATCATATTCGCCATACATGTTACTACACAACTCCAGTCATTACCTCATGACACCACCGTCGGTTGTCTTCCTGAGCTTTTTGCATGTGTGTCATGCTTCCTTCTGTCCTCTTCCTTCTGCGGTTCCTTAACCCAAGTTGAACTTTCTCCCACCAACAGGTTCTAGATGTGAATCAACCCCAGGATGCAACATGTCTCCCCAGCGCCAGCTCTGACAATGATGGCCACACAGACTGTGCCCCCTCCCCCTTATCAAGAAACCCAACAGGTGAGTGTGCTGTTAAACCCTTCCCCTCACCTCCTGCTGCCCCTTTAAAACATTCCTACAGCAACGTTTCAGCGGAAGAAAAGAGCAGAAAAAGTGGTGTGTGCGCTTCTGCATGCATGCATTTATTTACATGTATATTTGTATCCTGCCATTCTGCTCTAAGCATAAGGCCTCCAGGATGCTGTCTTAATAAAATTAGTCACAAAAAAAGGAGTATGTACACACACACACACACACACACACACACACACACACACAAATGCACATTTCTGAATTCTTATTCCAGGTAAGGAAGAGGCATTATAACACATTCCAGAACGGCAAAAGCACTCAAGGGGTGTGTGGCCTAGTGAGAGATGGCCGATGGGAAAGGGGCGTGGCCTGGGAATCATAGAATCATAGAGTTGGAAGAGAGCACGAGCGTCATCTAGTCCAACTTCCTGTAATGCAGGAATTCATTGCCCAACATGGGGCCCAAACCCGCAACCCTGAGATTAAGAGTCTCATGCTTTACTGATTGAGCTATTCCACTCATAGCATCCCCAGGACCTGACAGAGAGACCTTGAGGACTGGATGTAGGCTGTGGGACTCCTGTCTTGGGGTTGGTGGCAGGGCAGGAATAATTGCCTTCACTCTGATTGGATTTGGAACTGGGCATTGCATGGCATCACTTGGAAGCCATTCAATGTGAGAGCAGGGCTTCCTGTAAGGGTTTCGTGAGCCGGGGGGAAACCCAACGCCTACCACCAGCCACAATGCCTGAATAGACATTGCTTCTGGCTTCCCCCAGTTTTGCCAAAATGGCCTCTCTATTTTGCCACTTGGCAACTTTGTAGGAGGTTGGGATGGAATCAGACTCGGCACTAGCATAAAATCTCTTTGTAACTCTATTACTGCCAAATGCCAAGTGGAACTGTACTAGGGAAAGAAGGAGGAGGTTATCATCTTGTGATTTGGAGTGAAGTGTATGTCAAGTATCGTCGCTCAGCGTCGAAGGAGTTCTGCTTTGCTTTTCTGGCTAGGTCTGCTGTTGTGAATGCCAATTGCCAAGTTCATCCAATAAAGGCAAAGTCCCTCCCCAGCACCACCATGAAATGGAGTGCTTAAGCACTCTTTAAACAACACTCCACTTTTTCAGGAGTGTTGTGCTTATTCAGGAGTTTCAGCAGGAGGAAATTCTCTTAATTTCAGAATGGTGCTTACCTATAAGGGTCCATGTCTGAATATAATAGTCCACCATCTTTTGTGTTTCTGTTCATAGCCGAGGGTGGTGAACAGATAAAAGGAAAACATTACCCACACATTTATTATCTACTTACACAAGTGGATTAATAGGTAGGAGTTTTAGAAACCTTTCAGTTACTTGAGAAATCAAATCTCATTCACCTTTGCAAGGGCTTGTTCATCTCTGTCACTTCTAAGTGTGCATTAAAAATAATAATAACGTAGTTATATATTAGATAAGAGACTGCAAAAGGCAATAGTTCTTTCTGATCTTTTCGCACTCAAGAATATGCTGATGCCATAGCTGGAGAATAAAAGATATAGAATGCTTGTAAATAATATAGAAAAGTTAAGTGCAACTTTAATCCAAAATAAGAATATTAAGATATAGTCAACATAGGCAAAATTGTTGAAATACAAAAACAAATTGACTTGATCCAGTGGGTCAGTGCCTGATCAACAACCTTATAAGACCAATAGATGACAATGAAATTTGTTGAAAGCCAAACATATTTCAGCCCAGCTGCTCCTCTTGTTGTTAAAATGGTAAAACAGTGGGGGGGGGGGGAATATATGTAACCTGGTCAGAGAGAATTCACCAGTGGGTTAGTCTGCCTAGATGAAGTGGTGAGCTAGCCAGCTTAGGGGATAAATTTTCAGGTTCTTAATATTCCAATGCAGTGCTTGGGTTTTCTATATTTTTAGAGGTATTCTATATATGTTATCTTACTGAACTTTGTTTTTGAGTTCAGTAAGTGAAGTGATATTCATAACCCCCACAGGACCATTGAAAATATTAGATTCTATCTCTCTGACATTAACCCGGAAGTAACTGTAAGGAAGGGACGTGGGTGGCGCTGTGGGTTAAACCACAGAGCCTAGGACTTGCCGATCAGAAGGTTGGTGGTTCGAATCCTATAGGGGCTTTCATGAGAAGATCCTGCACATCAAAATGGGTTAAGGTAAAGGGACCTCTGACCATTAGGTCCAGTTGTGACCGACTCTGGGGTTGCGGTGCTCATCTCACTTTATTGGCCAAGGGAGCCGGCGTACAGCTTCCGGGTCATGTGGCCAGCATGACTAAGCTGCTTCTGGCGAACCAGAGCAGCACATGGAAACACCGTTTACCTTCCCGCTGGAGTGGTACCTATTTATCTACTTGCACTTTGACGTGCTTTCGAACTGCTAGGTTGGCAGGAGCAGGGACTGAGCAATGGGAGCTCACCCCGTCACGGGGATTCGAACCGCCGACCTTCTGATCAGCAAGTCATAGGCTCTGTGGTTTAACCCACAGCGCCACCATGAAGTAAAATTGAGTCTACCCGCTTCTTCTGATAAGGGGAACCCAGTTGGGACACAAGGGGTCGCTGAACATGTGCTTCAACATGCCTATCTCCTCTCTATTCCATGCAGAATATGGCTTTGCCACCCCCCACTGCCGCCACTGCTGCCCAGAACACACACATTCTCCCCCCCCCCCTTTAGATCCAGGTCTGTCCTTTGGAATTTCCCCATCCCTAAATTTTTGCAATATAATACTCTGCCCAAAACTAGGGTATTTAAATAGTATTTTTGTGATCAGATGCATATTTTAATACACTTTTTGTATGTTCTTTAAATTACTGATTTATGTGGAAATAGAGCAAAACAAACTTATGAATGAATACATGTGAAACTGACATGACTTGAAATAGACTGATCTTTGCATCCCTAGCTAATGGCACATTTGCAACTTTCATTGATCAGATATCACATCTACAGGCAGTGTTTACCTCTGGGGTTTTTTGTAGAGTGGCGATTGATTAGATTTGATCAATTCAATTGATTAGAAACCTTCCATCTCTACAATTCTATGATTAAAAGGCCACTAAACGGAATCCCTAATTAATTGGGCTACATACATACATATAGATAGATAGATAGATGATAGATAGATAGATATAGATAGACGTGTGTGTGTATGTATATGTATATGTATGTATGTATATATATATATAGGGATGCGGGTGGCACTGTGGGTAAACCCTCAGTGCCTAGGACTTACCAATCGTATGGTCGGCGGTTCGAATCCCCGCGGCTGGGTGAGCTCCCGTCTTTCGGTCCCAGCTCCTGCCCACCTAGCAGTTCGAAAGCACTCTTAAGTGCAAGTAGATAAATAGGTACCGCTTTATAGCGGGAAGGTAAACGGCATTTCCGTGTGCTGCGCTGGTGCTGGCTTGCCAGAGCAGCTTCGTCACACTGGCCACATGACCCGGAAGTGTCTCCGGACAGCACTGGCCCCCAGCCACTTAAGTGAGATGAGCGCACAACCCTAGAGTCGGACACGACTGGCCCGTACGGGCAGGGGTACCTTTACCTTTATATATATATACACACAACCTAATAATTGTTTTAAATATAATAATGTAAAAATGCAGATAAAAGGCACTGCCATAGAAGAGGCAATATACCATTACACTCACACAGGAAGCCTTTTCAGATATATGCACTCAGCATCAAAGAACAATGAAAACATGCTTTTATTCTCCAAAATTATTGCTTTGTCATAGTTTAATTGATTGATTAAAAACTCCACATTTAGTCAATAGACAGGTGATAGCACCCTCACTTTTATTACAGATAAGGGACCTGGTGGGTTTTATTTTTTAAAAAATGTTACAGACCCCCTAGAATAAATCAATTCTGCTTAGGTTGTTGACAATATCGTTGTCATCATATTTGCAGTGCTTGGAAAGCCTTAGCGCAGTCTTCATAAGCTCTTGCAACCTGTTTTGTTTTTATTCATATAAATATTTACATGATGCCCTTCTCCTCATGGTCACAGGGAGTGTACGGAAAATTACATGAGTGCCCAAGTATTAAGAACTCTACCAAATTAAAATTATAGGTAGATAAAACATCAGATAATATTCCCTATTTTTCGATCCATATAAACTGGCACTGAAAGACTGTTAAGGCAGTTTTCACACATGAGGCTTAAATTGGCTTTTGCCTTTCCCACATCCACAGTGTGAATGCAAAACATGTAGCATGAGGGTAAGAGGAGTGAAGCAGCTATTTTAGACCGGCAATATAAATGACTCCTTCGAGGAAGCTTCCCTTTATGGAGCCTTCTGTCTGCCATTTCCACATTTCCATTTTCCTGCTCCCATCTTACTGTTTGTTTTGTGAAATTTATATACTGCTTGATTGTAAGGGGGAAAAATAGCAATCTCAAAGCAGTTTAGGAAAAAAAGGTAAAGCAATCAAATTATCAATAAGTTTCAGATAATTAAAAGCCTCAATGAAGTAAAAACTCATTAAAACCTCACATCAACATTCTAAACGTCTAGGTAGGCTTGTCTAGACAAAAATGTTTTTAGCAGGCATCAAAAACAGTATGGTCATACCTTGGTTCTTGAATGCCTTGGTACTCGTACGTTTTGGCTCCTGAACACCACAAACCTGGAAGTAAGTGTTCCATTTTGTGAATGTTTTTCGGAAGCCGAACATCTGATGTGGCATCTGATTGGCTGCCAATGGAAGCCAATGATTACCATTCTCATCCTGGGGCAAAGTTCACAACCAAAAGTACTACTTCCGAGTTAGGGGAGTTTGTAACCCGAAGTGTTTGTAACCTGAAGTGTTTGTAACTTGAGGTACCACTGTATAGACAAAATCAGCATAGTTGTTCTGAACATTCTGCAAAACCAAAATAGTACATACGTTCGCTCTGAGGCATTCTGCCCCACGTGAACAACATTCGCACACCTTCACAAATAGCTTGAGAGAGACTCAAAGTCAATTAATTCCTCCCATCCCTTCCCCCGTCTCTGCGAAACAGACGGCCACACTTTCTTGCTCCCTTTTTTGTAAAGTACAGCCTTGGAACCCCAGAAACAGTTTCTTTCCAGACCTTGGCATGAGCAGGAAAACTTTCTTAGGTTGGCATTTACATTGCCTGAGAGGAAACGGCTCAGAGGAGGGGAGCTGGAGACTGGCCAGCTGAAAGGAGACACTGCTGCATTCCCAAGTTAATGCTCTCCTTGGAGAACTGTAAAAGATACAAGCCTATAAAAGACAGCTGTAGACTCTCAGCAACTGGGACACGTACCTGCGCGACACCCAGTAGATCCTGGTGAAGCCCTTAGGCTACTAACATTTGAGCCAGTGACTTTTAAGCCCTCGTTATTCTTTTACTCAGAGGCCAAGGTCAGGAGCTCGGCCTACACTCGAGTAGGACCCTGGCAGAGACACATGCCCAACTGGCATGTTCCCTCCCTCCTGGTCTTTCGTTCGGGAGCTTCAAAAGCTTTCTTCTGCCCAAACATCACAGCGACCCATGCCAACTGACGCCAGCACACTTAGGGATCCGCAGAGTTTGCGCATCATGTGTAACAGACCTCAGCAACTCAGCATTTTGGCTAATCTACTTTATTTACATATAAACACACACGGGGCACTGCAACATGGCTCCCTCTCTCTCTAGCATCAGACAGCAAAGAGAAACAAAACAAAGGACAAGAGTCCCACTTCACGGAACACAGTAACACAAATATCCTGTCTCTGTCACTTCCCACTTTGTGGAGTCAAAACATATACCGTCATGTGATAGACAACAATCCCATGACTGCAATCACGGAGCAGGAATTCTAACAAGATTCTTAGGGTAAGTCTGGGTCTCTTTCAAGTTCAGAGTCTCTGGAACATGGTAAAACCAGATCTCTCCATGCTCACTAGGCCCAGTTCAGATGATCATATCTCAGCTTATTAAGATGAGATGTGCAGAAGTCTTATACTCATGCACTAAGCCCCTTCACTCTTCCTTTTGTGTTTCTACCTGTTTTTGTCAGAGGTGACACAATGTTCAGCAGCAGATCCCATGCTATACATACAGAAGTCCCCAGATTCAATCCCTGGCATCTCCAGGTAAGACTGAGAAAGGCTCCTTTCTGAAACCTCAGAGAGCCATACCAGTCAGGATAGACCAATGATCTGACTCAATATAAGGCAGCTTCCCATGTTCCTATATTCCTGTGTTTGTGTAGACAAGTGTTCTACAAACTGTGCCCTCCAGATGTTGTTGGACTACAACTCCAATCCCCTCTGACCATTGGGCATGCTTCCTGTAACTGGTAGGAGTTGGGGTCCAAAACATCTGGAAACCACCAGGTTTGAAAAAGCTGGCGTAGACAAAACACAGTCAAAAATGAATCCAGTTATTTTAATCCAAGTATAACTGGCCACATAAAAAGGCCTCAATTCTTGTAAATCACAGAAAATACTTACCAAGATATTTTTCACCATGGAAAAATAGGTGTCCCCAGCCTATACTTCTCAAACTCATTGCAGAGAGTCGAATTATTTTTGTTTTGTTTAGGGAAAGGAAATCAAATATTGAGCTTGCATGATCAAGTTCTCATACCAGGGATATTTCATATTTATGCAGTCTTTCCAATTCTCTTGATTCTAGATATTTTTTTCCAGAACACACCAGCTGCTAAAATTAGGCGATTCTCAGCTTTCATTTGAGGATGGGAGTGCAAGTGGGAGAGATTGCAGAGAAGCTGAAAACATAACTACAAGTTGTGTTTTAAGATGCCAGAAAAAGTATATCTGTGTTACATTACAATTATGGATTTTTTTTAAAAAAAAAAATTATTTATTTTTTTTGCAATCTTAACCATTGAAAAAACCACTGAGGAAAATTTCACTCCATCATAATCATACCTACAACACTATCCATTAAGGTTTACAACAGCCTCAGACTAACACAGTCTCCTTCACAGAGATGATTGACAGCTTGAACTTCTGGTTCTAAACAAGCCATAGTACCCCACGTCATCAAAACTCTAGCGACAATGGTTAGCAAGAACAAACCAGGATTTGCAATATAAGGAAAAGTATCATTGTTGACAACAAGAGCTTTCCCTTCATTGTGAACCACCAGCATGGAGTGGGCGATTCTGATTGGGACCATGACATGTGCAAAGGGTTAATTCCCCCCCCCCTTGAAGCCATGGTCCCATTCTGGCTCTTGGGGGAGGGGGCCTGCATTGCCTATTTGTTAAACTAACAAACAAAAAAGAGGCCAAACTACATGACAACATCACATCTAGTTTGTTCCTGATTTTTTAATCTGGGCATGGGAAACCTGTAGCACCCCAGATGTTGTTGGACCCAACATCAGCCAGCATAGCCAATAGCCAGTGGTAGCTCGACAACCTATGCAGGTCCACCAAATTCCTGTCCTCAGTGGTGGGTGGTCCTCTAGGGCAGTGTTTCTCAACCTGTGAGTCCCCAGATGTTGTTGGAATACAACTCCCATCATTCCTAGCCAGCATGACCAGTGGTCAGGGATGATGGGAGTTGTAATCCAACAACATCTGGGGACCCACAGGTTGAGAACTATTGCTCTAGGGCAAATGGGGCGCTGTTCCACGTATTCCAGGCAGTCCCCAGCTGCCTAGCTTCTTTCTTATATATTACAGGGGGTGGCCCTGGCTTTCAGCTTCCTCTGCCGTAGTCTCTGTGCTGTTGTTGTAGAACTCAGCAGTGAGGCGGAAGGCAAAAGTAGCAATAGTTAGCCGTTCCTGCCATTGGCTCCGGTTCCGCCAACTGCTGGGCTCTCTGCTTTCTGCTCCACCAGTGTCTGTGGGCACAACCCACCACTGCCTACCCTTCTTCTGATCACCACAGCCCTGTGTCTCTCGCACCATTATTGTACACGTGCACGAGGCCCTCTCTAAACATTTCTGTCGAGCAAATGTGCTAATGCAATAATTCCTATGGTCAATACTTTTTTAACGAATGAGGGAGGGTGACAATGATGTTAGCAATGGTCAGATCCTTTTGCAGAAGTCACCCAGCATGTGGCCCTTCCCATACCATTGTTAATCTGGCTGCGGCTGGCAAATCCCCTTTTTATGAGCCGAAAGCGCTGCTTGGCATTCTGGAAATTGTTCCCTTCTCCCTGGATTTATAGCCCTAGGACCAAGGCAATTAAAAAACACCCAGCAAGAAAAAGGCCTGACTGAGACAAAACTGGGATAAACAGGAACCAAGACGATTACCGTGCATATATGAGACTGTTGGAAATGCTGAGCTGACTTTGTGCTCTCAGTCCAATAAACCTAAAAAAAAAAAAAAAGTTAATAACCTAATCCATCCTTAGAGGCAGCCATATACATTTTTGTAGATTAAGAACACTGAAATACTCTCAGCATATTGGTTACACATTTTGAGTAGCCTTTTAAGTTGCTCTGAAGGGCTCCTTCCTTACATTGGGCTGTTTTTCAGATCACATTCCAAAATTCTAAAATTACTTTGTGGGGGTGTTTTCGTCTTGACGTGTTGTGGGTGGCATGCCAGCAATGGCTGGGACCCGAACCACAAGTATGCATGTCCACCCCCCACGGTTCCTTTCACTCAGGCACACATACACACAACACCCCCAGCTTATCCGTTTGCACACAGACGCCTGCCCCTGAAGGGCAGGTTATTGTAAATAAATAAGTCTTCAAGCTTTTAGCAAGATGGAGTCCGCAGCCAGCCCTGATCTCCAGAACCTGTTTGAATAGCATGGTCTCAGGCATGGAATACATTGGCTTTGAAGCTGCTCAGACTCAGGACAAAAGGGAGAAATGTGCAAGGAAGGCACGCTTGGCAAACCCTCACCATGATCAGTTCCAGCTGTGGAGCTGTCCTCACTGTGGAAGGACATGTGGATCCAGAATTGGTCTCCACAGTCACTTACGGACCCACTGTTGAAACCATGTTTATGGAAGACAGTCTTACTCGGCTATGCGTGTTTGCCAAAGAAGAAGAAGACATGATGTCATGTGAAGAAGAGGGTCCCAGGTTGTCATGTGTCAAACTTCCTTTTCAGACTAGCTAGTCTAGGAGCATTTAGGAACAGAATGCAAGTTTTCTAGTTTGGTGGATCTGGCACTGAACCATGTTTAGAAATTCTGGGTGAGGCCTAGAAATCAGCCACATCAGCATGAGAATTGCTTGTGAGATTGAGGTGCATCTATCCTTGTATTTGGCACAAAATAGTGGCCAGTTGATGCCTCTGGAAGCTTGCAAGCAAGGCTGCGGTGGTGTTATTCCATCCCTTTTGCGTGCATATTGCCTCCAAATCTGCATGCTCCGATTAACTCTTGCTGCTAATGATCCCTCTAATCAGTTTCACCAGGTATCCCTACATTCTAGTATTATGCATGAAGGGCAGGGTGGGGGTTGGGTGATATATTTGCATCCGTTAATTACCTGATACCTACCATTGATATGTATTCTTTACCCTGTTGTAGCAAGCAACCCTTATTGCCCTTTAAGCATAAATGTATATGTAGCTCATTAACAGAGCACATGCTTTGATTGTAGAAGATCCCAGTTAGAAAATATTAATCTTCTAGTTAGAAAAACTTTAAATAGCAGGGCAAGGAAGGACCCCTCCCTGAGGCCTTGGAGAACCACATTACCAGTCAAAGGTAGCAAGAATGAGCTAGATTAACCAATGAGTTGATTCATGAGTAGGAAGGATGGTATGGAAATATATGTGGTGCTGCAAAGGTAGCATCTTTCCATTTCCAGAGAGAAATGTGTCCAGGTCAAACACAGACATGTACCCAAGTAGTTCACAGACAACTTAGTCTGGCCTTGTAGACCATCCATGGAAGGGCCATAGCTCAGTGGTAGATCATCTGCCTTGCATGCAGGACATCCCAGGTTCAATCCTGGCATCTGCAGGTGGGATTGGGAGAGATTGTTGCCTGAAACTCTACAGAGCCATCACCAGTCAGTGTAGACAGTACTGAACCAGATAGACCAATAGTCTGAATGTAAGGCATCTCCTTATGTTCCTGGATTCCTTGTGTTCCGGTCTACTCATCTGCAAGAGGCACAGGACATGTCAAGACTATTTTATTCATCCCTCACAATGGGTGCTTTGGCCAATATTGTTCTTGTACATATGTGTGCTATAAATGGAGGTACATAACTATCAGTGCAGCCCATGCACAGCTGGACTCAAAATGTCAATATGAAGATAGCATGCTAGCAATGGTACCCATTGCAACAGGGCCCTGCTCCCACTACAAAGGCACTTAGTCAAGAACACTAGCAACTTTTAAGTTCCCGTACCTTTTGAGATACTGGTTGTTTGGCAATCATGATTACTGCCAGTTTTGGTTTCTCTGTTATTTTTCCATTCTTAATTCTTCCACAGTTGCAATTTTTTATATTTTATTTAGATCTTCATGAGAATTCACCAGCATTTTGGTGCAACTTTCTCCTAATTTCTGTATGCAGTTTTGCCTAATAGGCACATTTTTGCCAATCCATTTCCCTTTATACAATGCACTTCTGTATGTCATATCCACAGATATATGCATTTATATGCACTCTTTACCCTGATGCATGCATTTTTGGGCACGATGTGTAGCTAGACAACTGCATTACAAAATTCAGAGAATGCAAATTTCAGGTTCATTTTGATCTGCAATTTTTTATTTTTTATTTTTGAAAGTTTAAATTAGATCAAGTTGCCTTGTGAACTGAAACTATCCCCCATCTCTTAATGCCAACTGAGCAAAGCTGTTACATCCTCTTGGCCTGCCAATCCTAACACAGGATGTAAGTGCCAGTATTTTCTATACTATAATCTGTAAGATCCTAACAATAGTATCGCCATGGCCAGAGAGCACAAGGAAGCTGGGGAATATGCAGTGCAGCATGGCTTTCTGGCTAAGCCCTATGCTTCGGCACGTAACCTGAATGCCTCCTTTCCTGTTAATTAAGGCTAACAGCTTTAAATTGGTGGGTCTCGTTATTTTAGAAGAGCCTAACAGCTTTAGGATTAAGTTTACTGGCCCTGAATTGTTGGAATCCCTCCATAACAGCTATGAGCCAGCAGCTGGGAGAAGTTTAGGGCTGAAGGGATTAGCTGTTAGCTGCATCGGAAACCTCAGGAGTTACAAAAGAATGCAGATTGAGGGTTAGTTAAGTGTGAAGAGCCTAATTTAATTCACATTATACTGTGGATTAACAAATCGCAGCTGCTGAAAGGAGCCCCCATGGCTAGTCATGGTGCCAAGTGCTTTCATGTCCCAGGAGAAAGTGATCAGCGCTCCAAACACTTGTGTCTGGGTTGGCCAAGGATTTGCCAAACAGCAGCACTGATGTTTCAGCAGTAGGGCTTTAGAGTCCAGATCTCCGGCAAGATCCATATCACTGGAAAGCATTTTGAGTTGTTAAGAAATGTGATCCCTCTGGAGAAATGTGGCTTAGTTTCTTTGAAAGCCCCCTGATGGTTGATTCACATGCTTCTGAAGGTGGGTCAATCAGCAGGACTGAATTTTGGGGTACGCCCTGAAGTAGCCATGACATTACTTTGCTGCATGCTGCAGTCTTGATTTGGCCATGCAGGTATTTTCCTACGTCCCCATTAGCCAACTTCCAGAAGCTGTTGCAGCTTGGCAGTGGTGCTGCAGAATATTTTTCACCACGCTGGAAAACCTTAGGACATGGTTGGAACTTGATGAAAGTATGATATAACTAATTGCACTCGGCTCCTGGGTAGTGTTGATGGAAACACAGTCACTCCCTGTAGATCTCATGTATCATCTCATTATTACCAAAGTAATTAATGTCCTGAGAAGTAGCAGGTCAGTTTTCAAAATGTGCTTCTAGGAACATAAGATACTGAGTGGGGGTTTTGGTTCATCTAGCTCGGTATTGTCCAGGCATGGGCAAACTCAGCCCTCCAGATGTTTTGGGACTACAACTCCCGTCATCCCTAGCTAACAGGACCAGTGGGCAGGGATGATGGGAATTGTAGTCCCAAAACATCTGGAGGGCCGAGTTTGGGGGTGCTGACTGGCAGTAGTCTTCCAGGGTTTCAGGAAGTGCCTTCACAGTTTTGGGAAGTGGCTTTCCCACCTCTTTCCCCATGGTTTCAGAAAGCTGCTTTTCTGGCACCTCCTGCTACTCAGCAACCATCCATCCCTCATTCTGATTTAACTCCTGGACTGCTGCTCTGTGGGTTTTCCCTGACCGTTGTAACTCATGGCTCAGCACCTCCTCTGGGGAATGTCTCCTAGGCCAGAAAATCCCTTTTGTCCAGTTGTCGGTGTTTCTCAGGGTGGAGATCCACAATAAAAATATGGCTGAGCCAAAGTCTCCCCTAATTTTATACGACCATTCGTTTCCCCCACGAACATCAGCAAATGGGGGTGGGAGCAAGCAAATTCTCAGAACTTTCAGGTGTGTGGAGGGGTACCGTTAAAGGTGAAGTGTTCCAAGATATCTTCTTCTTTACAGGAATAAAAGTACTCTTTTGCCACGTAAAAGCAATAGCTAGTTTGCTATTTGTTTGGACAGAACACTCCATGAGAACAGAGTTATGGGGGATTTGTTCCCCCTCCCCAAGAATGCCCCCCGGAAGCAGTGCTGAAACATGAAGGAGTGTTGTTCCCTTAGGAAATTCTATCTTCTAAAGATGAATCCAATCTTTGAAGGAGGTGCTTTCTCTCAACCCCAACCCCAGAAATTCTGAAAATGGCCTGGGCTTTGGCAGGCAAAGTTGCAGGCACAAGTTGTTCTGTGAGAGTCTTAACAGAGGAGTGCTTAGGAAGAAAGCAGCAACCACAGAGATAGTGTTATTAGAATGAGCTTCCAGCTTTTTGACATCTTTTTTGCCCTCTGATCTGTAGGGATTTCTGCTGGTTGGGACGGCAGTGAAATGCTATTGATCTCTTCCTTTGTGAATGCACACGTCTGCTGAAGCCACAAAGCGACTGCATTTGAGCATCCAGTCTCTGTGCATTTTTTTGTAAAAGTCCTGTTCTCTGCATAATTCTGCCTTTGGATTTTAGCCATGTCCTCTGATGCTTTGCAGATTTGGACAGAAGTATATATTAATAGCCCTGACGCACTTGGAATCCTCATGGAAGCTTTTAACTGACAGGTTCGCTTTTGTCAGATGCTCAATTATTATTTAAGTGGTTCCTTAAAGATTCCTTAAAAATTAGCCTAAATAAAAGTTATCTATCTATAGTTATCTATTTCAGCAAAGTTTGTTCCATGCTGATCATTTCATATTTCTTTCTTTCTTTTTGCATTTTGCATTTTGCATTTTTATTGATTTGGGATGGGTTTTTGTTTTTTTTTTGCAAAGTTATAAAAATAGCACACCAACCAAGCAATCATCTCTACAACCAAGCCATCTCCTCTCACAAACACACATTTATTTATGTACCTTGGAGCAAAGCTGCTATGTCCCAAACATCTGAATGACCGCCTCATTCCCTACAGACCCTCTTGCGTGTTAAGATCAGATTGGTAGTTCCACTGCCCTCAGAAGTTCAGGGGCGGTGGCCCAGGAGAGAGCTGGTAAAAAGAAACCACCAAATATGGTTTTTCCTTCTAAAGATTAATGGTGGCTCCCCCCCCCCCATTTTTAATGATTTTACACTTCCTTCATTATTGCCAAAGGGCACTCTATGTTGAAGTTACAGTCCCATACAATGGTCATCATGAGGGTGGGGGAGGATTATCAACTAATATTTTGTTAAGTGGGTGAAAACCCTAGATATTGCATAATTTTTTGGCATTTGAAATGCTGAGGTGGTTTGAGGTAAGCATAAAAAAAGAGTCCTGAGGTATGTGTGTTTTTACCTGCTCCAAATGGAAGTTAATGTTTAGGGAAGCTTTTAATGTTTGATGCATTATTGTATTTTAATATTTTTTTGGAAGCCCCCCAGAGTGGCTGGGGAAGCCGAGCCAGATATAAATAATAATAATAATTATTATTATTATTATTATTATTATTATTATTATTATTATTATTTACCAGTAAATGAACTAAAATCTTCCTTTAATACAAAAACAGATGGGCAGGGTATAAATAATAATAATTATTATTATTATTATTGTTGTTGTTGTTGTTATTGTTGTTGTTGTTGTTGTTGTTGTTGTTATTTACCAGTAAATGAACTAAAATCTTCCTTTAATACAAAAACAGAAATGGGATGTCAAATATATGTTTAGGTTTTTAAAAGGAGACCTGTTTTTACCCATACTTCATTTACTTTTATGAATTAGCAGTACATATTGGGAAGGAACAGTAGTATTCCTGTCAAATAAGCAAATGAAGGCTGGAAATCTTGGAACAGCAGTCATTTGTAAATCCCATTGGGATCAATGGGAGTGACTCCTGAGAAGAAATGCCTAGACGGCGAGTAACTGGGCAGTAATTCTTATTAGCTTATCCTGAGTCCACTTGGGGACAAGACATAGGTGGGGCACCTCCAGCTTCCAGGACAAATAATGTGACAAAAATGCTGCACATTGAGAACCTCAGCTTCCCTGATCATTCTCTTGCAACTCAGTGCCATGTAAATTTGGTGCTGAATGGAAGCCATGCTGCCAGGGTCAGATCCACTTGAGGGCTCCTGATCAGAGCTTCCAAGTAGATCCAGTGTCTGCCAAAAGCAGCACGTCTGGCATTTGGTGCCAAATTTAAATGGTGTCAAAGGCAAGCAGCACATGCAGAGGAACAATTGGGAACCCTATCTGATATGCTGTAAGTGTCATTGTCCAGCTTGTGAGCCAGTGTGGTGTAGTGGTTAAGAGTGGTAGACTCATAATCTGGTGAACCGGGTTCGCGTCCCCACTCCTCCACATGCAGCTGCTGGGTGACCTTGGGCTAGTCACACTACTTTTTTTTTTTCACTTTTTTGCATATAAAGATGTGTTTATTAAGAGAAATTTGCACTATAATGGTGATGAATTTTCAGGAGTAATTATAGCAAATTGCTACAAAATGTCGAGAACAGAATTTGATGCAGTGGTACCTCAGTTTTTGAACGTAATCCGTTCTGGAAGACTGTTCAAGTTCCGAAACGTTTGAAAACCAAAAGCTTAATACAGAAGCCTCTCAGCCTCACTCACCTCACAGAGTGTTTGTTGTGAGGGAGGAAGGGAAAAGGAGATTGTTAGCCGCTTTGAGACTCCTTAGGGTAGTGATAAAGCGAGATATCAAATCCAAACCCTTCTTCTCAGTGGCACACGGCCTCGCCACATTTTGCAAATGAGCATGCTTATAACAGCCATGTCCCCATAACAAGGCAAATTTTGCAAGCCCTCTTCTGACCATTGCTTTTAAAAACCAAAGGAGTGTTTGCTCATAAGAAAAGCTCCTAGAAAAGCAAAAGCATATTTTCCTTCTAGGGATCCCTTGCCCCGATTCTCTGAGCACCTGTTGGTCAAAGCTACTGTGGCGTAGTGGTTAGAGCGTTAGACTTGGCTTGGGAAGACCTGGAATCGAATCTCACTTGGCCATGAGGTTCACTGGCAACTGACTTTGGGTCAGTTGCCATCTCTCAGCCTAACCTACTTCAGAGGGTTATTGTAAGGATAAAATTGGAGGAGCTGGCATGTATACTACCTAAGCAACCTGTGCAATAAATGTGTACAGTACTAGATAAAAATAATAAAATAAAATAAAATAAAAATATTATAATATAATATAATATAATATAATATAATATAATATAGTATGAACTGTTGGCCAGCCTCCTACCAAGCTCTTTCTGATCCCTTTTGCAAGAGCTTCTGGGTGCTAGAGCAGCCATATCAGCCTCACCTGTGCCTCACTCAACGTGCAGCAGCAGGGCAAGCTCTAACCATTAGGCAGAATAAGGAAGCCTTCTCAGGCAAATGATCTAAGGCAGGCATAGGCAAACTCTGGCCCTCCAGATGTTTGGGACTGCAATTCCCATCATCCCTTACCACTGGTCCTGTTAGCTAGGGATGATGGGAATTGTAGTCCCAAACATCTGGAGGGCCGGAGTTTGCCTATGCCTAATCTGGGGTGTCATGAAAGGGCAGGAAATGGTTCGTTAGTTTTTACTGTCAGGGAACATACTTGCGGAATCTATTCTCTCAGGTGTGAAAGTAGCTTGACTGCTTTTAGACAGTATGGGTTGCAGCCAACCAAATTCTACTCACAGTAGCCCCGTTGAAATGAGTGGATCTTAGTTGTGTCCTTTAATACAAACGGTCTCCTCTGAGTAGGACTCACATTGGATGCAACCCTATGCACCTTGACTGGGGGTTGGGGGTACTATTTGTTCCTCAGGCAGAAAAATGTCTTGGGCCAGATCCGTGCAGCATACAAGGTTAATGGGAGAGTCCTGGTAAAGGGTTACATCCAGAACTAGTCCTACTCGGAGTCAACCCGCTGAAGTTAATAGACTTCATTAATTGGCTTCATTAATTTAGCTTCATTAATTTCAGTGGGTCTACTTTAGGACTGGCATTGGTTGCTAAAGTACAGAGCTTGGAAAGTTCTAGTTCAGCATGTCCAAAAAGGAACTAATTCCAGTTCATGTTTGCCCTTTGGCAAAGCAAACTGCTTCTATTCACATTTAGTTCATCATTCATACATACAGTCCTCAGTACAAACCCCACTAAAAATCAGCATTCAGAGGGTTACAAGCTGCTGTGCTAAAGTATAAAATATATGTAAGAAGTCTAAGAAAAACAACAAAAGGCACCACAGTGGAATGTGAACTGTTTAATTTTATTTCCCCCAACAAGAATTATCTTTAGGCTTAAAGGTCCAAAGAGTATAAAGAAGTTAAAAAAAAAACCACGTCAGTGAAGTGAGTGAATTAAGTTCATTTTGAGGTAGAACTTTGAATGATTTCTAGCTCACCTTCAGCTAGAATACCCCAAAATGAAATTAATTCACATTTTGTTCACCCGGCAGTCATGAGACCTACTTTCAGGTGTAGTTCACATATTTCCAAATGTCACTAAACCGAACCAGTTCCTTCCAAGCACTGACAAAATACGAGAGGAAGTGGCTGTGACCCTGAGTGGAAAGAGGAATGCAATTGTTCTGTGCACACCCAGAGAGTGTGAGCGCGAGAGCCGATTTGTTTCGCTTCTGGCTTTCTGAGATATGTGGCAAGGTGCAGCTCCCTGCATTGCGAAGGCCACTTTGCCACCTCGTAGAGGATTTCTGGGCTGGAGTGAAATCTTTGCGTTATGAGCCTCTTTCAAAGTCACTTGGGCCTCTTTATCCTCATCTCTTAAATGTGTCCCTCTGGTGAGAAAGGTCACTTTGCACAAATGATACCTTGGTGGGGTTTTTATGGCTCTTGGAACTTCTGTGTCATCGTTTGTTCGCTTCGCTGCTCCTCTTGGTTCCTTCTTTCACTTCTCTTCCCACCCCCCCACCCCCACTCCAACGAACTAAGTTGAATAGACGTGGTGTTTTATAAAACACAGCTCCATTTCCCATTAGCTGTTCCTTGAGTGTGACTTCTTTCCTGCTTAGGCAGCTGAAACTGGAGACGGAAGAGGCAGCGGGGAAATGTAGTTAACTGTTCATTCCTACTGAGAGTTTCGGGGGGGGGGGTACTGATTCTGACACTAGAAGAGCTTCATCATACTGTCACACTTTCCCACCCAAGTCTGTTTGAATTCTTTTACTAGTGCAAAGAAGGACAATAGTAGAAGACTGTTAAAAATGAAATGGAACACCGACACCCTAGAACAAATCTGTCAGGAATGACCACCATGCCAAAACACAAAAACAGTTCAGATTCCTGGTGCTTTTTCCCCATCCCTCCCAGCCACCCTGATCCGCAAATACTTTCCTGGCCAAGCACCTGGAACTCTCTCCCTGCATTCCCTCCCTGTACTTTCCTTGGGAAGCTACGATTGCCTCTGATCAGTGTTTTGTGGCAGGGATACCAGTGCATACCAGAAAAAAAGGGATGTGGGTGGCGCTGTGGTCTAAACCACTGAGCCTCTTGGGCTTGCCGATTGGAAGGTCAGCAATCCGAATCCCCGTGATGGGGTGAGCTCCTGTTGCTCTGTCCCAGCCCCTGCCAACCTAGCAGTTCGAAAGCATACCAGTGCAAGTAGATAAACAGGTACCGCTGCGGCGGGAATGTAAACAGCGTTTCTGTGCGCTCTGGTTTCTGTCATGGTGTTCTGTTGCGCCAAAAATGGGTTAGTCCTGCTGGCCACATGACCCGGAAACTAACTGCAGACAAATGCTGGCTCCCTTGGCCTGAAGGCGAGATGAGACCATAACCCCATAGTTGCCTTTGACTTAACCGTCCAAGGGTCCTTTACCTTTTTACTTTTACTTACATACTTTTACTTACTTAAATGGAGGCAGAAATTTGTGGCAGTGCACACCAGAAATGTAGGTTTGAACAGTTAAAAGTGGATCAAATCACTCTGCCACCCTGTCTACCCCAACCTTTTAAAGTGGTTTTTCAGAGTTTAGGTACTGACTGAGAAGCACACTGAAAAATGCAGGAGTAATGAACTATTAGCAGGAAGATGTGAAAATGTTGCATGAGCAAATGAGGATTTCAGACTTTCAAATTGCAGTGGCACCCTGAACGGAGCCAAAATCCACCCACGACACCCCCTGGCCCCTTGTCTTCCATTCTGCTCAGTTAACTGTGTCACAGTTTCAACACCCCGCAGTGCCCCCTAGAGTCGGCTTCCAGTGCAGCAGAACTGGTCAGACTGCCATAAATCCACCTCTGAATGTCCACTGTTATATATATATAAACCACCCTGCAAACTAACTAGAATAAATGCTCAATAAAGACTGGGCAGTCTAACCTCTGTGTAAGCTTTGTATGAGCAAATCAGGATGATTGCTCAGTAAACGAGTGGTCTGGAGCCATCCTTAAACTCCCAAGGGCCACTGCAGCCAGGGACGCATGTGGCTCTGTGGTTTAACCCACAGTGGGCTTGCCGATCAGAAGGTCGGCGGTTCGAATCCCCGCAACAGGGTGAGCTCCCGTTGCTCGGTCCCTCCTCCTGCCAACCTAGTTCGAAAGCACTTCAAAGTGCAAGTAGATACATAGGGAAGGTAAACGGCATTTCCGTGCACTGCTCTGGTTCACCAGAAGCAGCTTAGTCATGCTGGCCACATGACCCGGAAGCTGTACGCTGGCTCCCTTGGCCAGTAAAGTGAGATAAGCGCTGCAACCCCAGAGTCGGTCACGACTGGACCTAATAGTCAGGGGTCCCTTTACCTTTTCCTAATAGGAGTTAGGTCTCTTCTGCATTGTCCCACCACCACCACCCTAGAGCAATCCAACCCAAACTGAGACCTAATCACAAATGCTAGACCAGGCGCCAAACCAAATCAGGAGGACCTTGCATAGCCCTAGTTTGAAAAATGTTCCTGCTTTCATCTAATTCTGTTATCTTCCCTGTAAGAGAGAAATTCCTATGAGTGTTTAGTACGAAATGAACTTGCCTCTGGATTCAGTTTGGACTAAATGACCATTGAGGTTCCTAATGTACCATAGGCCTATGGATTTAACACTTCTGTAGCATACCATCATCATAGCCACAAAATTGTGCCCAAAGTGGTTTACAACATATCAAACAAACTAAGTTTTTTTTTAAAAAAAAAACAAAACATTTTGTACATACGAAGCATCACCCTGTTCCAGATGCCGTAGTTTGGATCTGAGATGCAAATCTTCAGACCTTCGGGGCCCAAAACCACCTCTCAGCTGGGGAATTGCAGAAACCTTCTGCCCGGCCTTTAACCCACCAAACAGGTCTTATGTCTGATGTTATTGTGGGTGCTCATCCCACCTGGGAAGGTATTTAGATTCTCCTGAAACATACCTGTTTGTGATTTTGCTGAAAGGGTTCCTTGTGTGAAAGCATCATTTTTTACAGAAAAGCCCGGACAAAAGGCAAAAGTAGACTTCCTATTCCAGTAAAGGTAAAGGTAAAGGTAAAGGTACCCCTGCCCGTACGGGCCAGTCTTGACAGACTCTGGGGTTGTGCGCCCATCTCACTTAAGAGGCCAGGGGCCAGCGCTGTCTGGAGACACTTCCGGGTCACGTGGCCAGCGTGACATCGCTGCTCTGGCGAGCCAGAACCGCACACGGAAACGCCGTTTACCTTCCCGCTGCCTATTCCAGTAGCTTAGCATAAATATTCCCTCCCCCTGCCCCCACCATATAAAAGACTGCTTGATGGGGCTTTTCAAAGGCAGCAGGACTGACTGTCATAAAAGGGCTGGATTTTATGAAAATAAAGAGGAAGCAATGGGAAAAACATCCTTTGAGGACAAAGAAACTGCTTTAATAATCTTCTGGTTCTGCTAGGGGCCAGTAATATTGAGCATAATCTCTCCAAATACACAGGAGAATCTGTCTTTTGAAAATTGGGAATCTGCATAAAAATCCTGCACTTCATATGTTGCTTTATAATAAATTAAAGCATCTCTAATGGAAGTTCTTTCCCTGCTATTTTGTCCTTGAAGTTTAGGGAATGAAGTCCTGAAAAGTGAGCACATACATTAAAGATGCAATATCTTTCCAAGCATGTTGCGGATGAACCCTGGTGATCAGAGTACATGCGGTGAAACTGCACTTGATTGTTGTCAGTCAGATGAACAAGAAGACAGTTTTGCTGCCTCTTATTTTCTGATTTTGTGTCTTGGTATTTCGCTCTAGGACAGTAAAGACTACATAAATCTGGTACAGCTGTAAAACTGAGAAGGATAGAATCATCTGTGTACTGCAGTAAGCAGTATACCACAAACTGACTTAGGTGTTTTCATGCTAGCGAGAGACTTGAAGTCTGGTATGTGATACAAATCTTATCCTGATTAAATATATGAGGCATACATTTCGATGTTTCTGCTGATGTTCCTCCAACTGTTGCTCATTTCTCATGTTGCGTGTTGAGGACCCAGAAGACACCCCCAAATAAAAACACGGTTCACACATCATTTTTGTTTTGGTTTTTGGCATAATTTTGGTCACAACTTTATTGAATTACAGTATGTGAATGGTTGCTTAGGCATTGGTTAGCGACTACCTGTTCCCACTTGGAAGTAGGAACAGAACTGACAACTGCACCCCTGTGGAAATCAGTAAGGGTAAACAATTTTGGGGAGAGAATAAAGATGGGTGCCAGGCTCTCAACTCTCCCCAAATGCTCCCAGGGGCTCTTGCGTGGCCCTAGCCCTTTGCCAGGGATCCGGACAAAAGCATGGCGAGCCCCTGGATTCCTTTAATGGAAGACACTTGCAGCAGCAGCATTGGAGGGGCAGGCACAGCCAACCACATCCCCTCCACCAACCAAAAATTAACCAATGCCTAACCACAACAGGACGCGGGTGGCGCTGTGGGTTAAACTACAGAGCCTATCCCGGCAACAGGGTGAGCTCCCGTTGCTCGGTCCCTGCTCCTGCCAACCTAGCAGTTTGAAAGCGCGTCAAAGTGCAAGTAGATAAATAGGTATCTCTGGCAGGAAGGTAAACGACATTTCCGTGTGCTGCTCTGGTTCGCCAGAAGCAGCTTAGTCATGCTGGCCACATGACCCGGAAGCTGTACGCCGGCTCCCTCATCCAGTAAAGCGAGATGAGAGCTGCAACCCCAGAGTCGGCCACGACTGGACCTAATGGGCAGGGGTCCCTTTACCTTTACCTAACCGCAACCTTACAAGTTGTGACGGTTTGCTACAAAGTAGGCAAAACCCAAATGGTGCCAGCCAGTCAGCCAAATGGTAAAATTCCTACCAGGCCCCTGCCCCAAAGCAGACGGCCCCATGATAGGCATAGCAAGGTCAGTGTGAACAAACCCTAAACAAAGGGATGGTGAGCAGGTAATCCGATGTGCGCAGCGAAAAGAGGAAGCTCAACGCCGCGCACAGAGAACATATATAGCACCCCCATCAATCAAATAGAATGCAACAATCAATTTTCCCCAGCAACAATTGAAGGTGTCCAATCAAATTTGTGGCCATCCAAACTAATCCGCCCAGCAACAGGGGATGTCATGGTTGCTCCCACCGCAACATGTGCTCTCCATGAAGGAGAACCCGCTTTATCATGGAAACGAAAGCAAATGGAGGACCAGAACATCATGTCTCTGGTCCCCCATTTCCTGTCATTCCCAGGTCAGGTGAAGACTCAGGTTCCTTAATCCAAGCCACTGTCAGTTTTTATCCTGTTCTGTTCCATTTGCAATATTTGTAGCTCATTTTTATTTTTTACTCTTTGGTAAGCTAATATGGGAATGCCAACCGATCGATGAAAGACAAGACGTATCTGTTAGAAATAATTAAAATGGATTCTGGGCCAGTTGTAGTTTCCTAACTGTTTATTAACAGTGATCCCACCAGGAGAGAATTGCAGTAGCCCAACATGGATGGTATCAAGAAAAGCAGCAATATAAATAAATATGTAAGGTAAAGGTAAAGGTACCCCTGCCCGTAGGGGCCAGTCTTGCCAGACTCTGGGGTTGTGCGCCCATCTCACTCAAGAGGCCAGGGGCCAGCGCTGTCCGGAGACACTTCCGGGTCACGTGGCCAGCGTGACATCGCTGCTCTGGTGAGCCAGAGCCGCACACGGAAACGCCGTTTACCTTCCCGCTGGTAAGCGGTCCCTATTTATCTACTTGCACCCGGGGGTGCTTTCGAACTGCTAGGTTGGCAGGCGCTGGGACCGAGCAATGGGAGCGCACCCCGCAGCGGGGATTCGAACCACCGACCTTTCGATCGGCAAGCCCTAGGCGCTGAGGCTTTAACCCGCAGCGCCACCCGCGTCCCATATATATAAATGTAGTAAATAAATGCATAAGTTATAAACAGACACATTGGTACTGTAGTTTCTTCTTTTGCCACCAATGCTTCCTTTATTTTACCTTCTCATATTTGCCTCTTCTTAAAGAGGTGCTGGGAGCCAATGCAACCTTGGAACCTTCCCCAACAGGAGTTCGTCATAGTCAGCAAGCTGGTGCTTTGATCAATCATTAGCATCAACCTTCTGGTTTAATTAAGTCCAAAGAAAGTGACCCGGGGAAGGCAGGCTGGATGGCTTCATGTCAGAGCTGCCTTAACGGGCGACAATGGTACTTTGTTAAAATGCATTAACGTTCACTTTACATTCCTCTCATCTCTTTAAAAGCTCCAAAATCTCTTGCATTACACAGACCTCTGGTCACTTGGCTGTGAAATGCATTCAGTCCGTAGCAATGGAGGCAATACAATTGCTTTAAATCCTGTTTAGAATTTCCAAAAGCCCTTTGGAAGCCCATAGTGATTCATTAGCCTTGTTCAGGCCAGCAACAATGGAGGCGACAAGGCATTTGCACCATGAATTTTTCGGAGTTTTAGTCTGAGCGCTCCCTTTGTGCCTTTCTTTCTCAGGTTGTTGCCATTGCTATTGTGTGTGTGTGTGTACACCCACCCACCCTTTGTTTTGTTTTACTCTGAAGTTTTCATCTCCTTTTCTCCATACTGCATGGACAATCTGCTACTTCAGAGATCAATCCAGATGTTTTCTCTTAGTGCTACTGCAGCTGTTTCCAGGGCTCTTCTTGCTTTGGTGACACGTCACATGCTTGGTAGCGGCCTCTAGATTATGAAACCACTGTCTGCTTTCTTTTCAGTTGTCCCCCAATCTGGCTACTTTTAGGTGTGCTGTGAAGACCTTTTTATCCCACCAGGCCTTTGCGGTGTACATTTTTTCCCCTGTTGACCTTGCTGGTGTTCAGTTCTTCTTGTTTTATATGTTCCTGCTGGTTTTTGAGTGGGTTTTGTTGTTGCTGTTACTTTAATTCATAGGAGCCAGCTACTAGGGACTGAGGTCAATAAAATATTTGAGGGAGTCACACACACACCCCCCCCCCCAAGTTGACGGGCATTTCCATTCAAATAGTGTGTGTGTGCCGTGTCATGTGATCAATTATGGGGGGCGGGGCTTACCTCCCCCCGCCCCCCATATTCAAGTTGACACCCCTGAATTAATTATATATTTGCTGGCCACCCTGTGCTCCCTTTGGGAGGAAGAAGGAGAGTATAAACCCATTGAAATAGGTCACCTTTACATAGCTTCCCCAACCCTTATGTCAGAAATAATACATTTTTCACAACCCAGAGAGGGGGGCTCCCATGGACTGATTTAGAAATGGTCCACATTTATTATGTTTGGGAGTGACCAGTTTCAGGATGGCGTGAGACCATATGCTTTATTCTCTGCGATTTCTTACTCTGGCCTGTCTGCCTGGAAGCAATCCCTACTGTGATCAGTGGGGCTTGCTCCCAAGTAAGTATGTACGAGATTCTGTCCTATTCATGTTGGCCGTATTGAATCTCCATGTTCATAGGTAAAGGTAAAGGGACCCCTGACCATTAGGTCCAGTCATGGCCGACTCTGGGGTTGCGGCACTCATCTTACTTTATTGGCCAAGGGAGCCGGTGTACAGCTTCCGAATCATGTGGCCAGCATGACTAAGCCGCTTCTGGCGAACCAGAGCACATAGCTGTCAACCTTCCCTTTTTTTGTGGGAAATTCCCTTATTACAGCGCCATTTCCCGCTGCTTTCTGCTGCTATCCCAGATTGTTAGATATCCCGTAGACTGTCCCCAGGACAGGTGAGCCTGCTGTTCCCTTATTTTCGAGGCTGCTGATCCCTTATTTTCAAATCTGAAAGTTGACAGCTATGCCAGAGCAATGCACGGAAACGTCGTTTACCTTCCCACCAGAGCAGTACCTATTTATCTACTTGCACTTTGATGTGCTTTTGAACTGCTAGGTTGGCAGGAGCAGGGACTGAGCAACGGGAGCTCACCCCGTCATGGGGATTCGAACCGCTGACCTTCTGATCAGCAAGTCCTAGGCTCTGTGGTTTAACCCACAGCGCCACCTGCGTCCCATGTTCAGAGGTAGCGTGCCTTTGAATACCAGTGGCTGGCAACAAGAAGAGAGGGATTTAATGCTCAGATTCTGGGCTTCCAAGAGACATCTTGCTGGTCATTATTAAAATATGCTTGGCCTTCTCAGGCCTTGATTTGAACCACCCAACAGGGCACGTCCTATGATCATCTTGGGGGGAAAAATGAACTTTCACACAAAAACTTAGCAGGTACCTAGCACTTATGATTGGTAGTATGTGTATGCCAGGCAAGACTTCCGGGGCTCACTTTGCAGGGTGTTATCGCACAGGTGAGGAACTTGTGGCCCTCCAGATATTGCTGGCCAGCAACTCCCATAGCCCCCAACCATTGTACATACTTCTTGAGACTGATGAGAGTTGTAGTTCAATAGTTTCTGGAAAGGCAGAGGTTCCTCAACCTGCTGTAATAGAACTGCAGCCTGAAGAGAGTAAAGTAAGCAACTCAGTGGGCTTATGATCCTGCTCCTCTTAGCTGTGACCTTTTGGTCTCTTCCAACAGAGTCTTTTTGCATTGACTTTCTTGAGCAGAATAGGTTGGAAAGACCTCTGCATTGCCCACATTCCTGTCTCCTCTTCCAAGGCAGGCTTAGTACATTATTGGTATAGCTTGAAACCAGCCTGACCTCTGTCTGTTTGCTGCAAAATACATGAAGGGCATTTAGACCTCGTAATCTACTTCTGAGGCATGGAATCCCTTTTCGCTGCCAGGAAACCTTATACAGATACATTACCTACTCGAGGTATTTGCACAGGGGCCTTGCTCTTTATTTCTCTTTCAAACTTGGCACTATAGCACATTAACAGGGGACTCCATTAGGCATGGGGATAATTGCATTTATTCCAAGGAGCAATAATAGTTTAGCAAAAGCCACGTGCAAAAAGAGAGCGCCCAGCCTGGTACCCATCAGCCAAACCACTTCTGTGCTGGTTGTAGAATAAGTTCCGTTGGAGAATTCCATGTATGGTTTGACTAAAAGTAAGGCATGAAACAGATACCATCTTTGATTCTACTTTGATGGGTGGAGAGGATGGGGTGGAGAGAATAAATGCTACTATTAAAAGATCTGGGTTAAGGGCTAAAAAAAGAGACAGAGGAGTTCATATTCTGCTGACCAGTGTAGTGGTTAGAGTCGCCTTCCGTAACCTGGTGCCCTCCAAATGTTGGACTACAACTCCCATCATCCCTGACCATGGGCTGTGTTAGTTGGGTTGATGGGATTTGTAGTCCGACATCAGGAGGACACAGATTAGGTAAGGATGGGTAGAGTGTTCAATTCAAATTCTTACTCAGCCATGAAATTCACAGGGTGTTCTTGGGTCAGCCTTGCCTACCTCGTAAGGTTGTTCTAAAGATAAAGGAGCGGGGAAGAAGTTTATATACTGCAATGAATTTGTTGGAGATAGACCAGGGTAAAAACACGAATAAAAACTGTGTAGAGAATAAGAGCTGCAACAGGTTAGGCCATCTGATCTAATTTACTATCTATATATATTTACCTTCCATAGGTCAAATAGCAGTTTCTGGGGAATCATGTTATATTGGGGAAATGGCATGTGGGGGGTTAAATATCCCTTTCCTCAGTGTCACAAACCTGATCTGATTCTGAGGCCCTCTTTCATATGTTTTTAAAATAGAACGCTCTGTTCAGATATCTCCTGTGTCTTCATGTGTAGCATTGGCTTAAGTTTCCTGTGTTTAATAAAAACCTTTATATACAAACATGCATCCATGACTAAAGAGAAGATTAAAAATGTTTCAAGAACAAATCAATGAACTGCAAAAGATTCTTGGAACTCCACAAACACCAGCATCATTTTGGCATAAACACAGTTCAGCAGCTACATATAGAAGAAAGTAGGCTGGTGGCACTGAAATTTCCATATGGAATACAGAAAATGTTGCTCTTTCACGCTCTGATATGCTTGCAAGCAAGGATATAAGAAGGCATCAGTTTTCTGTTCCAACCTGTATTCTTGCAACCAGCGCTGTTTCTGTTTTGCTACAGTTTGGCCTCGGCTAAAATGTACATTATCTGTCTTGCTACTATGGCCCAAACTGACATAATTATGTAACTGACTGCATTTTGACGGGAGGAAAATGTCAAAAGCAATGCAGAAAACAATATGGTTATTTATGCAATGCTGGTTGACTAAAAAACCCCCTAATGATTAGCAAATATCATTTGGAATCACTTGCGTGATTTCCATTCCATTCCTGACCTCGGGCGAACATGAGAATGGTGGCAATTTCCACTCACCCTTCCATTTCCTACAGAGCTTTCTGACATCCCTACTTTCAAGCGACCCGTTGAAATGCTAGTTTCAAGCGACCCAAAAGCAACCGCACGTGCATAATTTGATTTCTTTTGCCTTTAAACCTCTCGCTTTCCTGTCCTCTTCTTAACAGATGACTGCCACAGCGCAACAGCCGGCCAAAGCCCAGCCAGTACACATCAACACACCTTCGGCAGCCGCCAACACTCCTATCCCCAGCACTCCCATCGACCCTCAGGCACAACTGGAGGCTGACAAGCGAGCTGTCTACAGGTACAGAGGGATTCTGCTGCCAGGCTGCTCTTTAATGTCGCTTCCCATCCCTGTAGCGGCATGCTGAGATATTACTGGAATCTGGCCTGGGGCTATCTTGTCAGCGAGATGCTGCACAGAGGCTGCTTCGTAGCCGCCTTTGTCAATAGACTGAAAAAGACAGGTTCCAGTGCATGTTCAACTAGGTGAGCCTCAAGCTGAGGACTTAAAAGAGATTTGCTTTCTTTGTTGGAGCTGGAGTTAAATTACAGGCAACAGAATGGTGATGTGGCAATGAATGTTTTGAACGATGGAGGAAGAATGGCTTAGGGGCCCTGTCTGCGTGATCCGTTTCTTCTTTGGCAATGCAAATGAATTTTGATTCTCGCTGGCTGAACGCAGACCACTTCTGTTTTAGGGGTCGGACATATTCAGAACACTCAAAAGTAAGGTTAACTCCTGATTTAAAGAAATCTAAAAATTTCCTGCAGGTAGGTAAAGATAAAGAACCCCCAGGCGGTTAAGTCCAGTCAAAGGGGTTGTGGCGCCCATCTCGCTTTCAGGCCGAGGGAGCTGGTGTTTGTCCACAGACAGCTTTCTAGGTCATGTGGCCAGCATGACTAAGCCGCTTCTGGTGAACCAGAGCGGCACACAGAAACATTGTTTACCTTCCCGCTGGAGTGGTACCTATTTATCTACTTGCACTGGCATGCTTTTGAACTGCTAGGTTGGCAGGAGCTGGGACAGAGCAATGGGAGCTCACCCTGTCGTGGGGACTCGAACTGCCAACCTTCTGATTGGCAACCTTCTGATTGGCAAGCCCAAGAGGCTCAGTGGTTTAGACCACAGCTCTACCCACGTCCCTCTATCCTGGGAGTAAGCTCCATTGCATTCAGTAGGAACATGGAAAAGGGAACCAGCGCTGCTCACCCCACAAAGCAGCCAAATGAGAAACAGGTATGCTCCAGGTGCAAAGGATGTTGGTTGCCAGTTGGAAATAAAACTGTAGAAGGGAGAAGGGGGATTAGTTGCCGTGCTGAAACCTTTTCCATCTTGTAGTATCCTGGAAGAAGTCATGGCTGACTAGAACCTGGAAGAGGAGCATGTTTTGTTGCTGGTCCCACTTGTCGATATCTAAAAGCACTCTTAAAACAATATTAAAATGTATAGCATAAAAATAACATCTTAGAGAAGAGCCTTCACCAGAGGTGACATAATAGCGGTGGTAAATTAATTGCATGCATATAATACTCATTTGCTTGAACACCACCAGTGATAACTCATTTTGGGGAATCGCTCTTTGCTTTCTGCACCCACGGCCGACTGCCAATGGGCAGCCAATTGTTGGTGCGGTGCTTGAGTATGTCAACACTCCTGAAGGGACTTGCGATGCCAGCGCTATGCGAAAAAATCCCTCTGCAAATGAGCTGCGTGAGTGAGGCAGCCTGCAATTTTGAGTCCTTTTGTAATTTTTGATTTCACACTGCATATTAGCAGAATTGTGTTTTATATGTGAAGAAAGGAGCTCGAGAAAAGGGAAGCAGAGACTTTCATGCAGGATAGAACAGCGGCGGGTGGGGTAGGGTGGCAAGGCAAGGAGAAGTGTGTTTGAATCGAAGCCTTGTATATCACACTGAGTGCCTAGAGGGGATCCTTTTTGTTTTTTTGTGTGTTTTTTTAATTAAAATTTCTTGCCTCTGGGTAGCATGACAGTTCAAAACCGCATTGGGGATTTTTCATTTCATGTCAATAAATTTAACAAGGCCCTATTCAATTCAAATTAAGGCTTAAGCTGTATCTTTTATGCTCTCCTCTTGGAGAGGACAGATAAAAAAGAAAAATATATGTGGCACTTAATTTCTCTTCTCGCACCTGCATGCTGATGTGCCAAATCCCCCAGCCTAAGTTAAAAGAGAGCAGTAAGAGGAGAACGTGATAGCAGTAAGTTTGTGTTGGTGATGATTGATGTGTTAGGAAAGACAATCTCTTTCCACCAATCCAAAACTTCAGAACGAAGTGCCTGGTTCTGAATGGAACGTGCAGGAGTGTCTTGTTTGCAACACACTTTGGGAGAGCCTTTGTATAAGGAGCAGTACCTGGGTGTGTTTATTTTACTCTTCTCCTTCCATCCCCTTTTCCAGTTGCTCTGTGTCTATTAGACTGCAAGACCATGAGCAGGGCTAGTGCCATCGCTCCTAATTTTTGTTCAGCACCTATAGATTTTAGATCTTTCCTAAATCCTCATCGTTGTTTGCATGATTGTTCTGTGTTGGTCAGTAGGACACTGACTGTGGCTGGATGGGTGGGTGGGCAGGAACAATGGAGGGTGGGTGGGTTTTGTTGTTATGAAACAGAAAATTCAGTATTTTAATAATTAAAGTAACAAGAATGATTGGGGCTAAGTTCCTCTCAGAAGTATTAAGAAACAGAAACCCACATGCTTGGATGAAACATAGCGATCGCCTTGAAACCCTTTCCCTGTACTTCTGTTTAATTTTGCTTTTGAAAATGTTTTTGGGGGTTTTGGACTGAAATAAAGTGTGTGTGTGAATGTGGAATGAGAGGTGGTGCCATTTTGTGCAGCAAAATGTCTTAGACTTCCCTGACATTGATTAGTATCCATATAGAACTTAAAGAAGTAACTTTCTCCTGGTGTAAACTATATACACTTTCTTATATATGTAATAGGGACGCAGGTGGTGCTGTGGGTTAAACCACAGAGCCTAGGACTTGCCGATCGGAAGGTCGGTGGTTCGAATCCCCGTGACAGGGTGAGCTCCCATTGCTCAGTCCCTGCTCCTGCCAACCTAGCAGTTCGAAAGCACATCAAAGTGCAAGTAGATAAATAGGTACTACTCCGGCGGGAAGGAAAACGGCGTTTCCGTGTGCTGCTCTGGTTCGTCAGAAGCAGCTTAGTCATGCTGGCCACATGACCCGGAAGCCAATAAAGCGAGATGAGCATTGCAACCCCAGAGTCGGCCATGACTGGACCTAATGGTCAGGGGTCCCTTTACCTTAACAAGAATGATAATGAGTGATGCTAATTGCAAAATAATATTAACGTATGTGAAATCTGGCTGTGTATCAGTGATATATCAGGAACATTTCTGTCTCTTTTTTCTTACACACACACACACCAGTACATAGTATGTCCATGCCTACAAGAGACAACAGCAAAACTCAGTTGTGGCACACTTGATTATGTCCATCTCCTGTTTTGTTCATGCCACTTACGGAGTTGGCCTTTGATCTCTTCCATCTTCTTCCACTTTTCCCATCTGAAATACATTAGTTGCTATGGAAATGCATGGAGGAGGGCCCATGCAACTCCCAAATGCAAAGTAAAGGCAGTTTAATAACTGGTGCCTTGGCCTGAAAAATGCTCTGGATTACTTAAGGCCATTACTGCTGTACGTGTCTAATTTGTGTACACTCAGCGATGTGCTCCATAGAAGCAGCTAAGGATAGGAAGAGATACACCACCATACCAGGAAATGCAGCTTCAGAGAGACTTAAATTCCGACAGCCAAATTCTCATTTCTTACTTCCTGGTTCTCATTTAGCTGAGCTCCTTCGCTGAGCTGGCATACCTCATAGCAGCAACAGTGCGCTGGTCGGAGCTGAGCAAGGAGGTCGCCACAGTAGGATCCAGGAGCAGCGAGAATAAGCTGAGATCCAGGAAAGGCTACCATGAGCCAAGCAAAGTTTCAACCTGATGTCAGCGGCAGGACTGAGGAGGAATTGTGGGGGCCGCCCCTCCTTCTCCTGAACCTTCCTGAGAACAGGAGGACAGTATAGATTCAGAACAGTGGTTTGCAGAAGGGCATAGTCCAGAGGCTGCAGAGAGGAGAAGCTGGGAAGTATTGGGAGAGGAACAGCAGGAAGTAGAAGAAGAAGCACCAGGGGAGAGACAGCTGACAGACTCAGTGTCCTTGGAAAGCATTCCTGACCTCTTCTCTCCCAGGACTAGGTGAGCATTGAGAGTAGTAGAACAGAAAGCTCAGAGACAGAAAGCTCAGATTAGCCGACGCAAGGGTGACGTAGAATAGGAGAGACGTAGGGGGTGGGACTTTACTTGGAGCAACACCATTATCTAGGGAAGACTGCATTCCTTTGTCTCTCTCTGTGAATAGTGAATAAAATTACTTGGTAATTTATTGTTTATCTGATTCTTGGCTGCCACCCTGGGAAGGATTGGATTCCCCAAAACCCGACGCCTGAACAGAAAGCCTTTAGTGCAGCCTTTCTCAACCTTGGGCCCCCAGATGTTGTTGAACTACAATTCCCATCACCCCTAGCTAGCAAGACCAGAACTCAGGGATGATGGGAGTTGTAGTCCAACAACATCTGAGACCCAAGGTTGAGAAACACTGCTTTAGTGGCTCTATTCCAGGCATAGGCAAACTCAGCCCTCCAGATGTTTTTGGCCTACAACTCCCATGATCCCATCAGGGATTATGGGAATTGTAGTCCCAAAACATTTGAAGGGCTGAGTTCGCCTATGCCTGCTCTATTCTTTCGAAGAGGGCCAATGGGTGGAATCAACTAGGAACCTACGGCCCTGGACCATAGCTCTCCCTATCTCTGAACATTTTCCTTGCTGGTTGGTGCTAATGGGAGTTAGACTGCTACAATATTGCAGGGTGTGTGTGTGTGAATAGATTCCCCATTCCTGGCGTAGACAGATGCTCTACCTCAGGCATAGGCAAACTTGGTCCTCCAGATGTTTTGGGACTACAACTCCCATGATCCCTCGCTAACAGAACCAGTGGTCAGGGATGATGGGAATTTTAGTCTTAAAACATCTGGAGAGCCGGGTTTGCCCATGCCTGCTCTACCCTGTATCCCTATTGACTTACTAGTTGGGGCTATTGCATCTTTCTATTTCACGGGCCATATTTGTGGTACCAGTGATCCTAGCTGTGATGATGGGAAGGGTGCATTCGGTATTGTTGCTTAAGCGTGTATAAAAGGTAAAGGGACCCCTGACCATTAGGTCCAGTCATGGCCGACTCTGGGGTTGTGGCGCTCATCTTGCTTTAATGGTCGAGGGAACTGGCGTGCAGCTTCCGGGTCATGTGGCCAGCATGACTAAGCCACTTCTGGCAAACCAGAGCAGTGCATGGAGACGCCGTTTACCTTCCCACCAGAGCGGTACCTATTTATCTACTTGCACTTTGAGGTGCTTTCAAACTGCTAGGTTGGCAGGAGCAGGGACTGAGCAATGAGAGCTCACCCCGTCATGGGGATTCGAACCACCGACCTTCTGATCGGCAAGTCCTAGGCTCTGTGATTTAATCCACAGCGCCACCCGTGTCCCTTAAGCGTGTATGGCAGCCCGCAAAAAATCCTTTGCGGGGCAACCACTGTGCCACAGGAGAGGGAGACGGTTCTTAAGTGGTTTGCACCTATTATGTGCTTAGTGGTGATGTGAGTCAGCTTAGACTCTAAAGAGCTGGTTGAGGATAACACATTTTTTGTCTACAGCGGTTTAATCTATTTCACCATAATGGACAGAAGTGCTTGTTTGTTTTTTGGCTGTTGTGGAAGTGATGCTGCCTGAAAGTCATAACTCATGTGCAGTCATTGCAACATTTAGCGGAACCCCCATTTATATCCGGAAGCTTTCTTCTGCCAGAGTGCACTCTACGCTTTCCGTAGACATCCAGAGAAATGCACTTTCTGATAGATTTATGGTTAGTGCTGAAATTTATAACTCACTCAGTTGTGTGGGGATCATTTTCTATTTTATTTTCCTTTAATATCTAGTTAAAGCAGCCTTTTTTTCTTGGAGACAATAGAATAAAATGTTTCTGTTGGGAGCCTTTGGCTTTGAGGTTGTTCGCCGCTGAAAAAGATTCTGTGGAAAACACTCCTTCGTGCAGGTTGCAACAAACCTCAAAACCTTGCTTACAAGTTCTTCGTTGATGCTTCGAAGATACGGGAGGGGTCCAAGCCCTGCCTCCCTTTATTCCGAAACTTGCGCAAAGTTTTATGGAATAACTGTCCCATTGGGAGGGAGGAGGAAATTAGAAAACTCAGGTGGACTGTGACTCTCACCTCAGTTCTTGCAGACATTGAGGGAGGTATTCAGCTTTTCAAACACTCCTGCTTGATTTCTTGAGACATCTCTAACCCCCAAATTCTATCAATTTCAGTAGAATCTGATTGCAACTAAATTGGCCTGAATCCAATAAATGTGAGTTCACTCTTGTGTGTGTGCAACAGATTGGAGTAAATGGTTGTATATGTCCCTGCTGGCCTTATAAACAATGAGTCAATGAGCATCTAAGAGACTTTTAATGTAATGCAAATGCACTTATATGTGCTAATTCTGGGAATTCTTGATCACGTTTGATGACAGATTTTTGGTATTATGGTCTCTAACTTTTGGAGGGGGGGAGACAAGTGAGGCAGATTAAAAAGGCCATGGAAAATGTTACTGCTGGGATAATTACTTGGACTAAACAAAAAGCCATCAAATCGAGAGCTGGAGGAGAAATTCTGCCCTATCGATGTGGGGCGGATCAAATCAAGGCCGCAGGACTTCACATGCTTAATGATACCCATGCTGTTTTGCATACTTAAGTGTCCAGACATCATTCCACAGCCCAAAAGCAATGAATGCCTGGGACATCCAAACAGGACTCCCCACCCCCTGAGTAAGAACTATAAAATTTATTGAACTCAGATTAGGTTAGAAATATCCATTTGAATTGCAAACGGGTAGATAAGGTGGAGAATACTGGAAAACGGCAACAGTAGCGTAGCATGGGTTGTCAGCACCCGGGGCAAGGCAAGGGAAGTAATTTGTGCCCCCTAACCCGTGGATTTGTGCCCCCTAACCCGTGGATTTGCGCCCCCTAACCCTAACCCCCAGATGTTGCGCCCGGTGCGGCCGGCCCCCCCTGCACCCCCCACGCTATGCCACTGAACGGCAACGTGTCCATGTGGGAATCTAGGGAAATTAGTACTGATTATGATGGTGATGAATTAACTAAAGGTGGTTCTGCACTAAGAGGTTAGCATGAAATTGCCATGCTTTGTTCACTCTGTGCGGCATCTGCATGAAGTTGGCATCAAATTGTTGGGCCATTGCTTGCCCCCTGTGGGACTTCCATCTTCCCCTGCCCACCTTGACTGCAGAAAGTCTTACATTTTCTTTTTTTAGACAGAGTGGAATAATCGCCGCAAGGATAGATTATTCCACTCAGTCTTGAAAACTGCCGTAGTTTTCAAGAGGTGTGAATGGTATCCTCTGGAACATCTTCACTATTGCTGTTCCAGTCAGTGCTATTTTATATATATCTCTGCGTGTGTTATCCATCTTTTACAGTGGAGTTAATATGTTTCTTTCGGTTACATTAAAAAAAGAATCACACAATAGTGCTTTAATGAAAAAGTGTTATGGTGCTAATTTAAAAAAAATACTATTTTGTTTTTTTTATATAAAACCCCCCCACTGCTTCTAGGTCACAATCATTTCTGAGCTTTGGATTTGCATGAAAAGTTTGTAACACTGAAAAACTTTTTTTTCTAATTAAAAAATCCAACAGATCTTTAATTTATTGATTTATTTATTTTTTAAGTGCTTTGGCACAAATGTAAAAATCAGCCTTAAAATGGCTTCTGGGGTGAACTGTGACTTCCCCATCCGCACAGCTATACCCATTGCAGCAGATGGAACATCATGGGGTGGACACACCAAAATAACTAGAAATTCAGCTGCAATTCTGTTTGTAGCTTACAGCAGAAGAGCAATGACTGGATAGTGCTAGGAGGAGGCTGAGTGTGGAGCTGAGCATGACGCAGCTTCAGTGACTGGCTCCTCCAGAGCGCTTGGTCTTCTCCAGACGGTGCGACGGCGCACGTGTGACATCACACACATTCAACACATATGACATCACACACACACTCAACACACATGATGTCACACACGTGCAACACATGTGACGTCACACACACATACCATTCCCCCTCAATGCTGAGGGCAACTTGCCGCCTATGCTTCTGGGAATGTTCTGTTCCAAGTTACTTCATCCTTTGTGGCACATACACAGGACAGGACTTTTTCAGTAGTGGCACCCAGGCTCTGAATGTCCCTCCAATGCTCTTCCAAGGCTCTTAATTCCTCCTCACTACCACCTTAGAAAGATCCAGGACTTTTTTTTTCAGTTCTGGCACCTCTCAGGTGGACGCCATTGCCATTATAAGAGGACAAGGGAGCCATTCATGGTGAGTCAAATCAGGATCAAATCAGAAACCTGGGCGGCTTCTCTAAATCAGGGATGTCCCTGAAAAATAGGGACACTCAGAGGCTCTGTTAGGATACAGTGAAGATTTTCCTCCACATGGCATCATGAGCTGTTGACAGGCTACTGACACTGGTGTTTCCACTGGCAGTAGCCAGCATATGATTAGGCTTATTCAATTTCTATAAAGCGCCCCCAACCTTCTGCCATGACTGGTGCTAGTGGTAGGGCTTTGGATATAGCGGCACACCATTCAGCCCCACTGCTCCCCAAACAAGAGCTAAGGTTGTTCCTTTAACTGTTTGCCATTGTTGTTGTCACTGTTGTAGACCCTGAGGAGAATGGGGCTGCCTGGGCCAGGACAGAGAGGGAGAATGGGGCTGACAGGTGACCTTGCAGAGGCATCTAGTGGGCTGGGAAGGTCTCTACCTCAGTTGGGAGAGCGTAAAGGATAACAGGGAAGTTCCCATGGGGGGGTGGACCTCCCTTGTCTTGTCTCATCCCTTCATCAGTCCCTGCAGTGCAAGGCATGGGCTCCACCTCTGGGGCTTTCAGAGAGGCCAGCTCTGGCTCGTCCATTTTGCCTGTCTGGCCACCAACTCTGCCTCTGGAGTTGTCAGAAATCCTGTCCTGTCCCACCTCTCCAGAGGCAGTCATTACCTCACCTGTCCCATCCACTTCTTATGAGGCAGTAACACCTCCTCCATCACCCAGCTCACAGAGATGCCAACATCCTCCATCACCACCTCGCACAGATGTCAACAGGCATGCCTTCAGTTCAGCCTTCTTGGAGAAATGCCCGGTTGCTTGACCAGTCTCCAGAACAGAACCATTTGCCACACTAAGTCGTGTTTGCAGCGGGCATGTTGTTGTTGTTGGACCAGCGTCTTTGCTTGTGCAGTCACACCTCACGTTACGTTTGCTTCATGTTACGTTTTTTCAGGTTGCTTCCTGCAGCGACCTGGAAGTACCAGAAAGGGATACTTCCAGGTTTCGCCGCTCGCACATGGGCACAAGCGCCAAATCGCGCTGCGCACCTACACAGATACGGCGCTTCAGTTTGCACTCTTTTCATGTTGAAAATGGGTGTCTGGAACGGATCCCATTCGCAACCAGAGGTACCACTGTATAGGCATATGTAGCACCTGCTGTGCCTTTGAACTGCGTTTTGCACCAACCTGAGCGGTGAATATTTTGGTAGAAACCAGTTCTTCATCAAGTTGGATCCAGGACTATTGCTATGAGTGTTGAACTGGAAGCCCAAAACAGCAGAATATAAATAGTTTAATAAATAATACCTTCTTGCAGGTAGGATCAAGCACTGGGGGGGGGGGGATGAATTTTGCTCTTTAATAAAAGGGACCATAGCTCAGTGGCTGAGCATAGACTTCACATCCCAGGTGTAATCCCTTGTATCTGCAGCTAGAAGGTTTAAGTAATCCAGGTATAGAAAAGGCCTGAGACACGGGTTTCAGTCTGTGTTGCTAACCTCATTTGGTTTTGCCACACAGCACAGTGCCTGTAAACAGTTATCAGTGGTAGTCATGCAAATCACACACACTTTATAGTGGAAGAAGGAGCAGCTCGGATCCCTCTTTGCCAATCTGTGATAAATGAGCAGTGCGGATCTAGCTGTCCTGTGGATCTGCAAGAGGGGGGCCAAGTAAGCAACTGGTAGGTGAAAGACAACTTCCGGCTCCCGAACTAAATATCAGAGTTAATGCCCTGCTAAATTGTTTTTTCTGTCTGTTAGCGTCGGCTGTAAAAGCCGAAATGCCGAGTCCCTTGCACACGGCAGAGGCTTCCAAGGTCGCTCATGGGGGAAGGCAAGAACTGCCCGGCAGTCAGACCACGGTACAGTTGGTTGGCTCTCTAATTGAGGTCGGCTTTCCCGGCCAAGGTCACTCGGAAGAAAATGGTTGAGTGGCTATGAAGTTACTGCTCGGGTTTATAGTGTGTCGGGAGTTTTATCACCCATAAAAAGAACTTTGCAAAATTATTTCTTCCCCCTTGCTCTGCCTCCACAAAACATGTTTCCAGAGTCCCGCTAGTCAGTGAGATGTCTTTCAGTTTCATCATGCGTGACGGTTTCTTCTTCGCAACCTTTTCATATTCTAGAAGCTGCGATTTCCTTGCCGGTTTGGGCAAAGCAGGAGGAGCATAAATGCTGCGATTATTATTATTATTATTACTACTACTACTACTACTACTACTTTCTTAGCCTCTGCAAAGCAGACTTGAGTCCCTTTCTCTCCAGAAAATGTACATAAAAATGGTTTCTCCCCTGCCATGAAAAACAAAAACCAAATAAAAGCCTGAGTCTACATTTCTTTCTCCTACATGGAAGAATTAGGAAAAGGTGCTGAACCTAAGTTGTGTCATTGACATTCATGAGTTAGGGGGCTCTGTCACCTTCTTGACATAGGACAGGTCTCTCTTTCAAAGAGTTCTCTGTTCGAAGGGCTGCCCTGTCCAGTTCTGGCTTAAAATTGAAGATCCTTAAGAAGGGAGAGCAGGAGGCATCTAGAATTTGTCCATCCACAGTGAGCACCAAGACACAAGGCTTCGGAGGCACTCAAGTCACTTGGTCACAGTTTTCCACACCATGTGGAGATGTAACATGGTTCCTATTTAAATTATAGTAATTAGTTCTGAAGTATGCATCTATACCATGGGTAGGCAAACTAAGGGACAGGGGCTGGATCCGGCCCAGTCGCCTTCTAAATCTGGCCCATGGATAGTCCAGGAATCAGCTTGTTTTTACATGAGAAGAATGTGTCCTTTTATTTAAAATGCATTTTGGGTTATTTGTGGGGCATACAAATTCATTCATTTCTTTCCCCCCCCCCCATTCATTCCCCCCCCCCAAAAAAATATAGTCCGGCCCCCCACAAGGTCTGAGGGACAGTCCCCCTGCTGAAAAAGTTTGCTGACCCCTGATCTATACATACAAATTAGCGTACACAAATCTTATGCAAATAGCTATCCCTTTTTGGGATGATGTATTCCCTCTTTGGGGGCTCGGTCTAAATGGTCACACTATTTGCATTATACGTGATGTTAAATATGTCCCAACAGCTCTGGCAAAAGCAAGTCGCTTAGCATTACTTCGCTATGGAGGGAGAAGGTCAGCTCACGAAAGCTCATCATTTATATTGAAACAGAGGGGACTGTTCACATCAGAATGCATGTGCGCATGCCATTTCAACTGTCTGGGTAACGGGGACACCCCTTTTTTGTGCAAGAGCACAGCAGCCATTTTGGGCGCTGCAATTTTTGCTCTCAGATCTTGACCCCAGAAAGCACTTTTCCAGGGCTGCGACCTCACATGGTGCCCTAGAATACATGCTTTTGGGTGCTGTGCTCTCATGCGAGAGCACGGCCCCCAAAAATGTGGGTCTTTGTGGGCCATGATCTCACACAGGCCATTTGACTTCTGGGAGAGCATCCTTTTTTTTGCCTCGACGTGTTGGAAGGTATGTTGTGTACAGAGTCTACCTTATAACACCTCAAGGATCTACACTGGTTCCCAGTACGTTTCCGAGTACCATTCAAAGTGTTGGTAGTGACCTTTAAAGCCCTAAATGGCCTCAGCCCAGTATACCTGAAGGAGCATTTCCACCCACATTGTTCAGCTTGGACACTGAGCTGCAATACGGCCGCAGTTTATTCATTATTTGGCCTACAAATTCCCAGACCTCGTTTCACAGTCATTTATCCCGAGGTAACAGTCCCTGAACCTCATTTAAAACCTCTGGCTTGCTGCAATGTTCAAGGGGTATATGAGAGGTGATTGGTGAGTCAACAATCCCTGCCAAATGCTCATGACTCGACTCTCGGGTTTTTTTTCTGGGATGAGAAATTATTCAAAATAGTGATGGCCGACTGGTGGCCCATGAGCCAAATCTGGCCTGCAAAGCAATTTTATCAGGCCCTAATTATATGGGAACACAGAGAGGCCTGATAATTCTTGGGGATGGGATTCAGATTCCATAAAATGACACGGTGACCTGCAGATGACAGAAAATAAATCAGCAAGCATGCTCTGTAGCTTCAACATCCTTGTTTGTGGTATAGATGGGATTTTATGCCGGGATAACAGCCCCTGGGCTAATAATCCTCAAACAGCATCCTTTTCCCCTTTCCGTATTAAATGAGAACCCTGTTAATAAATAAAGGGGGGAACCTGTGTACCTGTCACAACATCACGGTTTTAATGTGAGGAATGTGTTTTTGCTGTCTTTTAATTTTGTAATGTAGAGTAGCATACAGTATATCCCTATCTGTTGCCCCTTACGGGAAACTAGGCAGCAAGAGCCACATACTGGTATTCTAAAATCCTGATTCCCCCCCCCCCCTCCCCAGCCTTCTTCCCTTCCTTCCCTCCCCTGTCCGCATTCTCTCCTGGCAGTTCCCCTCCTGGCTCACTTGCAAGGCAGAACAGTGCTGAATGTGCTAAATTAGGCCATTAGAGGAATTCATTTCTCTTTATTAGCGTGTGTCAAATCCTTTTTATTAGTGGCTGAAAACGACCTCTCTTCTGCAGTAAAATGTCAGGCCAGTTCAGCCCTTTTATTTGTTCTGCGCTGACGAGGATCAAACTTTCCCTGAATTAGTGTAGAGAGATTTATTTCCTCCGAATTCTGAATGGCTTGAGAGAGGGAGGGAGGGAGGGAGAGAGAGAGAGAGAGAGAGAGAGAGAGAGAGGGAGATGGGGGGGGTTCGCCAGTGCGTTCTGCTCAATATCAGGGCTCGTTTTACTCAGCCTAGGGTCCTTCCAGCTGATTTTTTTTTAAAAAAAAATACTGTACACTTATTCACACCAATACTGACCAATACCTGGATCTTGTTCACTCATTATGGAAAGAATGTGCTTGCTGAGGGGGTGCTCTTATTCTGAATATTATTATTTAATATTCCTTACCTGCTGTGCACTATAAGGTCCCAGAGGGGGTCACGGCAATCTAAAAATGCAATACAGTGGTACCTCCGGATGAGAACAGGATTCGTTCCAGAGCCCCGTTCACATCCTGAAGCGAACACAACCCACATCTGTGCATGCGTGGATCGCGATTCACCGCTTCCACACATGCGCGTGATGTCATGTTGAGCGTCTGCACATGCGCAAGCAGTGAAACCTGGAAGTAACGCGTTCCGTTACTTCCGGGTCACTGCGGAGCGTAACCTGAAAACGCTCAACCTGAAGCGTATTTAACCCAAGGTATGACTGTATTTAAAACAGTTAAAAGATTCCTGCATTGCAGAGGGTTGGACTAGACTACAGAGGTCAGCAAACCTTTTCAGCAGGGGGCTGGTCCACTGTCCTTCAGACCTTGTGGGGGGCTGGACTTTATTTTGGGGGGGAGGATGAACGAATTCCTATGCCCCACAAATAACCCAGAGATGCATTTTAAATAAAAACACACATTCTGCTCATGTAAAAACACACTGATTCCCGGACTGTCCCCGGGCTGGATTGAGAAGGAGATTGGGCCGGATCCAGCCCCCGGGCCTTAGTTTGCCTACCTATGGACTAGATGATCCTCATAGTCCCTTTCAACTCTGTGATTCTGTAATCTATTAACTGATATTAGCTGTGCTTCCAGCATTGTAGGGGGTTGGACTAGATGGTCCTTGGGGTACCTTCGAACTCTATGACTCTTTGATTGCAATCAAGATCCCCAAATATACATATGCCTCATGTGTCAAAGGTCAGGGTAAAGAGGTGTGTCTTTAGCTTACGATGTAAACTATGTGAGGGAAGGAAAGCCACAACTTAGGGGTTGCCACATATAATTCCCACCTTCTGAGATCAGTGAAACTACCAAAAGGATCTCTTCTGCTGATACTGAAACCTGGGAGGAATCTGTAGGGAAGGAGTCAAACTTTCATGACTTTGAAAAATGATGTTAGTGGAGATATGAAGTTGAGAAGGAGAGTTCTTTGTGTTCAGAGAACAATGGGTATGATCCACTGTGGCAGTTTTAAGTCCTATTGACTTCAACAAGAAGGTAAAGCTCCTCTAGGATGGTGGCTAAGATTCAGCACTTCTCATTTTTTTAAAAATGCTAACACTGTGGCTAATGTTTAAACTAATGGAGGGGGGGGAGAGTTCAACAGCCTAGAAAACCACTTGGATAAGGAGTTTCTTTGATGTCTGCAAAAGCAATGAATTTTTGGAATACTCTGCCTTTTGCAACTATCCTAGGAATTCGGTGGAAAATGACTGGTGTGTGTTTCTTGAGCTTTGCATCACAGCTAAGCTGGTGTATGTTTCCCAGGAAATTTGTGCTTGGCTTCTGAGATGATGAGGATGCCATTACGGCACTCTTAATACATGTCAGCCCTTGCTTATATCCTGAAATAACATCATTATGAAGTGCCATTGACGTTACAGCATAGCCAAAACACCCCAAGCCTGGTATGCCATCTTAATCTTTTGCAAAGCTGCTTCAGATGTACAGGTGTAGTCAGTGAGCTGTCAAAGGTCTTGAAACCACCAAGATGTTGCAAGTACTTGGTAGTTAGCTTTAGCCATGTAAATTTTCAAGTTTACCCAGCATGGTGGTTGATTTTTGTTGTTTAGTCATTTAGTCGTGTCCTACTCTTCGTGACCCCATGGACCAGAGCATGGCAGGCACTCCTGTCTTCCACTGCCTCCCACAGTTTGGTCAAACTCATGTTTGTAGCTTCGAGAACACTGTCCAACCATCTTGTCCTCTGTCGTCCCCTTCTCCTTGTGACCTCCATCTTTCCCAACATCAGGGTCTTTTCCAGGGAGTCTTCTCTTCTCATGAGGTGGCCAAAGTATTGGAGCCTCAGCTTCAGGATCTGTCCTTCCAGTGAACACTCAGGGCTGATTTCCTTCAGAATGTTTTTTTTTTTTTATAATAATAATTTTTATTAAGGTTTTCCAAATTAAAACAAATTAAATCCAATTTATAAACTTTTTGCCAATAACCAGGACTTCCCCTCCCTACCCCCTCTTGTGTTCCAAATCTTCCAAATAAGCAATTAAATTCAACAAGTTCTTATCCCCAAATTACACTCATCATCAATAACCCAATTTATCCAAATTCCCATCCCCTAAGATCGATCTATTCCCTTCCACGAGTTCCCCCCTTTCAAACATAGTACAGATGGAAATAAAATAAATATGAGTAGTGATTTTACAACCTTTGGATTCCAACTTTCCCTCCCCTCTTTCCCCTTTGCGTTTCACCTATCCCTCTACTTCTAATATCTTCCTGGAGTTCCCACATTACACTATGTCCCTCAGGTTCTTTGCCAGTCTTTAATTACGAGTGTCCAATCATAGAAGGAGTCTATCAAAAAAGGGGCCCATTTCTTCTATCCAGGTTTTTATATCCAGGAGTAAAAACTCCAATTTTGTTTCCATAAGCTTGTCAAACCTGGATATCCCAAATGTTCCCTCTCCCAGTTCTGTCCAGTTCTTGTTGTTTCCTTGTTCTTGTCAATCATTCTCCTCCTTTTTGTTTCTCTGTTCTCCCACAGAAATGTTCTTTTTCCAAAGGTTTCTAGTGTCTCTGCAGAGGCTTGTTATTCAGGAGCAAAGCATTGCATCATGTTCCTTTCATTTTGCAACAAATAGTTCCATTGTTTCCTGTAGTGTATAGACCTCTGTAGACAAAATAAAGTTCCATTCCTGCAGTTTCCCAGGAGATTAAAAGTTCCATTCAACTGTTCAAGTTTCCTGTCAAAAACACATGCAATATCCCTCAGCTCCTCTAGATGGATTACAGTAGCAAAGTTCCTTCCAGAATCACATCCACCAGTCCAAGTAGCTTGTTAGCCCATATTTGAAACAGTTTATGTTCAATTTATAACAAATGTAACCGGCAAAGTCCTCATAACAAAGTCTCTATTTTAATCTTCCTTTTTGACAGCTCTTTGACAGCTGTCAAAACCTCCATTGCTCTTCTCCAGGCAGTTTCACGAATCGCTCCAGGGATTCCGGGGGGAGGGGTTGCTTTTTTAAAACAATTCCACTTTTCTCCTCCAGCTCAATCTTATAATTTTCCCTCGCGAAGTTGCTAATTCGGCGAAATAAGGTTACACTCGATCTTAGTTGTCCAGTCCTTTGTTTTGGCTCTTCTACAATTTAGGGGTGGGCTGACTTCCTTTTTTCCGCCTCCCCCGTTCGCTCCAAATTTTAAAAATTTATCCCTTTTTTTTTAGTCCATATTCCAATTACTCACGGGTTCTTCTTTAGATCCAAATTTTCAATAGAAGAAGTCAGCGCTCTCCGCCGGATGGCATGCGGCTGCGCTCGGCAGGGATAGCAGAGAACTCAAAGCACCACGCTTCTCCCCGGCACCCGATCCGTAGCCTTTAAAAAGGCTCCTTCACGAGTCGGGAGAGCGCTAACGGTGCCAGCCGAGTCTCCATGTCCACGGCCTCCTCTGGCCGTGGTTTTTAAGGGTCCCTGCATCGCCGGTGCGGTAGGACCCAGCCCCTGCCAAGCAGGCTCCCTCCAGAGCTCGGAGGGAGTCCGCCATTCGGCGATGGCGCCGACCCGGAAGTCTGATTTCCTTCAGAATGGATAGGTTTGATCTTCTTGCAGTCCATGGGACTCTCAAGAGTCTCCTCCAACACCATAATTCAAAAGCATCAATTCTTTGGCAATCAGCCTTCTTTATGGTCCAGCTACCAGTTCTCATTTTTCCCTGACTCCAAGGATTAGTGGGGCAACTAGACCTGGAACCTGGGAGCAAAGTCCAGCATCTAGAGAGTGGCAGATGATGGAAGATGCAGCAGTGCCCACAGAGGCCTAGGCTGATCACGACAGCCAACAGCATCCTTCCTTTCATCTTTTTAAAAACCCTTCTACATTCCTTATCTGTTACAGAAAAAAAGAAAAAGCCACAGTTTTGCCGCCCTGATTTTGAAAGAATTCTGTGAGCATGTACAAGCCTTTTTGCTCTAGCATGTTAGGGGTGTAGAAGCAGCTGTAATTATTATTATTATTATTATTATTATTATTATTATTATTATTTATACCCCACTTATCTGGCTGGGTTTCCCCAGCCACTCTAGGCAACTTCCTGCAAAATATTAAAATACAATAATTCATCAAATATTAAAAGCTTCCCTAAACAGGGCTGCCTTCAGATGTCTTCTAAAAGTCAGGTGGTTGTTTATTTCCTTGACATCTGGTAAAAATGGTAATGGTAATGGGGTGGTTCATGACTGGAGTAATATGAGTGGCTTCCTAAAATGGTTCTCAACATCCAGGTTCTACATTTGTGTAGCTACACCTTTGCCTTCGGAGGCCAGGTTCCCTGCTGTAGAAGATATAAATATTTCCCAATGAAAGCAGGGTTGCAGATGCAGCTCAGTCCAAACCTGCCAAGGTCAAGCAGTCTAGGATCAAGCACAACTCGGAGACAAAGCTGAGCAGCAGTCCGAGGGCAACATCAGAAAGAGTCCAAGAAACATACAACAGAGGAAGGCAGCACAACTTGAATCAGATCCTAGAAGCCTAAACTACTCCTTAACCACAGCTGCTGGCAGGGAGTATTAGTAGGGCTTGCTTACTCTTAATTGACCCCTCATTCCCAAGCAGATGTACTTTTCTTTTGCCTAAATTCAAAGCTTTTGGTGCTGGAGCTGTCAGCGATGGTTTGTTTTTGTACATATTTGTGTTATGTCTTTTGTGGCTGTTATATTGTAATCTTATGGTTGCGTGTGGAGGTCCCCAAGCCACCCCTCAAATAATTCACACATCACACGTAATTTTAGTTTAAGGTTTTTGGCGCTATTTTGGCCACAACTTTATTAAAATACAAAATCTGTGAGTGGTTGCTTAGACATTGGTTATGACTATCTGTCCCCCCACGTGGGACAGAACTGACTTTCCGAATTCCATCGGAAGCCAGTGAAGGGAAAACAATGTTGGGGATCAGTTGAGCTGAGCAACAGTCCCTCACCGCTCACCCAACCAGCTCCCCAAGGCTTGCCGGCCCTGGTCCCATTTCAGGGATTGGACAAAATTGTGGCAAGCCCCAGGATTCCTTTAACGGACTTTCCTTCCACACCATCATTGGAGAGGCAGGCCCAGCCTATCCTGACCTCTCCTCCACCAATTTTTATAACCAATGCCTAACCGCAACCTTACAAGTTGTGATGAATTGCTAAGTAGTAGGCAAAAACCAAATGGCACCAGCCAATCAGCCAAATGGACAAAATTCCTACTAGTCCCCTGCCCCAATGGTAGATGACTCCATGACAGGCATAGCAAGGTCAACCTGAACACAGGGCGGGTGGGCGGGTGATCCGATGCACTCTGCGAAAGAGAAGGCAAAAGCAGTGTGCCCCAATATTTAAAGCCTATGGTCCCACCCTCCCAATTTGCTACATGCAATTTGCCCCAGTAACCCGGTCAGCCAATTGTAGTGCCAGGCAATAACCATTAACCCGCCTGGCAACAGAGGGCTGGCCCGGCGACCCCCACAGCAACCCGTGCTCTCATTTTAGGGAGAACATGCTTTGCAAACTGCCCCGAGATGTACAGGTAAGAAGGTAAACGGGATCTACAGGTATAAGGCGGTAAACAAATTGTAATAATTTCAGTAGTAATAATAACAGCAATAATAATACCAATTAATTAGGGTGAGAGTAGAACCCAGAGTTATCCTCTTGTTCTACAGCCATATTGTCAGCTACCCACTTTTTCTGTCTGCCACAAGCAGCTTCAAAGCCTTCACAAAAACATTCTGTTTGAGGCCATTTCAGTGAATGAGGTGACCTCCAGGGGGGTTGAATCAATAAAACCACCACTATATTATGTTATTTTCTTCACTTTCTTTAGGAATGACTGTTTCTCATGATGAATGGGCACTCCCATCTATAATGGCTAGAAAACACACCAGCTGAGACTGTGTCCTTGCCTCTTTCATGCACAGAAATAGTATCAATAGTCGGTAAAATAAAACTTTCTGTAACACTCGGAATCCTAGAACTGTAGAGTTGGGACCTAAAGCATCCATGACAGTTGTGAGATAATATACCACATTTAGATCATGGGATGGGCTCAGAGCCTGCACTTTTGGTCACTTGCTTTACCATCTAATAAGACTTTGCTTGATACCACTAATGGAAATTGGCTATGTCTTGCTATTACTGCCATGATGCTTTGCTGAGACTTTAAAATGTTGACTATAATAGCAGGACCAACCCAGTCATTAAGTATCTGATTTCGGTTGTCTATGAAAGGGCAGCAAATTATTGACTCTTCAGTTTACTGCTATTGCGTGTTCAAACCCAGAAACCTCCCCCCTAAATAAATTCACACTTGACTCAATTTTTTGTTTTTGGCAGAATTTAGGCCACAACTTTATTGATTACAGAAAGTGACTGGTTGCATAGGCTCTGGTTCGACTAGCTCCCTGCCATGCATGTAGCACTGACCCAGGGTTCCAGCTTAGGTCAGCCAAGGGTGAACACCTGGATAAGCAGAAAGCCGGGAACGGGCTCACTCCACCACCCAAATGTCCCCCTGGACTCAGGCACGGGCACAACCCCCGTCTCAGGGGTTGACCAAACCATCAAGTCCCTGGATTCCTTTAACATAATACCCTTCACATTGGGATGGCAAGAGCGTTCTCCCATCCCTATCACCTGAACCAGAGCCTATCCACAACTTTACAAGTTGTGACAATTTGCTACGCGGCAGGTGAAACCCAAATGGCAACAGCCAATCAGCCAAGTGGGAAAATTCCTGCTGTGCCCCTGTCCCAATGACAGACAACACACGACGGCATAGCAAGGTCAAGCGCAAAGCCCTAAAAATAGGGAGAGGTGGGCAGGTGTTCCGAATGCACGCGCCGAAAGAGGAAGCTCTGGGTCACGTGCATGGGCATAAATAGGACCCACGAAACATTTGGACTGCATCCCAATGGCCAGATTGCACCCAGCTATGAAGGACCTACCAATCGGGTGTTGTGGCTGACCAATCGTACCCACCCACAACACAGGGTGTCGGTTTTCCAGGTCTCACCGCAATACGTGCCCTCTTTAAGGGAGGACCCGATTTGCCAGGATAGGGAGATGGAATGTGTAGGATTTTCTTCTTCAGATGCTAAAATAACTTGACTGGCCAGTGCATCTTTGCCTTGCTTCTCCACCCTGAGCAGCAAAATTTATTCCTTAGGAACAAAACTTATAATGGGCTGCATCCAATGTGGGGAGCTGTTAGATGATGATGATTTTGTTATCCAATCATAAGAGTTGTGAGGAAATCTCTTCTTCCCCTTACAGTGTTGCAATTCCCAGAGTTCCCAGAGAAGAGAGATTTTGGGAATTGTAGGTTTGTGAAGGGAAAAGAATTCTCCTGTCAGCACCCTTAACAAACTACAGTCCCCAGGATGCTTTGGGGGAAGCCATGACTGTTTAAAGTGGTATGATACTGCTTTAGATGTATAGTGCAGATGGAGCCTAAACCTCTGTGGGTATACTCTTGAGTAGGACCAGCATTGGCTACAACCCAATGTTCCAAACAAGGAACATGTATTTATTTGTTACATGCATGTGCACTGCTAGAGGGAGACAGCAGGGGAAAGCACCCCCCAGACAAGGAACTTGGCTACACACACACACACACACACACACACCACAGTTGCTGGACTCAGAATATTTTTGCGGTGAGGACTCATTGCAAAAATAAGAGTGGAGGGGGTGTTTTGAAGAATCAAACTACATTCATACCTCGTGTTACAGATGCTTCAGGTTGAGTTTTTTCAGGTTATGGACTCACCGAAACCCGGAACTACTGGAATGGGTTACTTCTGGGTTTCAGCAGTCGCACATGCGCAGAAGTGCTAAATCGTGCTTTGCGCATACGCAGAAGTGCCAAATCGCAACCCGCATGTGTGCAGACGTGCCACTGCGGGTTGCGAACATGCCTCCCGCATGGATCACGTTCGCAACCCAAGCATCCACTGTAGAGTGAAAGGGGTGTTTTGTAGAATCAAACTTTGATGATTGACAGTAGAAAACCCTAACCCTAACCCCAACAGGAGTATAAGAATTCCGAGGCTAGGGATTTGTTGTGTTATGTTTGGTCTTTTAACGGACAGAAAGCACAAGTGGAAATCTTCGTGCTGACGGAACACGTTAGTGAATACCACCCCAAGTTTTTGTTTTTATTTTTTTAAGGGAGGCAAAGTGGACAGGATTTATGAAACACAGCTCAAAAAGCCCTGGACGCACCCCCCCCCCCAAGCAATCATTTCTCTTGAATATCAACTTAATAAATAAATTTATTATTTCGGTCACAGACCAGTTCCAGCTCACATACAATATCAGGAAAGTCATAAAACACAATAGGGATACATTTGAATTTGCAATTGGGTATAACAAGGACAATACAGATACAGAATGTCAACTTGCTCCTGTCTTAAGGAACAAACAAAAAAACACACCCTAAAAATTACATGCTGTTATGAGAGTCTGGGAAGGAGATTTTAAGTGTCCTAGCTGGTGTTTTTGCCATCTTCCACTTTCTAGGACTTTGTTCTTTTTGAGCCACAGCAATGTACAAAGAGGTTGCATCCCTCAAAGATTTTGCCAAGGGGTTGCAAACTGCTGCTTCTCTCTCTCTCTCACTCTCTCTCTCGCTCTCTCCTCCCACTGCCTGCACTTTAATTCTCTCCATAACATTGAGAAGGAATTTGTGCTGTGTGCAAAGGTGTGTGCATGTGGAGGGGGGGGGGTTGGGGTGCGTTGCTGAACTCCTACCACCTGGCATTACTGCTTGGATTATTAGTTCCTAGTAATTTAGTGCCCTTGCGCAGGGTCGATTTGTGCCTTTCATTTCTAATTGATCTAGAGGCTGTTTAAATGACAGCAGGCATCTGTTGAGAGTGGGAAGGTTCATAAGGCGAAATAATTCATAACACCGTCTGGAATTTGCCTTTCATATCCCTTAGCTAAGCCTCGGCAGGGCTGCCTAAATTACGACCAGGGAGGATTCCCCCCCCCCCTCCATATTCAGCTCATGGCTTGAAGAATCTTGCATTAAACTGGGATCAGTCTAGATTAGACTGTAATATGCTGCAGTATTAGTAGCTGCAAATGAAGACTTATACCAGAGTTTAACCCCTTCACCTGCTTTTCTCTTTGCCTTGGTCCTGGAAGGCTTGGCTAATCCATTGGTTCCTCCGATTTGTTGATGTGTATAATAGATCTTTCAACCCACCGGACTCCTGGGATAACTTTAGCACTAAAGCATTCAAGACAACAGGTTTCGAAGAAATTAAAACACACTTGCTTTGATTAAATAAAGAGTGACTTTTCAGCCCTTAGTGAAATGGGCATATGGTTTTTCCAGCTCCTCGCATATGTGAAGGCAGGAGGGAAATGTGATATCTGATATTATGTTAGGCCTGCACTGCCAATCTCACCAGCCTTGTTGCCAAATTAGTGTACAGAGGTGTGGAGTACTTAATTTACTTGCAACGCACCTCTTGCCCTTCTTAGTTTCCCTCAGTGTAATGTCAGTTAGCAGATGAGTAGCCCAAGTAAGTTTACTGTTCTCAGTTTAACGTTGCTTACTTGTTTTCCCCTTTAAACTCTGAGCAGGTGACCTTAGTTTCAGGAGTAGTCAACACATGGAGCAGGATTGTGCCTCCTGTCCCAGACTCCCAACCTTCATATGGTAGTTAAGTTGTTTTCCATTGAGTCTACATGGGTACCCTCCAGTAGTGTAGTGGGAAATTCAGAAGTACAGGGTCCCTTCGTTACAGTCACATCCACATTCCCTCCCAGCCATTGTTTATTATACAATAAACTTATGATTGTACAATAATAACACTTGGGGTGCATTGCCTTGTGTTGCCTTTCAGCTAAATCTACTACAGTGGTACCTCGGTTCTTGAACATAATCTGTTCCGGAAGACCATTCGAGCTCCGAAATGTTCGAAAACCAAGGCGCAAAGAGCTGTCTGCAAATTCAATTGAGAAAATTGAAAAACACACAGCGGAAGCCGTTCGACTTCCGAGGCACTTTTGAAAATGGAAGCATTTACTTCCGGGTTTTCAGCATTCAGGGGATGCGGGTGGCGCTGTGGGTTAAACCACAGAGCCTAGGACTTGCCAATCAGAAGGTCGGCGGTTCAAATCCCCACGACAGGGTGAGCTCCTGTTGCTCGGTCCCTGCTCCTGCCAACCTAGCAGTTTGAAAGCAGGTCAAAGTGCAAGTAGATAAATAAGTACCACTCCGGCGGGAAAGTGAATGGTGTTTCCGTGCGCTGCTCTGGTTTGCCAGAAGCGGCTTAGTTATGCTGGCCACATGACCTGGAAGCTGGACGCCGGCTCCCTCAGCCAATAAACAAGATGAGTGCCGCAAAGCCAGAGTCGGTCATGACTGGACCTAATGGTCAGGGGTCCCTTTACCTTTTCAGCATTCGGGTTCCAAAACGTTTGTCAACGGAGGAATTCGAGAACTGAGGTATCACTGTATTTTCTGTGCACGTACAAATGAAGCTCTGCATCTGGGCAGCTGTAAAGAGATCCTGCCTTTTGCATTGTTCCTGAACGAGAATACAGAGCCTTGTGCACAGCATCCTATTGTATTGCTGCTGTTCTTAGCTGGTGCTGTTCTTTCATTGTTTGGCTTTAATTTGTCTTCTTTTGTATTACTCTCTGGATGGCTGCATTTAGTTGCTTGTTTTTAATTTGTGTGGGCTCTTTGAATGGGTAGTATGCAAACATTTTTAAATAAATGTCTTTTTAAAAAAACTTGTATACATGGAGACTGGAGAGGATAGATGTGTGTAGCTCAGGAGCAGTGACTGATGACCCAATCCCATGCCACACACACACACACATGCACACACACACACCATTCCCCAAACGTATGAAAAGAGCTACTGCCATTTCCCAGATGTATGAGTAGGACTTCTTCATCATCAGTTTCCCTGTATGTAGTTTTCCACGCTAGCAGCTGCCTTTACACTCCCCCTGCCAGATACATGTTTTAAGGATGTTCCTTTCCCTTCTCCTCTCCAGACCCCAGTTTTCAACAGTCAGTCAATAATGTGTGGCCAGTATGTTCAATTCTCATTGGTCAGTTTTTTGAGAGTCCCACCCCCTTAGGAGTTCCTTCTAATTATTATTATTTTGTCCTTCTGCAAAGCTTGGGATTGCTCCAAAACTGCTAATGCCACTCACTTGTGCACAGGTGATAGTGTTTTGGTTAAATAATCAATGGCAGTGGAAATAAAGGAAATGGTGGACCTCATCCACAGCATGAGTGAAGTGTGTTTATCTGTGAAAATGACATTGTGTTTTCCTTTTCTCTTTAGACATCCTCTCTTCCCCCTCCTGACCCTGCTGTTTGAGAAATGTGAGCAGGCAACGCAAGGCTCAGAGTGCATCACTTCTGCCAGCTTTGATGTCGACATTGAGAATTTCGTACACCAGCAAGAACAAGAGCACAAACCATTCTTCAGCGATGACCCTGAGCTCGACAACCTGGTAATGGTTTTGCCCGGACCAGTTAGTCATGGAGTGTTGAACATTCTCAAGGGAAGTTAGGTAGATAGATGATCAATAGGTGGGTAGGTAGAGTGGGGGTGGTGCAAAAAGAGAGGGTAGAAAAAATGGTAGTGGAAAAGTAGATGTGATGGAGACTTTTGTTTCAAAATGCACACTAGAGTAAAGTGTGCATACACTGGTGAAAATAACATAGAAAAACACATTATATTATGGGAAATTGCTTTGCAAAAATGTGTAGTTTAGGCAAAATTGCATACAAGCAAGTTTGTGCAAGGAGAAATTTGCACTGGAATGCTTGTGAATTTTCACGAGGACTTAAATTTGCAAACTGGTTTCGAAATGTGGAAAACAGAACTTAAGAATGGACAAATGAGAAACTGAGAGAAACAGAAAACTGGCAGGTTTGGCTATTTCTTTGGTTGACTTTTCTGGTGACTTTTGAGGGCACTATAACAGGCAGAAAGCTTTAATTTTCAATTTTCAGCAGTTAGAGACAGCAGCACAGACACCTACTTTTAAACATTACTCCTCTGCCATTCCTGCCTTAACCAGTTTTTGTCCGCAGTTCCCATGGAGGCAGCAGTCCTCTGTCACGGGTCATCTCACCCCACATTTCATCTGAGGAAGGATGCTACTGTCCTCGTTCAGATGCATTGCAAGATGGTCCCTAAGGGAGGAAGGCCGCCAGCCACCATGGGAAAGCAGCAGCAGAAACTGTTTAAAGGAAAGAGAGGAGTGGGATGAGTTTGCTTTAGTTATGTCACTGCGTGATTTTTGTGGACGAACACTTTTAGTACATTTGCTTCATTTTAATAGGCGTTTATTTATTTAAGGCATTTATATGGCGATTAACCATTAGCATTTCTAAGTGGTGTACATAAAAATAAACCACACAGAGAATAAAACTATAAAAAAATCATCATAAAACTGAGCATAAAACCTGAACACTACATTAAAATGCCTGCTGGAATAAGAAAGCCTTTGTCATGTTCCTGAAGATCAGCAAGGAACTTCTGCCTAACCTTAGTTGGGCAGAAGATCCACAGCTTTGGCCCCACAACATTGAACACAATATATAATGTTGTGCCTTGTCCCTTTAAATTGCTTCAGGGATCCTTTTGCGCGTCAAGGTCCCCAAGCCACCCCCCAATAACTCACACATCACACATCAATTTTGTTTAAGGTATTTTGCATGATTTTGGCCACAACTTTATTTCAATGCACACATGTGAGTGGTTGCTTAGGCATTGGTTACGACTATCTGTCCTTGCCCCAGGGACAGAACTGACTTCCAGATTCCAGTGGAAGCCAGTCAGGGAAACAATATTGGGGAGAAATGAAGCTGGGCATCAGTCCCTCACCCGCATGCTCCTGGGGGCTTGCACAGCCCAAGTCCAATGCCAGGGACTAGGACGAAAAGGATGGCAAGCCCCTGGATTCCTTTAATGGAATTCCCTCTCAGCAACACCATTGGAGGGGTAGGCACTTACCCCTCCACCAACCAATTTTAACCAATGCCTAACCACCAACCTTACAAGTTGTGACGATTTGCTACGCAGTAGGCAAAAACCAAATGGCACCAGCCAATCAGCCAAATGGACAAAATTCCTACCAGGCCCTTCCTCAAAAGCAGACGACCCCATGACAGGCATGGCAAGGTCAAGCAAACAACTCCCTGATTCAGGGAGGGTGGGTGGGTGATCCGGTGCAAGCAGCCAAGAGGACGCCCAAAGCTGGGCGTCCAGCATTTAAAACCTCTGTCCCCTCCTCCAAATTGGAAACAAGAAAATCTTCCCAGAGACCCAATTTAACCAATCCCTGCCTGGATCTCTCCAAACATCCGCCCAGCAACAGTGGGGTGGCCTGTAGGCCCCCACCGCAACGTGTGCTCTCAGTTAGGGAGAAGACATTTTGTTTGAGGCAGTATGTACATTTAATAGAGCTACCGTATTTTTTGCACCATAACACTCACTTTTTTCCTCCTAGAAAGTAAGGGGAAATGTCTGTGTGTGTTATGGAGCGAATGCCTACGGGTGGCGGAGGGGGATCTGCTGCAGTCATGAGCAGAGGATCCATGGTTCCCCTTCCTTCCCTCCTCCGTGGCTCGCTTTGAAACAGCAAAGCGGGAGAAGAGCCGCTGAGTGGGGAGGAGAGAGGGACAGAAGAGCCGCTGAGTGGGGAGGAGAGAGGGACAGAGAGTCCGGTTGGCTCCTTTAAAGCAAGCAGGCTCTCTGTCCCTCTCTCCTCCCCACTCAGCTCTCTAAATAGCATAATTAGCAGCACCCTTCTCCACACACCCCATGCGTGCTCCTTGTCCCTTGAGTGCTTTTCCTTCCCTCCCCACTTAAAACGTGGTTACAAAGCACGGATCCACATGGATCCTCAGGATTTTTGCATTGGGCTACTCCAAACTCACTGTCAGATCACATGTCTGTGGCCACAGCATGAACCACAAAAATCATACATCCACTGTTTCATTTAGAATATATTTTTTCTTGTTTTCCTCCTCTAAAAACTACGTGCGTGTTATGGTCTGGTGCGAGTTATAGAGCGAAAAATACGGTAATCCATTTTGAAAAAGGAGAAACCTCTGACCCTGCTGCTTGGCTAACACCAAGGAAACTCAGGTTGGGCTGCTGGAATAAGTTAGGCCATTTGAGAAAACATGCATATGTCTTATTTTTGCATAACAGAGCCTGCTTCTAAGAACCAGCAGTCATTCATGGAGGCTGCCTTCTTGGGAGGATACAATCAGTAACATTGGGAGAATGGTTACGCTTGGGAATTGACATTTTTGAGAAGGAAATAGCCAATCTGCAGAGAGGACACTGTGCCTAAAGGGAGAACGCCTCTGGCATTTATTTAGCTCTACCAATAGTTCCTTTGGAGAATAGCCTTATATTACAAGGGAAGAATCATTAAGGAAGCCTCGCAGCCCAAAGGGATTGTGAAACCATGGACTCCTCCACATGACCTGTGTATTGAGCGTTCATCCTGATTTGCTTGCACAAAGCTTATGCGGAGGTTAGATGAGCTCCAGCCGTTATTGAGCCTCCATTTTGATTCGTTTATGGGGCAGTGTGCATTCATCCTGATTTGCTTGCAGGGTGTATATTTGGTTTCCCGTTAGCCATCCACGCATCCCACTCTCCAGTGCATCTCACACATCACTTTCCAAACCACAAAAAGTCCAGTTCTTTGTTGCCACGGTGACAGAGCTATTTAATCCACTTTAATTGTGCAAACGCAAAGTTCCAGTATGTGCTTACGTCCCTTCCACAAAATACTGACTGCCTGGAGGTATCCCTTGCCAGTTGCAGATACCCTAGATCTATGTCTGTGGCTGGTTGCGTGTATATGTTGTTGTTGTTTAGTCGTTTAGTCGTGTCCGACTCTTCGTGGCCCCCTGGACCATTGCACGCCAGGCACTTCTGTCTTCCACTGCCTCCCGCAGTTTGGTCAAACTCATGCTGGTAGCTTCGAGAACACTATCCAACCATCTCGTCCTCTGTCGTCCCCTTCTCCTTCTGCCCTCCATCTTTCCCAACATCAGCGTCTTTTCCAGGGATTCTTCTCTTCTCTTGAGGTGGCCAAAGTATTGGAGCCTCAGCTTCAGGATCTGTCCTTCCAGTGAGCACTCAGGGCTGATTTCCTTCAGAATGGATAGGTTTGTTCTTCTTGCAGTCCATGGGACTCTCAAGAGTCTCCTCCAGCACCATAATTCAAAAGCATCAATTCTTCGGTGATCAGCCTTCTTTATGGTCCAGCTCTCACTTCCGTACATCACTACTGGGAAAACCATGGCTTTAACTATACGGACCTTTGTTGGCAAGGTGATGTCTCTGCTTTTTAAGATGCTGTCTAGGTTTGTCATTGCTTTTCTCCCAAGAACCTGTACTTATTACAGGTGTAGCAATAATAATTAATGGCAAGAATCACCTAGCCTCAGCGAAATGGTATTTACAGCCACTGTCTTACAGGCTAATAGTTCACAGTTTCAGAAAAGCCTGGCTAGCAAAGCTAATGTTAACTGTCGGCCAGTCTCCATATTACATTTTCATGATATCAAGCTCTGCTTGGTCAAACCCAGCGTCCCTCCACTCCACAGCAAATGTTACATATCTTGGGTGATGTGGTTGGTGTGATATGAGGAATATTTAAAGGACACACAGACAATAATTTTGCATACACGGATCCCCATGTTAACGTCGGATTGTGTTGATAATGTGATGTCAGTTAAAATGTTACGGCTGAAAAATGTAAATAATGGTGTCTCTTTTGCATGATTATTGCCACCAGGGCAAGACTCTGGCATCTGGTTTTGTAAATGCAGTCCCACCTGATGCAGGCATCTTGCTCAAGCTTCGCAGCATTTGCTGCATCTGGTCAGTCCCTGGTTGGGAGGCTGCCTGGGAACGCTGTTCATGTTGCTTTGAGTTCATTGACAGAAGAAGGGAAATGTATGGGTGATAAATGAAAAGTGCCACCCAGAGCATAACATGAGCAGATCCTGCTGACTCAGGACATTGGCCCATCTAGTCCAGCTTCCTGTTCTCACTGTAGCCAGCCAGACTCTCAGGGAAAGCCTGCAAGCAGGACCTGAGGACAAGCAAAACTCTGCCACCTGGAAACTGGCATTCAAAGGAATACTTCGCATAGTAATGATGTTCCCTGCAAATAGGTAATGGCTGCCTGATTAGCATAATTAGTGCATAGTTATCTCTCTTAGGTGCTCTTTGCAAATCCATGCATTGTGATTGGCCAGCCCCATTATTACCCAAATAGAGCACGTAGCTTTGAATAGTTATAGCATTGTGAACGGCTCAGTAGCCGCGCTGCAAATATGCTGATAATTCCTTTAACTGTCTAGTATAATCCTGTCTTCCAGCCTTTCTGTCTCTTTAGGATCTGACGGCAAATTTGCCGCCTCAGCTTCTAGGCCACCTTTAGGAGAAGAACCCCCCACAAAGAAATCTTAAGTGGACTTTAAAAAGTAATAAATACCAAGAAGGAAATTTGCCAAAAAAAAGAAGATGGGGGAAAAGGCATTAACCTGCATAATATGACCAAGCACTTAATTCTTTATCATTTCCCCTCCCCCCCCCAACTTTTCTCTGGGCAGTCTCTTCACTCTCTTCAGGTTTTCTGTTAGGTTTCACATTACCTAGAGGGCACTCAACTTTTGCCCTGTGCATTCTAGGCACAAGTCCATGCTTTCCTGGTCCATGTTCAAGAATGGCAGGGGAAGGCTGCTCTTTGCTGCTGAACTGGAGCAAACAGCAGTTGGAGCAAACAGGTTTTCTGCGGCTAGCTCTTTACTCTGATTCAGTGCTAAAGAACAGACTTTTGCAGGGGGAGCACCAAGGCAGGAAGAAAGGCTCTCAGGCATGGACCTTGGAAAGCCCGGACCTGTGCCAATAAATGCAAAGGTGAGTGTGGATGAGCCGAGAGTTGTCTTATATTTGGTTACACTCATGTCCACATTCATAGCAGAGTGGCATGGCAGTGAAAGTGGACACATAATAAGCACATAAGAGCCTTACGGGGTCAGATCAAGATCCATCAAGCCAAGCATCTTGTTTTTCACAGCGGTAAACCAAATACTCCTAGGAAGGTGGTGATGGTGGTGATTTGCTGTTTACAACTAAGTCTCAAAGCAACATACAAATACAAGGGGACTTACACAAGTATTTGAAAGACAAAAATGTCATAAAATTGACAAAACAGTAAAATGCAGACAAGCTAAAAGTATTTGCCCTTCCAGCATCAATGGCAAGGAAAACATTCTACTCCACCCCAGTAAAAGCTGAATGCCGGAACAGGCCATAAGTCACCCCACGTTACTATCCAAAAATCTGGCAGAACAGGAACATATTTGCCTGGTGCCTAAAAGTGGACATTATTGGCACCAGGTATGTTTTCTTATTTATTATTTTACATACCGCTTGATTGTAAAACAACAACAACGACAACCTCAGCAAGAAGAAAACTCTGAAATTATCTGTAAAAAGAGTCAAAAACAACTATTTAAAACGTTCAGAAATAGTTGAGCTAAGAACTAGATTAAAATACACATCAACATTCCACATTTATGGATAGGCTTGCCTAAACAAAGATCTTATTAGCAGGCGCCGAAAAGAGTACAGTGGTACCTCAGGTTAAGAACTTAATTCGTTCTGGAGGTCCGTTCTTAACCTGAAACTGTTCTTAACCTGAGGTACCACTTAGCTAATGGAGCCGCCGTGCTGCCGCCACACAATTTCTGTTCTCATCCTGAAGCAAAGTTCTAACCCGAGCTACTATTTCTGGGTTAGCGGAGTCTGTAACCTGAAGCGTCTATAACCTGAAGCGTCTGTAACCCAAGGTACCACTGTACAGTGAAGGCACATGCCTTCTGTCAACAATCAGGGGGTTTCAAAGTATGGGTGCTGCCACACTGAAAGATTGATTTCAGTGGATCAAGTATTATGTGGCAACTGTAAGCAGTGCCAGGTCAAAGCAGTTGAGATGAGGGATGGGATAAGGCCATGTTGCAAGTAAACTGGTCCCAAGCTGTTAAGGGCTTCCTACAGTAGTGGTAAAAACCTTGAACTTGGCCTGGTAAGAAATCAGCAGGTCTCTGAGCACAGGTGTTAATTGCTGATGGGGTCTCACTCCTGTCAGCAACTCTGCAGCATCTGTGCTGTTCTGCACTCAATGCAGCTTCTGGATTAAGCATAAGAGAAGCCCCACGTAGAGCGCATTGTTGAGATCCAATCTTGAAAGCAACCGCAGCATGAGAGCATTCCACAATTTTGCAACTTCAACCCACGATGAGCAACTTTCAGTTGAAGGTACTTCGCCACCGGATTTCTTGTCTTCATATCCAACGCACGTGATGAGCAGAAAGATCTTGGCCCATTCTGCAAGCCAGCATTGTTTGAAAGAAGACCTACAACCCTTAAATCTGGGACAAGGGGGTGAGTAATATTCTTGTGCATTGAGAACATTGATCATTTTAAAGCAGCTGTGATTTTTTTCATTCTTGGCTTCCCGTTTTTCATTTTGATGCATATGACAGTTTATTTATTTTGTTATTTTTTTCCAGGCTACGGTGGTATGGAGGCTTCCTTCGGTGAAATTGACAGGAATGGGGCTTGGAGGAGACCACAATGGGTTAAACGCCTGGGCTTCTGTCTTCCTTTGTTTTGAGAGATTGTCTGCAGAGTATAACCAGCTTGTTGCGACTGCCTCCTGCTATTTTTGCACAGATTATATTAAAGTTCACCGTTCTTATATCAGCATCCCGTGTCATTTATCCAAGGGATTCCGTGTCAAAGTGAAAGCTGTGCCAATGAATTCAGGAGTATTGCAAGGCGCTGCCGTCTTCCCACGAGGCCGGCTGGATCCATTCCTTGCCGTCACTTGAACTCGCTGCAATACATCTGTGGGACATAATTAAATGCAATAAATAGGAGAAAGCCCTTGGCACCAGCCTGCCAGGTTGCTGCTTGAACATTTCCATGCCTAGAAAACATGCCATCCCATCTTCTCACACCCCCTGGAATGCCCAGCCATTGCACCAGGGCATTCGAGATAAGACATAGGCACCAACCCTGGATTTCTTCGGCTTCAAAGCATTAGCAGTATAGGAAATACACTTACTCCTTACTGAGCACCATTGATTCTGCAGAAGTAAACAGCCGTCCAGCCATTGCCACCAGTGTGTTAGGATATGGAGCAGCTTTGAGAGGCAGAATGGTATTTTGCTTAAAGCAAAACGATCCCTCAAAATGACTAATAGCTCAGTTGTTTTCATGTGTTTCTTGCTGCAATGCCATTCCCTGCGACTCACACTGATCTGGCTAGAGGATGTTGCTTTCCACTGATACATTCACCATGGGATTGTCTAAACATGGATGAGGAACCTGTGGCCCTTCAGGTGTTATTGGACTCCATCTCCCATCAGCCCCAGCTAGCTTGGCCAATGATCAGGGATGAAGGGAGTTGTCGTCAAACTATTCTGACTGGCAGTGGTTCTTCAGGGCAGAGGTCTGTCCTATCACCAGCTTCCTAATCCTTTTAGCTGGAGATACCTGAGATAGAGATACCTGGGATCTTGAAATGAAATGAAATGAAACTTTATTTGTGTTAACCATTGGCCATAGCAATAAAAGGGCATTACAATGTACACAAAACATCAGGAGTGGCCGCCAGGACCACATAACACCAGTCCTGAGAGATCTGCATTGGTTCCCAGGACGTTTCTGAGCACAATTCAAAGTGTTGGTGCTGACCTTTAAAGCCCTAAAAGGCCTTGGTCCTTGTATACCTGAAGGAGCATCTCCACCCCCATTGTTCAGCCCAAACACTGAGATCCAGCGCTGAGGGCCTTCTGGTGGTTCCCTCATTGCGATAAGTGAGGTTACAGGGAACCAGGCAGAGGGCCTTCTCGGTAGTGGCACCTGCCCTGTGGAACGCCCTCCCAGCAGATGTCAAGGAAATAAGCATCTATCTTATTTTTAAAAGACATCTGAAGGCAGCCCTTTTAATACTCAATTGGGAGCCGCCCAGAGTGGCTGGGGAAACTCAGCCAGATGGGCGGGGTATAAATAATAAATTATTATTATTAGTAGTAGTAGTAGTAGTAGTAGTAGTAGTATATAAAATAAAAGTCGATTATAATAAAACACAGTTTAGGGTCCTGAATCAGCAGTCAAACAGTGGGTCTTATTCTGATTGCCCCAGATAAAAACCTTGCAACCTTTGCTGTCGTCTGTTCCTCTTGGTCTCCCAGGAGGACGAACGCAGGGATAATTTCCTGGACAAAGCCCCCTACAACTACATCACCCAACTTCTCCAAGAGGTTTGTTTTCTGTCTGCAGAAACCTGGGATCTTCCGCATGTGTTCTACCAGGGAGCTGTGACCATACTTCAGAATGAAGTAACCCTCATAGGGTGCTGCCTTATCTAGTCCAGTGCTGTCTGTTCCAGTAGCAAATCTCCATAATCTCATGCAAGGCTTGGTTTTCACCATCACTTGGTACGAGGAACTAAACCTTGGGCATTCTGCATGAAAAACATGTAGCTTGGCCAGTGATATATGGTATTGTTTATCACTGTGTACACATGCACTGCTAGTAAAAGGTCCCAAATTCCATCCCTGGCTGAAGTGAAGGACATGAGGCAGGAGTTGATAATGCAGGTGAGCTGTGCACAAGCAAGCTGCCAGCTAGTTCTGTGGAGGCTCCTTTTATTGACACAATATGGAAACCCAGGCAGATGCATTTTGGGTTGTGACCTTTACACATCTTCCAGTCCCGAGATCATGGGGTGGTCCAAAGTTATTTTGGCACCTGTTTCCACCGCGTCATTTTCCCCTTGCACACAATGTATGATGAAGGAGACAAAGGTCACAGACAGGACACAGCAGACTACTGAGACTGCAAAAGGTTAGACAGAGGGCAAGATGTTCAGACAGCTGTGGCCTTATCTGTGAGGGGAGTGTGTTCCGCACCCCAAGGTCGTGGAGGCAGCTGAGGCTGCCCATAGGCAGGGAGTGTGCCCCACAACCCAGCGATCATTCCTACACCTGGCATCGGTGGTGTAGTAAGGGGGTGTGGTGGGTGCAGACCACCCCAGGTGTCATCACTGAGGGGGGTGACCATGGGGCCTGGCCTGCAGCGCGCCCGAGGCACACGTTTCTCCTGTGGACTGTGGTGGCTCAGGCATCTGCAGAAACGGCAACATGGGGCCTGCGGACTCCATGGAGGTTCTGCTCAGCGTACTCTGCCCTAGCTTGTCCCGCCCCATGGGTGGCTTGCCCCATCTCCACTGCCTGGCACTTCCAGGTAGATTGACTAAGACCTCTCTCTCTGAAACCTGGGAGAGCCACTACCACTAAGGGATGAATCTGTAAATTTCAGGATCAGGTTCTCATTTTTACTCATGAGAATTGGTCAGCATTTGATTCCCAAACCCCACCTCAGCCCACCCTGTCTCATGGACCGCTTGAAAATTGGCAAGGGTCTTGGTGGACAACTTAAATATTTTTCTGCCTGCTGTACAGTTGCAATGTGCTGTGCTAGGCATTGTATGGTTTCGATCTGTATTTATATCCCTTCTGTTAGCCTTATATATTTTATTTTATTCCCTTCGATGGAATTCAAATTGTAATGCAGTAAAATACAATACAGTGGTACCTCAGGTTACATACACTTCAGGTTACATGCGCTTCAGGTTACAGACTCCGCTAACCCAGAAATAGTACCTCAGGTTAAGGACTTTGCTTCAAGCTGAGAACAGAAATTGTGCTCCAGCGGCACAGCGGTAGCAGGAGGCCCCATTAGCTAAAGCGGTGCTTCAGCTTAAGAACAGTTTCAGGTTAAGAACGGACCTCCGGAACGAATTAAGTACCGTATTTTTCGCCCTATAGGACGCACTTTTTCCCCTCAAAAAATGAAGGGGAAATGTGTGTGCGTCCTATGGGGCGAATGCAGGCTTTCGCTGAAGCCTGGAGAGCGAGAGGGGTCCGTGCGCACAGACCCCTCTCGCTCTCCAGGCTTCGCGGACCTCTCCGCAAGCGGGGGGAGCGCTGGGCGCACTGAGCTCAGCGCGTCCAGGCTTCGCGGACCTCTCCGCAAGCGGGGGGAGCGCTCCCGCCGCTTGCGGAGAGGTGCCTGCATGCGGAAGCCTGGGCGCGCTGAGCTCAGCGCGTCCAAGCTTCACGGACCTCTCCGCAAGTGGGGGGAGCGCTCCCGCTGCTTGTGGAGAGGTGCCTGCATGCGGAAGCCTGTGCGAGCTGAGCTCAGCACGTCCAGGCTTCGCGGACCTCTCCGCAAGCGGCAGGAGCCGGCCCTGGGCTCCCACGGCTTGCAGAGAGCTGCCTGTTTGGGGGCTGGGGTCAGGGGAAGCTCCGGCGGGCCTCCCCCGCCCCAGCCCCGCACCTGGGGGGGAAATAATTTTTTCCCCTTTATTTCCCCCCCAAAAAACTAGGTGCGCCTTATGGGACGGTGCGTCCTATAGGGCGAAAAATACGGTACTTAACCCAAGGTACCACTGTATAAGAAATGAGAGAAGCAGCTTAAATACTGTTACAAATTAATGTCAATATTCAGTGCGGTTGGTGTGTGTCTCCGGTTTTCAACCACAAATCGACAGGCATGCCACTGATAGCTGAGTTGGTAGAGCATGGGATTTGAAATATTGGGGGGTGGGGTGGAATAGATTACCCTTGTGCTCCCTTCCAATTCTACAAGTCTGATTCTACAACCCAAATGAAGCTCGCAGATGAGTGGTGGTCCATGGACCACAATTTGGGAATCCCTGTTTTAGTGCATTTTTAATTTTTACATTTTTAATTTAATGAATTCATATACCACCCTATACCTGGAGGTCTCAGGACGGTTGACAGAATAAAGATATAAAATACATAATACATAATCAAAATAAAAACAATGCAGTAGCCCTCCCCCCAAAAAAAACACATTTTAAAAGGGCATTGGATGTCAAACAAATCAACCAAAGGCCTGATTAAAAAGAAACATTTTTGCCTGGCACCTAAAGGTGTATAATGAAGGCGCCAGGCGAACTTCCCTGGGGAGAGCATTCCATAGACAGGGAGCCACTGCAGAGAAGGCCCTGTTCTCGTATTGCCACCCTCTGGACCTCCCAAGTAGGAGGCACTACTACTACTACTACACACACACACACACACACACACACATATATATATATTGCAATTTCCCCATACATAGTAAATGCTGAATGCTAATTTCATTAATATGTGCACTTTTATGTACACACCCAAGTACAGGGTTTCCCAAACTTGGGTCTCCAGCTGTTTTTGGACTACAACTCCCATCATTCCTAGCTCCCAGGACCAATGGTCAAGGATGATGGGAGTTGTAGTCCAAAAACAGCTGGAGACCCAAGTCTGGGGAACACTGGACTAGCATTATGCATTTTTGTACAAATGTTTTGGTTGCATCAGAAAATTTTGTGAAGCGTGGATTTTGAAGGATAGCAGTATTTTGGTTCACGTGCTTTTTCAGGAAGTACAAATTATATGGGTTCATGTTAAAATGCAAAGTGAACCAAATCGCTCCATCCCTAACTATCAATGAATCCAGACAATACAGACTCAGTATAAGATATTTTTATCATTATCATTCTCTCACACATTCCTCTCACTGGCTAATTTTCCTGCTGGGTCGCAGTTTGGTGGGAATTCCGTAAGAAATGGCTCCATCTAAGACAGGCTGTAGCAAATATGGTTTTCCCCCAAAGTTTGTTTGTTGTATCTACAAAATTTTAATGCTACTAATCCTATGTAAATTGTCCACCACTGCTGACGGCAAAGAGGAGATGAAAAGGCCAGCGACATTAAGCATCATTAGAATAAGAATCATGTATTCCTCACAGGCGAGATGCACATAATTAGAAATTAGAAAAAGGTCAGATCTTGCCATTATCAACTCAATCAGCTGCTGAGTGCCACACAGTCAATTAATTCAGCATCTGTATTTTTTACAACCCCGCGCACGTATTCCATCGGACTGTAACTCTTTATCCGGACAGATATACTGCTCAGCGAAGCAGGGACATAAAATGAGAGACCCCAAGCAAATGAGCTGAGATAATTGAGAGATTTATTTTACATACACACACATGTATATGTCAAGTCTTCGTGCCTTTGCCCTTGAATGCTGACTTTCAGGAAAGCAGATAGTTGGATGGACGCGCCGGGCTGACAGAGCATTCCTTGAGGACTTTTATTATTATCATTCGTTTATGTTACTTATTACATTTTTTATCTTGCCCCTTCCTCCCAAGGAGCTCAGGGTGGCCTTTGTGGTTCCTCCGGCCTGCATTTCATTCTCACAACAAGCCTGCGAAGTAGGAAAGGTTGAAGCAGGCTTCCTTAACTTCGGCCCTCCAGATGTTTTTGGCCTACAACTCCCATGATCCCTAGCTAGCAGGAGCAGTGGTCAGGGATGATGGGAATTATAGTCTCAAAACATCTGGAGGGCCGAGGTTGAGGAAGCCTGGGTTGAAGGATGGTGATTGCTGATTTGAAACCAGCACTCATTCCAGTCCAGCACTCAATTTGCTCAATAAGTGTGTGTGTGTGTGTGTGTGTGTTAAATAGAATATGTGAGACAACCTGTTTGTTCAGAAAAAGCTGTCGCTACTGCTTCTTCTCCACTCTTCCCAGGGCAAGATGGTCCTTCAGTTTCTTTCCTCCAATTTTATTGGTCAGACTATTTTCCCATGTAGTCATTAAAATTAAAATAATGCTTACCCCAAAAAAAAAAATTAAAAATACCATACACAAATTTTATACAACTTGATGTTGCCTTTATTTTCTTTTCTTTTTTTGGTGATGCAAATCCTCTTTTCCGGCAATGCATTAATGTCAATCCTAAGTGGGAGGCAACGAATCGAATGCCTCAACCTGTGAAATTTCATGGATTCTTAAAAAGTGCATAGGGTGACCTTTGAAGCACTTTTAAAGCACAAGCCGCCTCCCCCCAATAACCCTGGGAACTGTAGTTTATCCCCCACAGAGCAGCAGTTACCAACACCCTTAACAAACTACAGTCCCCGTGTACGGTGTGAATACGACCGAAGTGTGTGTGTTGGGAGACAGACAGATAAAAATCCAAGGTTGCATTCAGCTAACCTCTACTAAGGGTAGATCCACTAAAAATTAGCCGTGTCTATTAATTTCAGGTTAGACAGCATCTTAAAAAGCAGAGACATCACCTTGCCGACAAAAATCCGTATAGTTAAAGCTATGGTTTTTGCAAGTAGTGATGTATGGAAGTGAGAACTGGACCATAAAGAAGGCTGATCACCGAAGAATTGATGCTTTTGAATTATGGTGCTGGAGGAGACTCTTGAGAGTCCCATGGACTGCAAGAAGATCAAACATATCCATTCTGAAAGAAATCAGCCCTGAGTGCTCACTGGAAGGACAGTTCCTGAAGCTGAGGCTCCAATACTTTGGCCACCTCATGAGAAGAGAAGACTCCCTGGAAAAGACCCTGGTGTTGGGAAAGATGGAGGGCACAAGGAGAAGGGGACGACAGAGGACGAGATGGTTGGACAGTGTTCTTGAAGCTACCAGCATGAGTTTGACCAAACTGCAGGAGGCAGGAAGACAGGAGTGCCTGGCGTGCTCTGGTCCAGGGGGTCACGAAGAGTCGGACACGACTAAACAACTAAACAACAACAACATTAATTTCAGGAGGTCTTCTCCAAGTATGAGTAGCATTGAGTGCAACCTGTAAAAGACAGGTTGATACTACCGATATGTATTGCAGGTGGGGAAAATTTTAGGCTCATCCAATTGACCTGCGATCACCAATGTGCGGGTCCTTTTGGACCCTGAAGAGGGCAGAAGAGGGGCAAGGGGGGCTGTCACAGTGCATGGCACTCTTATGCACACTTCACCGATGCCCATGGGGGTTGGGAGTAGAACCCCATGTGAAATAGTCGTCACTGGATTCCCATGTGAATGTTCTGGATTCCCATGTGAATGTTCTGGGGTGCCCATGAGCTAGTGATTCTTGGATCTGGCTCCAGAGAGGGCCTGTAGTCAGTGGTTTTCTTGGGGGGGGGGTGCCAGTACTGCATACCCTTACAGATTTTAATTTGTCCAGATTTTAATTTGTCTGATTTAATTTTACGATGTTTTTAAATTAATTGATGCCTGTTTTTATGTATGCAGTGTTATTTATATGATGTTAGCCGCTTTGAGCCCAGCTCTGGCCAGGGAGGGCATGGGGTGGGGTACAAATTATTATTATTATTATTATTATTATTATTATTATTATTATTATTATTTGCCCCCCAGAAAAAAGCCCTGCCCATAGTCATCATTTCCTGCTTTCTACCGAATCATGCATGTACACACATACAAGTGAATCACACACATGCATGCATGTGCATACGCTCACACGCTCTCCCCGTCCAAAATTCAAAATGGCAACTGTGCTATCATGGTTTCCATAGGAAAGGCCCAGTAAGCACTACTTCTCCTAAAGGTAAAGGGACCCCTGACCATTAGGTCCAGTCGTGGACGACTCTGGGGTTGCGGCGCTCATCTCGCTTTACTGGCCGAGGGAGCCGGCGTACAGCTTCCTGGTCATGTGGCCAGCATGACTAAGCCGCTCCTGGCAAACCAGAGCAGCACACGGAAACGCCGTTTACCTTCCCGCCGGAGCGGTACCTATTTATCTACTTGCACTTTGGCGTGCTTTCAAACTGCTAGGTTGGTAGGAGCAGGGACCAAGCAACAGGAGCTCACCCCGTCTCGGGGATTCAAACCGCCGACCTTCTGATCGGCAAGCCCTAGGCTCTGTGATTTAACCCACAGCGCCACCCTTATCTCTCTAGTACTCCTCCTACACCCTGCCAAAGGCATCCCAGTTCACCCCATCTGCGTCGATTTGCTCCTTCCTGTCATCTGTAAAAAATGAACAATGGCGTACAGAAGTGCTTCAGCAGTTCCAATTCAAGGGAGAAGCCCCATCCAAGCTGCAGCTGCAACCGACTCCCAGGAGTTTGGGGGGGGCAGTGTCATCACTTGATCTCAAGAATTCTCTAGAGTAGAACAGGGAACGAGAGGAATTTGCCCCCTATCTGATCCTGGGTTGCTATGCTTCTGATTAACCTTTTTTCTTTCTGTGTTTGTCAATTCCCCCATACACACACACACACACACACACACACACACATGTGCCCTTTCCTCCTGCCTCCCTTCTGTCTTTGTGATTCGATTTGGAACGCCTTCAGTGTGCAGTAGGAGAGAAAAACACCTCCTTATCTTCAGGTCATCCTCATCACTGCCCAGCTCTTTCACTGCTTCTTTCCCTGAGGGTAGACACCCGTTGGCAAAGAGCAAAAAGGGGGTGTCCCTGTTTGTGCTGGACTCCTTCCCTAATTGTACCATGGCAAGCTCCCTCGCAGACTAGAGGGCCATCCCAAGTTAATTTGCATAGTCATCTTACCCATGAGCAGCCTGTGACTAATAGTTTGTAAAGGTGGCCACTAAAATTAGCAAGTTGAAAAAGTGCTTTGAAATTTAAAGACTCTTTGTTACATAAAAAAGCAGATTTATTGCCCTGTGGTGAATAGCTGGGATTTTATATATTATTCAAGATTTTGAGTCGGGGCTGTAAAACGTACGGTCTCAGTTCCATGCATGGAATGTTTTATGTGTAAATTTTTTAACATTTATGGGGTATATTTTACTGAGGCCAAGGCTTTGCTCAAGGGAGAGCTTACAGGCATGTTTCCACTCTCCAGCCTTGTTAGGCAGAGTGGCCAGCTGAGAATAATCAGGGACGCTTTTGCATAGAACACTTACAGCTGGGTCCCAAAAGCACTCCGGGAGTGAGATGCTGAGTTTTGCAAATGGAGCTTCTGGTGCTTTTGGCCTGCTTAGATGACAGAAACATCCATTTTAAAAGATGGATGCAATACCTGGTTCAGATCAATGGGAAACCATGGTTGCCTGCCATACAAGGGAGCCATGAAAGAGCATGCTCTCCGCTCCCCTTCCCTTCTCTTTCGCACGCCAAACATCTTTGCTTCCAGTTTTAAACTGGAATTTAAGTGCAATTCCCCCAACATGTCCAAACTCGAGAAAGGAAGCATGGTTTGTTAAAGCTATAGTTTAGGAGCCAGCTGGAGTCAGAAACCGTGGTTTGATTCTGGCTTGCTCTTACTGACTATTGTTTAAACCAGGGATGACTGAACATGTAATCCTCCAGGAGGCTTTTGTGGTCCCCTGAGATTCTTCCAAAATTTATTTTGAAATTAGGAAGTTATAAATCACTTCCAGTATTTGTTGCCCTTCAAATGCCCCCCTTTTCCATTTTGATCCAGCTAAGTTATAAAAAAAATGTCCAGTGGCACCTTAAGGTAAAGGTAAAGGGACCCCTGACCATTAGGTCCAGTCGTGGCCGACTCTGGGGTTGCAGCGCTCGTCTTGCTTTACTGGCCGAGGGAGCCAGCGTACAGTTTCCAGGTCATGTGGCCAGCATGACTAAGCCGCTTCTGGCAAACCAGAGCAGCGCACGGAAATGCCGTTTACCTTCCCGCCGGAGCGGTACCTATTTATCTACTTGCATTTTCATGTGCTTTCGAACTGCTAGGTTGGCAGGAGCAGGGACCAAGCAACGGGAGCTCACCCCGTCATGGGGATTCGAACTGCCGACCTTCTGATCGGCAAGCCCTAGGCTCTGTGGTTTAACCCACAGCGCCACCCTCTGTGGCACCTTAGAGACCAACTAAGTTGGTTCTTGGTATAAGCTTTCGTATGTATGCACACTTCTTCAGATACCGATTTTTTATATTTATATATATATTTTGACTGTGTCAGACTAATACGGCTACCTACCTGCAGCTAAGTTATACTCAGAGTAGACCGTTTGACATTAATGAACCTAAGTTAGCCATGTAGATTAATTTCAGTAGGTCTACTGACTAGAACTAGCATTTGATACAGTCTATAGCCTTTTCAGTGACTGCACCTATGTTTGCAATCTACTGCTGAGAATGGATCAGATTGCTCCTATGCGCATCTTGGCTGCGCTCTATAGAGTGCCTTCAAGGAGTTGACTCAAACCAACCAAATTCAATCCTAACTGAGTTTCATTGGAAGCAGCATCTGTATTCTCAGAGACTTTCCAACTGTAGATAGGAAATAATGGTATGTTATTTTTATTTTTTTCTTTATTGAGTTTATATACCACCCTATACCTGGAAGTCTCAGGGCAGTTCACAAAACAAAATCAAAATATAAAACCACAAAATATATAATCAAAATAAAAACAACAACCCAATAACCCCCCCCCAAAAAAAAAACACTTTAAAAGGGCATTGGATGAATATGAATGAATATTATATAAGAAATATGTAACTTTGTGGTAGAAAGTAATGGATAGACAAAGTACAGTGAGATTAATTGGAAATCAGTTTTAAATTTCTTTTCTATAAATTTTATAATTGTGTTCAATTCCAGGAGTATATATGATGCTTTATATTAATCTTCTTATATCTTATAGTGTGGTGGTTTGTTTGATTTTTCTGTTATTTGTTTGTTTGAGTGTAACTTGTTTACTTGCATGTACGTCTGTTTTTCATAAACGTATTTATTTTAAATTTAAATAAATAAGGATGATTAGTATTAATAATATTCTTTGGTGGTTATCTTGCAGCCATAGAACTCCTTCACCCTGGAGAGTTGCCAAACACTAGACAACTTTTACAAGCACTGTTAGACATGTTCCCTCATGGTACCTTTTAGTGGACTAGTATTTTATGAATGAGAGAGTGTGCACCTTTGTTTCAAACACGTAATTCTAGCTTGTGAAGTTCACTGCCTTTCTAAGTGTGGCTGGGCTGCATTTCACCAAACCTAGAGTCACAAACATTAACTATCAGTGAGGAAGGGATATGCCAGAATTGTAAATCGCTATGGAAACTAGAAACTTTCTGCATACCTTACAGCAGGTATGGATAACCTGTGGCCGTTCAGATGTTGGGGTCCAACTCCCATCAGCCCTAGCCAGCATGACCAATGGTCAGAGATTATGGGAGCTGGAATCCAAAGGCATCTGGATGGCCACAGATTTCCCCACTCCTGGTTCACTGATTTCATCATTATCATCATCATCATCATCAAATAACAATAACAACAACAACAACAACAACAACAACAACAACAACAACAATAATAACAATAATAATAATAATAATAATAATAATAATAATAATAATAATAATAAATTTTAAAAAAATTATATCCCACCCAACTGGCTGGGTTGCCCCAGCCATTCTGGGCAGCTTCCAACACATATAAAAACATAATAAAACATCAAACATTAATAGTAGCAATCTGATTCAATACAAAAAAAAGCTCACAATATCTTTAAAAGAAACAACTTATAGCAAATAAAGCAACATTCAGCAATCCATCTAAAAATACAGTCATACCTTGGCTCCCGAACGACCGAAAATCAGAAGTGAGTGTTCTGGTTTTCAAACTTTTTTTGAAAGCTGAACGTCCAGCGTGGCTTCCCCTGTTGTTTCCGGCGCACCTGCGCAATTGGGAACCAATTGGAAGCCGCGCCTTGGTTTTCAAACTTTTCGGAAGTCCAACGGACTTCAAGAACGGATTCCATTCGACTTCTAAGGTCCGTCTGTAACAGTAAACAGTAAAATTAAATATCAGCAAGCAATAATTAAACAGTTTACTACTATCAATTACAATAAAGAATTACTAAACAGTAAAAGCAACGGCAAGTCACAATGCATAAAATACCACAAAACATAAAAAGCCAGGAAACACAACTTATAAAATTATTTTTAAATCCTTGTTAGTATATGTTTAGGTCACTAATAGGGCTGCCACTGGGTTAAATAAACATTGGTAAATAACCAAGAGTTTTATTTAGTTCAATTTGCCTATGAAAAAAGATAGTTCTGAAGAAAATTATATACTTCGGTTTAAGATGATACACTGAGGTGCCTCAATAGGCCTCTTCATAAAAGATGCATTTTATCTTGCTCATGAGAGGGGGAACCTATTCTAAGATGGTCTTGTCTTTTGCAGTTTCTATCAGTACTTGTGTTGTAGAAATAAATAAATTCCATTTGCTAGGCAATTAATCAGGCAGGAGGCTTGTTAATCCATAAGAATATTCCAACTGTTTAATGCACCCAATGAATGTATACATTTTGGCAACCCTGGTTGCTATGCTTATCTTTTGAATGTGATGGTGAATGCTTTCTATCGTTGGACTGACCCTCTGCTCTCTTCGGTTTCTTCTTCATCCCCAGATGGTGAAAGCCATTCAGGTCCTGAGAATTCACCTCCTGGAGCTGGAGAAAGTGAATGAATTGTGCAAGGACTTTTGTAACCGTTACATCACCTGCCTCAAAACTAAGATGCACAGCGACAACCTACTCAGGAATGACCTCGGGGGGCCTTATTCCCCAAACCAGGCCTCCATAAACCTACACACACAGGTAATAGTTGAAAAATGTTCAATGTAACACGACTCCTTAAAGAATTTCAGGGTTTCTTCAAGCTGTTTCGTATTTTCTAGTGTAGAAAAGTTAGCATTTATTTCATTTTTTCTTTTCTTTTGTGGACGGCAAAAGATCTTACAGAAACGTGGATATTTCCAGGCATCAGAGAGATGAAGCAATGGTATTTAAAACTCTGCACCAGCGTGAGCCAAATCCTGCTTTAAGAAAAACTGATTTATGCAACCTGTATAAATAGCATTCCCTGGTCTGAGCAGTGTTTTTGGGTAACTATGACTGAGGATTGATTCTGTTTCTGATAGTCAATGGAAGGGGCACTGAAGCGCTTTTCCCTGACCACAGGAAATCCTACTGAGTCCCTAGCCTTATCCCCAGCTTCTGAGACTTCACCCAGCCGCCTTCCGGCAGAACTTCCCAAACCAAAGTTACTTTAAAAGAGAAGGAGAAAAGCAGAGAATCTCAGAATTAACTATAACTGAGGTCAGCAGGTGTTAGTATCTGCTGGTAGAATGGATATTTCAGTAAAAGGACTGCAAAGTAGCTTCAGTTCTGGTGCCCCAAACAAATTCCTGGGCTCAGAATTTTTGAATTCTAATTTGGTGGGTTTGGGGGTTCTAGCAAAAAAAGGGGGAGAATTAGAACCCATGTTTGTCCATCTCTGCCCCATGGGGCTTGTGAACCTGGGATTTGGACTAGTAAATTGGAGGGGGCGATCTCTTACGATGTGACATTTCTGGTTGTATTCAGCTTAGATTCCATCAGCACACCAATTTTTCCATGTGCAATGGAATGTTCTTCCCCTATCCTCTCTCTGTGCATCCACTAAATATGTTCATGGGGTCTGCTAATCCTCCAGAACAGATTTGGGGATAGCTTGGGACATCCATGAAAGGGGGGGGGAAATTCCCTTGGACTAACGCTCATCCTTGAAAAAGATTAGTGCAACATGTCCCTTCATTTCAGCACTGTTATGTTTCAGTACGATTTTCCACAGTGTCAACATTATATTCCCTATTCTGCTTTGGCTGCTGTGGTTCTTAGAAGGTTTGTCTGTGCTTAGATAGCCCTGTTCAGAAGGAACGCTCTCTCACATGTTGAATTAACATGCAATCAGAGAACAAAGCTTCACCACCAACATTATGCACACCATGCAGATGTGTGCAGAGAGGAAATCTGGGCACATACGGCGTTGGTGTATTTAGGCATTCACTTGAACATGTGAACACTCAAAGTCTGGGCAGAGGTAGGCGGCTGCACACAAGCCCTGGTCGCTACATCCTGGAGCAGGTTACACCTCCCCTCAATCTTGGGTTTCCCCCCTGTCGAGTAGGAAACATCTGCAGGAATGTTTGCTGAAATGCAAGCAGTTGCATGGAAGGTTCTACCCGTGTTCAAGAGAACACAAGTTGGAAGATATCTTGCAGATCTATCCTACTGAATGCCAAGATAGCCAGTAACTGAGCATGCACAGGGATGTTGGGGGAAGTGTTTGTGTGTACGCCCCTGCCATCCTGCCCACAGATACAGAGTGCACGCATTCAGGAAAATGCACTGGTGTCAGGGGGAGAAAGCTGATGTGCATGGGATTGAAGCTAAGTTAATCAACAGAGCCTGGCTCCTCACTCATATGTTGTTTTGACATGTGAGCAATGCTTTTTTCTTTAAAAAAAAAGATGTTTAGGGGTACTCTCATTTTCCTACCCATATTAAAACACTGCCCCTCAATGAGACCAAACTTAGATGCACAAAATGTTTAGGGGTGTGCGTACCCCTGTATACCCCCCAAAAAAGCACTGTGTGTGAGCACTTCTAAACAGGACTTCCCTGTACTAGATGTTGTTGCTGGCATCTGTCTCGAGAGGCAATGGAGTGCGCCTCTGAAGGTGAAGTCAAGTCACCGCGGAATCACAGCGCCTGCTGGGGCTGCAGAAATTGGTCATTCATAACTATTGCCTCCTGCATTTATTTTAATTTTAATTTTATTTCTTTGCTGCATTAGCAGCACCAAAGCAGCGTCTCTGGGGCACAAGCCTGGGCAGTGTCTCTGGAGGTCCTGGGTTCCCCAGATGATAAGAACTCACCCCCCCCCCCCGGCCTTGCTGATGTGGTCCAAAGGAAAACAGAGCAATATGCTTGGCACCAGCTTGGCTGCAGGAGTTGCCAGAAGGAGGTGTACAAGACACCATCCAACTGTCTTAGGGACTCCAGTCTGGATTTGTGTAGGGTTTGCTCCTTAGCCTTTTCTCCTGAATATGTCCTGCAAGGCAGCAGATACGGTTTTTTCCTAGGGGTTTACTCCCAAGCTCTTTCTCAGGAATCAGTATAGCCCCAAGGCAGAGGAGGTTTAGAATCAGAGTTTCCTTCTCCTAATTAGGCTACTTCCCAGGTTGATCTCGCTTTACTGGCCAAGGGAGCCGGCGTACAGCTTCCAGGTCATGTGGCCAGCATGACTAAGCTGCTTCTGCCGAACCAGAGCAGCACACAGAAACGCCATTTACCTTCCCGCCAGAGCGGTACCTATTTATCTACTTGCACTTTGACGTGCTTTCGAAATGCTAGGTTGGCAGGAGCAGGGACCGAGCAACGGGAGCTCACCCCGTCGTGGGGATTCAAACCACCGACCTTCTGATCGGCAAGTCCTAGACTCTGTGATTTAACCCACAGCACCACCTGTGTCCCAGCATAATAATCTGTACTGCAGCACTTTTAGCAGAATTTTAGCTGAACATGGGAATTAATTTATATCAGGTCAGATCATACCTGAAGTCTTTCCCACCACCTGCTGTCTGATGCTTTCAAAGAACAACAACAGAAGCTTGAACCCAGGGCCTTCTGCAACTGAAGCACTTGCTCTGATGGTCCCTCCACAAATATAATCCTGATATTCTAGGTATCACCTGAATGTTCTCATTATGAAAGCTCGAACTCACCTCTCTGCTCCTGAGTACCGTTTACTCCGATGCTTTTATAAGTCTACCCATGAATGCTGCCTTATTTCTGACTTGCTTACAAGTATGGTTAATGAGGCATGTAATGTGGGGAACAGCCCTTTTTAATTCAAATCATCGCTCCCAGAAATGCAGTAGCTTAATTTGAATGATCTGGTGGATATGCAGTTACCTGTCCTTGTATTCAGTCCTAAAGAGGAGCACTATTGAATGTCTATCATTATTTTTGCATTATAATTTTGGGTCTCTTCCTTCTATACCAGAAGTAGTACTCCCTCCCCACCCACCCCCTCACCCCGGCAAGGAGGACCACATTCTCTTGGGGTAGCGCGGGTGGCGCTGTGGGTTAAACCACAGAGCCTAGTACTTGCCGATCAGAAGGTCGGCGGTTTGAATCCCCATGACGGGGTGAGCTCCCATTGCTCAGTCCCTGCTCCTGCCAACCTAGCAGTTCGAAAGCACGTCAAAGTGCAAGTAGATAAATAGGTACCACTCCGGCAGGAAGGTAAACGGCATTTCCGTGCGCTGCTCTGGTTTGCCAGAAGTGGCTTAGTCATGCTGGCCACATGACCTGGAAGCTGTACGCCGGCTCCCTCGGCCAATAAAGCAAGATGAGTGCTGCAACCCCAGAGTCGGTCACGACTGGACCTAATGGTCAGGGGCCCCTTTACCTTTACCTTTACCTTTACATGCCAGCAGTAGAGATTTTGAAGAATTGCCTTGCATTTCCATTGGACGTGTGAGCTGAAATTGACACCATTTGCACATTTGTCTGAGGTCAAGAGGGCATATTGCACAAGCAAATCTTCACAGTGTTCTCTGTAGTTGGGTTATTATAGTCCTCAAAGACTACACATATAATTATTTTATTTTCTGCATTGTTTTTGACGCTTCCCTTCCATTTACATTTATTGAAATCAATCGCATTATTTATTATATTAGTTTGGTTATAGCAGATAGTGAGACAAATGACGTAGACTTTGACAGAAGCCAAACTGCAGCAGAACTGAAACAGTGCTGATTGCAATGATCTCTGGATGATAAGTGTTGCCTCCTAACACCCCTAGCCAGCAGTAAGTAGAGCAGTGGCAATTTGGGACAGTGTCCAAAGTGGCTGGGGGAATTTCTCTCTCTTTCTTTCTGCCAACTCCCCTCTCTTTCTCTTTCTGACACCCCCTTCCCTCTTTCCCCTTCCTCCGCACATAGCTGGGGAGGGAAACATTGCTATTACCAGAGGTCTGCTGAGTCTTTGAAATTAGCCTGAGGGTTGCATGCTCTAGGAATTTGGCCTCTCCCTTACTAGAAAACGTAAGGGGTGCTATTTATATGTGTCCAAATATATCAGCATGGGGACATGCACAATGCAATTTGCAGTGGCATCTGTTTACAAATGTTGGGGGTGCAAAGACTATCATATTTGGTCAACAGGGTTCACAGTGCAATTCTGTACATGTTTACCGAGTGCTAAGTCCTATTGTGTTTCATTGTGTTCCAAGGTGTTTCTTTGAACCGCAACCTCGTCTGCTGCACAAAAAACCACACTCAAATGCCCTTTGCATAGGCTTTGGTGCGTCTTTGCAAAATCCTACTGTATATGCTCACCTTTAAAAAGTGTCTTATGTTTTGTTTTGGTTTTTTTAAGGCATGTACATAGGGGTGGGGGAGAAATTACATTATTTCCATAAAAATTCAGAAACAATATGTGAACCGGAATGCAGCCAGCCTTCAAAATCCACACCTCTGAATTTTGCAATGCAGTTCTCCAGCCAAGCAGTGTGTACAAAATGCATTTACTGGGATAATGTGTGCATTACATTGCATATGGTATTAAAATTAACATAAAATGCAATATGCTAGGAGAAAATAGTTTGCAAACTGTGTATATAGGATGAAATTTCATACAAAAATAAGATTATTAGGAGAAATTTGCACTAAAATGCTAGCAGATTTTCACGAGGAGATATATATGTGTGTGTCAGTGCATAGAAATGTGAACATCTAAGATTGGTAAGATGAGAAACTGAGAAACCCAAAATTGACATGTTCATGCATCCCTATGTGCGAGTTTCTTTGCACACATCAGCCCAGTTGACTTTGGATCAGACCCTGTAAACACAGTTCTCCGTCGTAAAATTCCATAGGTTCTAATGAGATCCAGTCTCCAGCTTTGGCCAGTCATGGAGAGCAATCACACAGCTTGCTGGAAGGGTGCTGAGCTTGCTGCAATGTGGTATTGCTGCTTGTCTAAGAATCATAGAATTGTAGGCCAACACCCTGCAATGCAGGAATCACCGACGGATACTTCTCTGAAAGATGCACTAAACAGCAACAGCAACATTGCCTTTATATTCTCCTGAAAGAGGTCAGGGCAGTTGGAATAGGAAGAGCAAGAGTAGTAGTAATGTCAAAGCTTTGGGAAAGCTATTTCTCCCCCGGTTGCAGCAAGAGCAGAGAAAACAAGGTACAGTCCTTATTTAATGGGTTTTCTTCAATCCTAATAAAAGGTAAAGGTAAAGGTACCCCTGCCCGTACGGGCCAGTCTTGACAGACTCTGGGGTTGTGCGCCCATCTCACTTAAGAGGCCAGGGGCCAGCGCTGTCCGGAGACACTTCCGGGTCACGTGGCCAGCGTGACATCGCTGCTCTGGCGAGCCAGAGCCGCACACGGAAACACCGTTTACCTTCCCGCTGGTAAGCGGTCCCTATTTATCTACTTGCACCCGGAGGTGCTTTCGAACTGCTAGGTTGGCAGGCGCTGGGACCAAGCAGCGGGAGCGCACCCCGCCGCAGGGATTCGAACCGCCGACCTTTCGATCGGCAAGTCCTAGGCGCTGAGGCTTTAACCCATAGAGCCACCTGCGTCCCTCAATCCTAATAGTGAGAGACAAAAGAAAGCAACAAGCCTTAACAATGGCGTTGCTCCAAACTGGGCTCCTCTGCCTCCTTCCCAGCAACAGCATCTTCCCTTATGGTGGCCACTCATGGTCCCTCAAATGTCTTTGAGTCCTTTGTTCCTGTATTCTTAGCAAATGCCATGTCCTGGGAGAAGGGGGATCAGAAATACTTTCCAGTGACAACGTAGTTGACTGAGTTGAGGAGATTATAGTAGGTCATGGTAGAAGTGAGAGCCAGACAAATATGATGGTTTCTTGGGCACTGCACTACATCAGGTCTTAGGAACATAGCAGGTCATCGGAAGCTGCTTTACACCAATTCAGCCTAATGGTCCACCTAGCTCAATATTGTCTACACTGGTTGGCAGTTGATGTCTAGGGTTTCAGGCAGGGGACACTTCCACCCCCTCCTGGATTGAACCTGGGACCTTCTGCCGAGAGCTATGACATTTTGAATGTCCATGATGACAAAGTCCATCAGCAATATGAATATGACTGCGGCCTGTCTTGCCAGAGTGGTGCATGCTCTAGTTATCTCCCACTTGGACTACTGCAATGTGCTCTACATGGGGCTACCTTTGAACGTGACGCCAAAACTGCAATTAATCCAGAATGCGGCAGCTAGACTGGTGACTGGGAGTGGCCGCCAGGACCATATAACACCAGTCCTGAAAGACCTACATTGGCTCCCAATATGTTTCCTAGCACAATTCAAAGTGTTGGTGCTGACTTTTAAAGCCCTAAACGGTCTCGGCCCAGTATATCTGAAGGAGCGTCTCCACCCCCATCATTCAGCCCAGACATTGAGGTCCAGCACTGAGGGCCTTCTGGCAGTTCCCTCGCTGCAAGAAGCCAAGTTACAGGGAACCAGGCAGAGGGCCTTCTCGGTAGTGGTGCCTGCCCTGTGGAACGCCCTCCCATAAGATGTCAAGGAAATATGTATTTATAAAAGACATCTGAAGGCAGCCCTGTTTAGGGAAGTTTTTAATATTTAATGCTGTATTGTTTTTAACACTCGATTGGGAGCCGCCCAGAGTGGCTGGGGAAACTCAGCCAGATTTGCATGGTATAAATAAATTATTATTATTATTATTATTATTATTATTATTATTATTATTATTATGGGCCCTTGCTCAAAATTTTTCTGCCCTTTCTATTGTCCATTCTCCAGTTAAGTCCCCTTCTTCTAAACAGGTTTTTGAGAGAAATAGCGAAGAACGCAGCAAAAAAAAAGGTCTTTGTTCCTCCTACTTCACATTGACGCAATGCCATTATCGTAATTTAGAAGTAATGTGGCTGAGGAAACAGACACTATGAAGTCTGTGCAAAAGGTGCACAAACAAAGCTTCTCCCAAATTCATATGGTGGTTGGTGGCACATTTGCACCTTGCGTGTGCATTTTAACACAAGATTGCCGAAGTGCATGTGTGTGGCACGTGGGGGAGCATGTTGAGGCAACATTTCGGAAATTCAAAAACCCAGGCTGCAAACCTGTGCACACTTACATGGGAGTAAGCCCATATGTGCACAGCGGGTCTTACTTCTCAGTAAACATGCATAGGATCAAGCTGTAAAGTTGCCGTCCTTTTTTATTTTATTCTTATATTTGCTGCTGCAGTGGGTGTACTCCTAGACTATTATGTGCAAGATCACAGCATAAAGCTACTTTCTCCCACACTTGGCAAAAACAAAGCTGCTTTTAAAAATCTTTTTAAAGAAAAGAAAAGTTTTACTGCAGTAAAAAAAAAAAAAGCGCTTCATTTTCCTGCGGTTTTTGAAAAATAAAAAAAATCTAAACATACCTGTGCATTCCAAAGCAGAAAATTTGCTTTTCAGCGTTTCAACTCTCAGCCCTGGAGATACGAATAAATCTCTGTTACGTGTTACTGGCAAGAAAAAAAACTGCTTCAGGAGCAGAAAAAACACACAACAAACTTTCCTTTCTACCCCTTATGTTCCTCTTGGAAAAAAATACAGCACAGCGAGAAAACAGTTTGGAGAGATGAATATGCTTTTTAAAGCACATGTAGTAGCACTTCATGAATATCCCATTGTTTTCCTTTCTTGCTTACATCCAGCAATCTATCTATCGAGTCCCATTTGTAAATGGAGCTATCCCAAAGTACAGTATCGCTCATTTCTCTCCAGGAGAAAACTCTGCAAACTGAAGCACTTATGTAGTCCAGTCTCAATGCCAGACTCATAAGATGGGTCATCCCCTCGCTCCAGCACTGGGATCTGCCCAAACTTGCTGTATAGAGTGTAAGAGCAGCACCAAATAAATAGCTTTGGGGGGATATGGCAATGGTGTGAGCCACAAACTTCAAAATTTAGACTTTGAATAGGGCACCAATGTCACAATTTGCAGCCTTATTTTCTTTCTTTGTAAAAACTTGGTGGACAGAAGCAAAAACGTGTTGAGTTGTGTTGCAAGTAAATACATGTCAGTTAAATAATTTGCAATATACAGTGGTACCTCGGGTTAAGTACTTAATTCGTTTCCAGAGGTCCGTACTTAACCTGAAACAATTCTTAACCTGAAGCACCACTTTAGCTAATGAGGCCTCCTGCTGCTGCTGCTGCTGCTGCCACTGCGCCTCCAGAGCACGATTTCTGTTCTCATCCTGAAGCAAAGTTCTTAACCTGAAGCACTACTTCTGGGTTAGCGGAGTGGGAGTGTGTAACCTGAAGCGTATGTAACCCGAGGTACCACTGTATATATTTTGTCGCAGTGGCGTAGCGTGGGGGGTGCAGGGGGGCGGTCGCACCGGGCGCAACATCTGGGGGTTAGGGTTAGGGGGCGCAAATCCACGTGTTAGGGGGTGCAAATTACTTGCCTTGCCCCGGGTGCTGACAACCCACGCTACGCCACTGTTTTATCGGGTTGAGTTTGAGGTAGATAGAGTGTTAGACCAGAACCAATCAAACTCAGATTAAATTTTTTCCCTGATCAAAAGCTTATCTTAGGGCAGTCGCACTCTCTCAAAATCAACCTGGCCTTCCTTACAGGTTGTGAGGCTAAAACCAGGAGGAAGCAGGGTGGAAGACATCTACATGCTCTGCCCTGAACTCCTTGGATTTGGAGCAGAATAAAAATGGGTGTTTTGGGAGGAGGGATAAAACCCTCTATTTACGTTCCAGAGCTGTACGTGGGCACTGAGGCTCCTCTTCGGTGTGCCCTGGTTCAAGTTAAGGACCAAACCAGACATGATATTAGTTGGAGTTGTGGTAGGTTAAAGCCCCACACAGTACAGCATGAGACTCAGGGTCGGGTCATGGATTTGAGTGCCATGTTGGGCCCAAAGATTCCCACAAAGCAGAGGGTTGGACTAGATGACCATCGTAGTCCCTTCCAACTCTACAGTCCTACCTCCAGAGCCCCAGTCGGTGTACCAGATTTTTTCAAAGGGACGCAATGGCAAATTATGTGACAAATGTCATTGATTAGTTTGGCTCTAAGCAGGGCTAGATTTAGGTTTGATGAGGCCCTAAGCTACTGAAGGTAATGGGACCCTTTATATGTCCAGCTGTCCTTTGTCAATAACAAATTGTCGCTGCTTTTGAGTTGAATATATGCTATATGGTAATTTATGGACCTAGTCGGTATCTAAAGCCATTTGCACGTAACAAATAGGAGCCTACACAACAGAAAACACTGTTGCTGTATATAAGTTTTATTTTATTCGTTTTTATCTTATATTTTGGAATTATACATCCAGGTGTTTTTTTCCTTTAATTTTTTGGGGGGTTCCCAAGAGAGTGCGGCCCTAAGCTATAGCTTGCTTAGCTTATACATAAATCCAGCACTGCCTCTAAGCCAGGGGTCAGCATACTTTTTCAGCAGGGGGCTGGCCCAGTGTCCCTCAGACCTTGTGGGGGGGCCGCACTATATTTTTTTGGGGGGGAATGAATTCCTAGGCTCCACAAATAACCCAGAGATGCATTTTAAATAAAAGGAAACATTCTACTCATGGAAAAACACACTGACTCCCAGACTGTTCATGGGCTGGATTTAGAAGGTGATTGGGCCGTATCCGGCCCCCGGACCTTAGTTTGCCTACCCATGCTCTAAGCCAGCGGTTCTCAACCTGTGGGTCCCCAGATGTTGTTGGACTACAACTCCCATCATCCCTAGCTAGCAAAGCCAGAGCTCAGAGATGATGGGAGTTGTAGTCCAACAACATCTGGGGACCCACAGGTTGAGAACCGCTGCTCTAAGCCTTCTAGTTATATGGACCAAACTGTCCATGAGTCGGAGGCCTCTTCAGGCGAAGAAGACTCCAAAACAGAAGGGAAGGGGCACGCAAGTCGCACCTCAGAAGCATTACTTACCTGAGGAGTCTGTGCCCCGCTGCCCCCAGCAAGAAGATGTGGCACTTTCACCCTCGGTCTTGGAAGGCTCCATGCAGGACTCTGTTCGACCAGATACTCCCCCTGCTCAGTTTCAGTAAGAGACTAATGAAGAGGGATGGGCCCCTGTGACGTTAACATATGAGAGTGCTAGAGGTGAAATAGTTAAACAAGTTACCCAATCAGAACCCAGGGGGTGGAGTCAGAGGGACTATAAAACCAGCTCTGGGAGGGCTGAAGGGAGAAGTTCGTTGGGAGTTGGGTGGTTGGTTGGTGTGGGAGTGAATTGGGATAGAGTTTGTGGGTAGGTTGAGTTAGTGTAGCAAAATAAGCTGAGTCAGGAACAGTTAGGGGCTAGACAGACACGTAAATATCTGAGAGGTGGTTTAGTGAGTGAGAGCAGGTAGTGGAAGTTATAGGTCTGGATAGGCAACCCATGATTGTGATGGACCGATACCGTTTATGAAACCACCCGCTTGTTAAGCTGCAATAAATAAACAGAAGTTTATGTTCCAATTTAACCCTGACTGGATTGTACCCTGACCTGATTGTACCAGGTAGGGCCTGGGTGGTGGCAGCGAGAAATAAAGTGGTGGCACAGGGATCAATAGACAGTGAAACGTCCAGGGACCCTATTTGATGGCCACAGCCCCTTTAATCAAAGCAAACATCTATATGTTCAGGTGCATCTCACAAGCAGGAGGCAGCCCCTGTGCTGCTGCTATATAGGTCTGAGGCTCAGTGTGTTTTCTGCTGGAGAGCAAAGCAGCTTTGTGGTTTGAGAGCGCAGCCTGGTCCCCTGAATTCAGCCTGCTCTATCCTACACCCAGCATTGCCTCAACCTGCCTGGTACCCAGCCTGAGTTCCGCCTCGCCTTGGCACAGAGCGCGACACAAACACTCATTTGCCTTTGCCAGGTGATGATGTCTGTCTGTGGAGTATTATTTCAGAGATGCTCGATGGAGCTTAGGGCATCTAAGGTGATAATCTAAAATCCATCTTTCTCTGCAGCACAGATCCATACGGCATGAAGGCAACAGTGTCCAAATGCCAAAGTGTTTCTGGCAAGAGAAAAAGGAGAGGCGATGATATTTTTTAAAAAGTTTATTTCCCATTTAGATATACTGAAATATCTAAATCACTTAATCATTGATCTAAAAACAAAACAAGAAAAAATACCCCGCCACCGCAGCCTGTCTGTGTTTTCAAATATTCTCTAGGAATGGACTTAATATTCCTTCACTGTTTTATTGTAGTTTCCCTTATGATCAAAATTAGCAAGAAACTTGCATAAAGGAGAACAATAATTGCTCAACGAGCATCTCGTTTGTAATTTATTAGTTTCTATTATTGCGAGTCGCCATGGCAACGCCTCGCATCCAGGGCGATGAGAGAGATGTTAGATATGAGCTGACAAGGCTCCAAGTCCCAGCAAATGGAGATGCACATTTTTATCAGTAATTTTCATGAAAATAATATGTGAGGAGTTAATGAGATGGAAAGCCGTCCTGTGGCTATTGTGAATTTTTTTTTAAGTGTTGATCTAATTAGAATGCATCGGTCAGGAAAAGTAATGAGGATTTAGCGCCTCACAAAGATGTGAGGATCATATCAGAAAATTAGCACAAGTCTTTGGAAATAATCGGGTCCTTGGAGAGGCGCTGAACAAACCCCCCTCATCCCCGCTCCCTTTTTCCTCAACCTGACATTTTTACAAGGAATTCTACCATCAAGGAATGGTTTAGCTCTTCTTCCCTTGCAAGGCTGCTAGGATGCACATTCCACTATCTGCTGGGGGAGAAGTTCACGCGTTTCCATTAAAATTAGTTTTTAAAGCATCGACTTATGCAAAGGTGATGTGTTGTTGGAGTTTGAGAGGGGGCATCATCCTCCATCTAATCAAGGTACAAGCAATGGAGCATCTTCTCTACATGGCATTTAATGGAGGCAGGCAAAACAGGACTGTAAACTCAGCAACCCAAGCTGAGATTGGGGTAGCCTTGTGTCCTACTTTGCAGAGGACAGTTCTCTGTTCGATAGGCTGTCTTCCCTAATACTGCTTTAGAGATAAAGCAGCCTAAGAAGGGAGAGCAAAGGGACGCGGGTGGCGCTGTGGGTTAAACCACAGAGCCCTAGGACTTGCCGATCAGAAGGTCGGCGGTTCGAATCCCCGCGACGGGGTGAGCTCCCGTTGCTCGGTCCCTGCTCCTGCCAACCTAGCAGTTCGAAAGCACATCAAAGTGCAAGTAGATAAATAGGTACTGCTCCAGCGGGAAGGTAAACGGAGTTTCCATGTGCTGCTCTGGTTCACCAGAAGCAGCTTAGTCATGCTGGCCACATGACCCGGAAGCTGTACGCTGGCTCCCTCGGCCAATAGAGCGAGATGAGCGCCGCAACCCCAGAGTCAGCCACGACTGGACCTAATGCTCAGGGGTCCCTTTACCTTTACCTTTAAGAAGGGAGAGCAGGAGGGGCTGTTAGTAGTGAGCTCCTTAGCAGTAGTCTGAGCTGCCACACACTTCCCCTGGTCATGTCCCTTACTCTTATGAGATGCATTGTAGTTCTATTTTAAAATTATAATGTTGTATCCAGCTAAGTTCTACTCAGAGTATACCTACTGCAGTTAATGGACATAGGTTAGCATTGGGTCTGTTCATTTTGATTCCATCCAATCTAATACAGTGGTACCTCTGGATACGAATGGGATCCGTTCCGCAGCCCTGTTCGCATCCTGAAGTAAACATAAGATGCGACTGTATGTCTGCGAGTGCGCGGGTCGTGTTTTGCCGCTTCCGCGTGTGACATCATAACGCACTCCGTTACTTCCGGGTCACCACAGAGCGCAACCTGAAAATACTTAAGTTGAAGCTACTTCAACCTGAGGTATGACTGTGTGTACAACTTCTGCCCCCCCATCACCTCCACCACCAAGGTTACAGTTCCTGCACTTCCTAAAAGATGCATCAGAATTTTGGATTCCTAGGGCAGATGTTCAGGGTTCAAACGAGCTTTCTCACATTACCTTAAGCCTTATAAGCATATGCTGGCACTCCAAAGCTGCAACATGAGCCAAGGGAACAACTTGTCAAGTGCTATTTCCTCACACAGCAGGGGCCCTGCACATGTCGGAAAAGATTCCCAAAACATGGTGTGGAATTGCTTTCCAAGAGTGTTCATGCTTGCCTTTCTGTACAGCGGTCATTATTGGGATAATGTGGGCCAAAGACACAAAGTTCAGAGCAGTCATTTGCCAAGACAGTAATGCCCATTTACACCGCAAAGAACTCATAACCCACCTACTTTCAGCAGCCAGAAACACCATAACCAGACACTGGAGAGACCTATCAGGAGTAAGCATGGACCAATGGTACTACATAGTATGGGAAACAGCCTTACTAGAAAAATTAACGAATAAACTGAAACTGACATGGGGACAAACAGAAGATGCCTTCACCCCGGTATGGCTCCCCTTTATGACATACACAGCCCAACAAGACAACGACAAAAATCCACCAACAGCATACAAATCAATATGGCTAACCTGATCCAAAACACCCACCCACCCCACTGACACAAAGACCACCACAGCCAACCACAAATGAATAACCACACCCTAGGTGAACCCCAGCCTCTCTCACCACCAAAGGAACACAAGGTGAACAGCAGAGAACCTGCACAAGCAACGCTGACACCAAACCCCGCATATATTAAGTATAATAGAAACATCTCCACCCAACCCCAACCCCACTCACCCCCCTCCACCTCTTTCCCCCTCTTCTTCCTAATGTCTCAACAAATGAAACTGATCTGTAAAAAATGTTACTTGGGGGAAAAAGAGACATTGCACATACTTTTGTAAACCAAGAAAATCTTTAATAAAAATACATTTTTTAAAAAAAAAGAGCAGTCATTTGCAACTCCTATTAGCCTTTGGTTCTAATGAGGGTGGATAACCTATCGGAGTCCTATCAGGGCTCAGCCTAGCCCCACCACAAGAGGACTTCATTTTCCTAAGTCAGGAGTTCAGTTTTTCACTACATTGGCCAGTTTAAGTGAACAGTGCACTGTGTATCTACTGATTGCCCTTGTGCTTTTAACAGCTGCATGACAGGAAGAAATTTAGCAGCTGAAGCTTTCCCTTTACCATTCATCTCAAGACCAGGAGAAATGTTTTACCTGCTGAATTTTTAGCTTGCCCTGTAGTTTTTTAATGACCCAAGAGTCCCGCTGGACAAAAAAGCTAGTAACTCTTTTATAGATTATGCTTAGTTCTGAGTTTAATCGAAATTATGACTCCTGTCATTATTTCCATGCAAATTATTTTTATTTATTTATTTTGGCTCAACACCAGATGCAGGACCTCCACTCCCAGTCCAAGGGAAAGGGGCTTGCTGATAGTAGTTGGTGAACTCCTATGAACTTTGTACATCAGGTATGGATAAGAGAAGCATCCTCTCCAATTCGCTCTTAAGATTGCTACAAGCTACACTTTTGATGCCCATCAATTTTCTTTTCATTATATTTTTTTCCCTGCCCCCTTCTTTCTTCCTGGATTTTTTTTTTCTTTTTTTTCATTTTTTTCTTCTTCTTCTTCTTTTTTTCTGGTGAAATCAAAAGCCTGCTCATTTTATGACATTTCACTGGGCCCTAATAAAGATTAGGGCCCATTACAGCTGATTTGAAACAGAATGAAAAATTGCTTTTGCCAACATTTCTTTTGGGAAGGGCAGAAACTTGTAAAACTATAATAGTCTGTAATACTAATTCCCCAGTGAGCTGACTTCACTTGGGTTTCCTAGGTATTAACAGAAATTATCCTTTGACTAGCCTCCCCTCCTTATTCCATCAACATATGCCAGTTGGGTGCTAACCTGTGGCCTTCCAGATTTCCTGGACTACATTTCCCATCATTCCTTGACCCCTGGCCATGCTGGCTACGGAGTTGTTGAGAGAGGGAATCCATCAATGTTTGGAGGGCCACTGGCTCCCCATCCCTGCTTTATAAAGTCAGCTTGAAAATACTGGGAGGAATAAGGAAGGAACGAATAAATACCTGGACAGTCCATGCAAATTCAAGCCAGAAAGACTACAGGAAGTTTGCACAAAGATGCTGGTGGATTTAACAGTACCACTGACTATTATATTTGCTAGCCCAGTGAAGGCAATAAACCCCACCGCTTTTAATGAAGATGAATTGCAACCCATATTACTTATTGAGTTTAAAAGCCAGTTTAGTTTAGTCCAACAACTGCTGTGTTTGAAACTCAGGGCACAGATGATGGGGAGAAGGAGGGGATATGAAGACCCTGGTGGAGTTGTTGGCACCCGTTATAAACATATTTATTCACTCACTGAGGCTTTCAGCTAAATGGTTATTGTTGGAGATGAGCCCTGCCCTTGCTGAACGTGCTGCTGTTGTTCTTTAAAGGTCATATTCATTTTATAGATAATGAGGTTTTATTATGTTTTGTGAGTTATGTTATGCCCCACCCTTGTATTGGATTTAATGAAGAGGGGACTAGCAGAGCCTCAAATAAATAAAATGAAAGAGTTAATCTAGCCTAATAGAACATTAAAAGTTCATAAGGAGATATCTGTGATCAATGCATAGAATTTAGGCTAGTGTCAAAGTGAATTTTTGTTTCTCCCTATGTATGATGGGAGGAATTTTAGCTTCTTAGCACAGCTAAAGATTCTTGACTTACATGGAAATGATTGTTCTGGAGCAGCAGGACCGTTCTATAAATACCTTGGATTTATATCTTGAGCCACCCTGTGATGTTTTCATCCATTCTGTAATATTTGATGCTACTGTCCCTACAGAAATGTAGGAGGTGTTTCCCCCCTGCTTAGCAATATCAGCTCTCATCATCATATAAATAGGCATTTTGTCTGTATGTCTAAAGTGCAGGGCTGGATTAACCATGATTCCTAGTGCACTGCACTCTAGTCCTGTCTAATGCCACAAGGAAGCAATCTGCATAGTCTCAACTATACAAGGGGCTTAATTGGAGCCCTGGGTGAGGAGCACAATATACATACTTTGATGCTTTCATAATTACACTACAGCAGTGGTCTTATTTTGGAACGATTTCTTTTTTATTGTCAGACTATTCATTGGATGTATAGATGGACATAATAATAATAATAATAATAATAATAATAATAATAATAATAATAATTCCCCCTGCCCATCTGGCTGGGTTTCGCCAGCCACTTTGGGTGGCTCCCAACAGGATATTAAAAACACGATAAAACTTCACACATTAAAAACTTCCCTAAACAGGGCTGCCTTCAGATGTCTTCTAAAAGTCAGATAGTTGTCTATTTCCTTGACATCTGATAGGAGGGCACCACTACCGAGAAGGCCCTCTGCCTGGTTCCCTGTAACCTCACTTCTTTCACTGAGGGAAGCACCAGAAGGCTCTCAGAGCTGGACCTCAATGTCCGGGCTGAACGATAGGGGTGGAGATGCTCCTCCAGGTATACTTCAGGTTTAAAGATTCATTTGAAGGTCTGCTTATACATGTGGAAGGACCATAGTTCAATGGTAGAGCATCTGCTTTGCATGCACCAAGCCCCAGGTTCAATCCCCAGCATCTCTAGGTCAGGCTGGGTATGTTCCCTGCCTGAAACCCCAGAGAGCTACTGCCAGTACGATTAGATAATTCTGAGCCAGATGGGCCAAGGGTCTGACTCAGTGTTATGATGCATGGCGTACTCTATACATCAGTTGTACGCCCCTGTCAGCTGTATTCCAACCTTCAGTTTAATCAGTAGTGCCATTAAAGAAGGACAATGGAGCAGCGGTCCAGGGCCCCATCACAGCAGGACTGGCTTAATAAATTTTAAAGCAAGGCTGCAGTCTCCCCACTTACACAGGGGTTACATCAGGCTTCCTCAACCTCGGCCCTCCAGATGTTTTTGGCCTACAACTCCCATGATCCCTAGCTAGCAGGACCAGTGGTCAGGGATGATGGGAACTGTAGTCTCAAAACATCTGGAGGGCCGAGGTTGAGGAAGCCTGGGTTACATTCTGCACGTTAGTGAAATTGCACCATCTAAACTCCCTTTGGGACGCGGGTGGTGCTGTGGGTTAAACCACAGAGCCTAGGATTTGCTGATCAGAAGGTCGGCGGTTCGAATCCCCGCAACGGGGTGAGCTCCCGTTGCTCGGTCCCTGCTCCTGCCAACCAAGCAGTTTGAAAGCACATCAAAGTGCAAGTAGATAAGTAGGTGCCGCTCCAGCGGGAAGGTAAACAGCGTTTCTGTGCACTCCTCTGATTTCACCAGAAGCGGCTTAGTCATGCTGGCCACATGACCCGGAAGCTGTATGCTGGCTCCCTCAGCCAATAAAGCGAGATGAGCGCCGCAACCCCAGAGTCGGCCATGACAGGACCTAATGGTCAGGGGTTCCTTTACCTTTAAACTCCCTTTAAATGCCCTCTCTGCCACTCTTTCTTCAATTCATACCAAAAGTACCTTATTAGAAAATATCCCCAACTAGAATTGAAGTTCTGGGGTCGGCTGGAGACTGGGGGATGCGCAGGGAAGCAGCCGCTGTTTCTCAACTACCCTGCAAATCTGCTTTCAGGCAGAGAGGCTGAGCAGCGTCAACAAGGTCCTGCTGCACCTCAGGTCTCCACCAATGTCCCCTTTGGGCTCTGGGCTGACCTACGAGCCACAAGGACTCTCCAGCAACCTCACACCATTTCTGGGTTTGAGTTTTTCAATTATTTCCCAGCACCGCACATATATGCAGTCAAGCACAATTCGATCACGTATAAGGCGGGTGGGAATGCCTGTATAGACTTAGCAGTGTGAGTAAATCCCATTGAGATCAATGCGGCTTACATCTGAGTAGTCATAAGTATGGGTTGCTCTGTAACTTTCTCATAATGAGAGCTTTGGAACACCTGGCAATATATCGCTTCTCAGCTTCCTGGCTAGATTTTACTCTGCTTCTGTCATTTAAAATCCCAGCGCTGAAGAGGTCACTGGGCATTTGATCATTAAAGTTAGGAAATGTTAATTACTCCCTCTCAAAACCACATGACCTTTCAGAGGTACTCCCAGTGATGGGTGCTGAGCAAAGGCTTGGAATAATGAGAAACCGTGCCAGTCCCAAGAGACCAGCAGCTCAGCAATTTGAGCTACACAGTCGTCTCACAATCACACTCTCTTAATTGTGCAAAGCACACATTTGTACTCCAGACAAATAAATAAGTATAATACGCTGGCCCGATAAACAGGTGACAAAATAAGAACTCACCCACAATAAATTATATTACAGTTTATTTATTTAGATACTGCAATGTCACCCTTCTAGTGCCTATGTGCTTCTAACAATTTAACATTACGATCTCATATAAGTGCAATCAGAATCAATTGAAATTCCAACAATAAATATACATTTGAAAATACAGTGGTACCTCAGGTTAAGTACTTAATTCATTCCAGAGGTCCATTCTTAACCTGAAACTGTTCTTAACCTGAAGCAACACTTTAGCTAATGGGGTCTCCTGCTGCTGCTGTGCCACCGGAGCCCGATTTCTGTTCTTATCCTGAAGCAAAGTTCTTAACCTGAAGCACTATTTCAGGGTTAGCGGAGTGTGTAACCTGAAGCGTATGTAACCCGAGGTACCACTGTATAGCAAAAGTGGTGACCCACACAAAACGGCTATCTAATGAATAATATTAAAACCAGTTCAACAAACATTCTTGTAAGGAAAAATAAAATATGTGTTAGCAACTCTTTCCGAGGAGAGACATTCTGGCACTGAACTAAGAACTCTTTGTTTACAAGTGGTTTGGAAAATCCCAGGCAAAGGACTGTACAATGCAAAACAACAAATGCTTATCTGTAAATCTGAGACTGTCCCTGGAAAATAGGGACATTTGGAGGTTCTGTGGTAATGGTCAGGTAAGGGTCTTTGGGAGGAATTGCTTGGGTTGTTTTTGTTTTCGTTACGTTTTGTACAAATTTCAGATTGGGAAATGTTTGAGGGATGGGATTCTGCCAGTCAATGGAGATCTGATCAGGGACATATATTTGACTTTTATTACAATTATTTATATCCTGACTTTTCATGATACAAATCCTTCTAAGGTGGTTTACAGGTAGCTCTAAATTACAAATCTTAAAAATACAATAAACAATATTCACATGTTAAAAGTCACCAGGATCCTTTCCACAAAGCAGCTGATGACAGTTCATCCTGGGGGCAGGAAAAGTCCAACTTGGATATAAGCTGAATAGGGCTTACATTTAGTAATTAAAAACTAACATGTTAATATTACATACTGTACAAATATCTGAAAAGTTTGTCCAGTACGCAAAAGTAATTGAACTGAAATATTTGTTTAGGAGAGAATTGCGATAAAGTTCAAATCTCTTAATGCGGTTTAAATGTTATATTTCAAGAAACCCAAAACTTCATTTGGAAGTTATTTTGACTGGGATACTTGTAAATATCTTAAGAAAACTCAGCTTAAGAGCATGCACTTCTCACATATCGTTATTTGGATCTTAAGAAGAACTGAAAGCACTAAAAACAGTTATTGAGCATTCATCCTGATTTGTATGTCCCAGTGGAGATATTATGAAAACGGGATAAAGTGTGAGTGTAGCCATGTTCAAGCATTCCATTCACACAGTGGCCAACCGGATGCATATGGGAAGTCCACAATTAGGACAGCCGGAATTCTCCCACTCCTGTTCCCCTGGCTGTTGCCTCTGCAGCCTGCCTCTGATACTGGAAATAGCATAATAGCCATCACGATCATCCATGAATCTCCTTTCAGAGTTGTCTGAGTGGATGGCTATCACTCCAGTTCTGTGTTTGTGGATTCCATGGTTTAACCCTGTGTTGTGGGAAGAACAACTTCATTTTGTCTGTCCTGAATCTCCCATAATTTAGCTTCATTGGAGGATCCCTGGTTCTACTATTAGGAGAGTTGGAGAAAAACTGATGAGCCCAACGGGGGACTTCGAATGAAAATATTGCAATAAATAAACTGGATTGTGTACCGCCACCCAACACACAACCTAAAGCAGGTCGCTCCAGTGGCCTAATCATGTTCATTGTGTCTTTTCTTTTCTTTTCTTTTCTTTTCTTTTCTTTTCTTTTCTTTTCTTTTCTTTTCTTAAGAAATTGTTATTTGTTAGAAGAGAGAGATGGAGTCTGCAACTCAGGCAAAGAAAGAGAAGCATAGGAAAGTGATAGGCAGAAAGGGCACGTGAAGAGAAGAAAATTAAAAGTGAATCCCATGTTCCCTGTTTAGGGAAGTTTTTAATGTTTGCTGTATTTTTAATATTTTGTTGGAAGCTGCCCAGAGTGGCTGGGGAAACCCAGCCAGATGGGCGGGGTATAAATAAAATTATTATTATTATTATTATTATTATTATTATTATTATTATTATTACTATTATTACTGAAAAGATTGAAGTGTTCTGCTGTATAACATAGCCTGTTTTGCAGCTGTTTTGCTCTTGACCTTTTACACCTAGGGAAGTAAAAAAAGCAAAGCAGGCTCCGTGCGCATGGGAAAAAGAGACACATCTTGTACTTCCTCTAATTTTCCACCTGCGCATCTAATCTGAAGGCAGTGGGGAGGGCGGGGAGCATGAAGTCAGTGTCAGCAGTGTCAGTGCAAAGGGGACAGATTGCACAAAATCAGCAAAGTGCAGGTTATTCATAAATGTGATGCTCTTGGGTTTTCCTTTAAAGCCAAAGGGGTCGATTTCGGCTAAACTCGCCGACTAAACTGCGTTTAGGGGGCTCCGGAAAAGGGCTGCATCTCGCAGGAGTTGGGTAGGAACAGTGGAAAACTCCGGTCAGGGATTTTTCCACAGCAACTTGGCATTAAGTATGCGTTTTCTAAGAGAGAGAGAGAGAGAGAGAGAGAGAACGAGAGAGAGCAAGTGAGAGTGTGAAATTCGTCATGGTTCAGAATTAATCCCAGCAGCTTGAAATAGAAGAGTCATCATCTGTGTTCATGGTGAGGTTGCTCCCCACTGGAAAATGATACAGCAGGCTAAAAATTCCACTCTGCTGCCAGCTTTGTTGAAGGCAGCTTGCTAATGTTTTTCTCAAGTTGTTAATTACTCAGATTCGTGTTACAGAGAGAGAGAGGAATAAGTCGTCTCTGGGAGAGAGAAAAAAGATGAATATTAAACCCCATGCTCAATTCTGGCTCCAGGGTGCTGGGGCTCTTGTCTCCCCACTGCGACGCTAGAATTGGGCTGCCTCTACTCTGTCACATGCAAGATATTAGGTCCCAAAGGATCTAATATTACAACACTGGAATGAAGCATTTAAGCATAGTCTGCATTACTGATCGGGGCCAGGAATTTCGGGTGCTGCTTCCACCTCGTTCTCTGTTTCTCTTACCTTTGACTAGAAGCGGAGAGATTTTATTCAGTTTTCATTTAAAGGTGAACCTACCCAAATTGCAATTTGCAAAACAACAGACAAACTGAAACACAGTAGTCATCTTTTGAAATGGGCCCGTCTCCAAAGTTTGCAATGCAGTTCTTCTCCAGCCAAGTAACGTGCTCAAAAATGCATATACTAGGGGGAAGTATGCATATATGAGTGAAAATAGCTCACCAAGTTGTGTTACATTAGGGGAAATTGCTTTACTATATAGTGCAGAATTACGTACAAGCAGGTATATGTTAGGAGAAATTTGCACTGAAAGGCTGATGAGGCCTTTGGAAAAGAAATGCAGCCTGATGTTGAAATGTGGAGAACTGGACTTCAGACTGGAAAAGTGAGAACCTGAGAAACCCAAATGGACAGATTGGTCCATTCCTACCTTTGACACACGATATCTGGTGTGATTTGCATCGTCGTGATTGCTCTGTTCCTTGATATTTTGAGAGATGCAATCTAGATGACGGTAGAGAAAAGGGAGATCCTTTCTGCTGCTTCTGGGGAAAATCTCAGTCAAGCTATACATAGACAGAGAACTAGCCTGGTTGAGAATGGCTGCACTTCTCCCTGGCTAACAACAGCCTCCCATTTGCCAGCCATGAGAAAATCATGGCTCTCTTTCTCGCCATCGTTCCCCTCCCTTATTCCCCGACCTCATTGTGCCTCACACTAGGATGCTACGAGGAATGGAGGAGTCAGCTTATCAGCCCCAGCTGGAGCGGCAACCTCATGCCAAGGAACTGAGAAAGCAGAAGGGAGCTCTAATAATTCCACACTGGGGAAGCTACACAGGCATTTAAAACAAAAAAAGGATGCTGTTTTATAATCTGTTGGGAATCATATGAATTGAGGCGGCTCATGCAAACTGCTTGAACTTGGAGGTCTGATTGACTCATGATTCTGTTTTCTTTGGCTGTCCATCAATTACATTCTAATAGAGAGCTAGCTACCTGTGACTACACAAGAGTTGTCGACAGGCTCTCACAGCATCAGTTTGTCAGCTCCAGAAGCTGCAAGAACCTCCAAAACAGGGATGGGGAACTTGAGGCCTTCCAGATGTTGTTGGGCTCCCATCAGTCCCAGACAGCATGGCCAGTGGTCAGGGATGAAGGGAGCTGTTGTCCAACAACATCTGGGAAGTGACAGGTCCCCTATCCCTGTTAAGGGAAAGAAGGATTTCAGGTGTTGCTTCTCTCACCTCTCCCAACTCTGGCAGAATTTTCTCAGCTATCCATCCATTCAATGTGTATTGAATGAGCCCAGGTACCCTGTTCCTATAATGTTGACTCTTCCATTGGAGTGGGGGAGAGCCTCGGGTTTAGGAGGTGTTGCAACCAAGTTTAAAAATTTGGAATTTTGAAGCAATGGTAAGGTGTGCCTAAAATACATTTAGCTTTCTAGTTCTTTGTGTAAACATGACCTACAGAGAAGTGAGCCTGGCATCTTTAGGTTAGATCCTCTTCTGTCTTCCCCAAGGGGCAGGTGTAAGCTTGAAATGCTACAGATAAGAGCAGGCAAAACTTGAACAGAAAGGGGTAACAACCTAAAAGAAAAGAATGCTGCTGTCCAAGGAAAATCAGGGTTGACTTGACCATTTGTTATGCTACCTGGGACTAATGGGAGTTGGATGTCAGCAACATCTGGAGTCCCCATCCCTGAATTAAAGGAAATGAATCTCTGGATATAACACAAAGGTAATTCATCACTTAACGGTGCCTACTCAAATAACTGAAAGAAAGGAATTGTACTAATCTCTAAGTCCTACTCATTATTGAAAAAGCAAAATATGGGTGTAATATATGCAATACACATCTGATTCTTCCTCACACAGGCACACACTTGGGTTAATCCTTCCCTATAGGAAACACTGGGACTTCACAAGAGCATTCAAGGCTGGGATTCCAGCCTTGTTATGTTTGATTTCCATTAAAATTTAAATAAGCATGTTTGTCTAGTGTGTTCATTCACAGAATTTTAAATTCACTCTGTACGTGCGTTCACATTGGACTCTGAATTTGGGCGTCACTTTCACCCAAATAAGGGAAACAACTTACTTTCGGTATTGTACAGATGTTATATTGCAGGTCTCGGTTTAGGATGGGCAAACGTAAAAACGCAGTTGTGGAAATGTCATTTTGCAGTTGTGAGTCTCCATCTTCAGCACTTGAATTCCATGAAAAACTGAATCTGTAGTTTAAATTTCAGAGGACTGTAGCTGCACATTAGTTCATTCCGTAGTATCAATTTCTCATCCTCACTGAAGTCTTGATAGTATTTTGTATGCATACTTTTCTCACAGTTGCACTGCCTCATGGTGGGGGGGGGTTGTTTTTGTTGTTTAAAATCTGCATATGGTGCATCTTGTGCATCATATTTCAGGGAACGGCAGTAGCAGAAGGTCCCAGGTTCCAATCTCTAGCATCACCAGATAGGACTGGGAAATATTTCCTGTAAGAAATCTAGGATAGCCTGTAGTCAGTACTGGACAAAGGTTCTTGTCAGGGAACTGCCATCGGAGCCAGGAGTGGAGGTAAGGCTCTCCAGCGATGCCGGAGAAGGACCCAGCAGGGAGAGAGGGAACTCATCCACCGAGGAAGGAAATCAGCGTGACACCAGGAAGAAAGGGGAGCAGGGGAGGGCTTCGGAGAGATGTCTCCAGGACTCTTCCACAGAAACTAGCGGGGAGAGCACAGGTCCTCCGCTGGCCACGCCCACCCTGCGCAGAAGACTTCCGCGCAGGGAGGCTAGGCAGAGACTTGGCGTCAAAGAACTTTTATGCTGGAAGAAGTTCAGGAAACGCCCACTGACGGATTCTGCCAGTGACTGACACAGCCGCGGAGTAAGGGCTGTGCAGCCAGGGAAAGGTATAACCAGGCAACTTTGCCAAGAGTAGAGGCAACTTACGCACGAGCAACCCCAATTCCCATTACAGTTCTGAATTGGTATAATCTATGCTTATACATGTTTATATCTATATATAGTATATTGTTGTGTTTGATCAGAAGAATGGCGACAGTTTGGCATTCAATATCTAAAGTAGCATAAGAAAATAGGTGATTGAATTTTAATACAGTGCGGTGCAAAAGGTCTGAAATTTTGTGTGAATGCACGTTATTTGCAAGAGTACAGCATATTGGTTCGTGTAAGCACAATGCCTAAATAAATTTTGTTGAAAAGATGTGCATTTTGGAAGGGCTGGGAGAAATTTCATGTCAACTTTACAAGTGCAGAGCCACAATCTTCAGTCTGAAATCTATAATAAATATTATTTATAAAGTGCCCTGGGGAGCCCAGAGCACTCCACATACATTATCTGACTGTAATTCTTACAACGATCCAGTAAGGTAGACAAATATTGTTCCCATGCTGCAAATAGACTGAGAGCGAGAGGCTTGTCTAAGGTCATCTAGTAGCTTCCTGGATTTCCCAGTCCTGAACATTTTACTAGCGAGCCTTTTTATGGAATTAGATATATTGCTTCCATGCACTCACTCATGCTAGTCCTCCTCCACCAGACTGAAAGAATCCATTTCAGAACCAGCGACTACACAAGCCTTCACAGCTGGATGCCAGCTTCCTGTGGGAAGCAAGAGAGGGATGATTTGCCCCTGTCTAAAACAACCTTTCCTTTCCTTCCAGTCACATGCTGTTATATCACCAAACAGGGATCAGTTTAGAAGAGGTGGTCCCCGTTTACTGCTTGCTGTCCCTTATAAACCCCTGCCTCGATTGTGCACCGTTTTTTTTCTTTTCTTTTTTTATTAAATCATTTTTATTAAGTTTTCCATTTTAGCAATCCAATCAAATATTCCAAATTATACATATACATATCAAATAATCCAAATATTCTGCCAAATTATAATTTTTTTATTGGGACTTCCCATGCTCCAAGTTCGGGGGGTGAGGCTCTGATCATCTCATATCTCTACTGCTTTTCATAGTCATTTCCAATAGTTCATTTAAATCTTCCTGTTGTTAACCTCCTACTTTCACAGCCTCTGAGTTGTTCCCACAAGCGAGTTGAAGTAAACAATGATATGTTTCTGTGTGATTTTTATGACTGTGCACCATTTGTCATTTGTGGGGGAAGTCTTGCTAAACCATTGTTACTGTGAGTTGCTGAGGTTCTTGTCAGGGTCGAGCTTTTCCTTCCTCAGGACCTCTGGAAGTTAAAATCCCTGAGTGGAAGAAAATAGATGCACCAATTTCTTTCCCTAGCACACATGTCTGCATGTGACTGCTTGCCCATGAACATTCAGGCACTCTGCCTCCCATCTCTCCCACGACAACTGTTGAGGTATATTTTTAACTGTTGAGAGGAACATGGGGCAAACACCTGACTGGCCTTTAGAGCAGTGCCAAGAAGAAAAGGAGGGGAAGGCAGCGGGGAAACTCCAGCTGCACCGAAATACAACTGCAACAGAGCACTTTGGGAATACACAGGGCTTTGTTTTACAGTGCCTCTGATGTAGACCTTGCTGTGATGCATCTACAGTACTGGTTTTCAAACAGAGAAAGGGCCATGGTTCAGTAAGAGTGCACCTGCTTCGCATGCAGAATGTCCCAGGTCTGTTAAAAACCCCAGCGTCTGTTAAAAAGGTTAAATGAAAAAGGCCTCCTACATTCTGAGTGTTAGGCCACATGCTCTGCCTGCCGAACATCCCAGGTCCCATCCCTGGCAGTCTGGAAAACCCTGGGAGGATGCCACCAGTGCCAAGGTTGGGAGATTCAGAAAGGACTTCTTCACATACCGCGAAGTTAAACTATGACTGTAAAAGAGTATTGGATAATTTGATGGAGGCTGCAATGTTTCTAAATGTTGCTGGAAACCACAGGAGGGGAGGGTACTGTGTTCAAATCCTGCTTGCTGGTTTCCCACAGGCATCCAGTTGGCCACCGTAGGAACAGGATGGTGGACTAGATGGGCCTGATCCAGCAGACTCTTCTCATGCTACGATTCTTCCAACCTGGAGTCCTCCAGGTGTTTTTGTCTACAGCTCTCCAGCCATCATGGCCAATTTTTAGTGGTGATGGAAGGTGAAGTCCAAAAGATCTGGAAAGCACCAGGTTGTGGCTGACAGGTGTAGATGCTGAGTTAGATGGAACGATGGTTTGGCTCAGTGTTAATCAACCCCCTGTGTTTATAAATTGCACCCTAGGGAACACTGGAGTTCATTGGGAGCTTATTTGGGGTTCCTAAATGAGGAAATCAGCGAGAGCAGAGAAGTGTACCAGAAAAAAATCAGCTTGCCCCCATTTTATACACCACTGCCAATCTTGAGTCCTGGTCTGCGGGAAAGGTGGGTTTTAACAGTGCTATTTTTCTGGGGAAAGAGGTGCTGGGACTCCCCATGAATGTCTCCCTTGTTCTCTTATAATGGCAATGGTGCCCCCCTGAGAGGTGCTGGAACTGAGTCCTGGCTGGGGGGAAAGCCCTGGATATAAACAAATAAATAATCTTCCTAGGGATGGGGACCCTCAAACCCAGGTGGCCAGTGTACCCCATCAGACCACTCTTTCTGGGTCTTGGGGCTCTCCCCAGGACATACCCCTTCTTAAGCCACACCCCTCACCAGCTGTGCTTTGAATGTTTTTGCCTGGCTGGAATTTGTCCTTGAACTCTGATCATGCTTCTTTCTTGCCTGGATAGAGGGGAGGGGGTGAGAGTAAAGAAAATAGCTTCCTGTACAAAGATGAAATCCCCATTCATTTCTCTGCCTCTTTTGCCTCTGGCTTTGCCCTTCTCTGGCATGTGGCCCCTGGAAAGTTGCCCAGAATGGAATGTGGCCCTCAGACTGAGAAGGGCTTCCTCCAAAACGATTCTTCAAAAGTGTGGATCTCTGACAAAAATATAAGAGCTTCTTCAAAGTTCACTTGGTGAACACTACACTATACTTTTAAAGTACATTCAACAATATGGCTTCCCCGCAAGAATCCTGTGAACTGTAGTTTGTTATGGGTTCTGGGAATTGCAGCTATGTGAGGGTGAACTATAGTTCCCATGTTTCTTGCGGGGAAGCAACATATATGATCTGGGTGCGAACACAGCTGCAAAGTGAAAGTAAAGAGCAGAGTAGGTATCAGATTGTAAACCACTTTAAACTTTTTAAATGATATTGTGGCCTATAAATATTTCCATAAATAGATCCTTCAGCAAAATGAAATAAACAGCTCAGGCGTTGGTATGAGAATGGGAATTTTAACAGTTGAACACAGTCAAGTTTATTTATAAGTCCCTCTATGGCAATTTCTGCATTCAAAATTGGTTTGCCACAACAGCAGCATCAGATGGAAGCTCATTGCCAAATTTATTGGTTTGTTTGTTTATAAACCACATTGCAACAAAAATAGGAAGCTGGGGGGTTTTTGGACTGAGTCAGACCATTGGTTCATCTAACACAGTATTTCCAATACTAATCAGCAGCAGCTCTCCAGGGTGCCAGACAGGAGTCTCTCCCAGTGCGACCAAGACATGGTGTGGCTTGAACCCAGTGTCTTCTGTGTATGTACCACAACATTGCTATTGTCTTTTCTGGGGGGGGGGATTACTGGGGGTGGTAGAATAAAATACAAAACATTACAGACTAAAGACAATAAAGCCCGTTCCACAGTTCTACAGTTATAGAATGAGAAGTTCATAAAATGCCTGGGTCACATTTCAGGGAAAGCATTAGTTGTCATTCCATAAAATTACTTGGTGAGGCTTCGGGGAAAGACACAGCAGCGAATTGATAGAATCAGGCATTTCCAGTTGCTATACCATTTGTGAGTAAGATATAATAGTTATTGTCTAGCTTCCTGACTCGTGTGCCTGATAAGCCTTTTTTAGGAAAATCATTAAGACTTAAAACCACAGACTACAGTGGTACCTCTGGTTGCGAACAGGATCCGTTCCGGAGGCCTGTTTGCAACATGAAAAGAGCACAACCTGCAGCGGCGCGTCTGCACACAGGCTGGTTGCGATTTGCTGCTTCTGCACATGACGTCATTTTGCGCTTCTGCGCATGCGTGAGCAGGGAACCCTGGAAGTAACCCTTTCCGGTAATTGTGGGTCACCGCAGGACATAACCTGAAGCAAACATAACATGAGGTATGACTGTATTTAAATAACCAATACAATATTCAGTTCATTGTGCTAGAACAAGGGTTGTCAATATTTTTGGGGGGAGTGAGCACATTTGGGGATTTGAGAGTGCTGTGGGTGCCAGTCACCAAATGGCTGCCGTGGGGGTGCTGCACATCTCAAAATGGTTGCCATCGTGTGCGGCATAATGGCTTCAGTGTAAGAGAGGCTGAGACAGTGCAAACAAGAACTGAGCAGGAAGAGCTAACAGTCTCTGGTGTATTGAGGGTTTATGAGGCAATATTTACTTTATCAGGTGCTATAGGTTGTACTAGTGGCTGCACTGATGCCCGCAGGCACCCTGTTGGTGACTGGTGCGCTACAAAAACCAACAGCTCTCTGAGAACAGCACTAAATAGAGAGTCACAATTACAAGCAAGTCCCTATTTTCAACTGCAGGGTCTGGATTGGGCCAAGTGGCCCTGAGATGAACCAGCAAAACATTCCTGGGGTCTGGAATAGCGAGCCAGGCTGAAATAAATGTCTTCTTCAGGATCTCAGCACTGTACAAAAAAAAAAAATGCATGGAAAGTTCAGAGGAAAAAAATAAATTAAAAATCTGCCCCCAATGTGTTTGTGCTGGTTGTTTGCTCAGACTTTCCTGGGTGTGTGCGTGTGGTGGGTTTTTTTTTCTTCCTTTTTTCTGTGCGCTTGATGCTTGTTTACTTGTGCGCCAAGCAATGACGTTGAGAAAGTAATGCCACGCCGTATGGGTTTACTCAGATAAGGCAAATATTTAATCAGCGACAAAAAAGTGTTAATTGAATGGTGACCTCTTATCCCAAACAATGACAAGAATGTCTTCTTTAATAATTGAATAATTCTATTCTGCATCATTTGCTTTGGGGCTTTCCCAACGCTGCAAGCTGTATACCGATAGTGCCGCCAGCTCACGGAGGAGAATTTCTCGCTGTATATTTAGCTCGCCTCGGCAAGAGGCACATCTCGCCAGCAAGGCCGGTGGCAGCCAAAAGGAGCAGATGGCTTGCACAATGGACAAAACAAGCCTCAAAGCTGAGTCACGAGTGCCATATTGTGGGGACACAGTGGAAGTCAGAGGAATAAGAAGGGTGTTTTTCTTTAAGCAGCAATGTGCCACAAAAGTCGCCCTTTCAGTAAACGTGTAATGGCTTTGGTTTCCTGGAGGGCAAACATTCTTCTCTCTCTCTTCCAAGCATTTATATCCTGACTTCCCAACCAACATAAGTCTCTGAGGCAGCTTTGAATGAAAACCAAAAGCCAATCTCATCCTATGTCATGCAGCGGAGCCTTTTCCGCCTCTTCCTTCTCTTGCCTAGCTTTCTTTCTTTCTTTCTTTCTTTCTTTCTTTCTTTCTTTCTTTCTTTCTTTCTTTCTTAACAACCCTAATATTTTCCTGAGGCTGAACAATGTGCAACAGTACCAATTTCTGTGTTTGAATGCGACCATGGAAAGCTCATGACCGATTGCAGACTGGGGTTTATACCACCTGCTGACTAAGCCATATGGATTTCCTTGCTAAGATCTAGACCTTAAAACTGCAGAAATAGACTTGAAAACGTATAGGCAATATCTGATTAAATTTCAAAAGCCAGAATGGGTCTTCCGACCATTAGGGCCAAAATGTGTGTATTCTTCATAGTTCCTTTCTATCGCTCGCAAAAGCAGAACGAAGTACACTATGTAAATATATTCAAGTGACCCTCATTTACATGAGTTATGTACCGTATTTTTTGCACCATAACACTCACTTTTTTCCTCCTAAAAAGTAAGAGAAAATGTCTGTGCATGTTATGGAGGGAATGCCTACGGGTGGCATGCCTACGGATTTTCCTCCTCTAAAAACTATGTGTGTGTTATGGTCGGGTGCATGTTATAGAGCGAAAAATACGGTACATTACAGAATTTGGGTTGCCTTGATGCAGAATGTGAGAGCCAGTACAGTATGTTGGACTACGAATCTGGAAAATCCAGATTCAAATCTCTGCTAGGACATGAAGTTCACTGAATGACTTTGGGTCAATCGCCGTCTGTCAGCCTAAGCTCCCTCACAGGATTGTTGTGAGGATAAATTGTGGAAGAGGAAGAGCTCCTTGGAGGAAGAAAGTGATAAAATAAAACGCAAGCCCTCCGTTTAAGTTTCCAGGCCTGACCTTGGAGACTTGCATCAGCTTAAAACTAGTGTGGGAGTCAGCAAGACCTAATGGAGGACAAGTACTATTTAGGGGAATGTAGATAAGGCAGTAATATTTTATCCCTTATTAATTAATCTGGAATAGCTACCATTTTTCATAGTTCAGCGACTCAGGGTTGCTAATTCAGATTAGAATCTTCACTCCCCACAAATTAGGAACCCCTAATGGTGTGAAAAGGAGTTAGGTTCAAGGAATTTAACTGAAACTGCCTCCTGTACCGTAGATTCCTTTTCATTTCTCTACTCTCTCTTTCTTAACTCCTCTCTCAAAATAGTAAATGTAGCATCTGGATTCGTGATTATCATTTGACCTTGTTCACCGCTAGCATCTTTAACTAAGCTCTTAAAACTACAAGAGATGCTTGGCCCTCCAAACACAACAGATTTACTGTTTCAGTAAATGGAAGGACAAATGTGTTGCAACACATTCATTCAATAGGTTTTTATTTTCCATGAGTTTGCTGCTGGAGCAGCTTGAGTCAGATAGAAATGGTAATAAGGCAACTTTCTGGAGGTGGCCCTGCAAGCATGAGGCAAAAGGAGATGATCACCCAAGGAAGAAATTTGGGGTGAAGTAAAAGGGGGCAGCAAAGGGGGAAAGGAGAGAGTTATGACCCATGATGGAGCAAATTGTGTCCTCCATCATGGAGGGCATGTGTTGTGGTGAGATCACCATAAACTGCCTCCCTGTGGTGGGGCGGGACCGTTTGGATGGCCACAACACCCCATTGCTTGCCCCCGGTTGCTATGGTTGCCCTCAGTTGCTAGGGCAGAGATTTGACTAATTGGGATGGCTATGTTCTGAAATGCTTTTTTTTTTTTTTACTGGAGATGATGAGGGTTGAACTTGGGACCTTATGCAAGCAAAGCATTTGTTCTGCCACAGAGTTATGTGCATGCAAACCATCACTGTGCCCCCAGCAACAGGGGACATTTTTACAGATTTCTGGAACCATTACAGACCTTCCTGCAGTCCTGCACCAACCTGGTACTCTCCAGATGTTTTTGACTGCCCCTACATGAACCTACCCGGACCCTGTGTTCATCATCTGAGGCTCTTATTTGTGTGGCCCCTCCAGGGGGGCTGTGGAAGGTATCAATGCATGGCCGGGCCTTCTTAGTGGTGGCTCCTTGCCTGTGGAATGCTTTCCCCAGAGAGATGAGCCTGGCATTGTCAATATTTAGGTGCCAGGTGAAAACATTTTTATTTACCCATGCATTTTGCTCACAATTGGTGTTCATCTTTTAGTTGGATGTGTCCTTTGTATATTATGGCAGGATGAGCACTTTTAGTTTTTTATCTTTTGATGCATTTTAATTTGGTATTTGTACTTTAAAAAAATTGTAAGTCACTTTGAGACATTTTTTTTTTTGTAGTAAGTGACAAACAAAGATAAGTATAAATAATAGTTATTTATGACATTTCTAGCTTGCTTTTTCTCCCAAAGTAACACAGGGGCAAACAACACAATAACAAAACAATGCAGTTTAAAATGAAATGAAAAACGTATTTAAATCATTTAAGAACATCTAAAAACACTAATAGCATTTCAAAACGTTTAAACTTAAATCATATACCCTCAAAGCTAATGACTTCAAGGTTGCCAGAAACAGTATATTTCAGCCATCAAATGCCTGGGTGAACAGGAATGTTTTTTAAAAAAATCCCCCTGAATTTTAAAAAGAGGGTAGATAGATACACCTATCAGGGAGAGCATTCTACAAATGGGGAGTCACCACCAAGAAGACCCTGTCACGGTCAACGCCAACCAGGCTGCACCCAGATTATACATGGCATCTATAATGCAGCTGTTTGTGGGACAGACGTCTTCTTTATTCTCATCCGCAGAGTTCTGTGATGTCTTCAGAGTTGGAAGTGCAGCAGAAGCCTGTGATGGGCACCGTGTGTTTTAAGTTCCTCTCTTTCCATCTCTCTGTCTGTCTCTAGGATATGCTGCAGAATTCTCCTAACTCAATGACTGCAGTATCCGGCAACCCCCAAGGAATCGTGGTGCCCGCATCAGCACTGCAGCAGGGGAACATCTCCATGACAACAGTCAACTCACAAGTTGTGTCAGGTGGGAGGCGTGGAGCGTACGTCTGACCATGTTAGTCGCGTCTTTTGCATGCTTGGTATTTTTAAACTCCCTCAGATAGTTAGCTCTGAATTGTGCATAATCGTGAGGAAAACCTGGGGAAACTGGCTGCGTAAAAAAAAAAAAACCACCTCTCATTGCACTCTCCATTCCCCTCTTAAAAGCCACTGTCATTCACCCACAGACCCACTCTGATATCTCACATAAATACAGAACTTCTAACACACAAATCACTCAACATGTACATTGTTAGGCTTTTTTGTAATATTTCAAGGGGTTTTGAAGCCCTAAACAGCCTCAGCCCGTTTACCTGAAGGAGCGTCTCCACCCCCATCGTTCAGCCCGGACACTGAGGTCCAGCTTCAAGGGCCTTCTGGTGGTTCCATCATTGCAAGAAGCCAAGCTACAGGGAACCAGACAGAGGGCCTCCTCAGTAATGGTGCCTGCCCTGTGGAACACCCTCCCATCAGATGTCAAGGAAATAAACAACTATCTGACTTTTAGAAGGCATCTGAAGGCAGCCCTGTTTAGGGAAGTTTTTAATGTTTGATGTTTTATCGTGTTTTTAATATTCTATTGGGAGCTGCCCAGAGTGACTGGAGAAACCCAGCCAGATGCTGTATAAATAAATTATTATTGCTACTACTACTACTACTACTACTACTACTACTACTACTACTTTCAGCCATACATCTGGAGTTAAGGATTGCATCATTGGAGACTGTCATCTGGAAGCGGGTCTTTGACTATTGGCTGTCCAGCTGGCATAGGCTTCCCGACCATTACCTCTTTCAGTGCCTTTGGCGGGATGACTTTGTTAATCTGTGGGTAGGAAAAATCCATGCCAAACTTCTGAGCATCGGAATTTCCCCAGCGGACTCCTTAAAGATGAACCTACACTCAGCCAAAAGCCTTATCGAGCAAAGATTAGCAGACATTGAAAATCAACACAACCTCTCCAGGGGAGGAGGTGTCTGCTCTCCCAGGTATTACGGAATAACCCCACCACTTGGCCTTCCATCATACATGTCATCACTTTCAACTGTACCACACCGACTTGCATTTATTCGTGCAAGGTTCAATGTTTTTCCATCGAACCTGCTGAGCCACAGATTTTCCAAGGGTTTGGTGTCTCCGCTATGCGAGTGTGACGGGAAAACAGTTGGATCTCTTCCACATATAATGTTCAACTGTCCCTTACATAGCATAGCCAGGACTAAATTCCTGGGTCCTGCCTTACTGCGCTTGGTTGGCAGGCCTGTTGAGTCACATGCCACACTGCTTTTGCAGGATACAGATCCTTCTGTAACTCTGCAGGTGGCGAGATTCCTGAATGCGGTTATCTCACACACAAAAACCACCAAACAACAACAACAGTTATGATGAGAGTGTATGACGGATCTCGTCTCCAGTTCTCCTTTTTCTGTGAACCGTCCCTTGGATCTTTCCAGGCCCCAAGCTGTTATTTGTCACTCCTCAATGTCCTACCCTTGCATCGTGGTGTTCCTCTTCTGTTGTTAGATGTATTGGTTTTTATGCTTCTGTACTACTACTTTCTGTCTGTCAGTGGAGGGCCACAGCTCAGTGGTAGAGCATCTGCTTTGCATGCAGAACGTCCCAGGTTCAATGCCTGGCTTTTCCATAGAGGGCAGAGAGGTACTCCCTGCCCAAAACACTGGAGACCTACTGCCAGTCAGTGTAGACAGTAGTGAGTTAGATGGACCAACAGTCCTAGTAAAGATTCCCAGATAATGGTCTCGTCTGGTCTCCTCCCACCATTTCTTGAGGATGCCGGCACGTCTGTTAGAACCATGCCTCTATGAAACCCCTGAATTCCATATGCACCCAAGTGTTATGATGAAAGAAGTGAGCAAACAGGTAGAATGTCTTGCGGTGGCAAACCAGACCCTGCCCACTGTCGGTGGCTGGCATCCTTGTAGAGCTGTGCCTGCTCTCCCCCCTCTCCTCCCACCCCACTATTTAAATTTTTTCCACAGCACCCTAAAGCAACACTAAGGTACTTTGTGGGACTGTGGGAAGTTTAAAATGGCTTCCCAGTCCCAGAGTCCTTGCCGATTACCAAGGGAGGGAGGGTTTAGAAGGTTGGTGCAGTGGAGGTGCAGTGGCAGGAATGGTGGTTTGGCTCTGCCACTGCACCCATGCCACACCAGCCTCCCTGCTGCCTTGCCCCTCTCCCTCCTGGTAACCCACAGTGACCCCAGAATTTGGAAACCAGTTAAGAAGTATTACCCTGCCCCTGTGGTCTGATAGGTATCAGGCAGCATTCTAGGGCCTGGAAATGGCTCTGATTCAAATCAAGTCAACGTGTGGGATGGGATCATTCCCACTGGCCCCTCCATTTCCTATTTCCCTGCAATAAGAGAGAGTACAGATTGCAGAGAGAATCCAGTTTGCACATGGATAGACCCTGTGCAGGCTCTGTTTGTGCTTCCCCCTCCCTTGTCCACACATTGACTTTACCTGAATTGCCATTTGAATAGGGCTAGGAACTCATGAGCAATTGTCATTCAAGCAGCATTCTCTTGTCAGGAAAGTGACACAGGGGCCTCACTTTCGATTCTTGCTATGTTCCTTCCCGGCATGAAAATGGTGGATCGGGATCGGGATCAGGTCTTTTGCTTTGTAATTGAGACCAAATCAGATTTACACACACTCTCTCTTCCTGCTGAAATGTCACAGCATTCCTGTATCTGCAGCAGATTATTCTTCCCAGTCCCATCTCATCCCATCACACCTAGTTTGGTGGCAGAGCATCTCCTCTGCATGCAGAAGCTCTACGGTTCAATCCCTGGCATCTCCAGGTAGGGCTGATTGAGACCCCTGCCTGAAATCCTGGAAAGCTTCTGCCAGTCAAGATAGACAATATTGAGCGAGACGCACTGATGGTCTCCCTTGACATGACAGCTTCCTTTGCACCAGAGCTTGGACTCTGGTGGTTTGCAGAGTCTCCCTTCCCCGTCTAAAGGTGTTGCCACTTTCTTCTCCGTTCCTATCAAAATGAAGCCAAATTCAGATGAATCAGTTTAAATGTCCTGGAAATTATTTAATAATCGTAATAATAATTATTATTTATACCCCGCCCATCTAGCTGGGTTTCCCCAGCCACTCTGGGCAGCTTCCAACAGAATATTAAAATACAATAATCTATTCAACATTAAAAGCTTCCCTAAACAGGGCTGCCTTCAGATGTCTTCTAAAAGTCTGGTAGTTGTTGTTCTCTTTGACATCTGGTGGGAGGGCGTTCCACAGGGCGGGTGCCACTACCAAGAAGGCCCTCTGCCTCGTTCCCTGTAACTTCTCACAGGGAGGGATCTGCCAGGCTTCTCACAGGGAGGGATCTGCCAGAAGGCCCTCAGCACTGGACCTCAGTATCTGGGCAGAACGATGGGGGTGGAGACACATTCACCTCCCCAATTTTTATTATTATTATTGATTAATTTGTATTTGTATATTATGTGAGGTAGGTTAGGCTAAGAGATGACGACTGAGCTAAGGTCACCCAATGAGTTTCATGGCTAAGTGGGGATTTGAACCCTGGTCTCCCAGGCCCTAGTCCAACAAGCTTACCACTATACCACACTGGCTTAGACTGCAGTGCATATGTGTTCATATTACTTTCACCATCACTAGCAGTGCAATCCTATGCATGTCTGCTGAGAAGTTAGTTCCACTGAGTTCATCAGAGCTCAGTTAGTGTGTGTGTGTGTGGACTGCAGCCTTAGAATGATACATCTCCCTTCATCTTCACCTGGGCCAGGAAACCTGTGGCCCTCCAGATGTTGTTTGACTACAGTACACATCATCCCTAACCATTGATCATGATCCAAGCTGGAGATCAATACCATATGGAGGGTCTCTGGTTTCCCATTCCTGCCTTAAAGCCTTTATGTCTGTCTTCATCCTTAAACTGTCTTTTAAAGATAATTTTTTTCTAAGAAAGAACAGAAGTAAATCAAACAAAATAAAGTTTCTTAGTTCCAAAGAAGACCAGAAAATGCAATAAGCTAAACTGAGCACTGCCATCTATTAAAACAGATTGTCATAGAATGAACAAAACAACAACAAACAAACAACAGGCTGATTTGAGAAATGCTATACCAAAGTATTGTTCATATAAGAAATAAGTGTAAAGCATCTGTCAATCAATATATGAGTCTGATTGTGTTTGTCCATCAAATGCCTGTATTTGTTCAGTCAATTTCTCCATCAAGGCTAAATCCTAAATCCTTCTGTGTCCACTGAGGTGCAAATTCTTACTGGTTTGCTAAAAAGACCAAACAAAAAAAAAATGTTGCCTGTGACATTTGTCTTTACCCTCCAAATGCCTTCTTATGGGGGATCCTGCAAGAAAAGTCTTGTGGCTTTAGAGGGGTGGGCATGATTCTGTTTATTTTTTTCTCATGTCTCTCTCTGAAAATATACTAAATCCAAATAATGGATTTAGATCCGTTATGTTTTGGCTGGTCCTGATTTCTAAGACCACTGGACAGCCTATGGGATCTTTCAGGTGAAGATGGCTGTGGGGATCCCTTCCGATACAGGTTTCTCCCACTGAACTTTCGATTCAAATGCATGAGGCTGGTTGAAACTTCTTCTTTTTTCTGTTCTGCCGATAGATTTCAGCTGTCTTCCTAAAATTCTGCTGTGAAATCCTGTCTCTTTGCCAGGTGGAGCCCTTTACCAGCCTGTAACTATGGTAACGTCTCAGGGCCAGGTGGTAACCCAAGCAATCCCACAGGGAGCCATTCAGATCCAGAACGCGCAGGTAAGACCAACCGCCTAAGAGAACTGGGGAACCAAAGAGGGTGAGGAGATCACTTAGGCTCTGGTTTGTTTGGAAGCATTCAAAATGGAAGTCAGTCTAAGACTTCGCAGATCTGGATCTATCCTCTCAGAGAGGAGAATGTGGCGTAAGATGCACTAGGGGTAGTATTAAGCTGCCACATTCAAAACAGGGCTGTTTCTCCTGGCAGACAATCTTCTTCCAATGAATATATGTAGAATATATGTATATCCAATGAATATATGCAGGTGGCACTGTGGTCTAAACCACTGAGCCTCTTGGGTATGCCAATCGGAAGGTCGGCGGTTCGAATCCCAGCGACGGAGTGAGCTTCCATTGCTCTGTCCCAGCTCCTGCCAGCCTAGGGGTTTGAAAGCAGGCCAGTGCAAGTAGATAAATAGGTGCCACCACGGCGGGAAGGTAAACGGTGTTTCCGTGCGCTCTGGTTTCCATCACGGTGTTCCGTTGCACCAGAAGCGGTTTAGTCATGCTGGCCACACGACCCGGAAATCTGTCAGTGGACAAAAGCTTGCTCCCTCGGCCTGGAAGCGAGATTAGCGCCACAACCCCATTGTCGCCTTTGACTGGACTTAACCCTCCAGGGAAGGGACGCATGTGGTGCTATGGGTTAAACCACAGAGCCTAGGACTTGCCGATCAGAAGGTCGGCGGTTCGAATCCCCGCGACAGGGTGAGCTCCCGTTCCTTGGTCCCTGCTCCTGCCAACCTAGCAGTTCGAAAGCACGTCAAAGTGCAAGTAAATAAATAGGTACCGCTCCGGCGGGAAGGTAAACAGCATTTCCGTGCACTGCTCTGATTTGCCAGAAGCAGCTTCGTCATGCTGGCCATGCTGTACGTCAGCTCCCTCGGCCAATAAAGTGAGGTGAGCACCGCAACCCCAGAGTCGATCACGACTGGACCTAATGGTCAGGCGTCCCTTTACCTTATCTTTAATCCTCCAGGGGCCCTTTACTTTTTTAACCTACCTTGGCTAGGCCCAGGTCTGCATAGCTTTAGCAAGGTGGTAGCCTCATATGCCTTCAAAGCATAGATTGTAAGTACCCATTATGGAAGGGAAGCAAGAACGCTGTGCTTTAACATGACCTGTAGTTCCACCCCAAGGTGATAATGGGAGAAGTGTACAAACCACTGGCCAAGCCGTTTCTCTAATGCCACCATGGGAGTTGACCACAAACCTGACATGAGCCAACAGTGTGACGCGGCAGCTAAAAAAGCCAATGCAATTCTGGGCTGCATCAATAGGAGTATAGCATCTAGATCAAGGGAAGTAATAGTGCCACTGTATTCTGCTCTGGTCAGACCTCACCTGGAGTACTGTGTCCAGTTCTGGGCACCACAGTTCAAGAAGGACACTGACAAACTGGAATGTGTCCAGAGGAGGGCAACCAAAATGGTCAAAGGCCTGGAAACGTGTATCTGTTAGAGAATCATGCGATAAAATGCTGATCAATTTTTACTAGGCTTTTTAAAATGTGCAAAAATGTGGCAAACCAACCCTAAGTTTGAAAAAAATGAGAGACTGGGAGGAAATTGTTCATTCCTAATTTGTATATGCAAATGTTATGCAATTTTTTGTGCACCTGTTCCCTAAATGCTTTAAGAGTCCAGCCATGCCCCTAAATACAATTTTCAGTGAGTCCCCTCCCAAATAAAAGACTACAGTGGTACCTCGCAAGACGAAATTAATTCGTTCTGCGAGTTTTTTCATCTTGCGAATTTTTCGTCTTGCGAAGCACGGATTCCCTGGGTATTAACGGTTTTAAGAAAAAGGAAACAAACTTGCAAGACGTTTTCGTCTTGCGAAGCAAGCCCATAGGGAAATTTGTCTTGCGAAGCAACTCAAAAAATGAAAAACTCTTTCGTCTTGCGAGTTTTTCGTCTTACGAGGCATTTGTCTTGTGAGGTACCACTGTACCATCTATCTCCATCCTGGGAGGCACTTAAATCACTCTGCTAATTGGAAAATTCAGAGAACAGAGGTACAAATAATGGAGATTTTATTGTAGTAGGAAATAGCATTCCCAGTTAGTTTCTGCATCAGAGTTTTGCGGGCAGAAAATCCTTACCTACTTCTTGAAATGTGTCCCACTTATTCTGTATTAATGAGAAGCAAATCATACACTGCTTGCTATATAAGCTCAGATCTTTTTTTTTATAAAATAATAATAATAATGAAAAAGCGTAGGCATTGATGTACTGACATTTCCTACTGAGTCAGCACTGGCGGGACCACAACTGCACCCGATCAGTCTCTGAGCTCCTTTAAAATCTCTCTGGTCCTCTCTCTACATTAGAGCTCTTCTTTCTTTCCTTTTTTCCCTTTTTACTTAAAGCTTAATAATAATATAAAAACCTATTGGAAAAGGCATTGGCAGGCCTGTCATATCGCCCAATTCCTCGTCTTTCTCTCAGCTCGGGGATGAGGAGTGGAAAACAAAACCTGAATCTCAATTCTATTTAATGTGTAAAAGCTGTTGCTAGCTCAGATCTTAGAGTGAAATTGATCAGATCCGTTGAATACAAGTATGCTGGGAATATTGTGGCACTGGTGGAGCCCTGGACAAGCACTCCTAATGTTATTTCTGTATTGCCTGGGTAATTTATTCAGCCCAGACCTTGCAATACATCCCAAGCGGTACCTGGGGGAATCATTTATACCTGACACAGGGCTGCCATCCTGATGTTTAATTCATGCAGGAGAAATGTTTTTATGAAGAACCTTAAAAAAAAAGTGTCTGTGTCTGTGTGTGTGTTTTTTAACTTGACGTTGAGATTCCAGTTTCCTGCAACCTCATTAAAAACTTCTCTTCCCCTACTTCCCAAGATCTTTACATTTCCTCTTCTTTTCTTCCAGCCTTAAAATAATAATAATAATAACCTTCTTCTGCTAAGAAGAATCCTATTGAGAAATTTACATTTTAACACTGATTAATAGATTGAAGGGTATTTTAAGGCTATTTACTGGGAAGTGACTTACAGGTAAATCAAAAAGGCCAGAGCAGTGCCATATTAACCAGGAGGCACTTCAGATGTCAGCAAAGCAGGGGCACCCAAAAAAATATGAGAAATTTCTGTTTGAAAGGATTTTGCATTCAGAAACTCGAAGGGGGAACGCTATTTCATTTCAGTTTTGTGTCACTTTGAAAAATCAAATTTTATTTTCCGGTTTAGTAATTTTTTTCAAATTTTGAATACGGGCGCCGTATGTTTTTCAGTACTTGGGGCCTCTGAAACTCTTGATCCAGCCCTAGATGAAAGGCTGGTTCACACAACAAGCAAGCAGCTTGAGTTTGTTCCCCTCTTCGCCTCTCTCCATGGCTGTACCCAAACTTGCATCGTGTGAACTGGAATACACATGCACTGTTGCCTGCACTTGAGTTGCTGGTCAGGGTCAAGGGATGTCCCCCAGCTTCCCCCTCCCCAAGACTAAAACAGTGGACATTTGCTTATTAAAAGATAGAAGCAACCTCTGGCCTGAAGAATTAGGGCCATTCTGTGCTATTATATAGCAAGAGCAGATGCAGAAGATTTCAGCATTCTCCCAGATTGCATTTTCAGGTAGGGTTGCAGGTAGGTAGCAGCAGAGGTGGGGACGCAGGTGGCGCTGTGGGTTAAAGCCTCAGCGCCTAGGACTTGCCGACCTAGCAGTTCAAAAGCACCTCCAGGTGCAAGTAGATAAATAGGGACCGCTTTCTAGCGGGAAGGTAAACGGCGTTTCCGTGTGTGGCTCTGGCTCGCCAGAGCAGCGATGTCACGCTGGCCACGTGACCCAGAAGTGTCTCCGGACAGCGCTGGCCCCTGGCCTCTTGAGTGAGATGGGCGCACAACCCCAGAGTCTGTCAAGACTGGCCCGTACGGGCAGGGGTACCTTTACCTTTACCTTAGCAGCAGAGGTAGGATGCAAACATCATTTCTTAGAAAGTCTCCTCCTTACAGAGGGGAGGGGTTGTGAGCGGGAGCCATTTCCCGCGTTGGCAGGGGAAAACCAATCAGGTTGAGGCTCAGGGGCGGGGTTTAGCCCCCCAAAATGTGGACGCAGCAGTGCTTCGCCTTCATTCTGCTGCTAGTTTTCGTCGGATCACCCACCCTCTCTCCCTTTAGTTCATTTCTTGGTTCTTGACATTGCTATGGACCTGTGGTTGGTTGCCTTGGTTGGCCAAGGGGCCTGGTAGGAATTTTTATCCAACTGGCAAACTGGCGCCAGCCACTTGGTTTTTCGCCTACCTCGTAGCAAATCGTCACAACTTTTGGTATTGGCAGTTAGGCACTGGAATATGTTTGTGGATTGGAGGGCAGGGTGTGACCATCACCTACCCCTCTTCTTTATGGGTATTTCCGTAAAGGAATCCGGCGGTCGTGGATCCTGTCCGATGCCCTTGCTGGTGGCTAGGGCCATGGCACGACCCCCGGTGACATCAGGGGGAGCTTTCAGTTGTATTTGCATCAACAGGCTCCTCCCACTGGTGGTTAACCCTTGATAGACTCACCCCTCCCTGAGGGGGTGGAGTCACGCTCTGTTGTTTTATCCAATGCCTAAGCCAATACCTCTCACATGCTGTAATCATGTTTTAGCCCATTAACCTCATAACGTGTCCATGTGTCTTTCTTAAGCGGGTGGCGGGTCCTTGAATCACAAAGATAGGAAGCTGCCTTAAACTATTGCTCCATCTAAACTTAGAGTTACTTTCTCCTTTATGATTCTCCCCATCTCCCAAGTCTGCGCCTCGACCCCAAAGTGGCATTTGGAGGTGAGATTTCCTGAGCTTTGCTCAAATTATTCCTTCCATGTATTAACTTTTCCACAACCTTTCCAGCATTAATTTGGTGCAAGGGTGCTTTCCGAGTAGAAAGATCATAAGTCACTCCCTGTCCAAACCACTGTGCAGATGAAAATGTATGATGAAACCACGCCATTTATGTGTGCGGTCATAATTTGATGAGTAGTATGTTCCAACTCCACTCTTGGAAGCAGTATGCCCCAGAATGTCAGTTGCTAGAATCATCATCATCATCATTTATTAAACACAATCCATAGATCTCAGGGTGGTTCACAACACAAAAATACAATATAAAAAACACAAAGTACATAATAAAAATAAGGGGGGGGGCAAACAAATCAATAATCTCCAGGCAGAGAGAGCACTCTTGCACTCATATACCGTATTTTTCACTCCATAAGACACATTTTTTTCATCCTAAAAAGTAAGGGGAAATGTCTGTGCATCTTATGGAGCGAATGTGTGGTCCCTGGAGCCAAATCGCCGTTGCCCTGCGCTCCTGGGCTGCTCTTTGGGGGTGGGGGGAGGAGCCACGCTGCTCTGCCGGCAGCCCCCGCTTTCCTCTGAAGTCCCAGCAAGGTTTGCAAGCAGCAGGAAGGCTGACTATTACCATTCTTGATTAATAACAGTAAAATGCTCAAATTTTAGTTTATGTGACCGCTGCCAATACTGACTTCCTAGTGATAATGAAAACAGCTACATTGTAATGGAATGTCTATCCTTTTTCCATTCTCTTCATTATATTCTGTGGCTCGCTTTAAAGCAGCAAAGCGGACAGGAGCCACCCACTTTGCTGTTTTAAATAGTTTAGTACAACATTTGAGTCAGATTTTTTTTCTTGTTTTCCTGCTCCAAAAACTAGGTGCGTCTTATGGTCAGGTGCATCTTATGGAGCCAAAAATACGGTACTCCTTGCAGGCTTTCCATAGGCATCTGGTTGGCTGCTGTGAGAACAGGGTGCTGGGCCAGATGGACTTTTGGTCTGACCCTGCAAGGCTCTTCCAGTCTTGCATCTTCATTCATAAGTTGAATTATTTATTTTTAACTCTAACTTTTGGCGCAGCGGAAAAGCCTACTGATCTCCCTTTCTTCCCCAGCTTCTAAGTGTTCCTCCTAAGTTAGTTTTGCTCTCCTCCTCTCTGAATAGCGCAAGCCTCGCAGAGCCACCGTGAAATCGGACCGACGTTGCGATCTGTGTCACCATGGCAACCCAGGCTCCTCTTTCCCTTTTCTTTTTTTCCCCCTTTTTCACCTGCATTGTTGCTTAAGCTTCCCTTTCTCTTTCCCTGCCCTGTAGGTTAACCTGGACCTGACCTCTCTCCTTGACAGCGAAGATAAAAAGTCAAAGAACAAACGAGGAGTCCTGCCGAAGCATGCCACGAATATCATGCGGTCCTGGCTCTTCCAGCATCTTATGGTGAGAGGAGTTAACAAGTGTGTCTAGGCGATTAACCCCTTGGGATCATTTTCCCATTAAGGAGAAGTCAGTCCAAAGGGTGCTCACTGCCTGGGTTCCCATGAAGTGGCTTGCTTATCTAGGATAAACACAAACATCTTCACAATAGCTAGAGAAAGAGACTGCAGACAGGAAGCTGTGCGCTATTCTTTATCTTGTGGATTAGAGGAAAAAGCCAAGCGGCCCATTTTTAAGGATCTGCTTTAGTAGCTGTACAGTAGGTGCAAGCAGTGGCTTTTTCCGCCGCAGCTTAAGCATGCACATACTAATGGCAAGCAGGGCAGAAAAGGCCTTCTTTCTCTACACTGTACCAAAGAATGACAGACTTCTCAGGCTCTAAGGGACTCATTAGGTGCATCTGGCTGCACAGAATCAAACACCTTTGTACCCAGGCCTAGGATGTTCCAAATGTTTACCTGTTTCAGTTTGCAAAAAATCTTGTTTTCAGCGGGACTAAAACATTTCCTGGAAACACCTTTTTGAAACCCGTTTAGGTGTAGCTGCTTGCTGCTGTTTGTTCCTCCTCTCTCTCCTGACTTCAGTGCGGTTGTGCTCATCCGTCTCTGGTTAAAGCTGTGTTTTCTTGGGCAACTTATCCTAACCAATCAGGGATTACCAAGTGAATAGAATGTCACAGCACTACACTGTCAATCAGGTTTGACTATGGGGCAGCGTTACTGAGCGTAAACATAGACAATTGCCCTCAGAGTGAGGGTAAAAACAAACAAATATTACCTGCCCGTCACCCTAAGGTCCCAGGGCATGTCCCACAATGATTTAAAATACAACGTTAAAAAACAATTTATAATCGCAAAATTAGGGTGGCTTCTAAACATATGCAACTCAAGGGTCAAAGGGTAAAGAAGTGCATCTTCAGTATTCGATGAAAACATTATTGTGAAGGTGCCGGGCGCATCTCTCCCTGGACTGGTCACATGGGTGTTCCCAGCCAATCATCCATGAGAAAATACTTGGAGAAACCCTTGGGAAAGAAACAGGCAACAGGAGGCAGCCTTTTGCTATCTACCCATTTTAAAAACCTTTTTTAAAAAGTAAATACAGTAGCACTCTCAATTTCTGCACTCTTCATTTCTATTATATATGTTGCTAACAAGACTGAGCTATGGGCGTGTGCAGATATAGTCAGTGCCTTTCTTCTAGGAAAAAAAAGGTGCCACTACTCCCCATTAAGTTGTTACAGTAAGTGGCCTACTTTTAACCAGTGCTTTTATTCTAGGGGAAAGGGTCTGGTACTGCGTACTTTTGAGTTTCCCCAGGGGGAAAAAACACCAGATATAGATACAGATACAGTGGTACCAAGGGACGCGGGTGGCGCTGTGGGTTAAACCACAGACCCTAGGGCTTGCCAATCAGAAGGTCGGCGGTTCAAATCCCCGTGATGGGGTGAGCTCCCATTGCTCGGTCCCTTCTCCTGCCAACCCAGCAGTTCAAAAGCACATCAAAGTGCAAGTAGATAAATAGGTACCGCTCTGATGGGAAGGTAAACAGCGTTTCCATGCGCTGCTCTGGTTCGCCAGAAGCAGCTTAGTCATGCTGGCCACATGACCCGGAAGTTGTATGCCGGCTCCCTCGGCCTGTAAAGCAAAACCCCAGAGTCGGTCATGACTGGACCTAATTGTCAGGGGTCCCTTTACCTTTACAGTGGTACCTCAGGTTACAGACGCTTCAGGTTACAGACTCCGTTAACCATGAACTAGTACCTCGGGTTAAGAACTTTGCTTCAGGATGAGAACAGAAATCTCACGGCAGGTTAAGAACTGTTTCAGGTTACAGACATTACATTTCATTGTCACAGACTAAAGCAAACCTGACCGACTTATAATCCTCCACATCAAATGCCACCCATGAGTTGTGTCTCGTAGCCTATCAGGGATTCAATCAATCTATTGATCTGACTACCTTCTTTGGCCTTCGGCTGTCATGCATGTGACAGACCATAAGACATGACTGGCAGCATTTGGCTTGGTGTAGGCTTAGCTTAAAGGGAGAGATGGGAGAGAGCATGTAAGAAAGAACGGCTAATGTGAGTTCTCATACATCCACAGACTGAGATCTGGGGATCCGGATTTTGAAATCCTTACATTTTGATTTTTGTAGTTTTCGACATTTGTAGTTTTCGACTGATGTGCACATTTTTGAAAGCAGTGTCTCCTAACGTAATGCTTTTTGTATGTTAGTTCCACTGATGTGTTCATTTTTAGGCAAACTTTCCCCCTAATACATTCATTGGTTGATAGGACAACTGCATTGCAAAATTCAGATTTTGAAGGAAGGTTGTGTTTGGGTTTCCTTGTTGATTCGGAAAGCACAGATTTGATAAATTCAGGTTCAAATGTGAACTGGATCAAATTTCTCCCCATCCCTACCCCTTACAGTGGTACCTCAGGTTAAGTACTTAATTCGTTCTAGAGGTCCGTTCTTAACCTGAAACTGTTCTTAACCTGAAGCACCACTTTAGCTAATGGGGCCTCCTGCTGCTGCCACGCCACTGGAGCCCGATTTCTGTTCTTATCCTGAAGCAAAGTTCTTAACCTGAAGCACTATTTCTGGGTTAACAGAGTCTGTAACCTGAAGCTTATGTAACTCAAGGTACCACTGTATTTTAAAATGTTTAAGGCATCATTCACTTGATCCATGTGGCATTTTTGGCACAAAGCAAAACATCTCCCTCCAATGCATCTTGGCCTGTTGAACACAATAACTTTAAGAAGATCTTGGCTGCTGGATCAGACCAAAAGCCCCCTTGTTCTCACGGGGGCCAACCAAATGCCTATAGGAAGCCCCCAGGCAGGATTCTGTGTGTCATGTCTGCCTGTTGCTTCTGGATCAGCCAAAGATAACATAGTCTCAAGCAGCCTACATTCAGCTACTGCAAAAGTTGGGAAGGAAGAGGAGTCAAGCAATTTGCACATTGGCACCAATTTTCTCTATGTCTAGAACACACGGAATATGTTCATATTCTACAATAAATGGTAGAGTTCCTCTAGAGGGAAAGCTCAGCCATGCTTTGCATTTCCCCTCCTATTTGCCAAAATTATTGGATAGAGGGAAACTGAGCATTTTTTGGAAGCAATGCATGCTCTCATACTTAGGGCTATAGCTGCCACCTAGTGCCCAAGAGAGAAAATATATTCCAATTTGCTAGACAACCAACGACCATCATACATGCATATGCCAACCCACAATCTCATAAGGAGTTTTGGGGCATAATAGCCTTTTTGTAGATGTATCCTACTGGCTTGGGCTTCTTTGACTGGTTCAGGCCTCTTCATTCTCATGTGTTATTCAGCCTTGTGGATCAGTATTCCTTCTGTTTCTTCTCCAATGATGGGCTGAAGCTGGAATTGCCCACTTCCCTTCATTTCACTCATTTGTGTGTTTCCTATAAGACTCTGCTCCCACATCTCATTGAGGACTAGAAATATGCAGGCACCCTTTCTGGATTCTAATCCAGAAAGCTTGATTTTGAGCTATAGAATGGTTGATATTTCTAAACCTTAGATGTTACCCCTTTTTGCAAGGTCTGTGTTATGTAAACAAAGCAATTCACAACATAGAATCTAATGGCTGTGTTCAGATAGTATATGTGTTAATCACTGGATAACGAAGGAAGCAGGTGACATACATATGCAACCCAACAAGTAATATCACTTTGAGAATAAAGAGCTTCAGCCCTAACTTTTAAATTTGGCTCTTTAAAATTCTGCTTAAGTTAAGCTAAGGGTGATACACATGTCTTTGGGGGTAAACATGGTTTATACTGGGTTTCAGTTACAAAGCTGAAAGTAAATAGAAAGCCGAACTAAATATTACAAATAAAATATGTTAGTAAGTCAAGGTGGCGGGGGAGCAGTTGAGTATAGTTACAATTATTAATGCTGAGAGTGTCCCTCCTTATATTACAACCTAGGATGGCTCAGCCAGTGGGATTCATTAGCAATGAGATGCCTCCATATAAGCTACTCAGAGTAGGCCCACTGAAATTATTGGTCCCCAGTTAGTTTGGTCTATTAATTTCAGTGTGTCTACTTTGAGTAGAACTAGCACCAGGTACAATCCACTAGGCAGGATTCAATGGCATTGTTGCACACACTGCTCTCTCAGTGGGACTGTCTGCTCTGGAGGGTTGGGGAATGTGTTGAACATGTGTGGAACATGTGTGGAACATGTATGGAACCCCTAGAACAGGTTTAGGGAATGTGTGGGAGGAAGGGGGAAGTCCCATTGAGCAAGCAGACCTTGTCCCCCATGTCCGTACCCCACTTTGTGCTACGTTGATTTCCACCCAACATGTTTGCAGTTTACAGTGCAATGCCCTCCAATTATTATTATTATTATTATTATTATTATTATTATTTATACCCCGCCCTCCCTGGCCAAAATTACAATAGAAACATAATAGGGGGGGGGGACAGAAGAAAAAAACCAATTTAAAATACGGGTTAAAATACAATTTAAAATGTAGCCTCATTTTAATAGTAGCCCATAGATCAAAACCATAAGGGGAGAGAAACATAAGGGTCAGACTGAGTCCAAATCAAAGGCCAGGCGGAACATCTCTGTCTTGCAGGCCCTGCGGAAAGATGTCAAGTCCCGCAGGGCCCTAGTCTCTTGTGACAGAGTGTTCCACCAAGTCAGGGCCAGTACTGAAAAGGCCCTGGCCCGAGTTGAGACCAATCTAACCACCTTGTGACTTGGGACCTCCAAAGTGATGTCATTTGTGGACCTTAAGGTCCTCCGTGGGGCATATCAGGAGAGGCGTAATGTATAATGGTACCATTAATATTATAATTAAAGGTAAAGGTAAAGTACCCCTGGATGGTTAAGTCCAGTCAGGCGACTATGGGGCTGCGGCACTCCTCTCGCTTTCAGGGCAAGGGAGCCGGCGTTCGTCCACAGACAGCTTCTCAGTCATGTGGCCAGCATGACTAAACCGCTTCTTGCACACGGAGGACCATGACGAGTGCCAGAGAGCATGGAAACTCCATTTACCTTCCTGCTGCTTTGGTACCTATTTATCTACTTGCACTAGTATGCTCTCGAACTGCTAGGTTGGCAGGAGCAGGGACAGAGCAAGGGGAGCTCACTTCGTCACAGGGAAACAAACCACCAACATTCCAATCGGCAAGCCCAAGAGGCTCAGTGGTTTAGACCACAGATAGTTCTTTAGAAAAGGATAGGTCTATTATATCATTTATTTAATTAGTACTTTTTATATTTTACTTATATCATTTATTTATATCCTGTCCTTCACCTAAGGACCTCAAGGCAAAATGCATGGTCTCCATCTTCCTGCTTCCATTTTATTCTCACAACAGCCCTGCGATGAGTCTGAGAGAGAGAGAGAGTGACAGGCTCAAGTTCACCTTTGTGAGCAAATGAGCATTTGAACCCAGGTCTCCCTGGTCCTGGTGCAATATTCATTATGCACTAAACCATGGATGGGGAACCTATGGCTCTCCATATAGTATGTTTCTGAACTCATTGTCCCTAGTTACAGATAGGGACAATGTTGACGACTCTTAACGACAACACCATTACTGACCCCAGCAACATCACACATACCATCTCGGGACTATTTAATTGCTCATCGTCTAACATTGTGTATGCCATCAAATGCCAACAGTGTCCTTCAGCTCTCTATATTGGACAAACAGGCCAGACCTTACGCCAAAGAATAAACGGACATAAATCTGACATCAGGAATCACAAGACAGAGAAACCAGTAGGAGAACACTTCAATCTCCCAGGACATTCTATACAAGATCTCAAAGTAGTTGTTTTACTACAAAGGAATTTCAGGAATAGACTGGAAAGAGAAGCTGCTGAATTGCAACTTATCACCAAACTTAAAACCATGGAGAGACCTGGTCTGAACAAAGACATTGGATTCTTATCTCATTATACATGACAAAGCCATTTTTCACCTTCTCACCCCTTGCTTTTTCCTGTAAGACCTATTGCAGTCGTTAAGAGTCGTCAAGAGGCTCATCACAGCTATCTGCCAACCACCCATTCCCACCACCCTTCTGAGTAATACCCCTCCCCATCCTCTCACTATATAGAAGGGTCTGGTGACTTCTGTTTCAGTGTATCTGAAGAAGTGTGCATGCACACGAAAGCTCATACCAAGAACTAACTTAGTTGGTCTTTAAGGTGCTACCGGAAGGAATTTTTTTTGTCATTGTCCCTAGTCATTCATGTTGCTGAACCCATTGTCCCTAGTCATTGGCAATGTGACCAAGACTGGTGGGACTTGGAGCCCAACAACTTCTGGTGAGGTCCAGGTTCCTCACTCCTGCTTTAGATGGTAGGGGACATTGGACAAGGGGGGCCCTTATCCCGCCCATGAGCTTCCCAAAGGCATCTGTCTGGCAACCGCTGGAAACAGATCACTGGAGTGTGATCTTACATCTGATCTTACACAGCAGGGCAAATCCTTTTTTATATATGTTTTGAGACGAGTTCTAGGAGAAGCCAAGAAAGCCTTTGCTTGGATCTTGGGAGCCTGTAAAATGATACAAGGCAGGGAAATACAACATGGCAAGCAATATTGCATGAAATACAGGAGGTGGGCTGAATGTGTATCTTATCACCCTTTCTGTGACTCATTTTTTTTCAGTCGTTGTTGTCAATGTGCCATAGCCTATAGGATGCTGCCTTGAGGAGCATGTTTTTTGTTTTTTTTCCATCATCCGTTCACAACAGTTGGCTCCAACTGCAAAAGAATTAAAAGGCATTTGGCAGATTTTCCAGAGCACTATTTTACACAGCAATTAATACAGATTTATGCAATTAGCACTGTTAGAAAGAGACTCTGGGGCATTCCAGGCTTCTTGTCCCAATTATCCCTGAAGCTTTGGGGGAGAGGGGGGTCGCTAGGATGCAGTTTTTAATCTAAATGTTTTTCACATTCAGTTTGGGGGTGTGGGCGTGTGGGGGTGTTCATTTAGCGATCAGTTCAATGGGTTGCGTTTCACGGCACGCGGCAACCATTTCTCATAGCCCAAGGGAGGGCAGAAGATAGATCTACTGGCAGATCCCCTGGGTGATCCACAACAGTAGATCCACAACAGTGTCCAACCCCTTATTGTTTAACAACTGCAACAACAAAATGACTCCCCACCACTGAAATGGGGAGGGGAGAGGCAAACAGAAAAGCCACTCTGGGCGGCTTACAGCATATATAAAAACATAATAAAACATCAAACTTTTTTTAAAAAACCCCGAATATCTTATGCAGACTATAAATAAACCAATAAATCAACAGAAGATCATAATCATAACCATAATAATCAGTTTACAGTTGTACCCAAATTAAAATAACCACCAACCCCAACATTATTATTATTATTATTATTATTATTATTATTATTATTATTATTTTCAGTTTTATACATTTCCATAATTTTACAATCATTTTAACATTTCAAAACTCAACTTCCTTCCCCTTCTTTCTGCAGTTCCTTAAAATATTTTTTATATTTTCTGCAGGTTCCAAATTAACTTAATTTACTCATTTATTCATCTGCTTTAAATATATAGTCTTATAAAACTGCCGGTTATTACAGTAATCCTACCAATGTTCTTATCTTGCGCAGGGGCCATGCTAATCTTCTCTGTATTGTTACAATTTTAGTATTTGTGCTGCTGAAGCGAACCCAACCCCAACTAAACATTTAATCAACCCCAACCCAACAAAAACAAAACAGAGGAACCAAAATTAAAACCGTTTTAAACATTTTTAAACATTTTAGCCAGCTGCCCCAACCCAAGAGTTGTTCCAGCAATGTCCCTCTGGCCTCCCAGAGCCTCTTCCAGCTGTTCAAGGTGAGTCTGGCCTTGCCCCCTAGGCCAGGTGGAAATGGGCCAGGGAGCAGGAAGCAATCTTCTCAGGGAAGTTTTTAATGTTTGATGTTTTATCACTTTATTATTATTAATAATAATATTCTGCTGGGAGCTGCCCAGAGTGGCTGGGGAAACCCAGCCAGATGGGCAGGGTATAAATAATAATAATAATAATACAGTGGTACCTCGGGTTACAGACGCTTCAGGTTACAGACTTCACTAAGCCAGAAATATTACCTCAGGTTAAGAACTTTGCTTCAGGATGAGAACAGAAATCGTGTTCCGACGGCGTGGCAGCAGCAGGAGGCCCAATTAGCTAAAGTGGTGCTTCAGGTTAAGAACAGTTTCAGGTTAAGAATGGACCTCCGGAACGAATTAAGTACTTAACCCGAGGTACCACTTTAATAATGATGATGATAATAATAACAATAATTTATTTTTTATTATTATTATTATTATCATCATCATCATCATCATCATCATCATCATTCCAGCACTCTTGGCAGCAGCAATGTCCCTTCAGCCTCCCTCAGTCCAGTTCTGGTCCTTACAAGAGATTGAAGAACAAGGTGCCTCTCAACCATATTCAGCAGCTGTTCAGAGGCAACCTGGTCTTTCATTCCCAGAGTGGGCCTTTTGCACCCGGCTCCGCTTAGGGATCTCAAGGTTCTAGTTAAAAAAACAACAGCGAGTGGATGCAGCAAGCCTGGAGTCTGCCCTCCTTTGCTCTCATCTTCCTGTTTTGCTAGACAGGTGGCCCAAAGGGACATTTAAAGAAAACACTTTGCATGGTAATGTGTGACTGTCAAAAAGCTCACAAATGCAACATTCCATGAAAGCCATACAGGATTGTTTTCAGGCCTAACTGGTAGCAGTCTCCAGGGGCGTGGGAGGGGGGGTTTATCCCACCCCGGGTGCCACCCTTGTGGGGAGTGACAGATCGGCCAGCGGCACTCACCATGGGGCCAGCAGCTCGCACGAGCCACGCGTCTCGGCTCCCGCAGGCTCGTGTGCTGTCCACCCCACCAGCTGCCTCCTTAAGGGCGCCACACAGCACCCATAGGGACGGGATGGGGCATTCAGCGCCCATAGAGACGGGGAGTGTGGCACCCATAGAGAAGGCATGGGCCATGCTGCCCCTATAGGTGGTTTGCCCTGCCCCTTGGCACGCCGCTCCAGGTGGCCAAGAGGCTTCCTCCACCGCTGGCAGTCTCACCATGTTACCAAATGTGGAGGGGCTGCAGCTGCAGAAGTTCCCATGTTCAATTCCGGCATCTCCAGGCAAAGCTGTGAAAAGATTCCTGCCTGGAGCCCTAGAGAAACACTGCCAGTCAGTGTAGCCAATACTACTAATACAGTGTAAAGGTAAAGGTAAAGGGACCCCTGACCATTAGGTCCAGTCGTGGCCGACTCTGGGGTTGTGGCGCTCATCTCGCTTTATTGGCCAAGGGAGCCGGCGTACAGCTTCCGGGTCATGGGGCCAGCATGACTAAGCCGCTTCTGGTGAACCAGAGCAGCGCACGGAAATGCCATTTACCTTCCCGCCGGAGCGGTACCTATTTATCTGCTTGCACTTTGAGGTGCTTTCGAACTGCTAGGTTTGACAGGAGCAGGGACCGAGCGACGGGAGCTCACCCCATCGCGGGGATCCGAACTGCCGACCTTCTGATCGGCAAGTCCTAGGCTCTGTGGTTTAACCCACAGCACCACCCGCGTCCCTACTAATACAGTGTAGCCAATACTAAATAGGGAAATGGCCCAGTGCCCTAGTAGCCCCAATTTCTTGCAAGATTGTGTCCATTTGGGGTGTGATCTGGTTAGAATTTGGTGCCACCTGCCAGTCCATGCAGTGGCAGCAGAGCAGGTGGCGGAGGCAGGTATCGTGGTGGCAGAAGCAGCAGCAGAGGCAGGGCAGCACTTCCCGTTTTGCCTCAAGCAGCGAAAGAAGAAACGCCAGCCCTGCCAGTAGGTATGATCCTCACCTGGGAAGTGTAGTTTGTTAAGGGTGCTGAGAGTTGTAAAGAGACCCCTATTCACCTCAGAGAGCTGCAATCCCCAAATAAAAACAACAACAACAACAATTTATTACTTATACCCCGCCCATCTGGCTGGGTTTCCCTATCCACTCTGGGCAGCTTCCCACAAAAGATTAAAAATACATTAAACATTTAAAACTTCCCTAAACAGGGCTGCCTTCAGATGTCTTCTAAAAGTCAGATAGTTGTTTATTTCCTTGGCATCTGATGGGAGGGCATTCCACAGGGCGGGTGCCACTACCGAGAAGACCCTCTGCCTGTTTCCCCGTAACCTCACTTCTTGCAGTGAGGGAACTGCCAGAAGGCCCTCGGAGCTGGACCTCAGTATTTGGGCTGGACGATGGGGGTGGAGATGCTCCTTCAGGTATACAGGGCCGAGGCTGTTTAGAGCTTTAAAGATCAGCGCCAACACTTTGAATTGTGCTCGGAAACGTACTGGGAGCCAGTGTAGGTCTTTCAGAACCCCAAAGTTCCCTGGCCAGAAGGCTTGGTTATTGAACCACTTTGGGAGTTGTGGGTCTGCATGCTTAATAAACTACAGTTCCCAGGATTCTCTGGGGAATCAATGGCTGCAGTATGGTACTGCTTTAAATATATAGTGCAGGTGGGTCCTGAGTGTTGCTCTTGTCAAACTCAGAAGGGAGGAGGGTAGGGACAAACTAGACTTAGTTAGCTCTGCCTGGCATTAGGCTGCTGCTGCCGAATGAGAGGGAAGTTGCCCGACACATCAGTGGCACTTAAGCAATATCTCTGAGCTTGGGTGCATTCTTAGATTCCCACACGCACATGCACAGCCTCTACAAAAGCAAGCAGAGCTGTCCTGCCTAGGAAGAGGTTTCCTCTTCTCCCCTCGATGGTGCTGCATTTTGTTCCTTCAGGCTGCAGGGAGGACACTTGCAATAAATCCTTCTGTTTTCAAAGCACCTTTCCCATTAATTAATTAAATTGCACAGCCGGCAAATCAGGGCTGTCAATCAGTTTCCATTGATTTGGCAGGCGGAATCGGTTCTGAGTTGCCCAAGGTCAAACTCTGAATCATGGAGAGATCCCAAATAGAGAACCTCTCACAGACCTTCTCCCTTTGAGGTGGGGAGGTGGATGAGCTATAGGTATTTTAGCTCAAAGTAAATAAAAGAAAGGGACGTGGGTGGCTCTGTGGTCTAAACCAAGGAGCCTCTTGGGCCTGCCAATCAGAAGGTCAGTGGTTTGAATCCCCATGATGGGGTGAGCTCCTGTTGCTCGGTCCCAGCTCCTGCCAACCTAGCAGTTCAAAAGCACACCAAAAAAGTGCAAGTAGATAAATAGGTATCGCTCTGGCGGGAAGGTAAACAGCATTTCTGTTCGCTGCTCTGGTTTCCAGAGGCAGTTTAGTCATGCTGGCCACATGACCCAGAAAAACTGTCTGCGGACAAACGCCGGCTCCCTCAGCCTGTAAAGTGAGATGAGCACCGCAACCCCAGAGTCATCTGCGACTGGACTTAACTGCCAGGGATCCCTTTACCTTTAAAAAAAGGTAAAGGGACCCCTGACCATTAGGTCCCATCGTGGCCAACTCTGGGGTTGCGGCGCTCATCTCGCTTTACAGGCTGAGGGAGCCAGCATACAGCCTGGCATACAGCCAGGCTGAGGGACCCGGCATACAGCTTCCGGGTCAAACCACGACCTTCTGATCGGCAAGCCCTAGGCTCAGTGGTTTAACCCAGTGCCACCCACATCCCTTACCTTTAAGTAAAAGAAATGAGATCATTTGACAGCAATGGCACTCCTCCCCAACATTTATTGCAATGTATTTCTGTTCTGCCTTTTCCAGCAAGGCCTCACAAGGCCTTTATAATTTTTTATAATTTTTTACAACTCTGCAAAGAATATAAGGTCCAAGAAATTCCTCCATGGCCTCGTTGACAATTTCATTTCCCAGAAGAGAAGGAACAAGGGGATCATCTATATTGGACCTGGTCCTCATCAACAAGGAGGAACAGATTGACAAAGTGGAAGTACTCAGAAACTTGGGAGGGAATGATCATGTTTCATGATACAGAGGCAAGGGAAAGCTGAGTGTAGCTGTGTGTGTGTGTGTGTGTGTGTGTGTGTGCGCGCGCAAGTTATTTATTATTTATTTTAAAACACTAATAAACTTCTTAATTTAAATATTATATATATCTTAAGAGTCTTATAGCATAAAAACAAACAATATCGTTAAAACAAAAATGCAACATAAAATCAATTAAACATTCTATAGAGAGTGGAACCACAAGCAGAATTTCTTCAGATGATCTAAGTTAACTTCCAGGTCTATAGGACAGGTGGTGTTTCAGGTTTTGCAAGTTGTTGTTTTACATGCAATCATCATCATCAATATCGTGTTACTCTTAATAATAGTGTAACCAGTATAAGATTGGTATAATGTGAGCTGTTCTACTAGGATCTTAGCAGCTGCATTTTGCCCCAGCTGAAGTTCTGTGCAGTCTTCAGGGGTAGCCTTATGTAGAAAGCAGTACAATCATCCAGTCTGGATATAACTAGCGAGTAACTGAGTCCAAACCTGTTTCTCCCAGGAAAGGTCACAGTTAGTGAAGCTTCTAAAGGCACTGATACCAAATACATTTTAATTTCTTTTGTTTCATTTGACACATTTATATCCTGCTTATAACATGACTCGAAAGAAGCCAAAACCAAAATCATTTTATTTAAAAACAATAAAAGGTTAAAAATGTATAGTAAAGGCAAATCAAAAATTATTTCAAAGCTGCAAGAAAACCCCGCTTTGGGCAGTGAAACCTAATTAAGAAGCTACCAGCAGATTGTTTACTTGGAAAACTTTTTCCTGTTAAGCTACATTGGGCATTTTGTACTATTTCTTAAATTCCTCCGTTCTCAGCTTCCAGTCCTTGAGTTTAGTTTACTATGACAATAGCTCGAAATCACTCTCTGCAATGCCTTAAAATGTCCAATGAGCACTTTCCCCCTCTGCTTAGATAGAAATAACCCCTCAGGAAAGCATCTTGGGAAAGCAAAATTGCTCCAATATCACTTGCTATAGATTTTAGCTTAGAAGTTGTAGCTCCTCGCGAGGGCTTTAAATCAAGAGCAGCTTTTATTAAACGCGAGCCTCTTTATAAGCCAGTGTTGTACGAGTCGCTTACTGAAGATGGCATCTGAGCTAAAAAATAAAAAGGCGAAGTCCAAGGCCAGGCAGGTAGTTTTGAATAAAAGTGGGGTGTTGCTGCTGAAGGTTATTCATACCTGAATCCTTACACCAGGGGTGGTGAAGATGTGGCCCTGCAGATGTCCTCCTTGGCCACAGGGTTGGCCAACCCTGCCATGCACCCATTTCCAACACAGATGTCTACATCTTGTGCAGTAGCAGCTGGTGCCCCATGGCACTGGCGGGGTCGAAAGCAGGGAGGGCAACAGGAGGTGGAGTCAGTGCCAATGACACAGGCAGGGCCAAGTAATTCTGGTTTTTCACGCCATCCTGCTCCCTGCTAAGTTCTGCAAGGGCAAAACTGAGACTAAGGAGGAGGGAACTGACTGTCTGGGCCACTCTCTGGGTCAGTTGTAAGAAGGTGGGCAGTTGTGAACTGGCTGGTGGCAGACTGAGGCTGGTGAGGCAGTGCCCCATTCTCCCTAATGGATCAGCCTCCGCTGCTCCTCTTGGATGGGAGAAGTATTCGCAGAACTCAGATTCAAAAGCAGACTCAAATCAGATCAGATCATGTTGAGCATCTGCAGTCCAGCAGATTCCAACGGAGGTGGTCCCAGGGTACCAGAGTTACCTCTATCCCTTTAACTTTTTCTTTTCTCTTAAAAAAAGTTCCAATATGCATCATCCAGCCAGCGCAGGGATCCTCATCTTTGTGCACTTTGAAATCCAAGTCGCCCTGCGACTTGATGATGTTCCATTCCTCTTAGAGGGGGGTGCAGGTTAAGATCATAGCTGATCCTTGTTTATACGTAGAGCCAACCATGATTCTTCCATATGATTTCCTCTGAGAGTGAAAGAAGCACGTGGTGGCCTGGGCCTTTTAAAGAAGAATTGGAGAGAGAGAGAGAGAGAGAGAGAGATGCACATTGCACACAGGTCTTGCTCTACAAACACGGTGCTCCCTCAGGAAATTGTTTGCTCGGCGAGCGTTTGCATAACGAATCAACGATTTCTATTGATTCCTATGGGGGAATTTCTCATGCGTTCCTGACCACGGCATCTCGACCCTGAATTGACAAAAAAGAAACTGGGAAAGCCCCCTGAATCCTTGCAAAAGGCAAACTAAGAAGGGGGAAATGCTCTCAATTGTCCAGTCTCTCCCCCTTTCTCCTACTCACCTTGGTTGAGTATCATGGTTTCTGGTGAAACGGCTGTGTGGACCAGCAAAACACAAAAAAGTAAGGCTTATTTAAGGCTGCTTATTTGTTTACAGTACTACACGTAGGTCCAGCTCTTCGTATATCTGAATCTGTGGTGTGAATAGTGAGGTTTGGTTACTAATTCTTCACATTTGGATAAGTGAATTTTCTATAATGAGCATTTGGATTGTGGGACCTTCATGTAGTTAAGAGGACAGAGGCAACCCTGCAACCACTGGACCTCCTCATAAGTATATTCGTTTATTTTAACTTCACAATTTTGTGCAGATTTTAAAAGACTTTTGCCCTTTAAATCTGCATTGCATCTGGATGGGATGAAATTAGTTCCGTCCCCATGTAGAACTGGGACTGCCTGAGAGTCATTGGGTCCATCTATACCTACCCTCCAATGTTATGGAGAGTAACTAGCCTCTGACCTAGACTTTGCAGCAACTAGTACCATCAACTTGACTTTTTGAACATGGTCACAGAGACGCAATTAGACTAGCACTGTGTGTTTTACCCACATAGCGCTTAAAACTTAGAAACATGAATGGCAGCAAAAACCAAAATCTGTTGTGATTCAGAAGCTTTTGTGGTGATAAGCTGTAAATCAAGGTTCTGCTTGCTATGCAGCAAGCAAAATTGGAATTAACGGTTCATCTACCATCACTAAGCTAAATTGCTGCTGCCCTCTGCTGCCCAAACAGTAGAACAATCCTGTTTAAAGAAAAACATTTGAAAAATCTGAAAAAGTACGTGGCATTTATATGTAAGGATGGGAGAGAAATTGGATTCAGTTCACTTTTAACTGATTTGCAGCTTTCAAAACGATACAAGAATCGAAACACAGCCATCCTTTGAAATTCTCTGAATTTTGCAACCCCAGAATGTGCACAGGATTAATATACTGGCGTAAAGTGTGTGTAAAAATACATGTATTTGTGAAAATAAGTTACAAACACACACTAGGTTAGGGGAAATTAATCTGCAGAAATGTGCCTGCAAAATTGCATACATACGTGTGTGTGTGTGTGTGTGTGTGTGTGTGTGTTATATGTTAGGAGAAAATTTGCAGTAAAACGCTAGTGAATTTTCGTGAGGATTTTCGATTTTTAAAAAATTGCAGAATCGTGTGGAAATGTGAAGGGGTGTGTTTAAGACTGGAAAATGGGGAGAAACAGAAAATTTTCGGATTTTCCCATCCCCATTTACAGGCACAGAATTTCTGGAGTGTCCAAAGTATTTCATATACTTACTCGTAAGGACATAAGAGGTACGCAGGTGGCACTGTGGGTTAAACCACAGAGCCTAGGACTTGCCAATCAGAAGGTCAGCAGTTCGAATCCCCGTGACGGGGTGAGCTCCCGTTGCTCGGTCCCTGCTCCTGCCAACCTAGCAGTTCGAAAGCATGTCAAAGTGCAAGTAGATAAATAGGTACCACTCCAGCGGGAAGGTAAACGGTGTTTCCGTGCGCTGCTCTGGTTCGCCAGAAGTGGTTTAGTCATGCTGGCCACATGACCAGGAAGCTGTACGCCGGCTCCCTTGGCCAATAAAGCGAGATGAACGCCGCAACCCCAGAGTCGGCCACGACTGGACCTAATGGTCAGGGGTCCCATTACCTTTAAGGACATTAGAAGAGCCTGTCAGCTGGATTCGAACAAGGGCCCATTGAGTCCAACATCCTCTTTCCCATAGTGAGCTGCTATGGGAAGCTCCCGAGTGGGACATGAGGGCAATAGGCCTCTCTCTCTCTTGTTTCCCCAGGCAACTAGTATTCAGAATCATGCTGCCTTTGATACGGGAGGTAATATATAGCCATTGCGACCAGTTGCCATTGACAGCCTTATTGTCCATGAATAATCCTTATCCTTTTGATAATCCCTTTGAAACAACCCTCTAAGATAGTAATACTAATTCCACATATTGCAGATGAGAGCCTGAAGCTCAGAGATAAGCATTGTGCAAACATTATCCTGAACGCATGTGGAGAAGCAGTCAGAGTGTGCTAGCTCGCCCACCCTCTAACAATTTCCAGCGTAATGTCCGAAAGAGCCTGCGGACACACAAACCTTATCCTATGACCGCTCATCCATCCAGCAGAGTTTCAGACAGGGCCTCTCCCATCCCCGCCTGGAGATGCTGGGGATTGAACATGGGACCTTCAGCATGCAAGGCAGATGCCCCAGCCTTGAGCTGTGGTCCTTCTCCAAAGGCACAATTGCAGAGCCTTTGAGAAACAGCATCCCCACCTGGCTATTTCAGAAATAGATGCAAGTGTGGGGATAGGGTGGGTCCAGCAGACACAAGTGGGCCCAGTCCAGCTCCGCCATCTATGTATGCTCCGAGGAACGCTGCTACAGAGATAGGGAACATGGCATCCTCCAGATGTTGTTGGACTACAGCTCCCATCATCCCTGACCATTGGCTGAGGCTGATAGGAGTTGGAGTCCAGCAACATCTCAGGGGCATCATAGTGGCTGCTTCTGCTGTGGATCCATGGTTGAGATGAGACTTGAAGCTGGGACATTTCATTTCTTTGTTGTTGTATGTAATTTTTATTAAATTTTCTGTTTTACAATTTAAAATACTCATTTAAACATCCTTAAAATATCAATGACTTCCCCTCTTCTCTTTCCATGGTTCATTTTGCATATCATAAATCCCTGCATATTTTACAAAAACTAAGCCATTATTGCATCCATCAAAACTTATTTACACTGTTGAATTTATCTTAATGCTGCCAACATTTTCAAGTGTACACAATTTCCCCCCATATATTCAATAAACGTTTTCCAATCTTCTCTAAATGTATGTTCTTCTTGTTCTCTTATTCTATGTGTTAAGTCTGCAAGCTGCACATATTCCATCAGCTTAAGTTGCCATTCTTCTTTAGTTGAGACCTCGCTGGTTTTCCATTTTTGGGATATCAAAACACGGGCCACAGTAGTGGCATACATAAATAACCTTTCTTTTTCCTTCACTGATTAACTCCTGCTTTTTCTCCCCAAGAGAAACTCAATGTGACTAAAAGCAAAGCATAAAATAACATGAAATATCAGTCAGCAGAGCATCTTTCAAAACATAAGGCCAGTCAAAGCCAGATTCATGTTGAAACAGTACTAACAATACAAGAAATACATTAAATCCATAATGAACTAAGGCAGAAAACAAGGGTCTTCCCTCAGACCTTGATCTCTCCAGGTCCCCATAAAAGGTAAAGGGACCCCTGACCATTAGGTCCAGTCGTGGCCGATTCTGGGGTTGTGGCGCTCATCTCGCTTTATTGGCTGAGGGAGCCGGCGTACAGCTTCCGGGTCATGTGGCCAGCATGACTAACCAGAGCAGCGCACGGAAATGCCGTTTACCTTCCCGCCGGAGCGGTACCTATTTATCTACTTGTACTTTGACATGCTTTCGAACTGCGAGGTTGGCAGGAGCAGGGACCGAGCAACGGGAGCTCACCCCGTCGCGGGGATTCAAACCGCCGACCTTCTGATTGGCTAGTTCTAGGCTCTGTGGTTTAACCCACAACATCACCTGCATCCCCATACTTGGCCTAATTTGTGCAGTGATGGGAGCTGCTTCTCTATGAGTGGCCCCATGGCACTGAAGAGTGCATCTGGCTATCCCTCCCTGCTTCCCCAAATGCTACAGTTCCTGGGGTGCCCATATTGGCACACAGGCCACTTTGCCCAGGACAAGGATGGGAAATCTGTGGCCCTTCCAACTCCCATTTCTGTTGACCATTGATGATGCTGGATGGGGCAGTTGGGAGCTGAGTCCAGCAATATCTGGTGCTCCTCATCCCTAAGGTAGCGGAAGGACCGTGGCTTCCTGGTGGAGCTCATGCTTTGCATGCAGAACATCCCGGGTTGCAGGACAAGGAGTGCTTCTGCTTGAAACAATGCCGCAAGGACAGTGAGTGGGAGACCCATTCGGAAAACAAGCCATGTGAGCTGAGCTTTCAGAAGTGCACACATCCGCGGCAGTTCAGATCTCCTCAGAGAGGACGAGCTCTGGATAATCCCTGCTGTGGCATGTGGTGCAACAATACCGTTATCTCTCTCTCTCTCTCCCTTTTCAGCACCCTTACCCGACAGAGGACGAGAAAAGGCAGATAGCAGCACAGACTAACCTCACGCTTTTGCAAGTCAACAACTGGTGAGTGAATTATCGACCTCCTCTTTGGAAATTGAAGAAGAAAGGGCGGTTTCTTCACCAAAGATGCCATTCTCTGACCTACAGTCTTATTCTCTCATCTCAAGTTGTTGTTGTTGTTGTTCGCAGGTCAACAGAGCAGGGCCATAGCTGTAGAAAGTTCTGGCCTCTCAGGGATATTCCAGGCTTCTAGTTTCCTTTCCTTTTTTAATATAAAAAAGTAAGCCTCTTGCCCAGAGATAGCCAATATGGCGCCTTCCAGATGCTGGAACTCCCATCAGCCTCAGTCAGCTTGACTAGTGAGAATGGATTATGGGAAATGTAGTCCAATAATATCTGGTGGACACTGTGTTGGCTGTCCTTGCTCTAACCCTTTGACTTGTGGGGAGATATGAAAAACTATGCAGCCGGTATTCTATCCAATAGATAGAATTGTTACTGTGAGAAAATGATATTTCCCCAGGGTTTCAGGCAATGAATACAAAGGGACAATGGTTAAGTACAGTCGTATCTTGTTTTGCGACAGCAATCCGTTCTGCAGCCCCGGCCGCTAGCCGAAAAGGACGCAGGGCAAAGCACTGCGTCTGCGCACGCGCGCCAAGCAGTTTGTGCTTCTGCGCATGCACAAAAAGCGATTTAGCGCTTCTGCGCATGCTCAAGCGGCAAACCCAGAAATAACCCGTTCCGGTACTTCTGGGTTTGCCACGGACGTTCGCCGGAATGGACGCTGCACGAGGCAGACATTCGCGGAGGCATTACTGTATTAGGCTAGTTTGTGTTTGCATTTTTTTGTAGATGATTTTATTAACATTGAATACAATTAAACATGTTTATAAACACTTTAGGTTCCCTGTGCAGAGGCTCTGGAAGTTCCTCAGTTATTCCTTGCCTCCCTCCTCCTCCCCTGTGGCTATAGGCCTGTAGAGGAAGTTTGGGCTGAAGGAGGTTTCATGTTTTTTAGAAAAATTAAAACCTGGGTCTGAAATGGACAAGGCTACCCATCATTTTTTGAGCAGGGAGACACCCATCCTGCCTTGACAGTCACCTCTAGTCCTTCTGTAGTTAAGATATTCTTTGTCAAGATTCACCCACATGGCCCTGGGAAACTTTCAGGCAGAACTACGTGTGACGAAGCACATATGTTTCTTTTCCCCTTTTGACTAGTATGCTTATGTGAGGGAGGAGGACATTTGAAGGAGAGAATCAGTGAGGAACCCTCTTCCAGCAAATACCGTATTTTTTGTTCTATAAGACTCACTTTTTCCCTCCTAAAAAGTATGGGGAAATGTGTGTCGGTCTTATGGAGCGAATGCAGGCTGTGCAGCTATCCCAGAATAGTAAGAGGGATCGCTGTTTTCACTGCACAGTGATCCTTCTTGCTTTTTTGGCTTCTGGGATTCAGAATATTTTTTTTTCTTGTTTTCCTCCTCCAAAAACTAGATGCGTCTTGTGGTCTGGTGCAACTTATAGAGCAAAAAATACGGTAAATGCCTAGAAATAAGCTGCATAGACAAAAGTATCTGCCAATTTCGGTTTTTCGGTTTTCCAGTCTTAAGTTCAGTTTGCCCATTTCTTCATCAGTCTGCAAATCTTTTCTAAAACACACACACACACAAAACCCTTGCACATTTATCCTAACACACACGTTTTGGTACACATTTCTGCCTATTGTATGCCTTTTTGCAAGGCACGTCCTTTAATGTAAGGCATTTGTGTATATTATCTTCACTCGTATACACATGTGTGTTTGTGTGTAAGAGGGAGAGAGAGAGTTATACTTTTATGCAGGTTTTCAGGGTTTGCTAAATTCCAGATCTCGCCACATGAGGGCACATTCCGAAAAGAAGTCCAGGCCAAAATAACAAGAAAATGTCACTTTGCAGAAGTGAAGCTAGATCCCAGATATGTTTATATGTACATGCACCAAAGTTTTTTAATCTCACGTAGGTGGTAAAAAAATGACCAGATGGGCAGCCTTCCTTGTAATGGGGATTTTTCCAGGTCAAAAATAAACATGAGGATCAGGCCTTAATTGCATTGAGATGGGCTGACAAGGCTTAAATAATCAATTTCTGGCAACACACATAAACAACACTAGGAGGAGGGAGAAATTTGATTTTATTTGCACTTTAATGAGAAGCTACCTAACTCACACTTCTCAAAACAATGTGAGGACTGAAACACAGTCATCCTTCAAAAGTCACACTTCTCTGAATTTTGCAGTGCAATTCTCCAGCCAAGTAATGTGTACAAAAAGGCATCAACGAGAGTAAAGTAAGCATAAAAACACATATATTAGTGAAAGTAACATACAAAAATGCATTATATTAGGGGGGATTGCATTGCAAAAACGTGTAAATTAAGCAAGATTTCATTCAAAAATGTGTATATTAAGGAGAAATGTTCTCTAAAATGCTAATGAAGGACTTGTTTAAAAAAACAGAAAAACAATTGGAAGCTGCTGTGGAAATGCAGAAAACTTAACTTAAGACTGAGGAAAGAAACTGAAAGTGGCAGATTCACCCATCCCTACTTGGGAGAAAGCCTCATTGAAGTCTGTGGGCTTACTTCTGAGCAAGCATGCATAGGACTGCAGTGTAAAACAGTGGTGGACAGCAGATAGCTTGGGATCTCCTGATAGATCTTTGGGTGATTTGCAGTAGATCAACAAGATTTTCTGATTTTGGGCTTTCTAACAATAGTAGCTTCTAAAAGGCTTCCTCCCTACCTTAAATTAAGGGGCTGAGAAACACAGAATGCGGAGGTGGGGGGGGGGGAGAAGAGTCAGATTTTTTTCCTGAGCTGAGCAGGTACTCAGAAGTAGCCTGTCCTGCTTTTTTGAAATGTGAGAGGCTATTCTGCACCTGGTTCCAATTCGTGAACCTTGTGGTCCTAGTAAAACAAATGAATAAAGTAAATTGCACAAGTGTGAGGTCTGCCTCATCCCTGCTGTAAAAGACTTGGGCTTTGTTTGTTTGTTTGTTTGTTTGCATTAATATATTTTGTATTTCACCTGTATCCATCATGTTAGATAATTTACAAACCAGACCCTTTTTTTCTTCTGTGAAAGCAGAAATGCACCTCAAGATGGTGCGAATCCACTTTCAGTGCCTGTATATTTTTATTATTATAATAATAATATTAATAATAAGTTTTTATTTATGCCCCGCCCTTCCCGGTTCAAAAACCAGGCTCAGGGCGGCTAACAACAAATTTAAAACACTTAATTATAAAAGCAGCATAAATTACAGTATAAAAACATGAATAACAATAAAATTCAAGTTACAGATAGGTAGCCGTGTTGGTCTGCCATAGTCAAAACAAAAAAAATTCCTTCCAGTAGCACCTTAAAGACCAACTAAGTTAGTTCTTGGTATGAGCTTTCGTGTGCATGCACACTTCTTCAGTTAGTTCTTGGTATGAGCTTTCGTGTGCATGCACACTTCTTCAGGTATCTGAAGAAGTGTGCATGTACACGAAAGCTCATACCAAGAACTAACTTAGTTGGTCTTTAAGGTGCTACTGGAAGGAATTTTTTTTTGTTTTGAATAAAATTCAAAAATCAGTTTAGGGGAAATAAGCATTAGATAACCCCCAGGGCTAGCTGGCTGAATTGGTCCTACTTGGGCCAGCAAAGAGACCAGGGGAGAATTAGCTGTGGGGTCTCAGAGCGGGTGATCTTCATAAAAGGAGAGGGGGAGGGAAGAGAACAGAAGAGAAGGGAAGGGATGGGACGGGACGGGAAATAAAAGATCAGGCTGAATTCAAATTAAAGGCCAGGCGGAATAGCTCTGTCTTACAGGCTCAACGGAAGGAGGTTAAATCCTGAAGGGCCCTTGTCTCATGGGACAGAGCATTCCACCAGGCCGGAGCAATCACTGAAAAGGCCCTGGCCCTGGTGGAGGATAGTATGACTTCCTAAGGCCCTGGGACCTCTAAACTATGGTTGTTCATGGACCTTAAGGTCCTCTGCAGGGCAGACCAGGAGAGGTCCTTTACCTTTTTTACCTATATGGAGTAAGGCAATCTCACAAGTAACCTTGTCCCAAGTTGTACAAGAAATAGAACTGTAGAAGTCTTTCTTTTTTTAAAATGATGCCACTTAACATGCAGATGGTCCAAATACGTAAATAAATGCATCCATTCATTCTGGTTTTTTCCCTTCTTGTGGGAAGGTTTATCAATGCCCGGCGACGTATCCTGCAGCCCATGCTTGATGCAAGCAACCCAGACCCTGCCCCCAAAGCCAAGAAGATCAAATCCCAGCACCGGCCTACGCAGAGATTTTGGCCCAACTCCATTGCGGCTGGAGTACTGCAGCAACAAGGAGGCAATCCCGGTACTAACCCTGATGGTAAGAATTTAATGTATGGCTCAGTTGGCTTTTTGATTCTGTTGACCAGGCATAGGCAACCTTGGCCCTCCAGATGTTTTGGGACTACAACTCCCATGATCCCTAGCTAACAGGACCAGTGGCCAGGGATGATGGGAATTGTAGTCCCAAAACATCTGGGAGGCTGAGGTTGCCTATGCCTGCTGTTGATTCTGGCCATTTCAAAGGTGAACTACTTAGATATATTATATAAGCTTTCTCTGTCTCTGACTTTTTTGAGTCTGATTTTGCACTTTTTCTCTTTGCCAGCGCTTCATTTCCTGCTGTTCCGATAATTTGAAGCTAGCGTTGAAAGCTCTAAACAACTTAGATCCCAAATATCTGAAAGACCACCCCCTTCTCTACAAAGCCTCTTGGGTGTTAAGATGAACAGAGCCCCTCCCCTGCCCCAAGTCCATGTACAGGGCATGGCTGCTATGCACTTTACGTGGGGCTGCCCTTGGGTCTGGTCTGGAAGCTCCAGCTAGTGCAGAATGCCAACAGATGACAGCATGAGACAGCTTTACTTGGCTGCCTGTATAGTACCAGGCCAGACCCAAGGTTCTTGTGTTGATATTCAAAGCCCTGAACAACTTGGGTCCAGGATACCTTAAGAACTGCCTGAGATCATATGTTCCAGCTTAATCACTAAGATCACCCAAAGGAGCACTGTAAGTTATCCCCTGAGTTACAGAGGCCCAATTTACCTCAACTAGAAACCAAGAGTCACCAGTCCCATGCTGGTGGAACACTCTTCCAGCAGAGATTTGGCAGGTGTCCTCACTTTTGACATTCTGGAGTCTCTTGAAGACCTTCTTATGCAGCTGTTGATTTTTTATTTTGATTACACTGCTACCTCCAGTTGCGGACAGGATCCATCCCAGAGCTCTGGTTGGATCCCGAGGTTTCCGCAACAGGAAGGACTGCTTCTGTGCATGTGCGCACAGCAGCAGACCGCTTCTGCACATGCACGTGGCGCGGTAGAGCGCTTCTCCACATGCACGCACGGCAAAACACTTCCAGGTTTGCCACTTTCGCAACCTGAAGTTTACATTACCCAAGGGTAACGTAAGCCGAGGTGTTACTGTATATGCATTTTTCAAATGGTGTTTTATGTTTTAACACTGATATTTTATTATATGGCAGTATAGAAATACCGTATTTTTCTCTCTATAGGACGCACTTCTTCCCCTCCAAAAATGAAAGGGAAATGTGTGTGCGTCCTATGGAGCGAATGCAGGCTTTTGCTGCGCACAAAAAGTGTGCAAAAGAGTGCTCCGAAGGCTTACAGACAGCAGCCTGCAGCCTGGCGAGCAATGTGCCAACTCCCGCTGCGCTCGACAGGCTTCAGGCAGCCATACGCAAGCCTTCTGAGAGCGGTGGGAGTTCCCGCTGTGCTCCGAAGGCTTGCGGATAGCTGTCTGTTCTGGGGGCTGGGGTCGGGGGAAGTTCGGGCTTCCCCGCCCCCAGCCCTTCAAGCTCCGGGAGCGGCGGCGAGGTTGCATGCAATCTTGCCGCCGCTCCTGGACCTGGGGGGGGGATAAATTTTTCCCCCTTTATTTCACCCCCTAATAACTAGGTGCCCATAACAGGACTGAAGAAAGCCAATTTCCTTCAGCACGGGCAACAGTTCGCCTCAATTTTACCCTCAAACAATTCAGTGAGGTTAATTTAATGCACTGCCCCGGTAGTGGTACCATAAGCGGAGCTCTTGCCCGTGCGCCATATCAGCTGTTTGCTTTTTCGTTCTAGGCTCTATAAACATGGACAACCTGCAATCCCTCTCCTCTGATAACGCCACCATTGCTATGCAGCAGGCTATGATGGCAGTGGCTCATGATGACTCACTTGACGGGACAGAAGATGAGGAGGACGACGAGATGGAAGAGGAGGAGGAGGAGGAAGAGGAAGAGGAGGAGCTGGAGGAAGAGACCGAGGAACTCCAGACAACAAATGTTAGCGACCTTGGCTTGGAGCACAGTGACTCGCTTGAGTAAAGGACCCTGGTCAGTGGTGAAGCATACGCCTCCTGAGAAACCTGGCTGCTTGCCTAAATCATTGGCCTGAGAAGAGAGCCTGAACTTTCACGTACAAGCCCTGCACCCCTTTAAAGAGATCATTCAACGACAATGCCCTTACCCCGAGTCCGGCTCACCTGCTTTCAGTTGCAGGAGCAGGCACGAATGATGCACATTTAAGAGACCTGCCGAATGTGCAAAGTGATTATTTAAGTGAAGGAGACACGTTTACAAGGCACATATTGTGGCCAGTTCATTTCTTCTTTTTTCCCCTTTGTTTTTGATAATAACAACAAAAAGTGTTTTTAGGGTAAGCTGTTTTCTGTACGACTGAATGTTTTATGGATGTTCTAATGCAAAGCCTTTTGGTGACATGCAATTGAGAGGCAAGTCTGTTTTCATTTTCACGGCTTTTATGAGAGATTTATAGATGCAAAGAGAGAGAGAGAGAAGAGATTGATGGTTTTTACAAAAAGAAACTAAAAGACTGTAATGATTATAAATATCTAGATGTAGGGAAAAAAAACAAGTTTGCAAATTTGCAAAAAAACCAACAACCACACGACTGGACGTTGAGCGAGAGTTTAATGCTGGACCCAGGTAGATTCCTGGTTAGTTCTGAAGAAATGGATATCAAGTCTTCAGGATTTCAGTGGGCCAGATCCCAAGGCATGTGGAGAGAGCCACATTGTGGTTAATTTGAGAAATGGATACCACACTGCCATCTGAACCATTTGGGTAGGGGAGATGAAAGGTTTTAGCCCTCTGAATGGAAATGTCATAATAGTAACATGCCTGGTTTGATTCCCTGCTTACAGGATGCTTACAGGAAGTCAACAACCCCCCCCCAAAAAAAAAGAGAATGCCCCTGAATAATTATGTTAATTGTTTAGAGGATCATAAATTGAGATGTAACCATTATGGCTTTTTGCATTGGTTGAATATGAGCAGGCTCAGATTTCCAAACGTTTACAGGTTCACAGGCCAAGCAAAAAGTGGCTTGGAGAATTCACAGGTTAATGAGCAAAGAAGAGATTTTCTGGAGCTTAGTGGAACTGCTCTCCAGATGGTGAGATAAATGCCTCTTTCACAATCTCATTTCCCTGGAACTCGTCACCTGTCGTCACCTTTGACCACCTGTGTCTCTGCCACCTCCAGAACCTCCAAATGAAAAGGTCTCCCAGGCACAACACCCAACTGGATGCGTTTTATACATTCAGGATCAGGATAAGATGAAAAATAGCTGCCCCCCATTGACCACCATCACTCACTGCCTTTGGGCAGACTTTTCTTTGAATCTCTCCACACGAGGCACACAGTAGCTCACAAATGTGGATTGTCCTGTGTTTTCCATCCTGCTGCAGTAATCTTTTTTTTTTTTTAGCCATTTGTCACCCAGGCGAAGAGGGGATCCACCATGCATGAACAGCTCACCTTGTGGTGGCAGAGCTTTAAAGCAACTTCCATGTTGATATAAGCACTAACCATAAGAATGCCTTGTTGGTCTCTGAAGCTCTTTTTTCTTGCCGCTTAAAACTCATGAGTGTGGCCCGTAAGTCAATAAACAGCCGCTTTTAATTCCAACAAGCGTTCCTAGAAGTGCAGCTGTTAAGTTTGCCTAAATCTGGTGGAGTTCGCCATCAAGCAGCACATGCCCACTTCAGCCTAAACACATGCAAAGCGCATGCATGCATGCATGCATGCATGCAAGCTCCTCCAATAGCAGGTGCAGTCCTAAGGCCAGCAAAGAAATTTGCGCATGGAGCCAGCCCCTGTGATACTTCCGCCATAGAGAGACATACAGCAGATTGCACTTTCCTCCTAGGGAGCGTAGACACTCCCAAACCAGAAAATGGTGCGTCTGATCATTCAATGAGCATGACATTTGAACATGCACTTCAGGGGGGGAGTGCACAACTCGTAGCCAAGGAGGCTTTGCATTTTGAGATTCGTGCATGCAGTACTGTTGCACCAGCCCTGGGTCAGAGCGTTCCATCACACTCATCGGCAGTGAGGTCAAAAGGAGGCAAGGGTGGAACACAGGCTGGTTTCTCCAGGAAAGGAGGAAATGTAGTCAGTGTACGCCCAGTGCATACCCAATATCCTGCACCACCAATCCTAAATCCTTTCTCAGAAGTAAGCCCCACATACTTAGCTCAGTGAGACTTTCTCCCTGGCAAATACATGCACTGTAACTTCTAATGCAGCATTGGGCAGAAATAATCAGAATGCTTAATGGAACAGCATGTGCAACGTGACTTCTGCAGGCACCAATGCAAATCAACCTCAACCAGGAAGAAGCCAATGTTGCTTCAGGCTACAGCTCCCATAATTCCTGGCCATTGGCCATGCTGGTTGTGGCTCATGGGAGTTGAAGTCTCCCTGCAACCCAGACCAATCAGAAAGGCCAGAAACCTCAGGATGGCTACTAAAGAACTGTACGTTGGCTCCAACCACGTAGGGGGCTGGTCAGGGTTGGGTCCAGGTTTGGGGGAGCCCTTGGGCAATGTTATTTCAACAGGCCCCCTACCAGAGTGGGTGTCCGTGCTCCTTGCCACAGCTACCCTTGCCCATATGCTTGCTTTTTTCTCTTTGGGCCCACCTCCCATGGAAAGGCAGCAAGGGATGTAGATTTTACTGGTCCTCCTCACTCCATTCAGCACTCAGAGACAGCAAATGAATTAACACAAGCAAGGAGGAAAATTTCACATGGCCAGGAAGCTCCCAGGATTGGCTGTGAGGCTGTAGACTTTTGCCCAGTTATGCCAACCCTTGAGGCCAGCCCAGTTCTTTCTACTCCTTGGTTTTGTTGTCCTCCATTTCCCCACATTATCAAAAGGTAGCAAATGCCCCACTAGGTGCTTGGAGCCTGCACCCAACAAGCTCTCCAATGTGTTGAGTTTTTTTTATGGTCACTTGAAGCCATGTTGAAAATGATAATCTAGGAGGGGCGAATTTCTCAGAATGGAAAATTAACTTTCACACTCAGTCTTTCCATTCACTTCCCAGTACTAAATGGAAGAGGGCTCCAAGAGAAAGCTCCTAAGTTATCATTGCCCCTATCTTCACTTAACTTATTATTTTGTTTTGTACATTGTGCTCAGGAAAATGTCTCCAGTGTACAAAAAAAAATTGGATTGTCAGCTTGTGAACAACAGTTTGTGGACCTCTGGATTATCTGGTGGTCAAATGTCCCTGAAATGAATGTATTTTTCCTGGGAGGAGGGAGCTGCTGTTTCAACAGAGTTGTAGGACCCCAATAATCTTATTTATAATCTGTGTTATCCTAGCAATCTGTTATGGGGTTGTTTTTTCCTATGCTGTCATTGCAATGAAGCTCACTGTTCCAAAGTTAGGGGTTCGTCTTCCTTCCTAGCAAGGCACAATCTGCCCTGCCACACGCAAATCCTTGCAAATGGTCCACACTCCTTTCCTCAGTGTGTCAGCCGAACAAACCACAAACTTCCGAGACAAAACAATTCCCCCACCCCCAATTTTAATGTTTTGATTACCCATTAAAGCTTTATTTGTCTCTTCCAATTCTTCCCTCACGAAGCACAGTTTTTCAGCTTGCCCCTTCTTTTGGCTCTTAGAGGAGTTGAGAGGTTTGATAAATCGCTTTACATTAAGGGTTGAATCAATGATAATTCCTTGGGAATGTATTGGAATATCAGTGGGCAGGAAAGCTCCCGTTTTTTTGGATACTGATATGGCATGAATGTAATATGTAATTTCATAGAAAATTCATTGTAATTTAGTATTAATTCATGTCCATTTATTATAAAGTGCTACCAGATGAGGTTTTCCAGCTGTATTTCATTGTGTTTATTTATATGCTCTTGTTAGTAAAAAGGATTAGGAATAAAGAATAAATAGAGACCCAAGTCGACAGGAGGGAGCCCCATGTTACCTCGCCACAACATGATGCACCCAAGGAAGATGTCCATTCTCAATGGTTATTTCAGCCAATGGCTCATGCGCTTGCCAACTCCTCTCCTCCAGCACAGCCACAAAGGAGCTCAGAAGGATGGCTTCCACTTTCTTATAAACCATGGCTTGTCACGTCGGCCGAACCCAGCAAACCGTGGCTAATCCTATGTGGTTTGTTTGAAGCATCCCAGCTTGTTCTGAAGATTCCTTGTTTCTGAAATCCGTAGCTAGGATTAATCACACTTTTGAGTCCCAATGTGTCAGTAACCTGCAGTTAATTATTTTTTTAACTGAAAATTCCTTTGGGGCAGAGAAGAGGGGCAGTGTACACAAGCCCAAGGCTTGCACAGGTTTGTTCCCATTGTGATGGGCCGTGGTTTCTCACTACTGAATTTTGTGGCATGTAGATCATAAACTTCACAGTAACAGTTTTACTACAGGTGTAAGAGCTGCCTCCATTCATGTCAAAGAATGAAGGGAAAAAAACCCTGAACACCCTTTCTGTATGGAATATACGCATGCATGTATCAGATCATTGGTCTTGTGTACTGGGAATCTACGCCACATTTGACACCAAGTACGTGGTTCAAAGCTCTTAACTCCCTCCTGCGTGTTGCATTAATTTACTCCACAATAGTCAAGTTCCATGGTTGATTACTGTATGTAGAAAATCTCGCCAGCTGCAGCATGCACACTACATGGCACTGTACTGCTCATGCGCTTGCATCCACATGCATGCGCACTAAGGTCAGAAGGCCTCTAGCGAACTTGGGAGATTTCAAATCTGGAGAGCTAGCAGTGGGGACTGAAGAAACCCAACAACTATACTGGACATTTTTCAGAAAGCAGTCTCCTCACTAATAATTTTTTTCCCCCATCCCCAGCAAAATAGGGACAAATTAGGGGTTGTGTTTCTTTTAGAGTCTGGAATCAAAATAGGGGGTCCTCTCTGCTTAATAATTGGGGTGTGTTCTATATATTTAACTATAAATTATAAATCCACTCCCTTTTCTGCAACGAGGCCCTCAATACACAATTAAATAACACTGGTGACAGAAAACGAAAAGATTTAGGAGCTTCAGCAAAACAAACCACAACAGCAGGAGGAAAAACAACTTTCAGGCACCTGAAGAAAGAAGGAGCCAGCTAGGCTTCTCAGAGGAAGGAGCATCACAACCTTGGCATCACTACTGAGAAGATTCTGTCATGGGTCCCAGCCAGCCGAACCTCTGAAGCCGAGATGGGGAACCTCAGGCCTGGGGGCCAAATGTACCCACTCCCAGGCATCTCTGTCTTGACTCTTCCCAGGCCATACACCCTCCTGAGTGTCAGGCTTCAGTGACTTGGCTTCGTCCCCCACTTTGACCATAAATAAGTAGAACAAAGTGAAAGGAGTCTCTTACCAGTTAGAAATTTTAATGATCACAGAGCGAGAACAAAGAATCCCTGTCCTAGGAATAGCGGTGCTCCCAATTAAGGGTTCCACCCACTTCCTCCCTAGTCACCCACTTCACTTCCACACCTTGCAACCACTGTGCTTTCTGTGCTGCCACCTTATCTGCGGTCCTTGACCTTGGGGAGAGCGGATGAATGTCTTTCAGCAACAGTGAGTCTGGTAACCCTCTCTCTCCCAGTGCTGCTTCTCCTAGCTGTTCCCCATCCAGTATTTCCGAGCTTCTGCCTTCTGAACTATGCCCCTCTGGAAACCACTGTTCCAAATCTATACTGTCCTCCTGCTCCTGGGAAGATTCAGGATTCTGATCAGGAGCAGGGGGAGGCTCCCATCATTCCTCCCTCAGTTCAGCCCTCCTCAGCACGGTCCCTGACACTGAGTTACACCCCTCAGCAGCCCATACCTTCCAACGGTTCTCCAATGAAAATAGGGACATCCTCCCCACCTGCCTTGATTCATGCCCTGGCCTAGAAGATTACCCAGAACGGAATGTTAAAATGTGAAAAGGGTCCCCCACTTCTGTTCTAAAGGCAAAAGTCCCCAGAGCAAGACAGGGTGGTCCTACCATTGGGTGGGGTGAAGCAGCCACCTTAGGCCACAGATGCTGAGGGACAGGGAGCAGCAGCAAGGTGTTGGAGGGCAGAGATGTGGGTAGCTCTGCATCCCCTAAGCCTTAGTCGAGGTGGAAGATGCTGCACCACCATCAGCAGTGTTGAATTAAGTTTCATCTCTGAGGCCAGTCTCCTTCTGTATGGACAGGAGGCATCACCTTGTCCTCTTCCAAGAACAGAAAAATGTCTTGGGTCAACACTGGTTCTGAAAGGCCTTCAGTGACGAGCCCAGTGGGTGGGCAGACTCATAGCCCACATCTGCACCAAACATTTAAAGCACTATAATGCCATTTCGGACTGAACCAAAATAATCCTGGGAAGTGGGAACTGTAGTTTGCTAAGGGGTCTGAGAGGTGTTAAGAGACCCTCCATTTCCCTCCCCGAGCTACAGTTCTCAGCATGCCCTGGAAAGAGGGATTGCTTGCCAAGCCACTCTGGGAATTGTAGCTCGGAGGGGAGGGATAGGAGTCTCTCAGCGCCCTTAACAAACTATGCTTCCTAAGATGCTTAGGCGGAAGCCATGACTGCTGAAAGTGGTTATCATAGTACTTTGAATGAATAGTGTGGATGGGTCAATGCCGAAGAAGGTGGTCTTTCAAATTATCTGGTCCCAAGCTATCAATTATAGTTGTACAGTGGTACCTCGGGTTAAGTTCTTAATTAGTTCCGGAGGTCCATTCTTAACCTGAAACTGTTCTTAACCTGAAGCACCACTTTAGCTATTGGGGCCTCCTGCTGCCGCTGTGCCGCCAGAGCACGATTTCCGTTCTCATCCTGAAGCAAAGTTCTTAACCCGGGTGTCAGAGAACTGCCATCAGAGCCAGAGGCGGAGGGAAGGCTCCAGAGTGATGCCGGAGAGGGTCCCAGCAGGGAGAGAGGCAGCCCATCTGCTGGGGAAGGAAATCAGCGTAACACCAGGGGTGAAGGGGGGAAGAAGGGGGAATCGGCGAGGGGGCTCCAGGACTCTTCACCGGAGACCAGTGGGGAGAGCATGGGTCCTCCGCTGCCCACACCCACCCTGCGCAGAAGGCTTCCGCACAGAGAGAGTAGGAGGAGACTTGGCGTCAAAGAACTTCTATGCTGGAAGAAGTTCCAGAAACGCCCACTGACGGATTCTGCCAGCGACTGAGACAGCCACGAAGTGAAAGGCTGTCCAGACAGAAAGGGTTTAACCAGGTAACCTAGCCAGGAGTGGCGGCAACTTACGCACGAGCAACCCCTAGAACCATTACACCGGGGTACTATTTATAGGTTAGCGGAGTCTGTAACCTGAAGCATATGTAACCTGAAGCGTATGTAACCTGAGGTACCACTGTATAAACGAATTGCGTGTGCTTTCTGCGTATCCGCTATCTATATTGAAATTATTGGGACATCCCATGCGGTCGACAGTTTTGTTCTGTGCACGCTTTGGAGAAACTCATTTGGCAAGCAAAGGATTCAAGACTCCTCACTTGATAAAACAGAAAGGGGGTGGCATTAATGTGCCCAAAGAAAAGACACAAGCATACAACTATGCGCAACCATTTTAGGTTACCCAAGCATGGGTTTAGGGACATGGGTGGCACTGTGGTCTAAACCACTGAGCCTAGGGCTTGCCGATCAGAAGGTCGGCGGTTCGAATCCCCATGACGGGGTGAGCTCCCATTGCTTGGACCCTGCTCCTGCCAACCTCGCAGTTCGAAAGGACGTCAAAGTGCAAGTAGATAAATAGGTACCGCTTCGGCGGGAAGGTAAACGGCATTTCCGTCCGCTGCTCTGGTTTGCCAGAAGTGGCTTAGTCATGCTGGCCACATGACCCAGAAGCTGTCTGTGGACAAACGCCGGCTCCCTCGGCCAATAAAGCGAGATGAGCGCCGCAACCCCAGAGTCATACACGACTGGACTTAACTGTCAGGGGTCCTTTACCTTTAAGCATGGGTTTACATGTTACATTGCTCAAACAGCAGGGGGACTTATAGCCTTGTAAATTTCATTAGACACCCCCCCAACACTCATCATCCCCACAGGTCAGGGATGATGGGAGCTGTATGCCAGCAACATCTGGAGTTCCCCACTCCATTAATACAGGGATGCTGTGTGTTCATCATTGAGCCAGAAGAAGAAACCATTGCCCTGGTTCATGCTTAGTGCTTCACAGTTGTTTAGCACTATGTGAATGGCCACAATCAGAAGCATCTACTTCCATTTTTTTCCAATTCAAGGCAGGGAACTGAACCTAGAACTGTGTTCTTAACCCGAGGTACTATTTCTGGGTTAGCAGAGTCTGTAACCTGAAGCGTCTGTAACCTGAGGTACCACTGTAATCAAACAATATATCCTCTCCTGCATCCCTGAACTTTCCCACAGGAAGTAGTACCTCGGGTTGAGAACTTTGCCACAGGATGAGAATGGAAATTGCGTGCCACCACTGTCGGGGCATCAGCCGAAGGCGCCATTAGCAAAATCATACCTCAGGTTAAGAACTGTTTTGGGTTAAGAACAGACCTCCGGAACGAATTAAGTTTGTAAGCTGAGGTACTACTGTAGTTTTCATGCCACTGAGGTGAGAAGGCGAAGACTGGTGGGGGGGTGAATCTAAAAGTTCCCTCTGGCCCAAAAGTTTAAATTGCTGTAGCCCATGTGATGCCCTCCATATGTTCTTTGGATCCAGCTCCTATCAGCCCCAGAAGGGGGTGGGCAGACCTGTCAGTTTCAGTTCTCTATTTCTCATTTTGCCTCTCAGAGATTCATTGCACCACATTTTGGCAGCAATCTGAGATATGTATAAATTTTTAATCCTCATGAAAATTCATCTGCATTTTAGTGTGAGTGTCACCTAATAAACACATTTTTGCATACACTTTGGACTACAGTGGCACCTTGGTTCTCAAACTTAATCCGTTCCGGAAGTCCATTCTAAAACCAAAGTGTTCCAAAACCAAGGCGTGCCTTCCCATAGAAAGTAATGCAAAATTGATTAATCCGTTCCAGACTTTTAAAAACAACCCCTAAAACAGAAATTTAACATGAATTTTACTGTCTAATGAGACCATTGATCCATAAAATGAAAGCAATAAGCCATGTTCTGCAGTCACGCAATCAATCAATCAGTAGCTGAACTGGGTTCCAAACAGTCACAAAAACAAAACAAAAGAGCAGCAAAAACAAAAATGCAAAATAAATAGCAAAAACAGACAGACCTCAGCTTAACAATCAAAACTGAAGTGTTACACTCAAATTGGAAGTGTAACACTCAAAACGGAGCATGTTTGGCTTCTGAAAAAAGTTCACAAACAGAAGAACACTTATTTCTGGGTTTGCAGTGTTTGGGTTCCAGGTTTTTTGAGTACCAAAGCGTTTGAGAACCAAGGTGCCACTGTAATGCATTACCCCCCCCGCCCCCCAAAACAATAATTTCCCCTACTAGAATGCAATGTTGTGTGTTATTTTCACAAATATATTCATTTCTATGCACGTTGCCCCTTCATATGTCAATTTTTGTAAATGTTGGTTGGTTGGAGAACCAAAATTTGGAGACATGCAAATTTTGAAGGATGGCTGTGTTTTGCTTCTCATGCTGTTTCCGAAAGTGCTAATTAGAGATTTTTCCCTTCAAAAGCAAACTGGATTGACCCCCACCCCCACCCCACAAGCCACAGCAAGTGCAAAGCCCTGCCATTTGCAGAGTTCTTCATTGAGGATACATCATATAATGATTTAAACACATGCCCCCCCCGAATAGAAATGGATCTTTGGGAGGGGGGAGGTAGTGAGAAAAAGCAAGTGCTCAGCGCACAGCTTCCTTTGGGATCTACGGCTGGCCGTGCTAATTAAAAACCAGCCAGCAATTCTGCTGCCAATTTGCATATCTGCCGCTTTGAAGCGATTATGAATATGCATGGCAGCTCTTCAACAGAGATACTGGCCTCTTCAGAACATCTCCCAGAAAGCACCCTAATAAATTATGTGGAATGTACCTTGCATGACTGGCAATGATGCTTTTTTTTATAACCTTCATCATATTGCAGCGGCAGCAGGGAGGGGAAGGGGACATGATTTAAACACATAAAGAAATGGGAGCCATAATTTTTATCAGCACCACAGGGTGCTAAACCACAGGAGCCCATCAAATTTGTGCCTAGCATCGCCGCCTCTTTGGCAAGCCGTTTTTAATCTCTGCATTTTATCTCCTTGCATTACCAATTGCCAGAGGCTGCCAGACCTGCTTTCAATAAGCACCCCTCTCTCAAAAAGCAAAATAAAAGCCCTTGCACTATTTTTGCTCGGCGATAAAAATCCTTTTTGCAGTCAGCACTGATAAAAATTGTTTCACTCTCTTTCCCTGTTACTGTCATCAATATCGTGCAGGGAAGGAGTAAAAGCTTGCACCTCCCTTGAAGTAACACATAGGACTCAGCTACATTAGTAAAAAAAAAAACACGCCAAAAAACAGCTTTTTAATGCGTTATAAGCAGGCAACACCAGATGGCGCTGTAGAGCAAAAACCTTTTCTATGCAATTTTACATAGCGTTTTCTTTTTCTTTTGTTATAATGATTTAATTTCTGACTTATTTACAGCATTTGCCCCCTGGTATAGATCCACCCTCAGACAGGGGACTAGATGAGAAGCAGCTCAATGGCAGTACTACTGCTTTAAATTCAGAAGGTCATGGATTCAAGCCCCAGCTTCTCCAAGCCAGACTGTTAATGCCCCTGCCTGAAACTCAGGAGAACCCGCTGCCAGTTAGTGTAAGACAATACTGATTTAGCTGGACCAACCTTCTGTCTCAGTATAAGGCAGCTTTCTATATTGCTAACAGCTCAGTTGAAGAAGCAGCTAGCATCTGAGATTCCTTCACTTGGGGCAATTGGTTGTAGATTGCCTGTGGGGTTTTTTTGTGGGTTTTTAAAGTTTATTTAATCATTTTTTCAATACAAACAACCACCGTACAAGACACTACAACAAAAATTATAATAACACAATTTGACAATTCAGATTTAAATACACTGATATACCTATGACTGCACCCTTTTAACAATATTTTCCCACCTCTCTCTCCTCCCCCCACTTCCCACCACTATCCGCCTTATTGCTGAAATATTCATTCCAGATTTCTTCATATTTTTCCATTCTTAATTAGCGTTGACATGCAATTCGTTCACATGTAGCTAACCTGTCCATATTATCAATCCATGTGCTCAATGGAATCTTTTTGCGGCTCTTCCGATTCATCAAAACAAGTTTTTTTGCTTCTAATATAGCACGGTACAGTGGTACCTCAGGTTAAGCACTTAATGCGTTCCGGAGGTCCGTACTTAACCTGAAACTGTTCTTAACCTGAAGCACCACTTTAGTTAATGGGGCCTCCCGCTGCTGCCACGCCGCCAGAGCACGATTTCTGCTCTCAACCTGAAGCAAAGTTCTTAACCTGAAGCACTATTTCTGGGTTAGCGGAGTCTGTAACCTGAAGCATATGTAACCTGAGGTACCACTGTGCATCCATTTTTTTTTACCCCTTGAAATCTCCCACGTTTCCGGAATATAATTTAGGATTAAATTCAATTCCCCTAAACAACCTGTGTTGTAATTCAGTGGGACCAATCTAGCCCAGCATTCGGTTCTCACGGTGGCTGACCACATGCCTGTGGGAAACGCACAAGCTGGAATCGAGCACAAGAGCATCCTGTGTCTCCAGCAACTGGGATTCAGAAGCCTTCCTGCCTCCAACTGTGCCCCCATCATGGCTAGTAGCCTCCCTTTGCCCTCTCTTCCACCAATCTGTCCAATTCTCTTTTAAAGCTGTTATGAGAATTATAAGGTCTGGGAAATGATTTATAATGAAATTAAAAAGGTACTTAAATGTACTTTCCATAAGAAACCAGAGGCATTTCTCCTGGGCATGGTCGGCCAATTGGTGCCAAGGAGGGATAGGACGTTCTTTATGTATGCCACCACAGCAGCAAGGATTCTCCTGGCAAAGTATTGGAAGACACAAGAACTACCCACGCTGGAAGAATGGCAGGCGAAGGTGATTGACTATATGGGACTGGCAGAGATGACTGGCAGAATTCGTGACCAAGAGAAAGAGACGGTGGAAGAAGATTGGAAGAAGTTTAAGAAGCTTAAGAACTGTTGCAATATTGATGAATGTTGAAATGTCAAGGTAAAGGAAAATATGGAATTACAGCTGTAATTGACTGATAGATTAATTATCAAAAGAAATTTTAAAAGACAATAAGTGATTAATTAACCGATCTGAAGGGTTGTTGAAGATACATTTAAAATAGGGAAGCAGAGACGGGGAGGGAGGGGGAAGTCCGAGAAGTAAGGTTATGAAAGAAAAAGATTTGAAATTATACATGTTTATATGTTGGTGTTTGTTTGTGTGTGTTGACTGTTTTGTTTTTATTTGTGTGGAAAATTAATAAAAAATTATTTAAAAAAAAGAGAATTATAAGGTCTAAGATATAAAATAAATGTTCATAAATGTACCAGGCAAACACATACATTGAAATTGAAATACTTTATTGTCACTTGTACAACTTGTATAAAGAAGGTTGATCGCCAAAGAATTGATGCTTTTGAATTATGGTGCTGGAGGAGACTCTTGAGAGTCCCATGGACTGCAAGAAGATCAAACCTCTCCATTCTGAAGGAAATCAGCCCTGAGTGCTCACTGGAAGGACAGATCCTGAAGCTGAGGCTCCAAGACTTTGGCCACCTCATGAGAAGAGAAGACTCCCTGGAAAAGACCCTGATGTTGGGAAAGATGGAGGGCACAAGGAGAATGGGACGACCGAGGACGAGATGGTTGGTTACTGTTCTCGAAGCTACCAGCATGAGTTTGACCAAACTGGGGGAGGCAGTGGAAGACAGGAGTACCTGGTGTGCTCTGGTCCATGGGGTCACGAAGAGTCGGACATGACCCAACGACTAAACAACAATAACAACTTGTATACAGTGAGATTACACGGGCACCCCCGTCTCAGCTCTCTTAGTCTTAATTCCCCTCGTTTACTGACACACACACACCAAACCCGAAAGTCAGTTGCCCTGTTGTTATCTTTTCATTCAGCAGCCTAACAGCCCAGGGATAGAAGCTGTTCTTTACCCTGTTGGTGCGACTAATCATGCTTCTATATCTTCTGCCTGAGGGCAGGAGATCAAGAAAATGCCGGCCAGGGTGTGAATCATCCCTGAGAATTTTCCTCACTCTCCTGAGCCAACGTTCTTCCACTATTTCATCCAGCGGTTTCACGGGACAGTCCATAATATCTTGTGCTGTATTCACCACCCTCTGTAGGCACTTCCTATCAGCTGATGTCAAACCAGCGTACCACAACGTGATGCAGTATGAAAGGACTCTTTCTATTGTTGACCGGTAGAAGGAGATCATCAAATGTTGATTGACATCGTTCTTCCGCAATACCCAATCCCATACAGCCTGGATATGCTGTTGTACACCAGGAGGTAGCTACCTAGCTCTGCCAGTTACCCAATCCCAGCTGGGGAGGCGTGGCCAGGAGAGAGTTGGCCAGCTAAGGGGAGGGATTGCCCAGCCCACACAATAGTGGGCAGAACTTACCTGGGAGTTCTCGGTCGGCTTCAGAGCTTCTAGAGTGAGGAGATATCCGGGAGCGTGAAGCAGTGACGCATGCCTCCCCTGTGGAGGTGATCCCAGGGTTCCCCGTTAAAGGGGTTGTTTTGAGGAGAGGCATTGGCCAGATGCCATTAGGTTGTCCTTGCTCTCCCCTGTGATGGGGGCAAAATGGGGGGGCAGGCTCTCTGCTTGAACAGACATTCTCCAGAGCCAATCCCCACATATCCTGGATAACCCTGATGCTCCCCAGATCCCTGGCCGGAGACTGGGAGGGATAAACGCCCAATGCCTAAGCCAAGGTCTCCCTACATCTGAAGTTTTAATAAAGTTGTGGCCAAATTTTAATCCCATAACACATTGTCTTGAGTCATTATTCCACGTGGGTTTCACCCCTGGTTCGGTGGGGTCTCCGCCTGTCCACACAAACCACATGTCTGAAAACAGTACAGGAAAACAGCCATGTTGACTCTTTCAGTGACCTCAAATATTCCTCTGCATTTGGGATGGAAATGGGAAAAGCCTCCCCATTGTCTCTGTGCTTACAAATCCTGTCTTAAGGGCACATTTATGTATGAATAGGGTGAGCCTGTGACTTGGACTCAGGAATTAAGTATTTATCATCACAAAAGGGTGGTCAGGCTGTCCAGGTAAACCCATTAACAGGTTTCCTGCCAGACAGGAATTCTGCTGTAGACCACCCCTTCTATGATGTATGTATGATGTTTTGGGGGGGTGGTCTTGAGCTACAAGGTGGGCAATTTCAAAAGTCTCTAGAAGGGCTTGCACACCATTGTTCTGGGTTCCTCCTCCCTCCTGCGTATGGTGAGTGAAGACCCTGTTGCAACAGTTGAATAAAGATCAGGCTTACTAGCTGCTTTGCTTTTCAATATTCTCGGGTTGGCCTCTGTTATTTTCTCCTACTGATAGGGAACCTACATAAGGACTCTGTGTAGCTCTTGGCTACCCCATAAGGGAAAGGGAGCAGTTTTTTCTTATAGCAAAGCAATCTCGGTTTCATTTATCTCTCCTGAATCTTCCAACATTCAGCATCATTGGATGTCCTCAACATCTAGTGTTGGAGGGAGGGAGAAAAAGCTTTCTCTATCCACTTCCTCAGTGCCATGCATAATTTTATAAACTTCCATCACATCAATTCTTGCCAGTCTTTTCTCTAATCTAAAAGCCCCCAGATGCTATAACCTTTCCGTCCCCTCAGTCATTTGGGTTGTCCTTTTCTGAACCTTTTCCAATTCTACAATTGGTTGCTGGGGGTGGAGCAGGGCTTCTGCTGGTGGGGTGCCTTAGGTGAATCCTGTCCATAGCTCTTAAAGCTGTATATACCGTACATATAGTTTTGGCAACTGTGCTTTTCTGGTTCTTGTTTCATTTCGCTTGAAGAATGTTATTCTTGGCGCACCAGTTGTATTTTTATAAACATTGTGGGCTTCTTTTGAAGACTGTAGCTGAAAAGCAAGATTCGAAATGGTGATATTCCACATATACCTCTATCCTCCAGCACCAGAACGTAAGTTGTTGTGGAAATAATTGTTTTCAAAGAAATGAAAACCCATTAAAACTCAATTAAAACTGTGTTTCTGTGGAGCTTCAGAGCTAACTGCCTGCCCTGTCGCCATCTTGACTGGAAGTCTGGTGATATTCGGCATTAGCCATTCTCAGGAGCGACGCCTTGAAATGAATCTACTGAGTTTTATATGTGTGTGTGTGTGTGTGTGTGTGTGTGTGTGTATTATAGAGAGAAGAAACACCATGGTGCATCTGCAGCAGCACAACCAGACACCTTCATCTTCCCCAGCTGCAACAAAACATGTCTCTCCCGCATCGTTCTCTACAACCTTCCAACAGCTTGACTTCAGCCCCAAAAGAGACAGACAGGTGCCAACATGCAAACACTAATTCATACTGAAGGGGGGCAACCAGAGCAGTTTGCAACACTTGTACATAAACCACACAATAAAAACCATGACAAGTTAAAATAAGAAAACAAGTGAATACTGTGGAAAGAGGTACTCTTAATTGCCTGCCTAAGCCTGACAGAAGAGAGAGAGAAAATTCAGCAAGCATTTGAGAAGTTGAAACAGAAGATGCCTGCTGAATCTCTGTGGGCAGAGTAGCCCACAGGACTGGGCTGATGACAATAAAGACTCGGTCTCTTGTTGTTGACAGATGAGCCTTGCCAACTTCAGTGTTCGGGTTGGGATGTAAGGGTTCAGGCCATCCCTAAATTGTTTAGGGCTTTGTAAATTAATACAAGGACCTTGAACCTGGCTGGGTTCAAGGTGGGCAGGCAGTGCATATATCTTCGGTGAGAGTCTGTTGGATACCACCCAGTGTCTCTGGATATGGTCATATGAACAGGGCTATTATTTGAAGGGTTGGGGGTGTCCTTATTTCGTTCTGTTTCTGTGTTACCCTTGCAAAGCAAGAAAACCACCATCCTGCAACCTTGTGTGGATTATGTGCCTGTCTAAATGCCCATTTATCAAACCAGGGCAAACCTGAAACCATAGGTGAGGTTTTTGGGACCCGATGCCGATGTGAAGTTTTCCTTTCTGTATGTGGCTCTGTATGCGATGAGATCAAGGCTGATTATTTCCAGGCACCTTTGATGTTTGGTTTTTTTAGCCTGTCTAGAAGCAGATTATATAAGACCCAGAAAGTCAGAAATTGTTTTCCAAAGCATGCATCAGAAATAGAGGTTGCTGCGGAAACAGACACATAAATTAATGTCACTGCTTTGAGAACTTGTTGGTAAACAAGTTAGCATTTGATATCGATTCTTTTTACATAGATATAGATATATAAAAGCCTAACTCCAAGCAGCTCCAATCAGGCTGTACATGTTCTCTTTGAGCTCCCAACTTAGCTGATGACCTAAATAGAGGAAATTGCAACCACTGCCCAATCCACTACATGGAATAATGTTTGCACTGTTTCAAAGAGACATTCTAGGGAGTTATTTGTGATTATGCTTAACAGGCTTATTTATGCCATGCAAACACTTCAGCTATCTCTGTCAGGGACAAGCCTATCGTTTTGGTCAAACACTGGGTTTTTCTTTTGCTGCAAAGCTGAGATGCCCTCGGTAAAATAAACAATCCAATTACACAATAAACAATAACACACACACACACAAATCATAACAGGGTCTTCTCCTGGTGTTGATGGAACACACCATATATTTAAGGCTCACACAGAGACACCAAGAATCCTGGGGACTGTCATATGTTAAGAGGGCTGGGAATTGTAGCTATGCAAAGATAAACTACAGTTCTCAGAATTGTTTGGGAGAAATGGAATTTGTGTGTGCAGCCCTGGAGTAAAACTTCTGCCATAAAGCTTCATTGTGTGTGTGTTTTTATGGATGTATCTACCATATTTTTTCCGTATGCAATTTTAGTAAAAAATTGGGGGTCGTCTTATACAAGAAAGAAAGAAAGAAAGAAAGAAAGAAAGAAAGAAAGAAAGAAAGAAAGAAAGAAAGAACATGGTGACTATAGATGTAGGACTCTCTGCCTCTGGTCCTGACTCCACACATTTAATGTAACATTTATGTATGGCTAGTGCTTGGAATGGGACGCGGGTGGCGCTGTGGGTTAAACTCAGAGCCTAGGGCTTGCCGATCAGAAGGTCGGCGGTTCGAATCCCCGCGACGGGGTGAGCTCCTGTTGCTCGGTCCCTGCTCCTGCCAAACTAGCAGTTCGAAAGCACGTCAAAGTGCAAGTAGATAAATAGGTACCGCTCCAGCAGGAAGGTAAACAGCATTTCCGTGCGCTGCTCTGGTTCCCCAGAAGCAGCTTTGTCATGCTGACACATGACCCAGAAGCTCTATGCTGGCTCCCTCGGCCAATAAAGCAAGATGAGCGCAGCAACCCGAGTTGGTCACGAATGGACCTAATGGTTAGGGGTCCCTTTATCTTTACCTTAGTGCTTGGAATGGGCAGTGTATGTGTGTGTGTGTGTGTGTGTGTGTGAGAGAGAGAGAGAGAGAGAGAGAGAGAGAGAGAGATTCTGTTTGCACTTGAAGGTGAACTCACCTAACTCTTCATTTTGCAGAACAATATAGTAAGAATGTTTTGAAATTTCTACTTCTCCAAATTTTGCAGTTGTCCAGCCAAGCAATGTGTACAAAAATGCATAACACGTTAGTGAAAATAACGTACCAGAAATGCCTTATATAAGGGGAAATTGCTTTGCAGAAATGTGTGTGTTAGACAGAATTGCATACAAATGTGTATCTGTTGGGTGAAATCCGCACAAAAATGCTGTGAGTTTAGATTTTTATTGAAATTTATACCAAAAACAATCACAACATAGTACTACAGAACTGTTGTCGTGGCTGACATCATAAAGGAGTGGAAGTACCAGCAAAAAGAAGAACCTCACAGACAAAGATTGGTTTCAGATTGAATGGCAGACCGTGTGTTGAGATCCCTGCATTGCAGAGGGTTCGAATAGATGACCCTTGGAATTCCTTCTATGATTTTACAAGTGATGTCCTGACTGTGACCGATGAGTCAATCCAGAGGGAAGGAAGGGTTGCTGGAATCTGAAGTGGTTCATCCTTCGTATTAAGATCAGTAATAAATTGAAACCACACCTCTTGAGAAATAGTCCTTGCGTATTTCTTAGTTCTTTGACCTCGTCTAACACCAGCTGTCAGCCTCTGGCTTTCTAAGCATAGCTGTCAACTTTTCCCCTTTCTTGCGAGGGATCCTATTCGGAATAAGGGAATTTCCCTTAAAAAAAGGAAAACGTTGACTGCTATGATTCTAAGCATTAGCAGAAAGACTAGCAAGATCTTTCCAGTTTCGGACAATTTCTAGCCTGACAGCCACACACAATTTCACCCTCAAGTCCTTGTGTACTTACAATGTATTAAAAGGTAAAGGGACCCCTGACCATTAGGTCCAGTCGTGACCAACTCTGGGGTTACGGCGCTCATCTCACTTCATTGGCCGAGGGAGCCGGCGTACAGCTTCCGGGTCATGTGGCCAGCATGACTAAGCCGCTTCTGGCAAACCAGAGCAGCGCACAGAAACGCTGTTTACCTTGCCTCTGGACTAGTACCTATTTATCTACTTGCACTTTGACGTGCTTTCAAACTGCTAGGTTGGCAGGAGCAGGGACCGAGTAACGGGAGCTCACCCCATCACGGGGATTCGAACCGCCGACCTTTTGATCAGCAAGCCCTAGGCTGTGTGGTTTAACCCACAGCGCCACCCACAATGTATTAACACCTCCCTTAAAAATAGAAAGAAGGGCTGGGACAGAATCACATACCGTAGGTTGCTGCACAACTTGACTAATACAAGTGGATATCATTTTGCACCCGGTACAAGCCTAAATGAGATAGGGTCCCTTAACCTGACAGCGCCTCCAGCACATTGGCGAAAGGCTCTACTTTATGTAGTTCAATCTGACCGGAGTCCAGTATCACCTATGTATTAGCTTTCATCCAGCCTCCCTGATTTTCGCAGAGGTTCAGTGAGCAGTGCGCTGACATTCATCTCCCAAAGAACTTAATGTCCTACCCCATCGGGTAGGACAACCCAACAGTACTGAACAACAGTACTGACAACTCAATTACTGAACAACCCAACAGTAATTTATAGATTGAAGAAAGGGCCCCTTTGCCCCTTCCTCAGTGTATTGTCACCTAATCTCTCAAATAAAGGTCATGAACACAGAGTGCCTTCAGGAGATATAACGAGAAAGAGACAATATTTGTACCTTCTGGAAACAAAAGATTATCACACCTTGCCACACCTAACCCGGTCAAACTCCTCTTATAGGGTTACCTTTATCAAACAGATTCTGCAACATGTGTAGCCCTTTTGTAGACCAACACAAAATCTGAATGTCTGAATATCTTTATCTGAATATCTGGTGTTAGGATTATCTAAATGGGGAGCCAATTTTTTAGCCTATTTCTTCTGAATTCTAAAGGATGTATCAATAAAGGGATTCACCATATTTCTGATCTGAGTGAATTAGAGAGGTTAAAAATGGCATCAAGTTATCCTGGGAGAGGTGGAAGTAAGCTCCACCAACACCCATCATCGAATCTAATTACAGGAATTGTTTACATTGACTGACAAGACTCAAAACATAACTGCAAAGTAGGGAATCCAAACCCTCCCTTTTGGGTAGGTGATAAAGAACTACCTTACACATCCAGATATTTTACCCTGCCCCAAACATAATTTGCTACTTTTACAGAAGCAAGACGGGAATCTATACAGGGAGAGTTTAAAACAGGGGCATGAATTTTAGGAGAATCACCGTCTTTAGGTCTGCAATGTGACCAAGACAAGTTAACTGAATTCCACCCAGTGATTTCTTTCTTAATGGGTTTTGCAAGGGTATTAAAATTTCTCCTCCATAATTGATGCAAATCTTTGGTAATGTAGACCCCTAAATAATGGAAACTGCCAAAAGAGAATGAAAGACCCAGCAAAGCTTTCAGTCAATCGTGCACTGAAAAGGGGATATTATTCCACAAACACTCTGATTTAGAATAATTAATTTCTAAGCCTGCACAAGCTTGAAATTCATTGAGATGTTTTTAAAGACCTGGAAGAGCCTGAAGTGGATTGCTAAGCGTAAGTAAAACACCGCCCATCATAGGCGCTCTCTTGCTCTCAGGATTGGGGGAAGGGCCTGCCTGCGTTGCGTGCACACCCATGACACACACGTGTGATGTCATGCTTCCAGCATGCATTGTGCATGTGTGACATCATGCATGTGACGCGTGACACACCACAAAATTGCATCGGCTGGGGGAGGCTGAGTACAGAGGAGCCAGCCACTGAACTGGATTGTGCTCAGCCCTGTATTTAGCCTCCTCCAGGCTCCTTATTATTGAGGGGGCCGGCCACCTGCCAGCAGATATTGAGGGGGCCAAAGACACCTGCGCGCCTAGGGGCTGGCGCACCTGTCACCAGTGAAGAGGTTTATCACATGTACCTTGTTATTCACCTTCGTGCCTAAAATCTCAGTGCCAGATTCCCCAACTAGTGTTTTAATTGCAATAGCCAACAAGATTAGGGACAGGGAGCACCACTGTTTTGTTACACAGGGAAACCTGATCAGAGGAGAATCAAAGGCACGAACTCAGATCGTTGCAAGAGAGGTGGGAAACAGTGGGCCAGAGTTTAGTTTAATTTGTCAAGCAAAGTAAGCGGGAAAGACCATTTGAAGTGATCAACTTAGCAAAGTAGAAGAGGTTTGTGCACATTGCTATGGTTTGTCATGTTCAAGACCCTTTGAATCCCATCAGTGAGTTGTCTTCGTGGCCAGTTTGGCCTTCTGCTGTGTAGCAAGCAGTGGCGTAGCGTGGGCTATCAGCACCCGGGGCAAGGCCAGTAATTTGCGCCCCCTAACCCATGGATTTGCACCCCCTAACCCGTGGATTTGCGCCCCCTAACCCGTGGATTTCCCTAACCTCCAGATATTGCGCCCGGTGCGGCCGGCCCCCCCTGCACCCCCCACGCTACGCCACTGGTAGCAAGTAAAAAAGATATTCAATCTCATTGCCAGTAAAGAGTTGGCAACTTGATTTGATAATGCCATGGGACAGTATGATCCCAGGTACTCCAAACATTCACGGGATTTGGGAATAAGTACCTCACAAGATTTGCACCAAGTTCCTCAGACCAACCCCCTGTGCAATATCCTTAAAGAGATTCTGGAAATCTTTCTCTAGGCGGCAGCAACCTTCAAAAGGTGTGGACACCTGGAGCTTGTATTCCGAACCCAAATGCCCCAAATCCCACACAGACAGATGCCAGTTTTCCTTTCTTTTTTAAACTTAAAGTTCAGTAGGGGCAGGCAGCAGGAATCAGTGAGTGGGGGGGTCATTGCAGAGTTCCCCATCCTGTGAGGAATACTGGCCAAAATGCATTAGGTCCACAGCTGGAGGAATTTCCCAGGGCAGAGGTCTGATACTTGCCTGATTTCCCAGCCCTCCGGCAACACCTTTGGCAATAATGTACATCATCCTTAGTACTTTCATCAAGTTGTTAATTGTTGCACCAATCACACCCTGTCATTGCAGTCCCCTGGTATTTTCTTTTCTTTCTTTCTTTTTTATTTAAAAACATAAAGAGAGAGGAAGAGACAAGGTACCCAAAGCAATAGTAAATTAGAAAACTGACTGACACAGCTGCAGACCCACTGCACTAAAAGATAATATCATTTTACAAAACAATTGTAGAAAATCTAACATGAAAGCATTTATTCAACAAGAATTAAATATGGAAAGGCTGAGAGCCACAATGAGCAAAGATCTGTTTCCTTCCGGAGAAGTGACAAATAGACAAAAGATCAAAAACAGACTTGAGTGCAAAGAAGAAAGAAATCACCAATGAACTCGACACAATTTTTCTTAACTCTTTGAAAAATATAATCCCCAAAGAATATGCCAGGACCTATGGACTGAGTTGGAGGGAGGTTATTGAATTAATAATAATAATTGTTTGTTTGTTTGTTTGTTTGTTTGTTTGTTTGTTTGTTTGTTTGTTTGTTTGTTTATACCCCACCCATCTGGCCAGGTTTCTCCAGTCACTCTGGGAGGCTCCCAACAAAATATTAAAAACACAATAAAACATCAAACATTAAAAACTTCCCTAAACAGGGCTGCCTTTAGATGTCTTCTAAAAGTCAAATAGTTGTTTATTTCCTTGACAACTGATTGGAGGGCATTTCACAGGGCAGGTGCCACTACCGAGAAGGCCCTCTGCTTGGTTATTTTATTTTTATTACAGTATTTTTATTATTATTATTAGGCACTTCCAGACTGTCACAATATTGGGGTGGGATTCAATCACATAGTGGCAAGTTCAGTTGTTTTAGCAGGTCTTGCACACCAACCCCTTCCCCTCCCCCCAAGATCAGACTTCTCCTGATAAGGAAATATATGGGAAATTGTACTGGAAAGTACGGGATAGCAACATCACCTAACTTCCTCTCAAACAAATCCAGATTAATGCTTATTGAACAAACAATGTGGTTTAGGTAAAGGTAAAGGGACCCCTGACTGTTAAGTCCAGTTGTGGATTACTCTGAGGTTGCGCACTTATCTGCGGCGTTTGACTGCAGACAGCTTCCGGGTCATGTGGCCAGCATGACTAAGCCGCTTCTGGCGAACCAGAGAAGCGCACGGAAACGCCGTTTACCTTTCCACTGGAGCGATACCTATTTATCTACTTGCACTTTGACGTGCTTTTGAACTGCTAGGTGGGCAGGAGCCAGGACCAAGGACCATCGCGGGGATTCGAACCGCCAACCTTCTGATCTGCAAGTCCTTGGCTCTGTGGTTTAACCCACATAGTGAGGACATAGCTGGGGGCATGAAGCGGTGACCCACACACACACCCACGGCAGCGATCCCAGGGTTCCCTGTTAAAGGGGTAGTTTTGAGGAGAGGCATTGGCCATACGCCGTTAGGAGCTCACCCCGTCGCAACAGGAGCTCACCCCGTTGCGGGGATTCAAACTGCTGACCTTCTGATCGGCAAGCCCTAGGCTATCAGCTCAATAAACACTCTGGAAGTGCTATTTGAGGAAATGGAGGGGAACAGCAGGTAGGGATTTTCAAGCAGGAAACCAGCATGAGACTCCAATCCAATTCAATGCATTTCTGATCAGAGGTCCATAAATAGCTTTTCCTCCAAAGGAATTCTGACCAGTTTGAAGCATACTTCTAATAAAAAAAGTGTATTTATTTGCTTGATTTGGTCCTACATAGTACCGTAGATGTTAAAAGGCAGGGGAAAGGAGAATAAGAGTTGAAATCGTTTTGATTCTAGCAGATCTGTATACCCTGTTTGCCTTATGGCATTACCTCTCACCTAGAAACCCACTGTTTTTTCCACCTTTGAACTCTTCACCTATCTTTATCAACCAATTAAGTGCTTAAAACAAGATTACGACTTGCCCATCTGCATCTCTGCCCTCTGTTTTGCGAAAGAATTAAGAAAGTAGAGCAAGGGGTCAGATTAAAAAGGAAGTCAGAAAAAATGCTGGTAACCTGACAATAATTTCAAGACAGGAAAATGGATTATTTCTGAAGATCAAATAGGTTAACATTATGATCAGGAAAGAGATGTGAAAATGAAGCAAATATAGGCCCCAAACTAGGAACTGAAATTCAGTTTGAAACTCAAGCATCCTCTGAAATTTGCACTTCCCTGAATTTTGCAGAACAGTCCTCCAACCAATAAATGTGTACAACAATGCATATACTAGGGTAAAGTGTGCGTCAGATGCACATGAAATAATAATTTTAAAAAATTGTCCAGTAGCACCTTATAGACCAACTAAGTTTGTTCTGGTATAAGCTTTCATGTGCATGCACATTTCTTCAGATTTGTCTACCTAAATCTAAGATCCATATATTAGTGAAAAGAACATAGAAAAACAAATTATATTATGGGAAAATGCTTTACGAAAATGTGTATATTAAGCAAAAAAATGCAAGCCAAATATGTATAGTAGGAGATATTTGGGCAAAACTGCTGATGAGTTTTCATGGGGACTTTTTTTTTTCAAAAAATCAAACTGATGTGGAAGTGTGGAAAACTGACCTTAAGAGTGGGGAAAACGAGAAACTAAAGTGGACAGATTCACCCATCCCTATTGAAATTCTTATTGTCCATTTTTAAAAGACTATTTTAAAGTTAACCATTATCTACAAACCTTAAAAAAAAGCCCTACTGTTAGTCAGAGTGAGAGAAGACTTCAGGTGGCAGGTGCTGCATGGTGACAATAGCAGCAGCCCTTGGGCTTCTCTCCTTGAGTCTGATAATCAGTCCTCTCTATCTGAGGTCACAGCTAGGCATGCCACATGTCCTCTCCTGGGCCCCCTAAACTAGCCTGCTGCCCCAAGTGTGATAGAGGGTGCTCATCAAACATTTCTCCAATATCCTGTAGGCTTCCTGATCTCAAAAAGCCCCAGGGGAGACATTACCTTATGACATCTTCCCTGAAATCTATTTGACGTGTGAGCAGCTGGTGTCTGTGGGCCTACCAAGCACCTGAGATCAGTACACTGGTGGTTTTGTGTCAGGGACGCAGCGGGAGCGCAGAGAGGGGAGGAGATGGAGAGCGAGGGGGAGCAATCCGAGGGCAGCGCAGGAGAAGATGACAGTAGCCCGAGAGATTCCATGAGCCTCTCCAGCGAATCGGAAGATTCACAGAAGGGGGCGCCGGTGGCCAGGGCAAGGGGGGCCCCAAGGGGGACACCCCAGAAGCAAGGGGTCAGCGGGGACTCCCAGAGCAGCTGTTGGAAATCAGGACCAGCTTCCCCACCAGAGCGTAGTGGGGGGGAGGAGTCCCAGGCATCGGGGCCAGTGGATTCACCACCAGCGAGAGAAGATGAGTCAGGATTGGCCACGCCTCCATCGGAGAGCGGGGGAACGGTCAAGAGGAAGGTTGCCGGTTGGGCGCCCGTGCCAAGTTCAAATGTACAGGCGAGCGGCACAGCAGGTAGCCCGGATAGGGAGCCAGGTCCTAAAGCCCGCCGGAAAGAGGGGCAAGAATCAGGGGGGTCAGCGTCAGAAGAGTCCAGAAAGGATGAAACCCCAGCGGGCAGGAGGGCCCAGAGGAGGAAGGAGCTAAGGAAGAGGTGGAGCAAGGCTAGAGTCTTAAACTGGTGTGGAAGGGGAGGAGATTCAGACGGAGCTTCGCCGGTCTAGGGTTTAAGACGTAGAGCTGCACTCTGCGGCTTTGAAATGGAAACTGAACGTCAATAAAGACTTTTGTACATAACTACAGCCGGGCGTTGGCCCTCTGTGAGCTGGGACCTAGGGGCGGCTCTGACATTTTGCTTTTAACTTTTTTTAAAAAAAGGAAAAACAATTACATATTTTTCCGTGTGTTAGACGCCCCCATGTATAAGACGCCCCCTATTTTGGGGGACTCCAAATTAAGAAAACACCTCCTCAACACTACCCATGTATAAGACAAGCCCCAATTTTCAACCTTATTTTTTGGTATTAAAAAAACCTAGTCTTATACATGGAAAAATACGGTATATTGCTGCACTGACACTCACTAACATCCCTTGACTACCTCAAACATAAGATAACCATGAAAGAATCTCTGCACCCCATTAACTCCTTTATCAGGAATGGGGAATATGTGGCTCCTCAGGTATCTTTAGACATCACCTCCCATTAACCCCAGCCAGCAATGATGGGTGTTATTGGTATAAAAATATACATTGGGTTACAGGTTCCCGCCTGGTCTTAGCATCTTTCTCCTCCATGGTTTGTTGCAGCAGACACCACCTGCGGGCACTGCAGTGTCATCCTATTAGTTCCTCAGCCCAGTGAGCAAAAATAAGCCTAAAGGAAAGCCAGCTTGGTTTTAACATTGATTCTCAGAAGAATAACTTGCCGGAGCAGAATCATGCATAGGGAGAAAAAACTGAGAAGACTGATACACTTGGCTCATTGCACATTGACCACAGTTTGAAGTCTGTTTTATTTATTGGGGCGGCAGAAGGCAAATATTCACAAAGGGATTTCAGCCTTGTTACTGTCACCAGCATGACCGCAAAGGAGGATGGGATCCATTGTAGGAGAGAGGATTTGCGTGTTCAGACCCAGAAACCTCCCCCCGAAATAAATTCACACTTGACTCAAATTTTGGTTTTGGTTTTTGGCAGAATTTAGGTCACAACTTTACTGATTACAGAAAGTGACTGGTTGCATAGGTTCTGGTTCGACTAGCTCCCTGCCATGCAGGTAGCGCTGACCCAGGGTTCCAGCTTAGGTCAGCCAAGGGTGAACACCTGGATAAGTGGAAAGCCGGGGACAGGCTATCTCCACACCCAAATGTCCCCCTGGACTCAGGGACAGGCACAACCCCCTCTCAGGGGTTGACCAAACCATTGAATCCCTGGATTCTTTAACAGAATACGCTTCACATAGGGATGGCAAGAGCGTTCTCCTATCCCTATCACCTGAACCAGAGCCTATCTGCAACCTTACAAGTTGTGACGATTTGCTACGTGGCAAGTGAAACCCAAATGGCAACAGCCAAACAGCCAAGTGGGGAAAATTCCTGCCGTGCCCCTGTCCCAATGACAGACGACACACAACGGCATAGCAAGGTCAAGCGCAAAGCCCTAAAAGTAGGGAGGTGGGCGGGTGTTCCGAATGCACACGCCGAAAGAGGAAGCTCTGGGTCACGTGCATGGGTATAAATAGGTCCCTCAAACCGTTTGGACTGCGTCCCATTGACCAGATTGCACCCAGCTATGAGGGACCTACCAACTGGGTGTTGTGGCTGACCAATCATACCCACCCACAACACAGGGTGTCGATTTCCAGGTCTCACCGCAATATGTGCCCTCTTTAAGGGAGGACCCGATTTAGGAAGATCAAGTTGGTCATGCAGGAATGATGGGGTGAGGGGCAGTGCTCTTTTTCTTCTGATCACTCTAAGGATGGGATAAAAGACTCCAGTGGTACTTGGCATCTGCCATCTGTCCTGCTTTTGCTTCAGATGCAGCTGTGCCTTTGGCTGTTTCCAGGTGTGTGTACTTTTGCTATATGCCCAACCATCACTGCTCTGCTTTATTTTTTTTTTATTTTTTTGAATTCTTTTTATTAATTTTTGCTTAAGTGATCAAAAAGAAAAACAATGACAGCACGAAAAAACAAAAACACGAAAAGAAAAACGGTTACAGCCATTACATCAAAATAAAATAAAACAGATTTCTAAACATAATGACTATTTCCTTTTACACTTCTTTGCTTGTTCAATTGTCTCTTTATATCTCTAGATACTTTAATCCTTCCTTTGTACACCTATTGACTTCCATCCCTACTGGTTTCAGGCTTTTTACATTAAATAATTTATTTCTCTTGCAGTTACTAATTATAATAGACTTATACATCATAAGATCTAAATCAATCCTGCTGTGGTTTTTATGTTCTTATAGTTCTCTTCAATGTAGGTCATGAATTTTTTCCAGTCATTCGTAAACTTTGTATTTTTTTGGTTTCTAATTTTTTGTGTCATTTTTGCATTTAATTCAGAAATGGCATAGCAATCCTGCTTCCAGACTTCTGGAATCCAAGCAGCATTCTGTAGCTGAATGAGCAGCCCTGCTTTCCGTAGCTTCAAATGGTGGGGGGGGTAATATTAAGTGGGGGGGAGTTAAATATTCTCACTACACTCCCAATCATGACCCACCCCCGGCAATGCAATTACTTGGAGTGGAGAAGAAAGGAAACAGATATAAAGACAATGCTACTTGGAAAGGGAAGGGTTAAAGTGATGGAGTTTGTTCCTAGAGAGGAGAAATACAGTGAAGGAAATACAGAGTAGGAAATGGACAGAGCAATCTATACTGGCCAGAAGCGCCCAGACAACTGATTGAACAACTGCATATTATTATTATTATTATTATTATTATTATTATTATTATTATTACTACTACTACTACTACTACTACTATTTATACTCTGCCCATCTGGCTGGGTTTCCCCAGCCACAAAAACTTCCCTAAACAGTATATATAGTATGGTTCAAATACACCTGGGGAAATTGGGCAGCTGTTCCATTATTATTATTATTATTATTATTATTATTATTATTATTATTATTATGTCAGGTGGAGTTTTTTCAATTTGAGCAAGGGGAGGGGGAATGGAAGCTGAACAGGGAAAATGAGAGAGGCACACGCATTGATCAGGGCATCATGGAGATGCCCTATAAAAATGAACACTTCCACAGTAATTGTCCAGAATGGAAGCATCAAACAAAATTCACATGACTGAAATGACATGAGATGGGCTGAGTACACCTGTGTTGTACCTGGCTGTAAACTGACAATTACAGTAAACTGACAATTGTAATGCAATTGCTCCAATGTGCATATTTGTGCATATATTCACAGATAATATATATATATTATCTTCTCAACTCCCTTGTAAGGTATGATCAAGTTGAGAGATGGTGGCTTGGGGTCCCCAATCACACACAAGGACCTGGGGATCTCTGGCTCCAAGCAAGACACTGTAGCCAGGACTCCGTAATAGTTCTTGACCCCACCCCACCCACAGTTGTGGTATTAAATCAAAGCTTTCAAAAATGGGCTCACAGATGCATAATAAAGATGCATCATGTTCCACACAGAAGCAATCAAACAGAAAACCAGTTTCCAATGTACCTTCTGCAATTCCAACACATGCCACCCACAAGTATCAGGAAATACTTACCTGAAATGCGAGAATAGGGACTATTTACAAATTATCGATGCAACTAGGAGCAATACGATGATAGCTCTGCTCTACAAGTGCTATGTGGCCAAGAACGGCAGGATTTGAATTCCTTTTTTCCTTCTTAGTTATTTATGGGGTTTCTATTGCTGTGCAGTCATACCTCGGGTTACAGACGCTTCCGGTCGTGTTTTTTCAGGTTATGGGCCACCAAAACCCAGAAGTACTGGAACGGGTTATTTCTGGGTTTCAGTGGTCACGCATGTGAAGAAGCGCTAAATTGTGCTTTGCGCATGTGTAGAAGCGCCGAATCGCAACCTGTGTGTGCGCAGACGCGCAGCTGCGGGTTGTGAACACTGTGGGTTGTGAACGTGCATCCCGCACAGAAACTTCTGTAGGAGAAACTTCTGGTGGTCCAAGCTCTTCGATAGTGGAACAGACTAGCCCTGGAAGTAGTGAGTACTCCTTTGTTGGAGATATTTAATCAGAGTCTGGCTGGCTTTCTGATAGGGGTGTTGCAGTTTACCCTGCCTAGCAGATCTCTGCAGAGGGTTAGACTAAACAACCTTCAGCATGGCAATTTCATTTTCAGAGTCAGCACTGAAACAGATTGAAGACTCACCACTTGCTTCCTTCCCAGCTCCAACCACCCCCCAATAATGAGATTTCAATGAATTCTTTATTCACAGCATCTCCTGCCCCCGCCTCTTACAAGCAACATGCCCGAATAATATCCTAACAAGTTCCATGATATTACACAGGAAGGAGGGGCTGTCACTGTGGCCAAGCTGACAACCAAGACATTTATAATTTGCTTTTGACATCACGGGCTAAAATTAAGAATGCTAAATGATAACACATTAATAATGTTTGATATTATTGTGGAAATATTTATAAACGCTGTACATTTTCTGGTTTTTAAGTGACAAACCATCTTTCCAAGAAGTGTGACAACTTTTTTTTAATTAAATGAAAGTTTATTTCAGTATTCAAATTAGTCTCATAGCTGCTTGGGGAGGGAAGATGGGCCGAGGATACAGGGCGAACGAGAACGCTTGGCCTCCTCTGAGTTGGAGGAGGTCGAGAAATGAGCAGCCTTTGCCTTCACTCATGCATTCAAATGTTTACTATGACTAGAAATTGACAGCAAAGGAAAGACTCTTGCTCCTGTTTAATCCAGGTTAATGCTATACATCTTTAAATACACAATTCAAAAGTTTACATTACGTCATGCAGTCCCTGTGGTGGAATGACACACTGGCCTTGTTGTCTTGTGTTGGCATCACAATGCTCAGAGCATGGCGCTTAGGTAGGACAGAGAACTGGAAGAAGAAGAAGAAAAGAACCAAGTCAATGCAGAACAGGGAAATTTGAGATGATGAGTGCAATTTTTGTGAATGCGAATAGCATCTCTCAGAAACTTATTGGGTTGGAATGACTGGTCTTGCAACTTCGGTATCCCCAGTTAAAAGTATTCAGGTTGCAAGCCTGGGAGAGATCTTGACCTCAGAATGCAGACAGTTGTTTCAGTCAGAGTAGACCAGGAATCCCCAGACTTGGCCCTCCAGATGTTTTGGGACTACAATTCCCATCATCCCTGACTACTGGTCCTGTTAGCTAGGGATGATGGGAGTTGTAGTCCCAAAACATCTGGAGGGCCGAGTTTGGGGATGCCTGGAGTAGATCATACTAGACCATATAGATCAATGGTCTGAGCTGGTATAAGCAGGTTATTCTGTCCTTGATTGTAAAGGAGAGAGCCATAGCTCACAAAAGGTCCCTGGTTCAGTTCCTGGCCTCTCCAGATTAAAACAGCAAGGAACAGATGGAGAGAAAGATCTCTCTGGGCCCGAGACACTTTTGAGAGCTGCTACCAGTCAGGCAAAATTGGTTCGAATGGACCAATGACCTCTGTCTCAGTATAAGGTGCTGCTGCTGACGCTTACCTTTTAAAATGTAGTCGGTTAGCAACGTCGGGACCTTTTCGTTGTCCTCCTTCATTGCAAAAAGAACTGTGGGAAGAAATTGTTGAAAATAATAATTAGTAGGTTATGCTCAAGGGCAGCTCACTTCCGTATCAACCTGGAGAGTCGTGTGCTTTAAATGTGTTTTATACTGTGTACACAGCTATATATTGATCATAGCTAATGAAGGGACAGATGCCCTGTTCAACATGGAAAACTAATGGTTTTCTTAGCATAGCAGTTAAATTCAGTCCTTGTTGAGAGTTCACTCCTTACTAAGACATGTGAATGAGCATTTAAGAGCAACACCAGTGGGTAGGAAATCAGCCCAAAATTAGAGAATTTTGAGAAATACAATTTCTACAAATTCTCATATAAATTGTCTTGCTCCAGAAATACTCTTCTTACTCTGACCACTTGGACTAATGTGCAGGTCAGAAGTTAGCTGTGTTATAGATTTTGCACTTCTCCAAATGTTGTGATGAGGGATGGGGGCAAGAAATTCAATGCAGTTTGCATTCAAAGGTGAATCTACCTAATCTGAAGTTTCTAAAAAATACGTGAACTGAAAACACAGTCATTATTGTAAATGTGCACTACTCTGAATATTTCGATGCAGTTTTCAGCCAAGCAATGTGTACAAAAAAATGCATATATGCAGACAAAATGTGCATTTTAAAATATACATTTATAAAATAGTGAAAATAATATACAAAAATGCATTATATTAACAGAAACTCCGTTGCAAAATTGTGCACCTTAGGCATAACTGCATACAAAAATGGATATGTTTGGAGAACTTTGCACTAAAATGCTGATGAATTTTCATGCAGATTTTAAAAGGAATTCACAAACAGATGAGGAAATGGGAACCGAATAAGATTGGAGAAATAAAATAAAACCCTGAGAGAAACTGAAGCAAACTGATTTGCTCATCCCTAGCTGTAACACAGTTCTTGAAAGTTCAAACCTATTAAAACACGATTGAATGACTATTTTGAGAGGAAACGTCTATTTCAATATGCATTTTGAGAGAAAATATGCATTGAAATACGCAAGTGAATATGTGTTTTAATATTTGCTGCTCTTGTTTAAAATTTGCAGATTAACGTGGAAAGGCAAAGGAATAAAACGAGGGGTAAAAACAGGCGAAAAGCAACATGCACTGGAAAGAGGCAGAATCGCCAATCCCTATCCAGAATGAAGGAAAAGTAAAACATACATGTCAGATATCAGTCATAGCATCTCATGCTCTGTTGGTAGCAACTTAGATACCAACAATTTAAGAGCTTGTGTTTGGAGAGGCTGGTTGGTCTTTCAATGTTATTCAAGGACATGTCTTCCAGACCAGTAACTGATCTCATCTAAATAAATCCTATGTTTGCATCACAGTCCAATGCTGCTTTGCACACCAGTTAATTGGGGGGGGGGGGAGACCACAGATTTATCCCTGGTAACCTCTCTGCCAAGGCTTCGCCTCAAGATACAAATTGTCACTTGCACAAAACTCTCTCTGTGCACAAAACTGCCATTCATAGGACTTTGCTCTTTTCAAGAGAACTAAGGCTGTGTTTGTTCCAGTCAGTTCAAAACACAGTTGCCATGGAGACTCAAAAGGAGACGAATGATTCTCCCAGAATGCACAAGGGCCTGTCACAACATCTCAACCTTTCCATTTTTGTTCCACAAATTGTTCAGTCAGAGTTAGAGGCTAAATCCACTAGCCGAAGAATTTGGATGTTTATGAAATAGCTTTTGAAGCTTGCAAAGTATTCTAGAACATGCTATTTTTCTCGGGGGTGGGGTGGGGTGGACAGAAGCTTGGATGGTAAGTAGCAGCCCAAAAAGAGAGAGATGTGCAAACGATTAGATACAAACACAGAGAAAAATGAATTGGCAAGAAGAACGTGTAGAATTTTCAAAAAGCGAATGAACAACTGTCTTGACATAAAACTAACCTGAGAAAATTGAGCACCTAGATTCAAACCGGATGGCTCCAGGCACAATTTATATGCCTGTCTCTTAAGCCCCTACACAGGTATTTTCACGCACAAACATAGCATGATTAGAATTGCATAAGGGAAAAAGCAGGACCACACTCACTTAAGCCATGCCTTTTCCATAGTATCCCTGTCACTCAGCCCTGCTGCCCTCCTTACACTAGAGGAGAAAGGTCTTAGGTGGGCAACCCATGTGATCAGAAGCACTGATAGAAACAAGAAGCTTTTCTTTTACATATTATAGGACCAGAGATCCCAAAAGACCAGACGAAACTATTTATGTAAACCTAAAGCTGCGCAGACTCAGCCCAGAAATGGAAAGATGGTACAACTCTGACCAAAGAAGAGTGGCAGACAAAATTGATGAACCATGGGGTCTTGGAGCTCTGGGCAAGGTCTCCACGCGAGCTGGAGGGACAGCAGAGCTCGCTCAGCTGACGTGCTGGGAAGCAGACCTGCTCTGCGCTACCCCGCACGTCAGCTGTCAGGCAGTGAGACTCAGCAGCTCAACAAAGCCCGGCTGCCCCTCCAGCTCGTGAGGACGGGCCGAGGGAGCTGGCGTTTGTCCACAGACAGCTTTCTGGGTCATGTGGCCAGCAGGACTAAACTGCTTCTGGCACAATGGGACACCGTGACAAAAGCCAGAGGGCACGGAAATGCCATTTACCTTCCCACCGCAGCGGTACCTATTTATCTACTCTCACTGGTATGCTTTCGAACTGCTAGGTTGGCAGGAACTGGGACAGAGCAACGGGAGCTCACCCCGTCGCAGGGATTCGAACCGTAGACCTTCCAATCAGCAAGCCCAAGAGGCTCAGTGGTTACTTTTGGCCCAAAGAGGACCCATGTGACCTTAAAGTTGTGTTTAGATGCATCCAACATTGCAGACGAGGAACTTACTGTTTGTGAGCATTTGTAAGTCTTCAACTGAAGGAGGATACCCTTTCTTCTCGTAGGGAATAACGGTGTTCAAATACTAGAAAGGAATGACACTGGCAGTTAGTAATCCTCTTTTCAAGAGGGACAGAAATCAGAGGCATCTACCAGAAAGAAACATCTTTCTGGCCTAATAATAATAATAATAATAATAATAATAATTTATTTAGCCCCGCCCATCTGGTTGGGCCTCCCCAGCAACTCTGGGCGGCTTCCATAAAAACCAAAAATACAGTAAAATATCACACGTTAAAAACTTCCCTGAACAGGGCTGCCTTAAGATGTCTTCTGAATGTCAGGTAGTTGTTTATCGCTTTGACATCTGCTGGAAGGGCGTTCCACAGGGTGGGCGCCACTACCGAGAAGGCCCTCTGCCTGTTTCCCTGTAGCTTTGCTTCTCGCAATGAGGGAACCGCCAGAAGGCCCTCGGCGCTGGACCTCAGCGTCCGGGCAGAATGATAGGGGTGGAGACGCTCCTTCAGGTATACTGGACCGAGGCCGTTTAGGGCTTTAAAGGTCAGCACCAACACTTTGAATTGTACTCGGAAACATACTGGGAGCCAATGTAGGTCTTTCAAGACCGGTGTTATATGGTCTCGGCGGCCGCTCCCAGTCACCAGTCTAGGTGACCACAGATTGCTGGATCAGTAGGGCTCTTCATACATTTAATTTATTACATTTATATCCCCTCCTTCCATCCAAAGGAACACAGGATGGCAAACAGCAGGCGACAAAGAATAACAATGTATTCTTTAAGACATATCTTAAAGCATCTCTCATGCAGATGTGAGTTGGGAAAGAGCTCTGCTTCAAAGGCTTGTTGGAAGAGAAAAGTCTTTGGAGCTGGCATCTGTCTAATATTTAATGGGAGGGGATCCCAAAGGCTAGGTGCTGCAACACTAAAGGCCCAATTCCTATATGATGTGCAAGGACCCTCCTGATAAGATGGTATCGGCAGCAGACGCTCACTTGAAGAGCACAGCGATAGATTGGCTATATAAGAGGTGAGATGGTCTTTCAAGTTGTCCTGGTCCCAAGCTGGAATGCCTCAACGAAGATTTCAAACATGAGGTTGTTAGCATTTGTGGAGTCCAGGCTGTAGTGCACTTAGGACATAATGGTGCTTATTATTATGTTTGTTTGTTTGTTTGTTTGTTTGTTTGTTTGTTTGTTTGTTTATACATACATACCCCACCCATCTGGTTGGGTTTCTCCAGCTACTCTGGGCAGCTCCCAACAGAACTAATGATAATAATAAAAAAGCAATAAAACATCAGACATTGAAAACTTCCCTAAACAGGGCTGCCTTCAGATGTCTTCCAAAAGTCAAATAGTTGTTTATTCCCTTGATATCTGATGGGAGGGCGTTCCACAGGGCAGGCGCCACTACCGAGAAGGCCCTCTGCCTGGTTCCCTGTAGCTTCATTTCTCGCAATGAGGGAACCGCCAGAAGGCCCTCGGCACTGAACCACAGTGTCTGGGCTGAACGATGGGGGTGGAGACTGGGCCAAGGGTGTTTAGGGCTTTAAAGGTCAGCACCAACACTTTGGATTGTGCTCGGAAACGTACAAGGGGTCCCGCTCTGCGATTTCCTTCACAATGTTGTAATCCAGCCTTTGTGTGTCTGAGGACCCTCCCTCCTCATTCTGCTCAGGTTCCCTCAACATCTGCCACCAAATCCTGCCCCAATGAGTCCAGGAAGGATCAGGTCAGCCCATCAGCAGCAGGGCTTTCAACAGCCAAAAGGAAAACATGGCACACATTTTAGTCTTCTAAAGCTTTGGCTGAGTCATGATACCCATTTTAATTGATTGACGCTTCAAGCATCAACGAATTCATAGGTCAGAGAGAAATGCTGCCAGTTCTCAAAATAAGCACGTTGCAAACTGAAAAGCACAAATGGCACAGCAGGGCATCTCTAGTAAGCAAACTCTCACCTTAAAAACGTTAAGGCTTCTCTAAAACAATGCATGGCATTACACTTCAATTATCTGGCATGGGGAAGGCTAAAGTATGACTTTCCTCTCTGCCAATCCTCCACAGCAAATATTCTTGCACCCCCATAAACCACCACACATTTTTCAGGATTGTTTTTCTTGTTTAGTTGTTTAGTCGTGTCCGACTCTTCGTGACCCCCTGGACCAGAGCACGCCAGGCACTCCTGTCTTCCACTGCCTCCCACAGTTTGGTCAAACTCATGCTGGTAGCTTCGAAAACACTGTCCAACCATCTCGCCCTCTGTCGTCCCCTTCTCCTTGTGCCCTCCATCTTTCCCAACATCAGGGTCTTTTCCAGGGAGTCTTCTCTTCTCATGAGGTGGCCAAAGTATTGGAGCCTCAGCTTCAGGATCTGTCCTTCCAGTGAGCACTCGGGGCTGATTTCCTTCAGAATGGATAGGTTTGTTCTTCTTGCAGTCCATGGGACTCTCAAGAGTCTCCTCCAGCACCATAATTCAAAAGCATCAATTCTTCAGCGATCAGCCTTCTTTATGGTCCAGCTCTCACTTCCATACATCACTACTGGGAAAACCATAGCTTTAACTATACGGACCTTTGTTGGCAAGGTGATGTCTCTGCTTTTTAAGATGCTTTTTTGGGATAACATGCTTGATAATGCACTAAATGTTGCAATGTGAGGGCTGCTGCTTGGGATTCCAGCCATTCCATTCTCTTTTTAGATGTATTTTTTTTTAATATAAAGCAATTGAGAAATGCTTTCGGATATAAATAAATAGTCTCGTTTCCTCAGAAGAGGGACTCACCTGTTTATCATTTGCCGAGTTCCCAAATGTCTGCCGAATACTAGTCTGCAGAATGTTTGAGATACCTTCCATGCTGAATCGCTACAGAGAAGAGAAAACAGAGTACATTAGGATTTGCCCGTAAGTTTCTACGACAGGATTTATTTCCCTTACTTCTATTTCATAAAATTTGATTATAAAAATCCTCAAAGTAAGTTTATAAAAGGAATAAACCAATGAGGGGAAAACAGTTACACATGTTAACAGAGAAATCTGAGGGCTCCCTTGGACAAAAAACAAGGACACCAGCCAGGAATACCAGAGCAAAACAGCAGCCAGTAGGCTTGGTCTTTATTGAAGACTGTCGCAACAGGACTCCCACCTGCCACAAGGTGGAACAAGATGGAAGCCCCGAACAAAAGAGCACCCAAACTTTTATTAGCTGCTAATCCCCATGTTACACCCCCCCCAAAAAAATTACATCACTAATACATCATGATTACATCATGAAAGGGGAGGTCTGGTGGCAGTCATCTGAGCATCCTGGACCCTGCCCCATGGTTCTCCTTGCCCTCCACCAAACACCCATCAAGTGTAACAAAAAAGATATTTACATTTCCCTGTTTTCCCAGCCAAGTTAATCTCACGCTTTTGTCTTCATCTGGGTTTGTTATTTCTGGAATGGCTACCTGTCTGGCACTCAGGTATCAGGATGCCAGGAATTAGCGCCCAGGCAGAGGGGCTGCTGTGTAGCTGAGCTCACATGTTTATATGAATTTCTGAAGTTTTCCCAGTGAGCCAGTACATAGATACCGTATTTTTCGCCCTATAGGATGCACTTTTCCCCCTCCAAAAATGAAGGGGAAATGTGTGTGCATCCTATGGGGCGAATGCAGGCTTTCACTGAAGCCTGGAGAGCGAGAGGGGTTGGTGCGCACTTTGTGCAGCTCTCCCACGGCTTGCGGAGAGCTGCCTGCACCCAGAAGTCTGGGGCGCGCTGAGCTCAGCACACCCCAGGCTTCGAGATTCGTGCGGCTCTCCACAAGCCGTGGGAGAGCTGCACGAAGTCGCGCAGCTCTCCCACGGCTTGCGGATAGCAGCCTATTCTGGGGGCTGGGGTCGGGGGAAGCTCGGGCTTCCCCCGCCCCAGCCTCGCGCCTTGGGGGGGAAATAATTTTTTTTCTTTATTTCCCCCCAAAAAAACTAGGTGTGCCCTATGGGCCGGTGCGCCCTATGGGGCAAAAAATACGGTACATTTATCAGTGAATTCTTACATTTGGTATCATGCAGCAAAGGCCCTTTGAATAGATAGGAAGAAACTGTAGTGAAGTGTTTTGTGGGGACAAATCACAAAAGTCACAAAAGTGATTGTGCTGATTTTGGTAGTGGGCTGCATGTGCATGATATCTGCTGGAGGGGCAACCATAATAACAATAATAACACAATTCGACAATTCAGGTTTAAATACACTAATATACCTATGACTGCACCCTTTTAACAATATTTTCCCACCTCTCTCTCCTCCCCCCACTTCCCCCCACTATCCGCCTTATCGCTTAAATATTCATTCCAGATTCCTTCATATTTATCCATTCTTAATTTGCGTCAACATGCAATTCGTTCATATATAGCTAATCTGTCCATATTATCAATCCATGTGCTCAATGGAATCTTTTTGCGGCTCTTCCAATTAATCAAAACAAGTTTTTTTTTTGCTTCTAATATAGCATGGTACATCCATTTATTTTTTTTGCCCCCTTGAAATCTCCCACGTTTCTGGAATATAATTTAGAATTAAATTAAATTAAATTTCCCTAAATAACAATTTTACTATAAATCTTACTATAAATATCCTCACCTCGCACCTTACCCTAACCTGCCCACCATCAACCCTTGAGATGTTGCCCTCCTCAACAGACCAGATGTTGCAAGCCTCCATCTTAAATCATTGTTTTTAATTCCTTGCTCACCTTGAGAGGCATCTGGGTCGCCCTTTCTATTCGGCTGCTCTGTAGGCTCAGCCCTTTCTCTTTCCGCCTTCGCTTCATCACCTCTCTGTGCTCTTTCTGCTTGTTCTGGACCTCAATCAGCACCGTGATGAAGGAGTTCTTCACCTCCTTCTCAAACTCCAGCTCATCCCGGCGAGCCAGCTGCTGCACCAGTTCTTCGGAGTAGTCCCGGATAGCAACTTCCACGCGATCCAGGAGCTCTGAAAGCTCTGAGACGGACATGTGCTTCAAGCCTTTGAAGGATGGAAAGAGGCAAACATGCATGTTTAAGCAACTTAGCATATCAGTGGGCTGCATTGCCAAAGGAAGTAATAAGGATGTACTGAGACAGTCGCCGTTTGGACATTCAGAAAGCGCCACGTAAGTGCTAAGCATTGTTTTGAACACCTACAAAGCACTATATAAAAGCTAAGTGTTAATCTGAACAATCACAAAGCACTATATAAATGCATACCATTATAAATGCTAAGCATTACTAATGCAAAGTGTTATTTCTAGGGCTGTCACTCACAGAAATGCATGTCAACTCAGAAGGAAGCCTTACTGAGCTTAGTGGAACTTATCCCCAGATAAGTGTGTATAGGATTGCAGTCTCGTTCTAGGAATTTTAGTAAATTAATGGATATTAATAAATATGTGAATATGGAAAAAAGAATACTTCTGATGGGGGGAAAGCATACATAGCAGGCAAAATTTGAGAAGAAACCTACAGTTTTAAGACATAATTAATTTTTTATTAATTATGCTCCACTTAGTCAATCAAAAAATTAACTAGTCCATCTAAGGCTGCAATCCTTTACCCATTTAACACACTGGGACTTACTCCTAAGTTGACATGTGAAGTGTTGAACTGTAACTAATTAATGCAGCCCTAGTTATTTTGCATTTTAGAGCTGCAGAAGCAGGGCTGCAACCTGATTAAAGAAAATTTTAATCAATTGCTTCAGAGAATGACCAAGGCTTCACTGGAGAAGGGGTGTGTGCTATCTGCCTTGAATGGGGCAGTGATGCACCCCCTCCTTAAGAAAACCTCCCTGGACCCAGAAGTGCAAAGCAACTATTGGCCAATGGTGAATATCCCCTTTTCAGGCAAGGTGCATGAGAAGGTTGTGGCAGTCTAGCTTTAAGCATGCCTGGAGGAAACTGATTATTTCAATTTGTTCTGGCCTGGTCATGGCACTGAAATTGCCTTGGCTGCCCGTGTTGATTACATGTGAGAGATAAGGGAGCATGATCCTGCTCATTCGCCTCAAACTCTCAGTGGCTTCTGATACTGATGACCACATTTGTTGCAGTAGGGCGACATCATCCTCTAAGAGGCATTCTCTCCCAACCAAGCGGAAAAGCAACACAGTGCTTGCCATCTGGAGTTTTGGTAACAACTTACATTTAAAAAAATGCTCGTTTTTTAATAATAAAAAAGCAACCCCCAAACGTGCGACATGATAAATTGGAGGTTCCTTTTTTAGTTGCTTAAAAGCTTTTGGAATAGACGAACCAATCCATTATACATTGCAGCCCTATAGGGTGGTATTCTGAAGCTGATTTTACCGTAATTAGAATAAAACATGTGCCTGCAACAAAACATTGCCAGGTGTGCAGAGTGCTCTTGTTCAGGGAGCCAGCCAGCCATGCCCTCTTCCAGAGACTCCATTCCACTTCCCCTCCCGCCTGGTTTACTGTCTCCACCCCACCCTATCAGTCAATCCACATTCCATGCCCACTGAACATGCTTAGGCCACGTTGGACTGTTTTGGGGGTTCCCCCCCCATGAAGGTTCCCCCCCTAAAGATTTCTTGTCCTTCAGCAAACCTTATATTAATTTACAAAGCCCTGAACAACAGGTCCAGGGCACCACTGTTGCCTAATGCTACAGAAAACAGGTACCAAATCTGTCCAAATCTGGAAATTATGTTGTGTGTCTGGAGGATGCACATGCAATGTACCCACTCAAACCATCTACATGTCAAAAGGGAAAGGCGCATGTTGTGGAAAAGCATGACCCCCAGTGTTTAAAAATGTGCTTATTTATCCCAGGAGACGAGCGAGTGGCTAGGCTCCCTTCCACAAACCTAATGCAACCCAAGGCCAGACCTATTTCAGAATCATTGCAACACATTTTCGTCTTCATCATTTTTAATTAGCTGGGCTTTTAGCATCTAGGGTTAAGCTTGGGTGCTTTGGCATGTGGTTTTATGTACTTGGCAAGGCATTTTGTGCCCATTTTCGTTTGCTTTATTGCTTGTTTTGAAAAACTGTAACTCACCCCAGGCTCTAAAGATGGGGTAGCCTACAAATAAATAAACCAGTGTTAAAGCATAGCATAAACTGGACATTTTGAGCTCATGCTAAATAATAATGATAATAATGATTTATTATTTATATCCCGCCCATCTGGCTGAGTTTCCCCAGCCACTCTGGGCAGCTCCCAATCGAGTGTTAAAAACAATACAGCATTAAATATTAAAAACTTCCCTAAACAGGGCTGTCTTCTGATGTCTTTTAAAAAATAGGATAGCTGCTTATTTCCTTGACATCTGATGGGAGGGCGTTCCACAGGGTGGGCACCACTACTGAGAAGGCCCTCTGTCTGGTTCCCTGTAACCTCACTTCTCGCAATAAGGGAACTGCCAGAAGGTCTCCAGCACTGGATCTAAGTGTTCAGGCTGATGGGGATGGAAACACTCCTTCAGGTATACAGCACCAAGGCCATTTAGGGCTTCAAAGGTCAGCAACAACATTTTGAATTGTGCTTGGAAATGTACTGGGAGCCAATGTAGGTCTTTCAGGACCAGTGTCATATGGTCCCAGCGGCCACTCCCAGTCACCAGTCTAGCTGCTGCATTCTGTCTAAGCGGGAGATAACCAGAGCATGCACCACTCTGGCAAGACAGTCTGCGGGCAGGTAGGGTCTCAGCCTGCGTACCAGATGGAGCTGGTAGACAGCTGCCCTAGACACAGAATTATCCTGTGCCTCCATGGACAGCTGTGAGTCCAAAATGACTCCCAGGCTGTGCACCTGGTCCTTCAGAGGCACAGTTACCCCATTCAGGACCAGGGAGTCCTCCATACCTGCCTGCCCCCTGTCCCCCCAAAACAGTACTACTGTCTTGTCAGGATTCAACCTCAATTTGTTAGCTGCCATCCATCCTCTAACTGCTTCCATGCACCCACACAGGACCTTCACTGCCTTCACTGGTTCTGATTTAAAAGAGAGGTAGAGCTGGGTGTCATCTGCATACTGATGATAAAAAGAAACGCATCATCACTTGTATGCAGTCCTGCTATATTCCACAAGAACGGAGCTGTCATGAGGACACCCCACCACTTTGCAGAGAACAGGGGGAAAGAATCAGCATCCAGATCAGTGGAATGCATTATTGAGTGTTGCTCATTGCAGGGAAGGCTAGTCCATTGGGGAGATGGAGACACTGCCCCTCCAAGCACTTACAAACAGTTGGGACGTGGCATTGGTTTGCAGCTTCCTCCTCCTTGTTGCCCTTGAAGAACTTGGGACAAAGGGAGGTGGAGGCAAAACCAGAATTAGTTGGCTCTACCTATCATTGGCTCTACCTATCATTGGAGGGACGTGGGTGGCGCTGTGGGTTAAACCACAGAGCCTAGGACTTGCCAATCAGAAGGTCGGTGGTTCGAATCCCCGCAACGGGGTGAGCTCCTGTTGCTCAGTCCCTGATCCTGCCAACCTAGCAGTTTGAAAGCATGTCAAAGTGCAAGTAGATAAATAGGTATCACTCCGGCGGGAAGGTAAACAGCGTTTCCGTGCGCTGCTCTGGTTCACCAGAAGCGACTTTGTCATGCTGGCCACATGACCCGGAAGCTGTACGCCGGCTCCCTTGGCCAATAAAGCAAGATGAGCGCCGCAACCCCAGAGTCGGCCACGACTGGACCTAATGGCCAGGGGTCCCTTTACCTTTAATTTACCTATCATTGGCTCTGGCTGCACCAGGCCCCACTGTCACTCAATGGGAAGACAGTTACAGCTCAGCTTTAGACAGCATCTACTTCACCTTCAGGAGCTCCCAGGTTTGATCCCTGGCATCGCTAGGTAGGGATGGGAATGTCTCCTGCCTGAAACCCCAGAGAGCTGCTGCCAGCACAGAAATATGGAACCAGACAAACTACAGGTCTTGACTATACCAACAGGGCAGTTTCCTATATTCCTCTTCAAAGGTCTGTGCTGCGAGAGGAGGCAATCTTACAGTAAGGTCAAAGGAGACCTGATGTTGGGGATCTATGATCAGACCTCCTGTAGATGCAACATAAGTTGAAAGCACTCTTTTTCCACGTTAAGAATCATAGAAACTGTAGTTTGTTAAGGGTGCTGGGAGTTGCAGATCTGTAAGGTCAGCACCCTTAACAGCAGTTCCCAGTATTCACTGAAGGAAGCCATAACTATTTAAAGTGGTTAAAGAATGCTTTATGGTGTATCATATGGGTGAGAGTTTCTCCCGCCCACCCCCCTGCTGTGGGTAAAGTGTTAAAGGTGGGGATTTGTGTAAAGAAACCCTAGACTTAAAGGTACAGATTAGAAGCTAATGTGCTGTGTAGTTTGTCCCTAAGAAAGCAGCAGATCTTCCTCCCTGGACCTTATAGCCCAGACCCAAATGCCCTCACCTTCATAGGACCAGTTGTTGTTCAGGGTCTGTGTCAGCGCCTGCATCTCTTGTAGAAGGACAGAGTCGGCCTGGCTGCTGGTCTCTCCACCATCGTCTTCCTCCAAAATATCTTCTTCCTCTTCAGGGTCTGGTGAATTCTCCATCATCTCCTCGATTTCTTCAATCACCTGCAAAAAGAACGAACTGCTTAAGAAATATGTTTGGCTTCAGTGAAGAAAGAAAGAAAGAAAGAAAGAAAGAAAGAAAGAAAGAAAGAAAGAAAGAAAGACATTAAATTTTATTATGAAAATGCTGTGTATTATTTATTTTCTTCCAAGACAAAATGGAATGTTAGCTGATGTTTAAATTTCTCGGCAAGAATACATTTTCTTCAGTGTACCTGTTGAGTAGTTTAGGCAAATGTACCTTGCAGGGACCATTCATTATTATTTTTATCAAGGCACTTTAAATACCGTTGATGAAAGCTGAATCATCTAGGTTTGAATCATCTAGGTGAACGCACACAGATGCAATAAATGACAACCAAGTCCAAACACATTTATTTGCTACACGTGTATGCCACCTTCCTGCTCAAAACACTCAAGGTCTTATACATTTTATAAGTTTACAATCTAAGAGATTGAAAATACCTAAAAAAAAATAAAATTCAAAATCGTCTTTGGCTCACCTTCAGTCACTATCTCTCAACATAACATGCCCTACCTCACAGGCTGTGATGATAAAATGGAGGGAGAACCATGGAGGAAAAGTGAGAACGTGCCCATGAGAATCTGGGAATCATGGACATGCTTAGGGACAATCCAGTCGTCTCAAAATAACCCAGATGTGTTAAGGCATAGTACACAATTCTAAAAGCCACAAAGTCACTATTAAGGAGAAGACTACTGTGGTGTTTGCTTCCTAGGTGGGTCATAAGGAAAGGGTTAAAAATGAGTGTGATGTGATTGGCCAGTGGCAACTGGTAGGAGGAGTTAGAGTGAGAGTTGGTGTTGTGTGAAAGTCAGTTGATAGTTGGGAGTTGAAGAAGGAAGAGGGAGGTTTAGTCTGTGGGTTGGTCCAGTTGTGTGGTGAGGGAGTGAAAGGAATTGTTAGGTGGAGTCATATAGATAGTTGGAATAATCAGTTTGAAGTTGTTAGGAACGCATAGAACAGTTACGGAACTAGGATTAAGAAACTGCTAAGAAAAATTAACTGAAACCATAAGCTTGTTCATGCCTATAAATAAACTTGATTATTTGTTAATGTTAACAACTGTTTGGACTCCGTGATTACCCGTGAGGAGAAACGGGTTGGTGGCAGCAAAGAAAGCAATCACAGTGGTGGCACAGGGTCAATGGACCGCCAAACGTCCGGGGGCCCTGTGTGATCGCCACAACTACAAGGAATATTTGGGTACTGAGCCATGGAGGAACCTAGCCCTCCACGTCAGCCTTTGCCAACCAGGTTGTCTCCAGATGTGGCTGGACACCAACTCCATCAGCCCCGCCCCCATCCTTGCAGCCACTTGCTGATAGGCTGCCCTCTGGTGTGCTGCAGTGGCACCATTTCACACGGCCAGAAGGTGGTATTGCAGCTACCGAGTCAAGAAGAATCAGGTGACACAAGGAACCAATAGGGTTCTACGCCAGGCCCTCTTCTAGCCTGGATCCTTTGTCCGAACTACTCTTTGTTGACCTTTCCACTCCGGCTTCCTTCCAGACCACAAATCCTTACAGAGACGAGCTAGATACAAGGCATCCCGATACACTTTAGGAAATATGCAACATCCTTGATGAGCACCATGCTGCCAATATTTTAAAACAAGAACCATGCTTTGATATGATGAGATAACTATTTGCACAAAATTCATTACCCACACATGGGTTGTTATTGTGTTCATCTTTCTGCTTCTCTGGGATTGAGTGTTACACCACTCTGAGAATTGCATCTCTGGGAACATGGGGGTGTCTCCTAACATCTCTCAGTGCCCTTAACAATCTACACTTCCCAGGATTCCTTGTGGGAAGCCATGCCTCTTTAAAGCGGTATCATAGGGCTTGAAATGTATAATGCAGACTGTATTGGCTGCTTGCCCTTCGTCCTTCTTTTATGATGTGCGATTGTTGTTAGGCGTAGTCTCTCCCAAATATTACTACACCATTGCTATCTATCAAATGGTTTGGAAGATTTCCAGTTAGCGGCCATTACTTGGCTACCTGCCAATTCCCAATGCACTTCTTAATTATTCCTGAGGGACGTCTCTTGACACCTACATGTCTGGTGGTTGAATCCCAAGGTTGACCCAATAGCAATCCAACAGACTTTAGCAGGAAACGCTCTACTGCCCTTCTTCTTCAAATATTTTGACACTGTTAACAGCACTGCCCTTCCTAAAACAAATTTAAGAGTTGAAATGCCTTCCATGGAAAAGAAACAAAGCTCTCCTCCATCGATCACTTGTTTTTGTTTTTGTTTTTTTTGTTTTTTCTTATCAAGGCCGCCATCTTTCAAAAGTAAATAAGTCTCCTGCATTCCTTGCAGAAAACACTGCTTGGAACGGTGGGTCATTGCAGCCGCTCAATAAATGGAGTATCATTGCCATGGTAACGAACAGAAATTCTCAGGTGCAGCTGAAAGCCTCTCAGTATGGAATAAGCTCCCGATATTAATGACCGACTCACTCACTCCTCAAACCCTAGAGACAAAAGGAAAGAATCCCACTGAACCACAGTATATGGATTCTGTGGGGGAAAGACGGTGTGAAATTTAACAGCTAGCATGAGCACCAACTCTAAATCTTACTATGCTGTGTATTTTTGTGTCTTTATATTGTAAACCACCCTGTGATCCTTGAATGAAGGGTGATATGCAAATTTAGTAAATAAAAAACCACATTGTGCAGTACCCCATGACTCTAAAGTGTCTCACCCACCCCCTCTTAGAGGTTTGTTAGCAATAAAGGATGCTACCTTATATGAGATTAAACTATTTGTCTATCTAATCTAGTATTGCCAGTTCAGGCTGGCAGTGATATTCCGAGGTCTCAGACAGAGAGAGCCCCTTCCCATCTCCTGCTGCTTCAAGGATCTTCAGCCCCGCATGCTTAAAGCATTTAGAGGCTTCCCAAGGCAGAACTTAGAAGCTAGAAGAATAGCAAAGATCGGTCACTGATTAAACTTCTTTTTAAAAAATGGGCTGACCTGTGGTTCTCCAGATGTGGCTACATGGCCCAGACTTCATGGCCAATAGTCAAAACTGATGGGAGTTGTAGTTATCCACATCTGGATAACCCCAGGCTCTCCATCCCTGGTTTACAGTAACTGGCAGTGGCTAGCCAGGGTGTCAGAGAGGGGTCTCTCCAAGCCCTACCTGAAAACGCCGTGGTTTGAACCCGGGACCTTTTGTACACAAAGGATGTGCTCTACTCCTGAGGGGTGATGGCACACCCCTCATAAGCTTCCCAGTTAGCTGGTGAAAGAGGCAGTGATTGTGTCATTCATGCATTCCCCAAAAAAGACAGAAGCCGTTTTTTGTGCATTTACTTCAATTGTCACATTTATGCCCGGGCAAAATATACCCAACAACACAGCATTACACTACAATCAGGTCTGTGTTTATTTTTAGAAGCTGTTCAGATGGTCCTTTTATCCTATAGCAATGTTGCGTCAACCGGCGGCTGAGGCTGTTTCTACCCACATACTAATTCACGCATGCTCTCTCTCATTCTCCATATTCCAGTCCCCCCAAGGCCACAGGCGGAAGATACGAGATCTAAAGATTTTGGGGAGGAATTTTTCCTCCAAAAACTGTGATGGGTGAGGGATGAGAGAAAGGGATGATGTTGAAAACCACCGGCCAGTTTGAGCAGGGAGGATTCTCAGCTTTAGGAGCCAGTGCTTCCTGGGAAGAATTGCAGGATGGAATTTCCCTTTTTGTTTTGTTTTTAAAAAATGTTCCATTGCTTGCCTTGGGGACTCCTAGGGATGACCCGAAACATTTTGCCGCCTGAGGCAAAGACAATGCCCTCCCACGCCACATACAGAAGGGTTGTTTTGCATGCAGGTGGTCTCAGGTTTAATTACCAGCACCTCCACAAAGAGATGCCATTCTGAAATCTTGTCAGCAATGTCAACACGATGACCATGTACATACACAATAAAGGTAAAGGGACCCCTGACCATTAGGTCCAGTTGTGGCCGACTCTGGGGTTGCGGTGCTCATCTCGCTTTATTGGCCAAGGGAGCCAGCGTACAGCTTCCGGGTCATGTGGCCAGCATGACTAAGCCACTTCTGGTGAACCAGAGCAGCGCACGGAAACGCCGTTTACCTTCCCGCCAGAGTGGTACCTATTTATCTACTTTCACTTTGTGCTTTCGAACTGCTAGGTTGGCAGGATCAGGGACCGAGCAATGGGAGCTCACCCCATTGCGGGGATTCGAACCACTGACCTTCTGATCAGCAAGTCCTAGGCTCTGTGGTTTAACCCACAGTGCCACCCGGGTCCCTTTTACATACACAATAGACAATCTTTATAGAATTCCTTCAAACCATAACAAGTACAAAATGAAATCTTTAGTCTCAAAGTCTCTGAAAATCTTTAACTGAAGCGAGGTACCAGACTGTGTATGATGAAAGACAAGCTGTGAAACCCATCTTATTATAGCATGTACGTATTACAGTTTATAATTTTTGTAAAGTGGTATGTGCATGCAGGTCATCGTCTGTAAAATTTTATTTTCAGTTTATGAAGCAATTCTATATCCTCCCACCATGCTGACGAAGAATTCTACGAAACAGTAGTCAATATCCGGAATCACTGTTCAGTGTTGGACATCATATTTGAATACACAAAGCTTCACAGCTTGTCTTTGTATTTGATATGGTTTGAAGGAATTCTATAAAGATTGTCTATTTTGTATGTACATGGTCATTGTGTTGCCTAGACATTGCTGACGTTCTCTTTGCAACACAGGGGTTTGTTTCATTCTGAAATCTTGGACAGCTGTTAGATGGTCTGGGGACTACAGGTTAGCCGTGCGGTGACAACCCTGTACATGTTTTCTGTTTGCTCTGCAGCCAATGTAGGGGGATGCATAGCAAAGCTGACATCTGAAAGCATTCGAGATGCCCATAAATCTCCACCTGCTCTCCAGCCTCCATTGTGAGCAATTTCTCAAGGCAGATTTGCTGAGCCTGGAAAGAAAGCGGGTTGCCTAACGGGCAAACACCGCTCTTCGGAAAAGGCTGAGCACGTTTGCCGAGCGGGTGGCAGAAGGTGCCTTAGAATTTCCCATCTTTTACACAGGAAAGGCCAAGGGAAGATTGTGTACCTGATCTGCTGTGAGTAGAGGCTCCTCGTTAATACCAGAGTCATTTTCACTCTTCTCGTTAAGCTCTTCCTCTTCCTTCTCGTGGATCTGAAGGGGGAAGAAAACCCAAGCCGCATGCTGATTCAGTAGCAGGTATGGGTGGTCCCCATTTAGGTTTATTCTATTTCTATTTTTATTTTGGTCCTAAGGCTAATCTTTCCTAAATGGACCGGGCAGGTATTCTCTCTGCTTTTTTTGTGTTTTTTTTAAATAGAAAACCAAAGTTCTAAGAAGGAGTTCAAAAGGGTCTGCCATGTTTCATTAAAATCCCCCAAGATCTCCCTCCATGCAACATGCGTCCTTGTTTCGTTTCCTCGTCTTCCCCAGATATCTGGGAGAGGAAAGTGTTGGAGGAAAAGAGGGATCTTTCACTAAAACAAGAGCTCAGAGGAGAAGCCTAGAGAGGAGATAATGACACCCGGCAGGCAATAGCACTGAAATATCTGGCAAGAAGCATCAATATGAAGTGTGACTCAGCACTACCACTTGGCATTTTCGGGCAGCTTCCAGAGCCCAGGGAGAGCCAGCCAGGACACCACCAATTCTGTTCTCCCTCCACCATTAAATTTTATTTGGCTGTGTCTTCTTCACACAGCCAGGAGTGTACTGGCAAATTCACAAGTGAAGGGTCCCTTCACAATGGCCACAGCCAGGTCTGCTCCTAAGATTATGCAACCTTCTAAGATTACAACAACAAACAAACCTATGGTCACGTAAAGCATCCTCAATAAACACACGAGACGTAACCGGCTGGGTTCTTAGATAAATAAGGTATACTATTCATTGTATCAAATTGTAAATTTCAACAGAAGTAACTCATAAAGTGGTCCACAGCTACTACGATGCCATAAGATCCACTGTTTTGTAATATCACACATGTGCTTTAACTACTGATGAAGCCCAGGATGGTGAAACAAGGCCAATATTCCAGAAAGCCTTGTCTAGACTCTGTGATAGGAGTTTTGTGGAACTGTAAAAACCTTTCATGTGGATTGTTTGGACTTTATGAACAGAAAGGCGGAATAGACACCATTACACAGATGGACCTTATGCATGAACTGACTAGAGAATTATCTGATCCACTGGGTCTTCTGCTTTGTTCGTTTGTTGAACTTTATGAGTTACTTCTGTTTAAATTTACAATTTGATATAATGAATAAAGGTAAAGGTAAAGGGACCCCTGACCATTAGGTCCAGTTGTGACCGACTCTGGGGTTGTGGCGCTCATCTCGCTTTATTGGCTGAGGGAGCCGATGTACAGCTTCCAGGTCATGTGGCTAGCATGACTAAGCCGCTTCTGGCGAACCAGAGCATCACACGGAAACGCCATTTACCATCCCACCGGAGCAATACCTATTTATCTACTTGCACTTTGATGTGCTTTCAAACTGCTAGGTTGGCAGGAGCAGGGACCGAGCAATGGGAGCTCACCCCGTCGCAGGGATTCAAACCGCCGACCTTCTGATCAGCAAGTCCTAGGCTATGTGGTTTAACACACAGTGCCACCCACGTCCCTGATACAATTAATAGTATACCTTATTTATCTAAGAACACAGCCGGTTACGTCTCGTGTGTTTATTGAGGGTCTTCTAAGACTAGACAATAATCTAATTATACAGTAACAATAATTAGGGATGCGTTGCACCAATCAATGCAGATCACCTTTCAGCTAGATCTACTTTTTTAGGTGCGCACCATTCTCCTGAAATGGAAGCACCTTGTGTTTTCAGTGTGCCTAAATTATTAACTCTGGAGCATACAAAGCAACAACTCATATGTGTTCTTCCTTCTCGCCTTCTCCAGGAGCCAATCCTCAATGACCGACTCACCTCCTTTCACTCTGATTGGCTCCAAATGACAGGTGGCCGCCTGTCATGGATGCTTCAGGTGAGATTCTTGCATTGCAGGGGGTTGGACTAGATGACCCTCAGGGTCCCTTCCAACTCTTAAGATTCTATGAATCGGTGCAAAGATGGAGAAGACTTCTTTTCAGATCTGAGCCATTGGCCGACTTCTGATGCTGGACCCCTACCACTGCCGGATTTATGTATAAGCTAAACAAGCTATCGCTTAGGGCCCCACTCTCTTGGGGGCCCCCAAAAAATGTAAAGGGGGGAAAACTGCATATACATTTCCAAAATATAAGATACAAAACAAATAAAATAAAACCTACATACAGTGTTTTGTGTGGGCTCCTATGATGTAAGTAACGGGCCCCTGATCATTTTAAGTTAGAGCTTAATCGTCATTTCACTGTTAATATACTTCTTCTTAATTGTATTTCAGTTCAGCAATTAATTTGATAAAATACATATTTTGTTATGTGCAAATGGCTTCAGATACCTATTAGGTCCATAAATTACCATATAGCATTTATTCAACCCAAAAAACAGCAACAATTTGTTGTTGACAAAGGACAGCTGGACATATAAAGGGCCCCATTACCTTCAGTAGCTTAGGGCCTCATCGAACCTAAATATGGCCCTGACCCCTACCATTATCACGATAATGACCTCCTTGTGGTCTTCTGATAGGTATCTGGGCCAGCCACAGAATGTCTTATCAAATGAGTTTTTAGTCTGATTCACCAGGGCTCTTCCTATTTGTCTAGCTGCCATTCTCATTTCCCATAAAGTGGCCCCTACATCAGGGGCATTGTGAAGCGTAAAACAGCAACTGGAACCAGAAGCTCATGGAGAATAAGGTTATCAATGGCTAGAAGCCAAGGTAGCTCTGCCCGGCCTCCACAGTAGAAGGCAGTGATGCTTTTGAATACCAGTTGCTGGGAAATGCAAGGGGGGAGAGGGCTCTTGTGCTTGGGTCCTGCTGGCTGGCCACTGTAAAAACAGGGTGCTGCATTAGAAGGGCCATTCTGATTTGATTACTTAAAGCCAGCCTCTTCAGAATTGAATTACTTTACAGGAAATTTAAAAACAATACTCATGCTCAAGGAAGGCTGTAGCCAGAGATTTTCTCTGAAGGGACCAGTTCTGGTTCCCTAGCGAGTCACACTCAGCCTTCAACTTATAAGGGCCATTCCAAAAAGCCAGGAAGTCCTCCCTTCCTGTTTGATTCTTATTTAGGAAGGCGATCAATATTTTCTGGCCTCACTGTTTCACTGGCTCCAGCAGTTTATTTGACTGAATTGCTGCACTGGCTGACGCCACTAGCATCACCCGCTTCCTGAAGCTGAGATTGCATAACACCCACTAGAACGCTGGAAGAGGTAGCTGCTGCAGAGCTTGTCAAACAAGGCAGGCGAGAGCCTTGCGATCCACTTTCCGGAAGTCACTACTAATTCTTACAAATATGCCCCCTGGGCAGAGGCCAAAATACCCGACATGCACCTGCTTTACTTGCAGACCTAGCACAAAGCCTCCATGGGCAGTTGCCGGGGTGTGTGTGTTTGTGTGTGAGAGATGTGTTGGCAGGGCCCACTGCTGTGCCAACAACTGCTCTGGACCTCCTCAGCCACCATATTAATTTCTGTAATATAACATCACGTTAAGGCATGGTAGTAAGTTAACTTGGCGAATCCCAGCCACCCAGTGCTGGTTGCTGTGGGACGTTTAGGCTTCAAACATAACTCTGCATGATTTTGCTAGTTAGTATATGAAGGGGTTAAGGACCACAGAGTTAGATCACGCTTCCTCATCCCCAGTGAGGGAGGAAGTGATGTATTTCTTCCTTCCCTTCCCTTACCCTCCTTCTCCATGACTCAACGTGGCTTCTAGCTTCAGACACATGTCTGAATCTATATTTCCGTATTTCTACTAAGAATATTCTTAGCTGCATTTCCAATTGCTGCTGCATAGGACAATGCAGGTCTGTGGCCTCAGATAAGTAAGTAAAGCATTTTTCAACTGACTTCACTGTGTAGTCTATTTCATTGCAGGAGGGTAAAAGGGGGTCAGCTGTTTCACACAACAGAATGAAATAAATAAGGTTTAATAGACTATTCCTATGTTTCACTAAACCGCATGACAATGGCATTTAAACTCTGCTACTGGGGCTCTCTGGGTGCAGGCCCCATGCTTTTCAATTCAGACTTTTTTCCTTTGCTGTTAACCCACACACACGGTTCTCTAGAGGATTAAATATAATTAATATATCCTCTTACCGATTCCCATCAATTGCCAAGCTCTTGCATGCATCAAGCAAGCTTACCTGGGCCCACGTAAGAGGGGAACCAGTGTTTTGACAAAAGGTCCCACAAGCTTAGAGCCAGCTCCTGCCCACCAAGGGATCTGGCCCTCAGGCCAAAAAAAGGGAGCCCCACCCACTTCTAAAAGCCAGCAAAAATATTCCAGCCATCTTCTCTAGAGCACACTTGCAGTCAGGAACGTTAAGTGACGGGAGCCTAAGAGGTCAAGGAAGAATTGCAGAGCAGCCAGGATATAAAATACAGGTAGCCTAATGGGTTTAAAACACATTAAATTGCACCAAGCATAAATGACATAGTGTTTTGAACGTAGTTTAAAAAATAAGGTCCAAGTGCACATTTGTATTCATAGGGCAGTTCTGGGGGCAAACTGACTTCTTAGCAGGCAGTTGGGTAGGATCCTGCCTGCCCACCCTTTTTTCCTTAGGAACACTTCGTTACGGGTGCTTTGTTGTGTACTCAGTGCTCTTTATGCAGGCACGTTTTTCGCAGCACGCACACAACATCAAAATGTCGCCCCTATTTTCCCCCATTTTATCCAGATTTACTGTTTCTGCCAGTGTCTCTGTGTATGTTATTCATCGGTAGGGATACAAGAAGGAACCGTTTTCCATTCTGCCCTGTATTCATTGCACAGTTTCCATTCCACTGCAGGCCGTCTACCATCAAAAAACTCTGCTATTTCAGTGCAAAGGAAAAGCAATGTAAATGTGAGGAAGGGGGGGCATCATCAATTGTGTATCATTTGCAGACTGAAAACAACAACAGCTCTAGACAATTGGAAAATAATATTGGGCAGCATTTAAATGCTGGACAGCATTTAGACAAGAATGGCATTGTATGAATACTGCACAAAGCTTTTATCCATTTAATATCTTTTATTATATTTCTATCCCAACTTTCCTCCCAGCAGGTCGAGTGCTCAAAACATCGATTCTATAAAACATATTTTGCTGCACTGTGCGAAATACGAGCAAGCCAGGGCTGAACTGATATTACCCTTGCTGGTACCTTTCCCAGGAAAATCAGAGGCTCACTATGTCAGGTTCCTATTGGAAGACCGGACAAACGCTAGAACATTAGCAGTGGCGAAGTTTTTATCGGTGGTTGCAAGAATCAATGATCCCTATCTTTTGAACAAAATGCTTGTTTAACCTGGAGGTAGGCTGTCTGAATTGTGCATTGCTTTGTAACAATTTGTTGGGTCTCTGGACCGTAATAAAGATTGATTGATTGATTTAATATGTTTTATTATATTTCTATCCCAGCTTTCCTCCTAGCAGGTCAAGGGGGTATACACAATTCTCCCCTCACAACAACCCTGTGAGGTAGACCAGGCTGAGGGACAGTAACTGGCCCAAAGTCACCCAATGAGCTTCATAGCTGAGTGGGGATTTGAACCCTGATCTCTGAGTCCCCCGTGAACTGCTGAGTGGAAACACGCTAAATCTCCACAAATAAAAGAGCTAGGGGGAGAGCGAGTCTGAGGGACCACAGGTTTTTCACCATTGCTATACAGTGGCACTGGAAGGAGTGCTCAATGGAAGGACAGATCCTGAAGCTGAGACTCCAATACCTCATGAGAAGAGAAGACTCCCTGGAAAAGACCCTGATGCTGGGAAAGATGGAGGGCACAAGAAGAAGGGGATGACAGAGGACGAGATGGTTGGATAGTGTTCTCGAAGCTACCAGCATGAGTTTGACTAGACTGCGGGAGGCAGTGGAAGACAGGAGGGCCTGGCGTGCTCTGGTCCAGGGGGTCACGAAGCGTTGGACACGACTAAACGACTAAACAATGACAATACAGTGGTACCTTGGGTTACAGACGCTTCAGGTCACAGATGCTTCAGGTTACAGACTCCGCTAACCCAGAAATAGTACCTCAGGTTAAGAACTTTACCTCAGAATGAGAACAGAAATTGTGCGGCGGCAGTGGGAGGCCCCATTAGCTGAAGTGGTACCTCAGGTTCAGAACAGTTCCAGGTTAAGAACGGACCTCCAGAACGAATTAAGTTTGTAACCCGAGGTACCACTGTACACTTTAAAGCCAAAGCTCTTCTTGGTTTCAGGAGCCTTTTCTAGCCTCACCCAGAGATGCCAGGTGAGCATGGGGCACTGAATCTCAGGGTCGAGGGTTCGAGGTCCTCGTTGGGCAAAAGATTCCTGCATTGAAGGGGGTTGGACAAGATGGCCTTCATGGTCCCCTCCAGCTCTACAATCCCATGATTCTATGAAGCTAGAAGTTTCTGCAGTCATAGCATGTGCTCTGCCCCTGTGCTTCACCCCTAATGTTCATCATCTGAATCAGCTTTGAGAAGCAATTGCACATTCACTTGAGACTCGTCCATTTACAAATGAACAGCCCTGATACCTGACCATGAGGTAAAGGGGTTTCTCTCTATGGCTACATACACACCATACATTTAAAGTGGTGCATTGCTTCCCCACCCACCCCAAAGAATCCTGGGAACTGTAGTTTGTTAATGGTGCTGGGAATTGTAGTTCTGTGATGGGTAGACGATAGACCCCAGGATTCTTGTGCTTGAAATGTATGTTGTGTATGCAAACCTTGTCTTTTCTAGACTCTGGAATTATTTCCATTGATTTTAAAAGACTGCTATTTCATTTTTAAAAAGCTCTTCTCCAAATAAAACCTGGATGAAATACAAAGCTATTTTAATTTATTCCTTGGTCCTGAGCAAAGGAGTGATTTCGCCTGTTCAGCTGCTTTCAAGGTCAGCGAGTTCTGGCTACAATACAAGGCGGTGCAGGAAGAAGAAACTGCATCACAGCAAGGGTTATTCAAGGTTTGCTTAGGAGTGTGTCCCTCTCAGCTTTCGAAACCCTACTAGCAGATTAGCAAGAACCCCTCAACATCTGGAGGCAATCCAAGGGCCCAAACAAGAACAGTAAAGGTACAGGTAAAGGTAAAGGGACCCCTGACCATTAGGCCCAGTCATGACCGACTCTGGGGTTGCGGCGCTCATCTCGCTTTATTGGCTGAGGGAGCCGGAGTACAGCTTCCAGGTCATGTGGCAAGTAGATGACTAAGCCGCTTCTGGCGAACCAGAGCAGCGCACGGAAGGTAACGCCGTTTACCTTCCTGCCAGAGCGGTACCTATTTATCTACTTGCACTTTGATGTGCTTTAGAACTGCTAGGTTGGCAGGAGCAGGGACCGAGCAACGGGAGCTCACCCCGTCGTGGGGACTCGAACCGCCGACCTTCTGATCGGCAAGCCCTAGGCTCTGTGGTTTAACCCAAACAAGAACAGACGTTATGCTAAATGCACCATCGGAGCTTGGAAAGTTCATTTTTAAAAAAGAAACTATTCTCTAATAAATTCCAGATTGCAACATCAAGTGTGCCACATGAGAGAAAAAGAAAAGGAAGGAAGGAACTAATTCCAGATCACATTCGTCGCTTTGCTAAACAAACTAGTTCAGTTTATGGCTCGAGTTCATCCAAATAATCCTCAGCCAAAAAAAGAAAATCAATTGAGGTGTCGACTTTACAGCAGTGAAGTTCAGAACACCAATGACAAACTGTTCTCTTCTCCTTTTTTAAGACGCTGCCTGGAGCTCTGAACATCGGAGAGGACAGTGACGATGGCTGTCAAGAGCATCCTCAAAGACCCACATCATATGCCTGTATGCTGGGGGTGGGGTGCTAGATCTCCTACAGGCTCCCACTGCCCGCTGAAAATAACATCTCTCTGGCCATCTGTTGTTCATGCTTCCTGGCCCGATTAAATTAGCCCTTCACTCCAGCGAACCCATTAATAATATAAGGCCTAATAAGTTATTGTTGACTGAGCAGAATAGCAGGCTCCTGGTGGAAGCTGCAATTCTCCATGCGTCAGCCTACAAAGCCAACACACACATTACAATATGATATGATAATCTTTATTGTCATTGTCCCATACAAAGCAACAAAACTGAAAAAATCTACATAAGATATTCAAAAACCAACAAGCCTGCCATCCCAGCTATCCCAACCTGGTTAGCCCCCTAAAAACTCTGATACCCCATTTTTAAATAAAATATACTCCCGTAGAGACTCCTTACATTGCATTTAAAACCAAAATCACATTTGGATAGAAACTGTTTCTCAGGCAGCTAGTCCTAGTCTTTATAACCCTGTACCTTCTTCCAGAAGGCAGAAGCTGAAAGAGATCATTTCCGGGGTGCGCACTATCCTGCACTATCTCTGCAGCTTTCTTATGGCACCTGGAAGCATAGATTTGATCCAAGGGGGGAAGAGTGCATTCTCTCCGCAGTCTTTACAACCCTGGACAGCATTGTCTTTTCTCTGACTGTGCAGCTCCCAAACCACACACACAGACCATAAGTTATCCTGCAACATTTTGGGAGGACAAAGTGGGACGCCACCCTCCCACCCGTGCTGTCTCCGCTCTCCATAGCTGCCCCACCACTTCTCTCGCCCTTACCCACTTGGCCCCCCACCCGTCCTGCCACTTTTCTCATGCCCCCACCCACCCACTGCTTCTCACCCTTGCCCGCCCACCCACGAGATCAGGGTGCCCTGGGATGAAGGCAGAGCCTGGAGCGCCTTCAAAGAAAGCAGGGCCACCCCGCCTAAAACAGGACACTTGGCAAGTATGACACTCTTGGAGCAGATAGGTATAAAAGTGAAACGATTCCTTTCTTTAATTTCAGCTGGGGTGCACATGATACATCCAACCCCGTGGCTGGTTATTGTCAGGGACTGGGCAGAGGAGGAATGGTGGAGACGGCCTCCCCACCCTGACCCTTCCAGAGAGGAGGAAGAGGAAGACAGTATATATTTACAACAAGAGTTTGAGGGAAGTCACAGCTCAGAGGCAGATGAGAGGGGAAGTGGGGAAATCATGGGAGAGCCAGAGTAACACCAGGCTGACATGTTGTCATTAGAAAGGATTCCAGACCCTCCATCTCCCAGAACCCGGTGAGCGTTAAAAGTAGGAGAGCAAAGAGCTCAAAGACAGAGGGCACGTAGCATCACCTGTAGAGGAGATGGTGAGAATGATGAATGAAGAAGTGGGAGAGACGGGGGGTGGAGATTCACTCGGGACAACACCATTATCCAAGAGGCTGGGTTCTACAGAGCCTCTCTCTGTAAATACAGTGGTACCTCGGGTTACAGACGCTTCAGGTTACAGACTGCTAACCCAGAAATAGTACCTCGGGTTAACAACTTTGCTTCGGGATGAGAACAGAAATTGTGCAGTGGCAGCGGGAGGCTCCATTAGCTAAAGTGGTACCTCAGGTTAAGAACAGTTTCAGGTTAAGAACAGACCTCCAGAATGAATTAAGTTCTTAACCTGAGGTACCACTGTATTGAAATAAAAAAGGACGGTAAGTAACTTTTCCTTGTCTTTATACTTTCCTAGGAAACCAGTCGGGAGCCGCTGACAGCATTCTGACAGTTGTCCCACCACCTTCAGATTCAGATGGTGGCCAGCCCTGCCATTTGACAGAGTGAGGCAACCACCTTAGGTGGCAGGAGCTGCGGGAGACAATCACACAGCATATAAATGCTGTTCAATCAATAACGTGCACCCATGGAGCTTCTCCATGAGAGCAGCAATGCTTGCCAATCAGGGATCCCAGTCACGTGGGGAAGCTGGATGAAAGTGAGCAGGCAGAACCTCCTCACGCTAATGCCAGATTTGTGGCTGCTGGGGGAGCGGCATGCAAACATGTTAGACACAACAATAGTAAAGATGTCCTCACCCCCCCCCCCCTTTCATCTTCTGTATTCACTGAGCACATGGGGTGAAGTGTTCTTTGAAAACTCCTACAGATGCACTAAAAAGAGAGCTGAAAAGTGCTCCCAAAGCTGTGAGCTGCCTTTTGAATGCTACAGGCCTAATTTAACTGCAACTGGGGGGTGGGGTGGAATTGCACCAAATTCTGTGAATTATATATGACTCCGAATACGGAGTGTGGATTTCCAAGAGCTGCGTTTGAAGTATGTTTTTCCTTCCCTTCATTTCTGTTTCCTTCTTTTCTAGGCTACAATTAGCCCTCGGGTTTCAAAAATTAGAGAAACGTTGAGGTGAAAACACCCAACACCGAAATGGCAAAAGTTTCTGATGCATAGTTAAAAATAAATACTGTCTTCAACATTTCAAAATGTCTAACTTAAATATTGTCAGATATTGTTATTTTTAAGATGCTGGTTTCTACAAGCCCCTTCCCCTTTGATTCCCCCAGACCAAATCCTTATTAGACTTACCAGATGCTCCCAATACCAAGAAAATTGTCACCAGATTATACTTCAAGAATGCAAGCATTCTCTACTTTAAGAATGCAAGGGTCTTTCAAAATCCACTAACCCCCTTGGGGTCTTCCAGACTCCACAGTTTTCATCATCGCTATGAATTCTCATCTTTAGTCTCATCCCAAACCAACATATGATGTCCTGCCAATCTCCAGAGTTTCCTTTCCACTGGAGAGTTAAAGGTTTCTCCTTCATTTCAAAAAAATCACAAGCTAAGAAGACAATAATTGGTGTTCCTTATCTCAGAATGCTCTAGCTCTATATAGACCAGAGCCTTATAGTGAATCCTAATTCTGACATATTCATCAGGCAAAGTCCTAACCCCAGCCCCCACCCCTCTCGTTCTCTTGTTCAATAGGTTTTGTTGGAAGGAAAAGGCAATAGAGGACCTCACTGCTTCCAAGTTGTCTAACACAAGAGCCTCTTTCCCTCTAGTCTTTCAACAACACTCCAAAAGGGCACACTGGCAGATGCAGAAGGACCCAGACGATCCTTCGCTCTGTGATGTGTGTATTCTTTTAGCCATCACAGCCACCATTGTCCTGAAGGCTGCAAACTATTGTTCCGAACGTGTCAGGGGTAGAGGCGGTACAAACATCGCCAATGTCAATCTCAGAGCGAACAACAGCCTAGAGGACAATGCCTCCCTTGACACACACATATCAAGCTGTTTCATTCACTGTTCCCCCTCATTATACATGCCTTTCCATTACCAAAGGACGGTGACCCCAATTCAAGGATTGCTGAGAGATCTGTTCAGCTACCTGACAAGAGCTTCGTTCTCACATTCGATTACTCCTGTGTCCTGGAATGGCAGCCAGCTGTAATTTTTGTTTTGCTTGCGTTCATGCAGCTGCTTAACCGCTGTCCTCCCATTTCACTGTGCTTCAACAGCATACTGCTGCCCAAGCTTGCCAATGATTATTCCATCTTATGATTCATGGACGGGAAAGGGGGGGAGGACACAAATCCAAGGAAGTACCTCTGTGTCGGAGACATTGCCGTTTAGCACCTCAACGTTAGGATCCCTCCAGTCTTCGGTGATGGATGGGATGTAATTGTCTGTAAGAGCATCCCAAACCCTGGAGAGAGAAAAGGCAAGAGGTTGTTAATGGAGGAAAGCTGCCTTGACAACAGGGGTGCACCCCTCGGAGCAATTTGCTCAGCGGGCAGCGTTCAAAAGAGAGCAGGAGGAAAATAAGAGCCACAAAGCCGCCACATCCAGTTCAGCGGAATGGCCCCAGTCGCAAACAATCACTAAACCGCCTACGATGTCCAAGCTGAACACAGTGCTGTAGTTGATCTGAACTGAATTCTCTTTGCTGAGATCGAATTCAAAAATATTAAATGACAGGAGGGGTTCTAATTCAGTTTTAACGTGAAAAATATTCAGTCTATGAAACAATGGTTTGGATCAAAAAGGTGCCCTTCTGATAGAAAAAGGTGTCTTTCATATGCAGAAGGGTCCTTTTGCCCCAGCAATGGGCAGAAGGCAGACTGGGATCTACTGGCAGACTCTGGGAGGTTTCCAGTAGATCAGCAAAGGTCTGAGACGTCTGCTATTTTTGGTTGCACAATTGGAACAGACTGGAAGTTCTTACGCAACAAACCCACTTCCCCCCTAATTTTGGACTTTTTGCGATAAGGAAAATGACAGAAAAATGCAATCAAAACTAGTCTAACACTTGCTTTGACACAATATCATCTAATCTCCCAGCAAACAAGTTAGAATGAATGCTCTTTAAATAGCTAACCTTGACTAACCTTCCCGCAAAAAAAATTGGATGAATGGTCAACAAACAGGCCATACAAAGTGCCCAAAATAGCTAAATTAGGCTACTGAAATGACAAAAGTTTAGGTAATCAGAAGCAGACTTTTGTGTGAAAGCCTGAGCTCAGTTCTGATAATGAAAGCAAATTTATAGGCTCAGCATTTCCTCAGGGACATCCAGTTCCTTAATTCTAACTGCATGTCTTTTGTACTTGGCTCTGCCTGACAGAATTTTGGGTTCTAGATCAAACAAGATTCAACTCTGCACATCCCTGTTTCACACCTCATGCAAGAGCATTGTGTGAGGAGAAACAAAACTCAGTCTAACAACTTTCTTCCACTAGCACAAGACAAGAAGCAGCCAAAGATCTGCTACAGAACCTCCATATTTTGCAACTAAGCAAACTGTGAGCATAATGAGGTTCTTTAGATGCAGCCAATTGGTTGCAATCATTAAAATGTTTGCTTCCAAACACTCTATTCAGATAAACCCTGCCATTCCAAAAGAGTAGAGTAAACAATAAGTTTTCGTAAGAGTTCCAGCAGACCAGTCACTATGATTCTTGTTTTAACTGACATGAGAATTGAAGCAGAGAAATCTTGGCATCTTCTGGTTTAATGCCTAATCCCCCAAAGAAGGCAGTAAGGCAGGTCAGGAATTGCAGAACCACAGATAGCTCGAAGTAAGCATCTTGCCCATCAAAGCTTGAGAGCAGGCAGAGCATCTCTAAGATTCTACCCTCAAGGGGAGGGACTATAACTCAGTACATGAATGAATGCTTTTCCTGTCAAATGACAAGCTAAATCCCTGGCATCTCCAGTTGAATTGTCAAGCAATTGATGTTGGGGAAACACCTTCTGCCCCAAACCCTGTCAATTTGCACCCTTGTTAAAATCAGCTACAGCTAAACCTCTTAGGAGCACTCAGCCCAAGCTTGCTTTCGTCATTCTTGTATCTGAATTGTTTCCCAGTGACGTCTTCCACCACTAGACCATTCAGTGTGTCATTTTTTGGCGGCATCCCCAAAGCAGATGGCTTGCGGGAAAAGGCTTCTGATAAACTTGAGTGTCACCTGCTGCAAACCAGTCCAAAACCGGACGCTTGGGCCTTGTTACCCAAAGCACGGAACATTCTCTCCAACGTTTAGAACTTCCTGCTTGTTACCTGGCCCTTGCCACCTCTGCTTCTCACACCCCTGCTGCCACCACATGATTTGTTTGCAGTGAAACAGCCCAGTGGCTGCCATGTTTATTTCTATGTGTGCCATGCACACATGGGCAAAGTACCATGCAGGACCAGTATGGGCATGGCAGCAGGACCCATATAACACCACACACACAAGGGGGAGCGATATGCTGACCCCAACCTTATGTACAACTTGATCACAAGATTTATCATTTAGGTTATTCTGTCTAGATCTGAGTTTTTCAACCATATGTTGTTGGACTATGACTCCCCTCATCCTCACACAGTTTAGCCAGTTATTAGGGATGATGGGAGTTGTAATCCAACAACATTTGGGGCCCAAGGGTGAAGAACATTGGTCTAGATGATGTGGCGAGCTCACCACTGATAACTCATAAATGTGTCATTTCTGTGCACAAGTGGTTATCTTGATGGTATATGTAAACAGCTCAGGACTGCAATACCTCAAGGACTGCCTCTTTCCATATGAACCTCTCCAGACCCTGAGATCATCTTCTGAGGCCCTCCTTCGTGTGCCTCCTCCTTGAGAGGTCCGGAGGGTGGCAACACGAGAACGGGCCTTCTCTTCAGTGGCTCCCCATCTGTGGAATGTTCTTCTCCCCAGGGAAGTTCGCCTGGCGCCTTCATTATACACCTGTAGGCCGCCAGGCAAAAACGTTCCGTTTTAACCAGGCCTTTGGCTGATCTGATTTACATCCAATGCCAGACATATCCAAAGTCCGTTTCAGGGGCCGAATTCGGCCCGCCGGTCGATTTAAACCGGCCCCCGTGGCAGTATATGTCTTGGGGTGAAATCCCAAAAAAAGCTCAGCAACATCAATCTTAAGAAAACCTCAACAACTTTGGTCGGCCCTCATGTATGTTCACTTCATTAAATCTGGCAATCTTTGAAAAAAGTTTGGAGACCCCTGGATGCCCTTTAAAATGTTGGGGGGGGTGCTATTGGGTTGTTGTTTTTATTTTTATTATGTATTTTGTGGTTTTATATCTTGATCTTATTTTGTGAACTGCCCTGAGACCCTTGGGTATAGGGCGGTATATAAATTTTAAGAAAAGAAGAAGAAGAAGAAGAAGAAGAAGAAGAAGAAGAAGAAGAAGAAGAAGAAGAAGAAGAAGAAGAAGAAGAAGAAGGAAAGAGGAGGAGGAGGAGGAGGAGGAGGAGGAGGAGGAGGAGGAGGAGGATTGGTATAAGTAGTAGCGTTTTTTTCAGATCATTGTGCCCAGTCAACTACACTGCTGAGGCATCTTCCAAAGCCCTAATATCCAACTGTAGGCTTCCAACCATGCATTCTCCCCTAGGTCTTGAGTGCTTTCGTACAAAGCTTGACTAGGACTCTGCAGGTAGCAAGAACAGTCAGAGGCGCCAGGTTGCCACCAAAATTGAGGGGGCCGGCAGTCAACGTCACACACATTGTGCACATTTGTGAGGAGGAGCTGGCCACTGGACCTGCGATGCACAGTGCACAACATACGCAGGGCCACATCAGGATTGAGGGGGTCCAGCCCCCTTAAAGCAAGTATTGACGGGGCTGAGGTGCCTTCAGTCCCCTAGAGTCGGTGTGTCTGACAGCAGTAGTAAAAAAGATGGTTCTACTTGAGTCCCCCTTTAACTTTTAAGTGCCTAAGCAATTCTCTTCTTTAGATGCAGAACCATTAGTAGATGTTTTCTTGTAGGTAAAGGCAAACCAGTCTCTGCCCAAATCTTCTAAGCTTGAGCTGCAGAGACACAGCTCACATTCATCTTTACTGAAGCAATGGCACAAAAAGATTGATGGGAAAGAAGCCCTAGAACAATAATACTAATGAAAATGCATTTGACATGATGTGCCCACTCACACAGGCATCGAAAATATACTCATGCCTCTTTTTAATTTCCAAATATTTAGCATCCACGAGCCAAGCTGTTCAGGGTTTAAAAATATATATTCTCATGTAGTTCATCCATGCTGGGACTGCAACTACGGCGGCTGCTAACACTTCATCCCCAAAAGGAGGAAACGCATCACACACCCAAAAGGCAAACATTTGCATGCAATTTACACGTGCTAATTTATATGCAGATTTAGAAAGGATTTCTATAATTTAAATAAAAATACAATATATTTCACCAGCGCAGTTGTAAGACATCAATCTTTTAGTATGTCAACATCCTCACTGTGGAACTCCCTGCCACTTGATATTAGACAGGAACCTTTGCTGTACTGTTTTTTGGTGCCTGCTTAAAACATTTTTGTTTAGGCAAGCCCATCCAAGCCCACAGATGTCGACACGTTTTAATCTCTCTTCCTCTTAATTTTAGTTTTAATGTTTTCAATTAACTATTTTCATAACGGTAATTACCATCTCTTGGAAACTGCTTAGTGGCATATAAATTTTCTTAAATCGGTAAGTGGAGCAGGTGACCTGGAGGACGACTAAAATTGCTGGGCAGATTAACATAGTACATTTAAGCTTATTCAATGCACATTTAAAACACATGACTTCTTCCAAAGAATCTTGGGAACAGGGGTCTCCTAACAACAACTCTCAGTACCCAACAAATTATCTGGGAGAAGCCATGGCTGTTCAAAAGCGGTATCATAGCACTTTAAATGTGACTGCGGCTGTAATTTTCTCTAACTCCTACTATTTTTGTTGCTGTTAAACACTTAAAATTTGGGGGAAAGTGGGTTTTTCAAGGACAGATCCAGCTTTGAGGGGACCCTCCTTTTCTATGTCCCCTCCCCACAATGGTCAGCTTTCTGCAGATGCTGGGTGTGCTAAGTCCTCACTGGTTGGTTTGTCTTTATTTATTTTCCCCTTCCAATGTATTTTTTTCTGCTTCTGCGAATTTTAGGGTTCCCTTTAGCGTGCCAGTACCTTCTCTCTTGTTTCCCAGTTGCCCTGTTTTGGCTGCAGAAGCATTACAATTCAGCCTTCATCGTATCTCAGCGTCTGAGTTCACAATTAATATCCATAATCTGCACGTCGATAGACTTCTCCATGATTTTTCTCTTGGTGCTCTTCTTGCCACACAAATTATTAAACTGAGGGACAGATCACACAGCACAGATGACCACTTCCCTCAAACCAGAGGGCTGCACATCGTTTAAATCAGGGGTCAGCAACCTTTTTCAGCCGTGGGCTGGTCCAAACCATGTGGTGGGCCAGACTATATTTGGGGGAGGGGGGGAATGAACGAATTCCTGTGCCCCACAAATAACCCAGAGATGCATTTTAAATAAAAGGACACATTCTACTCTTGTAAAAACAAGCTGATTCCTGCACCGTCCGCGGGCATCCGGCCCCTGGGCCTTAGGTTGCCTACCCCTGATTTAAATGCATCTCATATTATTACACAATCACAATGGTATCTGCATAATATTTGTGCAGACAGCTGATACGGAGGAAGCATCTTCAGTGTTTTGACAGCCAAAGCAAACCTAGGATCCTTTTCGTGGAAGGAAGCATAAATTCTCTTTGTTTTGTACTACAACGACCAGATTTTCATTTGCTTTTTCTTTCAGCTGTTGAATCTGTTGCTTCCCTGTTTGGTTCCTTGCAGCTGGCAGAAGTCTCCCCACCCACCCTGGGCTTAACCCCATCAATGTTTTGCCTCTCCTGAATAGACACGTTGTTTACTAGTATAGAGACATATCAGAAGAACCTCATGTTTTCCCAAAAGTCAGTTACACAAAACACCTTATTGTCCAATAGGAGTGCTCCCACTCCAGGAAAAATCAGTGAGGAAACACACATCTTTCCCCACGGAACATTATACCAATGGAACTAGTCCTCATGGAGCAAGCCCCCTCTCTTTTCTTATTACAGTGGTACCTCAGTTCTCGAACGTAATCCATTCCAGAAGACCGTTCAAGTTCTGAAATGTTCGAAAACGGAGGCGCCAAAGGGCTGTCAGCAAATTCAATTAAGAAAATTGAAAAACACACAGCAGAAGCCATTCAACTTCTGAGGCACATTCAAAAACGGAAGCATTTACTTCCAGGTTTTCAGCATTCGGGTTCTGAAACATTTGTCAACGGAAACATTCAAGAACCGAGGTACCACTGTATTAGTAGTAGTAGTAGTATTATTATTATTATTATTATTATTATTATTATTATTATTACAGTGGTCCCTTGGGTTACATACGCTTCAGGTTACATACGCTTCAGGTTACAGACTCCGCTAACCCAGAAATAGTGCTTCAGGTTAAGAACTTTGTTTCAGGATAAGAACAGAAATTGTGCTCCAGTGGCGCGGTGGCTAAAGTGGTGCTTCAGGTTAAGAACAGTTTCAGGTTAAGAACGGACCTCCGGAACAATTTAAGTACTTAACTTGAGGTACCACTGTACTATTATTATTTATTGAATTTATATACCACCCTATACCCAAGGGTCTCAAGGCAGTTCACAAAATAAAAGCAAGATATGAAACCACAAAATACCTAATAAAAACAAAAACAGCAACCCTTTTCTGAAGTAAGAACAGGGTTGTGTTCGAAGAAAAAGAGGTGCTGAAACTCACCTCCCTCGTTCTTGTACAATAGCAATGGCGCCCACCTGAGAGGTGCCAGAACTAAGTTCCAGTGAGTTCCGGCTGGAAAAAAACCCACTGAGTAAGAGCTATGGAAAACACCCATGGACCTCTCAGTATGGTCCCATTTCAGATGCAATGACCTTGCTTATTAGCTGAAGTTTGGTGCTTCAGAACCAGACTGTTTCCAGGAATGCTCACCTCTTCTGATGTTGTGGATATGAGGAATATAGGAAGGGATTGAATCACATCATATAAGAACAGGCCACCAATATATTTGCATTTGCTAATATATATGTGCGCAAATGGAAAGTTAGGAGCAGCAAATAATTTCAATGGAAATGCAACACCTCTCTCCACAGTGCAGAAGATCGTGGTGCTAACTCTTGATAGGCAACTTCAAAGCACCTTCTTGTGGTCCTTTAATCTTCAAAACTTCACCACCCAGACTTGGACCAAACAGCCCATTAACTCCTTCGAATGCAGGACTGTCCTCTGACATCCTTCAAATATATGCTGCTTTTTCATATAATAAATGTCTGGCTCCTCCAGCCACCTCCAGAACTACAATTCCCAGAGTTCCCAGGCAGCTTTCCCTGGCTGCATCAGGCCAATGGCCCACCCAGCCCAACAGTAACTAAAGCCCATGTTTATGTTCTTGTTGTTACTATTAGTCTTTTTCAGTGGTGACTGGTGTCGTGGCACAGGGTCACCCTCTCAACACTGGCATCGTGAAGCTTACTTGGACATAGCAGAGAGTTCAGGCCTGCACAGAGGCATCAGCTAAGCCAACCTAGGGCACCTGTTGTGTCATCTGCACACCCACAAACCCCTGTTGCCCTACAATCCACAGCTGTATTAGTATTGGGAGAGCGGTTCTGCCCTGCATTTTCCTGCGTTTCTTGTACTGGATTTCTATTTAAAGGGACTTGAAGCAGTGTGTGGGTAGGGAGGGAAAGCTAAAAATGAAATGAAATATTTCTAACGACATCTTTAGGTGTTTTCCAAACTTCTTACAAAGTACCTTGCAAGGGCAGCATGGCCTGAATGCAGGCAAGAAGGGACTTTCAGTAAATAAATAAGGCAATACAGTAGAGATCAAGAACCTAATTTAAATTAGAGAGCAAAAGCACGGGAATCAGAGGGAAAGAAAGAAAAGGGAGTGGCAGAGAGAGAGAGAGAGAGAGAGAGAGAGAGAGAGAGAGAGAAAGGGGGTCAACTTGCCAACTTTGGGTTTTAGTCCTGCACAATGCCTGTCTGCAGCCTTCAAGAGCAAAAAGGTTTCCTTGGCCTTGTGGTATGGCACTTTCTTTTCTCTTCTTTTAGAAGAGAGGGTTTTTACGTTTACAAATCTGCTCTATGAAGAGCAGGGAGTGATGGCCAAGGGCCAGCCAACCAGCACTCGAGAATGGAAGAAGTGGTTTTATATGACTGATGCAGAGGCCAGCCAATCAGTGTTGTGCAACTCCAGATTCTGCAGAGAATCAAAATAAAACAGGTTCCCTCTAGAGTTTACTTTGGAGGGATGGGAAAATAGTAGAGGTTGTTTTTTTTTCTTTCCTAAATAAGAGCTTACTGCTGACACTGTTTACTTCTGTACATATACTTAACTTTCTACTTCTGACCATTGATCTACTTACTCTTCATCCTGCAGATTTTCCTCCTCTTCTTGTATCTGGAGCTGGTTTTTCACAGGGGCCAAGTTTTCAGTTTTGGCATTGTAATTCCGAAAGCAGACATTGAGCTTCTCGTCAAATTCATTGACCAAATCTTCCATGGACTTGAAGCTGATGATCTCAGAGGAGAAGTTCTCAAGCTCAGAAAGGGAGGGGTCTTCCAAATGCCGAGGAGAGGAGCCATAAAAATAATGAGATTTCTCTTCCCGGTCTTCAATGTAGCACGGCCTCAGATCTTCAAACTCTTCATCCAGGCTTACCAGAGGGGCTTCCATCTTAGGTAGCCTAATGGAAGAGGGGAGACTTCTGGAACACAAAGGACATTAATGAGCCAATAGCAGTAGACATTCAACGATGCGAGAACAGCCCTACAGCCATAGGCATGTGTCATTGTAGCATCAGAAATGAGTTACTCTCTAGGGTAGGAACTTTTCAGAATGGAGCATTTCTGCAACAGCAGCAAATAAGGAGGACCTCAACTCCCTAGTGCTGTGGTGGTATAAACACTAGGATTACAATGGGTTAAGACCCAGACAACCCAGAAGGCATTCCCGCCCCGTCTCCCCAAAACAGTACTTCTGCCTTGTCAGGATTCAACCTCAATCTGTTAGCCACCATCCATCCTCCAGCCGCCTCCAGACACTCACACAGGACCTTCATCGCCTTCACTTGTTCCAGTTTGAGAGAGGTAGAGCTGGGTATCATCTGCATACTGATGAACACCCAGCCCAAACCCCCTGATGATCTCTCCCAGCAGCTGCATGTAGATGTTGAAAAGCATGGGGGAGAGGACAAAACCCTGAGGCACCCCACAAGTGAGAGCCCAGGGGTCTGAACACTCATCCCCCCACTACCACTTTCTGGACACGGCCCAGGAGGAAGGAGTGGAACCACTGTATAACAGTGCCCCCAGCTCCCAGCTCCTCTAGACGGTCCAGAAGGATTGTCATGACCAGTGGTGTCAAAGGCCTCTGAGAGATCCAGCAGGACAGCTTTCACCTCAGTCCCTGGCCTGCCCGGGTTAAAACAACAACAACATGGTCCATAAAGGATATTACTCCAGCAATCGCTCAGCTTGCTTCTAAATGACCATTGGGTCCAGTTGTGGCCGACTCTGGGGTTGCGGCGCTCATCTCGCTTTATTGGCCGAGGGAGCCGGTATACAGCTTCTGGGTCATGTGGCCAGCATGACTAAGCCACTTCTGGCAAACCAGAGCAGCGCACAGAAACACCGTTTACCTTCCTGCCGGAGTGCTACCTATTTATCTACTTGCACTTTTTGGCATGCTTTCAAACTGCTAGGTTGGCAGGAGTAGGGACCGAGCAACGGGAGCTCACCCCGTCGCGGGGATTCGAACCGCCAACCTTCTGATTGGCAAATCCTAGGCTCTGTGGTTTAACCCACAGCGCCACCCGCGTCTCTTGCTTCCAAATATCCTGCTTTAATTTGCTACATTTTTGCCTCGTCACCCAATCTGAACCAACTCGGTTTCCAAAGTGTGCTGTTAAGCACTTTGGATATTACAACCTTTAAAATGAGTTCATCGCAGCAACATGGAATGCAGCTAAAGATCAGGCCTCCTTATCCGATCTAAAAGAAAGCTGCCCATTTTCCTGCTGTTTCTATCTAGCTATGGTTGCTGGTGAGCGGACAGGGAGACCAAGCTCTTCTGGGTTAAATCTTCTCCATTGTCACAAAAGCCATTACAAATGCGAAGAATCATTTGACCGTCGCTCCGTTTCTGTGACAACCCCGCGCAGCACAAAGAAGCAACTGTTGCTGCCATTTGGGGAGGGGATCTGCATGTCATTTTAAAGCATTCCACAGCTATCCTGAAAGCTGAGCACATGGGGATGGTAAATGCTTTCTTATTTGACGCCTATAGCTCAGAGTGGTGTGCATATGGGCTTTCTACTTCCAGACCAGGCCTCAGACTAGGAGTGGGAGAGAAAATAAGATTCAGATCCCATTTAAAGGCAAGCCTAACTAATTCACAAAGGGACGCGGGTGGCACTGTGGGTTAAACCACAGAGCCTAGGACTTGCCAATCAGAAGGTCGGCAGTTCGAATCCCCACGACGGGGTGAGCTCCCGTTACTTGGTCCCAGATCCTGCCAATCTAGCAGTTCAAAAGCATGTCAAAGTGCAAATAGATAATTAGGTACCGCTCTGGCGGGAAGGTAAACGGCGTTTTGCCAGAAGCAGATTAGTCATGATGGCCACATGACCCAGAAGCTGTACGCCGGCTCCCGCGGCCAACAAAGCGAGATGAGCACCGCAACCCCAGAGTCTGTCACGACTGGACCTAATGGTCAGGGGTCCCTTTACCTTTACCTAATTCACACTTCCCAAAACAAGACGTGGACTGAAACACAATCCATCCTTCAAATTTGCACTTCTCTGAATTTTGCAATGCCGAGTAATGCGTACAAAAATGCATATGCTAAAGCAGGGGTCAGCAAACTTTTTCAGCAGGGGGCCGGTTCACTGTCCCTCAGACCTTGTGGGGGGCTGGACTATATTTTGGAGGGGGGAAATGGATGAATTTCTATGCCCCACAAATAACCCAGAGATGCATTTTAAATAAAAGGACACATTCTCCTCATGTAAAAACACTCTGATTCCCGGACCGTCCGCAGGCCGGATTTAGAAGGCAATTGGGCCAGATCTGGCCCCTGGGCCTTAGTTTGCCTACCCATATACTAAAGGGTTTGGTGTGCACATGAATGCATATATGAGTAGAAACAAAATACAAAAATTGGGGGGGGGGATTGCCTTGCAAAAATGTACATATTAGGGGAAATGGCAAGAGAATAATAGAACTGCAGAGTTGGAAGGGGACCATGAGGGTCCTCTAGACCAACCCGCTGCAGTGAAGGAATCTTTTGTCCAATGTTGGGATCGAACCCACAACCCGGAGATGAAGTCTCATTCACACAAAAATGCCTATGAATTTTCACACACACTACTAAAAACACACATAAATTGATGTGGAAATGTGGAGAACTGAAGCTAAAATTGTGGGGCGGCAGGAAAGGGGGAGAGATGAGAAACTTATTGAAACATATTCAGCTATTCCTACTTTGGACCAAGGATGGGAACATTGTAATCTTGCTAGGACAAATCGAGTAGCATTAGTCAGACTGACATTAGAGAGAGAGAGAGAGAGAGAGAGAGAGAGATTTGTAGACTGCTTCATCACAAAACTCTCTAAGCGATATACATTATAGAGCATGAGTGGTGTAGTGGTTAAGAGCAGTAGAGTCGTAATCTGGTGAACCAGGTTCACTTCCCTGCTCCTCCACATGCAGCTGCTGGGTGACCTTGGGCTAGCCACACTTCTCTGACATCTCTCAACCGTGTTTGTTGTGGGGGAGGAAGGGAAAGGAGAATGTTAGCTGCTTTGAGACTCCTTCGGGTAGTGATAAAGTGGGATATCAAATCCAAACTCTTCTTCTTCTTCTTCTTCTTATAAATCCCACACCTGTCTACCAGCGGCAAATGGGGCACTGCCCCAGCAACATCAGTCTGCCCTCAGCCACCTCTGAACTTTGTTACTCATTTCTTACAAACACCCCAATAGGTAGGCCTGGCTGCCAACTTCCTCTTCCTGAGTCCAAGTTTTTCCTCCTCCTGAATTCAGTTTAGCGGTTCTCAACCTGTGGGTCCCCAGATGTTGTTGGACTACAACTCCCACCATCCCTGAGCCCTGGCCTTGCTAGCTAGGGGTGATGGGAGTTGTAGTTCAACAACATCTGGGGACCCACAGGTTGAGAAAGGCTGGTTTAGAGGGACTTAAACAGAGACAGGTCCCTCTAAACTCAATGGGGCATACTTGCAGGGAAGCGTGTAAAGGACCACAGTCCATTCACTCTGCACATTTGATGGACCTTACAGTGGTGCCTCGGGTTAAGTACTTAATTCGTTCCAGAGGTTCTTACTTAACCTGAAACTGTTCTTAACCTGAAGCACCACTTTAGCTAATGGGGCCTCCCACTTTTGCCACGCCGCCGGAGCACAATTTCTGTTCTCATCCTGAAGCAAAGTTCTTAACCCGAGGTACTATTTCTGGGTTAACAGAGTTTGTAACCTGAAGCGTATGTAACCTGAAGCGTATGTAACCCGAGGTACCACTGCATTTCCAAGAAAGAGTTCTGGAGACTGAAGTTTACCCCTCGCAGGGTTACTGTTCTCAGCAATCCTTAGCAAAGGACAGCGCCCAGAATTCTTTGAGGGGGGGAAATGTGCTTGGAAGGCATTCAGGAGTTCGCTTTAGCCAAGTGTTTATTATTACAAAAGGCTCTGTGCCAAGACAACTGCATCCTAATCCGTAATACCGCTCCATGTCTTGTTCCCCTTCCAGCCCACCCGCAACAATAGCTATTCTCTGCCTTGCATCAGAAACCTTTATTATTCCAGTCCTGAACTCTTTCACACAGCTCCTGCCAACAACTAGGAAGGCCGGGGTGGGGGCAGAGGAGAGAGAGATTTTGTCCGTTCACCTCTGTTATGCATAGAGGCCAAGACATCCTCAGCTCTCTCGCCACCACCTCCCCACCCCTGGCCATTGACCTTCCTGGCCCCTTGATCTTTAATTTTATCTACCTTCGTCTTGAATTCCCATAAAAGGGCCCCTCGCCAGTAGCAGGAATGACCTCCAATTCCAAGGGGACACATGGCTTCTGGGCAGGCAGCGGAGCAGAAGCAGGGCTTCCGATGGGCTGCTTCATTTCACTGCTCAAATTCCCTTTGGCCCAACGCGATGCGACAGAAGCAAACTGAAGGTGGAAGTCAAAGGATAAGCGGAAAGCGGAAAATATTTCCATGAAATCGCCACCGGTTCCTCCCTGCTTTCCACTTTGACAAGCTCCCAAGTACTGAGAGAGGGAGAGAGCGAGAGAGCATCTGCTTAGCAAGCAGGTCACGGGTTCGAATCCCTGCATCTCCAGGTAGGGCCAAAATCCAGTCTGAAATCTCAGAGAGGCACTGCCAGACAATTTTTTATTATTTATGTATGTATTGATTATGTATGTATGCATGCATGCATGTATGTATGTATGTATAATTTCTATACTGCCCTATACCCAAAGGTCTCAGGGCGGTTCACATAAAATATCAAATACATAAAATCAAAACAAAACCAACAGCCCAATTAAAAAAACCCCAAAAGGGCCAGCATTTTAAAGGCCTGGTTGAAAAGGAACGTTTTTGCCTTTCACCTAAAGGTGTTTAGTGAAGGCGCCAGGCGAACTTCCCTGGGGAGAGCATTCCACAGACGGGGAGCCACTGCAGAGAAGGCCCCGTTCTCGTGTTGCCACCCTTCTGACCTCTCGTGGAGGTAAACGAAGAGGGGGGGCTCAGAAGATGATCTCGGGGACTGGGTAGGTTCTTATGGGAAGAGGCAGTCCCTGAGGTATTGTAGTCCTGAGCCATTTAAGGCTTTATAGGTCAAAACCAGCACTTTGAATTGGGCGCGGAAACTAATCGGTAGCCAGTGCAGTTGGACCAGGATGGGTGTAATATGCTCAAACCGTCATGCTCCGGTGAGCAAGCTGGCCACTGAATTCTGCACCAGCTGAAGTTTCCAAACCCTATGCAGGTTCAGGTGTGGGGATTTTGGGCCCTCCAGATGTTGCTGAGCAAAAGCAAGCATCATATACCCCTCTCTATGCTCCATCCCAGAATGGAAGAGGCGTTTTCAGAGTTCCGGGACACAATCCAACTTGACAAAAGTGCTAGGGTTGTAAAGCAGAGCCAGAGAGGCCTGTGGGCTGGGGTGAAGGGGTGCAGTCTGGAGAGATTTCCAAGGGCCAAACAGACAGGCCTAGAGGGCCACCTTTAGACCCAGGCCAGAGATTCCACACTAGTGATCTAGTCCAACCCAGGTTTGGTGCCAGACGTTGGAACGTCCAGGCTGAGGCTCATGCTTTGTCAGGGGCTCACACTCACATTCCCCCCCCCCTCGGACTTTCTGCTCCTCTTTCTCACCATTGCTAATGCCTAGGTGCCTGCTGGCTGCCTCCTGGCAAGTGAGCAGCTGGCAGAAATAGAAAGATGTGCAGCATCTAGGTTGTCGAACTTAATCGGTTCCAGGAGTCCGTTTGACCAGGGGCACAGGAAGGGGGGTGCGGGGGGTGCAGCCCACCCTGGGTGTCATCCTTGAGGAGATGACAAAATGGCAGACTGCGGAGGGATCGCCCTGCACCCGTGGGCAGATCACCCTGCACCTGCCGCTCCGGGTGCCAAAGCAGCTAGCTACGTCTCTGCATTCGACTCCCAGAACTGTTCAAAAACCAAGACAGCTTCCAATTGACTGGAGGAGCTTCCTGCACTCAATCGGAAGCCGCAGAAGCCACATCGGACGTTTGGCTTCCAAAAAATGTTTGCAAACCAGAATACTTACTTCTGGGTTTGCCGCGTTCAAGAGCCGATTTGTTCGGGAGCCAAGCCATTCAACAACCAAGGTACCATTGTTGTAGCTGTCGAGGAAATGGCAGCTTCTTTCAGCGTCTGCCTTCTGGAAGACTAAGACTACCCGTCTGAGAAACAGTTTCTATCCAAATGCGATTTTGGTTTTAAATGCAGTGGAAGGTAGTCTCTGTGGGAGTATATTGTATTTAATTCAGAGTTTTTAGGGGGTTAACCAGGCTAGGATAGCTGGGATAGCAGGCTTGTTGGTTTTTGAATGTCTGGTGTAGATTTTTTTCAATTTCGTTGTTCTGTATGAGACAATGACAATAAAGGTATCGTATCGTATTGTATAGTATCGTATCGTAAACTCACAGCAAGAAGGGAGGCAACAGTCAGAGATGGGAACCCACTGGGGATATTTTGCCCAAATTCCCCTTCCTAGAAGTCTGAAGCCAGCCCTGGTCCAGTTCTTTGCCACAAAGGCAGGCCTTCTTGATATCCACCCATTTAGAGCTCTTGCTGTCAGACTTGGTCATGATGTGGTGGAGAGAGAGAGAGAGAGAGAGAGAGAGAGAGAGAGAGAGCGCTACTGCTTTGCATGCAGGAAGGCTCCAGGTTCAGTCCCTATCAACTCCACGTATGTGCCTGTAGCCATACACATCCGCAGACACTCAGTTCAGACAACACAGAGCTGACTTCGCTCCCAGTGTTACTTATATCACAGAGAGCCAACACTCTGCATGATGCTACTCTTAAGAAAAACGCTTCCAGATGACTCATGCAAGCAAGCCCAGCCACGTGCTACTACAAGGGAGGGCAATGGGCCTGCCCAACCTCCTGGGCCTGGAGGAAAATTCCACGCAGACCTCAAATACAATCATCAGCCAACCCACTGTGAGCAAAGTTCATCCCCTAAGACAAGAGTCACCATTTTTTTGCAACTCAAATCAGAAAATGTCAGTGGGCATGTAGTTAAGACTGGGCGTCACCCTTCCCCCTCCAACATTTCATAGACCCAGCCAGGGGCATGTTTTTATCATCCTACTCTCACACCAAGTTGAGTTCCCTCTCTGCCAGTTTCGCCTTGCAGGAGATTCTACTCCATCAGTTAAATGCTGCATCAATTTCCCCTAGATATGCTGGGGGGTCGGAGACAGAAATATATCCATGATCCTACAGCAGCTCAGTGACAGTTCAAAATATACCTTGACAACTGCAGGATAGTGAATGATAGCTGGAATACTGCATGATGCTTTAATGTTTGCGTCCCATTTATGTTTCCACTCCCCCCCAAACTGGAAGTTTAACTTCTGAGGTCTCTGGGGAGGGAGCTGAACTCTGAAGAATTACAACTCTAGCAATTTACACGAAAACTTTTAGCTACCCTAAAAAAGTAAACAAAACAAAAAAACAACTAGGACAAAAAATAGGGAAGGTAAATTATCAGGGGAGGGTACTACCGGAAAACAGGGAGTATCCCATAAAAGAGAGGCACTTGATGTATCTGGGGCCGTCTGCTCCCCCCCCACACACACCCCATAACTTTTTGATTGCCACAACAAACCTGCAAGGTCCATCACTGTTATTCCCATTATACAGAGCAGGAACTGGGAAACAGGCCTCAAGTCTCCCAGTTCATGACCTGATGGCTACTACATTAACCCAGCCATGCCACCCAACACCACCCAGTCAATTGGACCGCTCTGTAAGACGCATGCTCTGTAAATGTTGGGTGTCAGGCCCAGAGGTCGAGATGTGAGGTAGGTGCTTTGTGCTCTATTGTCCCGTCATCCCCAGACCACCTCTCCAAATGTGCTCTCCTTGCAGAACATAGAGGCCTCCCCTGGGAATATGTCCGAGGCCACAGAGTACGAGAGGTCACCTTGTTTTGTGAGCCAGCCAAGCAACGCAGATATATAACAAAGCCCTTTCCCAATGCTGATCTTGGAAAATGCATGCGCACCATGCCCAATGCCCCTTCCTTTTTGCCTACACAGCATCCTTCGGTAAAGAGACACAACCTGCCTCCCCTTGCCTGCCCACGTGAACACCCTCCTGCCACAAACACGCCAGCAACGCCCGTCTCTGCACATCACACAAACTTGCTCTTCTTCCTTAGCTGCACCACAAAACACACTTCACTAGCAGGGCATTGCAGCTCCCTTCCCAACGCTGCAGGAAAACTACAGCAGTTCCCCATTCCCCACACATGCTCAGCGATGCTACGAACCAGACGCCCTGTATATATCCGCCGTCTCCTCTGACTGCCTAAATGTCAAGGCGCATCCACAAAAAAGAATTCCCCTCTTACAAGCAGTCTTGTAAACAGAACCTCCATTGCCTTGGTAGCAAAAGCATGGGCGGGTTTTTTTGTTTTTGTTTCTTTGCAATTCCCCTCCAACGCAATCCTCTTTGTCTCGTGCAAAGTACACCCGGCCACATCTCCCAGTCCCTTTGCTCAGGGTCCCAGTCAGCCTCCTGTGCGTACACATGCACACAGATTACCCACCTGTACACACAACTCCTCTCACACCATATACACGAATGCAGAAACCTTTTCTCTCTTTTCCAAACAAGCAAGCAATCTTCAGGCGCACACACTGCTTTCTCCTTAGTCCGACAAGCACAGCTGTGCATGTGCACATATGCAATTGTTCGGCTCCCTCCCTTCCCAAGCAGCAATGTTGTTCCATCCAAGCGGCAAAGCTGTCACCTCCAGCTTTGGAAATACAGTATGACGTTGGCCTGGCCTTTCGCATGAGACAATAGAAAAGGGCTGCTTAGAAGCCCAGGCACATGAGCATTATCTCCAGCATTATCCCGACTTCCCCCCATCCCACCCCACCCCAATGCCCACAAATACACACCTGAGTGTGGCAGCAACTCTGCTCTTAGCTCAACATCCCATCTGATGGGTCCAGATGACAGAAAGGAGAGGAGGAGGAGGAGGAGGCAGGGAGAAAACCAAAAATTATTAGGAGAGCCTGCTGGCAGCTGCCTGCCTGCCTGCCTGCCTGCCTGCCTGTCCAGGAACAGTGCTATTCCCAGCCACTCCACTGCCTCCCTTCTCTGCAGAGCTCGAAAAAGCTGTGGGCTCAGCCTCCCTCATCAATATGCAGTAGCTCCAAGGCAGTGACACCAACAACACAGTAGCCTCCGATCCAGATTCCAGGCCCCTCTAAAGGTTACATGGGAGCCAAGGCGCTCGGAGAAGGGGGGCTGACTGCTCCATAGATGCTCACTGAGATCACAAAGGGCAGCCAATTGGGGGAAGGCATTCGCAGCCAGCCCCCCTGCAATCTTTATCCAAACGCTGAGTCCTGATCAGGCAGTCAACACAACGCTGACAGTGCCCCGTTCCCAGCAGTCTTGCCTTTCTCGTATTGAGATGATGGAGTCATCTCAGTACAAAGGAATATTCTCAGCAGCACCAGAGGTCAAGCACATCTGCTCCAAGTCTGGGGGAATGCGCCCTTCGCACTAGGGGGAGGAAGCATTGCCGTACCTTCTTCTTATGTGTGTGTGAACAGGGAAGATCAGGAGGGGGAACAGTTCAGGTGGAAATATCTGGCGATATTTCAAAGCCCCATTTCCTTAGCTTCTTCTGAGACAAAACATCTGCACTAGGTGTGGGGTGAGAGATGTTATCACTTGGCTGAGATTTCATGGTTTTCTTTGGGTGTTGTTGTTTATCGTAGAAGAAATAATAATGTACTTCATCTCTTATCTTCTGTGTTTCATAATAGATTGTGAACAATATGTTCTGAGACCACAGAATAGAACCCAGATCAATCAAATACAGTAATGTGCAATCACGGGCGACGCAAGAAGTCTTTCTGCTCATCCCTTTTCCTTCACAGGGCATTCCATGGCTGTTTTTCTGCAATAACACTGCAATTATCCAGTTCCGGTAAGCAACCGGGAATCTTGAGATCACATAAGCTGTTTAAAAATTAAGAGCATTTACCAAAAAAAATGTTTTAAATATACCTTCCCTTTAAATATACCTCCCCTTTAAATTTAAATTAAATTCCCTTCCCTTTAAATATACCTTCTTTTTGGTAAAGCAGCAATGGAAACCCTTTTGGAGACCAAGGGCCGCATTGAACCTTCTTGGGGGCCACATGCTATGGACAGGTGAATCCAGAAGCAAAAATGGGCAGAGCAACGGGGGTGACTCTTACCTTTGTATGGCAGTTGCATTCCTGCCACACAAGTCGTAGGTTTCTAATATATCCACCCACCCCATCCAGGCAACATGGAGCACTATCATGGGACTTCAGACACAGACCAAAATACTCAACGAAGGTGCCATGCAGGGCTGATACAGGGTGTGGCCTGGAGTGAGTTCAGAGGGCAAAATAAAGACTCCTGAAAGGGTGCTTACAGGAGCACATAGATAAACTGTGGAACTCACTCCCACAAGAGGCAGCGATGGTCGCAACCTTGGATACTGTATCAAAAATCGGACAAACTTATAGGAAGCTGTCAATGGCTACTAGCTTTGATGGCTATGCTCTGCCTCTAGTTGGGCGTCTCCTGGAAAAGGACATGGCTGGCACTACGCACAACAAAATTTTGTTGCACATCTCACTTGTTCCTTCCACAACTGTGTGCTTAAGAAAAAAATACAATAAAACCTAAGAGGCACAAAAGCTCCCTTTTGCAGGATGAGAGCATATGTGTGCATACAATAGGCTGAGCCTGAGTAGGGTTGTGTATATGCAGGCTTCATAAAAAAATAACCAGCAACAAGGAACAGCCAGAAACGCTTGAAGAATAAGCAGGGGTGGATGGTTAAAGTACAGAAGAAGCTACAATGCACAAGCCCACAACATTCAGCTTTACATGCTTGGCAAAAAAGAAGAAGTTTAAACGTAGGTGGACATCCAGGAAGAGAGACTTTGGCAATCCCACCTGCCATTGCACCCAGTGTGTTTTATAGCCCTGTTTACCAACTATTCGGTATACGAACTCCGCAGTAGTTCTGGTGTAGTGTTTTGGTTAGCAAACTTTACCTCGGTCTATGAACGGAAACCGAATGGTGGATGGGCACTGGCAGCAGGAGGCCTCATTACAGAAAGCACGCCTCGGTTTAAGAACAGTTTCGGTTTAAGAACAGACTTCCAGAACAGCTTAAGTTCATAAACCGAGGTACCACTGTACACAATTTTGGCTTTAGGCACAACCCCCAGAACGTAACCTCTGCATAAGCTGCAGGCCGACTATTCTGTGCTACAGAGGCTGCAGAAATTATTCATGTAATATAAGGGCAGGGCAGGTAACTGGATCAGAGATCACACTGTTTCAGGGCTCCCTTTGAGAAATGGAGGAAGTGTGGCCATGCCACAGGAATAGATTTGGAGGAGACGCCCCTCACACAAGTGTTGCAACTGTTCCTTTATTAATTCTGTTTCCTCCTGGAAGAAGGTTAGTGTGGAGAAAACTTTCTTTATGCAACATCAGAGATAAGAATATGGGTCTATTATATACTAACAGCAAGGCCTGTTAGCATGATAAGGCTCTGGGTCTGATCAGCAATGTACCAAAGTGTCATTCAAAAGCTTGCATGCAATACTGAAGTTTGCAATGCCATCTGATCCCAAGCAAATCTCCCACAAAACAAGCCCTCCAGTGTGCAACACTGTGCATTTGTTTTATTTTTTATATATAAATTTCTTTATATACATATATAATTTTTTATATTTAATTTTTTTATATTTTCTGCATATTCCAAATTAACTTAATTTACTCATTTATTCATCTACTTTAAACATATACTCCCATAAATCTGCAGGTTATTACAATAATCCTGCCAATGTTCTTACCTATTTAGTTTGTTTGTTTTTTGGGAAATATTCAATAAACCATTTCCATTCTTTTATAAAAAGTTTTTTATCTTGATTTCTTATTTTTCCGGTAATTTTTCCCACTTCTGCATATTCCGTTAAGTTTTTGTATCCGTTCTTCTTTCCATTTTTCGGCAAGTAACAATCTTGCCACTGTAGTCGCATACATGAATAAATTTCTATACAGTTTGGGTAGTTCTGTCCCTATAATTCCCAAAAGGCTGGCTTCTGGGTTGTTTTACAAACATTATTTTAAACATATTTTTCAATTCATTGTACAGTGGTACCTTGGTTTTTTAACGTAATCCGTTCCGGAAGACTGTTTGAGTTCTGAAACGTTCGAAAACCACAAACTCAATACGGAAGCCTCAATATGGAAAACTCAGTACAGAAGCCGTGTGGCATGTTCAACTTTTGAGGCGTGTTCGAAAACTGAAGCACTTACTTCCAGGTTTACAACGTTCAAAAAACGAAATGTTCATCAACGGAAACGTTTCAAAATCAAAGTACCACTGTATAATGAATATCATTTCCCAGTAAGCTTTAACCTTACCACAAGACCACCACATTTGATGAAAAGAACCTTCTTACTCTTTACATTTCCAACATTTATTTGATTTTGATTTATACATTTTTGCCAATTTACTCGGTATTAGGTACCATCAATATAGCATTTTCATATAATTTTCTCTTAGACAATAATCTGTAAATTTTATATCCATATTCCACAATTGTTCCCATGCTTCCCTATCTATATTATGGCCAATATTTATTACCCAATATATCAATGATTTTATTTGCTCATCCTTTGTCTCCCATTCCAATAATATCTTATACATTTTAGACAGCACTTTTACATCTCATTCCAACAGATCTCTTTCCAGTTGTGATATCCTTTGTATCCTTTCTTAAATACTTTGTTCAAATGATATTGTATCCATGTTATTAATTTTCCTGATGATTCCTAAAATTCTTTTGATACTCTGCTTTCTATAAGTTGTCCGCCTTCAATCCTATTTTCTTTACCCCTACAGCTTCCAACAGTGAGAGCCAAAATGGTCTTTTTGCCTCTAATATATTTATATACTCTATACAACTTTTTCCTAATTATATGATTTGTAAATCCTTGATGTACTTCACCTTTTCATACCATAAATCAGCGTGCCAACTGAAAATATTATCATGACCTTCTAAGTCTACAATATGTGAATTCTCCAATGTCATCCATTCCTTCAACCAACAAAGACAAGATGTTTCATAGTATAATCTCATATCCGGCAGAGAGAAACCTCTCTCCTTTGCATCTATCAATATTTTATATTTTATTCTTGGTTTTTTCCATTGCCATATATATTTAGAAATATCTTTTTGCCATGCATTGAAACAATCTGTCTAGCCAATCTCCGGAATTGACTGAAACAAAAATAACTTTCTAGGCAATACATTTAGGCTTTTTATATTTTGGACACCGTCCTGATGGAGGGACACAAAGGAGTTGTGAGGGGTCGTGGGGGGTTGGGTGAGGTATAAAGGGGCGGTGGAAGTTGGCAGGGGGTTGCAGGTGGGGTAGATGGAGTTGGTGAGCAATGTGGCAGATGTCGATGTTTATGTTACAAATTTATTGTAATGTATGATGTTGGTCTTTTGTTTTTGTCTTGCTTTGGTTCTTGTCTGTTTTTTTGTAAGTTTTGGCGGTTTTATATTTGGAGGTTCAAGTACATTATGGTGGTATGGGAAACTGTCGTGTGACGGGCCAATGGCCGTAATAAAGATCAATCCAATCCAATCCTCTATAAGTACGTTTATTTAAACTCAAAGGTGACATGGGTGGCGCTATGGTCTAAACCACTGAGCCTCTTAGGCTTGCCAGTCAGAAGGGTGGTGGTCTGAATCCCCACGACGGGATGAACTCCTGTTGCTCTGTCCCAGCTCCTGCCAACCTAGCAGTTTGAAAGCACACCAGTGCAAGTAGGTAAATAGGTACCACTGCGGCAGGAAGGTAAACGGTGTTTCCATGCACTCTGGTTTCCCTCACGGTGTTCCATTGCACCAGAGGCAGTTTAGTCATGCTGGCCACATGACCCGGAAAGCTGTCTGTGGTCAAACTCCAGCACCCTTAGCCTGAAAGCGGGACAAGCGCCGCAACCCCATAGTCGCCTTTAACCATCCAGAGGACCTTTACTTTTATCTTTTTATTTCATGGCATGAAGAAAACAGACACATAGCTTAGGGTTGAAGATTGTAGTAAGTTTAATGGAAAAGCCCAGTATCAGCCAGGGCTACAACTTTACATACAATACAGCTGGTATGCCGGACAGGACATCCGAATGAGATTATCGCAGGGTGAAAATGAGTCACTGGGCACCACATGTCAGCTGCTGAAAAGCTCTGTGTGGCCATCTCCACCACATTACAAGAGTCATTCCTATGTTAGCCAGTCATATGGTAAGCCTAGTAGTACCACTGCTACCATCCCTCCTCACCACCCCAGCCATCCAGGAAAACAGAGGTGTAGTAACCACTGGGTTTTCCAGATGGTTAAAAGCCACACAATGCCTCACCTTGCAGTTGCAGCCGCCATATGGTACCTTTTCACACAACTACGGTGTCATTGCTGGTTGTCTGTGAGCATCCTCAATAGCATATAAGTCGGGTGCTCACAATTTCAGTACACATTCAGTGGTTCCTGTTGACAATCCCATTTAAAAAACAAAAGACACACACACACACACACATACACATCCTGTGGGTTGATATGTCACAGCAGGTGCACATCAACTGAGAAATTGATGCTTCCCAGTTGACGAGAGTAAAAGGGATTCAACAGCTTTGTGTCTCGTACGTTCCCCAATAACAATAATAATAATAATAATAATAATAATAATAATAATAATCCTAACTGAAGGAATTGTAGCCTCTGGTTGCAGCAGCTCAAGGCTCACATTAGCTCGCATTCAGCAATGCATAAACATAGGTTACTTAGCTCTAACAAACCTCGGGAACCGGAAGAACATTTTATTTTCAGTGTGCGAGAGGATTTGGAAATTCAGATATACACTCCCGCAACAAAAGAAAGGTCAGCTTCACAGCTTTAGTGCTACTAACCGGGATGAATGGATCCTGCCCAGATTGCTTCGTTGTAGAACTGAAGCAGTTTGCTCTTGAACCCAGACTCCACCCCTGGGGCTCTCGCTATACCTTGCTTAGCGCTTCTGGCCCAAACTGAAGCCCCCGCACTTCTACTTTAGCAGCATTCAAAGACCTTCAGCCCTCCCTGTGAGCCTTTCTGCAGCCGGGCCACAGAGCCACTAAGAGACCATATCAACCGGCTTTGTCGACTTATCATGTAGAAGGACTTTCCCCATTTCCCTGGGACCGGATCAGCTGTCTTGCTCTCTCTCCGAAGTCGGCAGGTCACCGACTCCAGTAAAATTCAGCTCCTTACTGTCAGCTCTCACAGAGTTCAGGTTCGAACCGAGAACCTCCGAGGTAAAAGCATTGGCCTGAAAGCCGTCTTCCCCTGCTGAAAGCGAAATCCCATTCATGTAAGTCTCCAAATGCCTCAGCAGCTGCTTCGGGTTTCTTTTAGCAAATGCCTCCACTTCTGCAAAAAGAAAAATAGAAAGAGAGAAAGAGAGAAAGAGAGAGAGAGAGAGAGAGAGAGAGAGAGAGAGAGAGAGATGATACAGTGGTACCTCGGGTTACATACGCTTCAGGTTACAGATGATTCAGGTTACACTCTCCGCTAACCCAGAAATAGTACCTCAGGTTAAGAACTTTGCTTCAGTATGAGAACAGAAATTGTGCTCTGGCAGCGGAGCAGCAGTGGGAGGCCCCATTAGCTAAAGTGGTGCTTCAGGTTAAGAACAGTTTCAGGTTAAGAACAGAGCTCCAGAACGAATTAAGTTCTTAACCCGAGGTGTCACTGTATCTGGTAGGAACATGCTCTGAAGAAGTCAAGACACCCAGGTTGGAAAAAGGTTAGCCATTTTGACTTCCAGCTTACCTTCCCTGTGAGTAAAGGCCACTTTTGAGCTTTTTAAGCCAAGTGCAGGGTTGGTGCTGGTATCAGGGTAAAGGTTTATAAAGTTATGAAGAAGAACATGGAGAAAATGTACTGCAAACCTGCACAGCTATGAAAATGACATTTTGGAGAGGAGTCTAGTCTCTTTAAGCAGCTATGGTCAGGGGAGTGTTCTGCAGGTTCATGATTGCATCTTACAAACACAGAATTCAGTACTGGGTGCAGCATTTGGCAATCCAAGAATCACATTTTGGAGTCCTGATTTTTAAAAGAAGGCAGGAGCTTTAAAGATGCACTAGCTTGAAGATGCAAGTACAACTGAAACCTCAGAAATTCTGCGCATGCAGAGAGTGTGTGTACACACACACACATATAATTTATTACATTTATATACCTCCTTTTCCTTTTCCTCAAAAAGAATTGTGGAATTGTATAAGGAATATGCAAACTTAGGCAGATTTATTTAATTAATTAAAACACCTGATTAATCAGCTAGAATTTCTTTAATTAGGCATCAGACCTAGCTTCAGTTATGCAAATTCAACAAATGCCAGCACATTTTCTTTATTTGCCCAGTTATAAACTGACACATAGCATTTGCCTGCGGCACCATATTCAAGAATCAACAACACAAACATTTATCTCCGCACATGAGAGTGATCATGGCAATCAGCTCTCCCATAAAGGAACATACATGCACGGAACAAGGAATTGTTATACTATATATTTTCTTTCTTTTGAACAGGACTAAAAGAGCCCACCTTTTAGAACAAAACCAGAGTCAGAAATAGTCTTTTGTTGTGCTTTCCAGATGTTGAAGAGGCGTAAAAATACAGCCACATACAAATCATTTAGCACTGCAATGACTTGCTGCCTTCGATTACACTCTCTGAAAGAGACAAGTACAACAAATTTACTGCCAGGGTCATCTTCCCTATCACTGGGCCTTATTAACAGGAAAAGACAAAAGGGGAAACGACACACAAGGAGCTGCTTTATACCAATTCAGACTTCTGGTTGATCTGGCTCAGTAATGTCACTCCATATTGGCTATCAAAGACTTGCATTTCCGTCACTAAGAGCATGCTTTTACTTGCCAAGAAACATTTCATTTTGCTGGGGGGGAAAGACAACACTCCTCTGGAATTTAAGGTAAAACAAGGGGGAGTTCACACACACCCATGTCAAAAGAAAGCCTGAGATGATGGCCCAGCGAGTGGCGCTGTGGTCTAAACCACTGAGCCTCTTGGGCTTGCCGATCAGAAGGTCAGCGGTTTGAATCCCCATGACGGGGTGTGCTCCCGTTGCTCTGTCCCAGCTCCTGCCAACCTAGAAGTTCAAAAGCATGCCAATGCAAGTAGATAAATAGGTACCACTGTGGCAGGAAGGTAAACAGCGTTTCCGTGCGCTCTGGTTGGAGGATCAGAAATTCTTCCTGTATGCCACAACAACAGGAAGACTACTCCTCGTACAGAGATTGAAACAACAGGATATCCCAACAATTGAAGAATGGCAACAGAAAGTATTGGAGTATGCGGAAATAGCAAGGCTAATTGGAAGAATCCGACAGCAGGACGATGGGAAATTCCAAAAAGAATGGTCCAAATTTATGGTATACTTAAGAGAAAACTGTACATAAATAAAGACACTCACAGGACTGAAATAAAACTCATAACGTTTATTGTAAACATTTGGGTAGACCACAAGATGTAATGCTGTATTGTAATAAGGAATGTATGTCTAAAGTATAATACAAAAATTTATTAAGGAATTATAGACACTTATAGAATGCATATATAGTAATCACGCTTAAGCAAGAGCAATGTGGAGAAGCCAGAAGAGGGGTGGAGGGAAGTTAACTCAGATAAGATATAGATTTAAAGGAGAAATATTGTTAAGCTGTATTGTGTTAAAGATATTTGGGGAAATATAATAAAAATTAGGGGGGGGGGGAGAGAGAAGTGGTTTTGTCCTGCTGGCCACATGACTTGGAAAGCTGTCTGGGAACGAATGCCGGCTCCCTCAGCCTGAAAGAGAGATGAGCACTGCAACCCCATAGTCACCTTAGATTGGACTTAACCATCCAGGGGTCCTTTACCTTTTTATTATGTGTGCTCGCCATGGCCACATGTGGGGATAATAATACAGGTCTACCTTGGAGGCTCACAGTAAGGGTCACTACAATACCAGGAAGTGAAGCACTATGAAACCCACATGGTACAATGCATGCATCCGAAGAAATAAGATCTTGGCTTACAAAAAGCTAAGGCAACAATAAATGTGTTAGGTTTGAAGGTACTACAGAATTCTAGGCTGCTTTTAATTCTGTAAGTGCCCTCCTGGCAATCTTTCCTCCTCCCCTTTTCCTGAACTGACAAAAAATGGTCACCAATTTCTGCAGTACGGACTGGCAAGAAGGAGGTAGTCTTTCCACATCTTGGAAGAGGATGAATAGGGTTGTCACATTTTGTTCTCAAAAAGTCTGGCATCTCGGGCACTGAGCATGTGCAAAATGTCCCGTCCCCCCCTCTGAGCAAAACAAAGCTTTGAAGCAAACGCACAAAGACCTAAAGCAGCTCCTCTTCAATTAATTCCCCCTCCCAATTAATTCCCCCCCCCCATCTTCTGCTCCAAATCAATTCCCTTTCATTGGCCTTCATTTATCATAACCCCCAAGGCACCACTAAATAAAATTCCCCACAAAATTATACCCCCAAAGTAATATCCTACCCATAAGCTGCCCTGAATCAGTTTGCTTTTAAAGAGACACTTTTTAAATTCACTTTAAAAACCAAGTGTCAGTAAGTGGTGTGACTCCTGCTACTTCCCACATTTGCAGCAATGCACTCCCCCTGAAAATTTGCATTCCTAAGCCTCCTTACTAGCGAGTAAGCCCTGCCAAACATAGCAAGGCTTACTCCAAAGTAAGAATGCGTGGCTTTGGGGTGCAAATGCCTCTCCAAAACATCAGCATGTCCCATGTCATAAACTATGTTTTAATCATGAATGTGCCTCTAATGCTCAAGGTGTCTTACTACATAAAAAAATGCAACACAACAAAAGTAGTCATAAACAATAAATGAAACATCAAAAAATGCACAACAATTGTCACATACTGGTAAATCGCAAGATCTAAAATGAAGATACAAAAAAAAAAAACCCCACCCCAGCAACAACCCCCCCCCCAACAAAATACCCCCAAACACTGCAGCCGAAGAGTGTTCAACAGCCTCAGCTTTTGTAGCTGGAGTCAGTCAGGGCCCTGCCATACCAGGCCAGGCGGAAAAAAACATGCAAAGCAGAGAGCAAGTCTTCCAGGACTCCTCACACACACACACGCACACACACACAGTGCATGATTTGTCATGGTTTACCATTTAAACAAACCACGAGTGGTAAACCAAAAATATAGCAAGGCTTGTTTTTCAAGCTGCATGCCCTATTCAGCTTTTCCATCCCCCTCTTTCACGATGGAGAGCACTGGGGGAAAGGTAAAAGTAAAGGACCCCTGGATGGTTAAGTCCAGTCGAAATCAACTATGGGGTGTAGCGCTCATCTCCGCTTTCAGGTGTTTGTCCACAGACAGATTTCCGGGTCATGTGCCCAGCATGACTAAACTGCTTCTGGCACAATGGGACACCATGACAGAAACCAGAGCGCATGGAAATGCCATTTACCTTCTTGCCGCAGTGGTACCTATTTATCTACTTGCACTGGTGTGCTTTCTAACTGTTAGGTTGGCAGGAGCTGGGACGGAGGAACAGGAGCTCACCCCGTTGCGGGGATTCGAACCGCCGACCTTCTGATCAGCAAGCCCAAGAGGCTCAGAGGTTTAGACCACAGCGCCACCTGCGTCCCCTACTGGGGAAAACATCACCTGAGGAGTAGTGGTACCTGCTTTCTGCAGGGATCAGCTGTATGATTTCTCACAGGGATGCATTGGTTGAATGACAGGAGGATTGCCCACCTCCTATCAAATTTGGCTCACATGGGGTAAGAGTAGATAAGGATCTAGCTTGCAGTGGGCCCTCAATTTAGCTGACTGATCTGTCAGTTATGCTTACAGTCCTGGATCTTCTGTATTCATGGAATTTTTCAAAAAAATGTATTCAATATATTCCCAACATTTTACGGAAGCGGTACTTAATTTCCATGCCAATGTAAATGTTTTCATTCTTCTTGAGTTGCATGGTTCCATACCAAGGAAAAGAGCGGCAACAACTTGAACGCAGCTCTACCATGCCATCTGTAATAAATGAGATCTGCAACGAACTCACCTGGAAAGGCGTTCTTCCCTCAGCACTTGGATTACAATACGAGTAATATTGACAGACATCACACAGAAAGGGAAATTCTGTAAAGGAATTAGAAATACATTTTAAAAAGTGTGCCCTTTCCCTAATTCATACTTTCTTCTTCTTTTTTAAGTTCACTTATATATGCCTGGATGAAACCCCTACACAGAGATTTGGGTCAGTTTCTCTACTTGACCTTACATTTAAGAAGGAATTCAAATTAAAACAACATGTTCTGGTTTTAGATTATGAATCCTTTCAACGGATATGCAATTTGATTTGTTGCTTTTATAAAAAATCAAGTGTGACCCATTTGACCTGAAGTTGTGGCATTTTCTCTGTTCAAAACATCTCAGAGCAAGGCTCTGGTCCCAGCTCTAGTATCTTAGCTGCTGTCTCACTGGTGCTGTCTCAACCACAAAGCTGACACACTGGTACTGCAACCAAAGTGGTGCCTTTAGAGTGCAGAACACAGCATCTTACAACATCCCGTCAGCTGACCCCAAGCACCAATCCTTCTCAAGGGGCCTTCTAATGTTCTAGCCTCAGAACTTGCTTCTTGGTCCAAGCAACTCGAGTCCTCGGAGAAGACCTCGCTTGGCTAAGTCTTCTACTCTGTTCCTTTGCTCTGTTTCTTCTGATTTTCAGAACCACACTTTAGTTTTATTGATTTATATACAGTACAGTGGTGCCTCGCAAGACGAAAAGAATCCGTTCCGCGATTCTCTTCGTCTAGCGGTTTTTTCGTCTTGTGAAGCAAGCCCATTGACAGCTTAGAGGATTAGCGCTATTAGCGGTCTAGCGGCTTTTAGCGATCAGCTGTTAAGCGGCTTATCAGCGGAACAGCTGATAAGCGGCTTAGGAAAGGGGGGGGAGCGGGAAAACCCCGCGGGAACTCGCAAGATTTTTTCGTCTTGCGAAGCAACCCCATAGAGAAATTCGTTTAGCGAAGCGCCTCCAAAAGAGAAAACCCTTTCGTCTAGCGGGTTTTCCGTCTTGCGAGGCATTCGTCTTGCGGGGCACCACTGTATTTATTTTTTAAAAACAATCATTAGCAATAAGAGTTGAATCCAGACATAGTCAGTCTCACGGCAGACCCACTGAAATTGTTGTCTATTAAATTTTCAGTGTATTTTCAGTGTATCTAACTCTAAGCATAACTATGTCTGGATCAAACCCTTCGGAGCTTGGCTTTCTGTCATTCTTGCCCAGTGTTTAGGGCCAGCTGTACCGTTGGCATGGTAAGACAGCGGCTTCAGGCGGCAGATGATGGGGAGCAGCAGCAAGGTGTTGGAAGGACACAACAGTGTGCAATGCCACCTCCTGTCCTCAAGAACAAATCATGCCTGTCCTAGACTATACGGCATGCCCTTGACCATTCTGACTGACAAACAAATACCACTGTCTGACTGTCTGACTGACAAGCAAATACCAGGACCTCATTGTTCTTCTGCTTCCCTCCACTGGGGGTCCCTGAACCAATTCTGCTTTCCTAACGAAGCATAAGTATTAAAAATGCAAACTCCTCACACAAAACCCAAGTCACAGAACCAAAAAGAAATCAAGAAAACTCTAGTACCCTGGTATAATTTATTGTAAATTAAAGAGCAGCAAGGTTCCAGTTAGGCTGTTTGCAGAATACTAACTTCACGTCAATAGAAAAAGTACCGGTAAGACAATTTGGGAAATCATAAACCCACCGAGCGTAGCTGACTAACCTGCCAAATAGGAACATAAAAAGATATGCTAGACCACCCTTCCCTGACCTGATGACCTTCAGAAGTTTTGGGCTGAAAAGGTAAAAGAGGTAAAACTCGCATCGGCACAGCTGGTCTGGAAGGCACCAGGTTCACAAAGGCTCCACCAGACTGCCAGCTGAGATGCTAATGGTTCTTTTTTCTGGACCTCCAAATGCCTCTGGTGGGACCAATTTTAGCAAAAGCCTCGAGACACAATGGGAGCATCAGCTACATTTCAGCATCTTATTATGCATTAGTTTCCACCCTGTTTCCCAGAAATGCCTTTCAATAAGCTAATGGAAAAGGTGGCGCTTAAATTTATTTTATTCTCCCCCAATAATTTATTTGGGGGAAGGGAAGGAGAGAGAAATACAAGCAGTATCATTTCAGCACGAAATGTTGTTGTACTGAACACACAAATATCAACCAGCCTCTTCAAAAAAGAAAAGAAATCTAATGCCACCTGTCAGGGTTTCAGGGACAGAGAGCGAGGGGGAGGGGTCCCAGGGCGACGAGGAAGAGGACGACGACGACCCGAGGTTGTCAGTGAGTCCGTCAAGTGAATCCGAGGATTCCCAAAAGGGAGCCCCCCTGGTCAGGCCAAGGGGCAGTAGAGAGGGAGGCAGTCAGAAGCAGGGGAACGAAGGGGGAATCCCCAGTGGGGGCTGGAGATCGGGACCGGCCTCTCCGTCGGAACGGAGTGAAGGGGGTGGAGTTACCAGTGTGTCAGAAGGAGCAGAACAGGAAGCAGAGAGGGGAAGGAGCTCGGAGCAGAACGTCCTGCCGGAAGGGGAGGAGTGTAGTACCGAGAGTAGCGTAACGGTCGAAAGGAAGGTCAGAAGCAACGTACGCGCGCCAAGTTCAAATGTGGAGGCGCGCGGAAATGGGGAGAGCCCTGAGGAGGAGCCTGGTCCCAAAGCACGAAGGAGGGGGGAGCAGGCGTCAGAAGACTCAGCCTCGGGGGAGTCCCGGAGGGAGGGAGCACAGGGGGGCAGGAAGACCCTGCGGAAAAGGAAAGAGAGGAAAAGGTGGAGCAGTACAAGCCTCTTAAGCTGGTGCAGGGGCGGGACTGACTCAGAGGGGACTTCTAACATCTAAGGGTAACAGATGCTGAGCCACGGAGCTTGGATGTAACGACAACAATGTTCTTCAATAAAACCTTTTGTATATAACTTGGACTGGATTTTGGTCTCTTGTGAGCTGGGACCTCGGGTGGCTCTGACACCACCTTTACTGCAAAAAGATCTCTGCCTTGGTCAATCTAAGATATACCTACTAATACCATATGGCCATTTGCATTTCTATCAAGACCTAGCCTGGATTCTCAAGGCCAATGCCCAAACTTCCACTCAAAGAAAGCAGCATAACCCATCAAAATGTTATGCAAATACCCTCAATCCTGGATCAGAAAGCAGTTCAAACAAGAAGGTTTCGGGCTGAAGGTTCAAGTATTGGTTGTAAAATCTAAACTGGATAGTTAAAACAATGGTGGGACACCTGTGGCTCGCCAGATGTTGCTGGACTTTAATCTCCACCATCCCTGAGTGGTCGTCATTCCGGCTGGGGCTGAGGCATCCAACAACATCTGGAGCGTCACAGATTCATCATCCCTCTCATCTACAAGTTCTTCATAAAGCACAGCCAAAGGCTCATGAAAGATTCAGCCAGAGATTGTTTGGATACTGGAAACATTATTGGGGGTGCATAGTATGGCAGACAGGAATAAGATTATATTGGGGTGGGGAGGGAAGAGTAGAAGGAAAGGAGAGATGAAAAAATTAAATGGCTGAATTCAGAGCTAATGACCAACTGTGCTTTGCCATTACAGGCATGGAATTTTTAGAGACTAAAATACCCTAATTATTAGAACATGAGATCTCCCAACATGTAGTCCAAGGAGATGTAGTTAAAGGACCGAGCCATTTCTGGGAAGCAGTTCAGACAAAAGCAGCCGACCCTCTAGGAATCTTTCAAGCTGATGATTTAGGCTGTAAAAAAATAAAGGCCTTCCGTTATAACCAGTAGGAGACCAGGCTTGCAAAGTTATCTCTCCCACAGGTTTTCAATAACATTTCAAAAACCTGAGCTCAGAAAAAGGAAACGTGCCTGTGTTTCGTGATGGGATAACTTGAAAATCTCTCGAGCTACGGGTAATATCCGAGAATCCATTACAAAATATAGTGTTTGCATTAATCCTAGCATTCCAGTCCCACGTAGGTCTGTGCCAGGATCCATCCCTTAAGTATAAAACACACACAGAGAGACAGTTAAGCCAAGGCAATAAACGCTCTTACACAGGCCATATTTGTGAATGATTGCATGCATGAAGCTACATTAGAGGATTGTTAATTGCCAAGGCAAACCCAGAAAGGCAACGCTAAAATGAATGTGGCCTGATGAAAGCTTGACGCTCTCTCTCATGAACACCCAATACATCATTTCCGTTATGTAACCATACCTGAATGACTCCAAATTGAAAGCCACAGGAAAACGGTGATCTGAATTACCGAATGAAACGTTCTGGCCTGTGAGTTACAGCTTATCTCCAAGGCGAATGCAATAGGGGACCAAGCTTTCTAAAAAAGACCATCCACTCCCTGAATGAAGTCGCCCACTCAAATTATTCATAAGTCTTTCTTCAAATGCCCCAACTTTCTGAGGCAAGGCGCATGGAAACAAAGTATTGGCACCCCGGTTGTGGAAATGACTCCCAGAGACATTCACCTGGCACCCCAATCTTCTCCCAAGTTTTTAATTACATGATTCTATTGCCTGTTGCTGCATCCTTGTTTTTATTGATGCTACTTCCCGTATTCAACAACTGATACAGGACAGCAGTCAAAGCAGCCCCAAAAGTGTTTTGACTGCTTTTACTGTTGTCCTGTATCTGTTGTTGAATACTTGCATTTGCAATCTGTAAAGCGATATATACATTTTAAAATAAATAAAATAACTCCCATTCCCTTCCAAGGTAATGTGATGTTAGTATTAAACTATAACAGAATGTTAAATAAGAAACTCCTTACAAATCACGTATATAATGTCTGTGGAAGCAGGCCTATAAGACAACTAAAGAGGTAAAGGTACCCCTGCCCGTACGGGCCAGTCTTGCCAGACTCTAGGGTTGTGCGCTCATCTCACTCTATAGGCCGGGAGCCAGCGCTGTCCGCAGACACTTCCGGGTCACGTGGCCAGCGTGACAAGCTGCAGCTGGCGAGCCAGAGCAGCACACGGAACGCCGTTTACCTTCCCGCTGGTAAGCGGTCCCTATTTATCCACTTGCACCCGGAGGTGTTTTCGAACTGCTAGGTTGGCAGGCGCTGGGACCGAACGACGGGAGCGCACTCTGCCGCGGGGATTCGAACCGCCGACCATGCGATCGGCAAGTCCTAGGCACTGAGGTTTTACCCACAGCACCACCCGCGTCCCATAAGACAACTACCCAAACTCAAAATATTCAGGGTTTTTGAAATGTTACAGTGGTTCTTGCTGGATGTTTAGGATGAGGATTATTTCAAATAAAAAGGGAAGTGTGAGGCTTCTGCTGTATCTTGCAAACAGGGAACTCGCTGACCTCCCCCTGCAAATAAATGTACAGCATGCCAGATGGGAGCGGCCCATAGATCTTTCCTGGGGGGAAATGCATGTTCCTCTTCCACATGTTACAGCAGAAGCAAAAGTCATGCCATGCCAAGCTCGTATGAAGAATATTGTTCATGTACTTCCTCCATACCTTGAAATCCCAGGTCTTCCCAATGGGCTCCATAACGGGCACAATCAAAACGGGACCCCGTTAGTTTCTTGTAAATCGTTTGCAGGATCCTCATGTGCACTTTTTCATTGTTATCCAAGCCACCTGTTGAGGGAAATAAACTTATTTTCTCTGCTTAAATGAGTCTCTATTCTAGATACATAAGGCCCAAGTTTAATCCTTGGCATCTTTGCATAAAGATGTGTTCTCTGCCAAGCAGTGGCCTTGAGCATTTTTAACCGAAGTGAGGAAGAGTGCAAAGAGCAAAGGAAGCAAGGCAAAATCAAGTAAGACGAAGATCAGGCTCCAGCAAGACCATCGGAAACAAGGCAAGGTTCAGGTTCTGAAAAGGCAAAATCAACTGGAAGGGACAAGGGTCATGTAGTCTGACCCCCTGCAACGCAGGAAAGTCAAGGCTAAGCAGGCAGCACCCTGCCTGCATCCATGTGATGTTAGGCAGAAGAGACATATCAGCAGGCTCCAATCACATTACAGTGATACCTTGGTACTCAAAACAACTTGGAACCCAAACACTGCAAACCCGGAAGTGCTCTGGTTTGCGAACTTTTTTTGGAAGCCGAACATGCTCAGCTTTAAGTGCCACGCTTCCGTTTTGAGTGTTATGCTGAGGTGTATCTGTTTTTGCTACTTATTTTGAGTTTTTGTTTTGGCGGTTCTCTTTTTTTTGTGTGTGTGACTGTGTGGAACCCAGCTCAGCTACTGATTGATTGTGTGACTGCAGTACATTGTTTGTTGCTTTCATTTTATGGATCAATGGTCTCATTACATAGTAAAATTCATGTCAAATGGTTGCTTTAGTGGTTGTTTTTAAAAGTCTGGAACGGATTAATCCATTTTGCATTACTTTCTATGGGAAAGCGTGCCTTGGTTTTGGAACGCTTTAGTTTTGGAACGGACTTTTGGACCAGATTCAGTTTGAGAACCAAGGTACCACTGTACTTCAGCAGCAGGTCAACCTAGATTTAAATAGAACTGGCTGTTGGAGGACAGCAACACAACCTCCACAGGCTGAAGAGGAGCTGGCCAAAGGTAATCCTCTTGGGCTGCAGCTTCTAGACCAGTGGGGACACCCAGAGCCATTTCTGGTGACAATTGCCTCTCCCACTCAGACACCACCTCCTCTCCCAGAGATGGGGAGTTGGGACTGCAGGGTCACGAAAGTATCTCAGGCAGCAGGGAGAGAGACCTCTGCCCAAACCATTGGGAGAGCTATTGCCAATAAAAGCAGGGAATACTGGGCTAGAGGAAACAAAGGCCATATAAAAGCAGTCTCCTGTGACTTTATATCAGGGGCGCAGAACCTGGAATCTCTCAGGTGTTGCTAAATTCCAACATCCATCAACCCCAGCCAGCATGGTCTATAGCAGGAATAGGCAAATTCGGCCCTCCAGATACTTTGGGACTACAACTCCTACCATCTCTGACCACTGGTCCTGTTAGCTAGGGATGATGGGAGTTGTAGTCCCAAAACTTCTGGAGGGCTGAGTTTTGCCTATGCCTGGTCTATGGTCAGGGATGATGGGAGCTGGGAGTCCACCTGGAGGGCGAGAGGTTCCCCAGCCCAACTTCACAGGACTGGCTAAAACAGCTTTATACAAAGGTCAGACCATCATTCTATAGGGCTCAGTACTGTCTACACTAACTTGGTAGTGGCTGTCCAGAGTTTTCCACAGGAATCTTTCCCAGAGATGCCAAGGATTGAACCCGTGGCCTTCTTCTGCAGATGCTCTTCCCAAGAGCTGCAGCCCTTTCCAGATATTTAAGACATGGCAATATTAAGTAGGCGGACAGTCAGAAAACCGGCTACTGGGAAGATGCTATCCGCAGCCACATGCAGCAAAACTTACACTGGGCTATCGCCAAGGCTAAGTCCCTCTCACTTTGCAGCTGCTGGTGGAGACGGGGAGGGCCGAAAAGGAAATGGGCAACGGCAGCCAGTCCTCTCCTTCGCACCGTTGGCTGAATCTTTTTCTGAAACAAGGAAAGTTAGAAAGAATTTAAAAGTGTGATGGTACATAGGCAAAGTCCTCCCTAACAACACTGCTGAGAAAAGGGCAACAAACCATATCATATCAGTATTACGAGATCTTCATTGACCTCCAGGGTTGTTGTTTTTCCAAACGCAAGGAGCGTTCTCCTGGCAGGCAATCTATGCTTTATGTGCAGCCGACATTTCATGTCATAGTTTTCGCATAGGCAAAATCCTGGCCTGATCTCCCTCATACCCTGAGCTAGGTAACAAAAAGGACCACTTTGAACCTGGCTGTGGATTGACATTACCCTTAGTAGACCTTCTTCCTGTTTCCCTGCCAAAGAGAGGATTTTTTTTCTGTGGTGACAACCAAACTCTGGAACTTCTTCCTTAAGCATACCTGCCTAGGCTTTCCTCACTGCCATCTTTTAGGCATCAGACAAATTCTATTTTCATGGACCGTTTGGTGATACCTAAGATCTTTTTACTACCATTAGATCTTTTTATCTTGTTGCTCATTTTGCTGTTTTTATCTTTTGTGATGTTTCTGGGTGGTTTTGAATCAGATAGGTGCATTTTTAAAAATAATAATACTAGTTTGTATGGTTTTGTTTTGTGCCTTGTGGGTGCTTTAAATCCCTTAGAGAAAGTAAATTTTACTACAGTGCCCTATATCAGATAATAATAATAATAATAATAATAATAATAATAATAATAATAATAGGCCACCCATCTGACTCAAGAATGGCTCACAACAAAATATTAAAAGCCAATAAGACATCAACCATTAAAAACTTTCCTGAAGAGGGCTGCCTTCAGATGCCTTCTAAAAGTCAAAGAGTTGTTTATCTGTCTGCCATCTGATGGGAGGGCATTCCAGAGGGCGGGTGCCACTACCGAGAAGGCCCTCTGCCTGGTTCCCTCTGCCTGGTTAGATGCAGACACCTAACAATACAATCCTTCAACCATTTTACTTGGCTCTTAAGTGTGCTTCGTTCAGTTGAGGTTAATGGAAATAATAACTGTTCATTTACTTATAGGCAACAATTCTATATCTATATAGACATTATAGATATAGATATAGATATAGATATAGATATAGTTATAGATATAGATATAGATATATTAGAGGACCTGCTTTATGTCAATAGGCAGGGATTCTGAAGCACAAATAACTTGAAAACATCTAAACTCTCCTGTTACAGAAACCTATAGCCTATAACCCAGCACATTACAGCCCTATATACAGGTGAAACTCGGAAAATTAGAATATCGTGGAAAAGTTCGTTTATTTCAGTAATTCAACTGAAAAGGTGAAACTAATATATGAGATAGACTCATGACATGCAAAGCAAGATATGTCAAGCCTTTATTTGTTATAATTGTGGTGATCATGGCATACAGCTGATGAAAACCCCAAATTAACAATCTCAGAAAAATAGAATATTAAATGAAATCAGCAAAACAAGGATTGCAAATAGACCAGTATTGGCAGCATGCATATGTAAGTGCTTGGTTTGGGCCCCTTTTGCATCAATTACTGCCTCAATGCGGCGTGGCATGGATGCTATCAGCCTGCGGCACTGCTGAGGTGTTATGGAAGACCAGGAAGCTTCAATAGCAGCCTTCAGCTCTTCTGCATTGCTCGGTCTCATGTCTCTCTTCTGTCTCTTGGCAATGCCCCATAGATTCTCTATGGGATTCAGGTCAGGCGAGTTTGCTGGCCAATCAAGCACAGTAATCCCATGGGCATTGAACCAGGTTTTGGTACTTTTGGAAGTGTGGGCAGGTTCCAAAGTCCTGCTGGAAAATGAAGTTGGCATCCCCATAAAGCTCGTCTGCGGAAGGAAGTAGACAGCTGTGTTGACCCTGGACTCAATGAAGCACAGTGGACTAACACCAGCTGATGACATGGCTCCCCTAATCAACACAGACTGTGGAAATGTCACACTGGACTTCAAGCATCTGGCATTGTGTGCCTCCCCATTCTTCCTCCAGACTCTGGGGCCTTGGTTTCCAAATGAGATGCAAAAGCTGCTTTCATCAGAAAAGAGATTTGGGGAGCCATGTCATCAGCTGGTGTTGGTCCACTGTGCTTCATTAAGTCTAGGGTCAACGCAGCCATCTACCAGGAGATTTTGGAGCACTTTGCTGATTTCATTTAATATTAATAAATAAATGAACTTTTCCACGATATTCTAATTTTTCAAGTTTCACCTGTATCTGTTAGCAAAAAGGAGACGGGGTGGCGGAAAGGAGGGGAACTAGCTAAATCATGGAGATTTAAGCTCCTGGGCTCTGGTAACTCTATCTCTCCCTGACAAAATGAAATAGGAATAAGAGTACCTCGGAAGTGCTTCAAGAGCCAAACAGGAACCATCAATGCAGCATTTTCAATGCCTAAAATATTTAAGCAGTATGGCTGTTAAATCAATCCTAGTTGGCACATACATACCCTGCAGTCTGAGAGATCTGCTGTTTGGAAGTATTGCAATGCTTCATTGAAAGAGATTAAGGGTATTGGCCCTAGAGGCCTCTCCACAATTCCTACAGTCACAAAGAAGAGAAGAGCATTTGTTTAATTCATGTTCATCCCACTGTTCCTCCCAGTGGAGCCTTACAATATTAAAACAACATTTTAAAAAACAACAGCCACCTATTTTTAAGAAGTATTGTACTGGAATTTGTGTTATATTTATTTACTATTTACTCATGCATCTGGAACCAGGGAGAAACAATAGCATTGCCAAGTCTGCCAATAACACCTAGTTTTAGCCAAGAGCATCCAAAGGATCTCTTCAAGTTGAGTGAAGACGCAACGGATTGGCAGATGAGATTCAACATATGTAAGTGTAAAGCGATGCACACAGAGAGAAAAATAAAATCTAAAATTCAAACATATGCTGAAGGGGTCTGATTTGTCTGAAAAGGTCTTACGCTTGTAAGCAGATAACTTAATCAAAATGTCAGCTCATACTGTAGTAGTGCGAGCTCAGAACTGGGAATCGTTAGGAAAGGGACGAAAAATACAACTGCTAGAATCATAATGCCCTTATATAAATCAACGGGGCAACCCCATTTGAAATGGCATGTGCAGGTCTGGTTGTCTCATTTCAGAAAGGATACTGTCAATTGGGAAAAGATAGAAAATGAGGCAATGAAAGCAATCAGAGGGTTGGATCAGTTACAAATGAGAAAAATGTGTTTGGACTTTAGTCCCAAACCTTTGAAAGCTGATCAGGGTAATGTTAATTGCATGAATGCAATTAACTGTGTTGTTTTTGTTATGTTAATAGCTGTGGGAAAGCTTCAGCAGCCTTGGAACTGTAGTGGGCGAAGTTTAACTCTTTCCCTGACATAGTCCAAGTGAAGCTGCTATTTACATTTCAAGGGAAGCGTCCATTGACAATGGGAGAGGCAGATTTTGTAGGACTGTGGCAAGGAAGGAAAGAGTTACAATCTCCCAACCCCACCTTCATAGTTCCAAGGATGCTCAAGCTTCCCAGGAATACTATTTCTGTAACAGAAACTGTGCACTTTAATTGCATTCACACAGCTAAAATTGTGTCTAGTTCAGCCCTAGCGAGGGATATGAATGATAGGAGTGAAGCACAGCTCTACAAAATAATGATTCTTTCTGAAACAGTGGAAGAATCCACAAACAATCATCAAGGTTCTTTGGTCATATTCCATCATATCAAATCTATGATCTTATTTCACATTTAATCATTTGCTAATGTCCTGAAGATAATCAACTCTACTGCCTAGAATTCAGCACAATGCAAACTGCAAGCTTTGGTTTATCTCAACGTTTGCTTCAACAGGCAGGTTTTATGTATAAATATATAAGTATCTTACAGGCAGGTTTTATATAAATATTGTTATGTGTGTATGTGGATAGATAGGTAGGTAGGTAGATAGATGATAGATAGACAGATAGATAGATAGATGATAGATAGATATAGATAGATAGATAGATAGATAGATAGATAGATAGATGATAGATAGATAGATGATAGATGATAGATAGGATGGATAGATGATAGTTATCAAGCATACGTATCTTGACACATGATGTCATTCACTTGACCTTTTAGAAGCCTCAAAACTGATAGATATGCTCAGAGTAATTCAGGACGAATTAGCACAGCAGGCTTATCTGGGCTGCACAGGCTTATAGGCTGGTCACATTACTCTATGTTTGCAGGCCACCTTTGTCTGGCCTTTTAAAAAAAACTTTAAAAAAATCTTTCATTTTTCACAAAGGAAAAAGAAATAAATAACTTTACAAATTTTAACATAACGATAAATTACCGTATTTTTCGCCCTATAGGACGCACTTTTTCCCCTCCAAAAATGAAGGGGAAATGTGTGTGAGTCCTATGGGGCGAATGCAGGCTTTCGCTGAAGCCCTGAGAGCGAGAGGGGTTGGTGCGCACCGACCCCTCTCGCTCTCCAGGCTTTGCGGACCTCTCAGCAAGCAGCGGGAGCCAGCGCTGGGCTCCCACGGCTTGCAGAGAGCTGCCTGTTTGGGGGCTGGGGTCGGGGGAAGCTCGGGCCTCCCCCGCCCCAGCCCCGCACCTGGGGGGAAAATAATTTTCCCCCCTTTATTTCCCCCCCCAAAAACTAGGTGCGCCTTATGGGACGGTGCGTCCTATAGGGCGAAAAATACGGTACTTTGATTTCCGGTTCAAGCTGCTTAATACACTTATGTAGATTACAGTGTGCAACTTGCTCAGTATTACATAAGTGAGCATGGAAACAAACACAGCACCGTTTTGTGTTCAGAGACAGGGAAACTAGGAGTGCACACCCTCCATGCTCACCCTTTGAGCTGAAACCATAGAGAAAGTGGAAGCAGAGAAGAGACAACCTAAAGCATCGTTCAGCAGGAATCCTTGTTGTTTAGATCGCTCTCTTACCATTTTCAGCAAGCGGAAGCTTTCAGTTGAGCCTGCGTGTTCTCCTTTGCGAAAGACCACAGAGTTCTAACTTCCGCAGCAAGAACTTTTGAGAGCGACGCAAGCAACAAGGCTTTGGTCTCGGGCAACTTTAATGTTTCTTCTTTAAAAGGCAAGCAATACAATTTTAATGCCAGGGTGTGTGAGAGGGAGCTAAGTTCCCCTGGGAGGTTCACCTGGTGCCTTCATTACAGATCTTTAGGAGCCAGGAGCAAATAGTCCTCATCTCTCAGTCCTCTGGCTGATTAAACAAACAGGAGCAGGGTTACTGTTTTGTTGTTATTAAGTTATTGTTATAGAAATAATAAAACTGAAAATTGAAATGTGTTTGAGAACGGCTAAGTTTGCAAGAGAACCATGAGTGAGAGCAGGGGCGTACCTAGGGGTTAGTTAGGTTGGCCTCTGCCAAGGGTGCAGGCACAAAAATTGCTCCATTCCAGTTTGGCTCGACATGGCTAATAATAATAATAATAAATTTTATGTATACCCCGCCCTCCCCAGCCACAGCCGGGCTCAGGGCAGCTAACACCGATAAAATTTCAGTAAAAACATAATAAGAAAAAAAGAAAAAGAAAAAAGAAACAATTTAAAATATAGGTTAAAATGCAATTTAAAATGCAGCCTCGTTTTAAAAGTGAAAACCATATGGGGAGGGAAACATAAGGATCAGACTGAGTCCAAACCAAAGGCCAGGCGGAACAGCTCTGTCTTGCAGGCTCTGCGACAAGATGTCAAGTCCCACAGGGCCCCTAGTCTCTTGTGACAGAGCGTTCCACCAAGTTGGGGCCACTACTGAAAAGCCCCTGGCCCTAGTTGAGACCAGCCTAACCACCTTGTGACTTGGGACCTCTAAAATGTTGTCATTTGTGAACCTTAAGGTCCTCCGCGGGGCATACCAGGAGAGGTGATCCTGTAGGTACGTGGGTCCTAGGCCACATAGAGCTTTAAAGGTCTGCCTGCCAGTCCGCATGAACTCCCCAGGTCATTCCTCTGCTGCTCTGGGAGGCCAGATGAGGTGCACAGGCTCTTTCTGGCTGCCTCAGCGGAGGAATCCAGTTGCTGGTGTGAGCCATCACAGCAGCCCTTGCAGGACCCCCCTCTCCAATTAGCCAGTGGTGCTATTAAAAATGCAAGTGGAGCGCCCATCAGAGCTCAGAGGGAAGAGAGAGGAGACAGTGGGCAAGAGCTGCAGGAGGAGGAAAAGGGAAGGGAGGAAGGCAGGTGCACCGACAGAGCAGAGCAGTCCCAACCCCAATGGATGCAGAGGAAGTCACTGACGGAGCGCGAAAGGCGACAAAAAGCAAACTTTTTGAGTTTCTGGCCATGGTCTCTCCCAGCTTTGGAAGCACTGATACATCTCCTTGCTGAGGGCGCAAGGGGGCCTAGGTACACAGAACAACATGCAGGAGCTATTGCCTTAACTGTTAAGAACAAAGGAAGGTGGGAAATATAAGGAAGATTAAACCTTGCCTTGTGATTAAACCAGTAGAAGCTAGCAGAAGGAAGTGTCACCATACATGTATGTTACTTGCAAATGTATAAATGCTTGTGTTTTCGTCATATTTGGTGTGCTACCCCTCAAGTACTTGCGGTTGGGGTTGTATTGCACTGGCCTTGCAATGCCTTCATAAAATGTCCTCTTTGACTGACAACAGGCCAACCAGGCTGAACCCACAGGGTATTGGGTATGCATTTTTGTGTTTTTATAATGTAAACCACTCTGTGATCCCTCTTCGAAATATCTTCTCTGCTCTTCTCGCAGAAAGTAAGTGAAGGTAAATTAAGCGAAGGTTTCAATACTGGGTCATCTATCAAGTACACCTCTATCAAAAAGGGGGGGGGAAAGACCTTTAAGAGGGTAAAAATCCAAAGTGAATTCCTGCAGCATCACTTAAGTAAATCACTTATCTAAGAGCCCAATTACGTGCCCATTTACTTGAAAATGAAGCCCTATTGGACTTTTTTCCTGTTGGCATACGAGGGTGAACCCACCTATGATTATTGCAATTCTGCACGGCGTGGAGAGAGAAGTTCTCTCCCTTCCTAATAACATTTGAACCTGGAGTCCTCCAAGGAAGCCGAAAAGTAGAAGATTAAGGACAGATAAAAAGGAAGTGCTTCTTCACACAGCTAACAGTGGAGTTTGCCGCCACAAAGTTGGTGGTGACAGCCATCAACTTAAGATGGCTTTGAAAGAGGATTAGACAAATGCATGGATAAGTCTATCAAGGGCCAGGAGGCGAAAAGCTGCCTCCAGGATCAGAGCAGTATGCCTCTCTGCAGAGAAGTTGCCGGAAAACAACAGCAGGAGGGGGATACTGTCCTCCTGCACTGCTTGTGAGCTTCCCAGAGGAATTTGGGATGTGGGAACTGGACTACATAGATCTGTAGTCTGATGCAGCAAGGTTCTTACATTCTTAACAAGCATGCCTGGGATCAGAGCTGGGGAAAGCACAATAAATTTTTAAGCAAGAGGACTAGATTGACTCAAACATGTACTGTACTTGGTTGTGTTTGTTAAGTAAATTATGTTACCTACAATTTGTCCCCCCCCCCCCACGAGAAGTGTCAGCCTAAATTTATGCCTATAATACGGCCAGAGGCAGATTTCAGATCCTGCTCTTTTATGGAAACGATAGGATTTTATGCAGGAAGCCTCACCGCAATCTCATTAAGGCTGCAATCTGTAATCTTAACCTTTAATTCTACAATCAATTAAAGAATGAAGCCACTTTAATCCTGCAGTCCTTTCTTCATAAAAAGCAGAGCTTCGGTTTACATACCACAGGTTCGGTTAGAATCCCATTCTGAAATTCTGGTCTTAATAACAAAAAAAAGTCTGCCACAATTTCAGCTAACCCAGCACTCTTTTCAACATGCACCAGGAAGTTTGCCTTTTTAAAAATAGCTTTTATCAACTATGTTCATTATATTTTAAGCTTTCCTGTTAAATAGTCTTATGTACTCTCTCAAGTGCTGCCAACCTAGCAGTTCGAAAGCATGTCAAAGTGCAAGTAGATAAATAGGTACCACTCAGGCGGGAAGGTAAACGGCGTTTCCGTGCGCTGCTCTGGTTCGCCAGAAGCGGCTTAGTCATGCTGGCCACATGACCCAGAAGCTGTATGCCAGCTCCCTTGGCCAATAAAGCAAGATGAGCGCCGCAACCCCAGAGTGGGCCACGACTGAACCTAATAGTTCCCTTTACCTTTACTCTCTCAAGACCCCATTGTTATCACTTTAACGCTGGCCCATTTCAATGTATGAACTCTGGATAATTCACTCTTCACATATTCCATGGTCGCAGGGCATGACTCTGTCTGCCTTTAATAAGTGTACGTCTTATTTTTTTAATAAAAAAAATCTATACCTAAATATTAATAAAGAAAATGCTATTGGTCCATTTAAATTTTTTGCCATCCAGAAATTTTGAAGGTAGATTTGAGAGGGTTGAAGCAACATTAATCCTGATGCAGTTCTCCCTGCCCCCCACATTAAATTGCATATATCTGAAAATATGAAGCATATAGTAAGTGTATGTGTACACACACACAAACACACATATTCAGAAATGCCATGGTGGAAGAATGATTGCATAGTAAACATGCAGGCATGGTTTGTATAGAACACTAAATCCATGGTTTGTTTAGCTTAATTGTGGTTTGTTTGTATGTCCAAACCCACCCCAGCTAACTATAGTATCTGTGTTAGGTTTCTTGTGATGTTAAAATCCATTATCCCCATTTGTTTTGATGCCATGCCCCAGGACATGTGACAATGATACAAAGCAAACCATGGTTACTTTGCTCATTTATGAGACTGATCCTGGTTTGTTCAACAAACATGGTTAAAATCACACCTGAGCTATTCATGCAATCACAGCCACTGAGTTTGCCTACCAGGTTTTTCATGTGTACTGAGTTTCCCCCATTATCATAGTGCTAAACATAGTGCAGCAGCTTATTTAATTGACTGAAGAAAATACTTGAAGCACTAGTAACTTATACATAGCTAATACTTTATAACTTGGTAATTCCCAGACTGAATCACATCCAACATTTTCACACCCACCACATACTATTCTTAGATATGTTTCCTGCTCTTTGACAGTACCTCCAGCACTTGCTTTTCTTACAGTCATCTAAATTAATCTATTGCCATGTTTAACTGGTCCCAACAGCGAAGGAAATGTCATTGCCGTTGCTTTCATACCTTCCGAATGGATGTTTGCCACACTGTCCCATTCTTCTCGGGCTCGCAGAACCTCCTCACTAATATCTAGCAACAAAGAGAAAGAGAGAGATGAGATAAAACATCATGGAACCATGTCAACTATGGAACCACTTCCAAAAGAGCAGTTTTAAGGTGAAAAGCAGCTCCTGTTTTTTTAAAAAATTAGCCCTTGCCTTGACTGACAATAAATTTTGACTATTTTGTGCCACAAGCCAAGGAAAAGGCCACAGCTCAGTGCAGAAAATCCCAGGTTTAATCCCTGGCATATGCAGAGAGGGCTAGAAAAGACCCCCCATCTGAAACCTTGACTGAGCTGCTGTCAGTCAGTGTGGACAATAATGAACTAGATGGATCAATGGTCAGACTTTGTATAAGACACTTTCTTATGTTCCTAAGGCAATATGCTTGCACTGGATAATGCAGCTAATGTCTTTCCTCCATGACAGGTACAGAGCCCCGGCTTCTGAGGCACAGCGGCAGGTGGGTTGGTCTAGTGGGCAGGTGAACAGAGGCAGTGGGTGAGGAGCCTGTTGGAGACAGGCTCCGTTCCCCCTCTGTGCGGGCTCCAACAGGCTCCTCACCCACTGCCTCTGTTCACCTGCCCACTAGAGCAACCCACCTGCCACTGTGCCTCAAAAGCCCCGGTCCACCAGGGAGGCGCAACACTTGCGCTGCCCCAGGTTCTAGCAACCCACGCTACACCACTGAGAGGAAGAGATGAGAAGCAAGGGCCAACTCCAGTGACTTGGCCAAGAGGTCAGCTCCACTGGGCTCCTCTCCCCCTTAACTGTCACCTAGCAGCAGCCATTCCATCAGGCAGCAACAGAGGGAGAAATGGAAAATGGGGTCCATGCCGTTGGATCTGAAAGACCAGTTCCATTCAGCTGCCACTTTTCCTCAGCTGTTTCCATTCAAGCTAGTCATTTGTAACTTTAAGAACTGGTGCCTGAATTTGTGGCTTCCTCAGCTCTCCACCCCTCATTTTCGTAGTTGGGTCTTTCAGACTGTAAGCTGCAGAGACTGTGTTTTCGATCTTATGTAAATCAAACTCTGAAACACAGGGATTTCAATGGACGCAAACACACCCACCCACAGCCAATGGTGACCGCTCCCCATTACTATCATGAAGGCTTTGTACTCACAGCAAACAAGTTGTTTGACTTATCTGCTATGATCAAAAGCTGTAAGTACACAACTTTCTCATTAAATATCATAATAACATAAAAAGAGACCTGCTGGATTACGCCAAAGGCCCATCAAGTCCAGCATCCTGTACCCACAGTGGCTAAACAAATGCATATAAGAATTCCACAAACAGGACCAAATTCCTACAGGCCTCTCCCCAGTAACAATTCCTAGCAGCTGTCATTCAGAGGCATAATGCCTCCAACAGTAACATTCACTAGGTTTCACCCAAGGGCAACACTTACTTACTTTGAAATTTTGGATTCCACCTCTCCACAATGCCTTATGGCAGCTTACAATTAAATACCAATAATAATAATAATAATAATAATAATAATAATAATAATAATAATACAATGATGCTCATAACCCTGCCCACACTCCAGTCAAAATAACATCCAGGATTAAAATATTGCTTAAGAGCATCAGATTCCTAACACAGGAGCTAAATTAGCAAAGGATGGTTTGGTTAAGCTCACCCGAAGAATTAAAACAATCTTCTCAGTGGGATCAAAGGTATATGACCCAGTTGCTGACAGGATGATAACTATAGCTCCTTCGGTGTGCCATTTCATCAGAAAAGAAACAGAACTCACAGCGGAACATTCAGATAACTGGAACCATACCTGCTTCTCTGCATCCGTTGGGTGTTGCTGACAGAGACTGCAAGAGTCCATTCTGCTTCAAGGCAGAAATCTGAAAGAGGGAGAAGTCATCAGAATGTAAAATGCCACATTAACCTGTTGATGGACTTCTGCAAAATATTGTCAAGGCTAATGCATCTGAATGCCTTTGGGCTGAGATCGGGGCTACTTGGCAAATGGCTACCGCCAGCTTCAGTTTAAAGTCAGCTTTGGAATTGGTGCCATCCTGTCCACCGATTTCTATGCAGACAACTAAGCGATGGCGGAAGCAGCTAAGAAATCATACTAGCATGGAAGAGCTAACTGGGCTGGGTGGGAGAATGAGGACTCCAACCACTATTTCTTAGACTGAACTGTGTTGCTGTGATATAGCTCTGGCTGCTGTCACTCATATCCTAATAACATTAATTCAGACGAGACTACTGCACTTGCGGCTGCCTTTGGAAAGTGTTTAGAAATAGCAACTGGTTCAGACTGTGGGAGCAAGAGTGTTAACTGGAGCCGCCCACATAAAGTGTAGTATTTCAGTTTTATGTCAACTGCACCGGTGTCTGGTAGGCATTTACGCCCAATGCACAGCGCTGATTTTGACCTTTAAAGTCCTAAGTGGTTTGGGGCTGGGACAGCTTCTCCCATGATTCTCTCCACTCACTTAGATCATACATCCGTCTCCCCGTCACATGAAATGTAAGATTATGCTGTTCCATGAGACAGGGCCTTTTAAATGGTAGCACCTAAATTGTGGAACTCTCATCCTAGACAGACATACACGGCTACCTCATTAATAGGGTTCAGGTGACAGGAAACTATTTCAGAGGACACCAGATAATCATTTGGCTGTCTTTGGCTGTGATCACAGCAGTAATCTTTATAATGTGGCTTTTTTCAGCAGCATCATGCTATACTGCTGCTAAGTTGTCTTGTAAGTACCAATGGATGGAAAGCTGGGTTACTTTTTATTATTATTGCAAAGGACTTTACATTGAAAAGCGCTATAGACATTGTGAACAGTGCAGTTGTGTATCAATTCATCCATGTTTTTGCCATTTCAAAGGCTGCAGGTGCTTTATAAGAGGCTTCCCTTCAAGGTTTTGGGGAAGGTACGACTGACCACAAGCCTGTCTGCCTCCTATGGAAATAGGCTGATCTAAGCTGCCTCCTACTCTATGTTTCATTAAAATTCCCAAGAACTACTAAGGGTGCAAGGGACATGGGTGGCGCTGTGGGTTAAACCACAGAGCCTAGGACTTGCCAATCAGAAGGTCGGTGGTTCAAATCCCTGCAACGGGGTGAGCTCCCGTTGCTCGGTCCATGCTCGTGCCAACCTAGCAGTTCGAAAGCACGAAGTGCAAGTAGATAAATAGGTACTGCTCCAGCGGCAAGGTAAACAGTGTTTCTGTGTGCTGCTCTGGTTCGCCAGAAGCGGCTTAGTCATGCTGGCCACATGACCCGGAAGCTGTATGCCGGCTCCCTCGGCCAATAAAGTGAGATGAGCGTCGCAACCCCAGAGTCGGTCACGACTGGACCTAATGGTCAGGGGTCCCTTTACCTTTACCTTTACCTTACTAAGGGCGCCTGCTTAAAAATACCACATCTGCATATTTACAAGGAAACTATTAGTTGCACTGGCGCAGCATTCCCCAACATGGCACTCACCAGATCCTTTGGACTACAACTCCCATCAGCTCCAGCCACCACAGAAGGCAGAACTAGTGCAATGAAAAATCCACACCTTACTATGCTGGCAGAAACAAAATTCCTTATTAATATTCCATTACTGCAGATTTAAGTATGTTGGTTACAGGCACTTGACCACACCTACAACTGTGGTGCTATATAGGGATTGGCTGTCTGAAGAGCTGGTGCAGCATAGCGGCCAACAGTGCAGGCCAGGAAGTCTCCAGTTCAAATTTTGCCTCGGCCAGGTAAGAGATTACACTTACATGCAAAGCTTTGTACGCTGGAAAAGAAACCGCTTGTTCTTCATTCTGGTAGTTGCCAGTGCTGCATCGGTTCATACCCTAATGGAAACAATGAAATCATAGAGTCACCAGAGAATGAATTATCATCTCGGAGTCCCAAAGGCACCCAGGTTTCTATGAGGAAATGGAGAACATGGTGAAGCTTTATGCAGAGCTGTACCAGGGAACATTTGTCAGTTGTTTAACATAACAGAAACTAAAGAACAGGGAACCACACTTTGGATTTAGGGCGAATTGCGCAGGGCCAAAAACTACTATCTGGTCACCTAGTCTTGGGGGACCAACTTAAGAGCAAAAGCGTGGTGGTTGAATACAAAAGGCAGGGGGAATATTTATGTATGAGTGGATGAGAGATGCCACTCATGCAAACACCCTCCAAGAGTACTCAGATGAAAGCAGGTGTACCTGCTTTATACTGAATGAAAGAGAACATCTCCACATCCACAAACCAAAGCAGATGACTTCACACAGGACCAGCTGGTAACCACACAAAAGCTGCCCTAAGCTCTTTTGCATCCTATTTTTCTATCAAAGAAAATGAATACAGAGTTTCCACCCCAAAACATAAAGCATATTAGACAATCGTTAAGTTTAGATCAGGGCATCCTGCCTCCTGCCTAATGCTCCTAGACTAAAACTCTCTTCGGTCCCAACCACACATGATGTTGAGTTGAGAATCCTGAGGTTCCCCATTCCTGATTCAGATATTTGTTTGCTAAACACCAAGCTCATTTTGAGTATATTATCTTAGTAGGCCCTTGCAAGACATCCAGCCCAGTGTTGTTATCCCCATATTACAGATATGAAGACTAAGGTCCAGAGAAGGTAGCTTATCTTAAGCCCCACCCCCAGCTCAGTTCACAGCTGAAGTGAGATTTGAACTGCAGCTTCCTAGATCTCATTCTCTTAGCCACTATCTCTCACACCACAATGGCATGTTTTTTCCCCTAATACATACAGATGTTCTAATTTTCTGATTTTTCCAAAGGTTCAGTACATTCTAGTGAACCTGCAGTTCCCAACACTGCAAAAAGGGTAGTGTTCCGCCAGATGAAGTTGGAAGCTACATTCTCCAACCTAGGAGCTTCAGCATGAATATTCAACATTTTTGGGGAACATTTTCACTCCTACTGCACCTATGCTTTTAACAACTGCACAGGCAGAAACCAGCATGTACAAGTTTCTCATCTGGAGATCTGCAGCTTACCTTCAAACACACACAAACACATTTTTTTAACAACAGAAAAGAACAGTTGCAATTTCTCCAACCCCCTTCCCCTCTGTGTTGTAGCAAGATGTGCTGAACAGCAGGCAGGAGGAAGGCAAAGGGGGCAAAATAAAAGCCTTGGAGAAGCATCAGTTGCATCAGGCAATTTGAAGGTGCACATATGGCCTTCAGGTTGCTTCCTACTACAGTGGTACCTCGGGTTAAGTACTTAATTCATTCCGGAGGTCCATTCTTAACCTGAAACTGTTCTTAACCCGAAGAACCGCTTTAGCTAATGGGGCCTCCTGCTGCTGCCGTGCCGATTTCTGTTCTCATCCTGAAGCAAAGTTCTTAACCTGAGGTAATATTGCTGGGTTAGCAGAGTCTGTAACCTGAAGCGTATGTAACCCGAGGTACCACTGTACTTGAATATCCATGCCAACCATTTTGATGGCCAATTCTGGTGGAAGGAAGAGAAAAATAAAAGTGTTACCAATCACTTCTTTGGCTTCCTGAGGGACATGCATACCAGGGATCCTTTTCCTTTTTTGCAGCCAGAACTCAGCCCTGGCACCTGTCAGGTGGGCACCAGTGCCATTCTTAAGAGAACGACAGAGGTGTTCACAAGGAGTTCTGGCACCCCCTTTTTCCACCCCCCTAGAAAAATAGCCCTGTGCATAACCACAAAATATACCCGCTAAGCTCACAGTGAACACAACAAGCCTCCTCAGAAAAAGACAGTTGGCTGCTATGAGGCAAATCTAAATTCAGCAAAACTGGACAACCCCACCACCATGCCACCCCCCAAAAAAAAACTGATCCCCCCTTTATTCCCCTCCCCCTTTCAAACAGCCCCTCCCACTGTGGCCCCCAAACTAATAAGTCCTTTGCTCGCCACCCCCCAAAAAAATATCCCCGCCCACCATGGCCCCCAAACCAATACGGTTGTCCTGCCGCCCCCCTTTTTTTACTCTTTTCCTTAAGGTCAGATACCTGGGAAGGAAGGGTAACGCATGCAGACACACACAAGCCCGTACACGCCCCCTTCCCACTATACAGCGACATAGTTGCATAGGTAGTGACACGTGTCTACTCATTCCCACATTCGCAGTCGCGCGTCACGCCCCCCACCGCCTCCCTCAGTTTCCCCTGCCCTTCCCCACACATCTCCCCCACAAATAACGCACCCACGGAGGCGTCATCCCCGACAAGCCGGACCGAACGACGGGCTTCCCCCTCCCCCCGCCTCAGTTTCTCCTCCAATCTGTGCTCTGTTGCTAACCCCCCCTCCTGGAACACCCACACAGGCAAACGCGCCTGCGCGTTCCTTTGCATGCCGGGAGTTGTAGTTCCAGCGTCCTCTGATTGGACAGAGCAACCTTTTCTTCTTCATTCCGCCGCGGAAAGTCAGAGGCGGGGGGGGGGGGGCGTTTGCCGCTCCGCTCTGCTCAGTACGATTGAGCTTGCCCGATTGCCCAGTCCGGTAGCCCTGCGGAAGGTTGTTATGCATGATCAAGACTGAGCTCCCACGACAAAAGCGTCTCTCGCTAAATGTAAAACGAACTGTGAAAAAGACTCCGAATTGAAAAGTGGAGAGAGACCTTTCACTCTTTACCTGGTTGTTTTGTATCACGCATTAGCTAATTTTTAAAAACCAAACACTCAAGGTACAGAAGGATTTCAGTGCCGGATTTACCTATAAGCTAAACAGTAAAGGTAAAGGGTAAAGGGACCCCTGACCATTAGGTCCAGTCGTGGAGGACTCTGGGGTTGCGCGCTCATCTCGCTTTATTGGCCGAGGGAGCCGGCGTACAGCTTCCGGGTCATGTGGCCAGCATGACTAAGCTGCTTCTGGCGAACCAGAGCAGCGCATGGAAACACTGTTTACCTTCCCGCCAGAGTGGTACCTATTTATCTACTTGCATTGTGCTTTCAAACTGCTAGGTTCGCAGGAGCAGGGACCCCGTTGCAGGGATTTGAACCGCCAACCTTCTGATCAGCAAGTCCTGGGCTCTGTGGTTTAACCCACAGCGCCACCCGCGTCCCTTATAAGCTAAACAAGCTATAGTTAAAAAAAAATAAAGAGAAAAAACTGGATGTACATTTCCAAAATAACAGATAAAAAACAAATAAAATAAAACCTGCATACAGCAGCAGTGTTTTGAGCTGTGTAGGCTCCTATGATGTAAGTAATGGACCCTGCCTGCTAGCCTGCTCCCTAAAATATCACTGGTTTGCTCATTTCTATATATAGGATGCCTACATTCTGCATGTGCAAATGGCTTCAGATACCTATTAGGTTCATAAATTACCATATAGCATATATTCAACTCAAAAAACAGCAACAATTTGTTGTTGACGAAGGACAGCTGGACATATAAAGGGCCTCATCAAACCTAAATCCGGCCCTGTATATAGTACTGGCGTTTATCAGCCAAAAGGCAAGCCTTGTGAAATTATTGTCCCGGAAATTATGAGTATTATTTGAAAATTATTTTTGTTGCAATATTGTTCTTTAGAATCATTAGATACTATTAGAATGAATGGTTATTAGAACATGCCTCTGGCATCTGCGACATGCGCCCTCTTCATCAGCCAGACACAGCTGGATGTGGCATGGGGATCCAGGATTAGACGGTTTTAAAGTGAGATTTAGATGGGGGGAGGGAATCAATTGAGGGTTCTTAACCACAAAAGCTGGCACTTAGGTATTATAGAATAACAACAACAACTTATTATTTATTTCTTATACCACACCCATCTGACTGGGTTACCCCAACCAGCCTGGGCAGATCTAGCAAAAATACAGGAAAAACAACAACCTTTATAGGCTTCCTGAAACAGGGTTGCCTTCAGATAAATTCAGATAAATTTTCTACAAAAATTTATGCTGTTGTTTTACTCTTCAAGATCCACTGGGAGCGCATTCCACAAGACAGGTGTCACTACCGAGAAGGCTCTTTGCCTGGTTCCCTGTAACTTCATTTCTCGCAGTGAAGGCCTCCAAAAATGGACCTCAGTGTCTGGGCTGAACGATGGAGGTGGAGACGCTTCTTTAGGTATACAGGGCCAAAGCCATTTAGGGCTTTAAAGGTCAGTACCAACACTTTCAATTATGCTCTGAAACGTACTGGAAGCCAATGTAGATCTTTTAGGACCAGGGTTATACGGTCCCGGCATCCGCTCCCTAGCAGCCACATTCTGGATTAATTGTTGCTTCCGAGTCACCTTCAAAGGTAGCATCAAAGGTGTTTTATAAATGTTTTAAATAAAGTAAATAAAAAAAGATTGTCCATACATTTGGATCAGACAGTAGGCACCTGTTACAAATTAAATCCCACAGAAGTTGGTGCATGTGATCAGAATACACCTCCCCACCCTAGCATGAGGAAAGAAAGTAGTAGTTACTGTTTTGTGAAGTGTACTATATTTGCATATAGAAGGGTAGGTATAACTTCACAGTTTCCCTATAAATCCATATATCACAGGTGCCTCCAAATGGCCACTGAAGGAATTGACACAAGCCTTTTGATACTGGAAAAAATGGTTCCCTTTAATAGTGATGCAGAAGAGCCTAAATTCATTAGATGTTGCCTCTAGTGGGGACTGTACTGCTTTTTGTCACTGATGTCACAGGTATTAGCCGTTGACAAGCATGTAAGTTCAACCATAGTCGAAACTGAACAAGTTTTTGCAACAGGCATAATAGCTACAGGCACTTGCATGCATCCAGCAAAATATAGTTTGGCTATATCCTATCCATGTTTATTCAAATGTTTAAATCACCTGAAGTCCACACACACAAAATCATTCCTCTAATGGAGACCATTCTAAAAATTACACAGGGGCGCAAGTCCAGGTTTGGCAGGAACCAGCTAAATCTTGCTTGGTTGAGGGCTACAGGCAACCCTGGATCCTGTGAGTGATGCGCGTAGTGTGTTTATTGAATTTGCACACTACATTTTAGCTTTTATGCACCCCATTGTGGTTTTAGCACAAATACCTTAGGTGCACAAACTTTAAAATGTCATGATGAAAGCAGCTGTGTCTTGAGTTCAAAGGTCTCATGCAAATTTCCTGTGGTTTACTTCTTCCCTTCCCACATACGTCTCCCACCAACAAACAAACAAACAAACAAACCAGTATTTTCCTCTTTGAAAGCCTTACATGTATCTGAAATACTTTCTGAGTGGTGTGTTGTTGTTGTTCTTTTTTAAAAAAAGGTGCATCAGTATCATGTTTTGTTTTGATGTGCCTTGATGTGCCTTTTAATTTTAATCTTTCTTCATTTAAAAAACAACCCAGAATGGGCAAATCAGCATTTGTATCAGCTATAACTGTCAATGGTATAAAACATAAGACACATAAATTAACTATGGGAAATGGAAGCTTATTGGAACACATCCTGTAACACAAACCATATAGTTATGTGGGTGGAATTCTTTTACTATAAAATCACAAAAAAACCTTTCAGTAAACATCAACAAAAATATTCATTCTTGGGCAATGGTGTCATTAGTAGCTTATGCGCTGTTCCAAGGTCTCTCAATCCCTGTACACATCAAAATTCCCTCTCTGATCCCTTCAGCAACACACCAGCTTGATTTGTGCCCATCCACAATCTCTGTTCCTTAGTGTTGCACAGTTGAGGGGAGCAACTGGCTCAATAGCAGAGTACAGTCAAACCTCGGTTCCCAAACGCTTCCATTTTGGAACTTTTCGGCTCCAACAGTAACTGTTCCAGTTTTCGAACGTTTTTCAGAAGCCGAACGTCCAACACAGCTTCCGCTTGAGTACAGGAAGCTCCTGTAGCCAATCAGAAGCTGTGCTTTGGTTGTCTAACATTTCAGAGGCCGAACAGGCTTCTGGAATGGATTATGTTCAACAACCAGGGTTTGATTGTGTATGCTTCACAAGCAGATGTTCCCATGTTCAGTCCATTCCATCTCCACTTAAAAAGGACTTTACCTGACTGACACTTTGAAGAGCAGCTGACAATGAGCTCTGGTTCAAGCCAGACTTCTTCTCTTACCCCCAATATCTCACTTTGAGCTGCTCATGGCTCTCTGGCACTCTGCTGCCAACATCACCCTGCTGATACCCTGGTCTGTTTTCCTGCCTGAACCCAGGTCCTGAAGAAGCTTCTAGTGCAGAGCTTTCCAAACTGTGTGTCCTGACATATTAGCGTGCTAGCTGCAGTGTGTAGGTGTGTCACCCAAAGTTCCTGGCTTTCTTCTCTGGGGTGGAAAGGGGCTAGCTTTGTTAGATCAATCCATCAACCCCTGATGGATGATTTAGAAAGGATTGAGTCTGGCATCACTTTTGCTGTGTGTGTGTGTGTGTGTGTGTGTGCCAGTGTCTATACTCAGCAGAGTTACATCTCAGCGCAGCTCCTTCCTTGGAAGCGTCTTTGGGGTTGAAGGTACACACAGTAGGCAATAAACACTCATGGACACTGTTAAGTTGTGGGTGAACATATCAGACGACACAGCGATTCTTCAAACAGCTGTTGTGTATTCACAGGCCAGGACAAAACTGAACTGAAGGGCTCAGTCAGCCTGCTTATATAGAGTTCCAGTACCACGTTACTGTAACAACTTTCTAAAACTATCCAATCACTGAACGTCACTTTCGATCCTTCATTTGCATAACTATCTACAGTATCCTCCTGCTGGTCCAGGGTGAGAACACCAGTACATAACAGACACCATTAAGATTCAGTCAAGTGTAGAAGTTTACTTGACAGGTATAAAAGCATATTGGTAGCAACTATATACAGACATTCACCACTGCTGTGGTCAAGGCATGCTCAGAGTCCAGCAAGAGTCCAAGACTCTCTCTGTCTCTGCAAAGACTCACAACATGTTACACAAAACCGTTGTTATCATTAATTCCTTCACACTGTGCATGTCCAAAGAACCCACAGAAAATGTCCCTGCATAAACAGAACAACCACAGCCTTCTGCTTCTTGAAACTTCTTCTCTTTCTGGAACAAATTATTCTCTTGCACACACAGAGAATAGCCAACAAGCTTAACCTCCAGCTTGCTTGTACAACTGAATTACTGTATCTCAAAACGATGCATGCATGTCTAAAAAGTGCGTCACCAACATGAAAAGGTTGAAACGCTCTGTTCTCATGGCTAATCTGCAGGTCAGAGATGGGGAAACCCGTGGCCTCTCAGTGTTGTTGGACACCAACTCCCATCATATGTATTCTGTGTTTCAGTGTTGTGTTTTGATGTTTTGACCCTGTGGTTGTCTGATAGATTGTGGTGTACAAATTTAATAAATAATCATAACCCCTGAGCATTGGCCATGGTGAAGGCCAGCGGAACCTCGAGGGTCACACAGGTCCCCTGGCCTTGCGCAACCCTGACAGGTCTCTCCTTATATTGACGCATCGCCCGCTCTTCCAGACCCCTCGCCCTCCGCTCTCTAAAGATCTCCTGGCTGCACTTTCAGAGGATGCCTGGCACTCCCTGGCAGGATGCTCCCTTGTCCCAGGGAGAGGCTGGACTGCGCCTTTAAGGGGCAGGAGCGCGCTGCGGCCAGCCTACTAGAAGGAGGAGGCGGCTGCTGGTAGTGGTGCTATGTCTGCGCTCTTTGAGCCGGGGTCTCACTTTGGCGTCCTCGCAGCGCTTGCCGGGGCGGCCATGTGGGTATACGCGCTCGTGGGCGCGCTCCTCCTCCTGGGCATTTGGAGAGCTCTGGGCACCCGCAGCGCCTCTTCCAACCCTTTCCGGGCAGATTCCAGGCGGCCGCCCGCGCCTCTGGTGACCGACAAAGATGCGCGCAGAAAGGTCCTCAAGCAAGGTAGCCACCGGCCAGCCCCAGCTAGCCAGCCCCGGCGGGGGGCGCTGCCAGGCTGGCAAAGGAAGCTGCTGGGCGGGGGGGATCAAGTGGCGCGTGAACGATGCCCAGTGGTGGCAGAGCGAAGGGATCAATGCATTCCTAGGAATGTTTACTGCGGATTAAGGCGCTGTTCCGTGGGGCTCCCGGGCTGGCAAGAAAGCACTGGGCTGCAGCCTTAAAAGAAGGTTTTCTTCTCCCTCCCTTTGTTGCTTCGCGCGCTGTTTAGTTCAGAGCTTAGCGAGTTGTCGAGCTTAGTATAGAAGATGGTTATCTCGTGTTTTGCTTGCCAAAGTCCCCAAATTCTGCCTCTTTGGTATTTTCAGTTTTAAAACATGCAATGGGAAAGAGCCACCTCTGTTGGAGACCCTGCCAATCAAAGTTTCCACTACCAGTACTAGATGGGAAATAGGCTAACCTGCTACAAGGAATCTTCTTTTTGTTGCCTTAGCACTGCAAGTTATACAGTTTTTTCACCAAGCAGCTTTCCGCGGTTCTCCGCTCCCCATTTTTATCCTCGCAACAACTTCGTGAGGCAGGCTGCTGTTGAGAGACGATGACTGGCCCAAGGTCACCCCCTTTAAAAACTAACTTGTTAAAATCTTCCTGGTTTTGCTCTGTCTGCTAACACTTGTACCTCGGACTCAGTTGAGCCCTAAATAAATAGAACCCTGCTAGGTGGGAATAATTAAATTTCAGCTGTGTTATGAAGGAGACTGCCTTAGATATTCTTTTCTTGACAAAATGGTGAATTTCAGGTTAGGAGCTTGCAGTATGTAATTGCAAAAATATGTATTAACATCGGTATCAAATTTCACACTTGCATTAGAGTCTTGTAATAGAAAATTCACTTTATACTGAATAGTGTATATTACATAGATGTAAATAAAGTGATTACTTTTCCATCTAACGGAGGTTTAATTCAGCCAGCACTGAGCCCTTTGAATGGAAGAGAGAGCTTTAGCCCTATGCAAACTTTCCTGGGAGTTGATATTATTGAACACTGCGTAAGTATGTATGGGATGCTGTTGTACATCACATGTTTAACTTTCCAGCTGGGATCAGTTGGGGTGTTGAAATGCTTAGCTTCAATTGGCTTGTCCCATTGGAGTTCAGTTTGCTTTTGAGCAGGTCTTTTATAGGCTGTTAACTTCAGCCCTCTTTCTTTCCTTGATAACTTTTTAATTTTGGCTGGAGAGCTTTCTGGTCTCCATCATTTTGCTAAAACTAGTCTTGTTGCTGTTATTATTTTTTAATGACATTGAGACTGTAATTTGAAATGCAGTCCCTGATGTCATCTAGCCAAGACTGTAAAAGAGCTAAACATGATCTTGTGCATATTATGTCTCTGGTAGCTTCCACAGTCATTTCCTAGAACATCGTTGCCTCTCAGTCAGCCCCTCTTCCCTCTGGCAAAAGTGTGAGTTGGAAAGAGGGAAGCAAAAGAGGCAAGCACAAAAATAACCCACTTTGTGCATTCCCCCAACATGTGGGAGGATCGCCCTTGCCAGCCACATCCCGATGGCTGTATGCTTAGGGAACTTGAGGGCAGACCCTATGATATACAAACATAGACCTCCTTCACACAAAGGGGGGGAGGACCTGATTGACTTAGCATCAGTGGCATAGCGAGTATTGGCAGCACCCGGGGCAAGGCAAGGATTGTGTGCCCCCTTACCTCTTTGCAGACATCGCACAGAAGGCAACAGGTGGATTTTGCAGCATCCTTGTGGTGCCCTTCATGGAGGTCACCGCGTTCGCCCTCTCAGCTCAGCAAGCTCCCAGTGGGAGTGGCGGCTGGCTTTCCTTGGCGGGGTTGGTGGCGTCCCAGCAGTGCTGGAGCCACAGCCACAGCTGGCCTAGGAGGAGGGTGGCAGAGAGCAGGCTGAGGCACCAAATGCAGTCCTTCCCTGGCTGCCTCACCTTGGCTGCGCAGCACAAGGTCAGCTGCTGGCGGGTCCCAGTTGAGTGTGTGGCTCTCCTCTCCTCTCCCCTTGCTCAAAGACACACACCAGGAGGGAGGCCCCAGGGAAGGACTGGTGCAGGCCAGGAAAAGTCTGGGCTCCAGCTGGCAGGAGTTCCACCCAGGGGCAGGCATCTGTTTGCTGTGAGGAGAAGGAGGTACTGCCACAGCCATGAAGATACAGCCCAGGCTCTGCTCACCTCCCCATGGCTCCAGAAGACATCAGCCATGCAGCCTTGACAAGGGAGCATGTCATGGGAGTATTCTGTGCCTAGTGCCACGGCTCCCCATACCCCCATGCTATGCCACTGCTTAGGATTGCCCCTCGCATGAAGGAGGTGTACATTGTCTTTACATTTATACACATGCAGGGACCCATCTCATGTTTACCCAACGCCACTGCCAGCAGGGGGGTGGGTGTGTGCCTGGCAATTCCATGAGCAGCGGGGTAAGGCTACCCTGCACAGAACCGTCTTACAACTGGGTTGAACACATGAGGGAGAACACACAGGTACCCCACCCAGTAATCGTAAGTACAGTGGAGAAAATCAGATTGGATTCATTTCATTTCCTTTGAATATTAACAAAACACAGGTACTTCATCTCTTCTGTTCTTTAATGTGTTTGTTGGATTGGAGAACTGAACATTCTAGGGATTCTATTAAGGAGACTTGGATTTCAGTTCTTATAGTAATGGATTTTCTTGATGGGCTTTGAACAATATGGTAGATCAGCCCCACTACAAAATGATGCTGATCTACCTCGCAGAGTTGCTGCAAAGGCAAATGGGATAACACCATAAGAACAGCACGTCCAACAGGTAGATCGTGATCAAGCGGTAGATCACTGGACATCTGTGGTAGATCACTGGTAGATCACTGGCTCCCCCCCAAAGAAGCTCAACAAGTATGGCTCCCCTCAAAAAAAGCTCAACATTTTAACCCTGTAGCCTGGAGTAGATCGCAGTCTCTTGGGAGCTGGCCACCCCTATCATAAGACAATTGATGTGCTATAAGATTTGGTGAATGATAGAATCTGAGTCTAGCATTTCATCTGCTATGCGGGGGGGGGGGGTAGTTGACCCTTTATTTAAAGGTGGGTTTAGAAGCTTCTTCTGTGGAGTGTTATCAATACAGTGGTACCTTGGTTCTTGAACTTAATCCATTCCAGAAGTCCGTTTGACTCCCGAAACTGTTCAAAAAACCAAGGCACAGCTTCTGATTGGCTGCAGGAACTTCCTGCACTCACGCAGAAGCCATGTTAGGCATTCGGCTTCCAAAAAATGTTCAAAAACCGGAATGCTTACCTCCGAGTTTTGGGCGTTCGGGAGCCAATTTGTTCGTCAACTAAGCTATTCAAGAACCAAGGTATGACTGTGCATGTTCTTTAGTCTGCATTCTGTCCATCCTCATCTGAATGTTTTAGAACCCTGCTCAAGGAAATCTCCTACCAGCTGTCCCATAAAACTGACTATACCACCTTTATGACAATGGCTGCAAAATTCTTTGCCAAAGAGCAGCCTGGCCACCATTCTAGTCTGGGAAGAATGAGGAAGGAAAACCCTTCATTTGATAAAATGTGATTGAATTAACTTCACCTAGTGCCTTGGAAAATAGACCATGTTGCATTGCAGGTAGTTGTCACTCCCTGCTTCCGTTCAGCTGTTCCTCCAGATTAAATGCAAGCCCACATTTATCTAACAAAACGTGTATAACCATTTGATTGTAAGGGAACCTTTAAACAGATTCCAAAAAAATTAAAATTCTCAAAAAAAAACCAAAGACCAGGAACTTGAAAACATTCAAAAGTTGATTAAAATCAACAGTGTCTGAAAAGAGAATAAAGCACAGGTAATTTCTGCATGCTCGGATAGGCTTGCCTAAACAAAAAATATTTTAAACAGGTACCAAAAATAATACAGGTAAGGTTTCTGCCGGATGTCAATAGACAAGGAGTTCCAAAGTGCTGGTGCTGCCCCTTTAAAAGACTGATTTCTTATAGGTGCAGAATGAGTATTATGTAGCAGTGGTAGCAGTGCCCGTTCTACAGATCAATATATTTTATTTAACTAAAGTTTTGTATGGCTCAGACAGTTGTAAAGAGAATGCCACTAGAAACCCTCAAGAGAGTGTCTAAAGGCTGATCCATATGCAACTATATGCGGCAGCTAGACAGGTGACTGGGAGTGGCCTTCAGGACCATATAACACCGGTCCTGAGAGATCTACATTGGCTCCCAGTATGTTTCTGAGCACAATTTGTTGGTGTTGACCTTTAAAGCCCTAAACGGCCTCAGCCCAGTATACCTGAAGGAGTGTCTCCACCCCCATTGTTCTGCCTGGACACTGAGGTCCAGTGCCTTCTGGCGGTTCCCTCACTGCGAGAAGCCAAGTTACAGGGAACCAGGCAGAGGGCCTTCTTGGTAGTGGCACCTGCCCTGTGGAACGCCCTCCCATCAGATGTCACGGAAATAAACAACTATCTGACTTTTAGAAGACACCTGAAGACAGCCCTGTTTAGGGAAGTTTTTAATGGTATAAGTTTTATCGCATTTTTAATATTTTGTTGGAGGCCTCCCAGAGTGGCTGGGGAAACTCAGGCAGATGGGTGGGGTATAAAGAATAAGATATTATCATCATCATCATTATTATTACACTAATTTTGGGGCAGCCCAGTGCCAATCAGGACCCTGGCATGGGGGGCAAAGGGTTCAGCCCCAATTGCAGTGCCAAACAAGATCAACTGAATTCCCACTATTGCATTGGGAAGGAAACTCCCATTGGAATGAATGGAAGTGGGGTTGTTGCTGTTTGCCCCTTGAAAATAGCACACACAGGGAGTCTGAGGCTGCAGCAGAGCAAAGGGCTAAATCCTCCTCCCCATACCAGGGTACCAATTTGGGGGGCTGTACCTGCAGTTCATTCACACAATTCCATGAATGGCATTTCATCTTGTTTGATCCTAACTTGCCAGCAGTGAGGGGGTCTACTTATCAAAATGAACTAGACTTGAGCAAGGGCGCTAGAGTGCTCAGATGCGTATGCACAATTCAGTCGCACAGCACAGAATTCCCAGTGGGTTGTACCCCTGATATATATATCTCCTAAGCTACAAATGGTTACCTCCAAACACATCTGATAAAATAACACTTCTGTGTCTCCACACACCAACATTCCATCATTTATCCTAAGCAAATTGCAGTTGCTGGTAGCTGGTGTGTGTGTGTGTGTGTGTGTGTGTGTGTGTGTGTGTGTGTTGTTGTTGTTGTTGTTGTTGTTGTTGTTGTTGTTGTTGTTGTTGTGTGTATCTCAATCTTCTCTGTTGTGGCGGATCTGAGACTTCCTACACACAGTCTAATTTTGGCTGTGATGTGGTACAAATTAGGATAACCAGCGGGAAGAGGCGAGTGGGAGAGGTAGGTCGAGGATTAGAGCAACAGGATTACTTCGGAGGTTGGGGGGTCAGGGAGAGTGGTGTGGGAACAGGGCAGGGATAATACATGCCAGATTATGTGGCTTTTACATTCTTATGCTATAGCCTAATAGCTAGCCCGGCTACATGATACCATAGGAAGATGCTCATGTCTTCTGTCCCCGTCTCCCAGTCTTTTCCAGGGACAAGGTTCCTGACGGCCTGGATGCTGTCGTCATTGGAAGCGGCTATGGGGGCCTGGCAGTGGCTGTGATGCTCTCTAAAGCTGGGAAGCGCGTGCTGGTCTTGGAGCAGCATGGGAAGGCAGGGGGCTGCTGCCATACCTTCAACGAGAAAGGTTTCGAGTTTGACGTAGGTAAGGTGACCCACACAATCAGGGAGTGGGCCTGAGCAGTTACAACTACATACATGCAGCGGTGGAGCAAACCGATTGGGTGCCTGGGACGGCGCATGTGCCCTGTGCCCGGGGCGGGGCCAGCCGCCCACGGGGGCAGCATGGGGCCTCCGAGGAGTCTGCCTTCCTCCTTCCACTCACCCACCCTACAGCTGAGGGGACGGCAATGGCCAGACTGTTTGGGGTAGCGTGGAGCCTGCGGGCGCCCAAGCCACCGCGTCACTCCCAGGAGAGATGTGTGGCTCAGGCATGCTGCAGGCCCCATGGTGAGGGCCGCCTGACATTTTGTCACCCCCCTCAGTGGTGACACCTGGGGCGAACCACCCCCACCGCCCCCCCTTGCTATGCCGCTGCATACATGTAGGGATGTTGGATAACTCTCGCAGAAATTGCCAGTGTTGGCTTATTCATTTCCTATCCAGAAAAGGATTGATTCCAGCAAATACCATCTGCTGCAGTTTGACTCCTGACAAAACTACATTTCTCTCACTGTCTGCTACATGGGAAGTTGGACACAATTATGTCATCGCTACATTGTCCCCCATCCTTCATTTAGTCTTCATATTCCAAGATGGCAACGCGTTCATATGCTGCGGCTCTGAGCTCCCAATACTTCACCTTCCCAATGATTCACACCCTGGCCGGCACTTACTTGATCTCCTGCCCTCAGGCAGAAGATATAGAAGCATGATTAGTCGCACCGACAGGGTAAAAAACAGCTTCTATCCATGGGCTGTTAGGCTGCTGAATGGAAAGATAACAGCAGGGCAACTGACTTTCGGGTTTGGTGGGTGTGCGTCAGTAAACTAGGGGAATTAAGACTAAGAGAGCTGAGTGGGGGGTGCTTGTGTAATCTCACTGCTTACAAGTTGTGCAAGTGACAATAAAGTATTTTAATTTAAACGCAAAGGAAGCAGAACGCAAATTACCAGGGTGGAGTCATCAATTATGCAGTGTTGTGTATCATTTGTGGACTGAAATCAGTTGCTTGTTCCACCACCCACCCGACTCCCCAAGCAGGCCAACTGTGAAAGATGCACAGCACACACACACACCCCAGTTCTAAAATTTAGGACCTAATCTCTTTCGTTATCACTTTTCCGTTATGACACTTGACCCATTGCCTTCCAGGAATCCATTACATTGGGCAGATGCAGGAGAACTCTATCCTACGTGTGATGATTGATCAACTGACGGACGGGCAGCTCCAATGGGCCCAGATGGACTCTCCCTTTGATACCGTCATCCTGGGAGATCTTGACAGCTGCAAGAAGTATTACCTATACAGTGGGGAGAAGGAATATGTCAAAGGCCTAAAGAAGCAATTTCCTGGTGAAGAAGCTAATATTGACAGATTTGTGAAGCTTGTCAAGGTAATCATTTTTTTCATTGCGCCTTGATTTTTTTATTATGGCTGCAAAATCTTAAACCCGTTTGTTAGATTAACTGATATTAGTGACACTTTTGAAATGCAATCTACAACACACTTGCCTTGAAGTAAGCTCCGTTGAACCTGGCAGAGCTTACTTCTGAGTAGGTGTTCAAAGGAGCTGCTGTAGATGAACTAAAAAGGTGCCCTGGTTCATCAGACCGGGGATATTTTTTTAACTACAAGTGCATATACAAATTGCAGAAAGCAAGCAGCATTTTCAGAGGCAATCCCTCTTCTCTCCAACACAAGAGAAGCAGCCCTTGTAAGCGGATGCCTGCTTTGATGTATTATGTTCACCATCTAAGAACAAAGGACTATTCCTTGCTTTAAAAATGTATTTACCTACCTGCAAGGTTATGCAGACTCAACAGATTAAGCAACAAAAACATATAGGGTCAGCTTAAATTTCTTCAACAGCACTGCAGCCTTATATTTTTTATTGTTGGTGCTATGGTGGCTGCCGAGATCCCCAGGTGTTCTGAGTCAGTGTGAAATTTGAGGAAATATTATGGGAGGGTCATCACAAAATGACCATCGGAGGGTATTGCCTGCCACAGAGAACATGTTATGTGACTTGGTTTCAAATACCTTCTTGACTGTGTTTATCCCGGGACAGCGCTGAAGCCAGTTTTTCTTTCTCAGCTGAATCTACCTCACAAAATGTGTAACTTTAAATAATGCATATATTTACCAGGGTTATCAAAAGGGCCTTTACCAGCTGCAGCAAAAAGGAAGCAGCCTTGGACCCAACGTAGAGGCTTCTAAATCCTGGAGCACTAATAATAATAATAATAATAATAATAATAATAATAATTTTACTCCTTGTACCCCACCCATCCCTAGGTTGGCTGGTTCTGAATATCCACCAAGCTTTCTGAACAAAGGAAGTTCGCTTCTTGGTCTCTCTAGTCAAGTATCAAATATTCCATCTAACAGCAGCTCTCCAAGATCTGGGGGGGGGGGGTCGGGGGTCAGTCTTTCCAACCACTTGCTAGCTGATCCACTTGCTAGCTGCATAGCATGCGCTCTTCCGCTCAGCCATGGCTGTGCTTCTGTTTTGCCAAATGCTCTACAACCGCTTCTATCTTCCTAGCGAATGCCGAAGTCCTCAGTACTTGTGCTTGTAACTGCTTAGGTCTCGTGCTGCGTCTTTCAGGTGTGCATTAAACGTCATCTCTTTTCTCTCTTCCCACCTCTCCGCCCTGCTTTCCCGCCCTCCCGCAGAGAGTCGCCAAAGGGAGCGCCCACATGGCAATTCTGAAAATGCTCCCGATGCCCTTGGTTTGGTTTCTTCACTGCACCGGCTTGCTGGCTTTGATCTCCCCTTTCTTTAGGATGATATCCAAAACTCTGTCGGAAGTGGCGGCTGAGTTCACGACAAATGCAGACCTGAGAGCAGTGTTCACTTATATCTTCCCTACCTATGGTAGGTGATGCTGTCCCCTGCTGCCTCAAAGGCGTGCGCATCATAAATTTATCATATGAAAGGGCAATCCCTTTGCCCCTTTTAAGGGGGCTTAAACTTGTAACTGTGGGTGGAACTAGACAATGCAAAGTATATCAACGTGGCTGCCATTGAAAGTGGTGGTCCATAGTCTCTTCTTACCCTGGTATCATTCAGTAAATATAAAAAGTGAGACATGTCATTGTGTTTAATTTCCCTGTGCCTACGAGTGGCCACAAATGAAGTGTGATGGAAGTGGAGAAGCTCAGCAGGGTAGCATCCTGTTTTTAATTTTTCTTTTTACACTGAAAGCTGAGGGCAAGTTTTGGGCCAAGTGTTAGTTGAAACCAGGTTTTCCTGTTCCATAGAAACCCGGAAACTGTTTTAACCTCTGCTTAGTCAGACTATCCATTTTCTATAGGAGCCTTTTGAAATGTGAGTGTACGTATTTCAGATATATATATATATATATATATATATATATATATATATATGCAGCAAATGGTTAGCAAGCTGATGAGGGGGCGGGAGACAGGTAAACATGTTGGATCAATGCTCTTCGTCAGCTTAATAAACTGACTTCGTATATCTGAACCACCCCTCAAACAGAATGTGCCAGAAAACTTCAGCAAAAGAAATAAAAGCCTAGGCAAATAGAAATGTTCCTGACTGGCCTGAGAGTGGCATCAGAATAGGTACCAGGTGAGCCTCTTTAGGAAGAGCATTCCTATAAGCAGGGGCCACAACCAAAAAGGCCTCCATCCTGTTCCCATTTGCCTAACTTCAGGTGATAGGAGGGGGCAAAGGAGAGCCTCATGGGGTGAATGGAATGTTTGGGTAAGGAAGGAAAAAATATCCTCTAAGAAATAAAACAGAGGCAGCTCTTATGTAGACACCACCAGCCGTAGGGCCACAAATGACTATCTTTGATTAGACATGGCATTATATATTTCGTGAGCTAATATTTTAATGTGACTTACATGGAGTGTGTAGACTTGGACCATTCCTGTGTAGACTTTGCTTGGAAGGGACTTCAAGAGGTTGGAGGGGGGGGCTAAACGACAATTACAATTTCAGCTTTCTGATTTAATAATCCTTGTTCTGTGTTTTACAGGAGTCATTCCGGAGAAGTCAAGCTTCCCTTTGCACGCCATCCTTGTTGATCACTTTTTGGAAGGTGCCTGGTACCCTCAGGGAGGTTCCAGTGAAATCGCATTTCACTCCATCCCCATCATTGAACGCGCTGGAGGGGCTGTCCTCACCAAAGCACCTGTGCAGAGCATCTTGGTGAACTCACAAGGAAAAGCCTGCGGTGAGCTCTTTCTCAGAGCTGTTTTAGTATAGCAGCTGAGAATCTGGATTTCAAATTCCATCCTGGTCCCAGTGTAGCAGGGGAGAGGAACTTGTGGCCCTCCTGATGGTGCTGGACTCCAGCTCCCATCAGCCCCAGCCAGCATGGCTCATGGTCAGAGGGGATGGGAGCTGTAGTCTAACAAATATATGGAAACCACAGGTCTCCGTGCATTATCGTTTCTGCCATGAACTCACCTGGCTAACTCAGGTAACCTTTGCCACATCTCCCCGTCCCCACCTGCAACATGAGGACAATACTGATCTGTATTAGAGGATTGCTGTGCGGATTATAACAAGAAGATCCAGAGCGCTTTGCATTGTGCCTTAAGCATCCCGTGTAGCCCAAGGAATTGCTGCATGGGTGGGGAAGAAATGGGAAGCCAAAGGACTTATGTACAACCCCTTAATCACGCTGCTTTAATTTCTAAACCGAGAGATTCTGGGGCTCTTTCCCTTATTTGCTTTTCCATGCAAGAGCTCCCTGTTGTAGGAAGCTGTTTTACTGGTCCATCAAGCTCAGGATTGGCTACATCAGGAGAGGGGACCACAGGCCTGGGGGCATAAGTACTCTTTTCATCCCCTTGAGTGTTTTTTGTCCAGCAGCTAATTCATGCCTGGATGGAAGGTGCTGTGGCTGTAAAGACTGTGAAGAGAATAATTGGGTGCACTCTCCCTAGGTAAAGGTAAAGGTAAAGGGACCCCTGACCATTAGGTCCAGTCGTGACCGACTCTGGGGTTGTAGCGCTCATCTCGCTTTATTGGCCAAGGGAGCCGCTTACAGTTTCCGGGTCATGTGGCCAGCATGACCAAGCCCCTTCTGGCGAACCAGTGCAGTGCACGGAAACGCCGTTTACCTTCCCACCAGAGCGGTACCTATTTATCTACTTGCACTTTGACGTGCTTTCGAACTGCTAGGTTGGCAGGAGCAGGGACCGAGAAATGGGAGCTCACCCCGTCGTGGGGATTCAAACCGCCGACCTTCTGATCAGCAAGTCCTAGGCTCTGTGGTTTAACCCACAGCGCCACCCTACATTTGATCAAATCTATGCTTCCAGGTGCCATAAGAAAGCTGCAGAGATAGTGCAGGATAGTGCGCACCCTGGAAATGATCTCTTTCAGCTTCTGCCTTCTGGAAGAAGGTACAGGGTTATAAAGACTATGACTGAGAAACAGTTTCTATTCAAATGCGATTTTGGTTTTAAACACAGTGTAAGGTAGTCTCTCTGGGGACGCGGGTGGCACTGTGGGTTAAACCGGTTAAACCGATCGGAAGGTCAGCGGTTTGAATCCTTTAGAGAAGGAATCTCCACATGCTCTTGCTTTCAGCACATTTTCCAGGGTGCATTTAACTTGCAAAAATTAACATCACTCTGACGTTTGTCTTGCCTGAAATTTAGGTATGTCAGTGAGTCTCTTGTGAAGGACAGGGAAAGAGAGGAGACGCTTGAACCTTCATGTGAACCAAGGCAATAAACAATCCTACCAAATCTCTTCCCACCCACATTAAACTTCATTGAAGGTGTTTAAGCTGCTTACATGCTTAAACCCTCCCTCTTAATTTCACTGAGCCTCTTTTGCCAGTTGAAGGATTGCCTGTAATATTGATCACCCGCCCCAACCCTTCTTCCTCAGACCATCTGCAAAATGAGAATGATTGTATTGGCATACTTTGCAAGGTTGCAGTAAAAACTAACAGAAACCCTTGGAGGTGCCACCAAAAAGAAACATTAAAAACAAAAACAAAATCTCACCTCCTTACCAGCTTCCAGCTATGAATTGTCATTGGTTGAGTCTTCTCTGTGACTGGCAGGAAAGGATTTCTCCCTGATCTTTGATTAGAGCAATCAAAAAGAAACTTTACCCGGTCTGAACACATTTTGGTCTTATTTTCAGGTGTAAGCGTAAAGAAAGGTCAAGATCTTGTTAACATCTATGCTCCTGTTGTGATTTCTGATGCTGGCATCTTTAACACCTATGAGCAGCTCCTGCCAAAGGAACTGCGGGCTTTGCCAGGTAAGAGGACACAGGACAATTTGTGTTTCCACTGTGTAGGTGTATGGTGGGTTTGTAGCCATGGGGGGGGGGCAGATTTTATTACTGGGAACACATAGGTTTCATGCTAGAGCTCTCTCACTTGCACACAGTCAGGGCCAGATTTAGGTTTGATGAGGCCCTAAGCTACTGGAGGTAATGGGGCCCTTTATATGTCCAGCTGTCCTTTGTCAACAACAAATTGTCGCTGTTTTTTGTGTTGAATATATGCTATATGGTAATTTGTGGACCTAATAGGTATCTAAAGCCATTTGCACATAACAAAATATGTATTTTATCAAAGTAATTGTTGAACTGAAATACAATTAAGAAGCATATTAATAGTGAAATAATTATTAAGCTCTAACTGTATGTAGGTTTTATTTTATTTATTTTTTATCTTATATTTTGGAAATGTACATGCAGTTGGTTTTCTTCCCTTTAATTTTTTGGGGGGCCCCAAAAGAGTGGGGCCCTAAGCTATAGCTTGTTTAGCTTATACGTAAATCTGGCACTGCACACAGTCCTGCAATTTTATGATTATAGCACCAGAAACTATACAGGCACTCCTTGTTTTTTTGTGGAGGTTCCCTCCACGCTCATCGGTGGAGCAGGGATAAGCCCATTCTGTCCCATCCCATTCCATCCCTTTTCATGCTGTGTTTATGACATTTTGGGGCTACCGGTACTTCCTGGTTCTGCACCGTGTGAATGTGCATGATCAGGCGTCATTCAGGTGCTCCTAAATCGGGAGTTTCCTGTAGTGTATCTTCGCAAATTCCTTTCCTTTCCTTTTCTTTTCTTTTCTTTTCTTTTCTTTTCTTTTCTTTTCTTTTCTTTTCTTTTCTTTTCGAGGTACACGTTTTAAAGACGTAAGTGATCAACATATACAAAGCCTTTAGGTAATATTGCCCTGTGATTCAACTGTTTAGAGTCTATGACGTTTTCAGTACCCTGAATATAGTGAAGCTGGTAAACATTTCTTCCCCAGAGTTTTCTTGTGTCAAAAGCACCTTTTGCAGCTATACAGATGGCAATGTAGTAGATTCTTTTTTCCTTTCTTTTATTGTGTTAGAAAGGACATAATCAAAAATGAGAACTCCATCCTACACACCTCACCCTCCAAGCACAATGCCATTCAAACATGCAATGATTTCTCATTTACACAAAACTATCTTTCCATAAAGGACGCAGGTGGCGCTGTGGGTTAAACCACAGAGCCTAGGACTTGCCAATCAGAAGGTCGGCGGTTCGAATCCCCGCGACAGGCTGAGCTCCCGTTGCTCGGTCCCTGCTCCTGCCAACCTAGCAGTTCGAAAGCACGTCAAATTGCAAGTAGATAAATAGGTACCGCTCTGGTGGGAAGGTAAACGACGTTTCCATGCGCTGCTCTGGTTCACCAGAAGCGGCTTAGTCATGCTGGTCACATGACCCGGAAGCTGTACGCCGGCTCCCTCGGCCAATAAAGCGAGATGAGCGCTGCAACCCCAGAGTCGGCCACAACTGGACCTAATGGTCAGGGGTCCCTTTACCTATCTTTCCATATGTCCATGTGATGTAGGTTCTTTTTTTTGAAAGCAGAGATGTGGAAGCCCTGCAAGTGTTGTTCAGGGATGATGGGAGTTGTAGTCCAGCAACATCTGGAGGGCCACAAGTTCTCCACTCTTCTTCTAAAGCAGAGGAGGAGTTCCAATCAGGATCTTATTACCAAATGGCATGTAAGGTGGGAAATCGTTTTGATTTCCTAAGCTATGATGGAACTCAGTGGAAAGTCTGTGGGAGAAGCATGTTCAGCCTTCCTTTCCCGTCCTCCTCCAACAACACCACTAAGGGAGGGGAAATGCAGGTGGCTGTAATGTGGATTGTGTGAGTATATTATACATCAAAATCTGAGCACTCCACCGCTACTCTTAAAAGAATCTTTAAGCCGGGAGATTGGATCAGAGGAATTTCTATACTACAGTTTTATTGGAAGGGGGAGCGCAACAAGCTCCTAATCATGCTTGATATTTTACTTACTTACTTAGCCTTATTAGCTACAAGATTGTGGAAGATCTTACTTTAGTCTGCTATGACTCCTAAGCTCCTCTTTTCTACATTCCTCTGTACATACATTTTTGGCCTGCATTCCTTTACCCTGAATTCTATTCTCTCAATAATTAAATGCTTGTTTGTACTAAAAAATGCTTGTGTGGATAGCTTAAACCAAGCCTTCAGTGCAAACCGCATTTCCGTATGCTCTGGTTTCCGTAACGGTGTTCTGTTGCGCCAGAAATGGTTTAGTCCTGCTGGCCACGTGACCTGGAAAGCTGTCTGTGGACAAACGCTGGCTCCCTTGGCCTGAAAGCAGCGATGAGCGCCGCACCCCATAGTCACCTTTGACTGGACTTAACCATCCAGGGGTCCTTTACCTTTACCTTTCCCCCAGTGCTTTCCATTGTGAAAGAGGGGAGTGGAAAGGCTGAATAGGACAGGCAGCTTGAAAAACAAGACTTGCTGTGTTTTTGGTTTACCACTTGTGGTTTGTTTGAGTGGTAAACCATGACAAATCAAGCTATGCATGTGTATAGAGTCCTGGAAGATTCCTGGAAAACTGTCCAGAGGTCCTTTCAGTGCAATCCAGCCCAGTCTTCAGACCTAGCTGTGTCTTTGCCAATTTCGTGCTGTTTTTGCCTATGACAAATTTTGCTCGGATATGTTCTGTTCCATTATTTCCTCCTTTTTAGTTATCCATCCGCAGCATTGAAACAGGAATGTTTTTCCATGTTGATACAGCTAGAAAACATAGGTTCTACAACTTTCACCTGATAGTGCCTAAACTGAAAATAGTTATACCAACCTTCCGGAATTCTCTGCAGGTTCCGGGATCTACTGCATATATAACATTTGGCTCTTCAATAGCTAACATTTTGCCGTCTCTGTAAGACCTTGGTCCAGTTCGGATACAGTGCATTCCCTGGGTCACTCCATCTACTCTGCTTTGCAGGGCTGTGTGTGTATTCTATCACCAAAAGTATCCAAAATGCCTAATATATAGCTGAAGACCATAAAAGATGCAGTAATAAAATGACCAAGCTATTTCAAGTTGGAATGAAATGGCACTATAGGGTTCACCTAAAAGACTTCACAGGCCTCCCTTTCCAAGTGCTTCTCAAAATTTTAAACTGTGGGTTTTAAAATATTTTATTTACCAAAATTTATATATCACTTTCTACAACAAAAGGCTTCTGAGTGGTTTAAGAGAGTCATTAAATATTCCAGCAACAAAAAAACCCCAAAACATATACAGTGGTACCTCGGGTTAAGAACTTAATTCATTCCGGAGGTCCAGTCTTAACCTGAAACTGTTCTTAACCTGAGGTACTACTTTAGCTAATGGGGCCGCCCGCTGCCACCAAACGATTCCTGTTCTCATCCAGAAGCAAAGTTCTTAACCCGAGGTACTATTTCTGGGTTAGCGGAGTCTGTAACCTGAAGCGTCTGTAACCTGAAGCGTCCGTAACCCGAGGTACCACTGTATAGTAATTACAAAATATTTCTACTTACTAAAACTATGTACATGCTAAAATTACATGCCTAACCAGCTTGCTGAAACAAAAATGGTTTTAGCAGGCTTCTTATAACTTGATACTAAAAGAAGAGCATCTGTAGGGAGGGAATTGCATACCCTGGGCACTGCTTACCCCTTTTCTAAAACATTTAGGGACCTATAGTTTATCAAAAGGGCTACCTCTTACAGCTGAGCCTGCCCAGTTATTGGTATCTAAAGATGCCTGACTCTGGGTGTCCCTACCTTCTGAGGTGAGGTGGGTGGCTACTACCAGTACTGTAATTAATTTAACATCAAATTGCAAATAGTTCAACCTTCAGAGTTGTGACCCTCCACTATGGAACTTGCTGACTTTCTAAAGAACGGTTTTTTATTTGCTGCAAATGGCATTATTGTCAGTATTTAACAAATAAAATACACATTTACTTCAGAAAATAACACTACTGACATTCCTGTTGACTGGAATGCTCCCCCCCCCCCCAGTTATCTTCTGATTTTAACTATTTTAATCTGCTGCTGTTCAGAATTGTGCTGCCGCCTTAAAAAAAAAAAAGTATGTTTTAATTGAAAAGTGGGACAGAAGTTCTAGAATGCCATGTTCCTGCTTGCCATCTGATCCCCACTATCAGAGGCTATGGGTCAAAGGACTCAAATTATGGGGCCAATCCATAAGGGATAAAAGGGGGGGGGGTAAACAGGAGATGAATTTATGCATTGGCTTTAATAGGATTCAACTTTTCCAAGACTTCCTTTCAGCTCTAATAATACTACGTGTGGTTTTTCTTTCAAAACGGCCAGTCCTCTGTTTTGCTAGCACAATCCTTCTAAATCTCATGGGAGTTTTTCAGACTACCAGTATGCCTTGGAAGGATCAAATTGTAAGCAAATTTTAATAGCTTTGAAAGAAATCTCACGTGTTGCTCCTAAGGCTCTTGAAATAAACACAGTGTGTTGAATAGAAAGATTTCCTTTAACAAATGAGCCTAAGTGAAAGGGGGAAAGACTGCCAAGTGCTTAACATGAGCTGTACAATGTTGGGTAGTGCAGAGTACTGTATATAAAAGTTACAGGTAAAGCTTCAGGTTTTTAAGTAATCTAAAGTGGGGCAGGCAGAAAGCTGCAGTCCATAAACCCAGCATGGCTTACAATAAGCTTACGATTGACACATGAGGAAAAAGTGATGGGGAGGGAAAAGGGAGGAAAGCAAGTTGAGGCACTGGTTCTTATAATGACCAGCCAGTTCAGGAAGCCTGATGGAATAGCTCCTACTAGGTAAAAGTTCGTGGAAGACCAAAGGTCTTTTCCCACCTAAATTAAGCTGTTAAAATGAAGGACATTAATCAAGAATGGACTTTTGTGTGACAGGACCGTGAACTTAGTTTGATTCTAGTACTGAAAACAAAATCTTCAGCTCAGAGTGCCCAGTTCTATGTCTTATGCACCTGGTTCTGGTTGGTAAATCCTGGAGTTCTTCAAGAAAAATAAAAAGTCGTAGTTCTGACAAGTCTGAAGTCTGTCCACCATTAATCTAAAGAACCCCCAAGAAACCTACGCCACACCAGAAAACACTGGGTACTAAATATATATTATGCCACAAGTTTCAGTAGATATTTTACAGGCAATCAATAGATTAGTACTACAAAACTCAAAAGTGTCAAAGTCAAATACATGCTTGGGTGACAGCCAATGTTGTCATGCTTAGAGCAATCCTACAGATGTCAGTGAACTTCAGTTATTCCATTAATTTTAATGGTCATCCGTGAGAACGACTTAATTAGAACGCCCTTTGTTATTGAATGACCTATGCCCAGTAAGGTTTTTTCACTCCATAACTTTAATACTAAAACACTGTGGGGTGTGTCTGAAGCATCTTGTGTAAGTCATACATTTGTCTTTGGTTCACTTGCTGTTGTGCAAGTTGCTTTATTAATAATAGCTAATCAAATAATAGTGTTTCCTTTTGTCTTTCTTTGCTTGTCCTTTTGTTTTTAGTGAGCGTTGGCCAATCCCATCTATTCCAACCATGGCCCTGCCTACAAAAAATACACAATACTACGCTGATCGTGCAAAAGGGGATGAAGAACCTGCAGTTCTTTAGATGCTGTTAGGACTTCAGCTCCCAATAGCCCCAGTCAGCATGGTCAATGATCAGGGATGATGGGAGTTGTAGTCTAACAACATCCAGAGAGCAGCAGGTTCCTCAACCCTGATGTAAATTAATGTGCCCTTACTCTGAACTTTACCTTACACTATTCTCCAGTGGATAAAATTAATAGGTATGCTACATATTACCTGGTGGTGGTGGTTGTAACATAAATATTCTTCCAAATGTCACTGAAAATCTGCTTGTTGTAACATCTTGGCCACGCTCTTTGCAATTTGCAATACTTGCATACAGGGGCAGAATTCAATAAAGGGTTCCATATGTTTTCAAGGATATTGATATTGATATCTATATTGATAGATGCACAAACCTGTTTAATTAGTGTAATGTGTGCAAGCAGCGGATACCTTTCTCTTAAAAGTAAAAAATAACCTTGTATTTTGTTGAATGAACAGCCGCGCGTAAGAGGATTTGAGTCTCCTTCACGTAAGTTTCTGGGGCAGCAGTTGTTTATCCTTGACAAAAAGACCTTGAGGTGAAAAGTTGACACAAGATGACAGGAGTCCTAGTGAACTCCTGCGAGTTCTTCAACTGTAAAAAATTAACTTGAGATGTCTAAAGCTAATGGGAGATTTAACTTGACCTTCTATGCCACCCTGATTCTGTGATTAACTTTTAGCAGGAGATTATGCACCTGCTCACGCAAAACCATTTACCCTCAGTCAACCTCCCTTTCCAACAGCTACTCCTGGAATTATCCCTTTTTTAGGAGTAAAAATTGTTTTGACCAAATAGGAGTCAAGATATAGACAATCGTTGAAATGAAGTGTTCCTCTAGGACACTTGGAGAACAATTCTGAATTGCAGATCCACTTTAATATTCCAATAGTTCAGAGGTTTCCATGAACTGCAAGTTGGAATATTAAATTAGGTTAAGTTTATCACAGTGAAGTAATGCTGGAGGGGAAATAAAGTAAGGTACAGGAAACTTTCTTATTCAATCAATCAATCAATTCTTCATTGTGGTCCAAAGACCCACAAATAGATTCCAATACGATAAAAAACACATTAAAAGCACACATACTATTTGGACAATGAATAAAACTAGGCTTGTTTCAGACTTTTATCTAATACAAAGTACTCTCTGATCCTGACCACCTCAGAAAGAAAGTTTCAATTACAAGAGATAACGCTGGGAATCTAATCTTCTAATAGGTACATAACATAGAATTCTGCAGGTAGGAAACTTTCTTATTGTAATTAAGGAGCCTAACACCGAGTAAACTGGCAAAAATGTATAAATCTAAATCAAACAAGTGTTGGAAATGTAAAGAGAAAGAAGGTTCTTTTTATCATATGTGGTGGTCTTGTAATAAGGTTAAAGCTTATTGGGAAATGATATACAATGAATTGAAAAGGATGTTCAAAATAACTTGTGTAAAAAAAACAACAGAAGCTTTTCTTTTAGGAATTATAGGGACAGAACTACCTAAATTGTATAGAAATTTATTTATGTATGTTATGCTACTACAGCAGCAAGAATGCTACTTGCCCAAAAGCGAAAAGAAGCAGAAGTCCCAGCAAAGGAACAATGGATACAAAAACTTATGGAATATGCAGAAATGGCAAAATCAAGATAACAAACTTTTTTATAAAAGAATGGAAATGGTTTATTGAATATTTACAGATAAATTGCAAACAAATAAAAACACTGGCAGTATTATTGTAATAACCTGCAGTTTCATAAGAGTATATATTTAAAGTACCGTAGATAATTAAACAAGCAAATTAAACAAATTTGGATATGCAGAAGATATTAAAAAATAAATTTAAGGAACTGCAGAAAGAGGGGGAAGAAAGTCAAACTTTGAAACGTTATTTTTTAAAATGCTTTTTATTAACTTTTCATTACAACACGCACACACACAACACTTAAGAAACAAACTAAAAAAAAAACCACGAAACAAATGACAAACATATAGTCATAAATCTGAAAGTTCTTAGATACGGACTTATGTTACCCTATTTTCTCTTTCCAATTCGTATTCTATTCTAATAGACTTCCTTCCTCCTCAAAGTAGTTCTGGTTTCGTGTCTGATAAACTGTTTCTTTCTCATTTCATCATTTCTACTCTTCTCCATATACTATGCTTGTAGACCATAATTTGTTTTGCAAAAATTACTCAAAGCAAGTCCAGGTTTGGTTTGGGGGCACTGTTTTTTTAAAGTAATTTCTGTACACTCCCCACTCTTTTTGAATTTTTTTGTTAGACTGTTCCCTAATTGCATCCATCATTTTTGCCAATTCAAGATAATCAAATAATCTGTCTTGCCACTCTTTTGTGTTGGTACTGTTTCACTTTTCCATTTTTTTGCAATTAAAATTCTTGCTGCCAATGATACGTAAAGGAATATTCTCTTATTTTCATTTGGGATGTCTAATATGCCCAATTTTGACCAAACTGCGGGAGGCAGTGGAGGACAGAGGTGCCTGGCGTTCTCTGGTCCATGGGGTCACGAAGAGTCGGACACGACTAAACGACTAAACAACAACAACAAATATGCCCAATAAAAAGGCTTCTGGTTTCTTTATAAAAGTTTGTTTAAATATTTTTTTCAACTCCTCATAAACAGTGACCCAGAAGCTCTTAATTTTCAAACGTTAAATTTTCAAACGTTAAATTGATTTTAAAACTAGTGAAATGTATAAACATGAAAAGTGTATATATATATATATATAGAGAGAGAGAGAGAGAGAGAGAGAGAGAGAAAGTAAATAAGGAGAATGAGTTGGGCAGTTGCATCCCAAGGAGAGGTTAATAGTTACCTTCACATGGCACAGGTCATACAGCAAGGGTAAGAGATGGAAATTAATATTTGGTAGGAGTAAAAGCTAGTGATGTTTCATAGCTGCTACCTAATCTTAAGGTAAAGAGCATATTTTGGGGGGGGGGGTAAGGTTCACCCCAAGGAAGAACTTGCACATATCATTTTAAGTGAGATGATCAAGTTTCTCCTTCATGTTACCCAGAAAGAAAAGTGAATATGCAAATCCCTTGTACACCTCTGTCTTGTTGTTTTGAGGTAATAAGCAAAGCCAGTGCTTAATTCCTGATGAACACAAGGTGCTTATAGCAATTTCTCTGTGAATGAATAATAAAGCATTGACTCTGTCCCTCTGGCTTCACAAAGAGCCATTTCAAGATCGCTAAACAACTACATCTGATGAGTCAAACATCCCGTTGCTCTCTATCCTGGCTTCTTTCTCAAGCTGCCAGACTTCTCTTTAATCAGTAGTTGATGGGGGGAAATTGATCGTACAATATAAAAACGTCAGCTCTGTGGGTGGTACAAAATTATCCAGAAGAGAAAAATCTCACTGTGTTGTTGCTTGTTTGGTTTAGGAAATCACCTTGGCACAAACAGACTGAAGCAATTTTTAACCATCAAGACCTATAGAAGTAAATTCATGTTGTTAGCTATTTGATTCCTGAAAACCCACTGTCCAGTTAAGTTAAGGAGGTGTAAGAGAAGAAGGAAGGAAAGAGATGGGGATGAATGGGTCATAACAGCTGTTGCTTAGGACCAATATCTTGTGCAACAAATTACCGTACTCTAGAAAGGCAACTTATATTACCTTGAATGTGTATGACTAAATTCATTCAGATTTACCTCATACGCTTCTAGACTCAGTTCCAGGAGTTCCTCTACCTATTGGTTGGAGAGCTCGACTTTCAAAGCTATAAAAGCAGTTGCTTAGCACATAAGTGCGCACATTGAATCCAACAAGGTGCACCTTTTTTGGGGGGATCCATGAGGGAGGGAGGTTGGCTTTAAAAAGTTGCTTTTATTCCAATTTCCCAATCTAAGATGCCAGATGGTGCTGTTTTGTTTTGTTTTGTTTTGTTTTGTTTTGTTTTGTTATAATTTTTATTAGTTTTTTAACATACCATTTTCAACAATAATTAAACATGCTTTTACATCTTATACAATTTTTTGACTTCCATCAATCCTGTCTGAAAAATTACCAATCTAATCTCTTAGTATACATTTCTTACTTTCCCTGTTATATTTAAAACTCATAACCAATATCTCTATTCTTTATCTAATTTGTAATGCTTCATATATTTCTCCTCACAAAACTTCTTATAGCCCTACTAGCGTAATTTGTTGGTTACAATTGCTCTTCAAATAGTTCATATATTTCTTCCAATCTTCTGTAAATCTCTGTTCCTGCAGGTTTCGAATTCTTCCTGTCATTTTGTCCAATTCTGCATATTCCATTAATTTCGTCTGCCATTCTTCTTTCGTTGGGATTTCTTCCTGCTTCCATTTCTGTGCAAATGGATGGTGCTGTTTTGATTCATAATTTTACTTCTAGAGCTTACCTGCCTCGTCTTCCCCCATTTTACTTCCCTCTATTTGTCTTTGGGCAGGTGTTCAGAACCAGCTCTCCATGATGAATCATGGCATAGCAGGAATCAGCCTATTCATCGGACTCAAAGGTTCCAAGGAAGAACTGGGATTTGAAGCTAAGAACTACTACATCTACCGACACAACAACTTCAGTGAAGCGTAAGGTGTAACTTTGCTACCGAAGCAGCTAAGAGGGGAAATTTGAAATTTATTTGACCACAGCGATATGGAGTGAAGAGAACCTTCTCTCAACTCAGTCATATGGCCGAAATTGTAGAAGTTATATCCAAGATGGCATCACCCTTGTCTCATCCTTCTGTATGCATGAAACCAGTGCTTTTTTTCTATTAAAAAAATGTTTAGGGGTACTCTCATTTTCCTACTCATATTGAAATGCTGCCCCTCAATGAGGCCAAACTTAGAATCACAAAATGTTTTGGGGTATGCGTACCTCTGCGTCCCCCCAGGGAAAAAAAAGCACTGCATGAAACCAAAATAACCCAGGAGTTTCCTAATGAGGAAATGAACATTTGGGGACTTTTTATTTGAGGGGGGCGAAGGAATAAAGTGACCCAAGGAGTGGTAGGTAGGAGAGAAGTCTGTCAGTGGACTAATAATAATAATAATAATAATAATAATAATAATAAAATTTATTTATACCCCGTCTTCCCCGGCCAGAGCCGAGCTCAGGGTGGCTAACACCAATAAAATCACAGTAAAAATATCATAAGAGGGACAGAGAGGGAGGGGAAACTCAATTTAAAATACAGATTAAAATGCAATTTAAAATGTAGCCTCATTTTAAAAATAGTCGATAAATCAAGACCATAAGGGGAGGGAAAACATAAGGGTCAGACCGAGCGAGTCCAATGCAAAGGCCAGGTGGAACAGCTCTGTCCGTCACCCAGTAGAACCGATTAGCAGGAGACAAAAGAAACTGCTTCTTCATTTATTGGATAGCTAAACTATGGAATTAATCAGGCAACAGTGTGGTGGTGTGGCCGCTAACTTTTTAGAAGGTCATTTTTTCTGATAGATCTTTTTCAATAACCTCTAAGTGGCTTTTGGCTGTTGAAGCTAAAGGGAGCCGCAGTGAATACCAGTTGCTTGAGGGCAACAGCAAGTGAAATCTGTTGTCTTCATGCCTTGCTGTTTGGTTTTTGGGAAGCATCTGACTGCCACCATGGGAAACAGAAAGCAGGACTAGAGGGATTTAAAAAAAAATCTAGGAAGGGTCTTCTCATCTCTGGTTTTCCACCTCCACACACTGCTGGTTAACACAGCTTTTGCAAAATTATATGAATTTAAGGTTAAAGTACTGAGCATCTTAAATCTTCTAGGACAGGCATCCCCAAACTCGGCCCTCCAAATGTTTTTGGGACTACAATTCCCATCCTCCCTGACTACTGGTCCTGTTAGCTAGGGATGATGGGAGTTGTAGTCCCAAAACATCTGGAGGGCCGAGTTTGGGGATGCCTGTTCTAGGAGGTAATAATATAAAATATATTATAATATATATATATATATATATATATATATATATATATATTTATATATTATATAAATAATATAAAATATATGATTATAAATGATAATACCACTAAAAGTAATGATACGAGATCAAGTTTCAGTTTCCAAATAATAATACTAGAATTGCCGGACCACGCTAAACAGATAGCCAAATCTTATGAAATGTCTCATTCCCAGAATTTATAAACCAGGACCATTTTTCTACAAACTTGCTTGTTTGTACCCTATCTTGACTTCTTAGGGAGGAGGTAATGTCAGTTTAACTGGCTCACTTTGCATATCACGACAAATCATAGCTAATTGTTTGTTTGCCATTAATGTGGAGATCCATCATGCTTCGCTCCTTCCCTCAGACCCAGCAGGATTGGTCAGCCAAGAACAGACTTGGCTTTATGGTTTGCCATCCTTTGTGAAAGCTGCCTTTGAGAGTGTTATTTTATTTGTTCATATATACAACTCATAACTGTATACAAATGCAAATTAGATACTTGCCAGTAGTTGATCAATAACGTTCACTTAGCAGCCAAATTTTAGCTCCCTTGGCTGCTGTGTCGATAGCCCCTTGTCTTTGTTCTTGTCTGTAGAAAAAGCACCTGAAATGATCTTGTACAATGGCTTTATGGAGTGGGCCTTTATGGTGATGCAGAACTAAACTCTGGCACTCTAAATTCTAATTCTCTTGACTGTATTTGGGTTGGGTAGATCTGAACTGAATTTTCAAAACTTTCTCCTGGTTTAACACATTTTTTGTTTTTAACTGGCTGTGAAAATGGTATATCAGAACTGGTAAGCACAAATGCTCTGACATGTTTCCTCCTGGAGCCTGGTAGTTTTGTTTTTTCTATGCTTACGCTCCAAAGGAATGTAGCTTTCATCGCAGCACAGCACGCTTTTTTCCAAAGGCATTCAACAGTGTACACTGCCCCCACCCGGCTTTCCCTTGTGGGAGACAGGAGAGAAGGCTAAAAATTTAGGCCAGCCAAAAAGTTATAAGCCGCAGAAATTGTAGACACTTTCAACTCTCTCAAGCTTTTTCCCGTCTCCAGCATTAATAGTACAGTTTGATAATTTGTACACATTATGAAGTCAAAGTTCAGAGTAAGTCTTCTTTCTTGATAGGTTCGTTCGTTACTTCAATTGTTCGAGAGAAACCGCTCCAGAGAATATTCCCTTGCTATACATTGGTTCTCCATCGGCTAAGGACCCCCTCTGGGAGAAGAGATACCCAGGTAGGGGTGCTGTTTGAAGCAGTAATGCAACATCATGTTTCTTAAGGGATGGGAGGAAATGGAGAAGAGCCAGCAGGGGGGGCTTTGTAGCTCAGAGTTGGGCAACCTGTGGCCCTAAAGCTATGTGCAAATCTTAGCCTGGAATTCTGGAATGAAAGGAGATGGGAAGGAAAAGAGAAAAAGGGTGCCCCACCTGCTTTGGCTTGTGGTCCTGCCCACCACTTGGTTAAGAATTCACCCATTGCCAGTGAGCAGCCCCCAAGAGATTATCCCCAACTTCGGGGGGGGGGTAGTTCTCTTCCATCGACACCCTATCACTACCCCGAACTACCATAGACGACAGAATCTTGGAAACGCAGAGAGCAATCTAAAGGAGAGTGGATCTTAGGATCCAGATTCACTGATGGGCCCATGACTTACTTTGTTAAAGGGTTTGGATTTGACGTAGGGTGATGGGCTTGAGACGTGATCATGAATGGGCTGGGATACCAGATCAGGGAAACAAGATGTCATCGTCACAGAGGCCAGATACCAGACTGAACAGTTGGGCCACTGAGTGAAGACAACACAATTTGCTCAGATAGCCAAACCAGACTAGGAGGAAGAACTTTATATGCCTCTCCATTGGGCTGCAACGTCAGATAGCCAATTTCAGGCCAGCTGACAGTATTCAGGTCAATACAGCTTGGGTCGCTGGCCAAAGGCCCTAGAGTGCTGATGGTTGTATGAGATGAGGTGTCATAGAATGCCCAGGTTTGTGAAACGTGCGCCCTTGACACCTGACAAATCTTCTGCAATAATCTGGGTTGGTAAGATGTCCCTTTGTGGCAACCACATCACTAATGAAACGCTTCGTGCCCTTTTCATTATAGGCAAGTCCACTCTAATTGTCCTGGCAGTTGCAAAATATGAATGGTTTGAGGAATGGAAGGAGGAAAAGGTTACTAAGAGGGGAGCGGAGTATGAGGCCTTCAAAAACTGTTTTGTGGACAACATAATGGAAACGGTTCTGAAATTTTACCCTCAAATAAAAGATAAGGTAAGGGCACTCCTTGTCTTGCACCATCAGTTGTGCAAACAGCAGCAAAGAAGGAACTTTTCAGCTCTCTTTAAATAATTTCTAGCATGGTGTTTTAGAAATTGTTTGCACATAAAGTCCTAGATTTGGCATAGCCTAAGGATAGTGATGTTCCCATCCTTTTGAGGTCAATTGAGGTTAGAGACATTACTGATAGCTTATTCAGCAAGCTCATAAGATCAGCTAGGGCTCAGGATGAGTGTCTCTGTCCTTTTGTTATTCTCTTGGAAGCAAGGCCTGCCTTCTACTATTCATTATACTTTCTGTCTATCTGTTGCTTTCGCTCTCTCTGTTTCCATTTCCCTTCTTAATTTAAAGCCCCAAGGTTTCTTAAGGAGATGGTACAGTTCCCGAGATGTTCTGGCCCCAAACTGTGAACAGTTTGGGACCAGAACATCTCGACCAAGTTGAAAATACTGTAGCAGCAAGAAGATTGCAAAAGTCAAGATGGACTTGGAGCAAAACGTTGCAGTGTGGAAAGTTCCCATTCAGAGCACCAGCCAGCCATGCTGGTTTTGATGATATTCTTTATTTTATTCCACTTAACCCCTTCCCAACAGGCAGGCAGCGATCCCACTGAGCATACTCCCTGTCTTCCCTGTGCTATCCTTAAACCCTTTTAAAGGTTTCCCCTGATCCTACTGAATAAATAATAATGAACCTCCCTGCCCATTTGATCTGTCTCTTTCTCTGAACAGATTGAATATGTCTCTGCGGGAACTCCTCTCACCAATAAGCACTACATAGCTTCTGTCCAAGGAGAGATGTATGGTGCAGAGCACAGCATCTCCCGCCTGCAGGTGGAAGTCATGGCCACAATACGCCCTCAGACCCCTGTCCCAAACCTCTACCTAACAGGTAAATGCTACTTCCTTACCAATTCCAGCCTGCCAGAACCCTTCAGGGTTAGGCTTATTTAACTTCTTTAGCCTGTCCCATCCCGAGTGCACAGAATAGATGATGTTTCTGAACTAGTCTTGACTTTGGAAAATAAGGGTTGTCTATTCAGAGTAGGCCCATTGATGGGCTGGGTTAACCTAGGCTCATTAATGGCCGCTCACCAGGTCCCAACAGTGGGCGACATTTGTGGCCCAGCGCACAGCCCCGCCATCTTGGAGCCATGACTGAGAGTTGGGCTGTTGCTCCACCCCCTGGGCTTGCTGCGGGGGCCTCTGGGTTCCCACCAAACCTAGGTGCTTTAAATCGGCCAATCCACAGCGGGCCGGTGGGAGGGGCTAGAGGCGTGGACCGGGCGAGCACAGACTTTGCCCCAGTCTGCTCCTTAGGCAGGCCAGACAGAGTATACCTGACCGGCTGGGGAATTAACATTGATTGTGGGCTGTGAAGCAGAGCCTTCAGGATTGGTTGGCAGCCATCTGATTTTGTGGTTTCAGTTGTAGGTAGTCTTGGTGGTGAGATCACAAGTTCGCGGTCTTGGGTGGTGGTTTTAGACCTTGGGCAGAATCCTTTAGTCCACCATCCAATAATAAATGGGGTACTGTGGTGACGCACCCCTCCTGCGGCAGCGATAACAGGGTCCCCATTAAAGGGGATAGTGAGGGGATTCTATGGCCACGGACACACAGTGGTGGGTCACAGAACTCCCATCAGCAACTTGGAATGGGGGCCAGCTGTGTAAACACACATTTCGCAGTGTCGCCATATTCATGACTATCCCCGTCTTGCCTCAGACCCCCACCGGAGGGCTGAGAGGGATACACGCCCAATGCCTAAGCCAAGGTTTTCCTACATCTGAAATTAATAAAAGTAGTGTCCATTTTAATCCCAATTATGTGTCATGTGTTTTCATTGATGTGTGGTCTGGCTCCCGGGAGAGGGGGAGGGTCTACTCTAATTGGAGCTTAGGAACAAAAACTACATTGGGGGCATTCACTTCCTCCAGCCTTTTTGCCCTAGAGGTGCAGATGAGTGAATGAACTGGGAAAGGAAGAATGGGAATTAACCCAAGCAGATATTGTGGACCGTTTCCCCTAAGCCACACTCACTTGCTCCACACATGACATGATGTGAATGAGGGAAGGACCAAGTAAAGATCCAACTGCAATCGAACTACTGGGAGCCTTAAAGTGCCTGTGGGATTTGTTTTGCTCAGGAGCTGCCAGTCAGAAATATTGAGTTCAGCCAAACCCTGGTGCAGAGAGGGGCTTGCAGTAGGGGCTGAACTTAATTTCTCTAAATGTGAATCACCTGGTACTTGGTGCCTGACCTACCTATCAAAGTGGCCCTCGTAGAGTGGGAAAGCTATGGATGCAGCCACCAGGCTTGATCCAATTCCCCCACCCCTGATCTATAATGTACCCAAAGCCATTGCTTCTTTGTAGAAACAGTGTACGCTTTTCCCTTGCTTCACAGCAAAAGTACTTTGATGAGTTTAAAGCAAGTGGCTTTCCTCTACGACTGCAGATGTAGCGATGCCATCCCTATACAGTGGTACCTCTGGTTGCGAACGGGATCCGTTCTGGAGATCCGGCTGCATCCCAAGGAATTCACAACCAGAGGCGCCGCTTCTGCGCATGCATGCGGCGGATAGAGCACTTCTGCACATGCACACAGGGCGAAACCCAGAAAAATACTTCCGGGTTTGCCACATTCGCATCCTGAAAGATATTGATACAGGCTAGTACCATTGACACCTGTGCCACCTAGTTTAGAGGTTAAGCCAACTTTGTTTTCTTAGATTCAGACCGTCAGTATCTCATAATTACAGTGCAGGGGACCTCAAGAGTTACAGCTTTATAACTTTATCTAATGCGGTGCTGCATTGATTCCTCCCCCCCCCCCCCATGAGTACAATTTTTAAAACCCCTCTTGTAAAGTTAGAAGACGCTTTCAGTCTGGAGGGGCAATTTCGCCCTAGTGCCTGGAATAGCAGGAAGCCACTCCCAAGGGTTAGATCTCGTTCTAACATGAAAATGGCATATTAAACTCAATTAGAAAAATAGAATTAACTAGGTCTTGGGGTGTCTGGGCTTATTTTTAAAGATGCCCGATCTCTCTGTGTGTCCCTTTCTTAGCTTTTCCTACCGGCTACACAAGCGCCTTAAGGGGTTTCTGCAAGTGTCCTTCTGCATAATATACTGTATTTTTTGCTCTATAAGACTCACTTTTTCCCTCCTAAAAAGTAAGGGGAAATGTGTGTGCATTTATGGAGTGAATGCAGGCTGCGCGGCTATCCCAGAAGCCAGAACAGCAAGAGGGATTGCTGCTTTCACTGTGCAGCGATCCCTCTTGCTGTTCTGGCTTCTGAGATTCAGATATTTTTTTTTCTTGTTTTCCTCCTCCAAAAACTAGGTGCGTCTTGTAGTCTGGTGCGTCTTATAGAGCAAAAAATACGGTACTTCAGCTGCACTTTGCTGCACTGAGGTGCTCTCCCAAACATCATTCCTGGCTATTGACAAGTGGGGTGGTGATGAGCAGAAAGATAGACAAGAGTAAAGACTGATAAGAGGCAATTACAGTGGTACCTCTGGATACGAACGGGATCTGTTCCGGAGCCCCGTTCGCATCCTGAAGTAAACATAACACACAACTGCACGTCTGCGTGTGTCTCGTTTCACTGCTTCCACACATGCGCGTGACGTTGTTTTGAGCATCTGCACATGCACGAGCGGCGAAACCCGGAAGTAACACGCTCCGTTACTTCCGGGTCGCCTTGTACCGCAACCCAAAAATACTTAACTTGAAGCTACTTTAAGCTGAGGTATGACTGTGTGCCCATGCTCTCTGTCCATAGAGCATGCGACTCTTAATCTCAGGGTTGTGGGTTAGAGCCCCACATTGGACAAAAGATTCCTGCATTGCAGGGGGTTGCACCAGATCACCCTCGTGATCCCTTCCAACTCTACAATTCTATGACTCCTCCTTGTCTTTTGTTTCCCCCTGCCAGGTCAGGATGTTTTTGTTGGTGGCTTTCCAGGAGCACTTCATGGAGCCATTGTCTGCGCTTCTGCTGTCCTGAAGCGTAATCTCTACATCGACATCATGTGGTTATACGGAAAAATCAAAGCCAACAGTGCCAAGAAGAAAAACTGAGCCTTCAAACTCCACCTCAGAAAGAAAATTTGCTCCTCCTGCTATGTAGACTACCCGCTACCTGGTTTCTCCGTTTCCCCTCCAGGGGATGTCAACAAGGACCAAAATTAGCCATATACCTTGGTTCATTATTGCAGAAAGTTCCGGTTCATGAGTGTTGCTGTGAAACAGGTTGCAGTTTAGTATGTAGGTCCATTAAGCCGTTCTGATAGGTTTGTCGTGGCAGAAATAAGGACTCTACCTTCCAAGCCCTCACGGGTCGGTTTTAAGCATCTTAGTGGTACCGTGGTACCCTAATTGGGGTGGCACTGGCAAGTCCATGGGCTTCAGTGCCAAGGAGAATTGTTGAAGCTACTAGAGCAGCGGTTCGTAGTTCAACAACATCCGAGGACCGACAGGTTGAGAAAGGCTGTACTAGAGGCACCATTCCCTATATTTTGGGTGACTGACTGAGAATTTGTTGTCCCAGGTGATGTAGACCAGAATTGCCCTTTCTCTACAAGGAAGGGTTTCCCTATCAAGTACCGTAACACAGTGGTAGAAAGCATGTTTTAGATGCAGCGGGTTCCAGGTTCAGTTATTGGCATCCTCAGTTAAAGGATCTCAGGGAGCAGGAAAAGCATTTTTTTTAAGATCCTGGGATGCTGCTGCCACTTGATCAGAGCAGCTGCACCAGTAACATCTGACTTGTTTTTAAGTCAGCTTCGTATGTCCATGGTGCTAAAGACCAGGGTGCAGCGCTCTTACGAAATGGTACTGATGCATTCTATGCTACGTATGGGAGCAATATAGGCTAGATCACTTGTAGAGAAATAAGCCTAGAGAAAAGAATGCAGAAATATCCGCATTCACAACTGCCGTTTCCCCAGCTGCCACATGGAAGTGGAAGTAGATGCAACTCACTCCATGTTCCATCTGGTTCATGTTCACACTTTTCATGTCGTGGACGTATGAAGCAAATAAACAGGCTTAACAGAGAAGAATGGGTGGCATCAGTGCACTTGCTTCTATGAGGGGATAGAGCACTTGTGGCAGTGCACAGTGTAAACATGCAAGGGCCTGAAAATGTAGAGCAGTGTTCAGACAGAGACGAAGCACAGCATTTTGTTTCCTCTCTCCTTCCTCTCTCCCTGCCCCAACAGCTTGTTATTTTTTTAAGACTGGGGTGCGTACAAATGTTCTGTTCCACTTGCAGTTGCCATCTGCTCACAAAACACCAATTTTTAAGCTTTGGGATAGAGCGTTGTGCGAGAAAAGTGAAAATTTAAACCCAAATACCGTGGTACCTTGGTTCTCAAACTTAATCCGTTCCGGAAGTCCGTTCCAAAACCAAAGCGTTCCAAAACCAAGGCGCGCTTTCCCATAGAAAGTAATGCAAAATGGATTAATCCATTTCAGACTTTTAAAAACAACCCCTAAAACAGCAATTTAACATGAATTTTACTATAATGAGACCATTGATCCATAAAATGAAAGCAATAAACAATGTACTGCAGTCACACAATGAATTCAGTAGCTGAACTGGGTTCCACACAGTCACAAAAACAAAAAAGAATTGCAAAAACAGAAACTCAAAATAAATAGCATAAACAGGCAGACATAAGCATAACACTCAAAACGGAAGTGTGGCACTCAAATTGGAAGTGTAACACTCAAAACGGAGCACGTTCGGCTTCCCAAAAAAGTTCGCAAACCGGATCACTTACTTCCTGGTTTGCAATGTTTGGGTTCCAAGTTGTTTTGAGTACCAAGGCGTTTGAGAACCAAGGTACCATGTATGTGTTCCTCTGCTTAAGAATGCAAGGGGAGTCCTGCTTTTCAGCATTGTTTCCCACAGCAGCCAGCCCCATGCCTGTTGCCAGCAAGCTTGGTTCAGCTGAAACACTGAATATGCAAAATTATGTGTTTGTTTTAGCTTTTCTCTGAGCATTGAATACAGCACTATAGCAAAGGAATCAGACAAAGCTGTAAGAATTCAAGCCAAGTGTCCTCCCACCAAGGGAAGCCCTTGTTGTGGTTCTCACCAAATGCCCTTCTATCTCTCAGGCATTGTATGGGGAATTTTCCACAAAAACAGGTGGGCATAATGAGCACACCCCTGGATGACATGAGTGCAAAAGCCCAATTACGCCCTGGAATTTCGACCATATCTCATGCAAGTTGTTGTTGTTGTTTATTTGATTAGTCTTGTCCGACTCTTCGTGACCCCATGGACCAGAGCATGCCAGGCACTCCTGTCTTCCACTGCCTCCCGCAGTTTGGTCAAACTCATGTTGGTAGCTTCGAGAACACTGTCCAACCATCTCGTCCTCTGTCGTCCCCTTCTCCTTGAGGCCTCCATCTTTCCCAACATCAGGGTCTTTTCCAGGGAGTCTTCTCTTCTCATGAGGTGGCCAAAGTATTGGAGCCTCAGCTTCACGATCTGTCCTTCCAGTGAGAACTCAGGGCTGATTTCCTTAAGAATGGAGAGGTTTGATCTTCTTGCAGTCCATGGGACTCTCAAGAGTCTCCTCCAGCACCATAATTCAAAAGCATCAATTCTCATGCAAGTAGACACCCTTATTTAGTTATCGATGAACACGAAGAAAAAAACATCCTCCAGCAAACAATATTCCACTGGTACGGTAATTGAACTAAATTTTGATTTTCCTGACTGGAAAATGTTTCCACCTTTTCCCAAAACTGCCAGCTCAGTCACCTGACAGCGAAGTCTGCTTGGCCGCTGACCCTTATGACTCAGCCGCTTTCCAGTGGGAAAATTGTATTGCGATTTCTCTACTTTTATCATTTAACATCCTTTCCTTTCAGCCAGTTTTGCTAGAGCTAAGGATGCAGAGGGAAGTTCCTTTGCACAATCAAAAGTCTTCCCACTAGCACATCTGTTTAGCTGGATGATGTCCATCATCTTTGATCAGGGCTGTAAAAATAACTTGCACATAACCAAGAATTCTGTTGCTGATCATAAAGAGCAAATGACTTGAGAAACTGGGGCAGATGATGTCAATGACAAAGTCAATGCAATTTGTATGTTAGTTTAGGTAGAGAATATGCATATCAGACTTTTATGGAAATGTACATGGTGCCCAATATATGTGTTTATATAGAAATGTATCCCCCCCCTTTGATTTATGGTTTCATTGGTTTATGAAAACTTGTTGTTGTTGTTTAGTCGTTTAGTCGTGTCTGACTCTTCGTGACCCCATGGACCAGAGCACGCCAGGCACTTCTGTCTTCCACTGCCTCCTGCAGTTTGGTCAAACTCATGCTGGTAGCTTCGAGAACACTATCCAGCCATCTCATCCTCTGTTGTCCCCTTCTCCTTGTGCCCTCCATCTTTCCCAACATCAGGGTCTTTTCCATGGATCACTGCCTTGCCGTGGCAAAGGGGCTTGAATAACTCAGAGAAGCTATGAACTATGCCGAGCAGGGTGCCCAAGATGAACAGGTCATAGTGGAGAGTTTGGACCAAACGTGATCCCCCTGGAGGAGGAGCCGGCAAGCCACTCCAGTATCCCTGGCAAGAAAACTCCATGGACAAAGACAACAGGCATATAAAAGTTATGAAAACTAGATCGGTACTTTCCCCCCCTTTGCTGTCCTTTTGTGGGGAGGGGCCATCACTCACAAGGCAGAACCATAGATCAGTGATAGGGAATGTGTTTTGCCTTCAGAAGATTACAGGTTTGCCCCCTGGTATCTCCAGAAAGAGAGAGTTCTTTCATATCACCAGCTATTTGAGAAAGCCATTTTCAATCAGAGATGGACAGTACTGGGCAAGATGCACTGGCAAAAAACCGTGTTAGATGTTTTGTCTCTTAGTTTTGTAGAAGAATACACTTCATGTTTTACAGTATGTATTTTCTATAGAAAAATATATATAACATGTGGACCAGCTCTGTGTCTCAGTCTTGCAATTGTTTTGAACTACTTTTTCTTTTCTTTTCTTTTTAAAAATGCATTTTTCTTCCATCGTGGAACACAAGCAGTGCCAGATTTACATATAAGCTAAACAAGCTATAGCTTAGGGCCCCACTCTCTTGGGGGCCCCCAAAAATGTAAAGGGGAAAAAACTGGGTGTACATTTCCAAAATATAAGATTAAAAAACAAATACAATAAAACCTACATACAGTTAGAGCTTAATAATTATTTTACTATTAATATAGTAAAGGTAAAGGGACCCCTGACCATTAGGTCCAGTCGTGGCCGACTCTGGGGTTACGGCGCTCATCTTGCTTTATTGGCCGAGGGAGCCGGCGTACAGCTTCCGGGTCATGTGGCCAGCATGACTAAGCCGCTTCTGGTGAACCAGAGCAGCGCACAGAAAAGCCGTTTACCTTCCCGCCGGAGCGCTACCTATTTATCTACTTGCACTTTGACGTGCTGTCGAACTGCTAGGTGGGCAGGAACTATTACTATACTTCTTCTTAATTGTATTTCACTATTAATATACTACTTCCTAATTGTATTTCAGTTCAACAATTACTTTGATGAAATACATATTTCGTTATGTACAAATGGCTTTAGTTACCTATTAGGTCCATAAATTACCATATAGCATATACTCAACACAAAAAACAGTGACAACTTGTTGTTGGCAAAGGACAGCTGGACATATAAAAGGACCCATTACCTTCAGTGGCTTAGGTGATTTGCATGTGGCTCCCAGGCAGCTACCTATCAGGGCACTCTGACCTACTTTAGCTGCAACAAGGTGGTGGCTTCATGTGTCTTCAGACCATACCCTACCCAAAAAAAAAGCAAGGGAAGATGGAGTAGAATGAGAGTCTGGAACCTGGTGGAAAGATGTACCCAGCCTAAAAAAAACTGGGGAGATTTGGAGTGCAGATTGAGGATTGAAGCTGGCTGCCGGTGGTTAAATCTCTTTGCACTCCACACAGGTAATTTTACTCTGAGCACAGCATAGTCCTGCAAAGCAGGATAGCACCTATTTTATCTTTCACATCGTGCGCACACACTAGGGGCTAAGAAGATCATGAGCTCTCCTGTGGTGTGGGGGAGAATTACCGTACTTTTCCATGTATAAGACTGTTAAGTTGTGGGTGAACATATCAGACGACACAGCGATTCTTCAAACAGCTCTTGATTATTCACAGGCCAGAACAGAACTGGGCTGAAGGGTTCAGCCAACCTGCTTTTATAGAGCTCAACTGCAAAGCAACAGTAACCATTTTCTGTAACTATCCAATCACTGAACGTCACTTTCAACTCCTTATTTGCATATGTGGACCTGAGTGAAAACTATCTACAGTATCCCCCTGCTGGCCCAGGGTGAGAACTTCAGTACATAACAAAGACGAGGTTTTTCTGCTTAAAAATAATGTTTAAAAATGGGGCTCGTCTTATACATGGGCAGTGCATGGGGGGGGAGACACGACTAGTGATTGGTTGCAGCCGCGAGCTGCAGCTTCTCAGCAGCGATTGGTTGGGTGATTGTTGTCTGCATGAGGAGCTGCTTTGGATTGGCTGCTCCTGCATTAATTGGGTAGTTGATGGTTTGCTGCAGCAATGGCTGCTGTGGATTGGCTGCGGCAGCAGCAATTGGGTGTTCGCTTTCCTGCATTCGGGTTAATGATTTTCTGCATTCCCTGCCCCAAAATAGCTGAACAGCATTGGGTAATCCCCCCCCAAAAAAGCAATAGGTGGGGGAAGTTCAGGAGCTGCTCTGTGTTCCCTAGAACAGTGATAAATCAAGCTATATAAGTCTGGAACCTTTAACAGTCTTGAGGCCAGAGCTCTTTAGGTGGTAAACATACATTCGCAAAATGTGATAACTACAGTCCTGTCGCCCGCCACATTTTGTTGAGTGCAAACTCTGGATGTCTGACGCAAAGTGCTGTCCTTAGAGCACCACTGCGTTAGAGACAAAATTAATCCATCCTACAGAGATTTCTAGACACCCTGGTATGTGGTGTGGTAGTTAAGAGTATCAGATATGGGCTGGAGAGGGGTATGCAGGTTCTAAATCTTAGCTCAGCCATAAAGCTCCCTGATTTACCTTGAACCAGTCCCACACACAAACACAGCCTAGTCTGCCTCAGAGGATAAAGTGGAGGTGGAGAACTCTGTTTGTTGCATTGAGATCTTTTCAGGAAAGGCAAAGGTTGTTTTTTTTAAGACGTGGGTTAAACCACAGAGCTTAGGACTTGCCGATCAGAAGGTTGGCGGTTCGAATCCCCACAATGAAGTGAGCTCCCATTGCTCGGTCCCTGCTCCTGCCAACCTAGCAGTTCGAAAGCACATCAAGGTGCAAGTAGATAAATAGGTACCACTCTGGCAGGAAGGTAAACGACATTTCCGTGTGCTACTCTGGTTCACCAGAAGTGGCTGAGTCATGCTGGCCACAGGACCTGGAAGCTGTACGCCGGCTCCCTTGGCCAATAAAGCGAGATGAGCGCCGCAAATCCAGAGTCGGCCACGACTGGACCTAATGGTCAGGGGTCCCTTTACCCTTTACTAAATAGTAGACCTCCTTGGTCCATGAGACTCTGTTGGACCAATCTTTATTCAATTTTGATTATTTTATGTATTTATAAACTACAGCACAGCCTGAAGCCGCTGAAGACAAAAGTGAGATGAAGTACAAACAAAAAACAAAAAATGCAAGCTTTAAAAACAAAACCATTTCTACAGATGGTGTTTTTGCCATATGGCAAAAAATAAAAGCAACAAGCAGTTTTTGTTTAGACACACTTTTTTTTAATTGCTTAAAATAAAAAAAAACTGACACCTGTTTTATCTACTACAGCTGTCTGTTTACATGATATAGTCTCTGTTTCTACATTGCATTTTATAATATTAAAATATTGCATTGTAGTTATGTGAATTGTTGTTAGCTGTTAGCAGTGGTGTGTAAGCACTGGAAGGTGATATATGAATGTTTGTATGAATGAATCCACTGCAGGAGTTGCCGGAAGGAGCCATGCAAGGCATCATCCAACCATTTTAGGGACCACTAAGGATTTGGGACGTGGGACGCGGGTGGTGCTGTGGGTTGAACTACAGAGCCTAGGACTTGCCGATCAGAAGGTCGGCGGTTCGAATCCCCGTGATAGGGTGAGCTCCCGTTGCTCGGTCCCTGCTCCTGCCCACCTAGCAGTTCGAAAGCATGTCAAAGTGCAAGTAGATAAATAGGTACCACTCCAGAGGCAAGGTAAACAGTGTTTCTGCTCTGGTTCGCCAGAAGCGGCTTAGTCATGCTGGCCACATGACCCGGAAGCTGTACACTGGCTCCCTCGGACAATAAAGCGAAATGAGCGCTGCAACCCCAGAATCGGTCACGACTGGACCTAATGGTCAGGGGTCCCTTTACCTTTACCTTTAAGGATTTGTGTAAGGTTTACGCCCTAGCCTCTTCTTCCAATATCCCTGCTCAGAGTTTTCCTTCCCAGGTTGACAAGTCGCACCTGCCCCTAAAAGTGGCATGACACCTGCTTTAAATGACATTTACATCTAGCCTATCTACTCCAGGACATTGACTCTTATAGAACATTACAGGTTGCCAGATTCCTGATTTCAGTTCTTTCATATAAAAGACTTCATGGAATGCTGCATGACTATTAAAAATCTAGTAAACTCTATGCACCATCTTTATCTTCAAGGCCACAATACGGTACATATATCTAGAGATTGTATGTAATGTGAAGGAGATTATGCGTTGAAATATTTTAGTTGATATTTTAGAATGTAAAATGCTATTTTATTTATTGATTGGTTTTACCTTGTGGGCTTATAGCTGAATAAAGTATTATCTATCTATCTATCTATCTATCTATCTATCTATCTATCTATCATCTATCTATCTATCATCTATCTATCTATCATCTATCTATCTATCTATCTATCTATCTGCTTTAAATGCGTAGCGCAATGAGACCCAAAAGTCTTGTAGCACCTTCTCTGCCCTCTGCCTTGTGCTCCGTTGTGTGTCTGGTCCAATCTCATGTCTATGCAGAATTCTGCTGCCCAAGCCGTCCAAGTCTTGTTGCTCCTGCTCCTCCTTAAATCCCCAAGCTGACTTCTCTCCTCTCTGGACCAGCTTTTCCAGCCTTTTCCTTGCTCTCCCCTTCCTTTTTTGTTCCTGTCTCCTGATAAACCTCTGTCTCGCTGGCCTTCCTTCTTCCAACCCTGCCTCCTCCTTCTTTGGTGATGACACGTAGCCAAGTAAGATTGGCTTCCATGAACAGGGTCTTAACAGTGAGTCCATAAGTGACTGTGGAGGCCAGTTCTGGATCCACACATCCTTCCACAGTAGGGACATAGGTTTCTGGGCAGGAGTTGATCACGGTGAGGGTTTGCCATGCGTGCCTTCCTCTTAGCACGTTTCTCCCTTTCGTCCTGAGTTCAAACATCTTCAAAGTCCATGACACCTTTGGTAAAGGCTGTTCTCCAATTGGAGCACTCCCAGGCCAGTGCTTCCCAGTTATCAGTGTTTATACTACATTTTTAAAGATTTGCCTTGAGAGAGTCTTTAAACCTCTTTTAGCTGACCACCAGCATTACGCTTTCCATTTTTATAGTAGTATAGAGTAGTCGCTTTGGAAGTAATCGCTTTGAAGAATCATTGAAGATTACACTGGTAATCTTTGCTACTTCCAGTACACTGGCATTAGTTCACCTGCCTTCCCAAGTGACGCATAAAATTTTTCAGAGGCACCACTGATGGAATCTTCTGAGGCACTGAGGATAGCATTTATAAGTGGTCCATGTTTCACAAGCATACAGTAAGGTTGGTAATACGATAGCTTTGTAAACAAGCATTTTGGATTCCCTGTGAATGTCCTGGTCCTCAAACACTCCGCACATCAAGCAAAATTTAACAATTCCAAAATACAGGTGTGCTTTCACTTTCGCAAGATTGAATATACTGCCTTCGGCTGGTTGATTTCAAAAAATTCTGCTGGAAAAAAATTGTTATGTCCCTGTGGAGATGGCAGTATGGAGTCAGTGGCTCATGTGCTTCTGGCTTGCACTCTTTATAAAGATTTGAAGAGTGAGGTTCTTACCCCTCTACTATTGTCCATGCTGGGTCTCTCAACCCTTGCTACCGTGTCCTTACTTTTAGAAGATCAAGATGATCAGGTGACAGCAAAAACTGCAAGGTTTTTAGCGGGGACAATTAGAATAAGATCTAATATTTGATTATTGCTATAAACCCCCAAAATAAACTTTCTAAGTTTTTACCTCTATCTTCAGTACATCTTATTTTATTGCTACGGCTAGTGGCTGATGCAAATAAAGATTCCATCTATCTGATCTCTGCGCTTTAATCGGGAGAAAAGCCGACCCTCAGCTCTCCAAGGTCTCCCGCGCGCTCGGAGGATGTCTGTGGCGCTCTTCCCAAGTTCAAGTGCAAGGCTGAAGTGCGCCTTTAAGGGGCAGGAGCGCGCGGGGCCCAGCCTACTAGAGGGAGGAGGAGGAAGCTGCTGTGTGTCTGCGCCCTTTGAGCCGGCTTCTCACTTTCGCGTCCTCGCTGCGCTTGCCATGTGGGTGTACGCGCTCGTGGGCGCGCTCCTCCTCCTGGGCATTTGGAGAGCTCTGGGCACCCGCAGCGCCTCTTCCAACCCTTTCCGGGCAGATTCCAGGCGGCCGCCCGCGCCTCTGGTGACCGACAAAGATGCGCGCAGAAAGGTCCTCAAGCAAGGTAGCCACCGGCCAGCCCCAGCTAGCCAGCCCCGGCGGGGGGCGCTGCCAGGCTGGCAAAGGGAGCTGCTGGGCGGGGGGGATCAAGTGGCGCGTGAACGATGCCCAGTGGTGGTGGGCAGCGCGGGAGTTCTGAACTGCACTCGCCGTGCCAGCCTAGGCATGTTTACTCCAGAGTAAAGTCCGCGTTCAACGGGGTTTACTCTCGGGTAATGCTTGCAGGCTAAGAGGAGGACTCCTGCTGGTTTCTGTTGCTTAGTGCCCTGTTGAGTTCAGTTCTTGCTTTGCGTGCCAAAGTTCATCAATCTGGGCATTCCAGGAAAAAGATCTGGGTTAGAGGTGCAAAAAATCCTTGCTCTTACTGGGCGCTGACTACAATGCTACCTCGGGTTAAGAACTTAATTCGTTCCAGAGGTCCGTTGTTAACCTGAAACTGTTCTTAACCTGAAGCACCACTTTAGCTAATGGGGCCTCCTGCTGCTGCCATGCCGCTGGAGCACGATTTCTGTTCTCATCCTGAAGCAAAGTTCTTAACCTGAAGCACTATTTCTGGGTTAGCGGAGTCTGTAACCTGAAGCATATGTAACCTGAAGCGTATGTAACCTGAGGCACCTACCACTGTATTGCAAACTTCTCCCCTTGCACAGGTGTAGCCAGGAATTTTTGTCACGGGGGTGGGGGGATCAGGCATTTTGTTGTGGGGAGGAGGGCCGAACCTCAGTTAGCTATGTATTTTTATTGTTTTTTGTTGATGGGGGCAGCTGCCCCTCCCTGCCCCCGCATCCCCATGTCTCACTTTGACCTTAACTCTGCCCAAAACCTTTCCCCACAAGGATCCCCCTTCACTCCTCTTATCATCTGACGCCCTTCCTTAAATCCTTAGACTGACATCCTGTCTTGTCTCAAATCCCACACGTTTCCAGTCCCTACAGGTCCCAGGCCTCCCTTGGCCTGCTTTCCATGAGCTCCTGGACCTTTTCTCTCCCAGTTTGTCAGCACCCTCCACTTTCCAAAGGTTTCCTGGCCTTCCAAATGTGCCAGGGACTCTCCTGGACTACCACTGCGGTGTTCAGGTACGACTTAAGGGGTGGGAGCACTCTGGAGCCGGCCTTTAGGGTGAAGGAAGTAGCAGCATCCCTGCTAGTGCATTCAATAGCCAACCTCCAAACCTCTGCAGCACTTAGGGATTAAAATGGTGGGTGGTCCTGCTCCCCCCCCCTCCTTGCCATTTCCATAGCTTTCATCACTCAGAGGCCCAATTTGGCCAGGCTCCCCTGCCTTGCAGTCGATGTCATCACTTCCTGCTGGTGGTGGTGGCCAAGGTCCTGTGCTTATACAACCATCACCCCAGTCAGCTGACTGGTGAACTCTTGCCCAACCCTCTTCATACCACATGGGAGAATGATATCAGACTGATGCCAGGTGATTGACAAATGGATAGCCCTGCCTAGCTGTCAATAATCCCTGGGGTTTGGGGGAGGTTTAATTATTGGGGTTTTTTCCCTATGTTTTCAGCTGTCCTTATTTTTATCTGTATGCCGCCTTGTGTCCCTGTCAGGGGAAAAGGAGGGGTATAATTAAATTTATATTTTATTATATACATTATACACGTATTGACATATGCATGTTGAGCTCTTTCATGAGATGAGGGATCCTGGTTGGCCTCGTGTGGAAGATATCTAGGGCCCTTTTCATGGTTGCCAAATGACACAGTCAGTGGATGTGTGACTAGTCCGTATATCGGCATCAGGCGCCAACTCCAAGCCCCACTTATCTGACCCTCAGAATTTTCTCCAGTCCTTGCTTTACACCTCAAGGGATTTTGCATTGCTGGAATATGTCCTGGGAGTCTTAGAATGCTTAGAGCCAGTGTGGTGTAGTGGTTAAGAGCGATAGTCTCCTAATCTGGGGAACCGGGTTTGTGTCTCCGCTCCTCCATATGCAGCTGCTGGGTGACGTTGGGCTAGTCACACTTTAGCCGCATTTAGCCGCTTTGAGACTCCTTAAAGGGAGTGAAAGGCGGGATATCAAATCCAAACTCTTCTTCTTCTTCTTCTTCTTCTTCTTGCTTGTTCTGGGTGGAGGGTGGAGAAAGGGAGGAGGAAATGTGGCCCTCAGGCTGAAAAAATGTTCTCCACCCTTGGATTAGCATGATGTAGAAATCAGAAGAAATGGAGGCAGTGAGAGATCTTACTTTCTTGGGCTCCATGATCACTGCAGAAGGTGACAGCTGTCACGAAATTAAAAGACGTCTGCTTCTTGGGAGAAAAGCAATGACAAACCTAGACAGCATCTTTAAAAGCAGAGACATCACCTTGCCAACAAAGGTCCGTATAGTTAAAGCTATGGTTTTCCCAGTAGTGATGTATGGAAGTGAGAGCTGGACCATAAAGAAGGCTGATCGCCAAAGAATTGATGCTTTTGAATTATGGTGTTGGAGGAGACTCTTGAGAGTCCCATGGACTGCAAGAAGATCAAACCTATCTATTCTTAAGGAAATAAGCCCTGAATGCTCACTGGAAGGACAGATCCTGAAGCTGAGGCTCCAATACTTTGGCCACCTCATGAGAAGAGAAGACTCCCTGGAAAAGACCCTGGTGTTGGGAAAGATGGAGGGCACAAGGAGAAGGGGACCACAGAGGATGAGATGGTTGGATAGTGTTCTCGAAGCTACCAGCATGAGTTTGACCAAACTGCGGGAGGCAGTGGAAGACAGGAGTGCCTGATGTGCTCTGGTCCATGGGGTCACGAAGAGTCGGACACAACTAAACAACAACAAAAAATCAGAAATCAATGGCTGCATAGTTCTCTCCCAAACAGTGGACTATCTACCATTCTTAAGCAGCTGCCTAAACAGGAATGAGGAAGGGAAGGCCTTCGTTTTATATAATCTGGTTAAATTAACTGCAGCTAGTGCCTTGTAAAACAGACACAATGTGCCGCAGGTGGTTTTTACCTTTCGGTTGTCGCTTCAAATTAATGGAAATACAGCCAGCAGGCAAGGCGTATGGAACTCAGATATGGATCAATCATGCATATATAAAAGCTGAACGCTGCTTTACCAGAGTCATCGGTTCTCACCCTTTGTCAGCTGATCCATAAGGCCTTCGCCTAACAATCAAGTCAAGCCTCCTCCCCTCCCCCCCCACAAAATATCTAAAGGAAGGAGACATTCCTGCGACCTCGCCCCTCCCTAGCAGGACCCCTGCTACCTGGGGCTCCCCCCCCCCACATGAGCCACCCTCCCCTGCTGCAGCCCTGGGACTTGATTGACTTGATTGTTGGCAAAATTATGAGGTTCTTCGGTGCCTTTCTTTTTAAGATAATTTTGTACATTGCGCAACTTTAAGGGGGGGGATCTTGCAAGATTTCCAGCTCATCTGGGGTATTTTTGCTTTTGAAACAAACCTTTTTTAAAAAAATGTGAACAATAGGAAGCGGTCATGGGCAGAATCAGACCAGTGCTACATCTAGTTCAGCACAGTCATACCTTGGAAGTCAAACAGAATCCATTCCAGAAGTCCTTTCAATTTCCGAAACATTCAACTTCCAAAGCAAGGCTTCCAATTTTTTTATGGTTTCTTCACTGCCTCCAAGCTGTTTACAAACACCTGCTGCATCTGCAACAGTTACCTGAGCAGGGCCTCTTCTGCTACAGCATAGGAACTAGCCTATCTACAATGATGCCGTAGGGAATAGGAGTTGTTCATGCCTTTTGTTTCTCTTTCTCCTCCAGGCTTCTCCAAGGACAAAGTTCCTGACGGCCTGGATGCTGTCGTCATTGGAAGTGGCTATGGGGGCCTGGCAGTGGCTGTGATGCTCTCTAAAGCTGGGAAGCGTGTGCTGGTCTTGGAGCAGCATGGGAAGGCAGGGGGCTGCTGCCATACCTTCAACGAGAAAGGTTTCGAGTTTGACGTAGGTAAGGTGACCCACACAATCAGGGTGTGGGCCTGAGCAGTTATGACTACATATATATCCTTGGACTTGTAACAAGGACTAAATCTTGCTTGTACTCCTAGTACGTTTCCAAGCACAATTCAAAGTGCTGGTAGTGACTTTTAAAGCCCTAAACGGCCTCAGTCCTGTATCCCTGAAGGAGCATCTCCACCCCCATTGTTCGGACACTGAGGTCCAGCTCCAAGGGCCTTCTGGCGGTTCCCTCCCTGCGAGAAGTGAGGTTACAGGGAACCAGGCAGAGGGCCTTCTTGGTAGTGGCACCTGCCCTGTGGAACGCCCTCCCATCAGATGTCAAGGAAATAAACCATTTGACTTTTAGAAGACATCTGAAGTCAGCCCTGTTTAGGGAAGTTTTTAATGTTTGATGTTTTATTGTGTTTTAATATTCTGTTGGGAGCCGCCCAGAGTGGCTGGGGAAACCCAGCCAGATGGGTGGGGTATAAATAATATATCATCATCATCATCATCATCATCATCATCATCACTGGCTTTATATGACCTCTGAATGGAACCAGTACACTGCATTTAGCACCAGTTGGTTTTCCCAAATCATCTTCAAGGACGGCCCCATGTACAATGCATTGCAGCAGTCAAATCAGGAGCTTACCAGAGGCTTGGAGTACAGTAGGACTGGCTTTGGGTCTTGGTTCAGAAACTGCAGCTAGCGCAGAATAGTTTGACTTGTGGGAGCATCTTCCCAGCAACAGGTAAAAACAGCACCGAATGCTCTGCAATGGCTGTCAATGTGACACCAAGCCAGAGTGCTTGTTTTTATATATAAGGCAGCTCAGGACCCATATACCTGAAAGACCACCTGCTGCTTGATATAACCTCCTTAGACTTTGGGGTTTTTGGCACAGTGCTGTATGGCAAGCAGTGACTCCTGAGAGGACATTCTCAGTAGTGGCACCCCAACTCAGCTCTTCCTTCACATCTGTGAGTAGCACCATCACTTAATGGAGTTTCAAAACAAAGTAAAAACACAGCTCTTCACCCAAAGGTGCTGTGCCTCAGTTGGATGATATGGTTGCATTGCTAATATATTTTCTATTTTTACAGACAATGTAGCTATAGGATCCAGTTCAAATGTTTGAAGGTGCATTCTGTGATTTGAATGAAACACTGCTTTAGTGTACGTTAATGCTGTTCCTTGTTTTGGAATCGTGCGGAAAATGAAAATGAAAAAACTGTCATAAATAATTTAATTTTTTAAAAATGAGAGCATTAAAACTAAAACAGGCCTTGCAGAGGGCTGGGGTACCTCAGGTCTGGAGGGCCAAATATGGCCCTCAGAGCCTTCTCCAGACCATGTGTTCCTTACTGACCCTGTTTCACACCCCGAATGTTGGGTTTTTTGGCTGGAATCATAGAATTGTAGAGTTGGAAGAGACCCTGAGGATCATCTAGTCCAGGGGTCAGCAACCTAAGGCCCATGGGCCAGAAGCGACCCACAGAGGTCGTTTGACCGGCCCACAAGCCACCCCTGAACCAAGCTGACCACAAGCCAGCGCAGTGTGGCATGGGGACTAGCTTCCGCGGCGCCGGAAATCGCGTCTGTGCAGACGCCGAAAATCTCGGGCGTGCACACAATCTGGCCCACGGAGAGATCTCCATGGGGCCAATCCGGCCCAGGCAAGATAAACCTTACTGACCCATTCTAGTCCAACCCCCTGCAATGCAGGAATACGCAGCGGTCCCATGCGAACCTGCAACCTTGGTTTTATCAGTGCTGTGCTCTAACCAGCTGAGTTATCCAGGCATATGTATGCTTGAACTCGGACAATAAGTAACCAAACAAACCCCTGTGTTGCAAAGAGAACGTCAGCAATGTCTAGGAAACACGATGACCATCTACATACGCAATAGACAATCTTTTATATTCCTTCAAACCATCAAGTCCAAAGTGAAATCTTTAGTCTCAAAGTCTCTGAAAACCTTTAAATGAAGCGAGGTACCAGACTTTGTATGATGAAAGACAAGCTGTGAAGCTTTGTATATTCAGCAAATATGATGTCCAACACTGAACAGTGATTCCGGATATTGACTACTGTTTCATAGAATTCTTCATCAGTGTGGTGGGAGGATATAGAATTGCTTCATAAACCCATCTTATTTTGAATGAATGTATGTAAATGAAAATATCAAATGCTGTGGAACAGTGCTCATGTAGTAATGTAGTCATTACTACATGATATTTTGCTGGTATTTTATTAAGCTGGTTCATTTTATTTATTTAACAAAATGTATATGCCGTAAAATCCCCAAATCCGTTTAGAGAAATATCTCATCCAAATACCAGGTCCAGTTTAGTATACCCTTCCCAGATCCTAAAATTTAGGAGCTAATCTGTTGCTGTTGTTCTTTCACTATAACACTTCTTGGGTTTTCTTCCAGGGATCCATTACATAGGACGAATGCAAGAGAATTCTTCCCAGCGCATGATTATTGACCAGCTCACGGATGGGCAGCTCCAGTGGGCCCAGATGGACTCTCCCTTTGATACGGTTATTCTGGGAGATCCTGACAACTGCAAGAGGTATTACCTATACAGTGGGAAGAAGAAATATACTGAAGGCCTAAAGAAACAATTTCCTGGCGAAGAAGCTAATATTGACAGATTTGTGACACTTATAAAGGTAATCCTTTTAAAAGTAGTTCTGGTAAAAGGCCTCTTAAACTGGCTATCAAGTCTTAGTTGGTTTACACAAAAAAACCCAGTTTAAATGTATATACTATATAAATGTAAATTTATATAGTACAGTATATTTTCTTCCAAGTTTCTCAAGGCAGTGCACACGGTTCCCCCCTCCCCATTTTATCCTCAGAACAACCCTGTTTGGTAGGCTGAGCTGAGAGACAGTGAGTGTACCTAAAATCACCCGGTAAGCTTCCAGTGCTCTTCCACTCAGCTATGGCTGCACTTTGCTGTTTTGCTCTTCAGCTATTTCCTTGTGCTTAGCAGAACGAAATGCTAAAGTTCTCAGTCCTTGTGCTTGTAGCACTGATGTCGTCATCTTTTAAATTTGGTTCAGTTTTTTAACAATTTAACAGTGCGTAACACTTTTATGTTCTCGATCTAGATAACATAGAAACAAATAAGAAACGTTTCTGATTGAAATATTATACAGTTGTGCCTCGCAAGACGAAAAGAATCCGTTCTGCGAGTCTCTTCGTCTAGCGGTTTTTTCGTCTTGCGAAGCAAGCCCATTGACGGCTTAGCAGATTAGCGCTATTAGCAGTTTAGCGGCTTTTAGCGGATAAGCGGATAAACGGCTTAGAAAAAGGGGGGAGGGGAAAAAACCCGCAGGAACTTGCAAGACATTTTCGTCTTGCGAAGCAAGCCCATAGGAAATTTGTTTTGCGAAGCACCTCCAAAACGGAAAACCCTTTCGTCTAGCGGTTTTTCCGTCTTGCGAGGCATTCGTCATGCGGGGCACCACTGTATTCTATTAATCCAACCAGTCAGTTGACTAAACTACCATATTTTTCGCTCTATAGGACGCACATCCCCCCCTCCAAAAATTAAGGGGAAATGTGTGTGCGTCCTATGGAGCGAATGCAGGCTCCTTGGCTTCAGCGATAACAACGCGAAGCCTCCTAAGCGCAGAGGGAGAGCTCCCCCTGGGCACCGGAGGCTTCGCGTTGCATTCACGGAAGCCGCCTGAAGCCCCCGGAGTGCAGCGCAAACTCCCGCTGTGCTCTGGGGGCTTCAGGCAGCTATCCGCAAGCCTTCAGAGCACAGTAGGAGTTCCTGCTGCGCTCCGAAGGCTTGCGGATAGCCGCCTGAAGCCTGGAGAGTGAGAGGGGTCGGTGCACGTTGATCCCTCTTGCTCCCCAGGCTTTGCTTCGCTGGAGAGGCGCTGCACAGTTTTCCCTCTCTGCACAGCGCCCCTTCAAGGAAGCAGGAGGAGAAATGGAAGGGGCTCTGCTTCTCCTACCGCTTCGCTGAAGGGGCGCTGAGCGGAGAGGTGGAGAATTTTTTTCCCCTGTTCTCCCCCTCCTATGGTCCGGTGCGTCCTATAGAGTGAAAAATGCGGTGATTTGGTATTTGTGTTTTCTCTTTTTTCTTATCTTGCTGTATCAATAAAAAAATTTTTTTTAAGGCATCTTTGTAAACTGAAGCATTTACACTGGGTTTACGACGTTAGTAAACCAAAATGTTTGTCAATTGAGACATTCAAAAACCGAGGTACCACTGTATAGCTATTTAGTTAACATCAAGAAAACATAAAAGAGAGAAAGCAGGGAAGGGGAAAAACAAGAAGAGAGTTGAAAGATCTGTTTGTTGAAAATCAGACAACATTTCTTATGTATGGTCATTAGCATTAAGACGGAGGTCTTCTGCTGCCTCTGAGTTTTGTGCCTCACTGTTTTTCCTTCTTTCTCTGCCCCTCCACCTTGCAGAAAACTGCCAGAGGGAGCACCCACATGGGGATTCTGAAAATGCTCCCGATGCCCTTGGTCTGGTTTGTGAACCGCACTGGCCTGCTGGCCTGGATCTCTCCTTTCTTTAGAATGTCAGTCAGAAGCCTTTCAGAAGTGGTGGCTGAGTTGACAACAAATGCAGACCTGAGAGCAGTCTTCAGTTATATCTTCCCTACCTATGGTAAGCGATGCCCTCCCCTGCCATCTGAAAGGAGCAGACGTTACATAAGGACAGTCCCTTTGCCCTTTCTAAGGAGGCATAAAGGAGCCTTTCCTAGCTTCATCTGGTCGATTAAACTTATAACTTCGGTAATGGAGACAGGAGGCCACTCATCCGTGAGAGTAAAAGTGGCATGATCCTGACTATCAGGTGGGATGCAGTCATCAAAGGTTCTCAGGCAGGGTGGAGAGGAAGGAGAAAGAACTTGCCCATGTGAAGACCACCTGGTGATAACCCTCACACATATGGTTCTTAATTGTAAACTATATGCTGATCTCAACAATTTCTAGATCAACTCTGCCTCCCCAAATGGAAACCAGAGTTGGAGGTCATTTTCTATTACTGGGGAATGATCAGGAGCTCACCAAGTTAGTGGCTAAATATCTCTATTTGGTTTTTTGCCGTTGAAATACACTGCAGACGTCTGAACTCCCTGGAGACCTAGAGATGTGACGATAGACTGCTCTGCCTCCTTTCTTTTAGCGCATGTTTTGTGCCACTGGGGAAGTGGTAATTCTGTATTGATTTGTTTTGGATGTTTGTATGTGATGCCAATAAAAGGTTTGATGATGTTGATGATAAAGGAGCCTCTTCTATGCATGGGTGGAACTAGACAATGAGGAGAATATCAACACGGCAGCCACTGATATCAAGAGTCTTGGGTCTCCTCCTTGCCCTTGTACCATCCAGTAAAAATCAAAAGTCTTACTTGTCGTTGTGTTGAGTTTCCCTGGGCCTACAAATGACAGCCTATGAAGTGTAGAAGAGGCGGAGAAGCTTAGCATGATAACCTCCTTTCATATGTTGACATTGACCCTATGTCACCAGCAGAGATGGGACAAAGAGACACAAGGCTGCTGCTTTCAGTGGCAGCCGTGTGTAATGAACATGGGAAGCTAGTTCATCAAGCTCAGTGTTGTCTCACTGTTGGTGCCTCTCCAAGATCTCGGGCAAAGGTCTTTGACTTCACCTTCTGTCTGATCCTTTTTTTAACCAGGGTGCAGGCTGGGGGTTAAACCTAGGACCTTCTGCATGCATGCAAAGCATGCACTCTGTCAATCCACTCTTGATAGATTCAAAGAACCACCGGATTTAGCTTACACAGGATGAGATGAAATGGAAAACAGTTTATTCTGGGAGATCCTGACAACTGCAAGTTTGATTGTTTGGTTGCAACTGTTTGTTTGTTTGTTTGTTTGTTTGTTTGATTGATTGATTGATTGATTGATTGCAACTGTTTGATTTAGCAAACAGGATGAGACGAAGTGGATTATATAAATGTTCATGCAAGTTACTTGCAATTTATTGCTGAGACGGAAGAGTAACCAGCATATGACCTTGACACATGCAAAGATGAGCAAAGCATTGTGATTAAAGGAAGCTACGAAGAGCACAGTAGCTGTTGAAGCCATAACATGCTTGGTTTCGTTGTGAGAAAGTTGCTGATAAGAAATCAGTTTCTGATATGAGACCTCTTCTGGCATTTAGAGTATATATATATGTGCAGGAAAGCTGCGTGCAAAGAAATCTTTTTCACCTTTGGTTTACACAGTTTCAGCTCTTTTGCTTTGTCTTACAGGGGTGATTCCTGCAGAGTGCAGCTTCCCTTTGCACGCCATCCTTGTCGATCACTTTTTGGAAGGTGCCTGGTACCCTCAGGGAGGTTCCAGTGAAATTGCATTTCACTCCATCCCCATCATTGAACGTGCCGGAGGGGCTGTCCTCACCAAAGCACCTGTGCAGAGCATCTTGGTAAACTCGCAAGGAACAGCCTGTGGTGAGTTGCGGACGGGATAGAGCTCTCTGTAAGAGTCATCGTGATATGTGGCTAAGGTACCAGGCTTATAAGTCAAGCTCCTGGTTCAAATATAGACTCTGCCATGAATTAGCTCAATTATCTCAGGTAAGCTTCTCAGCCTTGTACCCTCCCCATTTCCGACATGAGGATAATACTGATCTGTCCTACAAGGTTATTATTGTAAGGATTATAGCAAGGTGATATCATGATATGAATGCTAATGTGCTATATAAATATGCGTTTAAGTCTTAATAATGTTATCTGTTCTCTCCAAGCGCTTGGCATAGATAGACCCACTTTGCAAGTAACACTAAGCCCCATATTCCTCAAATGCAGAGCTGTTTCTCTTCTGCTGCAGTTCAGCTTCCAACAACAACAACAAATTATTCATCTCGCGGTGTGATGATGGTGAAATTTTACGTAATTAATTGCAAAATTAATTTCGTATGGATTGCGTTATTCCACACCATTTATTTCAGTGCCAAGAAAACTCAGCAAATGGGGAAAGGGGAAGAGGAGGCTCTTAGCTTCCTAAGAACTAAGGGGATAAAGGATCCTGCCAAAGCTCTTCCCACCCACATTAAACTTCCTTAAAGACATATAAGCGGCTTACCTGCTTAAACCCTCCCTTTTAATTACACTGACCCTCCCGTGCTGGTGGGAATAATATCTGTATTTTTTATAAATATCCTCCAGCGTGCAATACATCTACAAAATATAGCTGATAACATGACTTGCCTTGCAAGATTGCTGTAAGAATTAATGAAAACCCTTGCAACATTTAAGGCCAACCCCCCCAAAAACCTTTTTAAAAAGTACCTCGTTACCCAGCAGTTTCTAGCTTCTACCTAGAAATGGTCGTTTGTTGAGACTTCCCTGTGACCAGCGGAAATTGATTCCTCCATTTTTCTTGTTTAGAGAAATCTAAAAGAAATGTTTTATGGACTATATACATTTTTGCCTCTTCCAGGTGTAAGCGTAAAGCAAGGTCAAGATCTTGTTAACGTCTATGCTCCTGTTGTGATTTCTGATGCTGGCATCTTTAACACCTACGAACAGCTCCTGCCAAAGGAATTGCAAGCTTTGCCAGGTAAGAGGACACAGAACAATTTCTGCTTCCACTATTGTAGATGTATGATGAACTTGTAATTTTGTGTGTGTGTGTGTGTGAGAGAGAGAGAGAGAGAGAGAGAGAGCGCATAAAATGTAGACTTCTTTGCCAGTTTTCATACCACAGGGTGCGTGTGTGCGCGCGCACACACACACACACACAAAGAGAGTTTTGTAATTCCAGTTTTATACCGCCAGTAACTTCAATTTGCCTTTGTGGGTTTTGTTTCATTTTTTAGGAAGACCACATATCCTAAAGACGTAAGAGATCAAAATATACAATCCTCAACTAATTGTGTCCTATGATTCAGCTGCTGGGAGGAGCTTGCATTTTTGTGTGTGTGTTCTTAGCACTGAATGTAGCATAGCTGGTAAATGTTGCTTTCCCATAGTAGACCTTTGTTTTTGTTGGGCTCGTATCAGCCCCAGACAGCTAGGGATAATGGGAGTAGTGATTTACCATCTGGAGGGCCGCTCTTAAAACAATAAGATATTCTTGTCTGTCTTCTCAAGCCTTTTGTTTCTTCCGTCCTCTTTTATACTATACTGTAAGCCCAGGGGTTGCTTGACTTAAGACTGTTGTTTTCCTCCAGTTTTCCTGTCTAAAACAGCTGTTGCTTGGATTCTTAACTCTGCTTCACCAGTCCCACTTCCTCCCTCCTTACATCTCTCTGTTGCTCTTTGGGCAGGTGTTCAGAACCAGATCTCTATGATAGATCATGGCGTCGGAGGATTCTGTGTCTTCATAGGACTGAAAGGTTCCAAGGAAGAACTGGGATTGGAAGCCAAAAACTACTACATCTACCCACACAACAACCTCAATGAAGCGTAAGTGGCAGCAGCTGAAAACTCCACTGGTTTGCGGTGGTTTGTTTTTGTTTTTTAAAAACGGCAATACAAGTTAATCCAGCAGGGCTCTTCTTAAAGTAAGTTGTGTTCAGAGGGCAAATGGGTGAAGAATAGCAGCCAGAAGTTCAAGGCATGAAATCTTAGTGCACCAATTCAAATTAGAACTTGTCAGTAAAGGTAAAGGTATCCCTGACCATTCGGTCCAGTCGCGGACAACTCTGGGGTTGCAGCGCTCATCTCACTTTATTGGCCAAGGAAGCCGGCGTACAGCTTCAAGGTCATGTGCCCAGCATGACTAAGCTGCTTCTTGCACTTGACCTGCTTTCGAATTGCTAGGTTGGCAGGAGCAGGGACCGAGCAACGGGAGCTCACCCCATCGTGGGGATTCGAACCGCCGACCTTCTGATCAGCAAGGCCTAGGCTCTGTAGTTTAAACTACAGCGCCATGTCCATTTAGTTTCTTCAGCTGCTGTACCCACAGCCCCTTCTCTTTGTTCTTATATGTAGATAAAGCGCCAAAAACAACCTTGTACATTGGCCCTGAACTCAAGCGTGCAAAATACACATGAGTGTATTTGGGTTGGGTGCATCTGAATTTAATGTTCACATCTTTTTCTACTGGCTCAACCAAACTTTTTTCTTTTTCTTAAAAAAAGAAAAAAAACAACTGACCAGGAATATTGAGAACTACAATCTGTTCACAGGTGAATGTTTTGGATCTTGGTGCAAAACGTGGCTCAGATCAGCACAGTGGATTTGGCCTTTAACTCAGGAAAGATTGTGGTCAAGGCTTGAAAAGAGACACTGGCAACTAAAAGTTTTGGCCTAAAATTAGAATAACACAGTGAAATAAATGAATGGGAAAATGCAGAAATTATATATATATATATATATATATATATATATATATATATATATATACTATAATACAAAAGTGACACTTTAATTAAAGTTTTATGAATCAAAGCTCAGGCAAAGTTTTCCTTCTTGATAGGTTCACTTCTTACATTAATTCTTCAAGAGAAACTGCTCCAGAAAAGATTCCTTTCCTGTATATTGGATCCTCGTCAGCAAAGGACCCCCTGTGGGAAAAGAGATTCCCAGGTATTTGAACAAGTGGTGCAACTTTCTTCTTTTTTAAAAGGGATGGGGGAGAGAGAGAGGATTTGGGAATTTGGGGCTCCAGGAAGGCAAGTTGTAGCCCTTGGCTTAATTTCATGCATGTGACCAGGAGGGAGGAAAAGGTTATAATAGTAATAATCTATTACTTATACCCCACCCATCTGGCTGGGCCTCCCCAGCCACTCTGGGCAGCTCCCAACAGAATATTAAAAACACGACAAAACATCAAACATTAAAAACTTCCCTAAACAGGGCTAAACAGGGCTGCCTTCAGATGTCTTCTAAAAGTCAGATAGTTGTTTCACCGCTGTGGCCCTGAGGGAATGTGGACCTCAGCATAAAAACAGTTTCCGGCCCCTAATAGAAGACCGGCCTGCTGGATATCTGGCCAATGGTCCATCTAGTCCAGCATCTTCTTCTTACAGTGACCAGTCAGATACCCATGGGAAGCTTGCAAGGACATGGCACAACAGTGCTCTTCCCATCTGGTATTCCCAGCAATTGGCATTTGAGGGCATTTACGGGACCGCCTCTCCTGGTCTGCCCCGCAGAGGACCTTAAGGTCCATGAATAATAATAGTTTAGAGGGCCCAGGCCCTAAGGAAGTCAGATTATTCTCCACCAGGGCCAGGGCCTTTTCAGTGATGGCTCCGACCTGATGGAATGCTCTGTCCCATGAGACCAGGGCCCTGCAGGATTTAACTTCCTTCCACAGGGCCTAAGATGGAGCTATTCCACCTGGCTTTCAGTTTGAACTTAGCCTGATCTTTTATTCCCCTTCCTTCCCTCCCTCTCCCCTTTTATGGAAATTATCCACTCTGGGATCTCACAGCTAATTCTCCCCTAGTCTCCTCACTGGCCCAATTAGGACTAATTTTACCAGCTAGCCCTGGTGATCATCTAATGCTTATTGGATGGATTTCCCCCCTAAATTGATTTTTGAATTCTGAATTTATTGTTATTCACGTTTTATAATGTATTTCTGCTGTTTTTTGTTGCATCAATTAAGTGTTTTAAATTTGTTGTTAGCCACCCTGAGCATAGCTGTCAACATTTTCCTTTTTTTAAGGGAAATTCCCTTATTCCGAATAGGATTCCTCGCAAGAAAAGGGAAAAGTTGACAGCTATGGCCCTGAGCCCGGTTTTCTGAACCAGGAAGGGCAGAGTATAAATAAAAAATTATTATTATTATTATTATTATTATTATTATTATTATTATTATTATGCCTCTCAGCCACGGAGGTAGAGCACAGCCGTCGTGGCTAAGCAGCTGTGGCTGGCCTTCTCCTCGATGATTTTGTCTGAACCTCATTTAAAGCCGTCCAAGTTGGTAGCCATCGCTGCTTCCTGTGGGAGGGATTTGCATCGTTTAACTGTGCCCTGCATGACTTGCTTTTTATCCATCCTGTTTTGCTTCGGTCTGGGTTTGATCCAGGATGGTGGGCATATGAGCCAGAGACATGGTCATGAACAAGCTGGAGATCAGATTATCAGATCAAGGAAACGAGAGCTGATAGCAGGAGGCCTGCTCAAGGACAGGCTGGAGGCACTGGCAGAGGAAGGGGTGGGTGGTGAGTGCGGTCCGCCTCAGGTGTCATACCTGAAGGGGGGGACATCATCGCCCCGCCGCCGGGGATGCTAGCTCCGCCCCCGCGGGCGGCTAGCCCATAGCTGTCAACTTACAGATTTGAAAATAAGGGACCAGCAGCCTCGAAAATAAGGTATCAGCCGCCAAAATAAGGGATTTTCCGGGCACAGGTATTTTCAGCTTCTGAGCCCCTCCGAGCCAAAGGCAGAAAGCCCAGCAGGCAGCCAAACGAAGCCTCAAGCGGTGGTTCCCACAGTGCAGCAACCCAGAAAAGGGGATGCAGCAAGGAAAACCATCGTCACCTCTCCTCTGGGAAGCGCTGAGCAAAGGCGAGTCCTCAGGCAACGTGGCCAATTTGATCAGCACAAGGCATGCAAGCTCCACCCCCCAGTCGTTCTTAGACTCCTTATTGGGTGAGCAACGCAGCCAAGCAACACAGTTGGAGCCTCCCTCCTCCCTGGCCGGCAGGGAGGGAGGGAGAGGAGCTGCTTCCTTTGAAACCCAGGAAATTTAAGGGACATCATCAATAAGGGACAGCAGCAGGACACGGCGCTGGGATAAGGGAGTTTCCCGCCAAATAAGGGACGGTTGACAGCCATGGGCTAGCCCCACCCCTGTGTGTTGGGTTGAAATAACGACAGACAGGTAGCGAGCGTCATCTGGGAGGCACCTCTCGAGCAAGTCTCGAGGAGTCTCTTTTATTGAATATTACAGCATTGCCACGTATGTGCTTATTGCTGATTGGTTAACACAAGTACAAAGCAAAGGTTGCATATAGGCATTAATCAACAATAGATTAAAGGCTGGGAAAGGGAACACAGAATTGGATAGGCGTGAAAACCTCCTTATTAAACTTTTACTAGTGATTGATATAGCATTCATCCGTAGATGTGGTCAACTATGCATTAAGAACGGGTCAGGCACAATGTTTTCCTGAACTCAATGTGAACTGAACATTCTAAGGTGGTGAGTGAATGTCTTAGTATTAGAATGGTTTGTGCAGCATTATGTACAGAAGCGAAGCTTAGGAGCAAGACTTCCCATCAGGCCACAGTCATGTGTAGAATCATAGCATCCCATCACCTGGGTGCCGGAGCAGCTAGCTCCACCTCTGGCTGGAGGTCAGACAGATACTGCACATAGCTGTCAACCTTCCCTTTTTTGCGGGAAATTCCCTTATTCCAGCGCCGTTTCCCGCTGCTTCCCGCTGCTATCCCGGATTGTTAGATATCCCGTAGACTGTCCCTGGGACAGGTGAGGTTGCTGATCCCTTATTTTCAAATCTGAAAGTTGACAGCTATGATAGTGGACTGGATCACTGCAGCAGCATAAAGAGAGAGAGTCTGCGTTATTACTCAAAGGGGGAAATTACTCAAACTACCAGCCAAGAGGAGAGTGGCTTTGTAAGCTTTCAGAATATTTAGAATTAACCAAATTGACAGGTATAATAAGACAAAAACCCAAAAGTGAAGTGAAAAAGGAATGGGAGTGTCTAAATGAATACCTTAAAAGCCAAGGTTTGAGGACAGAAATCTGGCTGAGTCTGGAATAACCTTGCGAAGTGAAAGGATGAGAAAGAGGGATTTAAATCTGGATGCTAGGATAGAGATGATAAGGAAAACAGGAAGACACAATGAGAGGTAAAGGAGGTGCTGTGGGATTGGTGGAAGTCAATGTTTGTTTTTCTTCTTAGTGTTTATATTATTAACTTGTAAGGTATGGATTTATTTATTTTTTTGAATGTTGGTTTTTGTGTTTTGTGTACTGTTATTTTTCGATATTTTTTGTGGTGGTGTTATTGTGTGGGAAATACTAATAAAATTTATTTTAAAAAAAATAAACAAAAAACAAACTACCAGCCTAGAAGAAAGGGTTTTGTAGGGCCTGCTTCCAGCAGTCAAGAAGGAAGTTTCTGCACGTGAGGGACAGATGGACCCCAGCCTGGGAAGGTACCCATCTAGGAAAAGGAAGACTCTGATCCTAAACTTCCGTTGCCTTGTGGAAGAAGGCTAAGGAGTAAACCATATACAAATTCAGAGTCGAGTCCCTAAGGCGGTTGGATGGCGCCTTAGATGCCTCCTTAAGCTGGTGCCAAACATATTAATAAATAAATAATAATAATAAAATTTTATTTGTATCCCGCCCTCCCCAGCTGAAGAGCAGCTAACAACAATAAAAGTAAGACAGCATTCTAAAATCAATTCATTTTAAAATCAATTCAAAATCAAATTAATGGCAACCTTTGGGCTAGAGTTCTGTGAGGATTACCAAAGGAGGGGGTCAGATTGTGCCTCGGCCAAAGGCCTGGTGGAACAGCTCTGTCTTGCAGGCCCTGCGGAAAGATGTCAAGTCCCGCAGGGCGCTTGTCTCTTGTGACAGAGCATTCCACCAGATCGGAGCCACAGCCGAAAAGGCCCTGGCTCTGGTTGAGGCCAGCCTAATCTCCCTGTGGCTCCGAGATGTTTTTGTTTGAAGCTCTGCTTTCCTTTGGACCACATCAGTGAGGCTGAGAAAGGGGGTCTTATCCTCTGGGCAGCCCAGGAACTCCATATCCGCCCTGGGAAAATCGCTTTGGTGCTGCTAAGACAGCTTTGTGACTTCGCCCTGGATGAAAACTGTTGTTTCTCAAGACAGATGGATTCCACGAACTGTTAACTCTTCGAAGAGCTGTAACAGCTGCTGAGGGCATTCAGGCCACTTCTGCAGCCTAGAGGGCAGCCTTGCTATACGCAGCCTGGCTTTGCCTGTGGTAGAAGAGGCATGATGCCACAGGAAACCCCAGCATGAGTCATATCCTCACTTGACACCTTACAAATCTGTGCATATAGGATTGTGAGATGCCCCTTTGTGACAAGTACATCGCTAATGAATGTCTTCATATCCCTTTCATTATAGGCAAGTCCACTCTAATTGTCCTGACAGCTGCAAAGTATGAATGGTTTGAGGAATGGAAGGAAGAAAAGGTTTCTAAAAGGGGAGCGGTGTATGAGGCCTTCAAAAACAGTTTTGTGGACAACATAATGGACACGGTTTTGAAGGTTTACCCTCAAATAAAAGATCAGGTAAGACCACTGTTAGTGTGTCAGCAAATGATTCTTATTCTTGTACAAGGATGGTGTCTTCTCTACCTCTTGATGTAGAAGAGAGAGACCCTAATCCAACGGCAACATCAGCCTTTAAGGTAAAGGGACCCCCGGCCATTAGGTCCAGTCGTGGCCGACTCTGGGGTTGCGGCGCTCATCTCACTTTATTGGCCAAAGGAGCCGGCGTACAGCTTCGGGTCATGTGGCCAGCATGACTAAGCAGCTTCTGGCGAACCAGAGCAGCGCATGAAAACGCCATTTACCTTCCCGCCAGAGCGATACCTATTTATCTGCTTGCACTTTGACGTGCTTTCGAATTGCTAGGTTGGCAGGAGCAGGGACTGAACAAAGGGAGCTCACCCTGTTGCGGGGATTCGAACTGGCGACCTTCTGATCGGCAAGTCCTAGGCTGTGTGGTTTAACCCACAGCGCCACCCATGTCCCCTTAAACATCAGCTTTTATAATTTCACATAAGCCGCTCAAAACCCCGTTCCCTCCCAGCTTGCCCCGCCTTTTATGCAGAAGTTATATCCCGGTCATAATGTTTGATAAGCAACCTCGTACTTCATTTCTTTGTGGTTTCCATTCCCGTAAGCCTTCTTTTTATCTTACAGTTAGCAAGCTCTACTTTGATGCTAGGACGCAGGTGCCACTGTGGTCTAAACCACTGAGCCTCTTGGGTCGGCGGTTCAAATCCCCGCAACGGAGTGAGCTCCTGTTGCTCTGTTCCAGCTCCTGCCAACCTAGCAGTTCGAAAGCACGCCAGCGCAAGTAGATAAATAGCTACCACTGCAGCAGGAAGGTAAACGGTGTTTCTGTGCGCTCTGGCTTCCGTCACGGAGTTCCGTTGTGCCAGAAGCAGTTTAGTCCTGCTGGCCACATAACCCAGAAAGCTGTCTGTGGACAAACGCTGGCTCCCTCAGCCTGAAGTGAAATGAGCTCCGCACCCCATAGTCACCTTTGACTGGACTTAACCATTATGGGGTCTTTTATCTTACCTATTACCTTACTTTGATGCTGTTTCTCATCCTGGGTATGAACTTTGCTTCACACATAGCTTAACCACAGCTTCTTCCACTGCCTTGTGGTTACGAGAGTTCCCGTTATTGTCTGGAACATTTTCTGTGGGTATTTCGTGGTCAAAAAAGGAAACTAACTCATGTTGCAACCAGCGGCGTTGGTTTGACTTTCCTCCACTCCAACCACCACCGCACATTCTTTTAATAAGCAAGCAGTAAACTGAACTCTGCTTCAGTCCTGCTGACCACTTATTTGATGTTTCGCTGGTTACGTGTTCGTTCAGGTCCAAATAACCCTTTTAAAGCCTTAAAACAGTTTGAGACCAGCCTGACTAGGACCTTCGTTCCACCTTGGAGTTCAGGTCTACCACTGCCTGAGATAAAGGAGAGGGCCTTAGCAGTTGCGGTACCCAGGATCTCGAGAGAAGTACACCTGGCTCCTTTGCTTCCTGCTTTTAGGCAGAGAGTGAAAGTTTGGTTTAAGTGGCTTTTTTCAGAATCTTGGTTTTATTGTGTATTCCGTTACTGGTTTTAAACAGATAATAATAATAATAATAATTTATTATTTATACCCCACCCATCTGGCTGAGTTTTCCCCAGCCACTCTGGGCGGCTCCCAATCAGTGTTAAAAACCGTACAGCATTACATATTAAAAACTTCCCTGAACAGGGCTGCCTTAAGATGTCTTCTGAACGTCAGGTAATTCTTTATCTCTTTGACATCTGATGGGAGGGCGTTCCACAGGGCGGGCGCCGCTACCGAGAAGGCCCTCTGTCTGGTTCCCTGTAGCCTCACTTCTCGCAATGAGGGAACCGCCAGAAGGCCCTCGGCGCTGGATCTCAGAGTCCGGGCTGAACGATGGGGGTGGAGACGCTCCTTCAGGTATACAGGACCGAGGCCGAGATGTTAGTTTTGCTAGCTTGCTTGTCTTTAGGCTGAATTTTGCTTCCTATAATCCTGGTTTTTATGCAAGGCAGATTTTATTTTATTTTGTCATTCACTTTCTGTACAGCCCTTCTGCCAAGGCAATCGTAGCTGAATATACTAAATAAATAAACGAACATTATGAAAGGCAGGTGGGACCTGCAACCAAGAGTTGCCATGTAGAGTGTTCAAAGTCAGGGTGCTGGCCAGCAAGCTTTGGCTAGCTGCTCTGTTCCATTTCCCCACCCCAGTATTCAGTTTGCATTCTACAGGCCCTGAGCACTCATTCCTCCCTCCTAATGCTGCCTTCTTTTTTAATAACTTTTTTTTTGTCCTCCTGCAAACCTTTTAAAAAATAATGTTAAATATTTTATTAAGGTGATTTCAGTTAAAAGAAATAAAGTGATACAGAAAACAAAGAAGGAAAAGCAAGAGGGAGAAAAACTACAACAAAGATACATATAAAAATGAAAATAAACACACACAAAAAGTAATATACGATACTCCCATACATTCTTGTATAAATCGTCATAGTGTCATTGCCCTAGTGCTTATGCAAATGTTAACTGCCTACTGCATTTTGTATAAATTCATTCCAAATGTTATCATATTTATCCCTACAGAGTTCCCCCAAGCCTGCTGACACCCTGCTCTTGTACGGTGATGGTGCCATTTTGGCTATGTAAGGGTCAATGTTCAGAGAATGGGTTTAGTGGTACCTCGGGTTAAGAACTTAATTTGTTCCGGAGGGCTGCTCTTAACCTGAAACTGTTCTTAACCTGAGGTACCACTTTTGCTAATGGGGTCTCCATCTGCTGCCACAGCACCGGAGCACGATTTCTGTTCTCATCCTGAAGCAAAGTTCTTAACCCGAGGTACTATTTCTGGGTTAGCGGAGTCTGTAACCTGAAGCCTCTGTAACCTGAAACGTCTCTAACCCGAGGTACCACTGTAGTATGGGTCAGGGATGAAGAATCTCTGCCCTCCATCAGCTACGGCCAATGGTCAGCAATAATGCGAGAGTTGGCATCCAGCAACATCCACAAGGTCAAATGTTCTCTTGTCCCTACTACGTAGATTAGGACCCTTCCAGAAACATGGCGTTGGCAAATAGTTCTTGTAATCTAATGGAGATGGAGGAGTACCTTTTCTATTTTTTGTCTGATGAGGTGAAAATGAATTAGCAGTAATAACGCTCCCTGGACATTTGATCTTTCTCTGTTCAGATTGCGTGTGTCTCTGCAGGAACTCCTCTCACCAATAAGCACTACATAGCTTCTCCGCGTGGAGAGATGTATGGCATGAACCACAGTATGGCTCGCTTCCAGCCGGACTTCATAGCAACAGTACGACCTCAGACCCCTGTCCCAAACCTCTACCTTACAGGTAAATGCTACCTCCTCACTTTTTCCAGTGTACCGCAACTGTTGACCATTATAATGACTCTTATTTCTTTCAACTACTTTCAACTACTGCAATGCGCTCTATGTGGGGCTACAACTAATCCAGAATGTGGCAGCTTGACTGGTGACTGGGAGCGGCCGCCAAGATCACACAACACCAGTCGTGAAAGACCTACATTGGCTCCCAGTACGTTTTCGAGCACAATTCAAAGTGTTGGTGCTGACCTTTAAAGCCCTAAATGGCCTCGGTCCAGTATACCTGAAGGAGCGTCTCCACCCCCATCGTTCTACCCGGACATTGAGGTCCAGCACTGAGGGCCTTCTGGCGGTTCCCTCACTACGTGAAGCCAAGTTACAGGGAACCAGGCAGAGGGCCTTCTCGGTAGTGGCACCCGCCCTGTGGAATGCCCTCCCACCAGATGTCAAAGAGAAAAACAACTACCAAACTTTTGACATCTGAAGGCAGCCCTGTTTAGGGAAGCTTTTAATGTTTAATAGGTAATTGTATTTTAGTGTTTTGTTGGAAGCTGCCCAGAGTGGCTGGGGAAACCCAGCCAGATGGGCGGGGTACAAATAATAAATTATTATTATTATCAACCTGCCTCATCTCAAGGGCATAGAATAGATAACTTTTCCGCACTGGGCCTGTGTTCAAGATTTGGGGATCCTGTTGCTGATTGGTGAGGAAAATAAGGCAGCAAAAGTGAATTTCTAAAACAAGAGCAGAGTTGGGTGTTGCTGGTTTTTTTAGTGGCATGAACACAACACAGGAGCACAAAAACTACATTAGTGGGGCAGGCATTAGGGAGGGCAGAGGAGGAATAGTTTCCTGAGTGGGTCTTGGCATTTGAACATTCTCTTTCCAGTTCCTTATATTTGCCCCAATTCCTGAGGCCTTTGGGGTTTGGTTGGACAAGTGGACACAGATAACTTTATTATTATTTCTTATCATTTTCAATTTTACAACATCTGCACAAATCAAGAAAACAAATGATACATTGCACAGCGACTTCCCTCCCTGCCCCTTTCCCTGGTTCATTTCAGTTTTCCTTTACTGCTGCATATTCTAATTGTTCCTTATTCTTTCTCCTCCAGTTTTTCCTCCGTTATATAATTTTATTGGGCCCACCCAATATTTTATTCAAGTGGGCACCCCTGCCCTCCACTAGTTTATGTACCTTCCCCCAGTGGGTTCTGGGCACACAGCCAGAGACTGCATTTGTGTGGAAACTTCCTTGGCTGCTTCCTTTTCAATAGGGGACAGTCATTCAGGAGAACATTCTGGGGGCCAGTCTAGGGCAGGGGTCAGCAAACCTTTTCAGCAGGGGGCCGGTCCACTGACCCTCAGACATTTTGGGGGCCCCGATTATATTGGGGGGAGAGAACAAATGCCTATGCCACACAAATAACCCAGAGATGCATTTTAATTAAAAGCACACATTCTACTCATGTAGAAACACGCTGATCGCCAGACTGCCCGTGGGCCAGATTTGGAAGGTGGTTGGGCTGGATCTGGCCTTAGTTTGCCTACCCATAGTCTAGGGGACAGTCATTCAGGAGAGGCTGGGGAAGCCCTTGGCCCTTCACTTGCCTGATCCCTCTTCTTCTGACCCATCCTGGGCTCCACCCTCCAGCTCTGAATCTTCCTCTGCCTCTGACTCTTGCCAGCTGGCTGGTACAGGTCCCTGCAAACCACTGCCCAACCCTCTCCTGAGTCAGCGTCTAGCCAGCCCCTGACATCTGGCTACACAAGTGCCTTTTTGTAGCCCCGTGATGCTCTCCCAAGCAGGAAGTATGTACATTCCAGGCTGTTGACAAGGGGATGTGATGAACAAGAGGACAGACCGAGCAGAGACTGACAAGTGGCAGTGATGTCTTTCTTTTCTCCTAGGTCAGGATGTGCTTTTAGCTGGTTTCGCAGGAGCCCTTCACGGAGCCATTCTCTGCGCTTCCGCTGTCCTGGAACGTAATCTCTACATCGACTTGATGTGGCTAGGCAAGAAAATCAAAGCCAGCGATGCCGGAAAGAAAAACTAAAGCTTCGGTCTCTACCACACAAATGAGATTTGCTCCTGCCTTATTGGTGATCTGAAAGCTGCCTTCTTTTCTAGGTTCTTCGTGTCTCCAGCAGGGGATGCAAACTGGTGCGAAAACTATATGCTTTGGTGCTTTTGCGTGTTGAGGTCCCAAGTCACCCTTAAATAAATTCACACTTCACACAGGAATTTTGTTTAATGTTTTTGGCATAATTTTGGCCACAACTTTATTAAAATACAAAATATGAGTGGTTGCTTAGGCATTGGTTGCGACTATCTGTACCCGCCAGGGACAGAACTGACATCCACAAGCCTGCAAAGTCAGTAAGGGAAAACATTTTTGGGGAGTAAATGGAGCTGGGTACCAGACCCTCACCTCTCCCCAAATGCTCCCAGGGGCTCCTGCATGGCCCTAGCCCCCTTGACAGGGGTGCAGACAAGAGCATGGTGAGCCCCTGGATTCCTTTAACAGAATACCCTTGCAGCAGCAGCATTGGAGGGACAGGCACAAGCCAATCCATGCCCTTCCACCAACCAATAGAGGAAGCTCAACGCTGCATGCAGGGAAGATATAACCTAAGACTGTCAATTAATAATTGGCAACATCAAACTGTCCCCAACAACCAGAGGAGCCCAATCACGACAGTGGCCACCCAAACTAACCCGCCCAGCAACAGAGAGGTGTCTTGCTAACACCACCACAACTCGTGCTCTCCGTGAAGGAGAACGCGCTTTATTGCACTCCTTTCCAGTGCTTGAGTTTTTGTATGGGTATGGAGAAAATGAGCTGCCTCACCCATGCAAACCTCACAACTGGATGGCACATTTAGATAACACACTTCTGCAATCACAACTGTACTTTCTCCAGCTGCCACTTAATAGAAATAGGTGCAACTGTCTCCATGTGTCACCTGGCTCATGTTTGTGCTTTTTGACGCTCTTGTAGACCTATGTCCACGACAGAGAGAAGAAGATAAACAGGCTTAATAATGAAGAATGGATTGTTTTCAATGGATTACCTTATAGGGGAGGCCAGAGTGTCTTGTAACACTATCATCATCATTTTATTTGTATTCCGCTTTTCCACAAAAAGAATCAGGCTCAAAAGCGGCTTACATCAAAGAAAACAGGAACACATATCAAAACTAGCCAGTGCTAGAACAATTTCGTAATAATATAATAAACCAACAACATAATAGCAGACATAACACGAAATGTTTCGGTCCTATAAATAGAGCATTACACTTCCTGGCAATAGCAAAGTAATGGTTTTGACACATTCACCTTTGCCTTAGAAACACCTTTCCTAAGGTGTTGCTTGCAGTATAAACATGCAAGGACCAGAAAATGTAGGCTGGTGTGCAGGACAAGTTGAACCATAGCATTTAGTCTTCCCTTTCCACACACCCCATCCAATCTGTGTCTCCATTCCTTGAGACAGATAAGCACCTTGCCCATGCTTCCTGTCCCTCCCTTTCTAATTACCCTAGTATTAAGGCAGGGGTCAGTAACCTAAGGCCCATGGGTCAAAAGCGGCCTGCGGAGGTCGTTTGACTGGCCCATAAGCAGTGCAGCACAAGGACTCGCTTCCGCGGTGCCAAAAATTGTGTCTGCACATGCACAGACGCAAGAAAATGATGTTTGTGCAGATGTCATAAACCACAGACGGGCGGGCGTAATCTGGCCCACGGAGGGATCTCCGTGGGACCCATCTGGCCCAGGCAAGATAAACCTTGCTGACCCCTGTATTAAGGTCTCTGAACTTTTGCAGTACCATGGTACCTCTGGATGCGAACGGGATCCGTTCCAGAGCCCTGTTCGCATCCAGAAGCGAATGCAACCTGCGTTTGCGCGTGCATGGGTCGCGATTCGCCACTTCTGCGCATGCACATGACATTTTGACTGCGCATGCGTGAGCGGCGGAACCCAGAAGTAAAGCACTCCATTATTTCCGGGTCACCACAGCGCACAACCCTAAAAAAATACTTATCCCAAAGCTACTTCAACCCGAGGTATGACTGTAGTTCAAAACCTCAGTCATATACACTGAAGCTTTCTCACCCCAGGCTTGCATTATGTTCAGGCCTCCACTGAATGCTGCTTGGTCCCATAGCACTTGCCTTCATTCCATAGAAGACAATCTCCCCACATCACTCTTTCTGTGCTCCTGAAGAGGCTGGTCAAGGCAACAGGACATTGCATACTTTTTGTAACAACAAGCCGTTTTGTTCTTCTGCACTTCTGTACTGGTGCTTCAACCAGCAAAGCCATTTTAATTGCTTTCCATGATATTGTGCAAATAAACTGAATTCCTTTCTATTGCGTTTGTTGGTTCTTGCTCAAGGTAAGCAAGACAATATCAGCATTTGTAACATAATTGGGTCTATTGCCTTTGCTGCCTGCGCAACACTGCCACAGCTGACTTGGATGGGGCAAGGAAGGGCACATGCCCTGGCAGAACTCATCTGACACATCTACCAGTGCACTGGTGCCAACTCCAGGGGACCCTAGGTGCCTGAGCATCACAAAATTTTCACTGTGGGTGCCTGGCCTCTGCCCACGGCCGCCCACTACCTTACCTCCAGTGCCATGGCAGCAACCGGCTAGGGCCTCTGCCTCCACTGTTGGCTCTCTGCTGGGGCCACAGAGAAGCACCAATGGTCTGCTATCCCGCCCCCCCCCGGCTGCTGCCTCTATGGAAGCACGGAAGCAGCGTGCGATGACATGGTGGCACATCATGACATCACGTCGTGCATGCTGCTGGGCACCCACGGTCTGGGGCCCAAGTCGGCTCCCTCTGCACAGTTGTGTCCACCCATCCCCAACTTCGTTGCTCCCCTGCCCCAGCCCAGTTCAGGTAGGTACGATAAAGGTCAAGGACCCCTGGACGGTTAAGTCCAGTCAAAGGCGACTATGGGGTTGTGGCGCTCATCTCGCTTTCAAGCCGAGGGAGCCAGCGTTTGTCCACAGACAGCTTTCCGGATCATGTGGCCAGCAGGACTAAAGCGCTTCTGGTGCAATGGATCACTGTGATGGAAGCCAGAGTGCACAGAAAAGCCATTTACCTTCCCCCCACAGCAGTACCTATTTATCTACTTGCACTGGCGTGCTTTCAAACTGCTAGGTAGGCAGGAGCTGGGACAGAGCAACGGGAGCTCACCCCGTCGCAGGGATTCGAACCGCCGACCTTCCGATCAGCAAGCCCAAAAGGCTCAGTGGTTTAGACCACAGTGCCACCAGCATCTAGTCCAGGTAAGTGGCAGTGATACCGGTGACAGGAGAGTGTTGTCCAAATCCTGGTTTATGGTTTGCCTCACTCTGCACAAACCATGAGCTGCAGCCAATCATTGTTCGATGGCTTACTGTTAATGGTATCTCTGGAAGAGACAAACTCTTGAATGAGCCTGAATTCAAGCAACACACTTAAACTGAGCCATGGCTCCCAGCAGCAAGGCCAGAGGAGGAACAACGCAGTCACAGTCTCTTCAGGAGTCCACACATTCTCACTAAGCCCTAATTTGGCTTAGAGCTTAAAACTGAGCCTATAACTCCATGCCTGGTTCTTAGTTAGGCCAAGACTTAAAAGTTGGCCCATTGTCCTGCACCCATCTGCCTCGCAACAAGATTTCTTCTCATCTCTGGGCTGTGAAAGACTGGATGTCTTGATCTCCTTACCAACTGCTCCTAAAGTTCCTTAGCAGTCAGAACCTAATCTCATTTGGCTGCCAACATTCCCCTGCTAACAGTTTTAAGTGCCCATGACTATACTTAGCTCAATTTCTTATTGAAGTAAAGTAAATCAATACACACCAGATGGAGTTAAGAGTATCTATGTTGGCTATTGCAACAGCTTAGCTAAATTGGTTTAAAATAACATCTTTAGCTAAGCTGGGCACATGTAAGTATTTACACAAGAGTTGCTGAACTTATTGTGTCTGTAAGAGACTTGCGTCTTCTATCCAAACCTTCTTTGGATTTTCTCCATTCCTACCACCTTAGGATTTCACCCCTTTGCAGCAGTCGTGGCCTCTTAATATTCCCAAATTCAGAAAGTTAGCAAGAGTCTCCACTTCCAATGGCCTGCATCACAAAATGAGTCTTGGGTGGTGTGGCACACTGTAGAAATAGCTCTGAACTGAATTGTTGATGAACGCTGGGCTAAGGCATCTTAGGAGTTCCTGGCAAGATCCTAAATGGGCATACAACCCGTGAGGCAGCAACCTCGCTGAAGCCAAGTAGCCATCAGAGCCTGGATGGAACACTGGCCTGGGAACTCTGTCTATTCTGCTTTGAGTTCTGTTAGAGCATAAATTCAGCAAATAGATCTAAGGGGGTCTTAGCAGCTATGCTGAAGAGCCGCGTGGCTGCACCTAAAGGAAGAACTTGCGCATACCTGGAAAAAGGTCTGAGACGGAGTATGCACCTTTAATCCACATTCAAAGCACATTTTCCCCTCTCAAAGAATTCTGGTTGCTGCAGTTTGCACAGTCTTCTTTGGTGGTAATGTATTCAGTACGCAGTGGATGTACTAGATTTTAAAAGGAAACAATAGAAAAGGTAAATAAAAACATCCTGAAGGTCCCAGGCCACAGAGAGGTTAGGCTGGCCTCAACCAGAGCCAGGGCCTTTTCGGCTGTGGCTCCAATGTGGTGGAACGCTCTGTCACAAGAGACTAGGGCCCTGCAGGACTTGACATCTTTCTGCAGGGCCTGCAAGACAGAGCTGTTCCACCAGGCCTTTTGTCAGGGCGCAGCCTGACTACCTCCTCTGGCAATCTGCACAGAATTTTGCTGAACGGTTGCCATCAATTTGATTTAATTCATTTTTATAATGAAATGTTTTTAGAATGTTGGATTATATGATTGTTGTTAGCCGCCCTGAGCCTGGCTTCGGCTGGGGAGGGCGGGATATAAATATAATTTATTATTATTATTATTATTATTATTATTATTATTATTATTATTATATTGGAGAAGCCAAACTTCAGACTGGGGCCTGGAAGCAGCAAACACAAGCTCTTCCAAGGTGCCTTCCCACAGTGCCATTCTGTGATTGTACTGCGAAAGGGAGTTGACTTGTGGGCTGTAGATTAAATCTCACCTGCGGGCAGGTGCCCCTGCCCACTCTGCCTGATTTATTTTCCAGTCTGAAGCAAAGAGAGGAAGAGAGGGCTGTGCCCTTGCATGTCTGGCAAATGGGTGTGCTCTGTGTGCATGAATGCGCAAGTGTGGCCAATAGGCGTGCCCACACATGCGTACTTGGGCATTGCCCACCGCTGGCAGGTAGCCCTTGGAGGAAAGGTTGACAATGCAGCCCTCAGGCCAAAAGATGCCAGTCACCTCTGCTATATTAGAGCATATTAGAGCTCCCAGGATTCTTTGGGGGGAACCACTGGCAGTTTAAAGTGACATGTGACTGTTTTAAATGTACAGTGCATTTATGGCCTGTGTTCATATGTCCTTATGTGTCTAACTGGAACTTCATATCACGCAACCAAGCCTGCCTAATCAAACTCATTGTGGTTTTTCTTTCATAGCCCCACCCTCAAGCTGAGTCATAGTACAGGTCAGCGGAACAAAGATTATATATACCCTATATATCTACAGGTGTGCACACTTTCTGTTTGGTGACAGTGGAGGTGCTTCCTAGGATGGCGAGCCAAACCAAGAACAGGGCTCTGATCATTGTCAATTACAAGTTCCACGCAAGAAATGCGGAAAACGAACTCACTTCAAGACCGGGAGCCAGGAGGGAAGCAGACAGGATTTTCATAGCATTATCCAAGTGCCATTATGCCGTGAAATTTCACTTTGACTTGACAGCTAAAGAAATAGAAGAACTTTATGAGGAAGGTATGTGTACGGCTTGGCTTCTGTTGTGTTTGACAGCCTGGAACGTGTCCAAAGAAGAAGGCTTCAGTTTCTGGAAACCACAGGAGGGGGAAAAGCTCTTGCACTCGGGGTCTTGATTATGAGCTTCCCATAGGTATCTGGTTGGCTGGTGTAAGAACAGGGTGCCGGACCTGATGGCATACCCTCCAACATTTCTCCAATGAAAATAGTGACGTCCTATTCCATCATAATTATATGAATAATTGTACTCTTTGTACCCCACCCATCTGTCTGGGTTACCCCAGCCACTCTGACCGGCTTCCAGGATATATAAAAACATAATAAAACACTAAACATTTTTTTTTTAAACTTCTCTATTCAGGGCTGCCTTCAGATGGTTTGGGGGGTTGGATAACTCTATACCATCCTACATTTTTCCGATGAAAATAGAGATGTCCTAAGGACATTCTGGGATCAAATCAGAAACCGGGACAGCTTCTGTAAATCCAGAATTCTGAAAAATAGGGACGCTTGGAGGGTCTGATCTGATGGGTCACTGACCTCATGCAGCAAGGCTTTTCTTGGGTTCTTGGAGCTGGGTATGTTTACTCTGAAGAAGTGACAATTTTGGGAAGACGTAATAGTGGTCTTCAAATATCTGAAGGGCTGTCATTCAGAGTACACAGCAGATTTTATCCTCTGCGGTTCCAGAGCTGGAATAAATGAGTGGAGCAAGATTTCACTTTAGGAGAAACGTCCTAACAGCAAGTGCTGTTCAGCAGCCTTGGGAGATGGCATGCTCTTCTTTTGCTGCATGTATTGAGGCACAGGCTTCAGGGCTACCTGTCAGGGGTGCTGCAGTTGCACCTTGCATTGCAGATCTTGCAGGGGTCAGGGATGCCCTTTCCAGGGCTGTGATTCTATGGCTGTGCACGCATTACCAGATTAATATGCAGCTACGTCAAGCCTTTTCCTCAATTCAGATTGAAGCCAGTTTGGGGGTGGGGATGAAAGGGGAGGCATCAGAACACAGTATTTCATAAGACACAACAGGATAGATAGTGGATTGCGACTAATGTCTTTGATACAGCACTTCCCAAACCAGCAATGGGTGCACACTGATGCAGAGTAAACAGGAGTGTGTAGCCTATACAGTATTGTGTTTGGGAAATAGAAGAGCATGCCAATACAGGATCTGCTTTCTGGTCTGCCAGATTCAGCAAAAATATATTTGTGTGCCAATTGCTAATCTTTGCGAACAACACATCTGAGAGGTTTGTCACAAATGCAGATTGGCAAGATAGCAAGACCCATCTTTTGAATTTCTTGTTTTAAACTACTGTGTGTTTTAATCCGGATCGTGAGCCAACTTTGATACTTTCAATTTTACTTGTGGTTAATGATGGTTTTAATTATAATGTCTGCCCCCCTGGGACATTTTTGGTGAAGGGTGGATTACAAATATCTAAAACAACTAAAAGAATCGCTAGTCATTGACAACAGTAAAGATTAAGCCCCTCCCCATCGCCTGTCTGTGCACAAAACCCCTTTTGCACTTAGAACTTCATACGAGAGACTCGTCGTCAAGCAGATCAGTTTGAACTTTGGATCCCTGCTCCGCTTCACACATGATGCCCCACCTCTTACCTTTTCATCCTGCGTCAATAGCTGAGCTGTGTGCAAAAGCTGCCAAAATCGTGGACATAACCATCCACCCTGCTTCGCCTTCCCATGTGAATGTAAATAATTCGTAGTTGCAAAGGGTCGGTAACTTTCTCATGAAGGGAAAACATTATGTAAACCGATGACTTTTCAAAAAGAGAGTGAGAGCAGGTCTTTTATTTCCGTGCATTAATTTTGTACTGAAAATGAAAATTTAATAGATAGCTATCCAGCTGGTTTAGAGACCCTTTAATATAAATGCATGACCCCAAAGTAAATGTAAATAGGTAAAGGACCCCTGGACGGTTAAGTCCAAAGGTGACTATGGGGTTGCAGCGCTCATGATTTATGGGCTACTACTAAAATGAGGCTGCATTTTAAATTGTATTTTAACCAATATTTTAATTAACTGGTTCCCCCCCCCCCTATTATGTTTTATTGTAATTTTATTGGTGTTAGCCGCCCTGAGCCTGGTTCTGGCTGGGGAGGGCAGGGTATAAATAAATTGTTGCTGTTGTTGTTGTTATGTACTGAAGTTCTCACCCTGGGCCAGCAGGGGGATACTGTTGATAGTTCAGGTCCACATATGCAAATAAGGGATCGAAAGTGACGTTCAGTGATTGGCTAGTTACAGAAAATGGTTACTGTTGTGTTCTAGCGGAGCTCTATATAAGCAGGCTGGCTGAACCCTTCAGTTCAGTTCAGTTCTGTTCTGGCCTGTGAATAAACAAGAGCTGCTTGAAGAATTGCTGGGTTGTCTGATATGTTCACCCATAACTTAACAATTATTATTATTATTATTAGCCTGGAAAGGTGGGGTATCAGTTTGGATCATAAGATAATATGAATGGTGGCAGTGTATAACTCTGTGCTTTATCTTTTGCAGAATGTCACGCAGATCACGGAGAGTTTTTTGTAAGCATTCTGTCCAGTCACGGAGAAGAAGGGATTATCTATGACTGCGAAGGACAGCCAGTTCATCTCAAGCGTATTTTCCAGATATTAGAACCTGAAAGGTGTCACAAACTGGCTGGGAAACCCAAAATCTTCTTCATTCAGGTAACAAGCTTGTTGACTTTAACGTGTGTAAACCGTCTGCGAGGATGATGGGGAAATTCAGACAATCTCTGTAGCTGCAGGCTTGTGACTTCACTGTTTAAATGGTCACAATAATTATGAGCATGGGGAAAGGCTTCTCTGTCCCATAAGCATGCCAGCTTTTCTGCAGCATGGTGTATCGAAACATAACGGTGGTGGGGAAAGCACAGTCTTCAACCTTTTAAAAATGAAACTAGGGACATATTCATAAACCCCAGATCTCTTACCAAAAATCACTGCCTGGGGCACACACACACACAAAAATGGCACATGTTGCTAAAAGCTCTACTGACTGTTGTATTCGTTTTAGCAACCATAAGCTAGCTAGGATGTTGGACCTGCTACAGCAAAATGTTGTGGTGTTCAAGGCTCTTGTTCAGGTTTCCAGCCACTCCATTCTGTTCCTCCTCTCCTTCCTTGGTTTTCCACCCGTTCCATGCACTCACTTCCAGCAAAGTAGTGTTTTCCACTTACAGTGGTACCTCAGATTACATACGCTTCAGGTTACAGACTCCGCTAACCCAGAAATAGTGCTTCAGGTTAAGAACTTTGCTTCAGGATGAGAACAGAAATTGTGCTCCGGCAGCGCGGCGGCAGCAGGAGGCCCCATTAGTTAAAGTGGTGTTTCAGGTTAAGAACAGTTTCAGGTTAAGAACAGACCTCCGGAACGAATTAAGTACTTAACCCGAGGTACCACTGTATATCGAGACACATTAAAAAAATACATGAAATGCGTGCTTAACCCGTGTAAAACCTTGCGTTCTGGAAAAACGGCTATTCAGACTGTGCTTGGTTTCAGTTCTAAAGTGTGTGACTCAAATGCCAAAAGGAAGAGGAAAAGGTTTATTTTCTTGCCCATTTGTCATCAGGGACTAACTCATTTTGTTCATCAAGGAATTATCTGCATTAACTTTATTGCATTTCCTGGACTCATCGTATCAGTGTAACCTATAGTCTCTGAACCTTCCCGGATGTTTGACTCATCGTGGCTGGTGTCAACATGGGGGATTTCCTCCCAAAGGCAAATACAGTGGTACCTTAGTTTTAGAACAGCTTAGTTTATGAAGAACTTGGAAACAGAATGCTGCAAACCAGGAAGTAGGTCTTTGTGAACTTTGCTTTGGAAGCTGAACATGTTCCGCTTCCTGTTGAGTGTGTTCCATTTTTAAATTACTGTATATTTTGCTCTATAAGATGCACCAGACCACAAGACGCACCTAGTTTTTGGAGGAGGAAAACAAGAAAAAAAATATTCTGAATCTCAGAAGCCAGAACAGCAAAAGGGATCGCTGCGCAGTGAAAGCAGCATTCCCTCTTGCTGTTCTGGCTTCTGGGATAGCTGCGCAGCCTGCATTCGCTCCATAAGACGTACACACATTTCCCCTTACTTTTTAGGAGGGAAAAAGTGAGTCTTATAGAGCAAAAAGTACAGTAAGTCCCCACTGCTATTCAGAGGTTTCCTGTTGAGTCTGTCAGCTATTGAGTCCTGAGCACCTACGCAACACAGAAGTGAGCTTTTGTTTTTGCTTTTGTTTTGCATTTTTGTTTTTGTAGCTTTTTCATTTTTTTGACTGTGACTTGTTCTTTGTTTTATGGGACTGACTTGTGGCTGTGGTTTGTGACTTCATTTTTGTGGCTTGTTTTTGTGACTGTGTGGAACCCAGTTCAGCTACTGATTGACTGATTGTGTGACTGCAGAAATGGATAAAAGCCCCCCAACCAAACAATGACTATCATCAGTGCACATAAGAAAAAATAATAATTTTAATTTTTATCACCTACAATTCTGTCTTATTTATTTTATAGTACAGTACATTGATTATTGCTTTCATTTTATGGATCAATGGTCTTGTTAGATAGTAAAATCCATGTTAAATTGCTGTTTTAGGGGTTGTTTTTAAAAGTCTGGAACAAATTAATCCATTTTGCATTACTTTCTATGGGAAAGCATGGCTTGGTTTTAGAACACTTTGGTTTTGGAACAGACTTCCGGAACGGATTAAGTTTGGGAACCAAGGTACCACTGTACCTTCAGAAGAGGCATCCTTCTCAAGACCACAGCAGGGAGGAAAGAGTTACATTTCCCCTTCTCCCAATAATTATCCCCTCCGGAGTGATGCTATTTGCACTTTAAAAAAACAAAAACCTGCATGTTAAATGAAGCAGCACATCTTATAGGCATTTGTAGTTTGAGCCCTGAACTGAGCCTGGAAACAAATGGGTAGGCAGGAAAATTGCACAGCAAAGGGATCATGTTTCTGATAAATGTGTTCTGGGACAGGGGAAAAAAAAACCTGAAAGCAACAAATGAAGGCAGAATACAGAGGATCTAGGCTTTATTCTCTGGGTTAGGCACATGGGACAAGAAGGATGCTTTTAGAAGCACACACAGAAACACTGAATAGAAATATAACTCTGGTGGGGAAAGCACAGCCATAAACATTTCAGAAATGAAAATAGGGGCATATTCACGGACCCCAGTTCTCTTACCACCACCCAGGGCACACACATTGCAAAAAGCTCCATTGCTTGTTGTATTTTTGTTTTATCAATAACAGATTGTCCAGTATTGTTTGTTAAGCGCTAGCTAGGATGTTGGACCTGCTGCAACAAAATGTCGCAGCGTAGAAAACTCCTGTTCAGGTTTCCAGCCATATAGCGGTCGCACTTGCTGTGCTTTCTAGGCCTGCCGAGGAGTGGAAATTGATCAAGGTGTTTGGCTGCAGACAGACAGCGGTGAAGCACAGACTGAGTGTTTCTCACACTATCTCTCCGTTCCTCAAGACACTGCAGTGATGTATTCTTGCTGTCCAGGTATGTAAGTCCTGTATGGAATGTTCAAAGGCTAGCCAAAGAAACAATTCCTTTTCCCCACGCATAAGCTATGAAATTCATTCCCACAATACGTCAGGATGACCATCAACTTCAATGACTTTAAAGAGTTATTAGGTAGATTAAGGCTGTCCATTGCTCATTAGCAAGCTTATTGTAATAACCTGCAGTTTTATACAGGTAAGAGTATATATTGACAGTAGATAATTAAATGAGAAAGTTAAATGAATTTGGATATGCAGAAGATATTTTAAAAAATTAATTTAAGGAACCGCAGAAAGAGGGGGGAGTCAAATGTATAAAATTGAAATGAAATGTATGTTGTTGTTGTTGTTGTTTAGTCGTTTAGTCGTGTCCGACTCTTCGTGACCCCATGGACCAGAGCACGCCAGGCACTTCTGTCTTCCACTGCCTCCCCCAGTTTGGTCAGACTCATGTTTGTAGCTTCGAAGACACTATCCAACCATCTCGTCCCCTGTCGTCCCCTTCTCCTTGTGCCCTCCATCTTTCCCAACATCAGGGTCTTTTCCAGGGAGTCTTCTCTTCTCATGAGGTGGCCAAAGTATTGGAGCCTCAGCTTCAGGATCTGTCCTTCCAGTGAGCACTCAGGGCTGATTTCCTTAAGAATGGATCGGTTTGTTCTTCTTGCAGTCCATGGGACTCTCAAGAGTCTCCTCCAGCACCATAATTCAAAAGCATCAATTCTTCGGCGATCAGCCTTCTTTATGGTCCAGCTCTCGCTTCCATACATCACTACTGGGAAAACCATAGCTTTTACTATACGGAACTTTGTTGGCAAGGTGATGTCTCTACTTTTTAAGATGCTGTCTAGGTTTGTCATTGCTTTCCTCCCAAGAAGCAGGTGTCTCTTAATTTCGTGGCTGCTGTCACCATCTGCAGTGATCATGGAGCCCAAGAAAGTAAAATCTCTCACTGCCTTCATTTCTTCCCCTTCTATTTGCCAGGAGGTGATGGGACCAGTGTCCATGATCTTCGTTTTTTTGATGTTGAGCTACAGACCATATTTTGCGCTCTCCTCTTTCACCCTCAATAAAAGGTTCTTTAATTCCTCCTCACTTTCTGCCATCAAGGTTGTGTCATCTGCATATCTGAGCTTGTTGATATTTCTTCCGGCGATCTTAATTCCGGCTTGCGATTCATCCAGCCCAGCCTTTCGCATGATGAGTTCTGCATATAAGTTAAATAAGCAGGGAGACAATATACAGCCTTGTCGTACTCCTTTCCCAATTTTGAACCAATCAGTTGTTCCATATCCAGTTCTAACTGTAGCTTCTTGTCCCACATAGAGATTTCTCAGGAGACTGAAATGTATAAAATTGAAAAATAACAATAAAAAACTAAGAAAAAAGAGAGGAAAAAATGGGGGGACGGGAAGGCTGTCTGTTGCTACTAGCTTCAAAGCTCCAACCCTAGCTATGGGGGGGGGGGTAGCTGGTTTTCTTTGCCCCTGATGAAACCGCCAGAGGGGCACCATTGAGGCTCACCCCCCATACGCAAATGCATGTTGGGGGGTGTGCCAAACTAGGTCTTTGACACGGGTGAAATAAAGCCTAGTTTCTCGTCTGCCTGCAGTGTCGGAGGGGGTATAATAATAATAATAATAATAATAATAATAATAATAATAATAAATTTTATTTATACCCTGCCCTCCCTGGCCAGAGCCAGGTTCAGGGCGGCTAACACCAGTAAAAATTAGTAAAAACATAATAGGAGGGGAGCCCTATTTAAAATGCAGGTTAAAGTGCAATTTAAAATGCAGCCTCATTTTAAAAGTAACCCATAGATCACATAAAGGGAGGGAAACATAAGGGTCAGATTGAGTCCAAACCAAAGGCCAGGCAGAACAGCTCTGTATTGCAGCCCCTGCGGAAAGAAATCAGATCCCGCAGGGCCGTAGTCTCATGAGACAAAGTGTTCCACCAGGCTGGAGCCAATGTTGAAAAGGCCCTGGCCCTGGTTGAGGCTAATCTGACTTCCTTAGGGCCCGGGACCTCTAGAGCAGTGTTCCCCAACCTTGGGCCTCCAGCTGTTTTTGGACTACAATTCCCATCATCCTTGACCACTGGTCTTGCTAGCGAGGGATGATGGGAGTTGTAGTCCAAAAACAGCTGGAGGCCCAAGGTTGGGGAACACTGCTCTAGAGTGTTGCTGTTTATGGACCTTAAGGTCCTCCGCGGGGCATACTGGGAGAGGCAGTCCTGTAGGTACGTGGGTCCTAGGCCGCATAGGGCTTTAAAGGTATGCTTCTGGATACCAAACTGCTGGGATCAAGAGTTGTAGAGTTAGAAGGGACCATGAGGGTCAACTATTCCAACCCCTTGCAATGCAGGAATCTTTTGCCCAACATGGGGCTCGAACCCAAGACCCTGTGATGAGGAGTCTCATGCTCTACCGACTGAGCTATGGAGAGGGCTGTTGCACTCAGGTCCTGCCTGAGAGCATCCCAAAGGCATCTGATTGGCCGCTGTGAGTAAAGAATGCCAGACTGGCTTGGCCCAGCAGGACTCTTCTTTATGTATGCCTAGCAACCCAGCCCTGTACAAGATCGAAGCAAATTTCACCCAAGTATGCCCAAGTAAGTGTGCACTCTTTATAAAGATTGGAGGAGCAACGTTACTACCCCTCTATTACCCCTCTAATGGGGGTGACTCTGTGGTCTAAACCACTGAGCCTCTTGGGCTTGCTGATCAGAAGGTCAGCGGTTCGAATCCCCGTGATGGGGTGAGCTCCCGTTGCTTTGTCCCAGCTCCTGCCAACCTAGCAGTTCGAAAGCACATCAAAGTGCAAGTAGATAAATAGGTACCACTCTGGCGGGAAGGTAAACAGCGTTCCCGTGTGCTCTGTTTCTGTCACAGTGTCCCATTGCATCAGAAGCAGTTTAGTCATACTGGCCACATGACCCGGAAAGCTGTCTGTGAACAAACGCTGGCTCCCTCAACCTGAAAGCGAGATGAGCGCCACAACCCCATAGTTGCCTTTGACTGGACTTAACCATCCAGGGGTCCTTTACCTTACCCCTCTATTATTGTCCATGCCAGGTCGCTCAACCAGTGCTCTTCAAGTTCTTTTTTCCTGGTGTTTTCAGGCTACGCTTCGTTCATCAATCGGTGGGAATCCATGTTCCTCAAGGCCTTGCTGGACCTGCTAGAAGGAGAGGAATGCCATCTTGAAGTTGCCAGTTTGATGACCCGAATTAGCAGGACAGTCGCCTTGCAGGAAGCGAAAGGGAAATACAGAGGAGGTAAAGAAATGCCCTGCTTTGTCACCAAGATGGTGAGAGAGGTTTACCCCTTCTCACAAGGAAGACAGGCCTCAGGTGATCTCTTCAGTTCCACCAAGGAGTATAGCAGCAACGAAGCATAAGGAATCAGCCGCATTTCTTGTCTGGACAAGGACTCCTGTGAAGCCAGGAAGCAGCTCCACCATGAGAAACGTGCGATTGTTGCAAACTGGGCAATAATGGCCTTTTTGCACTCCAATGAAGGGTGAATAACACAAGCACATCTGATAGGATGGAGGTTTATAGTATGTGTGCCTTCTGCTCTTCCCTCATTTTTCAAAATCTAATTTAATGAACCTGTTGCCTAACATCTGAGGTGGCCTAAACACCCAACTTGTCCCAGAACTAAGAAAAGGGAATTCCTGCTCCCTCTGCTTCGGTGAAGACCTGTGGAACCTGCAGCAAAACATTACAGCATGGAGTGCTCCTGTTCAGGGTTCCATGCCTTCTTCAAGGCTACTCCATTCCGTTCCACCACTCCAACATTCTACACTCCATGCACTGGGCTGCTTTGAGGTTCCCTACCTCTAGGGCTTCTGCTAGAAAAAGAAAATATATCTCAGCAGAATCTATTTCCCTCTCTCTATTGATATCACCCTCCTGGGGTGCTATGTTGCATACTTAAAAGATCCACACTTGGAAAAAGACTTCATGGTCAGTGTATAGAACAAGGTGGCCCCATATTCTACTGAGACAATTCTGTCCATGATATATCGCCATGAGACAGTCCTCTGCCGGAAAGGCTGTCCAGTCCCAGTCTGGTTTAAAGAGAAGTGTAAGAACAGAGATCAGGAGTGAACCTTGAAGTTGTCCATCAACAATGAGTAGACTGAGCAGGTATACAGCTTACCTGTGGAGCCAGTGTGGTGTAGTGGTTAAGAGCGGTGGACTCGTAATCTGGTGAACCAGGTTCGATTCCCCGCTCCTCCACATGCAGCTGCTGGGTGACCTTGGGCCAGTCACACTTCTCTGAAGTCTCTCAGCCCCACTCACCTCACAGAGTGTTTGTTGTGGGGGAGGAAGGGAAAGGAGAATGTTAGCCGCTTTGAGACTCCTTCGGGTAGTGATAAAGCGGGATATCAAATCCAAACTCTTCTTCTTACCTGGCCTCAACTTATCCTGTTTACCAGGGGAAGCGTCTATTCTCGTTCAGCTGTTTCCTATTCTCGTCCCTGTTTTTCCCTTTGGAGACGCCTTGTTAAAATCATGTTGCCACGACTGTCATTCTTCAGGGTTCAGCTTCTTCTGCACAGTCTCCAAAGAGGAGAGAGATGGACGCCTCTTAATAATCATTGATTTATTATTGCCTTCTGAACAACCCTCCTGAGGCAATTTGTACATGAAATGATTAAAACCAGTTAAAATGCAATAGCAGCAAATATATTTTAAGCAAGATTGAAACCATAGCAAAGTACCGTATTTTTCCCTGTATAAGCCTAGGTTTTTTCCCTAAGAAATAAGTGTCAAAAATTAGGGGGTGTTTCATACATGGGTACATCTCCCCCCATTTTCTTAAATCTGAATCCCCCCAAAATAGGGGGCATCTTATACCATATTTTTCGCCCTATAGGACGCACCGTCCCATAAGGCACACCTAGTTTTTTTGGGGGGAAATAAAGGGGGGGGAATTATTTCCTCCCCCCCAGGTGCGGGGCTGGGGCTGGGGCTGGGGAGGCCCGAGCTTCCCCCGCCCCAGCCCCCAAACAGGCAGCTCTCTGCAAGCCGTGGGAGCCCAGCGCTGGCTCCCGCTGCTTGTGGAGAGGTCCGCGAAGCCTGGACGCACTGAGCTCAGCACGCACAGGCTTCGGCATGCAGGCAACTCTCCGCAAGCAGCGGGAGCAGCGGGAGGTCCGCAAAGCCTGCAGAGCGAGAGGGGTCGGTGCGCATCGACCCCTCTCGCTCTCCAGGCTTCAGCGAAAGCCTGCATTCGCCCCATAGGACGCACACACATTTCTCCTTCATTTTTGGAGGGGGAAAAGTGCGTCCTATAGAGCGAAAAATACGGTACATGGGGGCGTCTTATAGATGGAAAAATATGGTAGATACTTGTGATAAACACCCATTTTATCCAGTTGGGGAAGCCCGTCAAAACAAAAATGTCCCCAATTGTTTCCAGAAAGCAGATAGTGAGCACCTGTCTTATCTTGAAAGGAATGCTATTCTACCGAACAGGGGCAGCCACACTAGGTGCCCAGTCTGGGTTACTGCATGTCTCTAATGCAGCTGTGAGGAACTGTTGGTCCTCCAGATGTTGATGGACTGCAACTCCCATCAGCCCTAGCAGGCACAGCCCAGTGGTCAGGGCTAATGGGAGTTGAAGTTCAGCAACATCTGGAAGACCCCCCGTTTCCCGCACCTGCTTAATGTGGGCTGTGTGTGTGCATGAGCAGTAGGACTCCAGGCACAGCCTTCTGTTTAGCATGTAATGAAGGGTGATGTTCATTTCCAACAGTTGATAATAAGCCATGGTACGAGATTTTTGGTTTTTCAATAAATCTTTAACCACCCACCATGGAAAGAAGACAGTGTGCCTACCAGAGAAGAATGGCAAGTTAAGCTGATGGACTGCACTGAAATGGCAAAGCTGACTGGAAAACTCAGGAACCAAGTCGTCAAAAACTTTAAAAAAGAATGGGGGGAAAATTTATAATTCATCTAGGAGACCACTGCAAGCAGATGGAAACATTAGCAGGATTTGAAACCTACTTGCAATGTAATACTATGGATGATATGGATTGAAAAATATAGAATATGGAATAATATGCAGTTGTAAACATTGACAATAAGACCCATGGACGGAATGGGGAGAAGTCTCGAGATTCAGAGTAATCTCTATATATGGGTATGCATTTGGAATGTTATAAATTTATATTTGTAAAATCAAATAAAAACGATTTAAAAACACACACACACAAAACCATCCACCAGGGAACTATACTTTATACTTTATATTTTATACTTACTGGAAACAGTAAGGTTGCACTCCAGGCTTCCAGGAAGAATATTACAGCAAGGGGGAAATGATCCTGACCTCAACCACCTCCAAGGGAAGGGGCAGTTGCAGGGAGTTTGCGCCCCTGCCCCTCCCTCTACCAGAAAGAAAACTCAGCTCCCCTGGCTAGTTGCCCTAGCAATTAGATTCCGAATCACACTCGGCTCTCTGCCACCAGTCATCAGTGGCGTAGCGTGGGTTGTCAGCACCCGGGGCAAGGCAAGTAATTTGTGCCCCCTAACCCATGGATTTGCACCCCCTAACCCGTGGATTTGCGCCCCCTAATCCTAAACCCCAGATGTTGCGCCCAGTGCAGCCGGCCCCCTCCTGCACCCCCCACGCTACGCCACTGCTTGTCATGTGCTTACTAAGAGAACAGTCCGAGTGTAGTTTTATTGGGTGTGGAGCATTATCGTAAGCTGGTTTTATTGTGTTGTATATTTTAAACTGCTACAACCTGCCCAAGGCCTAGGGGTGAAGTGAGATGGAAATAGATAATTGATTATTCTAAAATGCAGGATACATGATGTTGTTCTTGAGCCACAACAAGAACATTGCAAGAATGCATGTGTTCATATTCATCACTTGTGCTACCCTGGCTTGGCGTCTCCAAATCTAAATTTTAATATAAACTCCTTAGGATAAAGACTTGGTTTTTGCTTATAAAGAGCCGTGTCTATCGATCTTCCGTAGATAAAAAATGAGTGAGATGGATGGATCGGAAAGTGAATGAGTCTATTTCTATGCTACCCTTCATCACAAACGATTCCAAGGGTGTTTTACACACACAAATCAATAAAACCATAAAATATAATAGCATAAAACCCCTTATGGAAATAGCAGGCTGAGATCTAGAAAACCTAAAAGCTTGGTCAAATAAAAACAGTTTTTGCCTGATGGATAAATAGAGTAGGTGTGCTGGTCCCGAGGGTTATCCGTGCGGCAAGGTCCAAGTCCAGTCCGAGGTCAAGGGTGCAGTATGGAGGCTGTCCGTCAAAGCTGAAGCTGGGTCCAAGGCAAGCAGTCGGGTGAAGTCAGGAGCTCCGGCAGAAGAGCAGGACAGGATGCAGGCAGGAACAGGCTACCAACAATGTTGCTCCTGCAACTTGGGACTGGGGCAGGTTGGCTTTTATCTGCCCCGAGGCATAGGGCGGCCCCGGTCCACAGGTGACTCGCCTCTCCTGGCCTGGAGGTGAGCACTCCTCCTGCGGGAACTTAGGTCCCTCCGCCTGTCTGCCCTGAGCCTCTGCAGCTCAGGAGAGGCTGGAGGGTTACCGGACCCAGAGGCAACCTCAGCTTCCTCTCATGGGGCTGAGAGTGGAGCACCTGCAGGCAATGGGTCCTCCATCACCTCAAGAGCCAGAGCAGACTCAGCTGATGCCTGCACCTGAGGATCCAGCACAGGTGAGGACCCTTCAGGCTCAAGCCCCAGCCCCGGCTCAGCTGGTTCTGGAGACCGGGACTCCTGTGCAGGCTGGGATTCCTCGGGTTCAGCCTCTGAGTCCAAATCCCAGGCCATCATACCAGGCACCAGGTAGCCCTCTCTGGGAAGATAGGCAAAATTCACGAAGGGTACCTAATAATCTCTCAAGCAGTGTTAGAAATTGGGATATGAAATCTAGGAGCTAAATGGCACCTTAAACCTAGGCACTGCAATGGAACGTCTAGGCATGCTTTTTTAAATAAAAATACAAAGCTGAAAATGAATAAACTGCAGCTAAAATCTTTTATTTTTCCAGCAGTGGCAGTTTTAATCTGTAATCTTAGGCTCAGAAACTGCTCACATTAATGGAATTCCCTGTCGCAAAACACGCCCAGAACAACGGGAGTTTCATACGCTGCTCTCAAATTCACTATCCCCTTCTGCAACCAGGATGAAGTACAAAGCTTGTGATTTGATTTGATAATGTGATTCGATGCTATTTGTATTCCACTTTTCCAACAGCGATGTTGAGCTCAAAGCAGTTTACAATAAAAACAATGGCATTTTTTAAAATAGCAAGAATTAGTGATGGTGACAGAGAGGGACCTCCAGTTTCTACATCCTTATTTCAATGTAGAAAAGGGTTTTGTTTTTTAAGAAAATAACTGCATTGTTTGTTTGTTTGCTTGTTTATATTCTAACAGTTCTGGCACCTCTCAGGTGGGCGCCACTGCTTTTATAAGAGAACAAGGGAGGGGTTCATGGTGCGTTCTGGCACCTCTTTTTCTAGAAAAATAGCTCTGTGTATCTGGTTATCATATTCTTCACCTGAGAGACAGTGAAATGTCCCAAGGTCACCCAGTGAATTTTATGGCTGGTCATCCAGATGCTTGTTATAGGAATTCTAAGGTCTCAAATACAGAATAAATGTTGATAACTGTGCAAGGTAAACACACATACATGAGTATATAAACCACATGTCTAAAATAGTACAGGTAAAGGTAAAGGTACCCCTGCCCGTACGGGCCAGTCTTGACAGACTCTAGGGTTGTGCGCCCATCTCACTTAAGAGGCCAGGGGCCAGCGCTGTCCGGAGACACTTCCGGCTCACGTGGCCAGCGTGACAAAGCTGCATCTGGCGAGCCAGCACAGCACACGGAAACGCCGTTTACCTTCCCACCAGTAAGCGGTCCCTATTTATCTACTTGCACCCGGGGGTGCTTTCGAACTGCTAGGTTGGCAGGCGCTGGGACTGAGCAACGGGAGCGCACCCCGCCGTGGGGATTCGAACCGCCGACCTTTCGATCGGCAAGCCCTAGGCGCTGAGGCTTTTACCCACAGCGCCACCCGCGTCCCAAAAATAGTACAGGAGAGCAATCCAAAAGCCATCTTGGCTTTCCTAAAAACTCCTAAAGATTCTGCAGTGTCCCAGAGAACATGGAGAGATCTTATGCACAGACAACTTGTGCACACTTTGGACACGAGGCACAAACTATGCCTCGCGCCCCCAGTATCTCCTTTAATCCTATGGTAAGAAAGGCACTTCCCCCATTTTTTTGCAGTTATAAAGCTTCTGCAGTGATCAGGTCAAGCTTCTGCAGTGATCAGGTCAAGCTTCTGCAGTGATCAGGTCAAGACAAGGCGCTTCTAGCTAGGATCATGCTGAAATTATCCAAGAATTATCTGGGCTCCAAATGCTAGATGCCTGAAATCCACTACAGACTTCATTCTGTAAGGTTGCCATAAACAATTACAAGAAAAAAATTCCTCTCCCTGCTATTTACAGGGAAAATAAAACCAGCGGTTGGCAACTAAAGCTGTCGTTTCCTGCTCTGCCTTGTGTTTCCAGGAATAACATCTAGGTGATGGTGCCACTATACCAACAACAGGAGGCAGGCACAGGTGTCACCCAGGTTTTAGTGCCCTAAACTTTGCACCCTCCTAACAAAGTCTGTCTGAGCTTTGCTAATCGGCTCCAGCTAATCAGATCAACCTGCGGGTGGCCTGGTTTGCTTATCTTCAAGCAAGTTGACAGAATGGGCCCTGGCTCTTCGTTTAAAGTGAAACTGTGCTTTAAAACAAATTACACGATGGCAAGTAGGTGATGTTGGCACAGACCTAAAATTGGGGGTGAGGAACCGGTGCCCTTTGAGGAGTGGATCAATGCTGAATCAAGAGGATTGCTTGCCCTGAGAGCTCTCTGGAAGTTATTTAAAGCTATTTTTCTTTCCAAAATAAGCCAAAGTTCAGCAGAAGCAGTAGTGAAAAGTTATCTGGCCCACATTGATAGAGATTAGAGAGAGAGAAACATAAGTCAATTAAAAGCACAAGTAGCAGTGGTAATTTTACCATTAGAAATTAAAAAAGGCATAAGACCACCGTTCATGTATGCCACCACAGCAGAAAGAATTCTTGTGGTGAGGAAGTGGAAAAACAAAACAATACCGACAATCCCAGATTGGCAGATACTCATGTTAGAATATTTACAACTAGCAAAACTGACGGGAAGAGTTAGATGAGTATTGAACCAGAAAATATTTGGAGAATGGAGAATATTTAAGGATTATATAAAATCATATTGTACCAACTACACCATATTAGCAGAACTTGAGTGATACTTGTAAACACAAAAAATACCGTTTGTGGAGTAGATGGGAACAATATTAAAGAATATAAAACTGTGCGGGGAAAACAACAACGGTATAAACAGTAAAATGAGACTGATTGGAAGACTCGTTTTGTCAGAAGTCTTTTTATTTAAGTGTTTATTTAAGTATTAATTAGGAAGATTAAGTTGTTTTTCTGTACATAAATCTGCTTTTTCTTCTTTCTGTATTTTCTTTTCATTTTTCTTAACTATTTTTTCTTTGATTTTCTTTTTGTAGTATGAGATTGCAAATTCTTTGTATATGTGTGTAATTTAAATTAATAAAGATTATTTTTAAAATAAAAGCACAAGTTGCATCTTTTATCCATTTCACGTTGCAGGCAGCTCTGGAGCACAGGGCAAGACTCACAATGGCAGAGAGTGGGGAAGTGGCAGAGAGTCTGTCAGTCCCCTCAGATCTTGCACTGCAAAAGGCAGCAGAAATTAAGCATTTAAGGACAGGTTTATTCGAAGCATGGAAGGCTCCGCTTTGCTTCAACAGAAGGAACATTAGCAAGGATGAATAAGAAAATGCAGCACATAACGGGAGCAGCAGACAAAGCATTAGGCCAAACCAAAGCTAACACCCTTAAAATAAAATGGCTAGAAAGATTTTAAATGGGCGGAAGACCTGTGTGACAAGAAATCTAAGGTGCCATAAATAAAAGTTCCTAAGTGCACAAGGTAAGCACACATAAACCACATGTCTGAAATAGTACAGGAGAGCAATCCTGAAGCAATCTTGACCCTTAATGACCCAAATATTTCCTCTGCCAAAGGAAGTATCTTGGGGAAACCTCTCCCAATGGTTCTTTTGACTTACAAATATTTCAGATACAATCTTAAGGGCATTATTTTGTGTATGAACAGGGTAGGCCTGTGACCTGGATTCAATTAACCAAGGTATTTATCATCTCAAAAGAATGGCCCAAACTGGCCAGGCAATGCAGTCAGTGACCATTATCAGTTTTCTCAAATTTCTGTTGCAGACTGCCTCTTTCTGTACCCCTAGACACCTTGAAAGCTGAAAATCCGTTTGAGGTGAACATACAGGACATCCATACCAGCTTTGAGGGCTAGGCATCCCAGGCCAGTGGAACTCCTTCTTGCAAAGTGATAGCTGTGCTGTGGCGCAAGGCGTCAGTGTGCCTGGCTGCTAACCAAGTGGTTCGGTGGTTCAAGCCCACCCAGGTATGACTGTGGGCAGGATTCCTATACGCTCAGGGTCCCTTCCAACACTACAATTTTGACCCCCCCTGGATGAGGCAGCACTGGAACTATTTTATTTTAAAATTTAAAAAATCGAAGGATCCTAGCTGTTAGGAGCAGGGGCCTCGACCACTCCTCGTCCTGCATGTGATTTCCTAGGTTGTTGTGGAATTTCCCAGGACCCGACTGGGTTGCAATTACTGTACTCTTGTTGACTGAAAGCTAACATAACCTGTATCACTTGGGCCATGTGAGATCCACCTCATCATCGGACTTTCCACTGACGGCGTATTGTCAACAAACCAGGACTTCCCTTAGGGGAGCAAGCAAGCACAAGCTCTGCATGCAGAAGGTGCCCAATTCATTCCTTACAGTGGAATCTAGACCTGCTGCCTTAGAGTAGCAGCAGCAAACCAAGTGCCTGCCAGACTTTGGAGACTACAATTCCCATCATCCCTGACCATTAGCCACACGGACTAGGGGTAATGGGGATTGTAGTCCAAAATATCTGGAGAGCACCATGTAACCTACACCTGTTCCAGACCATTATCAGATTGATCTCCCTCCAGGAAGCTAAGATCCTGACAACTAACATGAACACAGTGTCAATGTGCTAAATGGCACCAGGAAGTCAGCAGCTTTCGCTTTGTTGTACATTTGCTTTTGCGTTTGTTAACAGGTGAAAGCCAAACCAATGAACCATCTGTCAAGGAAACGGCTTTCTCCACCCTACAAAGTTAATGGAGATTGCATTCACATGACTAAAAGTAAACAGCATTATATGGTTCCATAGGGATGATTTGAGGTGGCGTGACTTAGGAGTGTGAGATGTGTTTTCAGAACAAAGGCGCTTAGATCTTGTAACCTTGCAACCAAAATAATCACAGGGCTGGAGCAACTCCCCTGTGAAAAAAGGTTACAACACCCAAGGCTTTCCAGTTTAGAAAAGAAGGAAGGGGAAATTGGATAGTTGGAACAGAGTGCAGAGGCCTGGAGGAAAGAGCTATGACAGTTTAGAAATTGATGTTTCAAGAAAACAAAAGGTTCCATGTATCCATTTATTTAATCCACCACACAGGAGGGAAAATACAAATTGATTAAAAACAAGCCTGAACTTTTTTCCCCTAAAGTGTCTTTTTTTAAAGCTGCAAAAACCAGAAGCACACTTACGGGATCAAATAGGGAATGGAGGTGACCTAAAAAAAAAAGAGAGAAAGCCCCTCTCCCACTCCACCCACCCCCACTTGACAGGAATGTGATCCAGCAGCGGAACTCGTTTCAAGTGATGTTCAGCTTTTCAAAAAATTGAACGCAGAAATAGCAGGCAAGCTTTTACCTGCATAAAACTTTTGCCTGAGGTAAAAATACCACAAAATATATGAAAGGGGGGGGGGGGAAATTCCCAGTTTTCTTTTAGAATTAGAGAAACAAGCACGATGACAGAATCCACCCACCAGTGCTTATTCACCAACAGCTCGGAGCCAGAAATCCTACTGCACTCCAGAAATTTACACTATGTGCCAAAAGAGGAACTTCATCTGCATACCAAGAGGTTGTTTACTGGCCAGTTGGCGGTGGGGACACGCAATACCCGTCCTCTCCATTTGTTGTGTGTTTCTTATCTGTATGGCTACTTAAAAACCAAATGGTCTACAGCTGGCCCATGGACTTCCATGAGATACCATAGCAAAGATGCATGGGCAAAGTGGCTTGGGTCTTGTCTACCCATGCGGCAGAATGATGTGGTGGAATTGAACTGCACCACATTAGGCTGCTGGGGGGTTGCAAGGAGAGAATCGGGTTTGAAGGCTCCCCTGTGCTCATAATGGCCTGCAAATTTATAACTGTGCAGTAGACAACCAGATAAGCAAGTTTCCCGCAGAAGAGCACTCCATGCCACAGACTGGCTTCATTTCTGCAGGCAGAATCGGTTGAAAGGAACTGCAGAAAGGATGGGGGCCCCCACTGTCCTTCAGAGAGGGACTTGTGGCTTAACAGGTTTCATTCCATTTGAGAAAGCAAAGGATTTTGACCGGAAATACACAAGACAAAATGCAACCTCTGGCAAACATCAAAATTACTTTCTCATTCACATTTCATTTCCACATCCTCGTGGTGAATAAAAATAAAACCAGCCTAAAAGAACACTTGCAGTGTGGTGAAAGCCACCAAACCTAAACTCACATTATGTAGAACAGGCTGTTGTGCATTACAACCTGCTCTGTGGAATTACCAGAAATTCAGATTTAGGAAAGAAAACAGCACTGCTATGCAATTACACATACACTCATGAACTACCATTTTCAGTGGTGCATTGGTGATCTATTTTACACAAGTGCCCTTCACAATTAAGAAGCAGTACCTCAAATTAGGTTTCTGAAGTCAAGAAACACTTTTAGACTTATGTAACAAGCAATTAAATTCTTGGTTTTTAGAAGCGAGGGTCTCTTAAGTGCTAAGACAGTGCATTTGTGACAACAAACAGCAAATATTTACAGTTTTATTTTCCTTGAAAATGGTCGGCCAAGGGTATATAATCTTTAAATTATTTGTGGCCTTCGGTGGATTGGAACAGCCCCGGACACAACTGCCATCCTCCTGTGACATTTTGGAATGGGGATATGGCACTATCGATTTACAAATCAATCAAGATTCTTCTCTAAGAAGTTTGGCACAGAGTGAGGGGAGGAAAGGGATTCAAACACCCCCGACCCAAAGTCTTTTAAACCAGCAGCTTCCTGATCATTTGACATTTAGTCTCTAGTGAATCAGAAATATGCCGAATCAATCAAGAATTAGGAAGTCACAAGCTGAGCATGATGATCCTGCCTTTTCACGTATTCTGACATCTCTAGCAGTTTTGTTGTTGAATAATTATTTCTCAAAATTGCCATCTACAAACAGAAGACGTCCAAATGGTCTGTGTGGCAAAACATGCCTCAGCTACTGCAATGGAGCACAAAGGGAACTTCCGGTTCAATACCATGGACAGCAGTCGACAGCCTTCATCAAAGTCAACTACAAACTCACCAGGTCAATTCTTATGAAAATGCCAGGAAGCCAGGAGGCGAGGAAGCCAAGCTGTGCATTCAATAGGCACAGTGCCTCCTAAATCCAGCCCTTTGACACAGTGGAAATCATATACCACATCATTTGGAGAGAGGTGTACACACACACACACACACACACACACACACACACACACACACACTATCCCCTTTGGGTTCCTCTGTTGCAGTATGGGGGGACACAGTTCAACTTCAAGTAGCCAAAAGGTGTACAAACACTGGGTAGAAAGACTGAGGCATTATCATTTCCAAAGTGCACGTGCACAAGAAAAAGCACTTCTTGCACCTCCCTCCCCCGGGGCACAGCAGCAGAGCTGATAGGCTTCGGGGCTGTACTCATTCATGACGGAAGGCAAGACGTCTTCCATGTTTTGTCTGTGCCCATACTGGGAACAAGGTTTTTTTTTATTCAACACAGCATCATGTAATAATTTCTGGGTTTACTTTAGATCTGCACAGAGAGAGGGGGGGGGGGAGAGAAAGAAAAAAACAGATTTAAATCAACTTACAAATGTACTGATGGTACTCTACACCAGATTAAAGAAAGAGAAAGAGATTTAATCTTACACAATGTTGGCTATGTTAAGTTAACAGATTTCTTACAAGTTTGAAGGAATGCCCTGAAGACCTGGGATGGCTAACCTGCAACCCTCCACAGGTTGTTAAACACATTAACATTACAGCACAAACGACTCATTCATCTATGAACAAGGATAAACTTGTAAATCTTAATAAGCTACAGATTAATGCTGCATCTTTTTTGGCCTGCTGCATTTGTTGTAATTTACTCAATATGGAATGCTTTGACCTGGCATATCCTTTATTCCAAGACCCAACTTCTTCCCACTCTAGCTGAAGTGCAGTTCTATGCTTCCACCATAAAGCTTTTGCCAAACTTGCACAATAAGCATTCAGCTCCTGCCTCTGGTTTGGAGATTTCACCCCTCCCATATCCAAGAATCTGCTGATGAGTCTGGTGATTTTCCGGAGAGGAGGGGCGGTGTTCTGCTCTCTACTTATTCCGCTCCAGCCTAACATCAGTCAGTCAATCAGTGTGTCAGAGAGAGAGAGACTGTTAGAGATTGTGTGTATAGATAAGGTTGCTGCTAAGAGGAGCTGCAGACACTCAGTTCAGTTCAGCATTCATTTATGCTTAGACCTCATTTAGCTCTGTATATAGTTGTATATTATAGTTGTAGATAGAATAAAGAAGATATTCTACAGAGCTGCTCTCCGAGTTGTTTATATACTCTGCTAGACTCTGCTATACTCTGCTGTGCGATGACTGTCTTCTTGTGGAAGTGAATCCGGTGCTCACAACTCTTAAGCTGTGAGTCCACAGCACTTTGACCTGTTCCTGTGCAGAAGGTGGTCTCTGGAAGTGCTACCCAGCTCACCTAGCCCAGTCGGGGCTGAAGTGTATGAGTCCAGTTGGTGGCACTGGCTCAAGGGCGATGCTGACAAGCTCCTGCTTCTGGTTTGGTCCTTTCAGTGTTGATTAGGACTTACTGCACAAACACAGTATGTATCTCATGCAACTATATACATGTGCCTATGATTCTCAGTTGGTAATCAGTAAAAGAGACACGCTATTTAAGAACAGAGAGAACAAAAGGAGACTACAGATTTTTAATAAGTTGGCTCCTTTACCCTTAAATTCACCTGCAGCTGTCTTTGGAGAGAAAAGTCTGGCTTGTATCAGGGATGGGCAACCTTTTTCAGCCCAAGGGTTGCATTCTCATCTGAGCAAGCTTTCAGGAGGCAGGTGTCAGTGGTGGGTGAGGCCAGAGGCAAATAATGGCAGAGCAAAACCTGGGGATTTTAGCTTTGTTCACACGCCAGTCTATCCTATATTCAGGCAAAGAAGAGGCATTATCAGAGTTCAAGGAAACACTCCAGCCAAGCAAAACTACTCAAAGATGGTGCAAAGCCAAGCCAATGAGGGGTGTGGCCTGGGGCTGAATGTGGTCCCCAAGTTTGGGGCTCCCCATCCCTGGCTTATATTGTACCTTTGTACAGATTTTAACTGCAGTTGCTCAGAGATCCAATCCAATCAATAACTTCAGAGGAGTTGCTTAAGAAGCTATAGGGCAAGAACATACCTTTGGTTCCAGTAGCTGATAGTCACTGGATTTGGGTCTTCGGGTTAACTTCGATTTTTTCCCTTCGAGAGCAAAGGCAATAATCTATGGGTGGAAGAACAAACAAGTAGATAAATTGACAGCAGCTAGAGTTAGTTTATCAACATTTATATCCCAATGTTTCTTTAAAATGTGCAGACCTACAATTAAAACAGAAAACACAGCATAAAACAAGATGAAAAGGAAAGAGGTCAGAAGATAGCCAACAGCAGGGAAAGCCAATGGGATGTCCTCTGGGTGTTCCTGGACAACTATTCCAATCACTCCAAGCCAGTACGGCCAACAGAGCTATGATAAATACAGTTCAACAACATTCAGGCTTACCCCCTAGTACACATTTCTGACTGCATATGGCTTTCATAAGTTTCCCTCTCTTTCCACTTCATTCCCTTTTATTTTTTCCAGAATTCTATATCCCTGACCAAAAAAAAAAAAAAAAAAAACTCATTTGAAGTTACAAAGCAACCCCAGAAAGTTAGAGACATTAAGCATTCTTCTGGTTTCACTTCAAAACACACTCCTGCTTACACTTGACTTTACTATGCCCCTCAAAATTTCCTGTGACCTTTCTTAAACATTACAATCATGTAGCTGGAACAAGAGCACTGCAAGGTGCTTGTTGCTCAAAGTAAGAGGAACTGCATTACACAAACCTCAGGAAATCATATGAATTGATGCAATTATACCACTACACAGTATCTGAATCAAAGTTTCAAGAAAAAGCAGCAGCGGTTTCCAAGGTTCAAAATTAGCAGGGAGCCAGACACATTTTGCGCCGAAAGATTCTCCATTTACAAGCACCTCAAAAAGTCTGGGTGCCATTTTCTTTCGCCTGGGTGACACTCAAGAATGACTGAAACAAGGATGACTGAAGCCTCCAAGTACACTGGTACCTCGGGTTAAGAACTTAATTCGTTCTGGAGGTCTGTTCTTAACCTGGAACTGTACTTAACCTGAGGTACCGCTTTAGCTAATGGGGCTTCCCGCTGCCGCCACTGAACAATTTCTGTTCTCATCCTGATGCAAAGTTCTTAACCCGAGGTACTATTTCTGGGTTAGCAGAGTCTGTAACCTGAAGCGTCTGTAACCTGAGGTACCACTGTATATCTTAAAGATATATGTTAAGGAGTTTAACAATAAAGAGTAGTGTGTTTTGAAAACTGTAGTACCAATATTTTTATTGTAAACACCAAATTAAACACATATCAACAATTTCCGCTAAAAGTGTGATATTAACAATGTGTCACTTAGGTGAATTGCATATTAATTCATGCTTCTCAAGCTAATAAATAAAAAGTGTTGCTGACACACACACACACACACACACACACACACACACACCCCGCAGTGGCAACTAGACATTCTGTTTTGGCACCCACAACCCAAGTCCCCGGAGCCATTTGGCTCCTAGCTTTTCTATCCCGTTTCTAACACTGGCAGTTTCACTCAAGATACAGTGCTGACACACAAACCAATGTATCCTGGCCCTGGTTCCCGCCGATGTATCATGCAGGCCTAAATCACACCTCTGATTGGTCCAAGAAAGTGGTCCCACTACACACCCATGACGCATATTGGAACTGGTGATGGCTAAGTTTAGTATACTGAAACACATCTCCAAAGGACCTCCCTGGAAATGCGCAACGAGCTACAAATTCTAAAACAAAGTAAGAGAAGGCAATCCATCCCTACACATCCCACTAATTTAATGGAAACTCTTATATTCTGCACCACTCAGGAAGATGGGAGAAAGTCAGACCAAGGAGCATAATCCTGCACAGAGAGCGGGGGGGGGGGGTAGATTAAATGTGCTGTAATTAGAAAAGCCCACTTATCACACTAATGTCAATGAATGCTTCTTGTCCCAGCCTTCACTTGAAAATACTGTATTTTTCACCCTATAGGACGCACCAGCCCATAGGACGCACCCCCTTTTTTGGGGGGGGGGATGAATAAAAAAAATTATTCTCCCCCCCCCCAGCCGCTGGGCTGGGGCGGGGAAGCCTGAGCTTCCCCCGACCCCAGAACAGGCTGCTATCCGCAAGCCTTGCGAGCCCAGCGGCAATTCCCGCCGGGCTCGCAAGGCTTGTGGACACCTGCACGAAGCATGGGGTGCCCTCCAGAGGGCACCCTGTGCTCCAGGCAGCAGGCTGCTATCCGCAGCCTAGGGAGCCCTGCGGGAACTCCCGCCGGGCTTGCAAGGCTTGTGGATAGCTTCCTGAAGCCTGGAGAGCGAGAGGGGTCGGTGCACACCGACCCCTCTCGCTCTCCAAGCTTCAGCGAAAGCCTGCATTCACCCCATAGGACGCACACAGATTTCCCCTTCATTTTTGGAGGGGAAAAAGTGCGTCCTATGGGGCGAAAAATACGGTAAGTTTGACTGAGAAATATAATGATCCTTCTTTTAATGACCACAGCACTATTATGTCTAACCAAACTTCTGTCACTACTGCACATATTCTGCCAAGCACCAAGACTGGCTCACACTCACAAAAGTTAAAACACCCACCTTTCGTTTATTGTGGTAAGCAATATATAAGGCAGCAACAACAATGGCTGTGGTCACCAAATAGGCAAAGAAGTGGCTGTTTTCAGGTCCATTCTTGGGTGTTGGACTAGCCCGGGAGTTCCCTATATCATGCTTAGGCTGGGTGTCTTCAAGAGTCCCCTCTCCCTCTCCACCTTCTTTGTCGTCCTCTTGATCTTCTTCAGACTGATCATCTTGAAAGTTTTCAGGGGCACCTGGCTGTTGGGGAGGTTGATCAGAATCAACAGATTTTGCTTTATCGGGAGAAGACTGTGCATGAGACTCATCACCTTTGGAGCTTCCAGGGGCACCTGGCTGTTGGGGAGGTCGATCGGAATCAACAGGTTTTGCCTTATCGGGAGAAGACTGTGCTTGAGACCCATCACCTTTGGAGCTTCCAGGGGCATCTGGCTGTTGGGGAGGTTGATCAGAATCAACAGGTTTTGCCTTATCGGGAGAAGACTGTGCTTGAGACCCATCACCTTTGGAGCTTCCAGGGGCATCTGCCTGTTGGGGAGGTCGATCAGAATCAACAGGTTTTGCCTTATCGGGAGAAGACTGTGCTTGAGACCCATCACCTTTGGAGCTTCCAGGGGCATCTGCCTGTTGGGGAGGTCGATCAGAATCAACAGGTTTTGCCTTATCGGGAGAAGACTGTGCTTGAGACCCATCACCTTTGGAGCTTCCAGGGGCACCTGGCTGTTGGGGAGGTTGATCAGAATCAACAGGTTTTGCCTTATCGGGAGAAGACTGTGCTTGAGACTCAACACCGTGGGAACTTCCAGGGGCACCTGGCTGTTGGGGAGGTCGATCAGAATCAACAGATTTTGCTTTATCGGGAGAAGACTGTGCTTGAGACCCATCACCTTTGGAGCTTCCAGGGGCACCTGGCTGTTGAGGAGGTTGATCAGAATCAACAGGTTTTGCCTTATCGGGAGAAGACTGTGCATGAGACTCATCACCTTTGGAGCTTCCAGGGGCACCTGGCTGTTGGGGAGGTCGATCAGAATCAACAGGTTTTGCCTTATCGGGAGAAGACTGTGAATGAGACTCAACACCATGGGGGTGTCCAGGAACTGTATTCTCAATGGGAGTCCCTGAAATGAAAAAAAAGAAAGAACATTTAGTATGTCACACCATGTAGTTTGCACACAAATGTAAATATACTGCTGTGCGCCAGTTGAACTGGTAGGCCCCCTGCTGCTCAGACCTCCACTTTCTAAATCTCTTGATGTGTGCCTCTGTTGTCTTTTTCCATTCTGCCAAGCATGTTTTGAAGCATATCTACTACAAAAATGAGCAGTGCAGTGTTCTATACTGCAGTTCAATTGTGCATTCATCAAAGCTCATCTGATCTTCACAGCGCCCATTATCCCCCATCGCTAATATGCCCTGTTGTCTCCCATTAAACGACTTGCACCTCACCATCTTCCCAAATGAAAGAAGCCACTTTCCCAGTGAGGGTCTAGGTAGCCAACTTTAAGTAGTAACTACTGACTAACAAGCAATTTTAGGCAATGGACTTCATGGCTGATCCTGGATGGCCTCGCTTGTCCCTAAACATGGTTGGAGAACTCTGCTGTGGTCAGGGGTCTCCAACTGTTTTGGCCCCACTTCTATCCCCACCCTGGGCCGAATTTAGGTTTGATGAGGCCCTAAGCTACTAAAGGTAATGGGGCCCTTTATACGTCCAGCTGCCCTTTGTCAACAACAAATTGTCACTGTTTTTTGTGTTGAATATATGCTATATGGGACGTGGGTGGCGCTGTGGGTTAAACCGCAGAGCCTAGGACTTGCTGATCAGAAGGTCGGTGGTTTGAATCCCCGCGACAGGGTGAGCTCCGGTTGCTCCGTCCCTGCTCCTGCCAACCTAGCAGTTCGAAAGCATGTCAAAGTGCAAGTAGATAAATAGGTACCGCTCTGGCGGGAAGGTAAATGGCATTTCCGTGCGCTGCTCTGGTTCACCAGAAGCAGCTTAGTCATGCTGGCCACATGACCCAGATGTTGTATGCTGGCTCCCGCGGCAATAAAACAAGATGAGCACCGCAACCCTAGAGTTGGTCACGACTGGACCTAATAGTCAGGGACTGGACCTTTACCTTTACTATATGCTATATAGTAATTTATGGACCTAATAGGTATGTAAAGCCATTTGCACATAACAAATAGGAGCCTACACAACACAAAACACTGTTGCTATATGTAGGTTTTATTTTATTTGGTTTTTTATCTTATATTTTGGAAATGTACATTCAGTTTTTTTCTTTAGTTTTTTGGGGGGGGCCCAAGAAAGTGGGGCCCTAAGCTATAGCTTGTTTAGCTTATACGTAAATCCGGCACTGCTCCCACCCCGCAAAAGGCCTGCTCTGACCATACTACGCCGCCGCCTCCATAACCAGTAACGCGCCCCCATAACACCTTCACTTGGCCTTAACTCTAGGGAAATGCGGGTTCAGAGTTCAGAACCTGAACCTATTCCCCACGGAATGGCCAATGGCGCGGAGGAGAAAGAGGTGGAAACGCCGTCAAACGCAGGAGGCAAAATAACTCGGATAAGAGCGCCCAAGAGCGCGTGCAGAGCGCGGCTCTCCCTCAGCGCCTCTCAAAAGGGGGGGGGGCTGGGAGAGACGCTTGCGGGAAACAAACTCCCCACCTACCTGGGTTAGCAATCCCTTCCTTCTCCGAGGCATCCTCCTCTGTGCCCGCCGGCGCCGAAGCGCCGAAGGCAACCAGGCCGCATAGGAGCAGGAAGCTCAGCCACGCCGCCGCCATGCCGGCCTGAAGTGGTTCCTTCCGCTTCTGGCCAAGGAAACGGAAGAGAGACATCTACTTCCGGTGCGCCCGTCCCCATTGTCCGCGTTCTTTGAAGCCGCTGCTCTCGCGAGATCGGGGCGGGGAGGGGCCCCGACTCTCCGCCGCGAACGCTTGGGAGGAGGAGCGAAGGAGCGGGCCGATAGTAGAGCTACGAAAAGACAAAAAAGTGTAGAGTGACACGCAGCCCGGATTATTTGAATTAAAAACAAAAACAAGAACCCCCCTCAAAAGCTGCCCTTGAAATGGATTGGAAAGGGGAGGGCGAGCGTGTGGGATCCCCCAGCAGTTGTTGGCCTTGGCCTTTTTCCAAAGCAGCGCCTAGGGCAGGGGTCAGCAAACTTTTTCAGCAGGGGGCCTGTCCACTGTCCCTCAGACCTTGTGGGGGGCCAGACGATATTTTGAATTCTTTTTTTAAAATGAGTTAATTCCTATGCTCCACAAATAACCCAGCGATCCATTTTAAATAAAAGGACACATTCTACTAATGTAAAAACATGCTGATTCCTGGACCGTCCGCGGGCCGGATTTAGAAGCTGATTGGGCCAGATCCAGCCCCCGGGCCTTAGTTTGCCTACCCATGGCCTAGGGCAAGCGAAGTGAGAGGATGCGGAGAATGGAGCGGACTCAGCTTCTACAACTTGCAATGAATTTGGTTTCAGGAAATTAAAATGGGCTGCTTGCAATGCATGACCATGTACCATGATAACCCGTAAAAAATTTTCAGGGCATGCTGTCATTTAAAGAACACAAGCGATGGCTTCTTGTCTGATGAGCACCCTCCCTCCTCCCCCCCCCCCCGACATTTGCTCTCTTATATGGTCTGAATGGCTGCAGCGCTTTTTTGTGGCAACAGTGCTTTTTCCTTTGCCTCCACAACGGATGTCGATCAAAAAAGATCGCAGCGTGGAAATTTGTTAAAAGGCTAGCCCAGTGTGATGTACTTCCATCAACCCCAAGCTAGCATGGCCAATGGCCAATCAAACCTTTTGCTCACAAGCTGTTTCTCCAAAATTTATAGCTAAGAAGAGAGCTACTAGAGGATCTTTTAAGTGTATAGATGCAGTGCTGCAAACTCATAGAATCATAGAGTTGGAAGAGACCACAAGGGCCATCGAGTCCAACCCCCCTGCCAAGCAGGAAACACCATCAGAGCACTCCTGACATATGGTTGTCAAGCCTCTGCTTAAAGATCTCCAAAGAAGGAGACTCCACTGTTGTGTATTGAGTCAAAGGATTTTATATCTGTATTATTATTGTCTGTATTGCATTAGGGTAAAGTAACTGCCTTTTGGTTCCAGAGGGTACAGCTACTATTGGTTCATTTAAGCTGCTGTATTTGGATCCTCTGTCTTATTGGTTTCCTCCAAAAGGCAGGACTGTGATTGCCTGAGATTGTTCCCTCCAAAATGTATCCTTTCTAGTTAGTTCCCTCTCCCTATAAATGTAGCTCTCCCCTCCTCAGGCCCCAGTCTTGTTTGCTTTAATAAAGAAGTGTTACTAGAGAACTGTCTCCAGCATATTATGTCAAGAGAGCTGAAATCACAAACCCCACGTCACAACATCCACCACACTCCTTGGCAGCAAATTCCACTGTCGAACAGCTCTTACTGTCAGGAAGTTCTTCCTAATGTTTAGGTGGAATCTTCTTTCTTGTAGTTTGGATCCATTGCTCCGTGTCCGCTTCTCTGGAGCAGCAGAAAACAACCTTTCTCCCTCCTCTATGTGACATCCTTTTATATATTTGAACATGGCTATCATATCACCCCTTAAACTCCTCTTCTCCAAGCTAAACATGCCCAGCTCCCTTAGCCGTTCCTCATAAGGCATCGTTTCCAGGCCTTTGACTATTTTGGTTGCCCTCCTCTGGACACGTTGTCAGTGTCTTTCTTGAACTGTGGTGCCCAGAACTGGACACAGTACTCTAGGTTAGGTCTGACTCAACCTCCCTTGGAATATGATATGGTGAGGGACAATCCTAATGGTGTAACTACGAATTCCTGGCTGAGCTATTGGAAATTTTGCTCCAAATGAAATATGTAGTTCTCTCCCGAGAACCAAAAGGTATACTATCACCATTGAATAGGTTCCTACTGAAAAGATGAATGGAAGCAATTTTTTTTAGACGAAGTTGGATACCTGGACAATGTGGAAGCGACAAGCGTGGCCAATGGTCATGGGTGATGGAAGTTCTCATTCGCAACATAATGGAGGGCACCACGTTGGCTGCCCCTGAATGGGCTAAATTGCAGTGTGTGCTTTTTAGCATCCTCAGTGTTGAAAGGAGCAGTTAACTGTACAGTACTATGGATCAAAGGGGACGCAGGTGGTGCTGTGGGTTAAACCACAGAGCCTAGGACTTGCCAATCAGGTCAGCGGTTCGAATCCCCGCGACGGGGTGAGCTCCCATTGCTCGGTCCCTGCTCCTGCCAACCTAGCAGCTGAAAAGCACATCAAAGTGTAAGTAGATAAATAGGTACCACTCTGGCGGGAAGGTGAACGGCATTTCCGTGCGCTGCGCTAGTTCGCCAGAAGCGGCTTAGTCATGCTGGCCACATGACCCAGAAGCTGTTTACCAGCTCCCTCGGCCAATAAAGCGAGATGAGAGCCGCAACCCCAGAGTCGGTCACGACTGGACTTATGGTCAGAGGTCCCTTTACCTTTACTATGGATCAAGGGGCTTAGAGAAGCTCTTCCAAAGGGGTAAATGTGCTGATAATCTCTTACAGCAACGCATGTGAAAAAGACCTTTTAAGACTTAACAGGTTTCTGTTGGTGTAAGCTTTTGCCAACTGGAGTCCACTGCAGTCATCGGGGAAGGTACCAGATTTAAAGCACATACACGTCTGCTATATGTACATCAAAGCTTGTTAGAAGGTCTAAAAAATTACTCTGACAATGGTAATGGAGCGCCATCTTGTGGCCTATATGCTTCCTGAGTTCTTAAAAATCAGGGAATGAGTGAAATGCTTAGATTTTACCATAAACTGGCAGGGTTCTTTTTTTGAGACAGAGAGTTGTCAGATCTTTGAGAAGTTTGTCCTGGTGCCCCCTCCCCCCAATTTTATGGTATTCCAGGGGGGCGGGGGAATTAACACAAGATATCAACTTATCTTAAACTTATGCCCCTTCATGGATCACTGCCTTGCCGTGGCGAAGGGGCTTGAATAACTCAGAGAAGCTATGAACTATGCCGAGCAGGGCACCCAAGATGAACAGGTCATAGTGGAGAGTTTGGACCAAACGTGATCCACCTGGAGGAGGAACCGGCAAGCCACTCCAGTATCCCTGCCAAGAAAACTCCATGGACAAAGACAACAGGCATATAAAAGTTATGACGCTGGAAGATGAGCCCCTCAGGTCGGAAGGCGTCCAGCATGCTACTGGGGAAGAGCAGAGGACAAGTACAAGTAGATCCAGAGCTGATGAAGTGGCTGGGCCAAAGCCAAAAGGATGCTCAGTTGCGGATATGCCTGGAAGCGAAAGGAAAGTCCAATGCTGTAAAGAAAAATATTGCATAGGAACCTGGAATGTAAGAACCATGAACCTGGGCAAGTTGGATGTGGTCAAAAATGAGATGGCAAGAATAAATATTGACATCCTGGGCATCAGTGAACTAAAATGGACAGGAATGGGCGAATTCAGTTCGGATGACTATTATATCTACTACTGTGGGCAAGAAACCCGTAAAAGAAATGGAGTGGCCCTCATAGTCAACAAAAGAGTAGCAAAAGCTGTACTGGGATGCAATCTCAAAAATGATAGAATGATCTCGATACGAATCCAAGGCAGACCTTTTAACATCACAGTAATCCAAGTTTATGCACCAACTACTGGTGCTGAAGAAACTGAAATTGACCAATTTTATGAAGACTTACAAGACCTTATAGAAGTGACACCAAAGAAGGATGTTCTTCTCATTATAGGGGACTGAAATGCTAAAGTAGGGAATTAAGAGATAAAAGGAACAACTGGCAAGTTTGGCCTTGGAGATCAAAACGAAGCAGGGCAAAGGCTAATAGAGTTCTGTCAAGAGAACAAGCTGGTCATCACAAACACTCTTTTCCAACAACACAGGAGACAACTCTACACATGGACATCACCAGATGAGCAGCATCGAAATCAGGTTGATTATATTCTCTGCAGCCAAAGATGGAGAAGCTCTATACAGTCAGCAAAAACAAGACCTGGAGCTGACTGTGGCTCAGATCATCAGCTTCTTATAGCAAAATTCAAGCTTAAACTGAAGAAAGTAGGAAAAACCACTGGGCCGGTAAGATACAATCTAAGTCAAATCCCTTATGAATACACAGTGGAAGTGAGGAACAGGTTTAAGGATTTAGATTTGCTGGACAGAGTGCCTGAAGAACAATGGATGGAGGCTCGTAACATTATACAGGAGGCAGCAACGAAAACCATCCCAATGAAAAGGAAATGCAAGAAAGCAAAGTGGCTGTCCAATGAGGCCTTACAAATAGCGGGAGAGAAAAGGCAAACAAAATGCGAGGGAGGTAGGGAAAGATACAGGAAATTGAATGCAGATTTCCAAAAAATAGCAAGGAGAGACAAGAAGGCCTTCTTAAACGAGCAATGCAAAGAAATAGAGGAAAACAACAGAATGAGAAGAACCAGAGATCTGTTCAAGAAAATTGGAGATATGAAAGGAACATTTCGTACAAAGATTACCATAATAAAGGACGGAAGTGGTAAGGACCTAAGAGAAGCAGAAGACATCAAGAACATCAAGAAGAGGTGGCAAGAATACACAGAGGAATTATGCCAGAAAGAAATGGATGTCTCGTATACCCCAGGTAGTGTGGTTGCTGACCTTGAACCAGACATCCTGGAGAGTGAAGTCAAACGGGCCTTAGAAAGCACTGCAAATAACAAGGCCAATGGAAGTGATGGTATTCCAGCTGAACTATTTAAAATTTTAAAAGATGATGCTGTTAAGGTGCTACACTCAATATGCCAGCAAGTTTGGAAAACTCAGCAGTGGCCAGAGGATTGGAGAAGATCAGTCTACATCCCAATCCCAAAGAAGGGCAGTGCCAAAGAATGCTCCAACTACCGCACAATTGCACTCATTTCACACGCTAGCAAGGTTATGCTTAAAATTCTACAAGACAGGCTTAAGCAGTATGTGGACCGAGAACTCCTAGAAGTGCAAGCTGGATTTCGAAAGGGCAGAGGAACCAGAGACCAAATTGCAAACAAGTGCTGGATTATGGAGAAAGCTAGAGAGTTCCAGAAAGACACCTACTTCTGCTTCATTGACTATGCAAAAGCCTTTGACTGTGTCGACCACAGCAAACTATGGCAAGTTCTTAAAGAAATGGGAGTGCCTGACCACCTCATCTGTCTCCTGAGAAATCTCTATGTGGGACAAGAAGCTACAGTTAGAACTGGATATGGAACAACTGATTGGTTCAAAATTGGGAAAGGAGTACGACAAGGCTGTATATTGTCTCCCTGCTTATTTAACTTATATGCAGAATTCATCATGCGAAAGGCTGGGCTGGATGAATCCCTAGCCGGAATTAAGATTGCCGGAAGAAATATCAACAACCTCAGAGATGCAGATGACACAACCTTGATGGCAGGAAGTGAGGAGGAATTAAAGAACCTTTTAATGAGGGTGAAAGAGGAGAGCGCAAAATATGGTCTGAAGCTCAACATCAAAAAAACGAAGATCATGGCCACTGGTCCCATCACCTCCTGGCAAATAGAAGGGGAAGAAATGGAGGCAGTGAGAGATTTTACTCCATGATCACTGCAGATGGTGACAGCAGCCACGAAATTAAAAGACGCCTGCTTCTTGGGAGGAAGGCGATGGCAAACCTAGACAGCGTCTTAAAAAGCAGAGACATCACCTTGCCAACAAAGGTCCGTATAATAAAAGCTATGGTTTTCCCAGTAGTGATGTATGGAAGTGAAAGCTGGACAATAAAGAAGGCTGATCGCTGAAGAATTAATGCTTTTGAATTATGGTGCTGGAGGAGACTCTTGAGAGTCCCATGGACTGCAAGAAGATCCAACCTCTCCATTCTGAAGGAAATCAGCCCTGAGTGCTCACTGGAAGGACAGATCGTGAAGCTGAGACTCCAATACTTTGGCCACCTCATGAGAAGAGAAGACTCCCTGGAAAAGACCCTGATGTTGGGAAAGATGGAGGGCACAATGAGAAGAGGACGACAGAGGATGAGATGGTTGGATGGACGAGATGGTTGGATGGTTGGATAGTGTTCTCGAAGCTACCAGCATGAGTTTGACTAAACTGCGGGAGGCAGTGGAAGACAGAAGCGCCTGGCATGCTCTGGTCTATGGGGTCACGAAGAGTCAGACACGACTAAACGACTAAACAACAACAACATCAACTTAGAAAGAAGAGAGACAATTCACATTACATGGTTTTTAAAAGTGGATTCAAAAATAATAATTGCAAACTCATTTGGATCGGGCATTTACCCTTCTTTGGTTATAGTAAAGGCTCACGGTTTTATTCTAAGGCGGAAAATAGAGAAGGGACAATAACTAGACGGAGAGTCATTAAATACTAGCATCATTGTACTAAGATGAAACAATGTAGTCTCCTGAGCCTTTGTTTGAGTGAATAATGCTGGGAATGGGTGGGGAGACCATAACCCTCCAGATGTTGTTAATCCTCTCATATACTATCTTAATTACAAATAATCAATATAAATGTGGGCATATTTATACTTTGTCTCAATTTAACAATAATTACAGCTGGTGTAGTGTGTCATAATAATAAAAGCATGTTTATATGATTCACACACACATATTTTTGCCCTTTCTTCATGGATTAAGGCCAATTCAATACATAAAATTATGTCCCAAACTTTGGGGTGCTTCCAGACGTGGACATTTTAGCAGCACCACATCATGGCTTTAAGATGGAAAGAGAATAGCAACTCTGTTGCAAAATGTCTAACAATGTGTAGTCTAGTGAGCCCCAAATTTTGGAATCGGGGTGATCTGCATTGGGACCACAGTTTGTGATGAGAAGTTTAAATACCCCCCCTCCCAATTTACTTTGGATCACGATTACTCCACACTCAAGCTACAATTTAATGTCAGGACACACACACAAATTCAGCACGAAGGCAATGCCTTTCGGATAGGGTAGGCTTACTAGTGGATTCCTAGAGAGCAGAGTTGGACCATAATGAAGGAAATGGCTCGAACGCAACCTAGAAAATGGTTGAGACGTTTAATATAGGCCATAACCTAGTGACAGGTTGGGTCACCTTCACCTGTGGAATCACAGAGATATTCTATTAAATTGGAAAAGTTTTATTTTCTGAGTGAAAGGGGGAGAAAAAAGGAAGCTGTCACCATGACTGGGGTACGTAGCTTTTCTTGCTGCCGCAGAGAATTTGTAACAGGAATGCAGAACCCTTTTTCCCCCCATTGAGGTCCCAGTTTCCTTGCGGGTAATATGTTGGCAAGATGTACACCATTGGAGTTCATGGCCAAAGTCAGCAGCTGGCAGAGCCAAAAGTTAGCAGGCTGCCTTTCCTTTCTCTTTCTGCCACCCCCACCTCACTCATACATGATACACACATGAAATTAGGCTGAATGTTACTCCTTCGGATTGCGGGTTGCCCTCGCTTGATTTAAAGGCACTGGCCAGAATTGGAGCCTTGGCATTTTTAATCTTTAGAAAGGAACGTCTGGAGCTCTTCCCATACTTTGGAGGACATACCCACATGAGTTGAGGGGAGGGAGAAAGGGAAGGAGGGAGGGAGAGAATCACCACCGCATCTTATTTGAGCCACAGGAGACTGCTAGGATTTCACTCATGACTTTGTGGTTTTGTGAAATGTCACGGTCTCTGCTAAGTCTCTGAACAGCCAAGGATTTTAAAGCCTGCTATGCGAATTCTGATTTCCCCCAAACCGAAACCTTTGCCAAGATTTCTCTGCACAGAGCAGCAGCCTGGATGGGATGGCTCCAACAAATGATACCTAAATGGCCTTGTCTTTGGTTTCGCCACGCTTTTTAAATGGGTTTGTCGCAACCGGTTACCCAAAATATTCATTTCCGTGAACGTGGCTATGGGCTATGGGAACACTCCTTTCGAAGCCAGCTTTTCCTTTACGATCAGCACGTTTCTTTTGTGTATGCAAGGGAGACCGTTTTTTCATCTGGAAATAAAATGTAGAGAATTAGCATTATATTTTGCAGCTGTGCCTAATGAACTCATCCAGAAAAGATGAAGAGCTTGGAATAGTTCCCTCCATGCAAACACTGCTGAATATGCTCCCACATAGAGAAAACTGAGCCAGAGCAGGTGAGTTTATACTGTAGGAAAGAAATTGGTTAGCCAGAGGAAGCTAATTTGGCGCTGCTGAGTTTCAATTTGTTCGGCTACCGTGCATGATGATGTTGTAAACCACAATCTAGGACACTGAATGACTCACCTAGAGGTTTATGCTGAACTACCAAGAATCAGTTGTTGTTTTTCTTGGGTCCACCAGCACCAGTAAGAGAGACACATCACAAGCTATTAATGCTTGAATCCTGTGCACACTTACCAGGAAGTAAGCCCCCCTGAACCCTTAACTTCTGCATAAACATAGAATTTCATTGCATGATTGTAATCCCATGCAGACTTTACCGGGAATAGGTGAACGATGAAGGAGCTGTTTCAGAGTATACATACATGGAAGTTCAGGCAGCATGACTGATATTACATTAAATGATATGAGCCATAATCTTGGCAATGTCAGTACAGTGGACACTCGGGTTGCGAACGTGATCCTTGCAGGATTCACGTCCGCAACCCGCAGCAGCGCGTCTGTGCACGAGCGACTTGCGATTTGGCACTTCTGTGCATGCGCAAAGAGCGATTTAGCGCTTCTATGCATGCGCGACCACCAAAACCCATTCCAGTATTTCCGGGTTTCGGGAGTCTGCAACCTGAAGTCTGTAACCCGAGGTATGACTGTATAGGCAATTGTCAAGAGCCTAGGCAGAGACAGGATTAACAATCCATTACCTTATATCCTATCTTCGTAAGATCTTATCATTTATGTAAATGCTGCCTTTCAGCCAAAATAGCCCCTGAAGGCAGCTCACAAAGAATAGAGAAACATAACTGTAAGAGTGGGATGGACCATCTAGTTCAACCCCACCCCCAATGCAGGAATCTCAACTAATGCATGCATGACTGATGTCATGCAAATGTAAAGGATAAAAATTCAAAACAATGTATTTAACATTTTTAAGGTATTGAAAACCAAGTACATTCCTGTGCCTGAGAAAAGGGCAAAAAGCATCCCCCACAAAAGTGTTGAGAGAGAGCAAAAGTTAAAAAAACAACACCACCTGGGCAGCTGATCTTTCTTAGAAGGGTCCCAGGCATCATCATCATCATGTTGTAAACTTAGGAGCAGCAACTTTTTGCAAGGTCTGCTTTGTAAATCAGTGGTCAGGGTGGGTGGGATGCCTTCAAAAAAACCCCTGAAAATCCCTGGAGCACCCATGGCTCTAAGTGAATGTTTCAGAAATCCTCAGAATCCCCTTGCTCCTCAGTTTCTCTTCATTTGGGCATTTATACAGGAATTTATGTGTCGTATCCTTAAGATTTATACAATAATTTAGCTCTGCGTGTGCTAACTCTTAGCATGAATAAGATTATAACTTTTTTGTAACTGTGAGAAGCCACTCAGCAGTGAGGAGGCTGGAGAAGAAATACACACCGCTATACGCTGATTATGTACCGTATTTTCGCGTCTATAAGACGCCCCCATGTATAAGACACCTCCTATATTGGGGGACTCAAAATTAAGAAAATGGGGGGAGATTGCCCCCATGTATAAGACTACCCCCTTTTTTAACATATTTTTTTAGTAAAAAAAAGGAAAACCTAGTCTTATACACAGAAAAGTACGGTAAATTGTTCTGAGCAGTCAGAAAAATAAACACAAAAGCTCATTTTTATCTCTGCTAGCACCGCAATGCTCACACAAATGCTGCAGCGAAGTTGCCTTCCCAGGAAACAATTTAAGGTCTAACCAACACAAAAACCAGGCTGTGCACTCGCGACATCTTTAAAAAAGCATCTTTGAAAGCACCTTCTTTCCCTAGAAAAGTTATGGGCACTGTAGGTTACCACCCACAGAATTATGATTCTTAACTAACTATAGCGCCCAGCATTCTTTGAGGGCAAGAAGCTGCTTTGAAGGTGCTTTAAAATCAGAGTGTGTAGAGAGACAGAGATTTAGTTACCGACAACTTTCTTTTTCTCTCTCTAGGCCATCATAAAATAAAGACTAACAATGCAACAGCAGGCACAATCTGTTTCCCAGCAGGAATGATAGGTCTTAACACATGTGGAACTCTGTGGCAGTTAGCTTCCAAATTGTATGTAGCATTACCCCCACAATATTCTGTCCACACCAGTGCTGTGAGTAGGTGCTTGAGCAGTACAATCCCAAAGTGCTATTTTATTTTATTTTTAAAAAAGAAATAAATACTTGCCAGTCACCAACATTTTAGAAACATGGTTAATGGCAGCAACCAGAAATGGTTTAAAAACTAATTTGTAAAAAAAGAGAAAAAGTTATGGAATGATGTTATAGTGCTATACTCAATTTCACTAGAAACATACATATATACATATACATATACATACAGGCAGGCACACACACACACACACACACACACACACACACCCTTGTGCAAATTAATTGAAACAAACAATGAATTTAGTACAGTAGTTTATTCTACAAAACTCACATATGCATGTACAAAACTCACATATACGTAACGGATATGACCTCCGCTATTTTTAAGCAGCAAGCTGACTCTTTGGTGCTTTTGCCAGGGGTGGGAGGGTTGGCGGCTGCTGTGTGTGTGTGTGTGTGTGTGTGTACATATATGTTTCTGCAGACTGAAAAAAAACAGGATCTCAATAATTGGATGATGGCCTTGAATGGATGTCCCAGGGGAGGAAAAAAAGTCAAGGAAACATGGCAGTTTGACACCTGCCAAACAAATATGAGTGCTTTAGTGGATGGATTCACATCAGAGCTTTTTGGGAGCCGGAACTCACTGACACCCAGTTCCAGCACCTCTCAGGTGGGCGCCATTGCCATCACAAGAGAAAAAGGGAGGCATTCGTGGTGAGTTCCAGCACCTCTTTTTCTAGAAAAATAGCACTGATTCACATGATTCCAAACCCCCCCCCCCCAATGTTTAACTAGCATGTGCTGAACCAACTCTCATAACTAATTTCAGCACCAAACTGCAGGGCTGCATGCATTCCTTATATAGAACTGATTTGTCCTGGCTTCCTCTTGCTTTTCTCCCTAACTACACTGAATACAAGGAAGCCGTCCTATATCCTCTTGCAGATTCCTCTCCTCCTGCTGCCCTGGCAGCCATGTGACTACAATTGGAAGCTCTTTAAGCTATAAATTTCTGCCCAGGGAAGCTGAATTAATTGGTTCCTCCTGCGGAAGCCATGCATACAGGCATTCCAGTATCAAACTACTCTGGGAGGCCACCACGGCAGGAAGTTCATGAACTAGTTTAAATGACTTTTTTAAAGGCTAGGAGAGAGATGCAGTCCCATGTGAATGCCGCACTAGTTAAATATACCTCCATTCCTGTTAATAATAATAATAATGATAATAACAATAATACCCCACCCATCTGGCTGGGTTTCCCCAGCCACTCTGGGCAGCTTACAACACCTAAAAATTGTAAAACATTAGACATTAAAAAGTTTGGGAAATGCTGATCTACTGCAACCGCCTGCAATTCAAGAATATGCAGAGGCCCCATACAGGGTTTGAACCTGCAACCTTGACGTTATCATCACGGTGCTCTAACCAACTGAGCTCGGTGCAAGTAACATTAAGTCATCTTAGCTAGACCTATCAAGGAAGAAAAAACTATTCTGCAGCACCATACAAGCACAGCATATTCGTTTTGTTGCCTCCAGTGGCTACCATGTCCAAACTGAGGTGTGCCCCAGCGTCTCTGCAACAGTGCAAAGCATCTTGCGGTCTACCTCTCAGATTGCATCTTCCGCCATGGTCAATTCTCCACCCCACCCCATCTTGGCAGCCAGCTTTGCCCATAGGAGTCTCCATCACAATAGATAATGAAGTCTTCACCTGGCTAGAAGCGGTTCTAAAGCACACACATATCATCCCTTTCCTTCCCTGGAGGGTTAATTTGGTCAGAAGAGAAGATCAAAAGGAGAAACAATTAGCAAATTGAAAGAGTTTAATGATGCTAATTAAAATGTATTAAGTGTCGCCTCTGCCTCTGCACCAGCTGCTTGGGCAGGCCAGCGGAGGCTGGGGGGGAGGCTTCAGCCTCACCCCAGTGTACAGAACGAGGAAGGAGGACATCTGGCATTCCTCCCCCATGGTCTGTCACAAAAGGTGGGTTCAAGGAAGCCCTCATTTCGTCTTGTGCCGTTCGATGGTTTTGCATCCAAGTCCCTAATTAGTTCTCTCTCTGCAGGGTCCCCCTGGGACCTCATTAAGCATCTCAGTTAGTGGAGGGGGGGGTGGAGAGAGAAAGAGTTTGATTTGAAGAGAGACTTAGGAGGTGGGTGGGCGCATCTCCAGCGCTGACCACAATTAGTTATGCAAGCAAAAGTGGCAGAAGCAAACCTCTGTTCCAAAAGAAAGATGCACAAAGCTAGGAGCACGAACCACAGATGCTACCCAGACTCAAGAGGGCCGATAACAAGCTCTTGAAAAAGTGCTTCACCTACCCTCAGCCGCTTAATGAGATGTCCAGTAGATCCCTAAAGAGGTACAATAATAGTTTTAGGACCTGCCTACACAAGCTCATTATGGCAGGGGAAAGGGGGGTAGGGGGGGAAACAAAACAACTCCCCCCACCCCCGCAAACAAAGGCTTGGAGAGGGTGGAAGAGAAGAGCAATAAACTGCCACGCAGGCCTGTGTGCCTTTTGACAGCCCAGACGAAGACTATTAAACTCCCAAGGGAAGTCCATTGGGCTTCCAGGAGAGGCTTGGGGAAGTAACTTGAGAACTACCTCTTCTGTTATGTCTGCACAGCTGCTGGAGGTAAGCTAGAGATTTACCATTTCAGTTTCTTATTATTCCCCACCCCCCCAGCTCCAGCAGACTGTTCCTCCAAATTGCTGTGCTGGCCTAATGTTCCAGCCCTCGCCCCTGCTCTTGCCAGCATTGATGCTGCTTGGGGCTACCAGAGACAGGCAAACCACAAAGATACCAACAAGAAGCAGACAGGCACTGGCGGTACCAACAGCAGGATGCAGACATTACCTGCCATAACCTGCATAACTGACCAGTGCTTTTAGAGGCTTATTTCGGGGGGGGGGGGGTTGGGTGGAGAGCAGGAAGAGCAAATAGTTATACACGCATTTCACGGGTGAAAATAGGGACAATCTTGTACTCCCCCAATTGTCAAACAAAGGTCACATTCACAACATACATTGAAAGCACTGTGATGTCACTTTAAATAGTCTTGTCTCTCTCTCCCCCAATTCTGGGAGCTATAGTTTGTTAAGGGTGTTTATCGGTGATCTCTATTCCCCTCCCAGAGCTACAATTCCCAGAGGGGTTTAACAATCAAGCCCTCTTCATAAGGAATTCTGGAAAACCATGCCCTGGTTTGGAGGGAGCCCTTAAACCACAGTTTCCTGGTTCATGGGAAACAGTGGCTTAAGAAACTAACAGGGTTGTTCCTGGGCTGACTTAACCATGACGTTTCAGACCAGGATCGTTACAACTGAACTGAGCCAATGGGACGGAGCTAAAGAACAGTTTTCAGAAAGGACGCAGCCCCAGAAATGTGCTGCAAACGCCTGAGCAAGAATTTTCACAAGTATATATTCAATGTTGTAATGGTATTTCTTACACATCCACTTGTGCAAGCATTTGACAGGCAAGAATCTGTACTATCAAAGGCACATCCTAGAATTTAGTTTCACTTTTTCTTCAAGCAATTCTTATGTAGTGCAAGGTGTAAAAACAGCCCTTTCACAACCAGGAAGCACCTTCTGTATGCAGAGGGGTACACTCTTTTTCTTTTTATCCATCCCATCCCCTGCATGAACAAGTTCACAAACACTGGGTTGGTAGTTCACACTTCTCAAATGCTATAAATAGTACAATCAGTGCCACAGGCTCCTCTTGGGAGGACTAATGTTGTTAATCTGCTCTTGATGTTTTAGCATGCCTAAGAGAATAGCAAACTTCTTGGGAGGTTTAGGCAGCAATCCTGTGCATGTTTACTAATGAGTAGATCCCGCTGAAGTCAATGGGACATGCTTATGAGTTGCCATGCACATAGGACTGTGCTGTTAGAGAGCCAACAGACACAACCTATGATGCCAAGAGACAATGATGCCTATGGTAAACATATTAAAAGAGCCAGCCTAAATTTCAGGGCCAGTTTCACAAACGTTACAAGTCTAAAACCATTGTGTGCTGTCTTTCCCCCCCATCAATGCCATTAAATGCCGAAGAAGAGCCATAGGTCTGTAGAGAAAGTCCCAGGCTCAATCCCCATCAGTCCCCTACCTGAAAACCCGGGGAGCTGATGGCAGTCAAGTGTAAACGATTCAAAGCTAGATGTCCCAATGGTCTGACTCAATACAAGGCAGATTCCTAAGTGGATCACCAGGAAGTGTATCCTACAGCTTCATCCGGGATGTCTCTTCAATGCCACATAAGCTGCCTAATTTGCTTTCATGGAGATATCACACACAGACAGTTCCTAGTGCACATACACCCTGAGGTTCTGCACCAGCTTTCACCAATCAGGTGCCCTCCTGATGTCTTGGACTACAACTCCCAACAGCCCAAGCCAACCCTGGCTGGGACTAATGGGAGTTGTAGTCCGAAACATCTGACGAAGGCTGTTCTACACACAAGCAGAATGCAGGAATACTAAAAGCACTAGGCGTCAGATAAATAATACAAGCTAATGAGAACAATCATTCCAAAAGTAAGAACACAGGACTGTTATCACCAAAACACACAAATGGTATGAGCTTTAGAAAAGCCTTGTTGGAGATTAGCAGACGCTTCTTGGAGGAGGCTTTGCAAGAGAACATTTTATGTGCGGCTGCTACAGCTGCTACTAGTTTTCTGGGGCCCGCAGGCCTCTCTTTCTCTTGGTTGCTGCTGCTGAGACAGGCTCCTTACTGTGTGTTGGATCTGGCTAGTAATTCACTTCCTGAGCTGTGACATCAGAGCTCTGGCTGGTTTTTTTCGTCCTCTATGAAAACAATGAAGTGTTGTGTTTCCTCGCAACTCACCTGAGAATTGAATTCTATTCAGTTCAGAAACAGGGAAAGTGCCTGAAGGTCTACTCTCATAGGGGCAGTGCCCAAGCTACAAAGCCATTCATGAATGAAATCTTGTTATTCAGCAACAACTGGGATATCAGAAGCTGCAGAGAAATAGCAAAGGATCTAGGTAGATCTCAATTCCCTGCTTGGGGTGTGGTACGAAAAAAGTCTCCACAACTTGTCATCAAATGGTAACCAGTTAGGTTGCAGATAAACTCCACAGATGTTCTTTCCAATGAGAGCTGTGGACAGCATCATCAGGAAAAATCCAGGATTCATAGACTTAACATGATGAGAAAAGTGCAGTACTGCTAAGATTGAGACGCTGGTTCTGAGCTTTTAAAAAATAACCAGCCTGCCATTTTTAGTATTCATCTCTGTAGGTTTCCAGCTTACTAAATAGTAAGAAAGACTTGTTTGGGCTGCCTGGTTGAAAAAAATGGCAACCATACTCTGCCACTGTGGTGATCAGCTTAAAGGCAAGGGAGTGCCTAGAACAGCTTCACCCAATCTGCTGTCCTCCAGATATTTTGGAGTGACAAAAACGAGCCTGACTATCTTCTTAAAGCCAGTTAAATTAACTGGGGCAATTAAAAGATGTTTTATTACTGATGCACTGGATGGAAATCTGATATGGGGACACGTACCCAAAGACATTTGTACCTGGTAGACTGGAAATTTGTTTTCTTCCACTTCCTTCCAGTCCAAAGGTGGAGCATCAGGCTGCTCTAAGTGCAAGGAGCAAAGAGAGGAAGAATGCCGGGACTCTGTGGGCCAAGCAGCTTTTCTGAGGGTGTGAGACTAGAGCACGGGTGTCAAACACAAGGCCCGCGGGTCGAATCCGGCCCGCCAGACCTTCTCATGTGGCCCGTAGCCGCCAACCTGGCCTGCCCGCTCCCCCCTGCGAGGCGGCGCGCTGTGGGCGGGGATGGGGGGCTGGAAGGCGGGCGGTGGAGAAAGCGAAGGCACTCCCTTCCCACGCCGTTACTCGGCCAGCCTGAGAGAAAATTTCTGAGGCGGCCTTCGTCCAGGGTCGGGGGGGCCATGGCGGGACTTTGCCCTCCCGACGGCCTGGAGCATCTGGAGCTGGGGCAGCCGCGGGACCCGCTGGGCTGCAGTGGCGGCGGCGGAGTCGTCGTCGGCACTTCTCCTCCTCCTTCGTCTTGCTCGCTGTCGCCGCCGCTCTCGTCTTGCTCGAGGCAGGCCTGGAGCCGGGACAACCCCGGCTTCGAGCCTGAGGAGGAGGCGGGCGAAGCAGCCAGGGCGGCTGGCGGGAGCACGGCGGCGGGGCCCGTGCTGCAAATGGGCGTGGTGGAGTGGGGCCGAGGAGGGGCGCCTTCGCCCTCGGAGCCCGACACCCGGGAGGGCCTCGCCTGGGCCAAAGGGATGGCGCACCGCCTGCAAGGTGAGTTGCCGCCCGGCCGGGCCCTTCCGTCACCTTTCCCGGCTCACATCTCTCCTGTTTCACCTTATTACTTTTATGTTACTCGCGAGTCTTCTGCTCTGAAGACAGATGCAAACAATCCGTTCAGCTCCTCTGCAATCTCCTTTCCCACCTTTAGCACACCTTTGATTTCCTTGTTGGCCAAAGGCTCTACCACAGACATGTCCAAAGTCCGTTTCGGGGGCCTAAACCGGCCCCCTTCGGCAGTTTATGGGGTAAAATCCTCAAAAAACCCCTCAACAATTTCAACCCTAAAAAAAAAAAGCTCAACAATTTCAATCCTAAAAAAAGCGCAACAACTTTGGTTGGCCCTCACGGCCCTTCACTTCATCAAATCTGGCCCTCCTTGAAAAAAGTTTGGGCACCACTGGACTAGAGAAATTTAACAACTAAGTGACTTCATGCCATGCTTCCTATTCCAGCCGCTCCGGAAGCAGACAATGTGCTTCTTGGCACAAAGCAGGGCTGTGGGGCTATTTTGCCTGTTGCGCCCCTTTAGCTGGTGGAGAATCAAGACCCAAGAGAGCAGAGGGGCTGTGCAAAAAATCATCCAAACAGATGTTCTTTTCCGTATGGGAAAATGCAGTGTAAAACAAAGAAATATTCTCCTGCTGAAGCCCAACATCTGTTTGAAGCTGTCTGGCCCTGGGTCAGACTTTAATTATTCTGACAGGTCGCTTCATGCCCTTAATTTTCCATGAAATCTGATTCAAGAGGCTGCTTGTCTGCAGGCAGCTCTTGGGGTTCTCAGAGCGAGGTTGCACATGACCCAGGTGCTCCTTGCCAAACAGCCAATGTTTTCTTGAGACAAGACTTCTTCTTTTCTTTTCTTTATAAAAATCAACTTGTGCTTCTCAGAAAAAAGGCCATTGTTGAACGGTTAACAACACGGAACCCTCGAATCCTGTTTTCTGTGGAAAAATAAAAATGATGGAGACACACACACAGTTTCAGTAGCGCTTGCTCGATGATCTTCTTGCCAAGGTATTCTTCTTAAAGCTGCATCCTGAGACACTGTAGAAAATTCAGATAATTTGTTCCTTTGCCTCTGGACCTGGCTTATTTCTTCTTCTTTTACTGAAGATCAAGTTACTGATATACGAAGTTATTCTGCTTCCTTCCTTCTCTCTCTCTTTCAGCTCTTTCTTCTATCAGGTACTTTTCTGAGGCAATAAATCGCAAGCCCTGACATGCAAGTGTGCTCTCTGCTTTTTCCCCCTGGTGTAACTGGCAATGAGCACTCATCTTTTTCAACCTCAAAATCCTGGCTTGGGTAAGTCTCATCTTGCTCTAGGAGCATGAAGAGCTTTCAGGAGTGGCTTTCTTTTGGCACAGAATGAGTTTGAGTCTCGCAGCCATAAGCTTGCACACCAAAATTCTTGGCAGAAGCCACTGAAATGCAATTTGGAAAAATATCCTTACAAAGGAGGAGCTATAGTATCATATTTGCCCATTTGCAGCCCTTCCAAAGTGCCAGGCTAATAAAGTATTTCATTAAAAGTGGTAAGGCCAATTCACCTGACATGGCCAAGAACGCAATCCTGCAAAATCTTGTAACATTAAAGAAGTGGAACCATACCTGCGAACATGGGACTCATGCCATGGCCAATCAGGTCTCATGTGTGTGTCCAGCATGTGCCCTCTATCTAGGTAACAGATATCTACTGGGACACACACAGCAGACAAGTAGGAAACTGGCTGTTGTGAAAAGTGAGGCTCATTTTCAGAGGGTTAAAACTGCCACGAAGACTGCAAATCTCCCACCCACAACAGGTAAACTTGAGCAAAATGACCACAAGGTTACTCCCTTCCCCGCAAAACCTGTACTCACTTTTGGCCAGGAATGCCTGTAGAAGAAGTGATACTTTACTACCAGATGTCACAATCATAGATTTTCACCTTGCTACAGCCTTCAAAAACATTGCACATTTTCTAAATGGGAAGCACTTTCTAGTACAACTTTCTAGTACTATGTCAGCAGATTCCCCATGCATAACAAGCACACATATTTTGCTACATACAAATACAGCAAGGAGCTATGTGCTTCCTGATGGTCCAAGAGTGGATCGTTACTGGAGAGACAGATTGAGGGTAGCGGAATGCAGCAAGTACTGAGTATAGAGAGTGGGTAAGCTGTTAACACTGAAGAGCTGGCAAGCAGTCTTGAACATTCTGATAGCAGTTTGCTTTCATGCTTAAAGGAGCCAAAGGTAGATTTCTACTGGGCAAACACTCTCTGTAGAAGCACTGTCACTTGGCCAACTGCACTGGTGATGCCCAGGTGTAAATGGATAGCTGGCTAATAGCTTTGCCTTCTGATGGCAAAACAAGGCACTGGAGTCTGCTTATCAGACTCCCTATTTCAAGACCCTAGGTGTCACACACTAAGACCAATTACAATTTTCCCATGTACAATAACTCCACAAAAGACACATGTGCAGTCACCCCATGTTGCAATCTACATACATTTTCCACATGCTGTTTCTAAACAGAAGTGCTTTCTGCACAAGGAAGTCACAGCATATGAAATACTCCTGCTTTGCAATCGTTCATGGCCCAGCCTGCAATTAAAATGCTGTGCAGACTGAATCCAAATCTTAAGTTTCATTTCTCAAGCATTCTAGCCTTCTTTTAGCCCTCCAGTTAAGCAGCTGCGGACCAGATGAGTATTGGGATGGAAGGCCACTGGGAACCTCGCAGAAAGCACTTCTTGACATTGCTGAAAGGAGAAAGAGAGCGCTACACTGAACTAACCCAGCCTAGCTTTTAAAGCAAACAAACTATTATATGCTAGTAAATCAATTATATTCGTCTTTGGTACCGATCTGCATGACTTTTTGATTCAAAGAATTCAAGTAATAATTTTTGTCCAGTTGTGAGACTACAGCACTGTAGTTGCAGGACTACATTGTTAAGATCAGAGATAAGCCTTTGCAGACTTCCATGGATCAAACTTTGAATGGTAATTAATGGATACGTGCTTATCAAAAGGGCCTGCAGAAACTGGGCCAATTCCAGGCCAGATGCAATTACCCACACTTTCTGTAGTCAACTGAGATAAATTTTAGGCTCTGGGGTGTGCAAGTGTCATTTTACTAAGGGGCACTTACATGCAATATATTACTCACTTGATCGTACTATTAGAGTTGGAGAAGAGTGGGAATTCAAATTGAAGTCATTCTTTCTTTCTTTAAAGAGAACAGTTTTACATTACATAAACTGAGTAACCATATTTAGTGATTAATAAAATAGAAGAGTAGTCACAATCTAGAATAAAGCACATCTACCAATACCCAATGAAACAGCATATGCGTGCATGAGGGAAATCCTCTTTTTTGTGCTTAATACTCAAGTCTGTATGGTGAAAGTTGTTGTCTAAAGAATGTTAAGGGGTAACTAATCTGTGTGGCATAATGCAAGTTAAAGCAAAACGGGGTGAAATGAGAAATTCCCTAATGTGGCACATATTATTTAAGGCTTATTTATAGTTCATATATGGTAAACTATTATGGCTTTGCAGTAGAAGGCTGTCTTGCCAGGTAGGCAGTTACTGGAGCCTCATTATCTTTCAAATGCTTGGTGACTGCTCAGGCTCATTATCTTCCTATTTAAATAACTAAAATGTAAACTAATGCAAATACCTATTAGTGCTGTTCATACTGGTTCAAACCTGGCTGTAGCTGTTTTTTTTATGGCTCATTAGTGCTTCCTAAAAAAAACCTGCAGGAATACCAGGAGGCAATATCTATTCAGTGACCCTTGAGAAGGGTAAGCCTAACCTTTCCAAAACATGCCTGGGTACTGCACCTATTCTCTACTAATTCTTTCTCCTTTCGTGTAGCCTTTGAAAGGGAGATTTACGGTGGTGCCCAAAGCAAACAGGGAGAAGGATGTAACCTAGTTGTGGTTCTTGAGAATGAGGGGGAAGGGGTTTATCAGTTCTGGAAAGGGATATGACATTATCTCTCTACGACATGCAGATGCTGAAGAGAAAACTGTTGTGGAATATTAGAAGAGGAAGAGCAAATAAGAAGGAAAAAGGCCAGTGGTCCACAGGATAAAAATAATCAAGGCTACACCTAGAATGCAAATGGAGTACAGGATGGAAACTCTTCCAAGTTCATGTCACTCTCTCATTGAACACTCGCACACAGCAAATTTAGATGCAGATTTATTTTCCTTCGTTAAAATAACAGGCGATTCCCCAAAGCCTTTTCCCCTACTTCCTGCTACACAAAATAATTCTGTAAGGAAACAGGGTGGATTGTCCTGCCATTTTCATGGATCACTCCAGAAAAATATAGGGGCCTCCCCAAGGCTGGGCAGATCTCAACATGACAGCGAGGCACTGTATTTATCTGGTATTGTGTCTTCTAGTAAATGTTGGAAGTCTTTTATAAAAAATGATGGCACTGCAGGATGGCTGGAGCAAGTAGGTAAAATCAACACTTCGCCTGGCCAAGGGAACGGGGAATAGTAAAAGCAATATAACAAAACATGCAAACACCGTTGAGAGATGATCCATCTGTACAAGTCAGTCCATGTGCCCAGGGGGCTCTGACAGGAACATAAGGCTTGGCTTTCTTTCTTTTCCATCCTGTTCAGGGTTTCATAAAAAAAAATAATTGTGGGTTTTTTTTGTTTCTGTTTTTTATAAAAATAAAAAAAATGGTCTTTAGATAGACTACTGAAAACAACTCTGAGAGTAGAGTACTTTCTTCCTCAAGAGTCACCTTCTGGAAGAGTTCAGAAAGGGTCAAATATTGACCAATAATGGCTTGTCTGCTTTGTAATCTCAATTGTGGCTTCAGCAGGGAGGCGGGGTGGAAATTCTTCCTCATTCAGCCGGTTTGGTTACCAACGAGAGCGGCTGGGCCTGCAACATAGCCAAGGCAGCTTGAGGAGATGGAATGGCTGCAAAGGAAGGAGGCGATGTCAGGAGGGCGGTGTGGGGCATGGAGGCAAATGGAAGGGGCCTCGAGAGGAGTGACGATTGGCTTGTCAGGCTAGAGGAGGAAGAGGAGGAGGCAGCCTTGCTTGACAGGAAAGAAGCAGAGTGCAGAGACAGCTGGGCTCTGGCTTCAGGCTTGGTAGTCAGGGAGAGAGGCTGAGCCTGTTCAGAATGGGTGGCAGCAGGAGCTGCAGGTGATGCCAAGGCTGTGGAGGGAGTGGCTGGAGAATCCAACATGCTGCCATGAGAGGATGCAGGGCTGTCACAGGATTTGTCAGCTGGCAGGTATGGCACACAAGGCTTCTTGCTCTTTGACACCACAGAATCTGTTAGTGACAAAAAAAGAAAGAAGGTTATTTATCGGTTCATTTCTATCCAGGTAGTAAAAGTAGCCAAATGGTTAGATGGGGGAAAGTTCCTTTGCTACAAAAGCCTGTTTTCTGTATTTGAAAGAAGGCATTCCCAGGCAGTGTTGCAAACCGGTGTAGGGACTGGCTTGCATCAGAGCAATCTTTCCACAACACCAGAAGACTCTCTAGAAGGCCACACTGAAAGCCCCTTGAATTCAACTTCAAGGATGCTAGACAGTTTTAGGGATTTTGTGAGTTTCCTTAGCTTTAGCTCATAGAATTGTAGAGTTGGAAGCGATCCATGAGGGTCATCGAGTCCAACCCCCTGCAATGAAGTAATCTCAGCTAAAGCATCCATGGCAGATGGCCATCCATCCTCTGTTTAAATATCTCCAAGGAAGAAGAATCCACCACTTTCCGAGGGAGACCATTCTACTGTTGAACAGCTCGTAAAATCAGAGAGTTCTTCCGAATGTTTAGTCGGAAGCTCCTTTCTTGTAACTTCAAGTTATTGGTTTGGGTTCTACCTTCTGGAGCAGGAGAAAGCAAGCTTGCACCACAAGTTTTTGCTCTCACAAAAGCTAAAACTGGTCTACCATTTAAAATGTACAGATACTGGAAGTTGCTGCACGAACTCTAAAAAGTTTGGAATTACCGGCTTCTGCACCACATTCAAATCTGGTTTCTTTGGATTCTCAGTTATTTGGAAGTGGCAGCCCTTACCGATAAAATGAGAGCAACTGTTCAAAAGTTCAAATGTAGCCATTTGATATTAAGTGCATATCTTGTTCATTATTCAAAGGGGGGTGGGGACTTGCTCAATGGCTAACACTTTTTCTCCTCTCCACCTGCCTCCTCCATCTGCTTTTCTAATAATCCTAGTTGGCATCTTGCTATCCCAGTGTGTAGAAGGAAGCTATGTAATGCTTGTTCTTAAATGTTTGTCCTAGGATGGGAGTAATTTACACTTCATTTTCTATTTTAGAAGGATTGGAGAGGGGACTGACAAGCAGTAGCAAATATTAGGAATTCCAGACTCTCAGTTTCCCTTCACAGTGAGGGAAAAATTAGAATTGTCATGCCCATTATGGACTGGGGCCAGACTACAGAAGGGCAAGGCATTGGTACTTACTCCCTGTTTCTTGGATTTGTTGCTGAGGTTGTTTCTCTCTTTTTCTCTTCTTTTTCTTACCCTGAAAGGGATAAATTTACAAAAAGTTGTGAAAGGAAAGGAAAGAAAGTCAAGAATATAAGACTACTACCGAGTTTCTCTGAGTTGTAAACTTGAATGAAAAAAACAACAACTGTGAAGCATAGGTAAAGGAAGACAGCAGAGAGAAATAATAGGCCATTAAGAAGGTTTACATACTATCATAACTATGTTTATTTTGGTTATAATAATGCTTGGAAATCCAACTGTTTTTTGCTTAAATAGGAAGAAGACTGCTATGACAAAGAACCGCCATCCAACTCGCAGCATGCATCTTGAAGAAACTGTCTCTTCACAAGGACAATTTCTTCAAGATGCATGTTGCCAGTTGGATGGTGGTTCTTTGTCATAGCAGTCTTCAATGTGGAGTTCCAAGGAAGCATTAAACAAATGCTTAGAAAGCAGTTAGCTTAATCCCTCTACAAAAACCCTTGGAAACGTATGCGCAAGTGTTCAGCCAACACTTAGAGGTCAGGTGGTGCCTACCACCAAGGCTTTTTTTTCCAATTGGAACTTACTGGAAGTCAGTTCCGGCACATCTCAGGTGGGCACCATTGCCATTATAAGAGGACATGGGAGTCGTTCATGGTGGGTTCCGCCACCTCTTTTTCGAGAAAAATAGCACTGGCTACCAGGGTTATCTTCCCCCTCTGCAACTACTCCATCCCGTAATTGGCCACCTAATCCCATACTTCATTTCCTTATTTTAACATCGTCATCATTCCTCTGCTTTCTCCTTGTTCCACTTCTCTCTCCCCATTTTTAAAAATCTCTCAAATAACAGCAGCAGCAGCAGCAGCAACAGTAGCAAAATCCATGAAATGCAGCTTAATTTGTATGATCACAAAAGGGTAGACATAAGATTTCCTGGAGCCAATTATTTATTTTTTGTAACAGAATACATACATCCCTGATTATAAACTTACATAGTTATCTCGTGCAGACCAAGTTGGGTAGAGCTGAGAATGAAGTTGTCGCTCCTTCCGGGCTAGCTCATAGTACTTGGCTTGCTCCTCGCGGGACAGCGAATGCCACTAAAGTATGAGGTTAGCAGAAAAGATATTGTAGAAAGTCATCTAATGAAATTTGGGGTACCACCTCCCCTCTCTAAAAACATGACTGAAAACTTTCCTTTCTACATAGCTACACAGTTTGAAACAATATGCTATGTTTGGCTCAAGGCCTACATATGCGCAGCCATCTTTAACTAGAAGCTTGTAGCCAATATATATATATATATATATATTTGCTTTCGTAGATTTTCACGGGTACAGGAATGCAGGTTTTGGTGTCCTCGGGTGTCTTCCCGTGTAAAAGTTGGGGTGTCTGGGCGACGTTTCGACGAGGTCTCACTCGTCATCTTCAGGCTGGTGCTTTCGGCTTCTTGTTACTGGAACAGAGCGGGATCTCAATGTTTGAGTTCCTATAAATACTGTAGAGGGGGTGTGGTGTCTAGCCTCCAATGTTCTGGGCAGAGAGGAAGTTCCCAGGCTAGTGTGCCTTTTCTTCTTTTGTTCCTTAATTACTTGAGAGATACCTTGAGTGATTTCTTGAGTGATATCCTGAGTACCACTTAGGTGGGTCATTAGGTGTGGATTAGTTGCTAAAGTCTTTGTGTCTTGACCTCTTGAACTTTGTGAAGAGTTTTCCTGAGAAGATGGCTGTATTGCACTTAGTTGTGCTTTGGCTTGGCTTCGTGTATAGGGGCGAGCTGTGGTTTTGTGGCTTGTGTCAGCCAGATCTGTGTAGGGATTGCAGGGGGGTGCAGCATCCGGAGGTGCCACCATGGATTGGCTACTGGATGGTGTCAGTAATTCATCTGTGGAGAGGGTCTGGGTTTGGGTCTGGTGTGGTTGATTGGTGTTGGCGTTCTGTGTGCCTCTGGATCTGGTGTCAGTTTTTGTGGAGAGGGCTAATTTCCAGATGTCTGGCAAGCGGGATGTGTCGTCACGCTTGTTCATGTTGTGAGGGTGTTTCTCTATCTCGATGGCTTCCATGATTATTCTCTTGTGGTGATGTTCCGTGTTAAAGAGCAATTTGGAATCTGCAAAATTAATTTCGTGTCCTGTTTCTTTCATGTGTTGGAAAAGAGAGGAAGTTTTTTCTTCTTTTTTGACGGCATTCTTGTGTTCTGCGATACGTGCATTTATTCGTCTGTTTGTTTGTCCAATGTACGTGGCTGGGCAGACTTTGCAGGGTATTTCATAGATCCCTTGGTTTTCCAACTGGATTTTATCCTTGGGGTTTCTGAGGATATTGGCTATTTTTTGGTTGGTGCAAAAGGCTGTTTTGATATTGTGTTTATGGAGGATTTTGCTAATTTTATCTGTAGTGCCCTTGATATAAGGAAGGAGGGCCATGCCATTGTTTTCTTCTGTGTCTCGTACTTCATCCACAATGAAGTACTTCATCCACAATGGACAAAGATACAAACAGATAGAAGGAGCACCTATGGGATCACCCCTCTCACCGGTCATCGCAAACCTGTACATGGAACACTTTGAAACCAATGCTTTAGACAAGTCAGAACACAAACCCAAACTTTGGCTCAGATATGTTGACGACACCTTTGTAATTTGGCCACACGGGAAGGAAAAACTGGATAGCTTCCTCACACATCTCAACAACTTACACCCCAAAATACAATTCACTATGGAAATAGAAGCCAACAACCAACTTCCCTTCCTTGACGTCCTAATCTACAAAAAACCTGATGGCTCCCTAGGACACACTATCTACCAGAAAAAAACACACACCAACCGCTACTTACATGCACAATCACACCACCACCCTGCACAAATAAACTCCGTAGCCAAGACTCTCATCTCCAGAACCAAACGCCTGGCTGACAAAGACCACTTGACAACTGAGTTACAGAATCTCTCAAATGTGTTAATTGCCAATGGATACCAGCAAAACAGGATTACGAAGCTAATCCAAAAGGAAACACCCCCCAAAAACCAAGACACAGAAGAAAACAATGGCATGGCCCTCCTTCCTTATATCAAGGGCACTACAGATAAAATTAGCAAAATCCTCCATAAACACAATATCAAAACAGCCTTTTGCACCAACCAAAAAATAGCCAATATCCTCAGAAACCCCAAGGATAAAATCCAGTTGGAAAACCAAGGGATCTATGAAATACCCTGCAAAGTCTGCCCAGCCACGTACATTGGACAAACAAACAGACGAATAAATGCACGTATCGCAGAACACAAGAATGCCGTCAAAAAAGAAGAAAAAACTTCCTCTCTTTTCCAACACATGAAAGAAACAGGACACGAAATTAATTTTGCAGATTCCAAATTGCTCTTTAACACGGAACATCACCACAAGAGAATAATCATGGAAGCCATCGAGATAGAGAAACACCCTCACAACATGAACAAGCGTGACGACACATCCCGCTTGCCAGACATCTGGAAATTAGCCCTCTCCACAAAAACTGACACCAGATCCAGAGGCACACAGAACGCCAACACCAATCAACCACACCAGACCCAAACCCAGACCCTCTCCACAGATGAATTACTGACACCATCCAGTAGCCAATCCATGGTGGCACCTCCGGATGCTGCACCCCCCTGCAATCCCTACACAGATCTGGCTGACACAAGCCACAAAACCACAGCTCGCCCCTATACACGAAGCCAAGCCAAAGCACAACTAAGTGCAATACAGCCATCTTCTCAGGAAAACTCTTCACAAAGTTCAAGAGGTCAAGACACAAAGACTTTAGCAACTAATCCACACCTAATGACCCACCTAAGTGGTACTCAGGATATCACTCAAGAAATCACTCAAGGTATCTCTCAAGTAATTAAGGAACAAAAGAAGAAAAGGCACACTAGCCTGGGAACTTCCTCTCTGCCCAGAACATTGGAGGCTAGACACCACACCCCCTCTACAGTATTTATAGGAACTCAAACATTGAGATCCCGCTCTGTTCCAGTAACAAGAAGCCGAAAGCACCAGCCTGAAGATGACGAGTGAGACCTCGTCGAAACGTCGCCCAGACACCCCAACTTTTACACGGGAAGACACCCGAGGACACCAAAACCTGCATATATATATATATATATATATATATATATATATATATATATATGCTTTCGTAGATTTTCACGGGTACAGGAATGCAGGTTTTGGTGTCCTCGGGTGTCTTCCCGTGTAAAAGTTGGGGTGTCTAGGCGACGTTTCGACGAAGATGACGAGTGAGACCTCGTCGAAACGTCGCCTAGACACCCCAACTTTTACACGGGAAGACACCCGAGGACACCAAAACCTGCATATATATATATATATATATATATATATGAGAAAGCCATCCCCCGCCCTGCTTTTTTGTTCCCTTTCCCATCAGGATCATCAGATCACAACAGTGCAGCAACAACTGGTAGAATGACTGCTCTGTGCAACTCTTAAAGGTACAGGAGCCCTTCAGAAGATATATGGAACACAGTGCCCAGCCTTCCTAGTTTGTCCACATATTTCCTGCTGACAATGCAAACCTCATGCCTCTAGGGCCTCTGTGAAATATTGCTTCAGTCTTATATTCTCTTTGATCTCTCTTTTCTTCGATGTGGTCTCTGTAACAGGTCCCTACTTTTTCAGAATCCTGCCTGCATTGTCCCATCTTAACATTTTCCACAGCACCCCTATCCCTCCACCTATACCCTACAGGACCTCTAGACTTTTCATACTGTGAAGTTTCTCCAGGGCTTCCATTTGCCCCAGTTCCAAGCATCCCCTGCCATTTTCCTCAGGTTCCCCCCCCCCCCCCCAGTTTTCCTTCGGGTTCTCTCTTTGGTCCACTGCTTCCTCCACACCCTTCCTTCAGTCACTTGCGGTGGATTCCCTGGGGACTCTGTCCTGGCCTGTTCCACAAAACCTCTAAGGCTTATATGCAAAGTCTTCATCTCGGCCAAACTGACAGAAATCTGCCTATCCCCACAAGAAGCTGGACTTCAAACATTCTAACAGCTTGGTTCCCTGAACAGTTCCTGGACATCCTAAACCAATACAGGAGCTCAGCAAATCGGTACGTGAGAATCCATTGTCACAAGAATAGAATATGGATGAAACTACAAGCCAACTCTGCGCATGCAGCCCAGTAGCCTAGCTGTCGAGTGAAGAAGCCAATAATTTGTTTTGTACCCTTCTTCCTAGAATCTGGTTGATAGCTGCACTCTCTTTCAGTGTACACTCTGCCACCACCTTGGCCCGCATCTCCTTCATGTACAACATGAATGCATTCAATGGTTTTTTTATATGGGGTTTCTTCTCCTCCTCCTTCTTCACAATAACAGGTGTTTTTCTGCAATAATAATATCTTTCATTACTGTCCCATAGTCCCAGTCATAACCCACAGGCTCTCTCCTACCAACCATGTGCAACAAAGAATAAGATGTTCTGAGTGAAGAATGCTCTTTCTAACAGGCAAGGTATACTGGTACCTCTGGTTGCGAACGGGATCCGTTCCGGAGCCTCATTCGCACATGAGTAGAATACAATCCGCGTCTGCGCGTTGTGATTCGTCGCTTCTGTGCATGACGTCATTTTGAACGTCTGCGCATGCGTGAGCGGCGAAACCCGGAAGTAACCTTTTCCGGTACTTCCGGGTCGCTGCGGGACACAACCTGAAAAGACATAACCTGAACCGAACGTAACAAGAGGTACCTCTACTAAAAACCAGTCAGTTGGTTGGACCACATGCATATTGTAATGCTCTTTCAATTCATTCCTTGTCTGTGAATTAAGAGGGCCCGTTAGCAATGGAAATGGCACCCTTGCGGCAAGTCGCCTATCCCTCAAGTGTAACATTTAGGAGCTCTAGCTGTGTGAAGTATAGCAGTCGTGTTTTGAGAATTCTTGCTCTTGGGTGCAAAAGGAAAATACATGTTGCATAATGGCTGTAATCATATGTAGGAGTTAATAAGTGTTACTGGAGTTGGGCAGAGAGGTTGTGCATGTGGGCAGAACTTGTCGCAAGGATGCAGTTCTTTTTGCAATACCTCCATGGGAAGAGTAACTTGTGCTCCGGTTCATGCACACTGCTTCTTGCAACATATGTAGACCAAAACCCTGCTGGTGCTATCCCTGTGATATAAACTAACTGAACCAGCAGCCTGGATGAACAAAAATCTCTTCACCTGCTGCCAAAAATAACAGAGAGAAGGCAAGCCTCTAGGGAGGCTATTCCATGACTGGGGTGCGATCACCAAAAGGCCCTCTCTTTACACCCCACTTTGCTTGATTAGGGCCTCCAAAGAGGATGTGTGTTCTGGAATGTGAATGCCTCTGCCATGTGTCAGTTGCTTCAAACATCTTGTATGGACAGATCTTTTTTGCCCCGGCTTTCCCTGACCCGTACAATTTGACCCTGTTACTACTGAATTATTATGTTATTTTTTTGAGAAAAAACCCACAGTGTAGCATAAAAAATGGCAGTGGTAGCAGCCTTCCACAGCTAGACTAAGTTGTAGTGACCTTATGAGAAGGGGTGGAAATTCAAAAAAATAAGGTACATTGAGAAATAATAATTACACTACAGTGATAGTGGCCCCTTTCCCATCATATGTCCTGACAAAATAAAGTATCCAGGCAATCTATTACTTACGAGCTTCCTTCAGGACTCAAGCTGGGTTGTGTAGGCTCTTGTTTTACAATGGGTGACACAATGGTGGGATGTGGGATTCCTGAGGGATGAAGTCCATGACCAGGAGGAGGAACCATATGAGGAGAAAACCTGCTAGACATCAAACTGGAGCACAATTGCAAGTGAGATGATGAAAGCAAATACCTCTAAGCTTAACCATTTCAGACTCTAAACATCATCCTCGTGCTCCTATTTCCTCATGCCCTGCTTTCCAAAAATACTGAGTGCCCTAAACATTTCCTCTCTCTCTTTTTCGTGGTACCTTGCCAGGCTTCTAGAGAACAGTGAAGCAGATGACCCAAGGATTATGCAGAAGGTCAACGGCAGAGATAGGAGGCAATACTATAAACAATCAACTTATTACTGCCCCTACTGAATCACAGATAACTTTCATCAGAGCTAACACTTGAACTATAAAGGGGGGAGGGAATGAATATACACCTGTACATTCTATTTTTTTGCCTTTATTCTGAAACAACTCCATACATTTCTTATACTGAGTATATTTGAATGCTAATTTATTTCTGTTTATCTCTGTTCATTATTAGAAAAATGTGTTCATTTTCCTTTACAAGCCTCACTCACTGTTAGTCAAGACATCTATCTGTAAATGCATGCAGTACTCAGCATGCCACAAGTACAAAATTGTCATTGAGTATAAATACAGAATCATGGGCTGAAAAGTGTTCCAGTTTCTCTATCCCCTGTGGCTTTATTTCCCATTCAGTATGCAGTCCTTTTGCTGACATGACAACCCCATGCAATCTAACAGACAGTAGCATCTACTGGAGAAAATGGATGATTTACACACACATGGAACAGTAACCATTTCTGTAGGTGGGAGCTCACATGTCTGAATGCTCCTCCATGGGGGGAAAAAACCCTTCACAGAGAAAACTAGATGCAAGGCAAGAGACATCTGGTTTAGTCCTCTGACACACAGTTTTTCTATGTGCTGAACTCTTTTTTCATGAGAAAGCATGTCCCCATGTGAGCTCTTCCCTACCATATAAAGTGGTAGGTGCCAGACCACCTCAGTGAGAATTAGGCCTCTCTCTCCTACTTGAACCCACCTGGACATTGAGGCATTCATAGCCAAGGCAGGGTATGGATGTCTGAACCCACCTGGAGGAATGGAATACACTGGCTGTCCTTGCCTAAAACAAACAAGAAAAATGAAATCAAGAGCAGGTTCTTCAGTGCAATTGCCAGCCACAGATCCAAATACATTTATAACACAAAACTACCCAAAATTACAATTTTTTGCACTGTCTATTAATTTAAGTATCAATCTAGAAAATGTTTGTGTGTTAAACTAAGATTAAAAAGGTAAAGGAGCCCTGACAGTTAAGTCCAGTCACAGACAACTCTGGGGTTGCGGTGCTCATCTTGCTTTACAGGCTGAGGGAGCCGGCATTTGTCTGCAGTTTTTCTGGGTCATGTGGCACAACGGAACACTGAAACTGGAGCAGCGCACAGAAACACCGTTTACCTTCCCACCGGAGCGGTACCTATTAATCTACTTGTACTTTTTGGCATGCTTTCAAACTGCTAGGTTGGCAGGAGCTGGGACCAAGCAACGGGAGCTCACCCCATCATGGGGATTGGCATCACCGACCTTCTGATTGGCAAGCCCAGGAGGCCTGTCAAGATTCTACTCAGCCATGGAACCACTAAATATGCATGGAATCTCCTATCAGGCAACAGTTTTTCTTATTGAGAATCACAGCTTTCAATGTTTTTAAAAATATAATTTTTGCAAATAATGTAGCAGTTGTTTTGACTTGGAAAATATAGTATTAATGGCCAGGGAAGGCTTTTATATACATTAACTGTTTGTTTATATATTGTAAGTTGCTTAGAATTACTTGGGTAAAACAGTGACTAATAAATTTAATAAAATAAAATAAATAGCTCTCCATATACTCAATGTAGTTAGTGTTGCTGATCCTATTCATCATCAGGCTCCAAACCACACATTTTGCCCCCCACCCCACTTCAATCCTCTCCACAACCACATTCCATGGCCGAAATGACATGTTAACTGAAAACCTGAATTTTGGAAACAAAACTTATTATACCAAGTAAGTGAAAGTAAGTGAACATATACATTGACACATATATACACTTGCGTAATTTATTCCAAACAAACTTGCTAAGACAACTATCACCACCTCCAGCCAAGGACTCCTTGAATATATGAGAAGCCCAATACACATACAGAGCTTCCACAGATACATACTCTATTCACTTCAGTGAAGGGGGTTGTTCCCTACATGCAAAGGAATACATGCATAGAATACTCATGGAACTCTGAATAAGGGCACTGTCTTTTAACACTTTATGGTGTCTCCCCATTGAGCAACATGCTCAGTTACAGCTACATCAAAATATTGGATTTCTCCACTGATTTAAAGTGAACATGTCTCATACCCTTTCTTGGGGGCATTTAAAAATAGTTTCTCACTGTGAACGAGGAAATATCCATATTAAATTGTTTATTCTGTCCTTTTTCATAAAGCTATGCCTCTTTCTCCCTTTCTAGTTACTCCATTCCATTTAATTCCACCTTCTCCCTGGTCCCCAAGCTTTCAGGTTGTTTCCCTTTTAGTCAGTTAATATTCCATGGCCAATGAGTCCTTCTCTTGATTATTTTTTCCTCACTGAAGATTTTTCTTAATATTCCTGCAAACCTCAGAGTAACCCTGAGTCTGCAAATACCTCCCTCTTCTGCATGAGTAGTACCATTTTTGTTACATGTGGATGAGCATGAGAAAGCTTGAATTGAAAATAGAAGAAATGATGCAACAGACTCAAAACTTACCATTATTTTTTTTAAAAAAACAACACCACCACTTAATGGTCACTTCTAACATTTTTATAATAATATTTTATTCTTTTTTCCATATAGATAATTACATTTGTTACTCAACAATTATATTCTAATTCAACAAAACTAGTGACTTCCTCCTCACCCAACATCAACTTCTGACATTTTTATTGACAGTAAAATAATGACTTTCTTGACAGATAAGTAATTTGAAAATTAACACCTGTAGAAGGCAATAAAAAGACCACTAGCCATGTGAAAATTTAGCAAAGTAGTCTTTGTCTCTAAATGCTCTTGATGATCAGAAATCATTTTTTCCCATGAATAAGGGACTGGGCTGGCCCAGTCTGTGCTGTTCCAAAGCTCTAGGGAATTTTGGAACCTTCAAATCCTCAATTACTCAACTGGGTGAAGAAAGCATAGGATACAAATGTGATAAGTAAATAAAATCTAGCTCATCATATTAATCTATAAGGTTTAGTACCTTATGCATGTGACTCATCCTAACAAAGCAAAAACCAGAGGTCCCTTGAGCAGATGAAGAGCTAAGAACCAGAGATTGTGGTTTTATGGAACTGCAACAGAAACTTATTTCAGATGCTCACTGATCATTTAAAAGGGGGGGGGGGATTTCCACAAGACCAGAGAGGAACCGTTCCTACTGGGCAGGGGAGCAAGAAATGAATAGATTTAAACTGGTGGTTCTTACTGTGGTACGAGCCACCCCAAGGGATGAGGAATTTGCCCAATGGCACCAGGAGACAATGGGTAATACGGAGACAGCTCTGAAGGGTGAGGTGGTCGTGGAATTCCTGGTGATGGAAAAAAACCAATGGATGTTAACACAGTTGTGATGCCCCCAGTCCAACTTTCAGTTTCTAACTGGAATCCTACCTTATCTGAATTTAGAAAAATATAAACATGTTTTCCCCCAGGAATTTCACACGGTACTGTTCAATAAACATGCATGCTTCTTTTGACTTTGTTCTGCTTCAATTCACATAACCATCTAGTTAACAATTATCTGGCAATTTACCACATGCTGGGTGGGGTTTTTCTGGGGCGGAGGTGTTTCCACACAAAACTCACCTGTCTTAGGGTCAATTTCAGGGGAGAGATGGGAAGGTGGTGAACCAGGCGAGAAGTGGTCATTACTGTAGGTGATGAGTGGCGTCAGCGGGTGCATATGATGTGGATGCTGCACTACAGGAACTTTGTTTGACTACCAGAGAAAAGCAGGACTTTAATGCACAATTTATTTGAATTTCAAAATCTTCTGTTACCTTAGAGAAAGTCAGCTGAGAAGAGAAATAAGTAACTTTTATTCATACCAGACTTCCTGTAATAATATAGAAGAACTTTTCTCGGGTAGAATGTCCATTATCAGCCTTGGCAGGGATGTGTGCACTATTAAAATGGGCTATATCATTTCAAAGTATTTTGTCATGTATTAAATATAAAGTAAATGTTTAAGTTTTTGTTTAGGTTTTCAAAATGGCAAAGAATGGCTTTATTCAGCTAAAATCAGTAATCTAATTCTTTTCTAAAGGACAAAATTACCCAGTTTGGAGAGATCCTTCTGGACCTCTTGCAATCCACTAAGTTTTTCACAATCCTGAATCTTGCCACAAAGTCTAGATGATCTATGAACAAGTTAAATACTACCAGTCCCCACATATATCCTTGGAGAACTCCACTGCTTACTTCCCTCCATTGTGAGAGCTGTCCATTTACTCCTGTCCTCTGCTTCCTGTTTAGCCAATTACAAATCCATTATCCCATGACTGCTAAATTTATTCAGGAGCTTTGGCAAGGGACACAGTCAAAAAACTTTTTGGAAGTCAAAGTATATAATGTCTACCAGATCCTGGATCAGCCCTATTTATTTGCTTCATACTTTCAAAGAATTCCAAAAGTTTGATGAGCCGGATTTTGTAGAAGTCATGCTGATTCTTCCACAGTAACATTTGTCCTCCTGTGTGCTTAATAATTCTAGTTTTAATGTTTTCCAACAATGTACTTCAAGCAGACATTATGCTCACTAGTCTGTAATATCCTGGCTTCCCCCAACTCCCTTTTAAAATTTGTTATGTTGGCTAGTCTCCTCTGGCAATTCTTTCACTCCTTTGTCATCTAGTGGTTCAACTGCATACATTCTTTTTCCACTTGTCTTATTAATTTGCCATAGTTTGTGTTCCTGTTTATTCTCCTTGCTTGGACAAGACTTCCACTTTTTAAAGGCGCAAGCCTTCTTGGCTTTCAGTGTCTCCTCTACTTTGCTCGTGAACCTCACTGGCATCCTCTTGAACTTGTCCATACCTTTCCTAATCTGTACCAGGCCTGCTCTGGAGATTATCCCCTAATTCTCCTGCACAATCCAGGAGTAGAACTCAAAATGAGACCTTAAAATCACTTCATGAGAAAATCATGAAACCAGACACAAAAAATTGGGAAGAATACAGGTTCCTTACAACTGGAGATGAACTGAAGTATAATTTTTTTAATGTTCCACCTACAAAAGAAAATGAGGATCATAACCTGCAATACTCATTCTCTTTAAATCAACCTGCTCCTGGTAAAATTTGGGTCATTTGACAAAAACTTTATAGGATATGATGGAAGAACGTTTGCTTTCCAGTTACTAGCACACTGTAAAACTGGTTGAACAGCACACAATATACCAGTCTTGAAACAACTCTGTCCATTTCTGAGCACAGTTCAGTACTGGTTCTCAAAGTCCAAAGTAGCTCAGGACTTTAAAAGACACCTTCTACTGCATGAACATGCCTAGGTTTTGAGATGGTTTTTGCAGGCCCTGTACCATATTCATCTATCTTGGGAGGCAAGGCAGGTGGTGCCCAAAGTTAGGACCTTTTCAGTGGTGGTATCTTGATTTGGAAGCTTCTGTCCAGAAAGACAGTCCTGGTACAATGCCCTTACAATGCTGAGTAAAGGCCCTTTTATTTGCAAATGTTTTTAAATATTTAGTTTCACTTTTCTTTTATGCAGTAGGTTTAGTTTGTTTTGTTTTAATGATTTCAGTCATTTTACAGACATTGTTTACTATCATTTTAATTTTTAAAAGCTGTTTCTAAAGCTCTTTGAGTGAAGAGAGGGTAATCAAATCAAGTAATTGTAATAAAACAAAATGAATATCCCTCAGTAACTATTCTCTTGCAGTACTCGGAAACGGGATCCATGCCAAAAGATATGCACAACTCCAGAATTGTGCCCCTCAAGGTGACTGCCATGACTGTAACAACTACTGCGAAATCTCCCTGTGATGGGGGTCTCTCCATATTATTACAAATTTCCTAATGATTATTTTATTATTACAACTTTACTAATGATAAAGGGTGCAAAGGGTTTTAGGGGAGGGGTAGTACCTCTGGTAGGGGGCACACTGTGCTCCTTCCCGAGTAGTTGTCCACCTTTGGTCCCCACCCTGCACTTAGTTCTCACCTGTGTCTCCTAGAAACTGTCAGCCTGCAACAGCAGCCACACCCTGGGAAACAGCTTTTACTGGCCTGCTAAATCAGGTGAGGGTAGCCAGAGGGTCTCAAACCCTTGTGAGTTAGAGACTTCCCCTTTATGCAAAGACAGGCTCCAGTGGATTGAGCAGACAAGACCAATAGTGGGCCCAATGGTCAAGAAGGAGGTAACTGCATATGCTGTAGTGAAAAATGAGGAGCAGATGGGGCTCATCAACCTGGGAAGGTAGCCCATCTAGTGGACGGAAAACCTCTGCTGCCTTGCAGCTATTACTCATTCATGAAAAAGCCTTCAGGAACCCTGAGGAAAAATCTGTACCTGCTACCTTGTGGGACATCTTCAGGAGAAGAAAAGGCTAAGGAGTAAATACTATAAAATCTGGAGTGAAGTCCCCAAGATAGCTGGATGGCACCTTGTATGCCTCCTTCCAGCAAACTCCTGCAGCCAAGCTGGTGCCAACATATTGCTCTGCTTTCCTTTGGACCACATCAGCAAGGCTGAAAGTGGGGTATTGTCATCTGGGCAACTCAGGACCTCCATACACCCTGCCCAGGCATGCCCCCCCCAGAGAGGTCACTTTGGTGCTGCTAACACAGTGTTTTGACTTCACACCCAGAGGCACACTCCACTGTCTCAAGACAGACAGGTGCCAACAACAAGTGCAAGTATGCAGCATGAATTTGTGCAATTTCAGTTTCAATACAATGAATACTTGTGCTTTCTCAAGAAGGTTGCATAAGGCAACAATATGATTTTCAAGGAGACAAACAATCCCTATATGACAGTAGTGGTAAAGCCAATGAAAATAGTTTGTCCACACATATATGCCATGTGGCATTTATCTATATGCTTCCAACTTTCCTATCACCAAGCAAACATGGATTCATGATACTGGGTCAACAATTTACCAATTTTAAAGATGGGAAAGTGCCTAGTTGAGCGTGCCTAGCACAGAGGTTTTCAACCTTTTCGAGTCCACAGCTCCCTTGATCAACTACATTTTTCTGCGGCACCCCATGTGGCTCAGGTGCCCCATTATGTCATCGCTTGCTTGCAGAGCTCTCAGCCTCTCACCCTTTTCCGAACACCCTCCCTTTGGGAGTGTTTCATCAGCCTCCTCTCCCATCTCCTTGGGAGACCTCTGGGCAGCCACAGCCACAGCTGCCGCCCCTGGTCTCTCGAGATGCAACCTGTCCCAAAGAGAGGTGCCTCCTCACACTGCCCCACAGGGCCTGGGACTTGTTTGTCCATTACCAACAGCAAGGTTTGGCAGGCTGGCTGGGCTCCCTCACTCATCTGCTTGCTTACTCCAAAGGCCACCTCAGCTCCTGGCAACCAGCACCCCTTGGCCAACACCAGAGACACCATTCACCTGGGGAGCTTGTAGCCAGGGCTGCTGCAAAAAACAGCTGTGCAAGCCTTTGGAAGGCAGAGACGCAAGAGGGCAAAAGAGGAGGGAGGGAAGGAAAGAGGGATAGAGACCAGTGTTGCCTGCAGCACCCCTGACTATCATTCAAGGCAACCCAAGGTACCAAGGCACACTGGTTGAAAACCACTGGCATAGCAGAAACCTCAAAATCAATGCAAAGTAGAACCCTCAAGGGAGTGAGCCAATAACGCAAACCCACAGCAAAAACCTCAAAGCCCTTTCAGACCAAATCACTCAAGAAAGCAAACCACCTTATCCACAAACTGCCAGTGATAAGCCATTATACGATCAAGGAATTTGTAGTTTAGTCGTTTAGTAGTGTCCGACTCTTCGTGACCCCATGGACCAGAGCACGCCAGGCACAAGGAATAAACCTCCTAAAAACATTTCTGTTTTCATACACATTAAACTTTCATACTTACATGTTCTTCTCCTTCATACAAACACCCCTCTTCTTCCACTCCCACTCTGAACTCTCTTTTTGAAACCCACTCAGCCAACATGGTTCCACATTTCTCAAGCTTTACCTATCATAGGCTATCGTAGATCACCCAATGTAAAAGGTAAAACTTTACATTAAGATTTAGTTCTTGGCGGAATTAGACCTATTACAAGTGGTGATTTTAGGTGTGGGAAGTGTTCCGGCTGTGCACAATCTCAGTAACTAAAACAATCCACAATCCTAAATATGGAAAGGTCTTTACACTTAGAAATTTTACCACGTGCCAATCCATTAATGTAAAATATGAGATTCTGTGCCCTTACTCCTCGGTATATGTAGAACAAATGAGCAGAGCACTAGGATTACAAATCAGTGTGAATATAAAAGAAATAAGAAATATGATTGGGGCCTCCTCTTTGTGTATGGGAGATCAGTTGACCTTTTGCAGCAGTTGTTACCAAGTTTTTTGGATGGGAGAAAATTGGAAGAGACTGTGTCAGAGCTCCTTCGAGACCCGAGGATCAACAAAGAGGGCTACCAACAAAATCGGCAGAGAGAGACTGACAGAGATTTAAAGGCCTCTGATGTGAGGAATCCAGGCTAGGAACTGTTTTGCGGACATTTAGTTGGGAAGGGACAGAAACCGGGGCGGGGGGGGGGGAATAGAAATAGAATTTTAAAACTCTTATGTTTTTTATGTTTCTCTATTATGATCTATATCTAATATGTGAAAGGGAATTCATGGAAGGGAATTTGGGTCGACCTTAGAAAAGAATTTAATATTTATAAGAAAATTGGATAAGTAAAATTTGGCCAAGTAATAAGAACTGATTTTAAAAAATAACAATATATGTTAAAGATGAGAGATAAGAATTTGCTGAGTTAATTGTTGGAAGTGGGATGTATGAAGGGGGGGTGGGGGGAAGTCAGGGAGGGGGGTTAAGAAAGTTATGAAATTATATATGTTCTGTTTTTGAATATTTCTGTGTGTAAAATTTGAAAACCTAATAAAAATTATTTATAAAAAAAAATAAAAATTGTATTGGGGGAGGCATTGTTTTTGTTTGTTACTATAGTATGTAATTTTTGTGTTTTCACATTGTAAACTACCTTGTGATCCTCGGATGAAGGGCGGTATACAATATTAATTAATTAATTACAGTAATGGTTCTGTCTGCTACAGTGGTGGTAGACATGTGTGCATAAATACAACATTTTGAAGTAAATAGGGAGTTGAAGGTTTGAAAATGGTTCAATCCCACTTTCCCAGAAAAAGGGAAAAGGGAAACAGCCGATAAAAAATCAACCAAGCAAGTAGTTGCATGCCTCCCCATCTATATCATTTATTGGATCAGGAGAATAGCACATAGGCACAGGTTGCGATATAAATTTCATTTATGCAGAAGATGATAAAGTAGTCCTTCAAGACAAACTCAGGCCAATGAATGTGGACTTGGAGAATTTTGAAATAAACTGCTTCACTAGCGAAGCTTATGGGTTGCCTGAATGGGGAGTATGCCTCTTTTCACCCTTCAAGAAGGATGTTGGTGTTGTTGTTTTGGTTGGATCAAGCCATCAACTTTTCAAACCCCTCTTTTTAAAGGTAGAATTTGAAAGTTTTGTACCCATCCTTTATCCACAGTAAAACATCAGTAATATTAATTTTCTCAAAAAGTTTCGCTTAATTTTTTAAAATTGATTTTAGATTAATTGGCAACGGACTACAGCTGGGAACACCTCTCTCAACATAAATGCATGGACTGCATTTGTCAACAGGTTTGCAACTGTAGTGGATACAAGCAAGCAAATAATGTCTGTGAGGATTGGCACAAGAGGGCTGCGGGAGAACTAAAAGGTACTTTATATCAATTATATTGAGAATAGAGGGGTGGCTTTTATCGTTCATTCAAAAAAGCTTCCAGTAATGTTTTTGCCTCATGAATTCCCAAAGCCTAAGTCAAGGTATCATGGCTTGGGAATGAAGTGCCTCAGTTTTCACTCTTTTTGAATACTTGTGCACATGAAGTTAACTATTGCTGAGAAATTGTCATCAATTATTTTCACATGGGAAACTCAGGTTCTGTCTATTCTACCTTACTCTGTGGCAAGTGCGGGGGGTGGGAGAGAGAGAGAGAGACTGAAATGATTATCACAAAAGAGGAACCTGAATGCTTAGCAACTTATTATAAGTTTTCAAGGACTTTTACTAAGCATTGGTACCTTGTACTATACAGGCTCTTGAAAAAACAGCTAAAGACTGCAAAAGAATCCTGAATATTCACCCAAATGTCTTGTTCAACAGAAACTTTTCTGTTTCTTCTAATTTCTTGAATTATTATTTGGTGGCAGAACTTAACAATTTAATTTAAAATAGCTCTTCTATAGACTGACAGTCCTTCTCTTTTATCCCTAAAGAATCAAGATTTGGGTGCTCCCTCAACAAAAGCAAATGCTGAAGAAGAGTGTTTTCAGCTTTTCTGTTGTATCTGTTGGAAAACTTCTAACTCTAACTTTTCCCTGACAACTGTATCTTTGTGCAAGCTCCTAATACTGCCAAGATCCAACAACAATAGCGATTCTAATCTGACAAACCTTCTGATTTTCAACAGTCTTCTTTTTCACTCCTTTAAGCAGAAACTCCAACTTTTTTTAGTTTACATAAAAGTATTCCTATAGATACTGTCTGACCAGGAAGGGTTAACGCAAAACCAAGCAACAAACACTTACCAAGTGTGCAGGAGAGGGCGACCTTGCATCCTTTAGTGTAGCTCCAGCTGGTACATCTAGCAGTGGCCACTTTACCTGCAGATACTGAAAGATATTGAAATAAAGAAGATAAAGCCATAAAAAAATCAAATTGACAACAAATTTCACAATAACTTCATGGCCCAAGAAACCAAACAAATGCAACTTTCAGCATTGTTCAGATACAAAAAGGCTTGAAGCGCAGGATTATGTTTTTCATATCAAAAACCTCCTCACTAGTTATGATGCACTTTTAGTCCATCTGACAGGTCACAAAGATGGCATCATAGTAACGGGAAATCTCTCATGGTTGCCTCCCAGATCACCTTGGTAGCATATGGAAGCTCAGATCATATGGTTTCTTCTTCCAACACAAGCTACGGACGCTGGATTGGAAAGAAAAACTGTGACTGGCCCAACTCCATATATTAAGAACATCTAAAATGTTGCAGATACACTGTATAAAATATGTAATCCACATGCAATGACATTAAGGCAATTTCACAATTAAAATGCTGCTGATGTTTGTTTTTTACCTTCTTGCTCATCTGTGATTTATTGATCAGCAATGCTGACTAACACACACATACGAATGCACACAGAGAGATTTGCAAGATAAGGATGGAAATGTAAAGGAAGAAAGAGGGGGGAGCATATAACCAAACTTATTCCCAGCAATATTGGTGTAGATGAGCTACTGCCACTAACTTGAGAATAATACCGTCCCATTTAACTCAATGGGGCTTCTGAGTACAGGCATAGTGTCTTGTGAATGTGCACTAGTATTTTGAGTGTAAGACAATGATCCAGCAAATTCTTGTGTATGTTGGAGCTTCCACAGAATTTAAGATTAGGGAAATCCGTATCTCAAAGACAATAAACGTGATTTTCCAGAAAGTATTTAGTTGATTATTTTTTAACACCAATTATGTAAAACAATCTGCCAGTTTTGTTTTTTAAAACACTGACATTTAATACAGCATGGCACTAAATTTAATTTAGACCAGTTTCAATGTAGTGCTAACATGGAATTTTTATTTTATTTTCCGGACACTTTGCTAGCAAGAATACTAAAGCAATTTAAATTAACTTGCACTGTTGGATCTCTCACACAATCAGTTCCTCTAACTGTAAGACATAATGCATCTTAGAATTACTAGGTATTTTGTGTTGTTAGCAGAGGAAGAAAATTATTCCATGCCCTATAGCTGAACGCAGTATGTCCTGTGAAATGTGGAGATTTGGGAATGTGGACAGGATGAGTTGCAGCTGTGCTCTGGAATTTCCCTAGCACACAAATCTTCATGATGTAAAACAGCTGGAAGGAAATCCCAGCATGCTCTATTTAGAGGCAGAACAACCAATAATTTAAATGGAAGATTAACCCTTCAACTTAAAACAAACCTTCACATTTCCTCCAACATATATTTCTACTATCTGTTGCAAGTAGAACGTGATGAATAAGTGCTGATCTGTTACAACAGGCCATCGGAACAGATTCAATCCTAAGAAGGCCACTATCTTCTGAAAAGCTTAAGTTTGACGATCACAATACAATGCAAGAGAAGGAAAAGCTGTTTTGCTTCATCAAATGGGCTGCATTTCTGCTGCCACCTAGCCCATTCACACTCGCACTATACATTGAAATTGCTATATCATTTTAAGCAGTCAGGGCTTTCCCCAAATACACATAGAAGCTGTAGATAGTTAAGGGCACTGAGAGTTGTGTGTAGACCAATATTCCCTTCACGGGGCTACAATTCCCAGAGTATCCTGTGGAAGGACTGTTAAACCACTCTGAAATTATAGCTCTATGGGGAATAGGGGTTTTATGATGTGAACTGCCCTGAGAACTTCATCTTCATCATCATCATCTTCTTCTTCATCATACCTTATAGTGCTCCTGTGCAACAAATTGTGCTTGTAATATACGCTGACTTTTGTAGTGCCAGAGACAGTATGCCTTTCAGTATCAGTTGCTGGGAATCACAAGTGGAGAGAATGCTAATGTGTTTGTGTCCTGCTTGCAGGTTTCCCATAGGAATCTGGCCACAATGAGAGCAGGAGGATGGACTAAATAGGCCAGGTATGGGGAACTAGATCTACATTTCCTCCAATAAAATCATTTCTCCCATTGAGATGCTTGGCTCATGAGATAAAAAATGAAATGAAACAAGTAACAAGAAGTTGAATTAATAACAGCAATATTTTACAATCTGTACAAGTTATCCTTTTTTGGTTGTGAAGACACTTTTGCTTGAAATGCAGTAAAGGGATCACTGCTGTTGTGCCAATGCTGCCACCCACCACCACTGCAGCTCACCCTAGACTATTCCTCTGAATTTGCTTTAGTTGCTTTTATGTGTTTTATACTGCTGCTTTATTGAGTTTTAGGTTATAACACTGCTTACAGATTTTTGAAATATTAAGCCTTTTATCAATGCTTTTAATTAATTAAAAATACACAGGCCTTTCTAGCAGAAGAAAAATGAGGTAGAGCAAATTTCTGATGTGGCTCTGACCCCTTTTGAACCCCTCTTCCCTAACAGTACCCACCTTCATGCAAGAAACTATGTGGAAAATGAGAGAGGGCTGCAAAAGACAAACATATCAGCATATCCTTGTATATGCACAATGCTTTAGGAGACATCTAGGGCTATACAAAGGATAGCCAGCACTCAAAAAACAAAAAATAGTTTTACCCTCTTGCAAGAACCCTCCATGCACTGCACTGTGCCAGTAAAGGCATAAAAAGTCCAGAGGCCAAGCTAATGATCCATCTGGTTTCACTCTGTGTATTGGGACAAAAGCAGGAAAAAGACAGAGTTGTAATGATGCAACAAGCCAAGAAGCAGAAACTTAGTGAAAGGGTGAACAAATAACCTTTGGGCTGACCCATGAAAAAAGTCCAGAAAATCAGGTGGCTGGGCAGGAGATTATGTGGGAGTTAAAGCAAGGGCTTCCCATCTTGAATCAGCACAGTGCATAGGTAGAAGAGGCTGTAACAGAAGTTCCATCTCTCCACAATCAGATGGGGGAAGTTTTAATTGTAGCCTAGGTGTGTTTCTAGTTATTTCTCAATATTTCCCCCATATATTCTTATTCCACTTACCTTAAAGGTAAAGGTACCCCTGCCCGTACGGGCCAGACTCTACGGTTGTGCGCCCATCTCACTTAAGAGGCCGGGAGCCAGCGCTGTCCGAAGACACTTCCAGGTCACATGGCCAGCGTGATGAAGCTGCTCTGGCGAGCCAGCACCAGCGCAGCACACGGAAACGCCGTTTACCTTCCCGCTATAAAGCGGTACCTATTTATCTACTTGCACTTAGGGGTTCTTTCAAACTGCTAGGTGGGCAGGAGCTGGGACTGAAAGACGGGAGCTCACCCCGCTGCGGGGATTCGAACCGCCGACCATGCGATCGGCAAGCCCTAGGCACTGAGGTTTTACCCACAGCGCCACCCGCGTCCCTTCCACTTACCTTAACCTAAAATAAAACTCCAAAATATATCATGAAGAGTGAAGTGGCCTAGACTGGGAAAGGGACAAATGTGGCTTCCCTGGGAGCAAAGGTCAGCTAGGTAAAGGCTTGAGTGGAGCTTCAAACTTCAGACCCCAAGTGATCTGATATTAAGGAGGGCAAGTGGAAGTTCAATTATGTCAAAGTGGATCTCCTGTATTAAACGGCCATCTACTGAAAGCAATGGGAGGATGATTATTTTGCAACTGCTACAGACAAAGGGAACCCATTCCTTTACACTCTGATTAGGGTCACCAGAGAGAAGGTGATACACTCTCCATTTGTTGTTTACATCACTCAGCCAGTGTGGTGTAGTGGTTAAGAGTGGTAGATTCGTAATCTGGTGAACCGGGTTCAAGTCTCTGCTCCGCCACATGCAGCTGCTGGGTGACCTTGGGCTAGTCACACTTCTTTGAAGTCTCTCAGTCCCACTCACCTCACAGAGTGTTTGTTGTGGGGGAGAGGAAGGGAAAGGAGAATGTTAGCTTCTTTGAGACTCCTTCGGGTAGTGATAAAGCGGGGTATCAAATCCAAACTCTTCTTCTCTTCTACTGTATTCTGTGATGTCTATTACTTAGTAGAAGGAGAAACACTGAAAAACATTGCAGGGTGAAATATTTATCCATACACCCTGTTCCTGTAATCTGAAATTTGGAAGAAGATGCAGAAATATGCATTTTCCTCTGCAAAAAGGAAGTGAGTCCAAGGCTAAATATGCATGGCTGTGAAATGTTCCCAAGACCCAAACAACATTACACATGCCATGGAGTTTGACAAAAACATCTGGTTTGGGTTGAGTTATAGCGCATGAGACATATGAATGCTCCTGACATTGTCCTTACGATGTATGCATCCCTGCCATCTTCAGGCTATGACATAACATCAAGAGAGAACATGCACAATGTTCAACTCCAGCCCAAGCAAAATTATACAACCAATATTACTCCATAAATGTTATTGTGTGTACGAGAAGCTTGATGACTGTTATGGTGCTTGAGCGTGAAAAGAATGGTATAGCTACGCTGACTGATTAGTAAGAGGCATGATGTGTTTTTCTGATTTAACGCAGCCTACCAGAAAGGTGAATATTGGGCTTTTCTAAGGTTTGTAGTGGACAAAGACCTCTCTGTACTTCTGAGATGTAGTAAAGATATAGTTAACACCTCCACAGCAGAGTTGAGCTCCTATGGAAGGCTGCTTTATTTGCTCACATTTGCACCATATCCAGGCCAGATTCACATTCCTCTGCAGGAACAGAGCAAACATTTTAAAATAAAGAGCAATTGCCAAAGGTTTCCGAACACAGAAGATTCTGAATTCTCCCTCCCCTCCCCCCCCCCCCCCCGCTTTGGAGATTGAGAACAAAAAATTGGAAGGCAACCAATATACCAAGCACCTTTGGACAAAGGAAGCAGGATTTGTGTACGTTTGACATGGAACAGGAAGAGAGCTTATCTCATTCCTATAAAACATACAAACAGCCCACTGTGACAGACCAGTCTTGCCCACAATGCAGAACTGTTTCCCTTCAACCTTTTACATTTAAACTGTAAAACTGAGCCTCCAAACTCAAAGCAGAATATAGCCAAAACTAACAACTCCATAGCACAAGTGAATGAAACATACAAGCAAGGGCCCTTGCCCTGAGAGAAGGAAAAGACAACTGTAACAGCAGCCGCTGCCACCTGTGAGCCAAGAGGAACATTTCCCGAGACAGAAAACTCTGGAAAATATTTAAAGAGTACTGTTCACATTTTACAAAACCTGTCTTCCCTCAGGAAAAAGACAATGCAGGCTACTGCATTAATTAGACCTTATTCATATAAAATCGGCACCATTGACACTTACAAGCACTGGTTTGCAAAAGTTTAAGGCAGAGCTTTCCAAACTGTGTGTCGCGACACATTAGTGTGTCGGCTGCAGTGTGTAGGTGTGTTGCGTGAACGCTCCCCTCACTCCTCTTGGGGCTGAAAAGGGGTTAGTTTAATCTCCGGTTTGCTGGTAAAACTGAATTACTGTGTCGCGAAATGATGCATGTCTAAAAAGTGTGTCACCAACGTGAAAATTTGGAAAGCTCTGGTTTAAGGAGATAGTCTCCACAACTGTATGTGTGTTCTCCTAATTCACTCACTGCAGTGATTTACAGAAGCTAGATGTCTGGCTGTACAATCATAAAAAGTAATACATATAATCTGGCAGCCTCCAAATATTATCCCATAGTCCTTCAAAAGCTTACTTGCTATATGCTGTTTACTCACTCACTCGCCTTAAGAAGTTATATTGTGAATGTTAAACCATAACTCAATTTTAATCCTACATACATTCCCATGTAGAGTATGGAAATTCAACATGGGCACAGACACTACTTGTACATCTTATGCTTTAACCCAGTTGTTCCAGCAGTTTTTGTATATATATAATTCTCTGCACACAACAGCACAAACTGTGGAATGTATCCATGTACCAAATCCCTACCTCAAGATGTGTGTGGTTAAAGAAAGTTCTCAACACACGGTGGCTCAAATCACATACTATTATTGTTAGTATTACAGAGTATATTTTCCAAGTTGCCCTTCTTCTACTACTAATTTGGTATTTCTGGAAATGGTTTTTCAATTGTTTAAGTTTGATTTATATGCTTTTATTGTATTTTTGTCTATTGTTAAATCATCTTAATGCCCTTTTTAAAAAGCGAGTACAGTCCATAACAGTTAGGCAGAATGAAAGGAGCAAATACTTTAGGCCATATCTTTTTGACGGAGTGGAGAATCCGTAGCCCTACATATGTTTGCTGGACTAAAATTCCCAGCATCCCTGGCCATGGCCGTGCCAGCTGGGGCTGATGTGAGCTGGAGTCCAGCTACATCTGGAGGGTCAAGTTCCCCACTCCTGCATTAGGAGGACAATGAAGTGAGAGAAGGAAACGATGCATTTGCTCATTGGAAAACTGTGATGATAAAATGTTACTGCGAGATTCATACAGCTAGTGCTGAATTCTTGCCCTTTACATAAAACTGGGCGGAGGATCTGTAATCAGATCTTATTCTTCAAGGCTCCTATAACAGCCAATTGTGGAAAAGGCAGGGAGCCAGGGCTGTCATCTGTACAAGGAGTATGTTTGGTATGCAGCTGGCCCCATGACCCCCAACTAGCTAGCGCAATGACCTACAGTACACTCTGGGCTCTGAGTACAGTAGAAGTAGTTTCCTAAATGACTGCCTTTGATCTGCTCTCCAAGCCCTAAGATCAAAGCATCTGGTTAGATTGGGGAAGTCCCTGGATCTGGCTGCTGTACAGCTCCAATCTGTTTCCAAACATTGAGTGGTGATGTGAGCTCACTTGCCGTTTACTGCAGAGTCATTTTCAAAGACACTCACACCACCCATAACTACTAGGACACAGTGTGCACCACCCCATTTGGTGAGTCAGCTTTCTAGGAAGCACTGGCAAGAGCTGAGAAGCCATGAAACCCAAAATACCCACAGAAGACGTGCAGAAAGTTCTACCCAATTAAAAGTTCTCTGTGTTGTCGTTTTCCAGCTGGTTTATTTTATGCTCCACCCTTCAACACTCTTGGTCACAAAGGGGGCTTTCTAATCCATTTGGTAAGCAGAGAAGCTGCTGGCGAATGAGGCGGGGGTGCCTCTATGAAGGCTGTATAAAGGCTCCTTCTCATTTTAAACAATTTAAGAGGGCAGCATGTGGGGGTGGGGAAACACTACGAAAAATATACAAGGAAAGAGTCTAAGCTAATGGTACACGGGCAGTGTGGAAAACTGAGCACCCCTCTAAGTGCAAGACTGTGCCTCAAACAGACGTTCACTGTACAGCCATGTGTGTATAAAAAAAAGAGAAGAGTTAATGGCATATTGAAGCTATAAAAGTTTCAAAATGGTTACATTCCAGAGAGATTAGAACAAGCCCTGGTTGCTTGTTACCTTCCCTCCTCCTCTGCAAGTGGGGGAATGAAAAGGATTTTAACCATTTCTCTCCCACATGCTGTTGTGCCACACACACAGTACAATGCACCCTGCTGTCTGCACATTAACCTGCCATTTGCCAAATAGCTTCCCCTCAGCTGGGGATTAACATTCATCAATTCAAACAACAATCCAGTGGTCCTGCAATCCTAGGCAGGAACAATGGGGTGCAGACAACAGGCCTTGGCTTGCCCAGGGCTGCGGTAGTCACTGCATGTCAGCAGTCTCTTCTCTTGGCGAAGAAGCCTGCAGCAAACCAGGAGGCGGAGGAAAGGAAAAACAAAAGAAGAGTTGCTACAACCAATTACAAACGTTAATGACCAGATTTCCTGCCCTTGCTACACACATGGCGTAGATGTTATCTGGACATGAGCAAATTTTACTCTAGTTTTAAACACCCTAATCTAGGGTATTCGGATCTGATTATATATGTTCCTCTCTGTATAGACCAGGCACTCACAAGCACCATTCACACATCTCATATTGTATGACATTTAGTATTATTATTTTTTGCAAACAATTTTAATATTTTTCTCATATCTGTCTTCACAGTTGGGCAATACTATAGATTTTGGAATTGTTGAAAAAAAAACCTCTCTATAAAAGCCAGTTCTCTGTGAAAATAAATGTACTTCACTTGAGTAGTGGGGGCAGAGAAAAACCTCCTCCTACTGGCCGCTTCAACAAAAATCATTGGGGCAGAGGATTGTCCATCCTTCAGGGTAACTGCAGGGAGTTGCACAGGGGGGCAAACTATTTCAGATAGTTTATCACCCCAAATACAGCTTCCTGTATATCACAAGTGATACTTACAGGCTCTCCAGGACCTAAAGACAGTGTTCTGTTTGGAAGTAGAGGGAACAATGAAATATTTAGAAAGCAGGGCAGAAACCTGCACTGCCAGTCTCCTGAAAGAAACATGTACTCAATTTCACTGTTTTCAGGATAAGATGTGCCTGGGGCTTACAGTATTCTGAATGTTGGCTGATGAGGATAACTGGATTACTAAATTGCTACTGACTCCCCTTAGTGAGTGAAGATGGTGGCAGTTCCTATGGGGTCTTGCTGGGTCTTCCCAGTTTCCACACCTCATCTATTTTTAGTGCTATTCTAAATTATAATAGCCATTTTTGCTGCAGAGTAAGATCAAGTGATGTAACCTGGCTGATATAATCTAAGAAATATGTATGTATAATAGAAATAATTACATTAGATTTCCCTGTTTACCCCCACTGTCCCCCTTGCCCAAATCAAATCTAGATTGCAAGTCCTAACTTAGATGCACATCTATGAAGCGCTGTATGAAAAAACGAACAGCAACAATAATGCTTGAAGCTTTGGAGGAAGCTGAGGGTTTTTTTCAGGAATACTAAATTAATCTGCCCAAATTCTTGCCAGATTTGTTTGATTTAGTTGCCCAACATCCCTGTACATGAGTGAAATATGGAATCACTTTTCCAGATGTAATTGTTTAGAGGGAAGGGCTGAAAACCAATTCAGTGGAAGTTAATATAACAAGTTTCACCAAGCAAGGTATTTCTGTGAGAACTGCCCTCAAATCACAAGTGTAGATAGGACTGGTTTAATTCACTAGAGAAAACAACATCACTGGCTGCTAAAATATCTCAATTGGTTGCTGGGGGGATGAATTGGGGCGGGGGGGGGGGAGAGGTTGCATCTCCAAAAATGGCTGTTGGGGGAGAAACGCTTACCACTTGTCCAAATGTCCTTGGCGTTTTAGCCTCAACATTCATTTATGGATACATCCTTTCTATACATCATGGTTACTATTTATTTGACTGGGCAGAGGAAAGAGATTCACCACTGCAAATGATTTTTTAAAATCATCTTTCAAATTAGCACTAACACACTCTTTCAAGGGGTGTTACATAAATGTTTCAATATATTTTAAATATTGCCAGGAAAGCATATAATTTGAAAAATTGGTAAAAATTACTTGCTGATGACATGGCACCAACAGGAAAGCTAACTCTTTCAAACTAAGAACCAGTAAGTGTGAAGATGTGCTGAGTGGCAATAGGTTCATTTCTTGATAATGTCAAATACATATGTTGAAATCCCAACCCTTTATAACAATTAAACAAAATCACAAGGGTATGTGGGTATTTTGGGTTTCATGACTTCTCAGCTCTTGCCAGTGCTTCCTAGAAAGCTTCCAGTCTTCTAAACAAAAACCCAGACTTTATGCAGTCCAAGAAAAGATGGAAAACCCACAGGAAACACAGAAGGACAATGACTGGATGGTGATGTTATGTGGATGCCCCATTAAAAATGAGTGAACAAACCTTGGCAATTCCATGCCAAAAGTCTTGTGTAGAAGCGCCCATGTCTTTAACAAGTCAACAGCAGAAATAGTGGGGATTAACACTCTTTATAATAAAATTTATAACCAGCATTTTCTTCTCCAAATGGAGCATTCAAAACAGCTAAAAACACAACATATAAAAAGTAAATCATAAAGCATTTGAGTGATAAAGGAACACCGGTATGTGTGTGTGTGTGTGTGTGTGTGTGTATATATATATATATATATAGTAAATCCAGTCAATTAAAATACAAACGCATGCACTCGCAACGAAAAATGATTTTTAATATTAACCCAGAAAGCCAGAGCTAAAAAATTAAACAAATCACAATTAAACAACAATAAACTTGAACTGAACTGGAAAAGAAATGTCTTCAAATGCCAGCAGAACACAAAGAGAAAAGTCAAGGTGTTTTACATATGAGGTGCTACCACAGTGAAAGCCCTTTTTTGCAATGCCACCAACTATGCCTTGGATAGCAGTGACAAGCACATGATGTCATCATCATCATCAATCTTACGAAGGTGGGCATGTTCACATAGAAGGAAGTGGTCTTTCAAGCAGCCTGGTTTTAGGTTGTTAAGTACTTGAAAAGGTTGTTAAGGAGAACTTTGAATTGCACTTGAAAATGAACAGGCAGCCAGTACTGCTGATATAATAATAAATGGGTCACATGATCTCAATGCTTGGCACCAGTCTAAATTTTCACAGCATCATTCTGCTCTGATAGAAGTTTTTAAATGGTCTACATAGAGCATGTTGCAATAAAACAGTATGGTTTCAAGTTAAAATCATTCTCCTTCCTAACACCAAAAACAAAGGACAAATGCAAACCAACAGTACTATCAAGACATGGCAAAAGATACTGGGTTGTATTCAACAATGGTCACACAATGGTCAATAGATCTGCTGACATTAATAGATGTGTCTAACTTGGGTCTATTAATTTCAATGGGTCTACCACAAATGTAAGTTAGCTGGTACACAAACAGTTTCAGAAAAAGCAAAGTTGGTACACTATTTTCTAAAATGACAGCCATAATTTTGCAACCAAATTCCTATAAATTTCCAATGCACTAGTAGGGACAAAGAAGTGATTAGGAATTCAATAGCTTTGCAAATTAAGCTATTATGTTTTTAAGCAGCTAGCCTAAAACGTGTCCTCAGTGCCTTTACACTACCCAACCCCCCACACCCACAAGAGACACTTTCTTTGCCTGTTTACATAGCTACAGTATTAGCTGCTGGGTCACCAAGTTTTCACCCCCACCCTTAACAATTAAATAAAGCATTTGGAGAGGGTGGCGTAATTCAGCAAAGCATATTTGCTCCTTGAGGGATACAAGCTAAAGTTTAAACTGCAGTTTGTTTGTTGATGTAACGTGACAGATCACAGGTCTGCATCCTAACAGCTGCAAGAGTTCTAGCAGGACACTCTGCCTCGGGACTATTAACCCTAGGAATGAAAATGTTTTAGAGCTGTGAATTCCAAAAGCATAACAACAAAAGAAAAACTTTTCCAAATTGGGTTATGTGTGAGGAAATGCAAAATTCCAGGTTATAAACCCGCAGAGTCGCTTACATTCCTTAACAACAGCAAATAGACGGAATCCTTGGGCCTCTGTGGTTGTTCATATTTAGACCCTGAAGAAAAGAAGTGTGTGCATCTCTCCCTCAGTTTTCCATTATGGACAGCATAGGCCCTTGTTTTTAGATTTTCCTCCCCACCTCACAAGACAGTATAGAATGAGCAATTGCACTTGCCTCAAATGGGAGAAAATGTTTGCCCTCTCTGCAAATTACTGTTAACTTCTAAGGCAAAACAAAAACCCTCCAAAGGTATCACAGCAACTATCCCTGCTGCATGTCAAAATTAGGTCAGCTATTAAATTTAGTATCAAATCTGCTGGGTGAAGTGAAAAGCTTGTCTCTTATGTGCAATGAAAGGGCTGTATGACCTATGCGGAGAAGATACACTCACTGGGGGAAGGACTGAAAAAAACTGATCTTGTGGCCATAGACAGAGCTGCAGGAAGCCTCTGAAAGGCAACAGGGCCTCTCAATCCATGGGAAAAGGGAAGAGGCAGAACACTGGAGCTTCAAATCCAGGCATACCAAGGTTGAACAGGATGGTGGCAACAAGTGGGTCAAAGGTCAACCAGCCAGCCTGCTCTGGTTTCCATGGATATGTGGCCTATTCATACAGTGCACAGAGGGCTCTTCACAGCCACTTACACACAATTGAGCTACTACTCCAAGCTCTGCAGGCTTCGTCTTGGTAGCACAGCACATTAGATGGTAAAGTTTAATGGAGTCAATTAAAGCAGAGAATTAGCACTGAACTAGTCCTAGAGAACTACAGAGACACTGTCAGAATTGTCTCATCACAGGAGAATGCCAGTGTAGCGTGGACAGAATAATCTGAAGATTTTACTCTGGTATGATATTACCTGCGTGTCATCCATGTTATCTGTTAAAACCAAACCGGGTATCATGAATAGCAATAAGTGCTTATGGAACCCTAGACCCCGGTAGAAAGCATTTTTTGTGCCTTGAGAAAAGCTTTCTTAAAAAATGAAAAGAAAAAAATTTAATTTTTTTAGGCTGTTTTACAAACATCTAAAGCATCTCACAAAGGAAGTATGCAGAGTGATAAAATATTGATTCTAATATACAATACCAAAACATTTCCAACATTTTAGTTCATATTTAAACAAAAAGAATCTTAGTTCTAAGAAATCTTGGGAGAATAAAAATGTGTTTATAGCAAACTCAGGAAATTTCCATGGGGAGGGAATTACACAATGAAGGTGCAGTAGGCTGGGGGAAGCTATTTTTTTTCTATTAGATGTTAAACCTATCTTCCAGACCAGGGTTCTAGAACCCTCTTAGGCCTTGTGGCTCATTTGAAAATCTAAGAAATGCTTGTGGGCACCACAAAATACCTATTTCACAGCAGAAAAACTGGTGATACTAAGAACAGCCCCAACACACACACACACAACAGGCAGAACACCTACACATAGACACCAAAGGAAGTAAAACAGACAAAAAGAGAGAGCAGGCAAACCCCCGACCCAAAAGAAAACCAGGAAGCCCACATTCAAACAACCAGTCAAAGCAAAAGCCTCATTTTTAAAAAAAATAATTAGGAAGGGAAGGGTGCTTTGGCACATGCCATGAAGAATGTCTGACCAATGCCATACGGAGTTCTTTAACTCCAAACAGTGATTGCACGCAAAACATGTCTCCTGCAGAGGGGCAGGGGAAGAACCTATATGAAATCATATATTCCTTTCAATAGCCTGGGCCCATACCATCTAGGGATGGGGAACCAGTGGCCCAGTGATGGCCATCACCCTCAGACAGCTTGCCCAACAACCAGGGACGTTGGGAGTTGTAGCCCAGCAACATTTAGAAGGCCACATGTTTCCCAGTCTTGATTTGAGCCATTAAAAATAGCACTCTGCATTTTTGGATCAGACTTCCAAAAAGCAACAATTTCAGTTCAGGTTTCATGCAGATATTCAAGAGACTACAGTACTCCAGAGATTAGGTCCGAAGCTTCAAATGTCAGCATTTTTTAATCCTACACCAAGCTTTCTCCCAGGGACCATGGATCACGTTTTTAATCATGTTTGTATTTAAGACATTAAAACAATTAAAATTAAACACACACACATATACTGTAAAACCCAATGAAAGGGTTTAAGACTTCTAGAAAAAAAAGGTAACATACTTTAACAAGCTACTGGTGCATGTTTACCTAGTATGCCTTTGCAGCCTGCAAAATACAAAGCTCTTTAGAAGTGCCAAGTCCTAAAATATTTGCTAGACTTTAGCAAAGCTGTCACTTTTCTTGATTAATCAGGAAACAAATCGTAAGCGGCAATTAAAATTTACCCCCCTTCATGTCCTTTACTTATCTCCCCCTCTTCCCTATTTTAGACCATACGTATGTCCACATTGGCCCCCTTCCAAAGCCTTTAATAATCCTTGTCCTCTCTCCTAAAAAGAGGAGAGCTTGTAGTTGTCTGTGAAATTCACAATTTCACAGACAGCACCGGCAGAAGGGAAACTCTATTATTTCCTTTCAGAGGATTTTGCAGAGAAACATTCATGCCAGTATCATAGACCCAGTAAGACTTCATGATCCCATGACACTGGTACGCTCTCTGCAACCTCTCTTCCTTGAGAAGCAAATGACATTTACTACCAGTGAAACAGGAGCAACAGAAAGAGCCTCCCTCCACTTCACCCCAGCTGAGAGAATGTGCAGAACTGTGGGCAGCTTCAATAAACTACCATTTCCAATCCTGCAGTCTGTTTTAGGCAGTAGGATTCTTGCCATTCCAGTCACAAGATCCTCCTGAGATAAGGGGACAATGAGAGTACACCCCTCCCATCCAAGATATAGATTGCCCCACCTCCTCATTCAAAGCCTGGGGAAATGTCATTCACATAAAGAGGGAAAGTGACTGCGTTTTGCATGATTCCCTTTTGTTTTATGAAGAAAAGGCATCATGGTACACAAGCAGAAATAAATACATACCAGTGCTGGGCCTTAGGCAGCAGCTAGGTGAGAGCCAGGAATCAGGCACCGTAGTTATTATTTTGCCCATGTGAAGACCCAGGCTCCTCGGAAGCCTTTGCATTTCTTCCAGGTCAGGGGAGACGCACTGCAGACCTTATAAAACAGGGTTGATTGTTTCTGAACTACAAAACCTATGATCTGACCACAAGCCATGCTGGCTGGGCCCTGTGGGAATTGTAGTTCAGCAACATCTGGAAAGCCATAGGCTAGCCACCTCTGCTATAAAACCACTTCACCCCACAATAACTATTCAACCTATGTAGTGGCTGACTACACGGGGCATTAAGATACAGATCTATGAGTTCCATAATCAAGTACAGGCAGCTCTTGACAGCTTGCCACTTTCCTGAAAAGCTGCTTTTTCTCGGATCCAGAGACCTGTACTCCCCAAAAATATGACCAACCCCCACTCCATTAACACCTCACCTCTCCTTCTTCCATTAACCTTGGCTGCAGCAATGTTTTGGGGGGTAAGCTTCACAGAACAGCTTGCTAAGCTGTTTCCCCTGCCCAGTTAAACCTTCCTGCAGCAGCATTTAACAGGAGGGGAGGTGTTTCATACAACAACTTTCTAAACTGCTGGGCTCTTCACCCTTCCTTGAACCTTGCTGCAGACACATTTAAAAGAAGAGGGGATGCTTTACAACCCCTCCATTAAACAACTTGGATGGGCTGTCCTGCTGTTCCTCAAGCTGCAGTTGGCATGGCCACCTATTGGTGGCCACATGAGCTGCAGAGCATGACAACATTTTACATTTTTATGTATATAGGAAGATAAGAACACAAATCAAGGTTTCATTTATGTTAACACTAATGCCACAAAATCATGTTCTAAGTTTCTTTAGCTATTGATGGTTCCCCATCTTGAAGGGTAACATTATTTAATCCAAGTAAAGTTATTTCAGTTTTACATAAAATATTTTTGCAGCCAGATCACAGAATCAACCACACAGAGTTAGAAGGGGTCTTGTAGGCCATTGAACCCTAACCCCTTAAAATCCAGAGCTAGAATATCTCCAAGAGAGAGTTGTCCTCTACTTCAGGACCTCCCAAAAGGGTCTGCCTGCCTCCAGCTAATTGATTTCATTGCTGTGCTGCTTTTACCATGAAGACATTTCTCCCTAAAGCCCATTAGATGAAGCCCTGTCCCCTGGAATAGCAGAGAACAAGTTTTTGCCTTCTTTATGTGACAGCCCTTTGTGTATCTGAAGAATGCCACCACATCTCACCTCTTTATTTTCTTATTCAGACTAACCATACATTTCTAGCTCTTTTAATCATTTCTTAATAAGATTTGTTTTCAATACTGCTGACCACCGTTGCCTTCCCCACCTAAACCCTTTCCAAATTTACATTCTTAAAGCACAGCACCCAAAACAAAACACAGTATAAGGGTCTGGTGACTTCTGTTTCAGTGTATCTGAAGAAGTGTGCATGCACAGAAAAGCTCATACCAATAACAAACTTAGTTGGTCTCCAAGGTGCTACTGGAAGGAATTTTTTTTATTTTGTTTCGACAGTATTCCACATTAGGTTTAAGTAGTGCAGAATGAAATGGAAAGGTTGCATCTCATGGCTTGAAAAATATGGTTCTATGAAGGCAGCCTTTAGCCTAAAATTATGTTTTTATATATGCTATAAGCCGCCTAGAGTGGCTGAGGAAACCCAGCCAGATGGGCGGGGTATTAATAAATTGTTGTTGCTGTTGTTGCATTAGCCTTTTTTCAGCCACATCGCACTACTGAATCATACTCAGCTTATGATCAGCTAGAATCCCAAAAAACCTTTACACCTAAACAGATTAAACAGACATTACATATGTATATAGTTTTTATTCTATTAATGTTTAACTGTTTTTAGTTATAGTTTTTTCTATGTTTCTAGAGATTCTTGTTTTTATCTGTAAGCTGCATTTAGTCTGGTCAGAGGAAATGGCAGGTTATAATTATAAATATAATAATAGCTATCCTTTATTAGGCATAGCAAAAAATATAATAACCCAGGTATTCTCCATCTTATAGCAGTGCTTCCCCCTGCCACCTGCACTAAAATGCAGAACTTCACACTTATCTCAGCTGAATTCTGTTTTATTAGTTTCCGCACAGTAGTCCATTCTATCAAGTTCATTTTAAATGTTATTACTTACTTCTAATATTCCTTACGTCTACTTACTTCTAGCTATCCCTCCTAGTTTTGTGTTATTTGAAAATGTGCTAAGGATTCCCTTTGTCCTCTGATCTAACCTGTGGTGGGGAACCACAGGCCCAGGAACAAAATCTAACTGACCCTTGGTACTCTCCCTAGGCCACACCCCTCGCCAGCTCTGTTCCACAACCTCCTTCAGTAGCTTAAATGGGTGAATTATAATGCCTCTTGTTTGTCTGGGTGGAGAATGGAGAAATCTGACTTTTGTGTAGCTGGAATGTGGCCTACTTTACAAAAATAAGCATATCTTCCATTTCTCCACCCACTTTTGCCTCTGGACCCACTCTCCATAGGTATATAGTTCCTGGAAGGGTCCCTATGAAGGAATGTGGCCTCCTGGGCCAAAAAAAGTTTGCCCACTCTTGGTCTAAACTGCTAATAGAGAGTCCTGAATCATCCCAATTAAAAAAAACCACCTCTCCTGTTTAATGAGAAACCAGTGATGAGCACTATTTGAACATGGTTTTCCAGCCATATGTGAATCCATCTGAAAGTATAAAACATATAACCCTGTAAAATGTTTTTTAAAAAGAAAGATACTCCATAGGAGACCCACAATCTATTGCACTAATAACCAAATCTAAAAGGGCTATTATTCTAGCAGAAATTGACAGATCTATGGGTGCCATCCAATTATCAATGTGTTATCATTGTAAAGATGCTAACAAAATGGACTCCCTTGCAGCCTGTTCTAAGAACATAAGCCCTACTGGATCAGACAAAAGGCCCTCTACTTCAGTATCCTGTTCTCATAGCAGTCAACCAAATGCCAATGGGAAGCTAGCACACAGGTCTTGAGCACAACAGCACTGTCCCATCTGATGTACATCAACAACTGGTACACTGAGGAATCCTATTGCAGGTTGCTCACAACCATAGTAACTAGTAGTCACTGATAGCCTCATCCTCCATTAATTTGTCTAAGCCCCATCTAAAACTATCCACATTGGTAGCCAATGCTACATCTTGTGATAGGGAATTCTATGATTTAACCACGCACTGTGAAAAAGTACTTTTGCCTGTTCTGAACCTTTTCACATTCAGTTTCACTGATGACTGAGAGGGAGAAAAGCTTCTCTCTATCTGCTTTCACCACACCATGTATAGTGGTACCTCAGGTTAAGTACTTAATTGGTTCCAGAAGTCCGTTCTTAACCTGAAGCATACTTTCCCATTGAAAGTAATGGAAAAGTGGATTGATCCATTCCAGATGATGAAAAATACCCCTAAAACAGCAATTTAACATGAATTTTACTGTCTAACGAGACCATTGATCCATAAAATGAAGGCAATAAACAATGTAAAAGGTAAAGGTAAAGGTACCCCTGCCCGTACGGGCCAGTCTTGACAGACTCTGGGGTTGTGCGCCCATCTCACTCAAGAGGCCAGGGGCCAGCGCTGTCCGGAGACACTTCCGGGTCACGTGGCCAGCGTGACATCGCTGCTCTGGCGAGCCAGAGCCGCACACGGAAACGCCGTTTACCTTCCCGCTGGTAAGCGGTCCCTATTTATCTACTTGCACCCGGGGGTGCTTTCGAACTGCTAGGTTGGCAGGCACTGGGACCGAGCAGCGGGAGCGCACCCCGCCGCAGGGATTCGAACCGCCGACCTTTCGATCGGCAAGTCCTAGGCGCTGAGGCTTTAACCCACAGCGCCACCTGCGTCCCAATAAACAATGTACTTTACTATAAAATAAATAAGACAGTATTGTAGATGAAAAAAATTAACATTTATTTTATTTCTTACATACAGTGATGATAGTCATTGTTTGGATGGTGGGCTTTTATCCATTTCTGCAGTCACACAATCAACCAGTTGCTGAACTGGGCTCCACATGACCCCAAAAACAATGGCAGAAGGCACAGTCCGCCAGAAGTCCCCCAAACGAAGAAGCAAAGCAGAGACAAAGACACAGGGCAGACTCACATAAACAAATCCCCAAATCCCTTGCAGAATCCCAAAATTTTCCACACACACCCACCCACAGGGGAGGTGGGCCTACCTGGCTAGGTGCCATCCATCTTGCTACAGCTGGGGGTGGGGCAAGGGTTGGTAAAGGGCTTTTCGGCCCAGGCTCATCTTTGTTTTCTTAACAACTTCACTGCTCTTGGTCTTCGTTAGTCAAGTGTTCCTTACCTAACTTTGGGGCTTGGACGCGACCTGCTGGGCATCCTGCGGATGTCGGGGCCTGGCTTCCGGCATTTGCAGAGGCCTTGGAGTGCTTCCGCTGCTGGAGCCCAGTTGTGGAGCCTCTGTAGGCCCTGCGGATGTCCGGGTTTGGCTCCGGTCAGTGGTGAGGCCTCCAAGAGCTCAGAACACTCACTTCCAGGTTAAAAACGTTCGTAACCCAAAAAAAATGTAACCCGGGGCATTCGTAACCAGAGTTACCACTGTATAATTTTATGGAGCACACTGCACAATCATGTTCAAATCACAATTTAGTTTAACTGTGACATAAAAGTAAAGCACAAGTCAGGCCAATGCCATGTCTTACTTTTCAATTATTTCCAAAATAACTCAGGTGAATGCATCAAGCTGTATATTATAACTTTTAATACATTTTAAAACATTTTCTTCTGCAATTTTATTTAAATTTAACATTATTTTTACTGGACTAACTCTCTGTGCTTTCCTTCCCACAGAGGAAAACTTGATCAATCTGATTAAGAGCATCTAGATAGCACAATTATTACCTAAAAATGCAAATTTGGATGATCCTGTGCCTATCAAAATGGTGCCATCTAAAAACAAGATAATTGTTTTTTAATACTCTGGGGACTCCCTAAGTAAGAAGCAGCATGTTTATTTATAAATTAAAAGAAAACATTGCTATAGGTACTTAAACAGAGGATGGATAGGCCTATGCATTCCTGCACTAAGAAGTGGGTTGTGCTTGATAACTTCCCTTCAGAGCCTACAATTCTATTTTTAAAACTTTTGAATATTCTAAGGAATATTCCAAGTGTTTTTGCACTAAGAAAGAAACAGCTCAGACCAGACCAGAATTTCCAAGATTTTTTGTACAACTTCAGCATTTTGTAAGAATCAGTGCAGGACTTCTATTTAAGTTCCACCCTTTTTAATACAGAGAAAATATTTTCTCTCCTAGTAAGAAAAGCCTGTATTATAGCCCCTAGAGCAGGTCTGAAATCCTTCCAAGGCCAAAACAATACATCAAGGTTGCCAAACCATTTTGCAGAGTTTCACAATAACTGAGACACCATCACAATGTATGGAGGCCTGCTTGCTGATATATACAGCATATGATCACAATGACCTACCTCAAATCTTTCATCCTTTTCTAGGCCTCAAACCACAACCTGCCCACAAAAACCTGGCCTCTGGTGTTTCTGAATATCAGATTCCTTCAACTGCACTTGGCGGTTTACTGCCTGAACAAATTACATTAACAATGCAGAGAAATGTATACATGGCCTTAAATACACGATTGAGCTGGGACCAAAACAAAAGGCAACAGTAACCTAGCAACAAGCCTGAGCCTGCTCCCTACCGGCTGGGTTTCTGGACCCTGCTATGAATTGGGAACCATTGAGTTTCACTCTTTGCTGCAAACAATTAAGGACCGAGAAGTCCCAATTACAGCTGGGATTTACAGCCAAAGAAACATTCTATAAATCACTGCCCCAGTCCCCCCACTCCTTCCCAAACCAAATAATCTCATCCAGATGTTTAGCTACAGCTGTCTAAATGTGTGGTATATTGTTAATCAGTAAGACTGATTTTCTCTGTAAAATGTCAAGGACTGAAGCACAAGAGCTTCATATAAGGAGACAAGGTTTTCTAAGCCTGAAGTCATCAGCTACAACATGTGGCGATGATCGAATACTTATCAGCATGGCGGAAAGGAAACTTAGTTATGTTTTCCATTCTCAAGTAACATAATGTAACTAGTCCCTGCTGTAAAGAATGCTCCTATAGCCTCTTCAAAAACTATTCAATTGTGCTAATCCTTCAATCAATGGATACAACCAGGGCTCTTAAAAAAAACCAGGGCTTTTTAAAAAATAAAAATAAAAATCTGAATCTAGAAATCCAATTTGTGACCCAAGAAATCAGAATTTTGTAGCAATTTATGCAAGCAATTTCTTACTAATTTCTTGATTCATTTTGCACATTTCTTCTGATTTTGCTAGTCATGAGAAGCAGTGAGAATATGTAGCACACTGAAGCCACATTCCCAGACACTGGGGATCTTATTCTGTAACCCCTTTCCAGTCTACCTGCAAGATCACCTTACCTCATCCATAAATACCCTCTTGAGCGCGTCAATCTACAGAACTGACACTGTTACAAGTGCCACAAAATATCCGTTTTGCATTTATAAAAAATCAATGTTTTAGTGTGGTGGCACCAACACTTTGGAACTCCCTGTCTACTGACATCAGGGAGGCAGAGGCGGATGAAGGGAGGTTCTGTGGGGGCAGGCAGCCCCGGGTGTCACCACTGAGGGGGGGTGACAAAACATCAGGCGGCACTCACCGTGGAGCCTGCAGCGTGCCCGAGCCACATGTCTCTCCTGGGAGTGATGTGGTAGCTTGGGCGTCCGCAGGCTCCCTGATGCCCCAAACAGCTGGCCCTGTCTCTGTGGGTGGCTGGGCCTGCGCACAGCCCCAGGCGCCCAATCGACTTGCTCCGCCGCTGCAGGGAGACACCTTCATTGCACTCTTTGGCGCCTCCTGAAAACACTGTTGTTTGGACAAGCCTACTCAGATATTTAGAATGCTGATGTACTGCTAGTTTATTGCTAGCTTTAATTTTATATGAATGTTTTAATTGTTCCAACTAATGATCCTACTGTTTTATTCTTTTTGTAAACTGCTTTGAGGTTTTCTACAAGTGGTGTATAAATTTATGACGTTTTTTTAATTATAATAATTACATTTATGATGTTCTTTTAATTATAATAATTAAATTTCTATCCTACCCTTCCTCTCAAAGGAGCCTCAGAGGGCAGCAAACATCAACATGTTAAAATTTTTTTTAAAAAAAAAACAATATTTTCTTTAAAAAACATTAAAAGCAGTTGAAAAAAGAACTATTGATGCTCCAAAAGGTAAACTCTGGACCCAGTATCACATTCTGCATTTTTTCCTGTTTCTGTAAAATCACAGCATATGCAAGTATCTGCCTATAGTCAAGCCCTTTATTGCTCAAGCTAGTCCATTAATACAAAGGTCCTAAACACCACCTAATTCCAAATGAACTTTAGTCTTTAGTCATTCAATAGTTTGCACTTAGTCAGCATGTCCTGTCAGTCTCTGAGCTAGATACTTAAAATTTCACTAATTCTGGAACCAGCAACTAAAAAGCTGCCCTTAAGGTGTTATCAGGTAGTAAAGTATTATCAAAACACTAACACCCGCAAAGCGATGAGTGCTTCCAATAAGCACCATTAAATAATACCACAAATTTCCTCCTCCCTGGCCGTAAAAGTAAAATTGATGGTGCTCCTCCTCCTGCTAATAATAATAATAATAATAATATAAAAGCTAACCATTTGCTACTCCTTTGTTCACTTAACTCAATAATTCTCAAAGTGGGTGGTACCACCCCCTGAGGGGCATCAGGATTAACTTCGGTGGTGCTAAGAGGCAAGGAAGTGGCAAGGATCACTGGAAGTGTAAATGGTTATCCCTTTGAAAAGCTGGTATCACCAGATCAAGTTCATAATTTTTGTTGACTTAATTAAGCTAATTAGTTTTAGATAAATGTGCAATTAATTGTAACTGTTTTGAATTTTATTGTTTTATTATCTTCCTTGGAGGATCGTGCAAACTGCTATTCTGAATAATCCTTTTTATAGTGTAAGGGGGCACTGGAGAGGAATTTATGGAACAAAGCCGGAGGTGTTTCGGAATCATTGATTTATCGGTTAAACCACAGAGCCTAGGACTTGCTGATCAGAAGGTCGGCGGTGAGTTCCCATTGCTCGGTCCCGTTGCTCGGTCCCTGCTCCTGCCAACCTAGCAGTTCGAAAGTACGTCAAAGTGCAAGTAGATAAATAGGTACCGCTCCGGCGGGAAGGTAAATGGCGTTTCCATACACTGCTCTGGTTCGCCAGAAGTGGCTTAGTCATGCTGGCCACATGACCCGGAAGCTGTATGCCAGCTCCCTTGGCCAATAAAGCGTGATGAGCTCTGCAACCCCAGAGTCGGCCACGACTGGACCTAAAGGTCTGGGGTCCCTTTACCTTTAATACCACCATATACCCAATATTTGCAGCACAAACGTCCAAAGGTTTGGAAGATATGACAAGGTTGGGGGTTTTGGAGGCAGCGCAAGGTATGTCTATCGCATGGTTGTGAGTGTCAGAAACCTGTGGGTTGTGGCTCAAAACTAGCACAAAACGTGAGCACAGATTTGGAGGCAATTTGACAATGTTGTTTTGGGGGATCGCATTAATTACAAACCTCAATTTGATCTGTCTCTACACACTTGTTTGTTGTGGCACAAAACCAGAGGCTTGCAGCAGAAAAACCAGCTCAAAACTTTGGCATAGTTTTTTTTGGGGGGGGGGACAAGATGTGGGGTGTTGTAGTTAATACAGCTCTTTAAATGACTTCCTTAAGACCACTTTTTGTATTAAAAGGGGAACTTCTTACAGTGGTTGGGCAAAGTGGGAAAGAAACTTGGGGTTTAAAACCCCAAAGTGAGAAAGAAAGAAACTTGGGGTTGGGGAACCCAGAGAAACTTTTAACACACCATTCATACATGACACGTATGGGGGGGGGGATGCTTTCTGGGATGGGGTAGCAATCATGTGGGCAGTGTCAATGAAATGAGTCTTTCCCACTCAGCAGCTGTGCAGCTGGGAGGGAGGGTTAACCACAACTGGATAGAAAAAACTTACATTATTAGCCTTGTACATTCCATACTCTCCTTCCTGACAAAGCAGGAAGATGGTGCATGTGAATGGGATTCAAGGGACAAAACTTGAAGCCAGATACATTGAGGCTGGGGGGAGGGGGCAGAGGAGGTATTGGGCCTGTGATATGAAGAACAGCGTAGAGTATATAAATGAGGAGAACAGAAGGAGGCCAGAAAGAGGGTTATTGTGAGCAGTCACAATTATGGCCTCTGTTCTCCAGTATCAGATTTAATGGCAGAGCTAGATATTGACCTTAGACTACTTTCTTAAACATCAGGATATTCTTTTCCTATCAGTCAGAAGAAATGAATTCCTTCCTAATTCTAGCCAAGGCCATTGTCTCCAATGAGTTTTGGCAAACCCAAATGATGGAGGCTGAATATCTATGAATTTCTTATACACCTGATGATGGGGGGGGGGGGGCAAAGAAAAGAGAGAGGAGGCAACAACCGCAGGGAAAGAAAGGACAGGAGAAGCCCTCAGGAGGATAGTAGAAAGGTTTATTTAGTGAAAGCCCAATGCATTTTGAACAGTTGTTTTTCCTCAGGGGTATATAAAAAAAATCATAGTACAAAGATTTGTCCAAGCTTTGCTCACAAAGCTATACACTCTCTCATGATTTCAATAAAGCAATGGAAAGGGACAGTCAAAGTATTTACCATTTTAATATACCAATATTATGTTTTAAATAATCACATTAAAAACAAATCAAAATTCAGACAACATGTACCTTACCAACAGAAATGCCAATAAAATGAACTATGGAACAGAATATAAATAAAGCAAAACATAAATGGCTCCAAATAAACAAACATTGATTGCTTTTGTAAAAAAAAATATCCCTATTACATATCATTCTTATATCAAGACTAAAAATCTTCTGAAAAGATTGAAACCTCTATTCTGAAGCTAGTATTTGCATTGGAAGAAAACTTGCACTATTGTGTAGCTTGGCCAGAAAGTTAGGTCTCATAAGACAAAGTAAGAGTTAAATTTCCTATCCAAGCCTGCTTTCCATCTCCATGACTCTTCTGATCCAGTGAATTATCAGTGCTGCCACCCCCCAAGCTGATGAAATTTGCATTTCAAAAACAACAACATCTGCACCTTAAATGCAAGGCTTTTGCTGAATATATTGTCTCTGCTTCCTGAGTATCAGGTAACTTACAGTAAAGACACTTGCAAACTGGATTAAGTGGGACATGTATTTTAGATTTGCTTTCATTGAGTGTTTGTCTATCATTTCACATAGTTGCACATTCTATAGCATTAAAACTAACTACATAGATGTGAAATCCACATTTTATACAGTTAAAGGCTATACAATAAATAGACACCAATATAAAGTAACCAAATATTTTGAAGAATCACAGCTGACAGTATCACAGAGGTCCTCTAGTCCAACTACCTTTTTCAGTGGAAGATGTACGTACAGCATCCCTCACAAATGGTGCTCCAGTCTCTACTACAATACCTCTCCTGAAACAAAGCCTATCAGCCCACCAAGCAGTGTTCTACTGTCAAGACAGCTCTTGCTACAGTGGCAACCATTTAAACAAAAATTACTAGCAAATGACTGTTTTACAACATCAATAATGTAACTGTTACACTGAATGCAATGAGGAAATTATGCCACTGTGTCCAGGTGAAGCAGACTTTAACTTGTAGAGATAGTAGATTGCACAGATATAAAATTTGGCTCAATAGAATATTTTAATTGCCTCAAATTATCAGGGCCTCAATTTATCAGAATGTCAGCTTTTGGCACTTCAAACTGCTCTCAATCTCACACTACTAAGTACATTCCAAACATAACTTTTTACACCATATAACTGAGTCATTAAAGAGCTGACATATTTATAGAATAGGCAAGTGGAGTCTAGGCACACAAGAGAAAAACACCTTTAAGACTACTATAGTACAGCTTTTTTTAAAAAACAAAACAAAACGGTAATGTCATTTTAAAAATCTGGTAGGTGAATTAATTTACTTACTAGAACAGTTATGAAGTTTGAAAACATATACAGTGCATACATCCCTAACCTCAGAACAAAAAAGAAATCACAGGTCACATTCAAAATATCACAAGTGGTCCCAAAAATATCTGTGTAGTTCCACTAACTTCTATGGAACTAATTGTGCTGTTATGTGTTTATGTCCAATTGTATTGCAATAATGAACTTCAATGAAATATTTAAATGTCAAAATGTGTTCATTAACTGTACACATTTGTTTTAATACTATCAGGGTGACAAGAAAAACTGGGGTTTAAATTTACTGAAACTGATGATCCTATTAAATGTCTTTGTTTGCTATTTAACTATTACTATTTGACTACTGCATTATTATTATTATTCCTGGGATTTATTTTTGACTGAAGGTGTGGGGTACAAACAGTAATGTAAATAAATAAGACCCAAGTACCCTTCCACTAACAAAAGCCTCTTCCACTTATAAAATGACTGATTCCAACCTAGTGGAAGAAAAGTGGGGGAAAAGTGACCCCAAATCCAGAAAAGCTACTGGATTTTCACAGGCTCTTTCAGAGTCTGTTTAGAGGCATCTAAAATTCATATCATCATCATCATCATCATTTTTTATTTGTATGCCGCCTTTCCACAGTTAAAAAAACAATGCTCAAGGCGGCTTACAGCATAACAAGATTTACATAATTACAAAAGTCATAAACAATAAATAAACCACATCAAAATAAAATACACAACCAAATGGGAAACAATTTCCACATAAATGAAAATCTAAAACTAAGAATACACCATTCATATCAGAGTTTAAAATGACACAGGTAAAAAAAACAAACCCAAAAAACAGAGCCCTCTCTGCCCAGAAGCAGCAGTGGCAGCAGTCCTTTATAGAGCCCATCAGGCCCCGCCCTGGGCAGGACTGGGGGTGGCAGGACTGGGGCCCTCAGGCACTGAGCAGGGGAGTCCTCCTCCGTGGTAGCTACAGCAGCAGTTCTTATAGGTCTGTCAGGCCCTGCCCTGGGCCAGTCACATCAACAATGCCCTGTTAAAAAGGGGGAGCAGGCAGCTGCAATTCTCTAACTCTCAATGAAGTTTTTCAATGGTTTAGCAGAAACTGGCCAGTCAAACCCTCCAACCTCTCTGCATTTCAGATGTGCCCCCATCACATTCATGCCATGTCATCTGCAATCTCTCTCTCTCTCTCTCTCTCTCCACAGCACTCATGGGGGAACCACAGATGATAGATATTCTTTCTCCTAAAAAACACCAAACCCTTTCATATTCCAGGCGTGTCAAGTGCTTGTTTCCCAGTTCTGGGAGGACTACCATGCCCTGCTTCTGCTGAAGCCAAGCTATCCAGCATGGGCAGGAAAACGCATGCCATGGGTTTTCCTCTTTCAGTGGAGGTCCATCTCCAATGGATGCCTGGTAGCACCTTTGATCAGCACTGGGAGTTGGAAGCAGTTCACTCACTCCATCCTTTCCGATACTACAGTCTATTTCTTCCTTACTCACCACATATCTAATAGGCTGTGTCTGTGCATTAAATCAAGTTTAAGCATTATGAGGATAAGCCACAAGAAGCCTTAGGTGTTCATGTTCTTCTCTTTCCACATCCCAGCATGGCCATAATAATGAAAACCATAAGCTTCCACTTCCATTTCAGATTGTCTTCATTTTATCAGGGCACCCCAACCCTAAAATGAGTTTGATCTTAGCTACAGTTCATTGAAACAAGACAACTTCACAATCCATGGCTTGAAGTCAAAGCTGGTAAGAGGCTCTGGCACCTGTGCATCCAGAGATGGGCAACCTAAGGCCCGTGGGCCAGATGCGGCCCAATCACCTTCTCAATCCGGCCCGCGAATGGTTCGGGAATCAGCATGTTTTTACATGCGTAGAATGTGTCCTTTTATTTAAAATGCATCTCTTGGGTCATTTGTGGGGCATAGGAATTCGTTCATTCCCCCCCCCCAAATATATAGTCCGGCGCCTCCCCCCATGGTCTGAGGGATGGTGGACTGGCCCACGGCTGAAAAAGGTTACTGACCCCTGGGCAAGATCCAGGAGAATCCCCAAACTGCATACTTGGTTCTTTGGAAGGAATGTAACCCTGTCCTTAATAGGTTGCATACCTCCATAGTGCAATATATAATCTATTTTGCACTCAAAGCAAACAAATGACTGTTTCTCTTTCTGAAAATATAAAAGATAACTGCTGGATATAGATATATAAGAGGCTTCTCAAGAGGCTTTCTGTAGCTTGCTCCCTGACCCCCCAAATATTTACTTAAAAAAAAAAACAACGTACTGCTCTCATAGGAATACTGTGATTCAAAAGATTAATATTGGCCATACTTACTTTTACACTCCAGCCACACCCACTTTTACATTCAGCTCTTGGAGGGTTATGACCCTTTGCCCAGAAAAAGCTGATCTCACACATAGTCTAAAATATAAGCTAGAGTTCATCCAATGTTCTAAAGTAATTTTTAGGGAAAGCTGTGTGACACTCAATCTTGAATTTGCACAATATTACATTTTGGGAGATCTAAACTACTTTAGTTTAGACTGACCAATTAGCAAAATAAAAAATGAATTAAGTAGGTAAGTCTCATTGGTCTCTCACAATCAGGTGCATAAGAAATCCATAGGCATTCACAATCCACTGCCTCTCTTTGCCAAAACACAATGGGAAAGGCTCAGCTATGATTAGAAAGAAATTCACTGCTTGTGTGTGATGTGAAAGGAAACTCCTAATTAATAAGGAAGCAGTCTGGGTCCAGGGTCAATCTATGCTCTGCTGTTCTTCCTTTCTTGTACTTGCTATTTTCCTAGTTTGAAGCCTCCTCTGCCCCCTCACTCTTATTTCTCTTTCATAGTACTTTATTTTTAAATTACACCCAAACTGAAGATGCTACACTTGGAGGTACAGATTGGGGCAGGAAAAGAGAATAGGCAAGAATGAAAGAATGTTCAAGGTCTCCAAACAAGCATCAACCTTGAGACTGGGGCTCATAGCTGCTAACTTACAATGTACAGTGGTACCTCGTGTTAAGTACTTAATTTGTTCCAGAGGTCCGTTCTTAACTTGAAACTGTTTTTAACCTGAAGCATCACTTTAGCTAATGGGGCCTCTCACAGCTGCCACACCACCAAAGCACGATTTCTGTTCTCATCCTGAAGCAAAGTTCTTAACCCGAGGTACAATTTCTGGGTTAGCGGAGTCTGTAACCTGAAGCGTATGTAACCCAAGGTACCACTGTATTTGGTAAAAGTCCTCTCTGGTGACAGGGAAGCTGCTCCAGGCTGATCCTATCTCAAGGAAAAAACGAGACAATGGTATCTTGTCATATAGTGAAATAATCCTTTGCTCCTGCTTCCTCAAGCATTTACATCAACAATTTCCTTTGGCTCACAGGCAGTACTGTAGATTTATAGAATCTGTTCACCATCTAAAAGCTAAAAGGACTCACAGGCATGCAGCAGACGCAAGGCAGCTAATCCATAATTTACTTCAAATATACATACACATGTAAATTGCAAGTTGCTGTGCTTCCCTACATAAATAGGGTTGTAGCAATTAGAAAATGATTGGAACTGTCTTTCCATGTTTCAGGGAAATCCAGACATTTAAACATTTGCTGAAGTAATAGTACAGAGTATGAGGGGAAAAAATGTGAAATAACTGTTAGTATGAAACCTACATTTTTTTCAAGCACCCACCTACATGTTCAAGCACCTGTTTCATATTCATTCCATTACTGTGGGCAGAGAAATAGGTTTTAAGGACTTCTTGCAAAATGAACCCTCAGTTGTCATCATCCACCAACAGGTTCCACAGAACCTTGAAAGGTGCTTCTGTTGCAGAATTACTGAAGGTTACATGCAAGGTTACATTGGCCGATACATGCAAGTTTTTCAGTTAAAAAAGAAAAGGTAAAACTCAAACATTTACTCAAAGCATTAAATTTCAAATGTTAATTTTCTACTATTACATAGCCCTTGATAACAAGGAACTAATAAACTCCTTCAAGAATGTCTACCTGAGTTCACCTATTGCCCAGTTTGTACATCTCTGTCAGTAACCAACCCATAATTCATGGCTTCCCATAAACATGGAGATCACTCCTAGTTTGCTCCTATCCAAGAATTAACAGGATCAGCAAACCACAAACCATAGCTTAGTATTGTGTTCAAACCAGGGATTGCTGTTTGTTGCTCTCATCAGCACTAGGGGAGGAGTAAAATGGTTTTCTTCTGCATACTTATGGAAACTATGGCAGGGTTAGGAAACATCAAATCTAGAGGGCTGAATGCAGCCCTCCAGGCATCTCTGTGGACTTTCCATAGACCACATCTCTTACTCGCCCTCACTCTACACCTTCATTGAGTGCCTTTTGCTCAGTGGAATGCATTTTTTAACAGTCTTAACACTTCTTGCTTCACACACACACACAGTGGGGTACTTGACTTTTGCATAGTTGTAATGTAGTTTATTGTACAAAAGTTACATCTGTTGGTCCACCTACTATTGCCACTGTCTGCTGAAAAATGTTCAGCAACTCTGAACTATAGTGCAGTGGTACCTTGGGTTAAGTACTTAATTCGTTCCAGAGGTTTGTTCTTAACCTGAAGCACCAATTTAGCCAATGGGGCCTCCTGCTGCTGTCGCGCTGCTGGAGCACGATTTCTGTTCTTATCCTGAAGCAGAGTTCTTAACCCGAGGTACTATTTCTGGGTTAGTGGAGTCTGTAACCTGAAGCGTCTGTAACCCAAGGTACCACTGTATGTGCAAACATACCAGGTTGAACATCAGGCTGAAATACAGTGGTGCCCCGCAAAACGAATGCCTCGCAAAACGAAAAACCCGCTAGACGAAAGGGTTTTCTGTTTTGGAGGTGCTTCGCAAAACGAATTTCCCTATGGGCTTGCTTCGCAAGACGAAAATGCCTTGCGAGTTTTTTCGACTTTCCCCCCCTCCCCCCCTTTTTCTAAGCCGCTAAGCCGCTTATCCGCTAAAAGCCGCTAATAGCGCTAATCCGCTAATGGGCTTGCTTTGCAAGACGAAAAAACCGCTAGACGAAGAGACTCGCGGAACGGATTCTTTTCATCTTGCGAGGCACCACTGTACAGGCATATAGTGTGGTTTTCTTTTCCCTCCTCACACATTGTGAATGGCAAACTAATGTAATTCAGATAAATATATAGAACAAGAACAACAAAGGAATAAGGGCACAAACGCCTGCTTCAGCTGCAACAGCCTTGGCCTAAAAAAAGAGTTTTATTAGGAGCAAGTCATGTGCTTGTTGGGTCTCCACTTGCCCTGTCCCTTCTCTTCTCTGCCTCTGTGCCTGGTTTTGGCAAAGATGTCCTGACTTTTTAAACTGCAGTTTCCATCAGCGCTGCTGGTGTAGTGGTATCATGCAAGATTCCCATTCTTGCGACCTGGGTTCGATTCCCGGGCAGCGCAAAAAGCATTTTATGTTTCAAGAAAAAAAACTAATCAAAGTTAAACTGCAGTTTCTAATGACATCCAAACAATCAAATTCTGATTTGGAGGGAATATTTAAACAACAGTTTCTCAATTTGGCTTTTACAAGAAAGTATAGCTTAGGAAATCTCAACCAAAGCTGGATGTACAAGCAAGGAAGGGAAGGAATGAGGAGATGGAAGCATCCAGACACATGGATTGTTCTTGTATGAACTGGGCAACAGTGTCAATTTTGCATGTCCAATGAAGAATTTTGTTCCTTTCTGTAGTAACACGCTTGACAAGTAAGAACAAGCGATCTTCTATCTTGAATAAATTGTTACAGCATAATTACGTTCTGAAAACTCAGTAAAATATTATGGCGGGGGGGGGGCGGAGAGAGACTTCAACTCCCTTTCCTCAGGGAGGCAGATTATAAATAGCTTCATTCCTGCAAACTACAGAAAACAGATTAAGGAATGTCAGATGGTGAGACAGCCACAGACAGCAAAACAAGCAACTATATACTATCATACTTAAACTGTGTACCCTTGTGAGAGGGTACAAATTTTAGAGTTATTTGTACACTCAGACAGGTCCACATTTAGACTTTCAGGCATGTGAGAATCATCTCTCATCAAAAATCAAATCTCTTTTAAATCACTTTTTAGTGATATGTCAGGCAAACACTAACAGCATTAGCCACAGAATGCTACTGGCAGCTGCTTTTATTAAATATTATCAGACACTTTACAAGACATCAAGTTTGCCCATTCTGTCCCCCTCCACGTCCTGTGCGCGCTCACACACACACACACACACACACACCCCTCAGCTTCTGCATCCACAACTGATTACATCATCAGCTACCTGCCATGTCCATTGCCTTTTCTGGGTGTGGGGAAATGGCATCAACTCAAAGCCCCAGTAAAGCTTGTTCACTGTTCTTTGTTGTTTATCATCCTTGCCTTGCTAAGGCCTAATGCTGAAGCTGCTAGTTCTAGTGACTGCCCAGTGGCTTTTGTGTGCAGCTTTCAGCTCTTGTCCATCAACTTGAATGGCTCTATTCATGCCTATTCAGACATTGTCACTATCCAAGCCAAACTAGATACAATCAGTTGGAAGAGCCTTGCCCAGCAAATGGAAATCCCACCAGCCAAAAATGCCTTCAGGAGACCATGATTGTTACTCTGTCTTCAGTTTGTTAGATAAACCAAAAGGAAGTGACAGGGAATGAACATGTGGAACCATAAACAGTTTACAAATCATGTAATAGCTCTTTAAGAATTCTGTATCAAAGAAAGTAGAAATTATTAAGAAAAATATCCCTTCACTCTAAAGACAGCAATAAGGTGTGTGCTCAACCTGGCAGCTGAGTAAAACCACCTGTATAAGGCTATATTAGAGCACTGTGATTATGCCTCCATTCCAGTAAGTGCTGAAGTGAAGTTTTGTTATTTTTCACTCACATGCAATCCCTCCCTGTTACTTTTTAGATATAAAAATACAGAATAATTCAATTTTAATTGGTGCATTTGTGAGAGATATTAGGCTTAAAGGGTTCTCTCCCTGCCCCCTGCCCCCAGAACAATAAAAGACTTTCCATCACTATAAACAGAAATATTTCTTGGATCAGTAATTCCATCCAAACTCGTTCATCTGCATTTGACATACAGAATTCACGGGCTAGCTCAGTTGGTTAGAATGTGGTGCTGATAACGCCAAGTTGCAAGATCACTCCCCATATGGGACAGCTGCATATTCCTGTATTGCAGGGGTATGAATTAGATGATCCTCAGGCTCCCTTCCGGGACGCAGGTGGCGCTGTGGGTTAAAGCCTCAGCGCCTAGGACTTGCTGATCGAAAGGTCGGCGGTTCGAATCCCTGCGGCGGGGTGCGCTCCCGCTGCTCGGTCCCAGCGCCTGCCAACCTAGCAGTTCGAAAGCACCTCCGGGTGCAAGTAGATAAATAGGGACCGCTTACCAGCGGGAAGGTAAACGGCGTTTCCGTGTGTGGCTCTGGCTCGCCAGAGCAGCGATGTCACGCTGGCCACGTGACCTGGAAGTGTCTCCGGACAGCGCTGGCCCCTGGCCTCTTGAGTGAGATGGGCGCACAACCCCAGAGTCTGTCAAGACTGGCCCGTACGGGCAGGGGTACCTTTACCTTTACCTTTACAGGCTCCCTTCCAACTCTACAATTATATGATTTTGTTTATTTCTCACAATATTTAGTTCTCAACTCTTATTTCCCTTCTACAACATACTCTTATGAGAAAGAGCTACATCACTGTGGTTTAACAGAAAGAGTGCTGGACAAGGAGTTGGAAGAATGAAGATTCATATTTTTATCCTGACTTAAATTCTGTTGGTAGCCACCTTAAAATAATTACAGGAATATATTTTGTAAAATTCCTACCATTTTCATTAAAAACAGAGACAGAAATAGCATGGGGGTATCTTCCCCCACTTCAGTTATACGAACAAATAAGTTATATTGAAAGTGGTCTAGCTTTTCCAGCATGGCTGTGGATTTCTATTTATGAATAGATAGATTTCTGTTCTTAGTAGAAAACCTGTCTACTATTTCAAATGAAGTTTGTTTGCTTGTTTGCTTGCTTGCTTGTTTGTTGATTGAATTCATATAACATCCTATACCTGAAGATCTCAGGGCAGTTCACAGAACAAAATCAGAATATAAAACCACAAAATATATAATCAAACTAAAAACAGCAACCCAATGACACCCCCCCCCCCAAAAAAAAACCACACATTTTAAAACGGCATAGGATTGAAACCTACTGATCTGGTTTCCAAGCCCTATAAACAATTTTCATACAACTCTATTGATATTCTACTAGCAGGCTTCGGATACAAAACTGAAGTAAAGCCCTCAACCAGCACCCAAATCACTTGATCAACTGGCATTTTGAGAATGTGCATTGAGTGGGACCCAGAAGAGTGGGTCATGGGTGAAAAAGTCACATAACTGCCTTATTGTCTACCCAGCTTATAACTACTATTTTTATTTAAAAGACTCTCAGAGCCTTTTGCAAAAGCTGTGCTGTTCTCAAGGTAAAGCAAGGAGTCAAAAGTGGTAAAGATGCAAGAAAGGCCTATGGAAAAGGCAGGAACCACCCAAACAGTACACAGTATCACAATACTATGTAGGCAAGTTATTATTGGAAATTCACCTAGATGTGACAAGTGAGCCTCTTTCACACTAATTCTGTTAGGCTTTGAAGGACTGACTAGCCCTCAGTAGTGTTCCCAAAAAAATTACTCAGAGATTTCACCAATAGAATTGTGTCTTTATTAATCACTGATCGGTTCTATTAACTGACCTGAAAGTTATCTTGGCAGTGAGGGATCTACTGGAATGTCATATCTTCCCTTGCCACCAGGGTAATAAGAGAAGCCTAGAAGATGGCAGAGAACTCCTTTTACACCCCAATATAATTCCTCTCTCTTAAGATGAGACTGACAAATTCTCATTTCTGGACTGCTGGAATGATTAGTCCATTTTATACACTTGTTTCAGGATACTCCAGAAACAATAAATGGTTCTTTTGAGTTCCAAAATGAGTAATTGTATTCTCCAGTTCTTCTTTCCCTGCTACCAAAGTCAGGCCAGGAGAGAAACAATGGCTGAGTTAAATAATCTAAACCAGCTGCACAGAACAACACACATGCACAACACTCCTCTAATGAGGCTGCTTAAAGTGAGGTACAATGAAGGGCAGCCTGAAGCACTTTGTTGCTGTAAGCTGAAATAGAATTGGGGGGGGGGGGGGGACATCTTGTAGGTCTTCTTTAGCCAAATGTTCAAGGTAAATTTTTAACCAACTAGCATAATGTAACAGCAAACAAATGTTAAATAGCAAGAAACATCTAAAAAGTATCAGCAGAAGTTTTCACCTTCTCTACAAGAATTTCAAAAGGTAGTTAAAAATGACATATTTTGAAAGTTCAGAATAACAGAAAAAGTCATAGAAAATTCAGTGTGATAAACCTCCACAAAGAGCTCTGTGCAAGAACGCTACAACACAGACGTGAACTTAAAATTAACATCCCAGCACTCACAGGCATAAGGTACTGATGGGATTACCCATTCAAACCCCTAATAACTTATGACACAAAACCAAAAAGTGGCAAGGGGACAAAAGAAACCTGACAATTTCTATGCTGTTTGATAAAATTTTATTAATTATGTAAACAATGAAGCATATGGAATGGCAGTACCTGCAGTATATAATATTTGATGGTATGTATAAGTTATCCTACCCTCCCCTGCTTTTCCTTTTTTTCCTATCCCTTCCTTATTTCTGTTTAGTTCAACTATGTGCAGTCGACAATTATAGGATGGAAATTAAAATATGTAAAACCAAATTACTGAAGGCTTAAACTACTGCTTACCTGTGGTCACCAACCTAAATGTAATATGCTACAGCACATCATATCATAACTGCTCCAGCACTTTCTCATGATCCAGTTTACAAAACTTAAGACTTTAGTTTTATTTTTATTTTTCTCTGTTGTTCTAAGTTATGTTGTTATGCAACTAAGTTCATATAATTTGCAAATAAAAGCCAATAAAAATAAATTTAGAAAAATCAAACATGATCTTGTGTTCATGCTATTTCCTACGGGAAAGAGAAAACCATACAGGAAAATTGTCTTGTATAGAGAAGTTGTAAGAACTTTAAAGACTTTTTTTGTAACTTATAAAAGACCTTCTGATGCACCATTGTATCAAAAATATTCACCACAAGAAATGCAAGATATATCTTATGGTCTGATGGGGACAGAATGTAAAGGTAACAATTTAAATGGCTGGCTCCAAGTACGATAAAGAGTTGCTCCACCTTATTTTGATAGTTTTCTGCTGAACAACAATGGCGTTTTGCTAAACTTGCAAATTGGTACATTAATAGTTATACAAGTATCCAGCTTACTCAAGCTATCTGTGACAAATACAAGATGGATTCCAGGAGGGAGAGGTAGGCAAGCAAGGACAGCACTAGGAGCATGCTTCTGATCCAACAGGACTGCTTTTTGTTTTAATTCTATGGCTTTAAATGTATTCATTTTATAAATGTTGTGAGCCACTTTGAGGACTCTACTCAAAAAGTGGGATATAAAGCAAAATAATATTTATTTTACTTCCCCCAAAACCTTGTTTCTAAACATCAATATTCTCAAGTTCTCTTAAACAGAAAAAGATCAGCCAGAAGGGGGGGGGGAAGGTATGCACCACTAACAACACATACTCAGGGCTAGTTACCCCAACAGCTACTCTTGTCTGGTCTCAACCTGTTCTCTGAAAGCCAGATCTATATTGTTCTCAACTTAAGATAATAACAGGTGATGCCCATGTTATTCATCACTTGGCAGAGCTATGTTCATTCCAAAATAGAGATTGTTCTGTTAACCTCACTGCCGCAAGATAAGTAAGCTAATCTACTTTAGTTGCAAGAGAAGGAAATACCAGAACAATAGAGAGAGATTTGGAGAATATAGTGTGAGTAACACAATATTTCCACACTGCCAAACACCTGAGCTCCTAAGCATCACGCACTAACCCTCCATCAACAACAAATGCTGCTTTCATATATGATTCCCAAAGGAGGATTTTTCTATTAAGCTCTTCAGTCTATAAAGTCACCATGGTACCCCTGTACTCTTAAGCAACACTGGCCTGGTTTGTATGTAATGGCAAGTCAAAACCATGGTTTCCCATGAACAAGCAGTGCGCTAATGCGAGCTCCTTTATTGCGTTCACCCCTTTTCTCCCTGTGCCATGAGGAAACAAACCAGATCACTAACTTAACATTACAAGCAAACAAATGCTTGTGATTTCTCCCTAAACAAACCACAAGTGGCAAGCCAAGAACAAACCTTGACTACTACTTGTGGTTTGCTTGAGAAGAAATGAAAAGTTAAGCCAGTGTTCACGTTCCTTTACTCTCAGTGCAGCACAGGAAAGAGAGGGGCAGGTACAATAAAGGAACATGATCCAGCACAGGGCTAGTTTTTTTGTCTTTTGTTTAGCTAGTTTTTAGTCTTCAGTCAGATAAGTTTTTATACAGTTAATCTGACTCTGGTATTTTTGGGGATGCTTTGAAAAACCTCAAAGACTATCGGCAAGGTCAAACAGCTCTGTGAGCAAGCAGAAGATATCCTCCCCTGACTTGGAGAAGACGAGCAAGTAAGCCAACACTTAATTATCTGAGTTGCTTTAACATTCGTGTCTCTTGGCCAGGAATACACAAATCAAAGTGATGATTCAGGCAGGCAAACAGGAATATAATTGCGTGGAGGCATGTCCCATGAGCAACAGCAGACCCTATCAACTATACACAGGGCTGATTCAAGTCATGGTTTTAGACCATGGCTTACCATTACAGAGATTGATTTAGGGCATTGGGCGCCAAGCTTAGGGAGGCGCCACAGGGCACCGCAACTATGGCGTAGTGAATTGAGCAGAACAGAAGGCAAGAGGCAGGGGGGCACTGAATTTTGACCTCACACAAAGTGCCACAGAAATTTGAAAGACAAAAGTCCACCCCTGACTGTTATGTGCTAACTGGACCACTGATGATGTTAGAGTCTTTAGAACTTCAGAATGAATTCTGATATTCTCTCTGAAAGCCATATAAGCAAAAAAACCCAAACACCTAGCATCTGTACCAGACTTATAAATTGTCATGGTCCGGGGAGTGAGCAGCAACAGTCCAGGGCCAGTACGCCAGAACGAGGGTACGGGCAGTGGTGCTGGTAACAGAGGCAGTCCAACTGGCAGGTCTACGGTCAGGAACAAGTCCAACAGAGGTCATGAACAATAGGAGATCAGGATGCAGGATAACTGGACCGCAGGACTTGGACCTGGAGCTTGGCAGAAGACCACACTATGGCAAAGGCCAAGGGGGAAATGCAGGCCTTATATAGTCCTCCTGAGCTCGCTCCCAGCTGCAGCGCATCTCGTCACCTGACTGCGCTTGCCGGCCTGTACCTGATTCCCATAAAGCAAGCACACCCAGAGCCTGATTCCTGCAAACCATGACAGGTTTCACATTATGTAAATCACCATTTCTCAGATCTCCTGTGACAAGTAAAAAACAAACAAACTTCCAGGTGACCAAGCAGGGAAGTTTTTAAGCTATAACCTAGTTTGTTGTATTTTTTACCTTTTAAGTTATCAATGTACAATACAAAAAATTACCAGTGTAAGCATGTGTAAGTAAGCAGACATAAAACTTCTGCAGACTTATTCTGCATGGCAGGTTTACACATAGCACTAGAAAAACATTTCCATTATATAGATTCTAATATCTCCTAGAACTATGCTCTTGTAGCCACTGTAGCTCAGTGGCAGAACATTTGCTTTGCATGCAGAAGGTTCCAAATTCAATCTCCAGCATTTCACGGTAGGGCTGGGAAATTCTAGAGAGCTACTACCAGCAAGTGTAAGCAATACTGAGCTAGATGGACCAATGATCTGACTTGGAATAAGGCAGCTACATGTTCCTATGCAGAGTAGTACAGAAAAGGATTGCAAATATGACTTTGAACAATATGTAACTCTCCACACCCTTTCCCAACTATAGCCCACATGGGATTATATTAGTCATAATCCTACGTCAGTGAAGTTTACAGAAGCAAAGAGGTTGAGTGAGGGTTGTAGAAAACAATAAAATAAATACGGTAGTTTGTTATTACCATTGGCTATGCACATCCACCACCCAATTTATGTTATACCACTGAGTTACAGGAAAATATATACTGAACTCCCTTGACAAAACTACATGTGAAGTAAGGTTTCAGAAGATGGGGAGAGTTACTAGTATATTACTAGCTGTGAGCATCATCTGCATTTATGAAAACTGCTATTAATAGAACAAATTGTTAACAGAGAGAAAGGTAAATAAGAACAATTTTCTTCCTCACCCAACCCACTACTGCATTTATAAATTGGTCCAGCACCTGCACAGACTCTCCCAATTCTGATAACAATGAAAAGGTGATCAGCATGCTGTTGGCACCACACATCCAATTCCTTTTTCTTTCCCCCACAAACTAGTGTTGAAGAAGCTGTTCGAACCGCCCTCACAGTCAAGAGTCACAATTAGGATGAAACTCATCTGTAGAAAATGTAACTTCAAAAAAAGAGACATTGTACGTACTTTTGTAAACCAAGAAATCTTTAATAAAAATACATTTTTTTAAAAAAAAAGAGTCACAATTAGGGTTGCCATATTTCAAAAAGCGAAAATCCAGACACAAAAGTTGTTGAGTTGTTGAGCTATTTTGCAAAATCTAAAGAAAAAATGAAGTTTTTGAGCTATTTTTAAGGAAATCTACACTTCTGGACATACGGCACCCCTAGTCACTACTGCTCCATACGTTGGGTACAGACTTCTCCCACACCTTTCCACATTTACTTCTATTGACCTCTCCAGCTAACTTGACTACAGAAAGTTAACACACCCTCCAGTTCTTTCGAGTTCACTCCAGCTACTCCCAGATTGAACTTCTCTCCCCATTAGTCTATTCAGACAGCATCCCCTCACAACTTTCCACAACTGATACTGTGAAATAATCATCCCCCTTAGGAAGGCTTAAGTGTCTCTCACTCCCAGCTGGCAGGAAGCAAGTACCAGGCCTGGATGATATTCAGGAAGCCTAATATAGCACAGCCCTGTTTGTTCACAGTGCCTATTTTAGTTATTGGGTCTGTGGAAGGAGAAGATTAGCACCATGCTTGACTTGGCTAGTGAGGAAAGTGCTGACTTCATGAGCATGCATCTCCGCAAAGCAGCACACCTCACAATTTGAGAGCCTGGTTTATTTATTTGACGTAAAGGAAACCAGAACACTAAAGCACAAAATCCCACATTATTGTGGAAAGCTTCGATTGCACAATGTGCATTGCTATGCTGCAAATAAATATTTATCAAGAAAGGAGTAGTTAGCCTGCATTATGGTACTGATACCGAACCTTTCAGAAAGTTGTTAGAAACAATGTTAAACTATCTGCTTTACTAGTAGTAGAGGTTCCTTCCACACAAACCGACATCCATGCATCCAAATCAGAGTCTTAAGTTACAACAGAAGAACTTTCCCAGAGCACCCTCATTCTGCATTTATTAGGTAAGAAAGCAGCTGCAACTCATCCCAAAAAACATTTTTTTTAAATGCTACGCAGAACTTGGGGTTTATCTAATGCCTGAAGCAGTTACAGAAAGAATAAGAATGTAACAAAACAATAACTCTAAATAAGAAACAGACTTTTTACCAGGAAAAAAGAGAAGGCTTCCCCGGAGACAAAGCACTTAGGCTTCTATCTAACCTTCTAAACCCTTTCCCAACGCGAGGCACTCAAAAGAGCAGAATAAATTAAAATAAAGCAGCCAGCAAAATCAGCTCCTCAAAGCACAGCAAGGGACTTAAAACATGGATCAATTCCAAGTTCTTCTATTACAGTTGCTCAAAAAAAAAAACTTTGTCATTTGCAAATGACATTCTAGTGGGCTCCAGCTACGTATCAGTGCCACACATCGCACTATCACTACATCTATCCTAAAAGTTTTTCTTTTATCTGGTATCTTTGGGGAGAAAATCCTCAGAATTCTGCCCTTCCAATCCTACACAAGCAACTGCTGTCTGTGCACCCTTTAACAGGGTGAACTGATAGGTCAGTGGATGCAGAATATGAGGCCATTAGAGTTTCAGAGATGTGTACATTTTGCTACTCTTGTAGGCTTGGCAGCAGGGGTGCCAACTTGATTAAATATTGGGGAGCTCAGGTAAGCCCCACCCTGCATATGACACAGTGCACACACACCATTTGAATGGCAATGCCATCAACTGGGGGGGGGAGGTCCTTGCCCCCTCAAATATTTTATTGGGGGACAAAGACCCCTCGGCCCCTGGGATTTGGCTCCTATGCTTGGCAGTGATCCTGTATAGGAAGGATATGAGTTTAAGTATATGTGGTTGTAATACTGTTCAGTGTGGTTGGTTTTGCTATGAATGCTTGGCTGGTAGAATTATTGTAGGAGACAATGAATGTTGTAGTGGTTGTGTAAACAAACGATGAGTGTGACACTGTGCAAGTCTTCATTAGACTTGTTAGTCTGCTGCAGAGTTCTCCAAGCGACTTACAACATATTTTAAAACATAAAGTGGTACCTCGGGTCAAGTACTTAATTCATTCCGGAGGTCGGTTCTTAACCTGAAACTTTCTTAACCTGAAGCACCATTTTAGCCAATGGGGCCTCCTGCTGCTGCCCCGCCGCCTGGAGCACGATTTCTGTCCTCATCCTGAAGCAAAGTTCTTAACCTGAAGCACTATTTCTGGGTTAGCAGAGTCTGTAACCTGAAGCGTATGTAACCTAAAGCGTATGTAACCCAAGGTACCACTGTATATGATTATATTGATACATTCATAACAATACACATGCAATTCATAAAAATATATACAAAATCGCACCTCACAGCAGTCGCAAGAAGCTTTGGCAGCCCAATGCAAGCTTTGGGGAAAGATATGTTTTTACCTGGCTTTGAAAAGATTTCAGTGAAGAGGCTATGTGAACCTCATTGGTTGTTTTAATAGTGTGTGTTATGTCTGCTGGGAGTTTGTATCATGCTGCTGAGTAGTTTTCTCCAGTATTAGTTATATTGATATGGTTTTATGGATATTAGGGATATTAGGGATATTAGCCAGTGTGGTGTAGTGGTTAAGAGCGGTAGTCTCGCAATCTGGGGAACCGGGTTCGCGTCTCCGCTCCTCCACATGCAGCTGCTGGGTGACCTTGGGCCAGTCACACTTCTCTGAAGTCTCTCAGCCCCACTCACCTCACAGAGTGTTTGTTGTGGGGGAGGAAGGGAAAGGAGAATGTTAGCCGCTTTGAGACTCCTTAAAGGGCATGAAAGGCGGGATATCAAATCCAAACTCTTCTTCTTCTTCTCTTCTTATGTATTTTTTTGTAAAGTAAATCAGCTGAATTTGCACTTCCTATAAATCTTTGTATTTTGCTTTTCAACTCACAGAAAGGCTCTGCAGAACTTCCAATGACCAGAGGGGTAAAGCTCTTACATGCTTAATGTAATTTTCTTTAAAGTGAGTTTCGTCTTCTAATTGAAGGTAAGGGACATTACAAAATCAAATAACCATGTGATCTCTCAGTTTGGACATTAACTTCTATTCATAGATGAGAGCAGGAGCAAAACAAACAGAGGGATCCATGCTTATTGTCAAGCTGGAATTTTAGTCAAGCAGTTTCCAACTACTGAGGGATAGCTCCCCAACCCCTAGCCAACATCTTCAGAGTCTTTTGTCATGTGCTTCTGGCTCTAATCTATGCCAAATTATTATAAATTTTGTGAAAATGAAGGTATGTTCAACATATATTACATACTGAACAGAATTGCAGCCTTAATATTTATAACTTATACAACAGTTTTGTTTGTTTTCTCCATAAGGCATATAATGCTCAAATACTTGCAGAACCAAAAGTCTAAATGTTAACGGACACAATCAGAACCAATCTCATGAAATTTCTTTAATACTAGATGTAGTGGTTCTCACACTGGTGTAGCAGGATAGGGTGGCAAGTGTGACAGGAAGATTCAAGGACAATCAAAGAAACATAAAAAAAATCAGTGTAGCATATTTTAGTAAACTACAGTATCAAAATGATTTCTTTTGTTTGCAGACTGTGGATAAATATATTTTCAGAATGAGATGAAAATCATCAAGTGATACTGACAGCAATCCTAGTTGTGATCCAGAATCACCGTTCAAACAGAGAGCCGAAGACTCATTTAATTTGACACCAGTAGAAGGCCCACGCAAACCTCCCAAAAATAAAGTTTGTAGACAATATGTGGCTAGCTATCTGAGTCTCAGGTTCACATAGACAGGAGATGAAAAGTTCCTCAGCCTATGTGTTTGATCTGCAATGAGAAGTTTTTTCTTTTCATTTTAAAATGTATTTCTTATCAATAAAAAATTCAATGTGACATGAGCAATTTTTTAATTTTGAAAGTGGCCCAGAGAAAAATGTTTGAGAACCACTGCTTTTAGACACTGCTAGATCACAAATGTGACTGCCCAACAACTTGCTGGGTTTCATTCCCTTCAAAATCAATGCTCCTGCCTTTATTTCCTTTTCTAGATGAAACCAGCATTTTAAGTTTTGGTATGAATGTTTTCTTTATTTCTTTAATGCAGGGAATATAATGGTTGTACATGCTGGTACCAGGACATTCATGAGGCAGCAGATTCACTCATGTTAGTGACAGTAGAAGCTGTCTCTACTGTATCAACAAGGCTAACCAGACATACTCCTTTATGGCAATTAAGGCAGCCAGACCTCCTTCAATTTTCAACTAAGAAAATAAGGTAGGTAGGTAGTTTAGAGACTTTATGGTACAGCAGGAACAAAGCCTTACAGTACTGAAGAGTGGTTTCTTTGACATTTGACTAATAAAGCAGGTACTTCTTTCCAACATGAGCTACCAAAATTGTAGAGAATTGATCTTAAATTATTGGACCTGCAGCAACAAATTTTGCATTGCAGTGTACAAAGGAGGTGCAGAACCACGATAAAACAGCAAGAATAATTAAACACACTAGGCTACCTGTATTTAAATGATGTAGATGGCAATCCTAACCCCACTTTCCTACTAGGATAGGCCCTAGACAACTTAACATGACTCACTTCTGAATAGACATGATTTTCCCATACTGTATATTTTATAACTTCCCAGTGAGCAATCAAATAAGGCTACCTGCATATTTTCACCAATATCTCCATTAAAAATATGGCACAAAACTTAATTTATCCACAAAAATGGAACATCCAGGGAAGAAAGTCTAAGGCTCTTTTTATCCCTGCTAAGTATCCTGATGTTCAAGCTTCTATCACATTTATTGTATTTTTATCCCACTGTTCTACATGGAGATATGTCTCTCAGAAGGCTAACATATTTCCATTCAAACAATTACAATAACTATACAAATAAAATCATGATCAACTACCAGCAAACAAAAGAACAAAAATAGCGGTAGCATCTGATGCATGAAACTGAGGAAGAAGTTCAAAGTCTGGCTGCCATGCCACCACAGAAAAGACCCAAATCACTCTGGCTACCTGCCTTATCTCTGAAAGGCAGGAGCATACTAGGCAAGAGCCAAGTACAAGATATTAATATATAGGCAAGGTCTTGTGGGAGTAAGCCTGCTCCCAAGCCATTTAGCTGTTAACAATAATGTAAAAATGCAGTACAGTGCTACAAATTAACACAGTGTTTCCCATTAATACTCATACAAAGCTGGCAAAATTACTATAGGTTTCCAGCATCTGTTCATTATTAGGGACACAAAGTTCAATTGATTAGGTGTTATAGCAAATCAATCAGCTAAAAAATTCCTGGATGACTTGGGCATAAAATTATATTCAATATGAGTACTGTACTTAAAATCTGTGGATACCTGCCACCATCTTAAAAGCATTCCCCCTTCTCTTACACACAGGGGCATGCTTCTGGGATTATTGCTTGCTATAACACATCCCTACATCTTATTGAAACAAAGAAAAATACAGTATACATACATACATGCATGCATACATACAGTATACATACATGGGGGTCACATTCCAGTGATCACGCCTAAACCCAAAACTGCATGTCGTCAAAACACATTGGGTTCAGTCGCAGATGGAACTGCCAAAGTCTTTTTTCCCGGACACCCATCCCTTTTTTCTTTCTTTCTTTCTTTCTTTTCAATTTGCCATGTGTGTTCAGCTGAATGTGTACCAGTTAAATGTGCATAAGTTGCAGGCTTAGGTACTATACTTTTTACCCCAGAGCTACTGCTTCTACTCATAAGAAATGTATGCAAATAAAATCAATCAATTCATTTATTCAACTAATACTCATGATTAAGCTACTGAGGTTTCTTTAATTGAGTGACAGCCTTATTATTTTAAAACTTTCTGGCACTACCAACATCTCAAGAAACAAAATAAAAAATAAAAAAACCTTCTAGTAGCACCTTAAAGACCAACTAAGTTTGTTATTGGTATGAGCTTTCGTGTGCATGCACACTTCTTCAGATACTTGTAACATCTTAAGATTTATGGATTAGTCTAAAGGGAATTTCTTACTCCTCAGAATGAAGCAGTAAGGCTGGTGATCTTTGATGGGAGAACATATCACAGATAAGGTGTTCATTGCACAATTCAGAATAATAATAGGTTTTTGTTTAAGGACACAGACAGGGAATCCCCAATGGCCATAATACACAATGAGCTCCTGAGGGTTATGGCATTTGCAGAGTTTGGAACTGGAGTTGGGACATTTGGGTTTGTGCTCAGGGGGATTCAATTTGCTGTCTAAGGCTTGGTCAATTTCCTTAATCACTTCTTTTAATGTCGGTGAGGACACACAATGTCAGCCCATTAACAGCTTTTAAAAGTCTTAAGTCTCCTGCTTAAATGAGAAAAGCAGTGCAAACAAGAAAAGAAAGGTTGCAGTTAAATTTGCCACTGTGTAGTAATCCTTTTGTTTGTTCCTTTCCAATCAAAATTTACAGTCAAATGTTAAGTCATTGCAAAAAACTTACTTCCCTACCCCTCCAAAAGTAGGGAAGGGACAATTCAAAATATGGCAGAGATTTTCTCTTTTAACCACTCACTAAGGAAATCTTTTAGCAAAAACAGCCAAGTCATGTGGCACTTTAATAAGGATAAAATTCTTTATAATATATTCTTATAAAGTATTATAATAAATTTACTATTCTTTAAGATGCCACAAAATTATTTGTTGTTTTTGTTAAAGATATGCTTACAGAGCTGTTTTGATGGGGCTTCTTGGTTTCATTTTTTGGCCTTTTGTTAAGCAAGTTTCTACAGGACAGAAATAAAACAGTAATTGCATCAAGTTCAAAAAATATGCAAATTTGCTATATAAATCAACTTCAGTGGAACACTGTAGTTATAACTGTGTGCAACACAAGCTTTAAGGAAAGTAGCTTCTTTTAGAGGAAGAAAGCATGAATAATGAGTTTACGACCCATAGAACTGTAGAGCTGGAAGGGATCCCTGAGGGTCATCTAGTCCAATCCCCTGCAATGCAGGAATCTCAACTAGGTCATAAATGACAGGTGACCATCCAACGTCTGATTAAAAACCTCCAAGGAAGAAGAGTCCACTAACTCTCATGGGAGTTTATTCTACTGCTGAACAGCTCTAGATAAAGCACTACAACAATATAGCCCATTCTTTTTCTATTTCTGAAGCATTTATATTGATCCATTTTGTCTTACATGAAATATGCATGATATAAAAACTAAAGCTCAAATATAAGGAATGAAAACAGCTTTTGAAATTCACAGAATCAATGACTTGCAACTTTAATTAAAATTGATAACGGCTATCAGTGCAATGGAGGGACGCAGGTGGCGCTGTGGGTTAAAGCCTCAGCGCCTAGGACTTGCCGATCGAAAGGTCGGCGGTTCGAATCCCTGCGGCGGGGTGCGCTCCCGCTGCTCGGTCCCAGCGCCTGCCAACCTAGCAGTGCGAAAGCACCTCCGGGTGCAAGTAGATAAATAGGGACCGCTTACCAGCGGGAAGGTAAACGGCGTTTCCGTGTGCGGCTCTGGCTCGCCAGAGCAGCGATGTCACGCTGGCCACGTGACCCGGAAGAGTCTCTGGACAGCGCTGGCCCCTGGCCTCTTAAGTGAGATGGGCGCACAACCCCAGAGTCTGTCAAGACTGGCCCGTACGGGCAGGGGTACCTTTACCTTTACCTTTATCAGTGCAATATTTCACTTCTGTTCTTTCAAGGAAATATCCTACATGCTTCAAAGTTATTTATCATCAAAGTTATTACTCAAAAGTGACCAAACAGTCCTCTGGAACACTGATGGTACTCTTTGTGTGACTATTGCTATGTTTCAAGTAGCACCTAGATTTTGGTGCTTTGATTGTTTATTTTGAATTGGTAATATTACATTGAAATTGATAAGCGTTTGGTTTCTTGTATTGATCAGATAGTTGTTCACTTGCTGCCCCTCCAGATGCTTTGGTCTACAATTCCTATCATCCTGACACTCTCAACCATGATAACTGGGGTTGATGGGAGTTTAATCCAAAACATTTGGAGGATGCCAGATTGAAAAGGCTGATGTTACAGTTAAACTTAAACATAGTAAAGTCACCTCCTTTCTTGCATACAAATTCCTCTTTTCCATCTATCAGAAGGTACCATGATGTAGCATTACATCTGTAGTTAATTTGTTTTAAACTGTTTTTAATGCTGTATCCCGCCCTAGGACCTTATGGTGAACAGAGTGTAATAAATGTAATAATAACAATGACTAGGATTAGCTTTAAAAAGAACTTGCAAACCAGCTCACTCTTGGTCTATCAATGATCAGCAGAGTTATATCTGCATAAAGCCTTAGAATACCCTGCTCATCATTATCTGTAGTTATAAGTTGTTATTGATTGATATCAGGAGGACTGAAGCTTAGTTATACAAGGCACTTCTTAAACCCTTCTCCCAATAGGCAGACCTTTAAATCCTGTTGGAGAAACTTTACCTCCAATAAGCACAACTAGAGATTGTTTCACTAAGAAAAGTAGCTATAACTTTTGTTAAATAAATATAAGCATGTTGAAACACCCCTTACGCTCGTGCAACCAAGTTGTCATAAACAGCAAAGCAATCAAGAGATTCTTATGCCATTCAATGTTTTTATGTGGTCATATAACAAGTGCAGGTACTCACTTCCAGACACTGTCTCAGCAGATCATATTCATTAAGCATCTTTGGCCACCCACCATGAACTAGTCTAAACAAGAACCTCCATGCATCCAGTTTAGAACACCTGGATACACAGCAGGGGATTCTAGATGGCTTGTTCTAAGAAACACACATATTTTACACAGGTCTGTTGAGAATCACTGTTAGGATACAAGAACCGAGAGTGCATCCCAAAACATAAGCAAAACTCCTCTGTTGGTGCACAATGCGTGTGATGCACAGTGATAGCATAAGTTCCCCAAGATGGCATGCCTAAACTAAACAAGGTTTCCTTGGAATGCAGTTTAAAAATGAGTGCTATAGAATAATGCTTTTAAGTTAGCTGATTTCATGGCAGATAAAATTAGCATCTCTTATTTGCACTCCAATAATAACAAACTTCCTCTCTAAGCCTATCAGTACCTAAATAGACTTTAAATGTCATTCGCTGATATTATTTACTTCAACAATGCCAAGGGTAACTTCTTTTAGATCTAATCCTTTCAACCGAATTCTAAATCCACACCTTTCCCTCCCCAGAACTCTGATCACAAATAAATGAACTCCACAGAAAAATTGAAGAAAGATTATGAAATTCACGCATTTCTTGAGCCTATCAACTCTCTGTAGCAACAGCCTACACACTCATTTAAACAGTGAAATTGGGTGGGGTAGGGAGAGAAAGGATAAAACCCATTAAAACAAATTTTATCTTCTACTCAAACAGATGAAAACTCTTCAGCACTGTAAATCATTAAGTTGAAAATGAGCAGAGAAATTATTCAGGAGATTGCCTATCTCCAAACTTCCTCACTGGAAAAGAGATATCTTTAACATTCCATGCAACAAGAGTTCCCCTCAAATGATGTTTATTATTCTGTGATATCAACAGTAATGCAGAACTCTTCAGTGGGGCAAAGGGGCATAAAGGAACACCATCTATCACAGTTACAGATAGGTAGCCGTGTTGGTCTGCCATAGTCAAAACAAAAAAAATTCCTTCCAGTAGCACCTTAAAGACCAACTAAGTCAGTTCTTAGTTGGTCTTTAAGGTGCTACTGGAAGGAATTTTTTTTGTTTTGACCATCTATCACAATTCGCCTTTATAGAAGAGGAAGGAAAACTTTAATCACACCAATATCTCAAACCAAAACAAAGCACTTACTGTGCGAGCACCACCTGGGGACAAGGCTCCACTGGGCAGGTAGGGGCTTCCTAGCTCTGGGATCATCAAGAAGGGATAACCTGGATAGTGAGTCCCTTTAAAGAAGCCTCCATCTTGCTGTCTTCTGATTACTAGGGAAGAAAAAGACACTTAGCTAAATACACTCAGAGTAAAGGCTGCAAACACAGTTTCAAAATGCAGCCCTAGGGATTAAGGAAGGTAGGGTTAACTAGAATTACAGAACAGAAAGAAATAAGATGTGAGATTTACAAACCAACTAAGGCATCTTATGTGTATGTGCTCTATTTTGCAGTCAATATAGCACTCAGGTCTTACTTGAATTGACAGTACTTACCTGCAACTGAATTTATGCCCATGCAACTGATGTACAGTTTTGTTTTTACTTGGCAAAACAAAACTCCCAAGTAAGAACAAAAGTATACATATACTTCTGCATGTGATATTAGGCACCTACTTCATACTTGGTAACAGCTGGGTTTCTGTGGTTAGTAAACATGACCTCCAGATGACCAAGCAAGGAAGCATTACAAAAAGTAATGGGGTGGTTGTTGCTGTTTTATTTTTAGGTCATAAAATACTAAAATGGAATGCAGGGTACTGAAAACCTGCTGTGTACGAAAGGTTACTAGAAGACAATTGCAAAGCTGACTTACATTCTTAAGTCACAATGAAATCAGGAAGATATGTGTCAATGTTAATATTTTTTAAAATCTGTACTATCAAGTAGATAAAATTACACCACTGCATTACAGGTTAAATCTTTCAAGAATAACTGTTTTCTTAGATACAAGCAAACACTAATGTGGATTACAAATTCTACTGCACTCACAGGTATGCAATTAAACTAAAGTGGAAGAAGCAAAGAGAGATGACATCCCAAAAGGGTGGCTGAAAGAATATAAAGCATAAAAAAAAAATTATTTAAGGCAACAATCAACAAGGGAGTAATTTCCACTGAATTAAATGGGACTTATTTATGAGTAAAGATGCTTAGGTTGGGTTTTTAATTTTGGTCAAAACCCAATCTATGTTTTCTTATTCAGAAGTAAGAACCAGTGGAATAATGCTTCCAAAAAAATATGCTTTGGATTGCAATCTTAAATTGTCTATGGGTTGTGACTATTAAAAAAGGCTGAGTAACCAAAATGTTATTTGGTAAGTACAAATATTGGTGTACAAATTCCTACTCCCCCAATCCAATATCTCCAATCTTTTTTTTCCTTTCATAAAACTTCGAGTTTCTGTATCTATATGGAAGTATATCCTCCTATACCCAAAGGGGCTTACCGTACTTCTATGGAAACCTGCAATCCCATGTTTACTTGAATTCTGTAGGACTCACTTCTGCATAAACATGCATAAAGTTCTGCTGTACCTCACACTAACCCTAAATCTGTTTATTCAGAAGTAAAGCAACAGATCTGGCTAATCTGTTATAGGAATCTCAAAGAATGATAGACTTACTGCACACTCTTATATGTTTACTCGGAAGTAAGCCCCACTGTACATAAACGGGGCTTATTCCCAGCAAGTATTGATAGGACTGGAGTCCTCCTGTGGTATAACATAAATCACAATAATCTTGAGAAGTACCACAAGATCTTCTATTTGTGTGTTTCCCCAAAGGCAAGGACTTCAACAGGTCTAACTCCAGAGAAGTTCTGCCACTTAATGCTGGCTAACAGTGGTCCCAACACCAGCATACCAAACCCGATCAGGCCCCTATAATCCCATTAATTCAAATATCCCTGGGTGCAATCTTGCACCTACTTCCTTTACGGACTCATCTCCATAGAACTCAGCGGCTGTTATCTGTGGAATCCAAAGTAAATCCCGCTAACTGGAAATCTCTCTCCCCGCCGTAAGCAGGATCGCAGCTCCTCCGAGTCAGATGATAGGCGGTGTTTACTCAAACGCAAAGGCCTCGCCGAGAATGCCTCGTTAAATTTTATGGCAGCTCAACTTGCGAGCAAGAGAACTTCAGGACGGCGGGGGTTGGGGGGGGTAAGAGAGAGAGAGAAGCAGCGACACACATACAAAAGCGCGTCGCCCTGATTTCAAATTTCGACTCGCGATTCAGGGCCTCTTTCGAGTCAACACAGGATCAGGGCCAAAAGGGGGAAGCAACAAAAGCCAGCGAGGAGACGGGACGGCGCGGCCAAGGGAAGCTCCTCCTCCTCCTCATTCCAGAAAAGTGAAGGCGAGGCGGGGGGGGGGGGACGAGGAGTCGTCGCCGTCGCCGCCGCGGGTCCTCCGTCTTCTGAGGAGAGAGCGCCATCTCCCCTTCTCCTCCGACCCCCGTCGCCGCCCCACAACGCTGCCTCCCCCTGCCCCCTCATTTCGAGGTTGGGGAGGGGGCAGCAAATATATATATTATATAGAGATAGATATTTAAAGAGGGTTCCTCTACCTTCGGCTGGAGAGTCCCGCGGCTTCTGGAAACTTTCCCGGGGCTGCTGAGGCGGCCTCTCCGCCTGTGGGGGGGAAAAGGCACAAAGGGGGGCGGGTTGAGGCGGTTGCCCGGGACGAAGCCCCCCCCCCCGCTCTCCCGTTCCCCCCGCCTCAAAACAGCAGCCTCTCTCTCCCCCCCCCCCTCACACTCGCTCTCTTTTGTCGCCCCCGCCCCCCCGCCGCCGCCTTCCCTCCGCCATCAACTTTTTACCTCAGAATCGGAGCCGGAGGCGCTGCCGCCGCCGCCGCCGCCGCGGTTCTCGGACTCGTGCACGAGCGACGACTTGAGCTCGTCCAAGTCGCCGTGCGCCGAGCCGCGGCCCCCGGAGCCCTTGTCCTGCTCGTCGCCTTCATCCTGGAAAGGGATGAGCTCGTCCGGGGCGCCCAGGTCGTCGCCTCCGCCGCCGCCGCCGCCACCTCCTCCGCCGGCCGGTTGCAGCTGAGGCATGGTGCGGCGGGGTCCCGGTGCGGCGGGGGGCCGCTCCCCGCACCCCGCCTGCCTCAGCCCGGCCTCTCGACGCAGCCCCGTCCCGCCGCCGCCGCCGCCTCCTCCGCCCGAACAAAGTTTTGACACTCTCCGGAAGAGAGGAAGGCGCCGAAGAGCTCCTCTTCTCCTCCTCCTCCTCCCTCTCTCTTTCTTTCTCTCCTTCTTTCGGAGTCGAGGGAACGGGATAGGCGGGAAAAGGAGGAGGTCGAGGGGGAGGCGGCACCCCGGAGGCGGCTAGGGGGGGAGAGAGAGGAAGGAAAAGGATCCCGAGAGTTGCTCCGACGCAGCCGCTGGCGGGGTCCCCTGCCTAGCCCACCCGGGGAGGGTCGGGAATGCGAGAGCGAGGGGCCGGGAGGGAGGAGGAGGAGAAGAGGAAGGGAGGGAGGAGGAGCTCCCGCTGCAAATTGACACCCCCCCCCCAGCCAGCGGTGGAGGAGGGGGAGGGTTACGCCCCCCCAAGTGACGGCAAGTACACCCACCCCCCCGCTTCACACGCCCCCGCGCGATCACTTTCGCCCAGGGACCCCCCAGCTCGGCTTCACTCGGGTTACCCTGACCCACTCCTACGAACGCATGTCCTTCTTCCCTTCCCTCAAAAATGTTATTTTATTTGTTTTTGAACTACTATAGGGGGGTTTCAGGGGACGTGCAAAATAAAGTGGGGTTCAAAAAAAGGGGGGAGGGAATTGGAGCCCCCTGTGTTTTTCTAAACGCCCCTCTTCCCGCAGGGGGAAAAAGCCGCCCCCTTACAAAAAATATATATGATTGATGAAGGCTCTTCTCTGCTGAGTATTTAAATAAGCCATAACCAGGGGACTTTAGTTAAAAAGGAAAAAAATGGTTGCAGCCCCATCCCGGGCTTGGTTGTTTTCAGAAGTAAGGCGCAATCCTAAACACGCTTTACTCCCATTTAGTTTAGAGAGGTTTGCGGCACGGTCCTGACTGTGCTTACTCAAAAGTAAATGCTATGGAATTAAATGGGATTTTACTCCCTTGTCAGTAAGGGTTAAGCTTGCAGCCCTGCTTCCCAGTAAAGGGAGGGGCTTTTGTTCTGCAAGTCCCACAATGGCTTTCAGTGGGACTTACTCCGAGCTAAGTTTGCATAGGATAGGTGCTTGGCAGCCTGATCATCTGCATGTTTCTACAAGACTTGAAGTATCAATGTGAGGCTTCCTTGCCAAGTACATGTGCTCTGAATTGCAGACATAATCCCGCAATGTATCTGGCAGTACTGTACTTATTATACCTGAAACTCTCAAGCACATTCCCCAACATGTTAGGCACTTCACAGGGGAAGGTGGTAGGGACACAGTCTGCTGGCATTTGTGCATCTTGCATGTGCATTAGAATCAAGAAAATATATCCAACCTTTTACTTCTAGAGACTTGTGGGAGTGGGCTGAAACTAACTAGAATAATTCTGCTGCAGGGTATGTGTTGGAAACCAGATTTTTAAAAGACATTCCTCAAAGTCAAAACGGGCAGAGTTTTACAGGTGACAGATACAAGAACATGAGATTCTTCCTAGAGCATGCACTAGTGTTGTCTCCCTCTCCTTGCTCTCCAAACTTGCATAATTTTTTTTTATCTCTTCCCTTGCTTTGATTTATCTCTTCAGACTCTTAAAGGCTACTTGTGTGTTTGGTGCTAGCAACTGCCTCCTGCCACACCTGCATTGATTATTGAGAGGCGCCCCAACTTTAAACCTCCAGCACCTATGATTTTAATCGGATTTCCTCAGCTTTCTTGCTTCCGTTAGTAGTTATGGGGAACCTGTGGCCCTCCAGATGTTGCTAAACTACAACTCCCATCAGCCTCAGCATGCATGGCCAATGGACACTCCCTCTTGGTCTCTTGACAGCCATGTGCCTTATGGTAAGTCAGACCATTAATCCATCTAGCTCAGGGTTGTCTGCGCTGACTGCATAGGAGCCAACTCCTAGGAGCCAAGGTCCCTTCAGCCCCTCCCCAATAAAATATTTGAGGGGCTCCCCCCCAAGTTGATGGGCATTGCCATTCAAATGGTGTGTGTGCACCATGTCATGTGATTGTGCAGGGCGTGACTTACCTGGGCCCTCCCCCATATTTTATTCAATTTGGCACTCCTGACTGACTGGTAGCAGCTCTCCAGGATTTCATCCAGCGGGTTTTCCTGGCCATATCTGGAGGTCCCAGAGAGTGAGACCTTCTGCGCATACAAGGCACATTATGTACCACTGAACTATGGTCCTTCCCCAAAGACTGGGCCCACAGTAAGAGAACAAGGCTGTGGTTGCACTATACATTTATAGCACCCCTCCAGTAATTCTGGAAACTAGTTTACCTCTCATAGAACCATAATTCCCAGCTACACTTCCCATAATTGTTTGAAGAGGTTTGAAATGTATGCAGTGCATGCAGCCCAAGTAAATGGGCAGCAGGGACAGCAGCAAGGAGTAAAGGGCTCTGCCCCAAAAGAGGGCAGAGTGTGTGTGTGTGTGTGTGTGTGTGTGTGTGTATGCACGCATGCCACTTTTCCACATAAATGTGCCCAAACTAGCTGAAAACACATTTCTCTTTTGAGGGAGAACTATTGTTCCTTCCTCTCTATCTATCTATCTATCTATCTATCTATCCAATTACAATAACATTCTAATTCATTTCAAAACTTGAAGTTGACAATCGAAATAGATAATTCATTTTGATGACATAGATAATAACATTTTAAATGCATTGTAAAATGAATAGTCATTAAAGCATATCAGCTGATATCAGCTAGTTAAAATAAACCATAATCAGATGTGATACACATCTCCAGTGCAATCATATATTCAGAATTATATAACTGACAGACAGTGTGTAGCAGTACTAGCAATTAAAAGGCAGTGTTAACAAATAATACATTGGTGGAGGCATCTTGCTCAAAGCACACACCCACCCAAAACTTGGGGCCAGCACTCCTATAGGAGTTATGGAACAGCCACCTTGCTCTCAGCAAAAAGTGCACTGGAGGCTGTGAATACGCTGTACCTTTAAAGCACACCCAAAGCACATAAAAAACCCCCAAACCCCTCCAATAATTCTGGGCACTGTAGTTTAATGGTTTCTGGGAATTATAACTGTGAGGGGTAAACTAAAGTTTCCAGAATTCTTTAAGGAAAAGAATGTGTGTCAAATGTGCTTTAAAGGTACTGTACAGTGTTGCTCTCTATGTGCAGTGTAGAAGCAAGGTGTTTTTTTTTAATTAAGGTTTCACAGGAGCAGTAGTTAGAAAGCAAACAAGGGGTCTGAAAAGGTGTACATGGACACAGCCTACCACTCCAGCCCTTGAAAACATGCAAGTCCAGCAGATATTGAAAAATCGCAGGTATTTTAAGGGTTGTAGTATTGAACTATTAAAAATGGCACAGCTTTCTTTCCAGCTTAATCATCAAAGTTGAGGAATTGTGTGTTTAAGCATCTGAAGCTTTATCAGGATTATGCCATTTAGAAAAGATGTGCCACCCAATCCTATGCATGATTACTCAAAAGTAAGTCCCATTTAGTTCTCTGAAACTTTTCCCTAAGAGTTCCCTAAGATTTATAGCCTTAGTACAGTGGATTCATTTTATTTTTCTATTTATTTTTCTTCAAAAGCCAGATATTGAGACAAAACCCTTGGAAAAACAGTCATATTGAAAAACTATTACCGGTAAATCTGTTAATTCCACATGTTATCTGCTACCCATCTGGATTTGTGCACGTGTTGGCCAAATGGTAACCTTTGGAGTCCTGCTTGGCAGGCCTGACTTCACGCAAGCAAAATATTTTACCCCTGCACACAGGAAATCTAAGCCTGCGTCATAGCCATCTATGCAAGCAGCGACATGAGCACTTTTATGATGTGAATTTGGTGTCAGAATTTGGTGACGAGGTGCGCGGACATTAACTACTTACACAAGCACATGTTGAACAGTGATCAGGGTACAGGGCCGTCTTACCCATGGACGCTAGGGGTGCGGGGCACCCAGGCGCCGGGCTCTCAGGGGCAGCAGGTTGAGAGTCCAGGGCCTAGAGCTGAGTTCGGGGAAAAGCTCGCCCGTCAGTTGGAGCGCCACGGCGGGCTCTTCTGCTGCAGGCAGCTCTGCGCTGTGAGTTCGGGGGCGACTGAGCCAGCGAGATGCTGAGGCAGTTGGCTGGCTCCACCCTCCTGTGTGCCCGGGACTGGGCAACCTGGGGGGCGTCGGGCAGATCTTTGCACCCTGGTGCTGCATATGCTTAAGACAGCCCTGTCGGGGTACATGCAGTGGCCTGCGAAAAGCCGCTCATCATGTGGCCAGCTATAATACACATGGATTCACTCCATTCCAAAACTAATTTCTGGTTAGGTGAGCTGGCTCACACAGCCCCTTGGAATTCGATTGCTCTTTATTGTGTGTGCTGTTTCACTCGCTGCTGTTTGCATTAACATGTAGGTCCTCTGAGCCGCCTCATTTAAATGGCTCTTGCTGAAGATTCAGGCCTAAAGATGAGCCTCACTGCTATTTAGATCTAAATTGTATACATTTACTCCTCCAGATTACATTTCGGAGTTTTTCTACTTTGTCACAGGTTTACTTTGGTGTGTCAACAGGTTGTTGTTACACAATAATCTCTTTTTTTCTTCTTTTGCCTTTTTTACGCGCAAAGAACACCGAAGCCACAAAGATTTATTGGTATTTTTGCCACGTGTGAAATTGCAGCACAGTGTCCAAGACAAATAGTGAAACAGTTTTCCAACTGGCAAAAGAAAGCAAACATGGTATCCCAGCTTATCATGCTCCAGGTGTAACATTTTGCTGAATAATGATGGCAGGAATTAGCTGACTATGCATTTACTTCATTTTGGCAGTGGCCTTGTTCTATCCTTGCCTTTTCAACCCATCTCTGAAATATTCGGGGTGAGGAGTGCCCACTGAGACCCAAGGTTGTACATGCTCTTAGGCCATGACTGTATATTTTAACTTTTACTTTCTATGGAAGGACTGCTACTCAAAACATTATTTCTATAGTGTCCAATGTGTCTTGAAACCATTTCCACAACACTCTGGAAGTCATGTCTGTCTTCACCTGGAGAGTAAAGTGAAAAGTACTCAACGCTTTTAGAGCCTGTTAAGAGCTGGGGAGGTATCACAGCTTAACAGAGCACATGCTGTGTATGCAAATAGGTTTGATTTCTGACATATATATATATTGGTCCTAGGTGATGTGAATGTTTGCATCTCTGGAGACAATATTGGGCTAGATGGACAGATATTAATAAAATGCCTGAGGTATAAGCTCAAATGAAAATAGGTTCTGGGCAGGGCACTGAGTCTAAATGTTTGGAATTATGGTCATGAAATTATGTTTAATTGCTTTATTTTTATGTTTGAAAATCTGGCTAGACAGAATAAAGTACTTTTTCAATGCAGCCCATAGTTAAATGCTGGAACTTGCTCCCGCAATAAGTGGTGATGGGTGCAAGCTTGGGTACAGTAGCTTTAAAAGAGGATAAGACAAACTAAGGAGGAGGGGGATGTCTATGTTCTATCTCTGCTGTCAGAGGCAGAATGCCACTCAATGCTAGTTGCTGGAAATCACAAGTAGAGAGAGTGCAGTTGGGCTCAGGTCCAGTTTGCAGGCTTTACATAGGCATCGGATCGGCCACTGTGAGAATAGGTTGCTAGACCACATGGTCCAGTTCACTGATCCAGCAGGCTCATCTTACATTTTTTGTTTGCTTATTTTTAATGTTGGTAGGTCAGCTGGTAGAGCATGAGTTTTGGGTTTGAGCCCCATGTTGGGCAAAAGGATTCCTGCCTTGCAGGGGGTTGGACTAGATGACCCTCCCAACTCTCAGTTCTTTGATTCTATGATCTGCCCCACACCTCTCGGTATCAAAGCTCTCTACAGAGCTTGCAACAATAACATGTTGGGATTTGATTAAAAAAAAAAAAAACCAGTGATGCTTTACGTTGTGAACTTTATCTGGAAAATGCCTTCTAAATAAAAAATTAAAAAGTGGACGCACAAATACTCTGCAAATATTTTTAATAATTAAATTTATTCATTTAATTTGTGCACTTTGAATCTAGAAACAGTTTCAAGTTCAAACATAAAACTTTTGCATCAATGGTATTTGTCCTTGACTGATAAACATGCATACACTCAAGCTGTTAGTTAACTATAAGAGTTCAGTGATATTTACTCCTTAGTAATTATACATGGACTTGTAGCCTGTTAAGATCGGACTTGTTTCACATTTGGTGGAACTTTCTTGTTTTAAAAGTATTGATTAGTAATAATCCATACTGAATACAAAATGGCGGAGGATTATATCCAATTCTATGTCCAATCAGAGGAGACCCATTGAAGTGAATGGCCATGACTACCAAGTTCATTCATTTCAATGGGTCTGTTCTGAGTAGAATTTAGTTTGATACTGTGCTATGTATACAGAGGAGTCCTATATATGTTTGTCCATGATTGCTGCTATAGATGAGAGTTCAGGAAGTGATTTTTTTTAAATGTAGTTGCCAAGTGGTGGAATAGCCAGAGACAAAGCTTTGGCAATGTATCTATTTTACAGCTGCAATGATTTTCTGGGCCAGGCCCTGGACATAATCACTAGCTCTTAAAAAGCAGTAGAAGAGGATGCAGCAGTTTGGGAAACAACGGCAGTGGAAAAGCCAATCAACTCATAGGAAGGAAATGGATCAGTGGAGGAATTTTGGAAAAGTTTACGATGATTTATATCAGGTGTGGGGGGGAACCTTTGGTCCTCCTGATGTTGCCAAATACAACTCCCATGAGCCTCAGCAAGCATAGCCCATGACCAGGGGGATGGGAGTTGTAGTTCAGCAACATCGGCCAAAGTTTTCCCACATCTGATACGTATATTGCTGTTGCTATGTATGGTACTGTACAAAATACAAGAGGGCAAGGTCCCTGTCGTGAGATAATAGCAATTTATCAATCAACACGTGAGAAACAGGAAAATGAGAAGAAATGGAAGCAGGGGTGAAGGTGTATGGTCCAGGTTAGGGAATTTGCAGTACTCCAGCCGTTTGTTGTACTACAACTCCCATCATCCTCGACCACTTATCCTGCTGGTTGGGGCTGATGGGAACTGGAGTCCAACAGTGGCTGGAGGATCACAGCAGCACCCCCCTTGCACACACTGAGGAAGAGGACTGCAGCCTTAGGCTTCTTTACAGCAGGACATGGGAACTTGGGGATTGTGCCAAAGGGTTCACAAAATAATGATCATGCTCATTATTATTTTTATCACACTGGAAGGGCAGTGTTGTTCTTGGGTCGTATTATGTTTTGCTGATTTATAGGCTTAGTAGTTGATGCTGTAGCTTTTCTGCATTAATAATAAAGTACAAAGAGTCAGACTTTTGTGGGGAATGCTCTTTGCCCCCCCCCCCTCTTTTTTCCGGAACAGAAATGTATTTGCTATTCAACACTTTTGAAATGTTATTTTAATTTTTGAATATTTATTGTTCGTATTTGCATTTGTATGCTCTCATGAATGCCTGCTGAAATTTCTGCATAGGAGGAAGTTAGACTAGATGACCCTCATGGGTCCCTTCCAACCCTACAATTCTATGGGTGTGTTTTTTTTTGCAAATATACATTTCCAGGCATCATAGGCTACATGCATTTTCAAACATGCACCACTACCCCCTGCTGGCCAAATTATCCTCTTCTGACAGGCCTTACACACACACACGTACGTTCATAATGTATACATATTTTTAATGTATACCTTGCCTTTCTACTGTTTAGGTATTTAGGGTGACTTCCAAACTTAATTTGAAACTGGTATCAATCTTAGTCGGGCAGGCAAGTGAACCTTCGTACTGCCCTAGAACAAAGGAACAAATTGCCTTAAGTCCATGCCAAACGGATCAGACCCACTGAGACTTTCTTCTGGTGCATAGTGCTTGTGCCACCTCAGTGTTAGTAGCAGGGCAAAGGCGTAAGACGTCCTTTCTGGAAGCACCCACCCTACGGACCAGTTTTGGAGCAGAGCACATACAAACATCTGGGTTGGATTAATTGGGCAGTGATTAGAGGCCCAGCTTGGCTGCTGCCACTCATGTCTTTCTTCAGACAACTGTCTTGATGTCGGGTATTTATTTACGTATTGCACTTATATTCCAACTTTCTTCGCAAGGAGCTCGAAATGGCATACATGGTTCTCCCATCATTTAATCCATACAGCAACCTTGTGAGGTAGGTTCAGCTGAGAGGCAAAGACTGACCCAAGGTCATGGCTGAGTGGGGATTTGAACCCTGGTCTCCCAGGGCCTAGCCCAGGGGTCAGCATGGGCCGGATCACTCCCATGGAGATCGTCTGTGGGCTGGTGTGGTGTAGTGGTTAAGAGCAGTGGACTTGTAATCTGGTGAACCGGGTTCGCTTCCCCGCTCCTCCACATGCAGCTGCTGGGTGACCTTGGGCCAGTCACACTTCTCTGAAGTCTCTCAGCCTCACTCTCCTCACAGAGTGTTTGTTGTGAGGGAGGAAGGGAAAAGGAGATTGTTAGCTGCTTTGAGACTCCTTAGGGTAGTGATAAAGCAGGATATCAAATCCCAAAAATCGCGTTTGTGCATGTCCACAGCACTGGAAATTGCTTCTGCACATTCCCGGATGCCAAAAATTGCGCCTGCGCAGAAGCGGTTTTCGGCGTCTGGACATGCGCAGACGCGATTTCCGGTATCTGGACTCGCCAAGCGAGCGGCTCGGTTCGGGGATGGCTCGTGGGCCGGTAAAACAGTCTTCGTGGGCCTCATCCAGCCCACGGACCACACGTTGGCGACCCCTGTCCTAGTCTGACACTCCATCCATTACACCACACTGGCTCTGCTATTGCCCTCTTCCTTCCCCAATGCCAGTGACAGTTCTATCTCTGTTCTATTTGTGCACAATACCAGGAAGCTTGGTTTTGCTTCGTTTATCCCTTTCCATGGGCTTCATTTGGATCTTCTGGTACTCTGTTGCACCTGCTATATTAAATGCCAGTACTGAAAATCCCAGTTCTTGCACCGCATCACAATTGCACCGCAGCAGCCTTTCCCCTACCAGTTTCTCCCAAGTTCACCCAGACGCTACTTAATCAACTTACAGATGTAAACTGGTTTAAAAACTGGATTCTCTTGGGGAATCCTGTGGATTGCATGAAGGAGGGAGCCTGAGGCAAACAGTCTGTGAGCACCTAGAAAGGAATGCTGTGATCACCAAGAGTCAGCATGGATTTCTGAAAAATAAGTCATGTCAGACTAACCTGATCTCGTTTTTTGACAGAATTACAAGCCTGATAGATGAAGGGAACGCAGTGGATGTAGCCTACCTTAATTTCAGCAAGGCATTTGACAAGGTGCCCCATGATATTCTTGTAAAGAAGATGGTAAAATGTGGTCTTGACTGTGCTACCACTCAGTGGATTTGTAACTGGCTGACTGACCGAACCCAAAGGGTGCTCATCAATGGTTCCTCTTCATCCTGGAGAAGAGTGACTAGTGGGGTGCCACAGGGTTCTGTCTTGGGCCCAGTCTTATTCAACATCTTTATCAACGACTTGGATGATGGACTCAAGGGCATCCTGATCAAATTTGCAGATGACACCAAACTGGGAGGAGTGGCTAACATCCCAGAGGACAGGATTACACTTCAAAACGACCTTGACAGATTAGAGAACTGGGGCAAAACAAACAAGATGAATTTTAACAGGGAGAAATGTAAAGTATTGCACTTGGGCAAAAAAAACAACGAGAGGCACAAATACAAGATGGGTGACACCTGGCTTGAGAGCAGTACATGTGAAAAGGATCTAGAAGTCTTGGTTGACCACAAACTTGACATGAGCCAACAGTGTGACGCGGCAGCTAAAAAAGCCAATGCAATTCTGGGCTGCATCAATAGGAGTATAGCATCTAGATCAAGGGAAGTAATAGTGCCACTGTATTCTGCTCTGGTCAGACCTGACCTGGAGTACTGTGTCCAGTTCTGGGCACCACAGTTCAAGAAGGACACTGGCAAACTGGAACGTGTCCAGAGGAGGGCAACCAAAATGGTCAAAGGCCTGGAAACGATGCCTTATGAGGAACGGCTAAGGGAGCTGGGCATGTTTAGCCTGGAGAAGAGGAGTTTAAGGGGTGATATGATAGCCATGTTCAAATATATAAAAGGATGTCACATAGAGGAGGGAGAAAGGTTGTTTTCTGCTGCTCCAGAGAAGCGGACACGGAGCAATGGTTCCAAACTACAAGAAAGAAGATTCCACCTAAACATTAGGAAGAACTTCCTGACAGTAAGAGCTGTTCGACAGTGGAATTTGCTGCCAAGGAGTGTGGTGGAGTCTCCTTCTTTGGAGGTCTTTAAGCAGAGGCTTGACAGCCATATGTCAGGAGTGCTCTGATGGTGTTTCCTGCTTGGCAGGGGGTTGGACTCGATGGCCCTTGTGGTCTCTTCCAATTCTATGATTCTAGGTTCTTAGGAATTTAATGGGACATATGTTACTTGCTGCTAAGTTGTTCTTTTGATTTCATTGGAACCAAAAGAAAGAAAGAAAAGATTCAGTGGAACTGTAGTTTGTTAAGAGTGCTAGAAGCTGTGGCTTTGGGAGTGGTAAACTACAGTTCCCAGGATTATTAGGAGGGTACTTTAAATGTGTACACAGTCTATATCTCTGGATTTGGCCCTAAGATTATCTCAGCTTGAAGCGCAGCACAATTTTTAATCAGGAAAGGCTAGCCACACTCATTTTTGCAACGAAACAAGTAATCATTGTACGTTGGCTTGTAGTTTTTGAAGCTTAAAAATAGGAAGTTCAAGGAGAAGTGAATTTGAATCAGCTTCAACAGCCTGGAGTAACCTTCCACCCCATTGTAACAATTTTGGTCACTGACCTTAGGTTTGAAATAACTATTTTCCCTGCCCTCCCTTCCTCCATCATTCTTCTCTTCCCCTTCTTTTTCCTCTTTGTGCTTAACACTGTTTCCATAATGGACAGGTTCTGCAAATAGTGTCCCCTTCCTCTGCAGATGCAAATATAAGTTTTGAGCTATGGGGGGGGGGATAACACATGTAGCACTGACTGTATCTTTAACTTGATCAGCACTCTGGGGAGGGGGTGGGAAGGGAGAATCAATTTCTGTCCCTAAGGTTATTTTGTGGTGGGTGGGTGTGAGAGAGGCGCTCTCACAGAGCAACTGAGCGACAGCTTGAAACCGCACTATTCCTTGATCTCAGGGAAAAGAACAAGACAGGAGTCCCAAATCCCAGCTGTGCAGAGCAAGGATCAGAGCGCTAATAATATGACTGTAATGATACATGAGGGAGTCTTTTCCTGGTCTCAGAGAGTTCAGCATTCCTTCAGAGAAAGCAACTTCTGAATCCCAAGCATCATGTACACCTTTGACTGGCTGCAGCGACTGCTTTGTTGCATAGACTGTTTTCTTATTTGGGGTGCGTGGGTGAGTATGGCGGGGGAGAGACATGTTTTAGGCACTGTTTATCTGCACCCCTTCCATTTCCAGAGGCTAGAGTCAGGTAGAAAACGCATTTGGTCTTGGGGCGACTGTCAAGAGCGATTCTTGATTGACAAATTGGGGCCCCAACGGAGCTCATTAAACCCAACCTCACGTCTCTCCTGGGAAGCCTGAATACTAGACCCCTGTTTTTCTGCTATTAGAATATTTTGACTCCTCCGTTGATCAATTGAATGTGCCTTTTCTTTTTTTCCTCCAGTATTAATTCAGCTTGGAGTCGCAGATGATTTTCCTGCTAATGAAGAAACACTGCATGCGGTCATCAGGAAAGGTGAGGCCGCCTTTGCTACAGGACCTCAGGCAGAATACAGCGTGATTATTCATGAAGACCTCTGTGCCTGCAAATACCCTTCTTGCCTTCCCTCCAGCGGGTCTCTTTCCCCCCATCTCTTGTCAATTGCATTTTATTTTTTAACATGAACAAAAACTTAGAAGACTAAATGAAGAAATGAAGAACAATGCAATCCGGTTTCATTTCAAAATAATTTCGGGTAACATTCATTCTTGCTGCTAGCAGCAAGCATAGCAGGGGGTTGGACTAGTTGACCCTATGATTCTGTGAAATGGGCTACCACCAGACGGCATTTAGTTCACACAAGAAAACAAAGGCAACTGTGTTGGCCTACACAAAAGATTCTAAAATCCACAGGAGGATAATACCTTTATTAGTCTAATCAAGATGTTGTGAGATCAAGAGCCAGGAAGAAGAAGCACATAGTTAATGCAGTGTATAGTTGACCTTTGGAACTCACTGCCACATGAGGCAGGGATCCCCACCAATTTAGATGGGTTTGGGATTAGGTAAGTTAATGGAGGATAAGGTACTTGTTATGTACTGAGTTGAATAGGATTCAGAATGCAGCAGTCTGATTGGTCCTAGAACAATGCAGCAGTATGATTGGTCTGCAGGAGCCACCCAATCCAGCTCCAGGTGGAAGTGAATCCACAACCTGATTGGCCTACAGGAGAATTCCGGAATTAGCCAATCACGTGCAGCCCATTGTGTAAATAATGTATATAAAGCAGATACTTTGAGGGGTCTTTCATTCCCTCCTCACCACTATGAGCTGAATAAAGAGTGTGAAATCCACTCTCGACTCTGAGTATATTTCAGTTCTCAATGACTACTAGCCACAGCTGGAGAAATCCCAGTTTCTGGAAACCATACAGTGGGAGGGGACAGTGCTCTTGTGCTTGGCTTCCTGTTTGCGGGTTTCCCACAGGCATCTGGTTGGCTACCAAGAGGATGGGATCCTGCACTAGGTGGGCCATTGGCCTGATCCATCGGACTCTTATGTTTTTGTGTTTTCATACAGCAAAGGGCTAAGGGGTCTTGCCCAAACACCAGTTCACAGTACTTAGCAAAGCTCGAACACAAGGCCGTAGCTGGATGGTCTGGAGTAAGGGATTGTGGGAAAGGGTCCACATTAGCCCTTATGGAAGAGGAAAATCTCAATGCACACACTTTCTCACACACATACACAGTTTGAGCCCAGTTCTCCATTGAAGATAGTTCAGTGGCTTCCTGCTCCTGGTCTTCCTTATATTCCTCACATATTGCAAGCACAGTGAAGATCATTAAGTGTGCAGGAATATCTAGACTGACTAATCCTGTATTTGAGTGGGAAAGCAATTAATACAGTGGTACCTCGGGTTAAGAACTTAATTCGTTCTGGAGGTCCGTTCTTAACCTGAAACCGTTCTTAACCTGAGGTACCACTTTACCTAATGGGGCCTCCCGCCGCCGCTGCACAATTTCTGTTCTCATCCTGAAGCAAAGTTCTTAACCTGAGGTACTATTTCTGGGTTAGCGGAGTCTGTAACCTGAAGTGTCTGTAACCCGAGGTACCACTGTACTTACAGTATCTGGAACAACGGCAAAACGAGAACTTGAAACGAAAGCTGGTTCACTGTTTTGTGACCTTTTAGCTGGCCTAATAAAAAGCACTGTCCTATTTATGTTTTGCAATCATTTGGTGTTAGCTTAAGCCTTAACATATAAGATTGGCAAGGAAGTGGTTTTTTTAAAGGTTTTCTTTCTGTGGTCCTCAGGACACAACTGAAGGCTCTTTAAAAAAATTTAAACCAATCTGTATACGTAGGTATATCCGAGTCTCTGTAGGTACAGACAGATTGATTTATGTTTTAAAAGAGCCTTCGGTTGTGTCCTGAGGACTTGGATTCGGAGGTATCTAAAATTAACTCAACATGTACAGCTGTGTTTCTCAAACTTTAGGTCACCATGCCCTAATGGGGAGGTCAGTGGCAAATCACATACTTTCCATGTAGAAGGCCTCAAGGTCAATCCCCGGCATCTCCTGCTAAAGGATCCCAAGCAGCAGGCTGGGAATATCTGCCAGATAGTGTGTGAGGTTGTTTTTAGGCAACTTCTTAGGATAAATTAGCTGGGTGGGTGCCTAGGAGTCTCAATTCAAAACACACGAGGCCTTAATAAAAATAACTAATCCCCACACACCTTTTCTCTAAGCCTCCCCTTGATGCCAGTAATAATAAGCTTATATATTCTCCCTACAGAGGAAAGTACGCCTGGCAAAATCATTAAACAGCTTCCGGCGAATGCCGAAGACTCACCTGTTTACAGTGGTACCTCGGGTTACCGTATTTCTTGCTCTATAAGACTCACTTTTTCCCTCCTAAAAAGTAAGGGGAAATGTGTGTGCGTCTTATGGTGCGAATGCAGGCTGCACAGCTATCCCAGAAGCTAGAACAGCAAGAGGGATCGCTGCTTTCACTGCGCAGCGATCCCTTTTGCTGTTCTGGCTTCTGAGATTCAGAATATTTTTTTTCTTGTTTTCCTCCTCCAAAAACTAGGTGCGTCTTGTGGTCTGGTGCGTCTTATAGAACGAAAAATACGGTACATACGCTTCAGGTTACATACGCTTCAGGTTACAGACTCCAATAACCCAGAAATAGTGCTTCAGGTTAAGAAATTTGCTTCAGGATGAGAACAGAAATCTTGCTCCAGCAGTGTGGCAGCAGAAGCAGGCCCCATTAGCTAAAGTGGTGCTTCAGGTTAAGAACAGTTTCAGGTTAAGAACGGATCTCCAGAATGAATTAAGTACTTAACCTGAGGTAGCACTGTCCTCAGATTTTTGACACTCAAGGTGTATGTTTTTAGGGCCCACCTTATTTTTGTGATCGTAATTTGTTTTAAACTGTTTTTAATATTGTGTTTTACTATTGTAACCTGCCCTGGGACCTTAGGTGAAGGGTGGGATAATAATAATAATAAATCTGAATAAGTATAAGGAAGCTCCCTATACTTTGTACTATGTTGTATTAAAACATTTTGTGCCCCATCTACACATTGTGGTTTGCACCTTCTCTCAATCTGCCTTGTACCACCCTTTATCGCTTCACCTCCAGTCTAAGGGGCTCACGGCAGTCAGGGACTTGGCAGTCTCATTCTGGCAGGAGGGAACTGCTTGTTTCTGAGAAAGTGGCTTTTAAAAAAAGTTTTGCTTCCTATGCCCCACACATACCTTTATTCTGTCTTGTGGTTGCTTTGAGTGCAGTGTGAAAAACCTGCTTACCCAAAAGCAACGTAGAAACCTGCTTACCCAATACAAAAGTGGGACAAGTGCACTTTCAGCAGGCATCAATCCTGCTTTTACACCACTTTCAACTCTCTAAAAGCAATCGCTGCCTTTGTTTCGAACCTCACACTAATACTGTGTACAGGTTGTTTTTTGTTTTTTTTTTGGAACATGCTCTGTGGCGCTATGGGTTAAATCACAGAGCCTAGGACTTGCTGATCAGAAGGCCGGCGGTTCGAATCCCTGCGACGGGGTGAGCTCCCGTTGTTCGGTCCCTGCTCCTGCCAACCTAGCAGTTTGAAAGCATGTCAAAGTACAAGTAGATAAATAGGTACCGCTCCGGTGGGAAGGTAAATGGTGTTTCCGTGTGCTGCTCTGGTTCGCCAGAAGCGGCTTAGTCATGCTGGCCACATGACCCAGAAGCTGTACGCCGGCTCCCTCGGCCAATAAAGCGAGATGAGCGCCGCAACCCCAGAGTCGGCCACGACTGGTCCTAATGGTCAGGGGTCCCTTTACCTTTAATGTAACCTCCAAGTGTGATTGGAAGTCCGTGGAGGCTGCTTCCCTTTGGGGCAGGAGGGAGGGAAGATGACAGTAGGTGGCGCCAGAGCCAACGACGGGCAGAGCCAGCTAGTTCTAGTTTTGTACCTGCTGAGCTCCACAAGGGCAAAACTGAGACCAAGGGGGAGGAAGGGGACAGGCATTGCCACCCCCTGGGCTGGCGGTAAGCAAGAAGGCAGGCTGGTAAGGGGTGGGCTGAGGGCGGAATGAGTTTGGTGGGGCAATGTCCTCTTCACCTAAATGGACCAGCCTCTACTGCAGCTTGTGCACTCACTGACACACACACACACACACACAAGCACCAAGGAGGAGTGTCTGAGGCTGCATGGTGCTCACCAGCACCACATTTGGGGACCCCAGAAGTAGAGAATACTAGGCTAGACGGACAAAGAGCCTGATCTGGTATAAGCTGGGTTCCTGTGTGGTGTAGTGGCTAAGAGCAGTAGTCTTGAAATCTGGTGAACTGGGTTCGCGTCTCCGCTCCTCCATATGCAGCTGCTGGGTGACCTTGGGCTAGTCACACTTCTTTGAAGTCTCTCGGCCTCACTCACCTCACAGAGTGTTTGTTGTGGAGGAGGAAGGGAAAGGAGAATGTTAGCCGCTTTGAGACTCCTTTGGGTAGTGATAAAGCAGGATATCAAATCCAAACTCTTTTTCTTCTTCCTGTGTTTCCAACAACGTGAGAGCACCCATTTTTAAACCCTTTTTCTGTTCTCGCATTTGTCATCCAGCTTGCTTCATCTTTCAGGCACAACATTCCAGGTATCATCAATATGTGGATGATACCCAGCTCTACCTCCCTTTCAAATCAGAACCAGTGTCCACCAGTCTTGAAAGATCTACATTGACTCCCAGTACGTTTCTGAGCACAATTCAAAGTGTTGGTGCTGACCTTTAAAGCCCTAAATGGCCTCGGTCCAGTATACCTGAAGGAGCGTCTCAACCCCCATCGTTCTACCCGGACCCTGAGGTCCAGTTCTGAGGGCCTTCTGGCGGTTCCCTCGCTGCAAGAAGCCAAGTTACAGGGAACCAGGCAGAGGGCCTTCTCGGTAGTGGCACCTGCCCTGTGGAACGCCCTCCCACCAGATGTCAAAGATAAAAACAACTACCAGACTTTTAGAAGACATCTGAAGGCAGCCCTGTTTGGGGAAGTTTTTAACAGACCTCTGTATTTTAATACTTTGTTGGAAGCTGCCCAGAGTGCCTGGGGAAACCCAGCCAGATGGGTGGGGTATAAATAATATATTATTATTATTATTATTATTATTATTATTATTATTATTATTATTATTATCCCCAGACAACCTGTTTGGCAGAGGACTACCATGAACCGTGGGAGGTTGTGGACTCTCCTTCATTTTTAAAAGCAGAGGTTGGATGGCCATCCGCCACACATTCCTGCATTGTTGGGGGGGGTGGACTAGATGACCCTCAGGGTCCCACTCTGCAAATTCTACAATTCTACGAAGATATGCTGTGTGCTTTGTGAGTAGGAGGTCCCAGGTTCAATCCCCTGCAATTCCAGGCAGGTCTGGGAGAGACTCCCTGCCTGGAACCCTGGACAGCCACTGCCAGTCACTGTAGACTTTAGTATAAGGCAGCTTCCTATGTCCCTATAAGTCCTGGCTGGAGTGGTGATGTTAAGGGGGAAGTCTAGGGGGCCTGAGCCCTAGGTCTTTTGCTCTAGATCTCCTTCCCCATCTCTCTTTAAAAAAAACACAACGTTATCGTGTATATGTATTTGCTTACAGAAATCCACTTGTACAATAATGCATGCACATTTTATTTAAGTTTTATTCAAATTTGGGTCATGGGCCGATGTGCTGAGCCGGTTAAGTACCTACCTAGCAATGTCCCTGCCTGGGGGGGATTGTTGGTGGTGTATTTGACTAGAAGAACATGATAGGAAGCAAATCCCAATTCTCTTTTAGGCAGTGCTTTTTTTTTCTCTAGAAAAAGACATGTCAGTGCTCTCCATGAAGCGGTTACAGGAGGTGCCACACTTTTTAACAACAAAAAGGAAAGAGGTGCTGGTACTGTGCACCTTTGAGAATCCCCGGGGGTGAGGGCGGAAAGGCCCTGTTTTTAGGCATCATTAACTCTAGGTCCCTCCAGATTTCCTTTTTATAGCATATCCATGAAAATTTGTGTTCATGGAACTACAGAGGATTCTTATGGGATCCCATTTCCAATGCTTTTGCCCCCTGCACAAGGCAGCCAGTGCCTAGCTTGCAACTTTCTGCCGAAATGCTGGAACTTTTCATGTCACAGGCTTATTCCTGTCCTGTTTCTGTTGTGCTGTAGCCCCTCCAGATGACAACAACGTTGTAGTAGTGGAGAAGCATTGCTGACTGAACCCACCACTAACACACGGTTATTGCGTTGAGAACTGTGACATTAACATATGAGAGTGCTGGAGGGGAAATAGTTAAACAGGTTACCCAATCAGGACCCAGGGGGTGGAGTCAGAGGGACTATAAAACCAGCTCTGGGAGGGGCGAAGGGAGGAGTTTGTTGGGAGTTAGGTGGTTGGTTGGAGTGGGAGTGAATTGAGATAGAGTCTCTGGGTAGGTTTATCTGAAGAAGTGTGCATGCACACGAAAGCTCATACCAAGAACTAACTTAGTTGGTCTTTAAGGTGCTACTGGAAGGAATTTTTTTTGTTTTGACTATGGCAGACCAACACGGCTACCTATCTGTAACTGTGGGTAGGTGGAGTTAGTGTAGCAAAATAAGCTGAGTCAGGAATAGCTAGGGGCTAGGAAAACAAGTGGATTCATCATGCAAAAGGCTGGGCTGGATGAATCCCTAGCCGGAATTAAAATTGCCAGTAGAAATATCAACAACCTCAGATATGCAGATGACACAACATTGATGGCAGAACGTGAGGAGGAATTAAAGAACCTTTTAATGAGGCTGAAAGAGGAGAGCACAAAATATGGTTTGAAGCTCAACATAAAAAAAAAAAGAAGATAATGGCCACTGGGCCCATCACCTCCTGGCAAATAGAAGGGGAAGAAATGGAGGCAGTGAGAGATTTTACTTTCTTGGCCTCCATGATCCCTGCAGATGGTGACAGCAGCCACAAAATTAAAAGATGCCTGCTTCTTGGGAGAAAAGCAATGACAAACCTAGACAGCATCTTAAAAAGTAGAGACATCACCTTGCCAACAAAGGTCCGTATACTTAAAGCTATGGTTTTCCCAGTAGCGATGTATGGAAGTGACAGCTGGACCATAAAGAAGGCTGATCGCCAAAGAATTGATGCTTTTGAATTATGGTGCTGGAGGAGACTCTTGAGAGTCCCATGGACTGCACGACTAAACAACAACAACAAGGAAGACAAGTAAATATCTGAGAGGTGGTTTAGTGAGTGCAAGCAGGTAGCGGAAGTTATAGATCTGGATAGGCACCCCATGATTGTAATTGACCAATACCGTTTATGAAACCACATGCTTGTTAAACTGCAATAAATAAAATAAAGTTATGTTCCAATTTAAGCCTGACTGGACTCAGTATTGTACCAGGTAGGGCCTGGGTGGTGGCAGCAAGAAGTAAAGTGATGGCACAGGGATCAATAGACGGTGAAACGTCCAGGGACCCTGTGTGATAGCCACAAGAACATGCTGCAGAATACACCTGCAATAAAACACCAGTCTGGAGGGTCTCTGTGGACGGCGTTAATTTTTGGATAACTTGTTATTTTAGGACATGGTGGCGTAGGATACAGTACTTTTCAAGAGTTGGCTTGCACATATAGAGCCTGGCGTAGTAGGGACTAAGAGACGGAGCCATGAACCAGGAAGTCTGCCCTAGCTGGAATCTCTGTGAACACGCTGTACTTTAAGTAAGCCCTTAAGCAAGCCGTTCCCACTAAGCCTCAGGTCCCTGCACGCGCACGCGCGCGCACGCGCGCACACACACACAAACACACAGAGTTATAGAACCACTTGTTTAGTAGATGACATGAAATATAGGTAGCACTTCACTCTCCGATGGCATTACACAACCGCACTTGATTTAAACTTTCTAAATAGCGTCCAGGCGGAATTTGCGGAAATCATTAAAATGTCTGGGGAAGCCAGGGCATATGACAACCCAAGTCGGAAGTGTTTATTTTATTTTTTCACGAATCTCCTAAAAAATAGCTCCAAAACTTCAAAAACAAAAATATGGCTCAACAGCTTTTGTGCATGGATGTTCACTTTTTGAAATACGGCAACCCTTGGTTGTAAAGAATGTTTGGGTTTGACTGCAGCAAAAAAAACCCAATGCGTACAAAACACTTGTCCATGCGTCAGAGTTCTGTTCTTTATTCATTTCTGTGCATAGCACCACCTTGTGGCCACCCAGTCACATAGCTTTGTGGTGTTACACCGCTTTATGGTATGTGTGTGTGCTTGGGAGGGGATTTTGTGTCTTCCCATGTCCTTTACTCAGATCCCAGGCTTTCCTTTTCCTCCACGGTTTTGTAAACCTTGCAGATGGCCATCATCTCTCATTATTCGAGCCTTGGAAAGTGCTGCTCAGGATGTTGGATTTCTTTTTGATAGGTATATACGCCCAGAGCTTTGCCTTCTCTGCAAAGCAAACTCTGAGGGCTCTTAACCGTTCTTGTTTAGGAATAGTGTTTGAATAAATATCGCCACTTAGCAGCTGTTTGTGTCTGTGGTTCAACTGTCCCCCAGCTGTGTGAGAAGGCAAAGCATTAGGAATGTTAATCCTTTCAAAACATCTTGTCAGCAAGAAGAATGTGCCTTTTCATGTAAGCATTGCAGCAAATTTGTCTGGTATTTATGAGGGGCTGGAGACTTTCCCAAACAAAAACCTTGGCCTTTCAGAAACTTTAGGCCAGACGGGAACCTAATTCTCACACCTCCAGCATCACAAGCAAGCTGGCAGTGTGTAAATCAGCTCCTTCTGTGGCAACTATTCTTTCTGTTGGATTGCGGGACGGAACCTACGATTAGTTTTCTAAGAATTCTTCGGCGAAAAATATGAGCAGAAGTCTTTTTCTCAATGCTGTACCATTTGAATGCAGCTTTTAAGATTTTGAGAAACTGTTTTAAAATGATTACCGGATGTAATTCTGAATTTGCCCTCTCCCTTGCGTGAAAAATGAAAAGAAAGGTGTCTGTTCAAAGCACCTGCCAAACTAGGGTAGGAATCTGAGATGTCAGAAATTTGGGCTGGATTGTATGTACACTTAGGACATTTCCAGACTGCCGTTGTTTTCAGGTAGGGTTCGGTCACATCCTTGGAAATTTAGGTTGTGCAATTACAGTGGTACCTCGGGTTACAGACACTTCAGGTTACAGACTCTGCTAACCCAGAAATAGTACTTCGGGTTAAGAACTTTGCTTCAGGATGAGGAAAGCAGCGGGAGGCCCCATTAGCTAAAGTGGTACCTCAGGTTAAGAACAGTTTCAGGTTAAGAATGGACCTCCAGAACGAATTAAGTTCTTAACCCGAGGTACCACTGTATAGTTGTTTAGGTGCTGCTGTACAACAAACTGACCTCCCCTTCTTCAACAACAGGGAAATGTACTGGAAAGTGTGGGATAATGCTTTCTTTGATGCAACAGTCATGTCTCTTCCCCCTAAACAAATCAGAATGGATTCTCATTAAATAGCCAACATTGTCTAATCTTCCTGCAAACAAATAAGGATGAATGCTCAATAAGCAGGTCATTTGGAGGCGCTTAGATCTCAGAATTACTGCCACGGGGTTCTGTGAGCGCACTGTACCCCTTACTAGGCTACAATTTCCACCATCCTTAACAAACTACAGCTCCCGTGATTCTTTGAAAGCCATGTGCTTTAAATGTTGGTGCGTACTCAGGCCTAGTCTTTGGCTGTGTGCACACCTCCATTTACTAGTGTAAACACTGGTTTCAGGGTGACCTGCATGCAATTAGCCACAGTCCATACCTGTTGTGCATTTTTGTGTGTGGTCCCAACAAGGGAGGTACAGAAGGTGGCAACATGAAAAAGGACCTTTTAAGTGGTGGCTCCCCATTTATGGAATACTCTCCCCAGGCCTGATTTTATTTCACCAGGCCTTCAGCCATTAGTTTGGGAGGCACTTAGGTATGTGTATGAAATATACTCGGAGTCGCAAAGGGATTTCATGCTCTTTATTTAGCTCATAGTGGTGAGGAGGAATGAATGAATGTCCCCTCAAATTATCTGCTATACCGTATATACATTATTTACACAATGGGCTGCACATGAATAGTTAATTCCGGAATTCTACTGTAAGCCAATCAGGTTGTGGATTCACTTCTATCTGGTGCATGATTGGGTGGTTCCTGCCAACCAATCATACTGCTGCATTGTTCTAGGACCAATCAGACTGCTGCATTCTGAATCCTTTTGTTCTAGGACCAATCAGACTGCTGCATTTTGGATCCTATTATTCTAGGACCAATCAGACTGCTGCAGTTTGGATCCTATTCAACTCAGTACATAACAGTGTATGAGCTCTATTTTGAGCTCATCCATTTATGCAGGGGTGACTAGCCCTCAAACCAAACATGGCACCCTGGCCCTCTGAACTGGGCATGCTAGGCTGCTTTCAGGTATGGGGCAGGTAAGGTTGGTATTTCAAAGGAACAACTGGGAGCTTAAAACTCCCGGTTGTTCCTTGGAACCAGGAAGGCACGTTCCTTTCTGCCTATCAGCTGATGAAAGGATTGGACCATGTCTTCAATCCCCTCCCTGCTGAGCATCTCTTCAGACCACTGATATTTGAAGGGGAGATGCAGGGAGGAGTTGGGTGATGAAATACCTTTGTAAGCAGCCCTGTGGGGGAATGTTTTCAAAGGGAAGCATAATCTGACACAAGGTGATAAGACAGGCCAGCTTTGGATGACCAGGGTTGAGGGAGATAAATAAAGCTCTAGCCCTCTGGACAGAAAGGGTCCCTGATCTGGTTCTGTGGGTTGGATGTGTCCTTTTTCATATATATCCTTTTGGATCAGCTTTTTAGGTCCTTGTTTCATCGCTGCCCTTACGCATGGCTTTAAATTTCCTTGTTCCTCCATTTCTGTCCTTGAAAAGCGGTGAATGAATATAAAATACAGTGGACCTCGTTCCAGAGGTCCGTACTTAACCTGAAACTGTTCTTAACCTGAAGCACCACTTTAGCCAATGGGGCCTCCGGCTGCTGCTGCACCGCCAGAGCACAATTTCTGTTCTCATCCTGAAGCAAAGTTCTTAACCTGAAGCACTATTTCTGGGTTAGTGGAGTCTGTAACCTGAAGTGTATGTAACCTGAAGCGTATGTAACCCGAGGTACCACTGTAATGATAAACATTCTCCGAGTGCACCCATTTGGGCTGATGGGAGGAGCAGCTTCCAAGCTCCTCTGCTAGACACTTCCGGAAACAAGGCTCACACACAAAACCATCAGAGCTGCTGGACCTGAAGCACTAGCAACTGGGAGAGAGAGAGAGAGAGAGAGAGAGAGAGAGAGAGAGAGATATCCTTCAAACATCTGGAGGCTGGTCTGTTAGGGCGAACAAGACCCTCCCTATGAACCTCTGTCTGCCCTCAGCCAGTTCCCACCTGCCTATGTACATCCAGTCCACTAGGGGCACTGCCAGTCAGCTCCTCCTCCTTAGTCTCCTTGCAGAACTCAGCAGGGACCAAAAAGGGGCCAAGAGTAGAATTAGTTGGCTTCTGCCTGCCACTGGCTCTGGCTCCACCTACTCTTGGTCTTCCTACCTTCTGCCCCACCAGTCTCACTGGTTGCCAGCCAGCACAATGGGAAAGGGCGCTGCATTCACTGGGTGACAAGTGTTCTGGCCCAGCCCTGTATGAGTGATGGAGCTACAGATCTGATGCTTGAAAAATCGAGGGTGCGCTGTGTCTTAGTTTTCACCTTACATTTTGAATCAGCATACACATTTCAGCCAACAGTGACATTTCCATGTATGGAAGTGAGAGCTGGACCATAAAAAAGGCTGATTGCCGAAGAATTGATGCTTTTGGATTATGGTGCTGGAGGAGACTCTTGAGAGTCCCATGGACTGCAAGAAGATCAAACCTATCCATTCTGAAGGAAATCAGCCCTGAGTGCTCACTGGAAGGACAGATCGTGAAGCTGAGGCTCCAATACTTTGGCCACCTCATAAGAAGAGAAGACTCCCTGGAAAAGACCCTGATGTTGGGAAAGATGGAGGGCACAAGGAGAAGGGGATGACAGAGGATGAGATGGTTGGACAGTGTTCTCGAAGCTACGAACATGAGTTTGACCAAACTGTGGGAGGCAGTGGAAGACAGGAGTGCCTGGCGTGCAATGGTCCATGGGGTCACAAAGAGTCGGACTAAACAACAATAACAACAACATCCACCACTGTATAACTTCCATTTGTTGGGTTTTAACTCCCAGAATTTTCCTCCCTCCCCCATTTTTTCCCCTTTTGCTCTCTTTCATTGGTGCTTGTGTGCATCTGACATGGCCTCTCCTTGGCCAGGCGAACAGTTCCAGGGCCAGTTAACTGCATTTCCAGATGGTATTAACTGCTGGGACTGGAAGCGTTCACACAGTTTTTGCCCGTAGTGGGGATATCCCTAAGAAAAAGAAAGAAAGAAATTCCTCCCTTTCTCCTGGGAAACTTCCTGCAGTCGGGCACACAGCCAGAAACTTGGGAAGCAGCTGTGTAGACAAGCCTGCAGAGCAGGGACGGCTAACCTTTCCTGGTGGCTTGAGGGCCACAATTACCTTGGGTGTGGCCACCCCACATTTTCTCTCTCACACATGCAGGATGCATGTGAACACACAGCACCCTTCCCACCCTAGATGATCCCTGCAGATCAACTGAGGGTGGATCCTACTGCCCCCTCCTTGCCTATCAAATCATTGATGACTGGGGAAAGGGATGTGAAATATGCTCAGAGTCGAGTGTGGATTTCATGCTCTTTATTCAGCTCATAGTAGTGAGGAATAGAAGTTCCCCCCAAATATCTGCTTTATATACATTATTTACACCATGAGCTGCACATGATTGGCTAATTCCGGGATTCTCCCGTGGGCCAATCAGGTTGCGGATTCACTTCCACCTGGAGCTGCATTGGGTGGCTCCTGCGGACCAATCATACTGCTGCATTGTTCTAGGACCATTCAGACTGCTGCATTCTGAATTCTATTGTTCTAGGACCAATCAGACTGCTGCCTTTTGGATCTCAGTACATAACAGGATGCTTTAGGGCATTGAGTAGAGAGGTTTAAATCTCTCTGCACAGCCTTGTGCCATGCCTACTTTAAATCCCCCCCAAGAGAACCCTTTCATTTTCCTAGTGTGGTTGAGTCACTGCTAGAATCTGAAGGTTGGCAGCAAAGCTTTTCTCATGTAAATTTCCCAATTAAAAATGAAATGTCAGAATATATTGCAAAGGCTGTGGATATTTAGATAGGTATTAGGCGGCAATCCTATATCCATTTATCTGGCAGAAAGCTCCATTAAGCTCCATGGGACACTGAAGATATACTGGTTTAACCGTCATTCCTTTGCCCAGAGAATCATGGGAATTAAAAAGAGTAAAGCCAGTTGTGTTGGTCCATGGAGGGTGGAAGGGTGGGTATAAAAAAAACACAGGCAGGCAGCATCTTAGGACCAGCCAAACTAGCAAGCAAGCATTTCAGTTCTTATGAGTTCTCCATCAGGCTGTATGTTAAAGCAGGAAGAGAACAGGCTTGATGTTAAAATACATGTTAAAGTCTGGTCAGTTTCAAAACAAGCTAACATTAAACCACATTATGAAGCTATCTTGTTAAACAAGCCAGTTTGTTATAAATCCACAACCCCTGGTTTGCACGCAGCAAGCCAAGCGTCATTGACAATTAAAAGAAAAACTGCTGAAATTATCATCCCTACAGTGTGGAAGATTTACTGTGATATGAGAATATGGCAATTATTTCCTCCTCCTCCTCTAGTCCTGCTAAACCCTGGTTTAATGTGACATGAGAATACAGCCACCCTCTCTCTCTTCTGTTCCTGTAGCTCTGCCTCTTCGTATTTGATTATTTTTTAAAAAAAATATCAAGCAAATGTTCTGATACTTTTTCAATCAGGCTTCAGTAAAGCTGTGACTCACTGGTAGGTTCAAGTCCACTGGCTGAAGAGCAACAATCTGTAAAATCTACATTTGTTTTGTGTTGTGTTGGTTTCCCTAAAAGTGACTGGCAGTTAATGTAAAAGAATGAAAGCTTGTCTTCTGATAAAGGGATTTGTCTCACTCAGACGCATACTGGTAATGAAGCTCTTTGGGTTCACGCCAACATTTTGACATGGATGCAAAAGAGAAAAACTACTTTTGCCATTCCAGTGGTATCAGCAGGTTGCAATTTATTGTGCCAGTGTTCAGAGGCCTACGAATGTCATGTTGAAAAGCATAGGAGTATTGACCCAGTACAAACCTAGACAGCATCTTTAAAAGCAAAAACATTACCTTGCTAACAAACGTCTGTATAGTTAAAGCTATTGTTTTCCCAGTAGTGATGTATGGAAGTGAGACCTGGACCATAAAGAAGGCTGATCGCCGAAGAATTGATGCTTTTGAATTATGGTGCTGGAGGAGACTCTTGAGAGTCCCATGGACTGCAAGAAGATCAAACCTCTTAAGGAAATCAGCCCTGAGTGCTCACTGGAAGGACAGATCCTGAAGCTGAGGCTCCAATACTTTGGCCACCTCATGAGAAGAGAAGACTCCCTGGAAAAAGACCCTGATGTTGGGAAAGATGGAGGGCACAAGGAGAAGGAGACGACAGAAGACGAGATGGTTGGACAGTGTTCTCGAAGCTACAAACTTGAGTCTGACCAAACTGCGGGAGGCAGTGGAAGACAGGAGTGCCTGGCGTGCTCTGGTCCATGGGGTCATGAAGAGTCGGACACGACTAAACGACTAATCAAGAACAAATTGACCCAGTACAGAAAGTACATAGGTCAGAAGGCAGAGGCTGGAAAAGCTCTTTCTTACTTCCTCTTTCAAGGCTCAGATTAATTCTACTGGATCGGACATTGACCCAGATCTTTTGGGAAAGTGAAAGGTTCACACACTTCCTTCTTTTGTCTCTGTTTCAGGGAGGTGGTGGTGATGGTGGGAATGGTTTGGGGAAGAGAGACAGAAGTGACCAGAAGGGGTGGTGCCAACAGCAGCTGGTCAGAAATCCACACATGCCCATGGGCCTAAGAAAGTTGGTGACTCTGCCCCCCACCCCACATTGCTTCCCATTTATAATTTGCTTATTGCAACAACAATATCTCTAAACTGAAGGCACCAGCTAACCTCAGTTCTGAGAGCATGTCACTTCAAGGTTCCCAGTTTTACTACCACAGTGACTAATGAGAATATTGCAAAACTTAGATTGGTGCCAAACTTGCTGTTTTCGCTTGTTGGAAAATAAATAGCATGACACCGGCAGTAGCAATTCTGCCACCTAACGGACAGTCCAAAAATTGGAGGCGGGCTATGGGTCGCATGGCTAGATTTCCATTCAGTTTGCTTAGATTAACTCTCTTTAGGCTAATAAGCACTTTCAGTAATGATACAACCATCCAGCGAGAAGACAACCTTTTCTCTTAAGTTTTTACTCAGCTCCTAGCCAAAAGATGTTTCTCAAAGGGCAATGGTGGCTAGAAAAGTTTGTTTCATCTGCTTTTGAGGACTATTGACTGCTTCACTGGGAGTTAGACTGAAACCACTGGGCCATTGGAATATAGTGGGTGGGTGGGTGGGTGGGTGGGGGAAAACTAGATGATTTGTAGAGGAACTGATAATGCTTTTAAGCAGCGATGGGGAACCTCAAATATGCCTCCCCCCACAGCCTCTGCATGCCTCTTAAGAAAGATGTTCTAGGGTAGTTGAGGAGCTGTTGCCCAATTGGCTGGCCAGCAACGCATGGGATCCTTTGGAACAATACATTTATTTAATGAGTAAAATGACTGTAAGAATCCTTTATGTCAGGCATAGGCAACTCGGCCCTCCAGATATTTTTGGGACTACAAATCCCATGATCCTTAGTCAACAGGACCAGTGGTCAGGGATGATGGGAGTTGTAGTCCCAAAACATCTGGAGGGCCAAGTTTGCCCATGCCTGCTTTATGTTAACATGGTATTGGACTTCTGGGTGCGGTGCGAAATTCCTTTTGTTGTTACTCCTCCTCCTTGTATTATTTTCTGTGGGCGAGGTGTGTGTTTGTCAGAAAAATGTTCCCTGCCCCTGTTTTAGAGGCTAGCATGCTCTAGGTAAAGGTAAAGGGGACCCTGACCATTGGGTCCAGTTGTGACCGACTCTGGGGTTGCGGCGCTCATCTCACTTTATTGGCCGAGGGAGCCAGCATTTGTCCGCAGACAGCTTCCGGGTCGTGGCCAGCATGACTAAACTGCTTCAGGCGAACCAGAGCAGCACACAGAAACGCTGTTTACCTTCCCGCTGGAGTGGTACCTATTTTTCTACTTGCACTTTGATGTGCTTTCGAACTACTAGGTTGGCAGGAGCAGGGACCGAGCAACGGGAGCTCACCCTGTTGTGGGGATTCGAACCGCCGACCTTCTGATCGGCAAGCCCTAGGCTCTGTGGTTTAACCCACAGCGCTACCCGCGTTCCACTAGCATGCTCTAGGGGCACCCATATTTAACTTGTACATTAGTAAATTAACCCTGTAAAAGGGTGCCAACTTGAAAAGAATGTTGTGGGGGCCCAAGTAAGCCCTGCCTTGCATAACTGATCACATGACGCAGTGTACATACACCATTTGAATGGGAATGCCCATCAACTTTGTGGGGGCCCGGCCCCCTCAAATATTTTGTTCTGGGGGCCAAAGCCCCCACGGCCCCTAGGAGTTGGCTCCTATGCTCTGTAATATTCCAGTGCCACCTTCTCACAATAAAATGGACCTTGTAGTTAACACCCCTTAACTTCCTGCTACATTAGGGAAGTGGAGAACTCGGAAATAAAATTATTGATAATAGTGTGCACTATGTACTGCCCTGAAAGTTTAAAAGGCTTTAAATTTAATTTAAATTTTTACAGTGTGTCTACTCAGAAGTTGGTCTTATTTAATTTAATGGGGCTAACTCCCATGTAAGGTGGGAATAGAATCACAGCCTTATTGTGTATACAGCCTTTGTAGGCTTTAAAAGGGCTCTTATTTCTTGAATCCAGCAATTTATTAAAGCTGGGTCCAACAAGGGGTGCAAGAAAAAGGACCTTGAAGTTGAATGCCCTTGAAAATTACTACTTCGCAGGCAAGTAGAGAGCTGTACAATGAAATCCTCATCATAATCCTAACAATCACCATAATCATAGCAGCACAATCACTATAAGTTGTCCAATAGTTTAAAAGGTAAAAAGGTAAAGGTAAAGGACCCCTGACAGTTAAGTCCAGTCGCAGACGACTCTGGGTTTGCAGCGCTCATCTCGCTTTACTGGCCAAGGGAGCTGGCATTTGTCCACAGACAGTTTTTCCGGGTCATGTGGCCAGCATGACTAAGCAGCTTCTGGTGCAACGGAACACCGAAACCAGAGCAGTGCACGGAAATGCCGTTTACCTTCCCGCCGGAGCGGTACCTATTAATCTACTTGCACTTTTTGGCGTGTTTTCAAACTGCTAGGTTGGCAGGAGCAGGGACCGAGCAACGGGAGCTCACCGCATCGTGGGGATTCGAATCACTGACCTTCTGATTGGCAAGCCCAAGGCTCGTTGATTTAGACCACAGTGCCACCCGCATCCCTCCCAAAAATTAAAAAAGGCCCCTTTTAATATTTACCCTGCAATCCTGCTCATGTCTGTTCCATTCAATTCAATGGAGCTTGCTCCCAGCCAAGTGGGGCTAGGACTGTAGCCTTATTGCATATAATATTACAGTAGTACCTCAGGTTAAGAACTTAATTCGTCCGTTTTTAACCTGAAACTGTTCTTAACCTGAAGCACCACTTTAGCTAAAGGGGCCTCCCGCTGCTGCTGCGCCGTTGGAGCACGATTTCTGTTCTCATCCTGAAGCAAAGTACTTAACCCGAGGTAATATTTCTGGGTTAGCAGAGTCTGTAACCTGAAGCGTATGCAACCTGAAGCGTACTGCCTTTGAAAAGGCTCTTATTTCTTGAATCCGGCAATTTATTAGAACTAGACACAACAGAAAAAGCAGATGTGCAAATGATTCATGCACCTCCTTTTGTCAGTGATGTTGTTGTGGCCAAAGAAATAAGTCATGCGCCTCCCCCAGGGAAGAGAAGATGCAGTAATATGTTGCATATCCCAACTTCCCTTTTTCATTGTTGCACCAGAAGCACACAGGGCAAATGAACGGAACATTATGACTAAAAACTGAATGAAGGGGGTTGGGGAATACAGGGGTGCTTTTTCATATATCAGCTAAACTTTGGGGTCTCTTAAAAAGAAAGAAAAGCTCTGCCCCAGGCGCTGCTAGGGGTTAAACTAACCCCCTTCCAGACCTGGGCACTTGTGTGACACACCTGACATGCTAATATGTTGCGACACACCATTTGGAAAGCTTTGCCCTAGACCAAATGTATAATATTAATAAGCAAGATTCAGAGCACTGCGGGAGAGGGTGTGTGACATTTTTATCTTTGGTTGTTACTACCGTATGCCTGCCACAAATTACTATACTGCAGTGTGGAGTGCTTCTGCCCTTTTCCAGGATACTCCATTTCATATCTGCATCCTGGTGTTTCATTACCCTAGGACCCACGTACCTACAGGACCGCCTCTCCTGGTATGCCTCGTGGAGGACCTTAAGGTCCACAAATGACAACACCTTGGAGGTCCCAAGTCTCCAGGTGGTTAGCTTTGTCTCAACTAGGGCCAGGGCCTTTTCAGTACTGGCCCCGATTTGGTGGAACGCTCTGTCACAAGAGACTAGGGCCCTGCGGGGCTTGACATCTTTCCGCAGGGCCTGCAAGACAGAGCTGTTCCGTCTGGCCTTTGGTTTGGACTCAGTTTGACCCTTATGTTTTCATCCCCTTATGGTTTTGATCTATGGGCTACTATTAAAGTGAGGCTGCATATTAAATTATATTTTAACCTGTATTTTAAATTGGTTTTTTTAATTATTATTTTATTTTTTATTGTAATTTTACTGGTGTTAGCCGCCCTGAGCCTGGCTCTGGCCGGGGAGGGCGGGGCATAAATAAATTATTATTATTATTATTATTATTATTATTATTATTATTATTATTATTATTATTACCCTACCCACCCCACCCTGTCAGTCAATCAGCTATCCATGCTACTGAACATGCTTGGGCCCAGAGTGCTTTAACTGTATATTGTGGGTGTGACCAAAGGGGTCACCAGCTGTGTCTTGCACAAGTGGAACCTGTAACCATTCTGAGAGGGTGCTTAGACACATAGCAGTGCCAACTGAATAAACTATTCAAGAGCCCTGCCCTGCATAATCGATCACATGACGTGGCACATGCACACCATTTGAATGGCAATGCCCATCAGCTTTGTTCCCCAATCAAATATTTTATTGGGGTGCAGGTGGGGCGAAGGGACCTTGGCCTTTAGGAGTTGGCTCCTATGTAGACATAAAAGCTATACCAAAAACGGTAAGAAATGTTATTTTATTATAGCTGCCCGATTTGACAAAGCATCAACATGGCAGCGTAACCATGGATAAAACCTCCAGCCCATATTAAAGGCGTAATTTGGGATGATTTCTCAGGGAAGTGGCTCCCATTACTGCAATGGGATAGCGCAGTGGGTGGAGTGTGAGTCTCTTAATCTCAGGATCGTCTCTTAATTTCAGGATCGTGACACTCCCCCCCCCCCCCCCGTTGAAAGATCCCTTGCATTGCAGGGGGTTGGGCTAGATGATCCGCGTGGTCCCTTCCAACTCTTAAAATTATTTGATTCCTTAACTACACGGAGGACACCAAAAACAAATCTCAAACTTCAGTTAGAAGGGCTTGCTTTGCTTTGTGGCTCAATTATAATTTGCCTCCTGAAAAAGAAAAGAAACAAACCAAACCCGTAAAGACACAGCTTCCGCTTGGCTTGAATTATGTCCAAATATTTATTTTTCTCGTAGGGGAAAATGAAAACAAAAACACACATACACTACAACCATGGAGAAAAGGCATTTTGGGAAACTGAAAGAAACACCCACCCTGGATCAAGCTCAAAATGAAATACAGTGGAACCTCAGGTTAAGTACTTACTTCGTTCCTGAGGTCCGTTCTTAACCTGAAACTGTTCTTAAGCTAAAGCACCACTTTAGCTAATGGGGCCTCCCACTGCCACTGCGCCGCCACCACACGATTTCTGTTCTCATCCTGAAGCAGAGTTCTTAACCCGAGGTACTATTTCTGGGTGAGCGGAGTCTGTAACCTGAAGCGTATGTAACCTGAAGCGCATATAACCCAAGGTACCACTTTACTTACAACACTCCGATACAATGAGGTTGAGGGTAATATTTTCATAGGTGGTGGACCTGTAAAAGGGTAATAATTCATAATGAATTGGAAAAAAAAGGTTTAAAACACTTTTCCAAAAACAAAACAAAACCCAGAGTCCTTTTCGTTGGGGCTAATTCCCTTTTTTAATAAAAAAAATTACATTTTGTTTGCATACATCTATATACATTTCCCATCCTTAATTCAGGCTAAGCCTAAGAATAAGTAAATACATAAGATTGGATTGGAAAATGCATTAAGATAAATTCAACAGCGCAAATAAGTTTTGATGGATGCGATAATGGAATACTGAATGGTTTAGTTTATGTAAAATATGCAGGGATTTATGTTATGCAGACTGAACCATGGAAAGAGAAGAAGGGAAGTTGATATCTTAAGGATGATTTTTTTTTTTCCAGAGAGTGGGATGTATACAGAGTTTATGTAAAATAACATTGTCAGAAGATCAACCCGTTGGCAGGTTTTTATTGAGCTTCAGTGTGCAAATAGGGTAATTGTATAAAACAAAATTTATAGTAAGTCAAATAAGTCAAATAATATGAAGAAAGTAAAGTTTAAGCGCATATTTAAGGAATTTGCAAGGGGAAGAGCAGAGGTCTGAACACATTTAACACATTTAATCGCAAATGGATGTACAAAGCAAGCATTAGGCAAAGAATGAATAACCGTTTATTTTTTATTTCACATTTTGCCTACAATATCTATTATATAACACTTCTGTTATAAAGTTTTCAGTCAATAAAGCACTCAAAAGCAAAAGAAGAATATATTTTAAGGATGTTTAAATAGGTGTTCTAAATGGTAGAGCAGAAAATTCAATAAATTTTAATATATTAAGATTTTTAAAAATTAAAAAACCCCTCAAATTGGAATAACGTAGGTCTCCTCACCCGGGAGCTCCAGGCGGCGCGCTGAAGCCGGCAACGAGGCGGCGCCGACCCGCCCGCCTCCTGGGCCGTCCCCGCCCCACTGAGGCGGCGGCGACGGCGGCAGGTCTCCCTTTTCCGAGCGCCAGGCCAGGCGGAGCCGGAAGCCGGCCGAGGCTGAGCCAGCAGCGGCTGAGGAGAGCGAAGGGAGGCGGCGGCGGCTCCTCTTTCCTCATGGCGCTGAACCTGAGCCGGAACGGGCCGGCGCTGCAGGAGGCCTACGGGCAGGTGGTGGCGTCGGCCAGCCCCACGGACTGGTGAGTCGCCCCTTCCCTTCGCCGGGGACCCTCGCCGGCTGCACCCCGCCCGGCGCTGGGCTGGCGGCAGGGCTGGCTCGCTCCTTGGCGCCGGGCCTGCGAGGCGGCGTGGGGCTGAGAAGAAGGGGGATGGCGGGCCTGGGGGGGGGGAGGCGGGAGGATGGCGCGCACGGGAAACGGGGTGGCTGTTGTGGTCTTCGGGGGGTGTCTGGGGCAGAGGGAGGCAAGTGTGGGGCACAGGTGGGCTGCCCAGGTTGCGGTCCCGGGGGCGCTGCACCCACACAGGGGGCCGGGCACCCACACTTTTCTGCGCCACGGCCCCATGCACGTGGGGCTGCCAAGGTTGCGGCTCCCGGGGGCGCTGCACCCACACAAGGGGCCGGGCACCCACACTTTTCGGCGCCGGGGCCATGCACGTGGGGCTGACTAGGTTTGGGGCTCTGGGGGGCCGAGCACCCACACATTCCGGCGCTGCACGGCACCCGACGCCCCCTGGCACCCACGATCGCCGTTCCAAGCTGTGGCATCCATGGCACCCACGGCGTGGGGCCGGGCGACGCGAGCCTCGGGCTGTGGGTGCGGGGAGGAGTTGGGTGCAACTCTGCACGCCAGGAAGGGCGTGGTGGGAGAAGGAGAGAGGAAGGTAAGATCGTGCAAGATCGTGGTGGTTTTTCGTTTTGGGTTTTTTTGGGTGTGTGTGCAATTATGCATAAAGAAGGCTGATCGCCGAAGAATTGATGCTTTTGAATTATGGTGTTGGAGGAGACTCTTGAGAGTCCCATGGACTGCAAGAAGATCAAACCTCTCCATTCTGAAGGAAATCAGCCCTGAGTGCTCACTGGAAGGACAGATCCTGAAGCTGAGGCTCCAATACTTTGGCCACCTCATGAGAAGAGAAGACTCCCTGGAAAAGACCCTGATGTTGGGAAAGATGGAGGGCACAAGGAGAAGGGGACGACGGAGGACAAGATGGTTGAACAGTGTTCTCGAAGCTACAAACATGAGTCTGACCAAACTGTGGGAGGCAGTGGAAGACAGGAGTGCCTGGCGTGCTCTGGTCCAGGGGGTCACGAAGAGTCGGACACGACTAAACAACAAGCAGTTATGCACAGAAGGGAGCTGACATATCTGTTACTTATTTTGTGAAAATTATACACCACTCAATTGGGGGGGGGGACACACACAACAACAACACCCCTCAAAGAGAAGATGGAACAATACTCTAGTGTGGCATGGCATTGTGGGTGCTGCAGGGAGGTTGCAGCATAGCTGTCAACTTTTCCCTTTTCTTGTGAGGAATCCTATTCAGACTAAGGGAATTTCCCTTTAAATAAAAAGGGAAACGTTGACAGCTATGGGTTGCAGGGTGCGGGGTGGGGCAAGAGAGACACATGGGCTGGTGCCTTTGGAGTGGGGTGGGGCAGTGGGGAAGGGTTTAGCCTTCACAGGGATTGGTTTGTGGATGGTTGTCCTTCCTAGAATGGGTGAGGAGCTGGCCAGGGTTTGACCTGTGTGAAAACTCCAGAGATGCTAAAGGTAAAGGACCCCTGGACAGTTATGTCTGGTTAAAGGCGACTATAGGGTTGTGATGCTCATCTCACTATCAGGCTGAGGGAGCCAACGTTTGTCCACAGACAGCTTTCCAGGTCATGTGGCCAACATGAGTAAACCGCTTCTGGCGCAACAGAACACCGTGAATGAAACCAGAGTGCATGGAAACGCCGTTCACCTTCCTTCTGCAGCAGTACCTATTTATCAGTTTGCACTGGTGTGCTTTTGAACTGCTAGGTTGGCAGGAGCTGGGACAGAGCAACGGGAGCATCACGGGGATTCAAATTGCCAACCTTCTGGTCGGCAAGCCCAAGAGATGCTGTAGCATGTGGTGATAGGCTAGAAGATGGGGCAGATGTTGCCTGAGATTTGCACAGAAATAGGGGAGAGAGAGAGTGAGGAGCATGTGGCTCGCATATCCGGAGGGTGCCTTGCCTTGCATCTACAAAGTCCATAGCTGTCTGCACCTGTTTCTCCTCCTTAATTATCCCTGCCTTTTTATCAGTCCTTTCCAGTTACGCAGGCAGCACAAGTCCATTTGCCTTACTCTACTCTTTGGAGTATTTAGAGGATTAGGCCTAGAGGGAGATGGTGAGCAAATGCCAAAGCAGTGGTGAGAGTGACAAAGGAGAGGGACATTCAAGTACAGTATAGGTGCCCACTGATGCCCCACCCCTCAAAATCTGCAGTTGACCCTATTCTTAGGGTGCATTATGCAATTGCTGATCTTCTAACAAAGTAACTTGCTCCTCGGGTCAGCCTTTATACCTGAGGGCTGGAAAGTGGCCAGTGAAACTCGAGTTAACAACTACAAACCGGGGGACCCTGGAAATTACAGGCAGTTAGCTTAACATCTGTCCTGGGGAAACTGGCAAAAAGTATTGCTCAAGATAAAATAAGCAAGCATATAGAAGAACAAGCTTTACTGAAGCAGAACCAGCATGGCTTTGGTAAGAGCAAGTCCTGTCTCTTTGACTTACTAGAGTTATTTGTGAATGTTACCAAGCATATAGAAAGAGTTGATAGCTTTGAGAATAGTGTATTTGGACTTTCCAACAGCTTTCGACAACGTACTTCCCCAAAGGCTACTGTGTAAGCTTAGAAGTCGTGGAATAAGAAGAGAGGTCTGTTTGTGGATCAAGAATTGGTTAAGTAGCCAGAACCAGAGAGTAGGAATAAATGGACACTTCTCTGAATGGAGAGATGTAGAAAGTGGGGTGAGCAGTGAGGCGGCCAAGTTTGTTGATGATACTAATTTGTTCAGGGCTGTTAAAGCAAAAAGAGATTGTGAAGATCTTCAAAAGGGTTTCTCCAAGCTGAGCAGTGTCCAAAATCGGCCACTTGTGACCAAGTGAAGATGTGACCAAGTTAAAAATACGACTTTTGAGCCATCTGGCCCCCAAATGGCAACTAGACAACTGTTTTGGCAACTGTACCCCTGGTTTAAGGAGGTATTTGAGGCCTAGCTTATGTATCTGAGTTTCTAACACTGAGTTAGTGAACGGAAAAAGAAAATCTTAATTTCACATATATGTTTATGGGATCTCAGCTGGTGATGACTGACCAGGAATGAGACCTTGGGGATATTGTGGAGAGCTCTGTGAAAATGTTGCCCTAATGAAAAAAGGCAAATTCTATGCTAGGGATCACTAGGAAAGGAATTGGAAATAAAACTGCTGATACAGTGCAAATCTATGGTATGACAGCATTTGGAATACAATACAGTACTGTGTTCTGTTCTGATCGCCTCACCTCAGAGTGGATAGTTGGCAAAAGGTTCAGAAAAGGGCAACCCAAATCTTCAAGGGGGTGGAGCAACTCCCTATGAGGAAAGGTTGCAGCATCTGGGACATTTTAGATTAGAGAAAAGGCTAGCAAGAACTGACATGATGGAAGTCTTTAAAATTATGCATGGCACTGAGGAAGTGGAAAGAGAAAAGTGTTTCTCTAATAGCATTAGAACTCACGGACATGCAATGAAGCTGAATGTTGGAAGATTCAGGACAGCTATTTTTTTTAAAGTACCGTATTTTTCGCTCTATAACACACACCCGACCATAATACGCACGTAGTTTTTAGAGGAGGAAAATCCGTAGGCATGCCACCCGTAGGCATTTCCTCCATAGCACGCACAGACATTTCCCCTTACTTTCTAGGAGGAAAAAAGTGAGTGTTATGGTGCAAAAAATACGGTACTTTTTGATGCAGTGCATAGTTAAGCTACAGGAGGCAGTGATGACCTTCAACTTGGATGGCTTTCAAAGATGGTTGGGTAAATTCATGGAGGGTAAGGCTATCTGTGCCTACTAGCCATGAAGGCTAGCAGCATCTGTGGCCAGAGGCACTAATGCCTGTTGCTGGAAACCACAGAGAGGCAGAGTAATCTTGTGCTCAGGTCCTGTTTGCTGGTTTTCTAGCAGGATCTGATTGGCCACTGGGAGAGCAGGATGCTGGACTGGATGGACCATTTGTGTGAAACTAAGCGCTGTGGGTTAAACCACAGAGCCTAGGACTTGCCGATCAGAAGGTCAGTGGTTCGAATCCCCGCAACTGGGTGAGCTCCCATTGCTCGGTGCTTGCTCCTGTCAACCTAGCAGTTCGAAAGCACATAAAGTGCAAGTAGATAAATAGGTACCGCTCCGGCGGGAAGGTAAATGGCGTTTCCATGCGCTGCTCTGGTTCGCCAGAAGCGGCTTGGTCATGCTGGCCACATGACCCGGAAGCTGTACACCAGCTCCCTCTGCCAATAAAGCAAGATGAGCACCGCAACCCCAAAGTCGGTCACAACTGGACCTAATGGTCAGGGGTCCATTTACCTTTACCTAAGCTACCTTACCTATGAAGCAGGTGAAGACTTGGGTTGAGGCTGTGCCACAATGCGATGTGGCTGGACAAAAGGCAATTCTATTTTACTTGTGGTTGCAGAACAGTATGAGGTATGGAAGCAAGCCCCTTGAGGCTGTTCCAAGTCAGCAATGCAGAGGATTTCTGCTGTTCAAGATTAGAATTCCATCTTTTTCTAGCCCTGCTTGAGGCTTCTGTCATGCGCAGTTGGGTTTCTAAAGGGACTTGCTCTGTGTTTTAATATAAATTGCAGCACAGTTGCAGTTGAATTATGGCTGAGAATTGATAACGTCATGTGCATATAAGCATAGTCCGTTGCTGTCTGAGAATTATTTGCAAACAATATAAATCTAAGCAAAAAAACCCCAAAACACATGCAAACAAAAGTATGTTCTCTGCACATTTTTTAATGTTTGTGGTGGAAAGGGACCTGCTGACAAACCAAGTAACTTCTGCGGTAGGTTGTCTGGTGTAATATGTTCAGTAACACAGGATGCAGGACTGGGAAAGGTCAGATCGCTTGAGCCTCATCGGAAGGTAGCTGTTACTTCTCTTCCATTAGTGTATGAGTGCCTTTAAGAGCTGCACAGCAGTGGGCTTCCGGGTTGGCACCTCCGGCAATGGCAGAGCTCCTCCGATCGGGAGGAAATTACTCTGTGAAAAACAGTGTCTGACTGCCACGGCGAAGGCGGACACCCATTGAAATCACAAGCGGGAGAAGCTTGTGAACCTGGGATTCGGCTGGCACCTTTTGCGCCTCCCCTACTCGCGGGGAAATCCTGTTTTGGGGATCCGGAGCGACGTGGGGTGAGTGGCGTGGTGCTTTGAATCAACTGCTTCTTTCACGGAGTGAAGCCGCATTGCTGTTGCTGGAGAGCGCTGACTTTTTCCTGTGGACAATTGGATTTTAAACAACTACCCGTGAGTAGAACAGAAAATTGGATCTTTAAATACCTTAATTTGGCGCCAAAGCGGGAAGGTCATAAACAGGAAGTCCGTCTTCCGCTTTTGTAAATAGACTGAAGCAAAGACGTTACAAGCTAAAGTCTTTGAAAGCTTTTGACAAAGGATTAAATCTCCATCAGTTAAAAATACAAAACCCCCCTTGGAAGCAGGTGAAGAGGGGGAAAATTTTGAACTTAGTAAGACTGCAGGAGTGAGGGGAAAATCAAATTACCACAGCTCTGAACGTGGGAACGGGCTGCCAGATGACGTTTGGGGGAAGTTTATTGACAGAACGGATTTGACAGCTAGCTAAAATAAGAGTAAGAAACTGTTTCCATTGTCCTCTTCTGCATTTAAAATGGAGGAAAAAGTAACTGAAAATCGAAACTTTGTTTATTGCTTGAGTTGTGCTTGAAAGAACTGATACAAGTGGAGACTGTTTCCCTCTAGAGGGAGCTTTTGAAACTGTTATAGGAGTGTAACTGGAACTGGAGGTCTCCAGCTGCAAGATAAGGACTCTGAGAACCAGAGATTGACCTTGGACCATTCAAAATGTTGATAGGAGAAGTTATTGTGATTGCATTATGTAAGATAAACTATTCGCTGGAAGAGCTTCATAAAAAGACGGATGACATGACTTTTAAAATTGATAATTTGGAACAGAAAGTTACTAATTTGAGACAAAAAGCGAGCACCAACAGAAATAATTCAGGACCTGGCACAGGAACCTACTTTGGCAGAACAAATGGTGGAGGAAAAGGAGAAAGTTGTTCTTTTTGAACCTAAAAGAACACAAGCGGGACCCTTAATTTTACAGAAGCAAATTGAGGACTATAAATTGAGGCCTTTTATGATTGAATCTAGAAAAAGCCAGATTTTGAGGATTGGATTCCGGTTTAGACTGAAGAAGGAAAGTTGGAAAGATCTCTCTATCCAGGGATTAATTGACTTTTGGGACATGGACTTGGATTTGGAGGAGATTGAAGTTTTTGGGGCCTTTGGATTTGGAGGAATCTTGAAATACGTCTGAACTGTCCAGAAGGAATAAAAGTATTGTTAGGATGGAGTTTTCTCGAGATTTGCTCTCTAGCATTAAAGAATATGAAGAAGATCTGCAGAAGGGACCTGGAAAAGAGTTAAGAGCCTCGGACATAAGATCTCCAGGTTGATGGACTATATGGAATTGACGGAAAGGACTGGCAGAATCCGAAACCAGGGAGAGGAGTTGATGGAAGAAGATTGGAAAATTTAAAGTTTATATATAGAAACATCACAAAATTAATGAGTGATAGAAAAATGGTGGATTGATATTTTATGGATTTAGCAGAAATGTTATAAGGAGCTAAGCAGATAAAAGTATTTTAGTTTTAATGTTAAAATAAGGTTAAAAAAAATGTTATGTATAATATGATAGAGAATAGAGAAGGATGGAAAGGATTTGCTGAAATAACCAGTAGAAGTGGAATACAAAAAGGGAGGTGAGAGGAGGTCGAGGAAACAAGGGAATGAAAGAAAAAGTATCGAAAAGGGGGGATGTATTTTTTTTAATTGTTTTTGTTTCGTTTTATTTAGGGTTAGGGTTAGGGAGTGGGTTTGGTTTAGTTTAGTTTAATGTGTTTAGTTTAATGGATTTAGGTTGTGTATTGTATTGTTTATATATTGTATTGCATTGTCTTTTTTCCCTTTTGTTATTTCTCTTCTGTCTTCTTTCCTTTTAAAAGCAATAAATATTATTTTTTTTAAAAAAAAGAGCTGCACAGCAGCAAGAAATGAAGTGTGCGGCACTTTACCCTTTGAACCTTTGCCTGCAATGCAGCTATTGAGAGCACACGAATCCTGTCAGAAAATGTGCAAGTCCTACATGGGAGCATCTTGTAGCTATAGAGTGGGATGTTTCCCTGACCATGTCGTCCATGTGTTGGGGTGCAAGAGTAAGCCTGCAAGTGAAAATTGGTAACAGGTTATACAGTGGTGCCCCGCAAGACGAATGCCTCGCAAGAGAGAAAACCCGCTAGATGAAAGGGTTTTCCATTTTGGAGGTGCTTCGTAAAACGAATTTCCTATGGGCTTGCTTCGCAAGACGAAAATGTCTTGCGAGTTCCTGCGGGTTTTTTCCCTCCCCCCCTTTTTCTAAGCCGCTGAGCCACTAAACCGCTAATAGCGCTAATCCGTTAAGCTGTCAATGGGCTTGCTTCGCAAGACGAAAAAACCGCTAGACGAAGAGACTCGCGGAACGGATTCTTTTCGTCTTGCGAGGCACCACTGTACATTGGCCTTTAGATGTCCAAAGCTGCTGTGGCAGGCAGTTCAGAACCTCCCCCACCCCAGTAACTACACGGGATGGGTGGCATGAAAGTTTTGTTGGGAATTACACATGGCGAGGAGATGCAGTAATAATACTGGACATGAAATTATTTATCATCATCTTCATCATGTATTTAATTTGCACTCCCATCTTTCTACCAAATGGTGCTCAAGGTAACAGTGGCTGTGGCAGTACTGGAGAAGTGGGTGTTTGTCAGGAGGAGGTAATAAATTATGAGGCAGAGAGGTGATGGGAGTAGTGGAAATGATGCGAGGAGTTGCAGATCCACAACTGGAATAGGTCTGAAACCAGGGATCAACTTGAGACGTGGTGATAATGAGTATGTGATTGAATGCAGTGCTTTTCCAGAACCTTAAAGACAAAATAAATTTATTTATTTTCATGAGCTTTCATGGAGTGGAATCCTCTTCATCAGTTGCATGAAATGTTATCCTGAGTTAAGCAGATCCTTTTAATCTCATCCTTTGCCTTGTTGTTTTCAGGGCTCTGTTTACCTATGAGGGTAACAGCAATGACCTGAGAGTGGCTGGGACAGGAGGTGAGTGCATTTTGAGAAGTGTACTTTTTACTATATAAGTGGCCTGGGGATTTTATTTTTGTGTTTGTCTGTGTTCCCGTGTTTATAGAGAAGATTGCATTTATTTCTAGAGGAGTGTCTGCTTGACAAGCTGCCTTCTGTTACTCAAATGCAACTTGCCCTGTGGCCCAGTTAGCCTTATCTCTCTTGACATTGTTCTAAAAGCATCTCCCTTTTCTGCATGCACCACGAAAAGACCAGTTTCTTGAGTGTTTTGCCTGTTTTTGCTCATTCAGAAACAAGCAGGATTCTGAGAAGCGTTCAGTAAAATGAAGCGTGGGAGGCAAAGTGAGCGACACCTTCACTCTGTCAAGGGAAAGGAAGCAAGACATTATATCTCGAGCGTGTTTTCAATACAATGTGGAAGTGAAGCGGTGAGGTTAATAGTTTACATGGCCATTTTGAAAATAAATTAAACCTTTTGTGTGTGCATCAGTGTCTGAAACAGAAACTCCAGAGGAAGAAAGTTAACTACTAGGCAGAATGCCTGACTTAAGATTAAATGCAGTATGTGAGGAATTCTGTACAAAATGGCAATTTCAAACAACTTAACTCCTTGGCAAGCTCACTCATTTTTCAGCAATGCCTGCAAAGAAACCTTAAAGTAAAAGTGAGGCAGGCTAGGATATATTTTTGCATCTCACCGTGATGAGATCTATTGTCAAAATGGTGTAGATGTCAAAAGGCAAAACATTTCTGTTACTGGTGAAATTTTCACTTTTCTTCCCAATACCTATGCCCCGGGGCATGAATTACATACAGTAGTGGAGGTTAATGAAGCTTATATGCTTTGCCATGATTTATGAATTGGCAATCCATGGTTTGTGATCAGCTAGCAAATCCAGTTGGTTCAGACTTGGTTTGCAAGTTGTGGCATACTTACGAGCATTCAGGCCCCCCCCCCCCATAATGTATTATTGTAGTTCATTTCATTTATTGTAAATATTATAGTCATGGGAGAGTTAATGCTATATACAACTGGTTAAAGTTAAAAGCTAGCTGCCTTTCAATTGGTTAAAATACAAGTTTAGAAGAGAGTAAGGCTGCAAACCTATCTGTACTTAGTAAGCCCCATTGTATTTAGTGGGAGTTACTTCTGAGTAGACAGGGAAACCAAAAGCAAACACATTTCTAAATCACAATTTGCGCGGTGTTTTCAAGCCATGATGTGGATTGTAAACTATGGTTAGGGTTAAGCCATGTTTTGGTTAATCTGAACCAAGTCAGAATAATGCTTTCAAGTCAATAACTCTTGATGGTTCCAATAAAAAAATAAAATAATGGTTCCAATAAAAAAAAAAGACTGAGACCAGTCTTTCTTGCGCTTTTAATAGGTATGTGGGAAATAGAATTATGGAAGGTGCAATTTCTTCATTAGTGACTGTTTTATTTATCATAAAGCTTCAAGGACAGAAGCAATTTTCCTTCTGTAGCTATGAAGGGCATAGGCCACAGTTCCTGGAAATCTTAATAGGAAGGCAGTAGAAAAGGAGAAGCTCCATGTTGAAGACAGCTCATCTAAAACCTCTTCTCCTTCAGCTGTAGAAAAAGGGAAGCAGCTTTTTTTTTGGGGGGGGGGGGATTTGATGGGTGAGAAAGAATTAAAGTTCAGATGCGGTCTGGGCCTGAGAAGTTAGCTTCTTCAAATTTGACCTGTATTTTGAGATGACTGGTTCCTACAGAAGAGAATTAAAATATGTGACTGTCAGAAGAAAACAGCTTTAAGAGGAACCTGTTACTGTAAAATTAAAAAGTTTCTCAAATAAAAGGTAGCATATCTGATGATGAGGTCTTAAGGAGTAGCACTTCGTGGAAAAGTGAACTTTGCCTTTGAAATTGTTGCAGCAGCAAAATTGCAGGGGCAAATTGTGAGTGGATAGACTTGGATTCTGAAGTGTGGGGTATGTCAACAGAACATGTTTTTGCTTTGTTCAGTGTAGTTGCTGTTCAGGGCACAGAATATGTGTTTCTGCCATATTTAAAAATGTCTGCCTTCACCCTGTGCTTCCCCAAGGGTTCAACTCCTGAGATCACTTAAACTGGCATTAAGTCCTATTGAATATGGTGAGACTTGCTTCTGTCGAGCTCTGCCCAAAGTCCTTAAAAATGCACACACTCCAGGTTCTGAGAAAAAGTGAATGCACAAATAATAGAAACCATCCAAATAGGTAGAAGGTGTGCATTCTTGCTGTAAACTTTTTGTTAGTGGTGAGAACTGACAGGCTTAGTGCTGAACAGGGTGGTGTTGGTAGTAAAAGAGTTAAGATCCTGCACCTCCTGAAGCATGTCCTTAACTATGTTCTGGATATGTAGTGTTTTGCCCAACCTCCAAAGTATCTAAAACTGTTAGATTCTGCTTCTGAACTGAGTTCCTCAAGCATTCTCTGCAGGAATTCTGGGAAAACAGCAGGATCCTAAATGTCTTCATGCTTTCAGCTAATGTGCTTCCTGAATATTTTATGGCGGAGTAATATTTCTAGACTGATGTTCCGTCCTTCCTCGGTGGTTCGATTTACCAACAATGTTCCTTTGGTTAGCTTGGAATTTGTACAGTATTTGCTCTTCCGACAGCAGCTTTCATATTGGCTTATTATTCTGGTAGAAATCCATAGGAGATAATGACTCTGTTATCTTTTGTTTTAATTGTATGCTGAAAAGAGCTAAAGAAACAACATAATTTACGATTCCTAATACCATTGTTCTAACAAATTTATGTGACAGTCTGGTCTGGCAGGGAGTCCATTGTGACCCATAAGGCAGTTTTTTGCTCAGCCATGCCTGCTTGTCAATATGGTGTCATCACCTACACCCCCTGTCAATCATCTGTGGTCATTTGCATTGTTTCTGTGTTGCTGCAGCAATGTCCAGTGTTGATTGCCCTTTCTGCTGCAAAAGAATGAGCCTTACATTCTCAGCCGTGTGAGGTAGATTAGGCTGAGAGAGACTGGTTTATTTTTGGTATCTTCCAGTGAGGTTTGTAATTGAACAGGGATTTGGAGCAGAGTTTCCCATGTCCAAATCCCAGCATTTTGTCTGCTACATTACCTCTGCGTGTTGTAGAAGGCCAATTGTGTTAGTAGGTTTATATAAACAAAGGCTAGGCTCCAAATAACCATGGAACTAGTTCTGTGTATCCAGTGGGCTTTAGACTTGGGCTTTCTTGAATAGAAGACGCTCTAAATGCTGCATATCAAGCATTTTGAAACTGAATGGAGTGTCGAAAGCTTCAGTGAGGGCAGTTTTGTGAGCTGCATGGGGACCAGCTTTTCACAGCAAAAAAAGAAGCCACGCATTTCACTGCACTAATGCAAGTACTGTTATGAGCAATCTTAATGCGTGACGTTGTATTTCAGCCTCTACCTTTATAAACACTTTGAGTTAATGGATGTTACCTCTTGTGCAGTCTGGTTTAATCTTTGTCCTGTCCTTGCATACCGGATTTTGTTGACAAAGTTAATTGGTTGCTTTGACTTCTACCTGTTATTCTTCTTGTCAAACAATACTATACAGATGGTGGCCTGGAGGAGATGGTGGAAGAGCTCAATAGTGGGAAAGTGATGTATGCTTTCTGCAGAGTGAAAGATCCGAACTCCGGCTTGCCTAAATATGTGCTCATCAATTGGGTATGTAGAATATGGTTCTGTTTGGCTATGGAAGTTAGGGGATGTATCCTTCGTTATGAAAAAGATGAAGCCCTTTCACAGTAAAGCACCAGTGTTGGAAAATCCAACACCTAGATCCCAGCTGTATCACACATACCAATGCAGCTGTTCAAGTGCAACCCTAATTCAGGGTCTTTCCTCTTTTCCCTCATGCAGAGAGATCAGTACCAATCCTAGTTTGTGACAGTTGTTTGCAGATTGTCCAAACAGACTCTCTTTTTTGTGTCTGCCTGCAAATGAATGTTTGGTCCTCCTTTGCAGGCAAGTGTGCTTGCTTGTGTGAAACATTGTTCTATGGCTTGCCACAAATAGGGAACTGGAAATGGCTAATCTCTGTGTGCAAGGGGAAGAGAGAGCCCCCAGCATTTGTCTCGATGATGAAAAGGCCACCAACACTAGGGCTGCAATCCTGTGCAAAGTTATCTGTGATGTTGGTCCTATTTTAACTTAACTTTCTTAACAAAGATGTATAAAATCAAATGTTTTAATCACAGTCATTATATATATAGTCTATATAGTCTATATAGACTATATATATATAGTCATTATATATATAGAGAGAGAATGCTTAAAATATAAGCATTCATTTTATATTGCCAAGTGGGGCCTTGCAAAGCTGCTGCAAATTCTCTGCACAAATGTTAAGGAAACTTCAGTGAAAGAGCAAACAGCTGACTAGAAGGAAAACAAGATAGCAGAAAGTGGGGCAAAAGTTGTAGGAAGTATGATCAGCCTGATGGAAACCGCCAGCCACTACCACTAAGACTTCTCTGGAAAAAACACATTAATATGAAATGTGTAGATGATGTCATAAACTAGGTTTTTTTTTCAGTTTACTTATTTTGATAATTGGTGTGTTTAGGTTAACATTTAGATTGGCAGAAATTATTAACTAAAACTGTTTCATTAACGTTTTAATCTGAGAATTTAGTGATATTTAGAATTCAGGCTTTGCAAACTTTCCACCTTTTTTGCCTCCTAGTTCAGACTGCTGTGCATCCTTTTCACCCCATTCTTCCTGGTCTACAGTCAAGGAGCTGGATCTTGTAATGATAAATGGCTCTCTTAGAATAGTTAACATAAACATATTGTAGAGAAGTGCCATTGGAGTCCAGTCCCTTCAGTAATTCTATTTTGGTCAAACTTCAATGTCTATACTAGGACAACGGCTTTATTAGGCCAGCCAAAAGGTCGCAAAAGAGTTTTCAAACTTCCTAGTTTACGTTTTCCCAAGCTTCTCAGTTCATGGATCCCTTGGTCAGTTTATAAAGTTATCATCAACCCCAAACCAAATTCTTAGGAGCATAGATGAAATGGTGCCAAGAAATATCAATCTATAATCAACATTTATTAACCATAAATCACCATTGCTAAGAGTCATAACTTGAAAAAAATAAAGTAAACAACTAAAATAAAAAAGTAAAAGTGCACCTGTATACATTTTTTTCCAGTAAAGCAGCATGGTCTGAGAAAACTGTTGTATTACGGAATCACTAAGTACAGAGGTTCCTCATTGGCAAGAGGGGAGCTCTTTGTACATGAGCATATTCTTTATTTCTGAGGCTCGCGTTTCTCATTAATTTTTTGCACTGTCTTTTGCAGACTTCCTTTCTACCCCAGGCCCTTTTTGACCCTATGGTCTTTATTCGCAGTCCCATAGACTCCAGGGTGTCAATCTCAACTGCAGTACTTGGGGAAACATAGCGCTAGATGATAAACCAAGCAGGATGGAGGTGGAAAAAAACCATGCCTGCTGTTGAAGCCATGGCATTTGCATCCGGTCATGGACTCAAGATGGAATGCCACAAGAGGCACAAGAGTCATGGAAAGGAGGCTCTGTTAGATGATATTCTGGTTTCGGTTTACACCAAGACCTGCGGAGAAGAAGGAACATAAAATGATTTATCAGCAACTCCCCCCACCCAAAAAAAGCTCTCTGGAAATATAAAATCCAGCTGTTACCCAGGTCTGTCTCCATGTGTGTTCAAAGTGTTTCTTTCCTCCTCCCATCTTCAGTTGCCAGTTGGCAACTCTGTTGGAGTTAAGTAAATAACCCTTGATATGTGGTGTGTGTCCCTACTCCCCACTTAAGCTCCTCATGTTTTCTTTTCATAGTTTGGTGAAGGCGTTAATGATGTGAGAAAGGGAGCCTGCGCCAACCATGTCAGCTCTGTAGCAAACTTCCTAAAGGTATTTAATCTTCCGTTTTATTTTCCATCGTCGTCTTTCCTTTCAGCTGAATGCCCTCCCTTATAAATGGCTCTGTGGTCAAGTTGTATCAGGAGTTTGGGGTGTGTCGACCTCTGTGCTCCCCGAGTGGTAGGAGGTTTTGTGGGGTGATCTCCTATGAGTCGCTTTTGGGGTGGGGGAGAACACTGGAGACTTAATGCTGCTCTGTAATTCCCTATTAGAAATCAAGCAGTAGGGAATAGGCAGCTACCAGACAGACAGTGCTAGTCTTGAAACCTAATTGGCCCCCAGCAACAAAACTAGATGGAACTTTAATCTGACCTGGCAAGTCTTGCAACTTGAAATAGCCACTAACCAGTCAGAAGCCATGCAGTAAGCAGTGAGCAATATCAAGCCATACCAAAGTGAACATCCTTCCTGCAGGACAGCAATCCTTCATATATTTCCTTGTTATCACATCCACGCAGTTTGGGCTCCTTGAACCTTTTCTTGTATTCACCTGTTTTTATTTCCTGACCCACATACAAAGCACTTGGGGTAGGGCAGGATTTATCCCTACGGATTTTTCTCCTCGCAGCAGGAGTGGATTAGACTAATGGTTTTAGTAATTTATATGTCTGAGCCCAGTTGCGCCCCTAACTCCCATTGTCTTATGCTCTGGTAACCTCTAGGTTAGAATACTGTGGTTTGTTATACATGGGGCTGGCTCCAAAGATTGTTCAGAAACTTCAGCCGGTGCACAATTCGGTGGCCAGGTGGGGCAAGATGGTTTGAGCATTTGACACCAATCCTGGCCCGTCTGCACTGGTTTCCAATTAGTTTCCAGACCCAATTCAATGTGCTGGTTTTGACCTATAAAGCCTTAAACAGCTCAGGACCACAGTACCTCCAAATCCGTATGTGCACAAGATTGACATTTGTAGGAAATAGGTTTGAATGTAGTGAGATTCTCAGACCATTACATACAGACAACTCGCAATTTGCATTGGCTGGCTTCGCGGTTTTTCCTGCATCGTGATTTTTGCCAGTTCCTGCTCTTGTGATTCACTTACCCCTGCAGGAGGCAGGGGTGAGCTGAGGCGGTAGAGTTAACAGGGGTTACATGAGTCGAGAGAAGCACTGGCTGGCTTTGTGTTTTTTCAAAAATTGTGATTTTTGCACAGCACACACATAAATTGCCATGTCAAAAATTATGAAACAGTTATCACAATACGGACTTCAAATGGTTTTGGACAATATAGCAATATATCACCCAGCCCTACTTTCATCACCTAGCAGCTCACCTAAAGCACAACTGGAACCTTCTGATTTCTCATCCCCAGTCTCTGCACAGTGCAGTCCTAGGGGATATGGGTGGCGGAGACTATGAAATTTGCAGCTGAGTTACTGCTTATTGCCAGAAGTCAGGAATGCAAGATGAGATTAAAGTAGCAGAAAAGCTACAAAAACTTGGAGCTTATGGGGAAGGAAATACCACTTCAGAGCATTCAGATACGTTTTGGAGGGGGAGGGAGCATGGAAACGACCTTAGTGAAATGGTTTTTATGCAGGCCACCTTGGGGGGGGGGAGTCCTTTTGTGGCAGAAAAGCGAGAGATTCCAGATTGCCCTTCACTAGAGCAGGATTTAGTCTTGCATTGACTGATGATGCTCTCCTGCCCTCTAGCTCTCCCTTCTCTGCATCTCATTTCAGGGTGCTCATGTGACAATAAATGCTCGGGCTGATGAGGATGTGGAGCCAGAAACCATCACAGAGAAAGTGGCCAAGGCTTCGGGAGCAAACTACAACTTTCATAAAGAGAGCAGCAAGTTCCAGGAGGCAGGTCCTCAGACTCCAGTGGTGAGTTGCTCTGAGCTCTTGGTAGCATTGGTTGTGGCATACAGGAGGAGGAACATTGTGGTGAATGGACTGGTTGGGCTGCTGAGAACTTTTTGTTGGCACTTGAGCTAAAATAAATGCCCTACACCGAAGGCTAATAGTTTGTATGGCGTGTGTTGCTTCACAGAAGCAGCTTGTCTTGGAGCTTTAACTTAGGAGCTTGTGTTGTGAAGAGACAAGGGATTCGATTTCGTCTGTTTAAAAAATAATAATTGGGGAATCTGGGGCTTCACAGTGCCTCTTGAAGGCCCACCTCTTCTGTTCCAGCTTCCAAGGAAGGTGTCCCAGGGAGAGCAGGCATAGGGAAGAGCTCTTTGCAAGGATGGAGTCTTCAAAAACAATGCTTTCATTTTTTAAAAAAATGGTTTCAGTAAGCATGCAAAAACAACAAACTGAAAGTGAAGAATAGCCATTCCACCATAAAGCCAGTACATAAAGAAATCCCTAAGGTAGCATTTGTTGCAGGAGGTTTAAATGAGGCAACTGATTTATTAATGTAAGTGACGAAAAAAAGAAGCATATAGTATCAAATCGTGCCTTTTTAAAGCGAGACCCCTCACAGTGCTACTTCCCAGTCTCTTGATAACCAATTACTCAATGTAAAGCCAGCTCCTGTTTTCCACTTAGCTGCTGCTTGGTTGGAAATCTCAACTGATAAAAAAAAAAGCCACCAGGATTCATGCTTTTAAAAGGTATCTGGGCTTGAGGAGGGAAGGCAGCTCTCGCCCTGCTGGATCAAGAGGGCAGAGTGGTTTGAAAGGTTGGATCTAGTTTGGTGTGTATGAATCATACGTGTGTGAGTCTAGGTTGAATGAGGGGTCTGGATGGGGGGTATACATGAACAACTTGAAGGAATGCCTCCTCCCACATCGACCTGCCTAGGTGTTAAGATCAGCAGGGAGGCCCTGTTGTTAGGGCCATTGCCCTCTGTGGTTTGAGGAGGGCTTTTTGTGCAGAATGCCTTTGCCTCTGACGTGTGCCCTCCGCCATAGTTTGGTTTTTCACTGTTGGTCAGGGTGCACTTCTTCACCCAGGCCTTTTGGCGATGTGTCCAACCTCCTGCGATGCTGCTGCTGTTTTGTCATTGGTGGGTTTTGTGTTTTCATGGATGGGTTTGCATTTCATTTTAAAACGTTGCTTTTTAGCCAGACCTTTGGTTGATTTGATTGACATCCTATGCCCTTTTAAGATGTAGGGTTTTTGTGGGTGGGGTGGGGGTATTGGGTTGTTTTTATTATTATGTATTTTGTGGTTTTATATTCTGATTTTATTCTGTGAACCATCCTGAGACTTGTGGGTATAAGGCATAGCTGTCAACTTTTCCCTTTTCTTGTGAGGAATCCTATTCGGAATAAGGGAATTTCCCTTAAAAAAAGGGGAAACGTTGACATCTACGGATAAGGCGGTATAGAAATTCAGTTGTTAATAATAATAGTAATAATAATGCAAACTGAATTTGTTTTAACTGTGACATTTTTGCAACCCACTCTTTGGTGCAGAGCAGGCTATACATACAAGTAATAAAAAAATAAAATAAATGTAGGGGGGGTTGTGAAGTAAAGTATCACCTTAATTTGAGAACACCCTCTATGCTCTCTCATTTTCTTAAGAATTTTTTAAGAATCTTAAAAAGAGAAATTGTGCAAGATAGAATGTGTGTTTGTCTCACTTCCTACCCACATGCAACCGCTGACAACCACAAAGGAGATGATGTCTTCAGTGGGGGGTGGGGACTCACCGTTCCTGGTTTTAAGGGAAACAGGTGGTTTTCAGAGCTCCTGAGAAATATAGACTGACATGACAAACTCTACAAGAATACATTGGAATCTGATGGGTAGAATGACCTTATTTACTGTATAGAATTGGTTGTGAAAATCACCTCTGTCAGAGATTATGTTTTCATTAAAATCCAAGGCTGTTACTTTAGAGAGGTGGAATAAGGGCTCCTATCCTCTTCTGAAGATGCAGGTGAATGTGCTATCGAGAACAGGTGTAGAAAGATGCAGCAGAATATGGGATGCCTCAGGACCAGTATCTTCAGTTCAGATACTCCTGTTATCTCAAGGCTACCACTTGGGCAACCTACCTGCTGCCGCACAATCTTACTTTTCTCACTGAATTATCAAACTGAATAAATAATAGTGCAAATAGTTAATGTTGCAGTAACACATTAGTTCATTATTGGTAAATTTTTGTTGCAAAATTGTAGGAAGTGGACTTAGAAAAGACACAAAAGAGGACACATGGGAAGCCCCTGGAATTCAGTGTGTTAGTATTCTTAAACTGGAAATCTGCCTCTCTCTCCCTCTGACATGCTTCTAGATAGCTGCTGGCGTGTTAACACCAGCAAAGCAAGTCTTAATTGATTAGTCATAAAATCCTCTCTGCGGGAAACAGTACGCACCTAGAGACCTTTCCTTCCACCTTTTTTTTTGGGGGGGGGAGGCAGGCGTAAGTGCCCCATAATTCTTGCATTCTGGTTGAAAAAATTCATGAGGAAGCTTTAAAATGTCAAATGCAATACATTCCTGAAAGGTCTGTCCTTGCATTTCGTTGAGTAGGATTACCCTACATATCGACATCACTCACTAGATGTTGGGAGCATTTAGCTCTGCAAAAATTAAGAAACCAGGTTTAGGAAGTGCTTGGTCAATAGTAAATTGCCTTTTCTTCCTTTTTTTGGAAGATTTTAGGTTTTAAAATTAATTGCCTGTTTTAATCAACTTCTCACATTATCTCAGATTAATTTATTTAATATCTGGACGAGTTGTTTTTGAGATTGTGTTAATAGGAGTTAAATTTGGCCTTCCAACAAACTGTTTTGGAAGATGAAAGTGATTGTAGGTGGAAGAATGTGGAAATTAAGTAGAAAATTGTAAAAAGAAAATGGATGTTTACAAATTTCAGTACCTGCATCCGAGAGAGAGAGAGAGAGAGAGAGAGAGAGAGAGAGAGTGAGTTTATCCTTTTGCATTGTGACTTCTGAATGGATCTGGATAATGCCGCTGATCCTGTTTGGAGTTCACAACTCCCATTGCCCCACATGTGTGCTCTGAATCGGCCGCTGATATGACTGATTGCATTTTTTAAAACCTTATTTGTACTGGAAGATTTGCAGAAAGCAAAGATACTTTTTCTTGATCGTTGATCAGTGAAGCACTCCCCGCTGCAAATATTTCCTTCTTCCTTTTCTTTCTCTTTTGAAGTTCTGTTGCCTCTTCCCCTTGAAAAATCTTATCTCTGTTCTTTTCCTCTTTAGCAGCCACATTTTCACATCCTAGCAAGCCACTAACCATCGTTTACTATGAATGAGCATTGTGCTAATGCATACTCTTGAATTGTACTTGTTTGCAATCTCTAACCAGTCAGATGGGTGGCATATAAATAATATTATTATTACTACTTTTACTTTTCCTATGTAGATGGGCAGACTGGCTAGTAAAATTACTTGGCCCTGTAATGCTTGCACTTTTCTGCGTACCTGAGCTCACAGATTTGAATTAAAATGTGGCTTAATGCATTCTTACTACCTCCTTCCCCAAGACCTTTGCAGCCAGGGAATAGTCTCAGTTTGAATGTCCTCTGTAATGGTTTGAGTAGAATATACAAAGTATTTTGTTAACACTTCCCAAATTCAGTATAATGCGGCTCTAAGAAGTGTAGACTTAGCAGCTTCCATGCATTTTATTTAACAACTAATAGCAACTAAGGATGTTTTTTAAACTCTGTGATCCTCTTACACAACAGGGCTCGGTCTACCAGAAGACTAATGCCATGTCCGAGATCAAAAGAGTCAGCAAAGATAGCTTCTGGGCCAAAGCAGAGGTATGTACTTAATTCGAACAACTTCCGTGTGCCTGTTTTTGCTGGGGTGGTCTTGCAGTTCCTTCATGTTTTCTTTGCATGCTTTATCTCATTCCTTACAAAGCAAAAGCAATTAGTTTCAAACCAGTGGAGCAGAGTCTGTGTTTGTAACTAATCTGTTATCAGAGAGGCTGTAAAGTGTTTTGGTTACATTTTCATTTATATTGGTGCTTCCTGCCCAAAGTATTTCCTGGCATCCGCAAAAAAGGGTGTTGTGCCAGCAGTCCCTTTGCATTGGCTTTCTGTTCACTTCCAGGCACAATTCAAGCAGCTGGGTATGACCCATGGAGCCCTGAATGACTTAGACTCCCTTAAAATCTCTGAGATCCACTCAAGCCTCCCCTCTTAATGACAGCAACTCTTTGTCTGGTTCAGATCGAAAAGGTGAGAACAGCAGTCGGCTGTTCACTACTGACAGAACTCCCTTCTCAATGCAAATTCTCCAAAGTCCAAGCCCTGGACAATTTTCGGAGCACCGATTTTCAGAGCAGTCTACAGAGCCCAGTAGACGGACTAGTTTTGGGAGCCAAGTTTTAACTTGGGCATGGAGAGAGAAATCAAAATGTTGTGCAGATAGATTATTTCAGTGGTGGGTGAGGATGGAGTATTGTTCTTTTTATATGTCCTGCACCTTCAGAATGTGATGGGCTATTTAAAAAATATAAATTATTTGACCTACTGTGAAAGAGGCACGTTGAAGCACCTTCTAGGGGAGGGCCCTGGAAATAAAGAAATTACCATTCATGGTGGAGTTCTGTATTGCGCTGACCTCATAGAGCTGTGCATGAGTTATTTGTAAAGTGTGTTAGAATAAGGAGTACAAGGTGGTAAGTCGACTTGTCGGCATTAAAAATGGAAAAGAACTAAGGTGCAACCATTGAATTATTTTGAACCTCTAACTTGGCCACCATAGGCAAATTAGATGTTTCGCCCAGGCAAGTGGCCAGGCTGCCAGAAGAGGTATGGAAAAGCCTTGCACTTTCTTCTGCAATCCATTGCATTTCTGTGCTGGGTAGTGAAGAAGGAAGCAGGCTAACAGCGGAGACAGAAATCACCCCATCCTTTCTCCAGCAAGATACAGAGGGGGTGAAGCTCTCTCCTCCAAATCAAGCACCGAAACCAAGAGGGCTGCCATCAGCCTGCTCTGTTACTACGCTAGACACCCAGCAGGCGAACCTCTTGCACATCATATATCATACTGGGCCTGTGCCAAAGAGAACAGTCTGTTACTTTACCACTAGCCCACTGCTGCTAGTTAGTGTAGGCCAGGCTTTTCCAAACTTGGGTCTCGCGTCAGTTTTGGACTACAACTCCCATGATCCTTAGCTAGCAGGACCAGTGGTCAGGAATGATGGGAATTGTAGTCCAACCCCCCCATGGAGACTCAAGTTTGGGAAACCCTGGTGTCAATACTGAGCTGGATGGACCAATGGTCTGACTTGGTATAAGGCAAATTTCCATGTTCCTGTACTGGACAAGCAGGATGCGACTTCACCTCATGCGCAGCTGCCATAGAAACAGAGCAGGCTTGTGGAAGAGGGATAGATCAATCCTTTTCTTCGTTCCTATGCTGGATGCACAAGAAGGTGAAGCCCACTCCCACATAAACAGCACAGAAACTCAGTGGGCCGGTGGCAGAGGCCCAGATCCCTTCCTCCATTCCTCCTCCATTGTGCTTCTACATTAGACATGACAGAGGCAAAGCTAGTAATTTTGAGGGGCTGGATGAATGTTTTAACATAGAGTGTGAGTAGACTGGTGGAAGGGGAGGAAGTAACCTATTCTTCAAAGGTGGCTGCTTTTAATTCGGACTTGTTGCGCTCACCCTTTCAGAAAGATGAGGAGAACCGCCGACTAGAAGAGAAGAGGAAAGCAGAGGAGGAGCGTCAGCGTCTGGAGAAAGAGCGCCGAGAGCGGGAATTGCAGGAAGCAACTTTGCGCGAGCGAAGATATAAGGAGCGAGCCAGTGAGATAGATGCTCAGAAGTGAGTCTGTTTAATTTTAACAAAAGCCACATTAATTGCTACCTCAGCTGAGCAAAGATATATTGGCACTCTAATTTCTGCGAAGAGAAAATTGCTGGGGAGAAGTACCACTTACGCCTCTGTGAATCCAGCTTGAGAATTTACGGCTTCAGTCTAATGATTTTTGTCTTGCAAGATTGGAGTCAATTGTATTCGGGATATACAGTACGTGGCTTATCTTCTCTGGGATGCTGACCTTGCTCATTCATATCATTGCTCCTTTTCCCTCAACCCACCCAAAACCACACAGGAAGCCCCAAATAATGAGGCAAGCAATGCAGTTTGTGAACCCAAGCAAACACATTGAGTTTTTTTTCATTTACTTGCCTAAGCGTGTTTCCTGTGAGTTCTGTTGTTACAGATCCGGAGGAAGTCGTCAATGCAATGGCCTATGTCAGTCTTTCTGATGCACTGCTTTCCTGTGACCGTAAAAGTCCTCCCAGTGTTGTCCCGGGAGCTCAGAGCAGTGCTTTAACATCTCAACAATGATGAGACTAGTTGGGCTGAGAGTGTGACCTTCCAAGGGCCACACAGTAAATTTCATAGTTGGGGAGGTGATTTGAACTTTCACAACACTCTGCAGAAATATTTCTATTCTCTTTGGAATAGGAGTGAGTGTTAAATATTTAAAAGATATACAGTATAGCCCTGCTTTGGTTTTGCTTTTAAATCAAATTATCTCCAGTACAGATAAATTAAGATACAGTGGTACCTCGGGTTACAGACGCTTCAGGTTACAGATGCTTCAGGTTACAGACTCTGCTAACCCAGAAATTGTACCTCGGGTTAACAACTTTGCTTCAGGATAAGAACAGAAATTGCGTGGCGGTGGCATGGTGGCAGCGGGAGGCCCCATTAGCTAAAGTGGTACCTTAGGTTAAGAACAGTTTCAGGTTAAGAACGGACCTCCAGAACGAATTAAGTTCTTAACCCGAGGTACCACTGTACAGTGGTACTTCAGTTTTCGAGCATCTTGGAAGCTGAACATTTCGGTTTTTGAACACCAAAACCCAGAAGTTAATTCTTCTGTTTTTGAACATGCCTCAGAAGTTGATTTATTTTCCCCCAATTTTCTCCATTGAAATTGCAGGCCGCCCTTTGTGCCTCGGTTTTCAAACGTTTTGGAAACCGAACAGTCTTCCGGAACAGATTACGTTCGAAAACCGAGGTACCACTGTACTTAGAAGCGGCAGCAGAATAGCATCTGCTATAACAGTAAGCAGCAAAAAAGAGAGAATCGCACATTCTTTAGAAAATGGAGCACTTACTGCACTTTCAAAAGAGTAGCCCCCTTGAGGACACCCTGTGACAATCCCAGATGAAATAATGTCCCCACCTCCTGCCGTGCCCTGCCGACACCAGAAGTAATTGTCTCTTGAGAGCAGGGCTTAGGTCAGATGGTATGTTGTTCCCGGTTTATGTCTCAGTGATGTGGCAGCAAAGAGATTTAGGGTGGGGGATATGATGTTAAAGGTCCTGTGGTGTTCCTGTCACCAGACTTCAGTGAGTCCAGGGGAAATACCCCTGAAGTGCGCAGCCAAAATTATCCTTGCTCCGTAGAGACAGATCTTTAGGGGGACTTCCTTGTAGTTCTTTTCAAAAGTATTTCTGCTGCAAAGGTTGAGGAAACTGTTCTTCGGCATAATGCGCTAAAAATTGAATTTGAACTTGCTGATGGTTTTCCTGTTTCACTGTTTTAAGCTTAGTTTTGAGAAAGCAAAAAGTGTAAAATAAAAACAACATAGACCACAAAATACGTGTGCACTACATAAAAATAGCAGAATACATAAAAACTGAAGTATCTGGAAAAGGCAGAGTATAGCTTGGTATAATATTCCATATAACCATAAAAATGTATTCTGGGGTTATAATCATAGGTTAGCATTGGAGTTAAGTGCAGAATGGGATATGGGATTATTACTGTGTGTGTTAACTTCAGCTAAATGTGCACAGCTGCAAGTGTAGGGTAATGTTTTATGGATGACATGGATCTATTAGGAAAGAAAGAAGGAAAAAATTGCCATGACATTTGCAGTGTGTTAGATTTTATTCACAAACCATTTTAAATGCTAGTTTTTCAGGATAGCATTCTCTTATTACTGGTGTGTGTGTGTGTGTGTTGTGTGTTGTGTGTATATATGTGGTTTGTCTTCTTGGAATTGGTATATTATGAAAATAAAAAGTCTGAAGCATCTTGGTTAAAAAAAGCAGCACTAGCAATTTAAAAGCTTTCTTAAAGATCCAGTTCTTAGTGGGAGGCTGGTTTTCCTTGGGAAGGAATTCTATAACCATGGTACTCTCTAACTGAAAAGTCTTTTGTGCCCACTCACTTCATTTCTGAATCAGTTGGAAGGGACCCCATGTGTAATCTAGTCCAATACTCTGCTAATGCAGGAAATCTGGAATGTAGGAAGCTCCATTAACAGTGAGTCATATTTTGGGCCTGTCTAGTCCAGGATTGTCTTTCTAGCCCAGTAGCACTGGGAGGTGCTAACAAATTAAACCTGGGTTTTTCTACATGCAAAGCATTTCTCCTTTTTTTCCAAGGAGCTCACAGTAGTGTTCTTCTTTCCGCACCCCTCCATTTTATACTCACGGCAATTTATGAGGGGTAGGTTAGGCTGAGAGAGAGTGACTGCTCCAGGGCCACCCAGTGAATTTCATGGCTGAGTTGGAATTGAGTTGAATCCTTGTCTCCCAAGTCCTAGTCTGATGCTCTAAAAATCACACTCTCTACAGTCTGCGCTGCGCTCAGCTGCAGTCTGTCCTCATCTACTGTTACGGCACCCATGATGGCTGGTCATCCAGCCTCTGTTTTAGAGTCCTCTGCTGAAGGAGAGTCTACCACCTTCAGACAACGCACACCATCAGGAAGTTTCTCCTGATGTTCCTTTGTAATCCCCTTCTAAGAGGGGAGCAATGAGTTGTGCACCAGTGTATACATATGCAGAGATGAGGTAGTCCTCCACTTATCTTGGCCCCAGATCATTTAAGTCTTTAAAGCTTAACACTAGCTTCTGAAATGGGGCCTGGGGACAAAATTTGTTATGTTGGGTAATAGAGATGGGTGCAAACTCTTGGGTTTCTATCCCAGTTGAACGCCAGGATGACTTTGAATACAGAGGAGCACTTTTATGTTGAATATTTGAACAGTCATTGACATAACTTCATTTAACTGTGGAGGTTTTTGTTTTTGTTTTAATTTGCAGGAAATTCCAGCAACAGCAGGAAACGGAGTCAGTCAATAAAGAAAAACAACAATGGGTAAGGTCTGAAATTGTCACTTTTCATGTTGTTCCAAGTGTTCTTTTTAAAAGACTTATGAATACAGAGGGAGCTGTGTTGCCTGTGAAGATCACACAGAACAGCACCAAGTCCTGTCTTGATACTTGCAGGCAAGCACTGGGCTCTAGCTATGAATCTCTAAATGCTTCTTAGGCTGTTCATCATTCACGGCTTAAAGGTCCATTTATTTTTAAGTGTGGTACGGAGAGCTGGATTCGGTGGTGTCTGTTGGTCATCATTTTCTTAGGCAGGCTGTATGACTGGGCAAAGCAGTTCAGAGCAAAGGCTGATCTTCATGTTCATCATATACCCAAGTCTCATTTCTCTTGAGTTGGTTCCATCTTCCAGAGTGCAGACGTATAGACTTGAGAACTGCCTCTGCTTGACCTTACCATGGGTGTAAGGGAGTCATCTTATATTACAGAAGGAGCAGGAAGAAGACCTCAGCAAGATGCAGAAGGGTTTCCGAAGGAGGAGTGAGTCTGTGGAGAAAGCTCAGGTACATGGGAGAAAGATCCTTGACAGTCCTACTTCGTTCTTACTTCTTCGTTCTTTGTAACTCCTTAGCATTCAGAGTGATCTGCATCTCCAAATTTGTTCTTTTTACATTGCTTCTCAATACTGGGTCAAAGCAGCAATACCAACTGCTTTGTTGAAAGGACTAATCTATTTGTCCCAGTACACTCACTGTTTTCTACACTGCATGCGTCTGTCAAAATAAATAAATAAATAAATAAATAAATAAATAAATAAATAAATAAATAAATAAATAAATAAATAAAATGCTTTCTATATGAATCAGAAAGAACCTGCGTACCTTTTCGAAACCTCTTATTGGTTTGGAAAGCCTGATCATTCATAGAGAATCTTCCATTCTTTCTTATTTCTTGGTCTTCAGCACATCTTGAGGCAATAAGTTCCACAATCAAACCTGTGGTGGTGGTGGGATTTCTATGGAGGTGGTAGCTTCCAGTGTATTTTCCTGACCACTTATGAGTGTATATGCCTTGTATACAACCAATCACTACTTTTTCTTGATTCACTTCTGTGGCCTCAGCTCAGTTTTGCAATTGCGCTTCTGGAGAAGCAAGGTACTAGTAGTCTTTGAGTGCTCAAATCATGACACACACATGCAATTTCCACCATACACTTCTTGGCCTTTGTGCCTTCCAAAAAAACTTGCATTTGAATTTTCGGCTGGTGTTGCAGAGAGCTGTTGGCCAGACCTTCACCAAGATTATGAAACCTTGGTTCTGTTCTTAAGAGTGACCACAACTATTGAGTGCAACTATTTCTCACCCCATGCATTACTTGTAAATAAACCCACCAAAGTTACCAGCTTCCAGAATTCTTGCCAGCCTGCTTTTACCCACAAGAGGGTCTGGCTAGCAGAGCTCTCGGTCCCTTCTCTGCAAGCCCACCTTGAACTTTTGCAAGGTTAGTTTCCGCACTTTCTTCACGTCCAGTAAGAAATGTGGTGCCAAAGGGAGGAATGGAGCACACTGTTACCTCCTCATCCTGCAACTCACTGGCGGCCAGGCAAGTAATGAAATACAAGACACTGTATAACTGCTGGGATGGCAGCATAATATTTTATAAACCATAACCTCAAGTTTGGGGATATTCCACAAGAAGTTATAATGCAGTAGCTATGCACACTCACACATGTGCTTTTGTGCATACGTGCTTTTGGATGCTCGTTAGCATGAAGGTCCAGAATCTATTATTAAAGCTGTCCTCCAGTCAAATGGCTCTTGCAAACTTGTCAGCTGAACTCCCTGTAAGGATTACTGCCTGCACTGCTGTTCCGTTAGAATGACATAAGCTGGGTCTTCTCCTCTGGTGGTGGTCCTGGATGATATCTCTTAGCTGGATCCTCTCTCGGTCTCTTGGATCTCTTGTTCACCTTTCTGGATCTCTGACTTGGACTCTCTTAAGACTTGCCCAGTTGCATGTGGGGCTCCTGATAACTTCCTGTTTCCTCTTTCCCTTTCAGAGGAGCATGGACTGTTTCTTGAGAAATCTCTTTTTAATGCAAGATGGCTGGTTTTCTTATGGGCACCTGTACTCCCTTTGAGCTTCTTGAACTGCATAAGTTATGCCTTCTTGCTAACACTCAGCAAATTTGTGAGGGTCCTTCTCTTTTTTAACAAGGTTGCTTCGGAATTTTCCTCATAATGGAACTAATTCAAAATCCAGCTTGCTGCATTAAACAACTCCAGGTCAATTCTCAATAATGAGCCTAGTTAAAGGATATGCACACAGTGGTTGTGTTTTGCATGAGAACCTCGCATTTCTGAGCAGCCTTACTATCTTACCTTGAAATAGTGAAATATATTTGTAGGGCCAGGATAAGTGTGTACGACTGTAGAAACAAAGCTAGAACTGTGATTCATAGAAGTTTGCTTTTCATCAGGGTAACCGATTTAACCTGATAAAAATGTCCAGGGGATTTTAGCAAATCAACCTGTGGAAGTGTGTCCTCATTTTTGCCTATGATGTGCAGAGTCTTCTAGCCCTAAAAGAAACCATGAAGACTTTTCTAACGCATTCCTATATCCCTGGGTTTTGCCGGTAAATTGGTTAGCGATGATGAATGAACTGTAATATATTGGCAGCCAATGACAGCACTTCCCCTTGCATGTTGAAGTCAGGTGGAAGCATTGATGCTATTTCTAACCCCCCCCCCCCCAATTGCTGTGTTTCCTCGGGACTCAGTAAATCTTTCTTTCTGTGCAGGAAGCAGCATCAATAATAGGACAAAGATCAGTGAATCCTCGGGACATCTTCAAACAAAAGGAGAGGTCCATGTCCACAGATGGTGCAGTCGTCAGTTCCCAGCCAGGTATCTGACAGAGCAATTCTATACTGTTATTACGCTGGGACTGGAGAATCATTGCAGATGTACCAGCGGAATGGCCTTTGTATCTGAAACATGCTTAGTCCCTTCAGCACATTGTGCAATACTTGTCTCCCCCACTCTCACAGACAGCGAGCAGGAGCCCCTACATGAGTCAACAAGCCCCTTTTGCTCTCCCCTCTCACTGTTGCCTCTCGGGACCCGTTCAGTCCCCTGCTGCTTTGCATAGAAAGCCTTCCTCTCTCCTTCCTTTGGGGAATGCTCTATCCTGCCCCCATCCTATTTGCTAGAGTGGGGCTGAGCACTGGGTGTTTGGGTCTGGAGTCCCAAGGCAAGGTACATGTTGAGGTGGGGGACATGGTGGCGCTGTGGTCTAAACCATTGAGCCGCTTGGGCTTGCCAGTCAGAAGATTGGCAGTTTGAATCCCCACCACAGAGTGAGTTCCCATTGCTCTGTCCCAGCTTCTGCCAGCCTAGCAGTTTGAAAGCACACCAGTTCAAGTAGATAAATAGGTACCACTGTGGCGGGAAGGTAAACGGTGTTTCCGTGTACTCTGGTTTCCGTCATGGTGTTCCGTTGCACCAGAAGCAGTTTAGTCATGCTGGCCCGGAAAGCTGTCTGTGGACCAACGCCGGCTCCCTCAGCCTGAAAGCGAGAGGAGCATCGCAACCCCATAGTCACCTTTGATTGGATTTAACTGTCCAGGGGTCCTTTACCTTTCTCTCTCTTTTTTTTACCTTTTACACGTTAAGGTTCTAGGAAGAGGTGTGGTTTCAATGTGCTCAGCTCTCTAGGCACATTCCGGAGACTAGTATGTTTTGTGCAAGTGTTCTCCCTTTCATTCTCTCCCTTGTGATCTCAAAGTGTGCACAACATGGGGACAGAAAGAGGGCACCTGGCTATAAGCTATGGGGTTCATGGGGTTTATATAGTGGTGGTGGTGACCTTTGATTGGGTGTTGAGTTACAGAGTATTCTATATTCCTCTCTGTGATGTGCATGCGGCAGTCCCTGCTGCTGGGGCAGCTGCCTTTTTCTCATCCTTCCATTGAAGTCGATGGGAGAGAATTTTCTAGGCAGTAGGGATATGGGCTGATGCAAAGTCACAACATTTAGGAAGGTATGACACTGTACTGAAGGGGTATACAATTTGACATTTTGACAAGGGACGCGGGTGGTGCTGTGGGTTAAACCACAGAGCCTAGGACTTGCCGATCAGAAGATTGGCGGTTCAAATCCCCGTGATGGGGTGAGCTCCCGCTGCTCGGTCCCTGCTCCTGCCAACCTAGCAGTTCAAAAGCACATCAAAGTGCAAGTAGATAAATAGGTACCGCTCTGGTGGGAAGGTAAATGGCGTTTCCGTGTGCTGCTCTGGTTTGCCAGGAGCGGTGTAGTAATGCTGGCCACATGACCTGGAAGCTGTACACCGGCTCCCTTGGCCAATAAAGTGAGATGAGCGCCGCAACCCCAGAGTCAGTCATGACTGGACCTAATGGTCAGGGGTCCCTTTACTTTTACCTTACAATTTGACATATGTGTCCTTCACCCCTGTAACATCCAAGCCTTACCTACGACCGTTCCATTTCAGCTGTTCTCTTTGCCGATAGAATGTTTTCCCTGGTAGACTGTTATACTAGCATGGTATAACTGGTATAACAGGGGTTTACTGCAGAACCTTTCTCCAAATCCTGTAGTTCCTCAGTATAGGATTGCACCCTTAAACAGGATCAGAAGAACCTGGAGGCGGTTATTTTGCAGGACAGATTCTTTCCAATATGCCATGCCACATGCAGTTATACTCTGATCATTCTGTGTAAAAGCTAAGGAAATTTAACTATGGTTTGGCACAGATGTTGTTGGGCTGCAGCTCCCATCATCTCCCATCGGGCATGCTGGCTGGGGCTGATAGGAGGTGGTGTGCAACAAAATTCAGAGCATTGTACGTTCCTTATCCCTGAATGGTTAAACAAGTATTTAAAAACAAAACAAGAAACAATGTGTTTTTTTTTAAACACAGTGTCTGAACTGGCAAGCCGTAGTTATGGGACCAGAGTGCAGATACTAATTAAAAGAGCAGCATTCTAAACCATTCTATTTGTCTGTCTGTCTGTTCATTATAAAAATGTGGATTATGTCTATCTCTGTAATGGCTGACCGAGACAACTAACAGCTATAAAATGATAACATCACAATAAAAAAGTATTACGCTGTATACTAAAATGGTTATCATAGAAGGCAATAATGAACTAAATCACATGGGTTGTCTAAGGGCTGCTTAGTGAATGGTCATGGAAAGATGCGTCTATCTCACCATTTTGTGTGTTGTATTGATGTGCCCCCTTTCCCAGGCAAGTTGCGGAGCCCCTTTCTCCAGCAGAACAGTCAAGCAGAGGCTCCCGTATCCCCTGTCCACCCTGCCGTGCAAGATGTTCACCCTCCTCCTGTTGTCCGTTCGTCTGTACACGATACACCTCCAGTCTCTCCCGTTCCTGAACTTGGTAAAGCTAATATAAGAGAGCTTATGGATTCAGTTCCTTGATTATGGCAGGTTTTTAATAGCTGAAGATGTTCAGGTAGTCACCCATGATCTGTTTGTCCCAAGCATAGTGAAGGAGGCGTGTATAACAAACACAACTTGAAATCTAGTTTCATGGGGAGGTGTATACTTAAAACTCTTTTTGTTTCCATTCCATTAAAACAAACTATTTCCCCCCTAAATATTCCTTGGGCTACATAGCTACATTTTGAAAAACTAGGTGGGTTTCCAAATCCTTCTTGCACGCGAGCGTGCGCACACACACACACTGCTTGTATAAAATGTCCCTATACCACTATTTGTATATCTTTATATTTTGCTCTAGGAAAGACAGTAGCTTTTGTAATGGGCAAGCTTAAAAAAAGAGCTGATTATTTTTCAGTTGATTCAGGGAATTCCCGACATTTGTAAGAGTTTTAGTGGATGGCTAAAGAAGAGAGAATGGGAAGGCAAGTAAAAAGGTACTAACCTGCCCAGAAAGGGAGGGATATAACTGCTTAGGCTGTTCTGCTGAATCATCTGAGAAAGCTCATATGCTCAAAGACTGTGAGGGAAGCACTGCAAGTTAAAACAAACCTGGTGGTTCCCATTGAATCATTGAACTCATAATTGATGCTGAACATCATCTACAATTGTCTTACATTTCGCTATAAACATCTGTAAGCTTAAGAATTAGATTCACCATATAGTGGTATCAGAATAATATATTTTTTTCAAAAAAAGTTGAAGGATACTGTCATCGTAAAATAATTTTATTTTTATTTTTTGCAAAGGGTAATTCTATCTTCATAAAGTACTAAAAAATGAAGAGTTGCTATACAGTACATTTTGAAAAAGACAGTTCCTTGGTGGCAGGCTTGCAATTTAAATACTTAGTCGGAAATAGGACAGGTGACAGTCAAAGGTCACAGCATTACTTTAATTGAGAGGAAGAAGTGAGGTGTGGCAAAAGTGAATCTGTATACCTATAGGGTGATCAGAACTGCAAAGAGATCTTGCAAAAAAATGGGAAGACTTTTACATTCATATCTATTATCTAATAACGTTAGGGTGCCATCATCAAGCCATTCATTAATGGATCCTAATCATTCCATTTGAGTAGCAAACTTTCTCCTGCATTCCTCTTGCCTGCTGCCTTTGAGATTGTGTGCAGTATTTGTGGCTTCTCTGATTGAAGACCCGTTCAGAAAAGATGAAACTTATAGCAAACCTAATGGCTGAAACAGAAGAGTGTGTTGTTCTTCCAGGTGATTCTGTCAGGCAGAACAACTACAGATCCGGCGCTCCAACCTACGAACCGGAAGAGAAACACGAAGCTGTGTACGAAGAACCCCCTAGTGAACGAGTTATCTATGATGAACCCCCTGAGGTTAGTCTCCATGCACATGAGATCATTTCCTGCCTTATTTATGCCAATCTGCCTCTTACATTCTGCTTGCAAGTGCTGTTGATTATGTACCCAGAGTGGTGCGACTCATGCGCAAGGGGAAGAGATCGGTAGGTGTGTTGCTGTGCTCAGTTCATGTTACTGTGCATGTGCATAACAAAAAACCGAGAGAGGGAAGAGAAGATTGTGGAAGACGGCATGGGTAATTTGCTGGAACTGCCAGCATTGTCAGTGTTCAGGGATGATGAGAGTGGAAGTCTATAGCAGCCAGAAGGCACCCCATTGGTTATCCTCAAGATAGTGCTTCAGCTCAAATGCTCGGAAGAACAGACTAAATTCTTTTATTCACTATGTCAGTGATGGTGTCTCTAAAGACCCACCCATCACACATTCATCAGTCCTGGGATGAGTTATTGGGATACCTTTACACCACTTGCCTTTTGTATCCTATACTCAATTTTTCTGTTTCTGTTTTGAGTAGACCATATGTTACCTGTATCTTGATGGAAGGTTGTCCTTGCTGCTTGGGTTTTTAAAATTTGTTTTCCTTTAAAACATCAATAAATTTAAATGTGATACACTTGGTATGCCATAGCCTTTAGTCAACCTCCTCCGAGATAATGATGGTTGACCCTCATAGTTTGAGGAAGCCCTAATAAACTCAATAATAGGGAAAAATAGCCACTAATCTGTTTTGCTCCAGCATAACATTGTTGTGCAAGGGAGCATAGAAGCAGACTGCGGATTTTGTATTTCTGCAATAGTTTGCTCAATCTGTTGCATGACAAGTTTCTTCTAGAACAGCTGTTGCTGTAGATTACCTGTCTGCTAGCACAAGGAGCCTTGCAGTAGCAGAGGGAGAATGTTTGCTCCAGACCTATATAAATGAATAAAGATTGTATTCACATTACATCTGAACCCAGGGTTGTGGTTTGTTTCTCCCCAACAAGCCAGGATCTCTGGCCACCCTTAAACCACCCTAACACCTTGGGTTCAGAGGTTTAAATATGACTTCCTGGTTCATTTCTCCACTCACACAAAGGGAGAGATGAAGCAGGAGCTGTCTGGAGTTCAGGCTAGTGCACTGCCCATGCCTAAGAAACCATGATAAGCCGAAACCCATCGTTTACTGTGGCACATGAATGCAGCCACTGTTCTATCTGCTTCTTTCACCCTTCCATCTTCTTGCTCTGAATTCTCCACCCCCCAAGCAAGCACCTTTAACATGTATAAACTGGCGTATATTTGATGCATGGGTTTTGTTTGTTGGAGTTTAGCTGGAAGATTTTTTTAAAAACTAATGACCCTTGGTAGCTGTCAGTACCATTTGAAATATTCTGCTTCATTCCGTTAACTCTTCCTTTGCAGGAACAGCCCGAAGATACTAAATATGACTATGTTGATAACTACCAACAAAATCTTAACTTGGAGGGAAAAGGTTTATGCGCTCGAGCTCTCTATGATTATCAAGCTGGTATGTTCTGTGTCGTTTGTTTTCTTCCATTAACCAAAATGCTTGCCTCTGGGCATAGTCTGTTCCCACTCAGGTTAGATAGAAGTTACAGGATCTATTTTTCTCACATTGTGCCCCATATAGAGTAGGTCCTGTCCCAATTTAGTAGTTAGAGGATGGACAGGACAATAGGTGGCTGGTGTGATGGCCGGGGAAGAAGGAACCAAAAAGAGTGAAGCATAAGTATCCTTTATTCTGGCTATCAGAAGCCCTACTTGAAACACACTCTTTTCTATACTTGTTAGCATCTGTTGTCTAATCTCCCTTTTTAAAAAATAAAAACGTTGGGGAGATTTTTAGGAATTCTGATATGTGCATTTATTCTACAACAGGAAGATTCCCTTCCTGTGCTGCACAGTGACGGCCACAGAGATGGTAACTGGGGGCAATAGGTTTTAGTCACAGCACAAAGCATGTGTTGTAGGAAAGGGTCAAAGAGCACTTCTCTATGAACACTTGCTGTCTCTACTTGATTCATGGCTGGTATTTGCAGCTGATCTCAAAGTGCATGGCAGCGTATGGGGGGTGGTGGAATGCAACCTCATTCATATGTTGGGATGAAACCTTTTTCAAAAGAGGGTTCCATAAGTAAAACCAGCCCTGAAAGGTAGCACAGACACTGGTGCACTGAAGTAATGTTTCATACTATCCCCCGGGAGTCATGACCGCTGTGCAATATGACATCTAGAAATCTTTGATGGTTGTCAACAGCAGTCCCTTATTTGTCAGATGGCTGTTGCGGTTGCTTGAGAGTAACCAGGCAGGACTCCAACCTGTGTTTTACAGGCTTTATTTTGGTACTGTATTTATTTACAGTAAAGAGCCCCAGAGCTCGTGTCTGGCTCAATCGCTAGCAGAATCAGGGAGTGGTCTTTTTTTTGGACCTCCCCCAACATAAGAGTTTCGTTACCCCCAACGTTCTCCTTCCCTCTTTGCGCCTTAGGCTACTGCGTAGGATGGGTGATGACAAGGGCGTGTTTCCCTCTTGTCCGGCTTGCCCAGGAGCGGTGTTAAGGCTCCCACCAGCATCCTCTGGTCCTTGCACCTCTTTCCCACTGGAGGTGAGGCTTTCCTCCTCCCCGGAAGAGGAACTGCTTCGCAAGATTTTCGGAGGCTCCCTGTAACACAACTGCCCTTCTATTTATTGCCTCTGAGCCAATGGCAATTCCCTGACAGTATTACAGCAGTTTAGCTTCAGCATCATACATTTTCTAACTGCAGGGCTACTTCGCAAATGAAGCCTCAGATGCACTTACTTTGGTATCAAAAGTTCTAGCAGAACCTGGTACCAAGACATCAGCCCCCTTTCTAAAGGATGATGGACATTCCTAGTTCAGGATGTAGATAGGCCAAAGGAACGTACCTCTGTGGTAGAGCTCTGCAGGCGGAAGTTCCCAGGTTCAGTCTCTGGCATCTCCAGTTAAAAATGGATCAGGCTGCAGGTGATATGAAAGGTCTTCACACAGAAAATTGCTGGCCATTGATGCAGTCACTACCAGGCTTAGATATACAAGTTGTCTGTCATGGTATAAGGCCTTTTCCTGTTTGGGTGGGTTAAGTTCCATTCTATGTCATCTCCCCCCCCCCCCACTAGAATCCCTGCAAAGACAGATATGCATTAATGTTGCCAAGCAAAGTGACATAGCCAGGATCTCTTAGCAGTTAAGGCAGGGGTCAGCAATCTTTTTCATCCGTGGGCCGGTCCACTGTCCCTCAAACCATGTAGTAGGCCGGACTGTATTTTTAAAAAATATATGAATGAATTCCTATGCCCCACAAATAACCCAGAGATGCATTTTAAATAAAAGGACACATTCTACTCATGTAAAAACACCAGGCAGGCCCCACAAATAACCTGGAGATGTATTTTAAATAAAAGGACATGTTCTACTCATGTAAAACACACTGATTCCCGGACTGTCCGCGGGCCGGATTGAGAAGGCGATTGGGCCGCATCTGGCTCCCAGGCCTTAGGTTGCCTACCCTGAGTTAAGGCATAGCTAAACCGTGTCAAAGTGGTCCTGAGTATTCACTCTTGCTGGGCTATATGCTCCTTAAACAAGTAACTGTTTTCCCTCTGAAATCTTGTCTGTTCCCACCTTTCAGCTGATGACACGGAGATCTCTTTTGACCCTGAGAACATTATCACCAGCATTGAGATGATCGATGAGGGCTGGTGGCGTGGTTATGGTCCCGATGGTCACTTTGGGATGTTCCCTGCCAACTATGTAGAACTCATTGAATAATGGGCCTTTGCCGGAGGAAGAATGCAAGCAATACCTGAAAGAACAACTCTCATCAAATCCAATTCTTCAAGGTGGAATTGTGTGGCTTTTTAAGAGTGAAGTGCTCGTTGCTCTGTACCCCTGTTGCTGGAGCAGTATCTGTCCCTGCCCAGTGAAGCAGACCTCTTCCTTTCCCTCCTTTTAATTTTCCTTAATGGGTACTTTTCAAGTGAAGGTAGGGAATCAGTCTTGACATTGCATAACGCTTTCCTTCACTTTTTTTTAATGGAAAAATTGCCCTTTAGCACACCCTCTTCAAACACACAGAGAGACGCTCTGAACACCAGTGTGGAGTATTTAGAAGATAGTGCTTAGCAGAAATAGATTACTAACCTTCCCTTCTCCCCAATGCAAACTGATTTTTTTCATTCCGTGTGTTGCAACTTTCTAAGATAGCATAAGGAGGTATCTTAAGAAACATCTACTGCATTTACTTAATAGCCTGTGTAACTTGTCTGTGTGATTCGGGCCTGCAGTCCACAGTTATTCCAGAGCGCTGCTTTGGAGAAAATGGATTGCGAGTTGCAGGCTTCTCCGCTCCCTTTTCTTTGAGATGTCAATCCACTAGGAGCTGCTTCAGGGCAACCCCTGTCGAAATGAATGGTTTTGTGCGATCACTCCCTAGTGTTCTTGTGCAACTTGCCTTCCATTTCAGTGGAGTCATTCCTGAATGGGAGATTGTGCCCTCGAACTACTCTAACCTTTGTGCAAGGACCAAGTTGCCTGGCTTTTAGGTTGTTAAGTCTGTGTGGAAAATTCCCCCCTTGCTTTTAAAGTAAAAGCGTGCCATGTTTCTTGAGACATGGCTTCAGAGACAAAACACCATTAAAGCAGGTAATAGACAAATGCCCTGCAAGCAATGCTAGCTTTCAGCTGTGCTGCACATTGCTTTAAATACAATGCTCTGTCTGTACATGTTTGTGTGGTTTGGTTCATATGTGAGGGACTTGATTTCTGCATTACCTTTTCTGGGTTGTTGTTTTTTTAAAGCCTTATGTTGCATATACATAATATTTGGATTAATTCCTCCCCTCCCCTTGAATATTCAAATAAAACAGAACCTAAAAGAAACCTCAGACACAACTGAGCTCTCAGGAGTGTCCCAGATTTGTGCTGTGTAATTGCGTGACACTGTGCATCACTCTGACTGACACCAGCTAATAGTACTAAACTAGTAAGGGTGTTTGTGACTCATGCCTGGGTTCAGGTGCTGAATTTTAAGTGGCTTTCATCCAACTCCCACTGAGCATCACCTCTTTATGACGTACTAGCTACAGGTGTATGTTGTTGTTTTTTTTAAAAAAACAATTAACCATTTTTTACATTCCTGTTATTTGTCTTGCTCAAGGCAGCCTGGATAGGATTCTCAAGGAACTTCAAACATGCATCTGAGGTCGAGAATGAGTATTATAAAGGTTAATCTGTTTGCTTAGGGTGTAAAAGAAATGGCCTTGCAAGGTTCAAGTCCTGTCTCCCCTGCTTTTATGCATGATGTGGTGGTGATTATGGAACTAAGAGATTCTAAGGGAGTTCTCTGCTGATCTCCCAACTAAGTTGTAATCAGTGGCATTTTAGAAAGTGACAGGTTTTTTATTTAAAAAAAGATAGGGCGCAGCTTCCAGAAAGTGGCTGTTTAATTTCCACATGCTTCTTCATTCTGGATCTGCAGAAGCTAAAGCTAAACTATCCATTCCATTTTAATTCAGCATTTCTCTCTTATGCCCCCACTCCAGGTAGTCAAAATGGTGTTTTCCAGATGCTGTTGGACTGCAACTCCCATCAGCCCCTGGCCAGAGTTGATGGGAGTTGTAGTCTAGCAGCGCCTCGAGGGCACCATATTGGCTCGAGATGTAGTGGAAATCTTTTCAGAAGCGCTCCCCATGGTAACTCTCCATTACAAATGAATATGGGGCCTCTTTTGCCCTGACAGCTTTGGGGAATATTTTGAATGGACCATGCTTTAATCCCCCCCCCCTTAATTCCATCTTTCCCATTCAGGAACGATTAAGACATGTTCCCTTTGGGATGTTTGCAGCAGGCAAGCCATGGCTTCACAGGGAATTCTTTAGAGTTGATTCTTATTAGAATTGCTAATCATCATGCTGGAGGATCATTGCTATTTCGGTTGCTGCTGTTCACTGCATCTCCTGTTCATATCCTCCTTTTTGCCAGCCTTCTGCCGTGCATGAAGATTTGGGAGTGGGGAAAAGCTTGTGACTTGTATCAGGATGATCTGAATAATAATAATAATAATAAAATGAAGTGATTTAAATTACTCCAGTGAATGATGTGTGTTTGTTTCATGTGCGGTTTGCTCCCTGCCCTTTTCAAGGTCAAAGAAGGGCTTTGGTCTTGAGTTATCCATGTCCTCAACTGAGTATCTAATGATAATACCTTTATTGTCGATGTAGAAACTGTGTACAATGAAATTAACCAAGCTTCCCTCCCCTCCACAAACACTCAGTCTCATTGCACTCTGTGTGCTTATCGCACAACACACGAACCCCAAAAGTCAGTTGTGCTATATTATTTTCTGTTCAGCAGCCTAACAGCCCACGGATAGAAACTGTTTTTTAGCCTGTTGGTGTGACTGACTATACTTCTGTATCTTCTGCCTGAGGGTAGAAAATTTAAGAGGTGCTGGCCGGGGTGTGAATCATCTCTGAGAATTTTTCTCACTCTCCTAAGGCATCAGTCCCTTGCGATGTCATCTAGTGGACTCAGGGGACAGCCCGTGATATTTCTGTCTGTGGCTGTCAAGCCAACATACCACACTGTGATACAATATGAGAGGACACTTTCTGTTGTGGACTGGTAGAAGGAGGTCATCAATTGTTGTTTAACATTGTTCTTTTGCAAGATCCTGAGGAAATGGAGTCTCTGTTGGGCCTTCCTAACCACCTGAGTTCTATTGTTTTTCCAAGTGAGGTCTTCACTAAGGTAAACTCCCAGGAATTTAAAGGAAGAGACTCTTCACACAACACCCCCCCCCATATACAACAGGGCTAGTTTCCCTCTCTTCCTCCGAAAGTCCAACACCATCTCCTTTGTCTTGCTAATATTTAGGTGCAAGTTATTCTCTAGGCACCATGTAAATACTTTTTGAACCTTCCCCTGTACACTGTTTCATCTCCACCTGTAATTAGACCCATTATGATAGTATCATGTATCATGTTAATACTGTAATGCATTGGGGTGCTGTGTGCGCCATTAATTATCTTTGGCTTTCTTGGTTATTATTATTATAATAATTATAATTATCTTGGTTTCTATCAATTAGCGGAATCGTCCCACTGTAATTGCTTCATCCCTCTCAAGTGCTTCTCTGAACAGGTTCTTCACATTTTTCTGCTACAAAATCAAGCCACCGTATAACAAACAGTGGGGATACTTTGTGTAAGGACAGGCAAATCAAACCATTGATTCTCCCCATTTTTACATACCCTAAACATAGCATTGTGTGTAAGCATTCTCCTTGTGATAAAATTCCCAAAGAATCTCATCTTGTGAATGGGTCTGTCATGCATTGGATTCCTAACCCACCTTGCAAAACGTACTTATCACAAAGTAACTTTGCTTGCATTTAGATATTTTTTCTCCCCCCTCCCCAATAAACAAATGAAATTAAATGTACTTATTGTAAGGTGGTCCCGAATCCAAATGAAAATTGGATATATTTTCAATACTAACAGCCATGTTGGCTGGAAAAATCACTTCACTAGGCGATAGTTCAAAGCAACCTTCCGTAACCTGCTGTCCCTTCAGATATTTGGACTACAGCTTCCATCACTGCTGACCATTAGCTATGGCATGATGGGGCTGACAGAAGTTGCAGTCCAGAACATTTGGAGAGTACAGTGGTACAGTGGTTAAGAACTTACCGTATTTTTCGCCCTATAGGACACACTTTCCCCCCTCCAAAAATGAAGGGGAAATGTGTGTGCGTCCTATGGGGTGAATGCAGGCTTCAGGAAGCTATAGGCAAGCCTTGCAAGCCCAGCGGGAGTTCCTGCGGGCTCTCAAGGCTTGCGGGCAGCAGCCTGCAGCCCACAAGCTTGGGGGACAGCGGGGAGGCAGAGCGCCACTATCCCGCTGTTCCCCGACTTGGTTTTGGGGGAAAAATAAAGGATCCCCCCTTTTTTCCTTTAGAAGGTACTACTTCTGGGTTAGCAGAGTCTGTAACCTGAAGCGTCTGTAACCCGAGGTACCACTGTACCAAGCTGCCTAAAACAAATCCTCTGTGAGTGTTGTTTGCTTATATGGTCCTCGTATTCCTTGCCCTCAAAGACTGCCTGGACTTCCCTCAACCTCATAACAGAGATCTGGGGAAGCTGTTTGCCTTCTGGCATGTTGATCATACACGAGACCTCTTGCTGATAGCCGGAATGCAATATTTTTTCCTTCAGAGAGTGGACCAGTTGATTAAAAAAAAAAAAAAAAAGGTTGTGCACGGGGATGGTAGCAGCTGTGATGCAGGATCGAGTTAACCGGGTCAGGCAGTCACAGTGGGAACAGTGGCAGAGACACGAGATGGATAATCGGATTGCAGTCTGGACCTCAAATTCATTTCCACTCTACCCCATTCCTTTAGCTTGTCTCCCCTGGGACCCTCTGCCACTAGCTGAGGAATCATTTGTCTTAAAATATAGCTGGCTTGGGATGTGCATCTCCACACAAGCTTTTCCCCCTTGCTTCTGAAGCATATTTAATGCTATTTGGAAAGATTTAGTAATGTTTCCCCGAGAGAGAGCAGTAATCTCTTACTTGTTCCAGGTCCCCTAGAGTGGAGGCAGCTCAGGGGCAAGTAGGCATTACACTGCATGGGCCAATCCTGACCACTGCCCATTATTTTCCTTGCACTGTAGTATCTAGCCTGCATTTACAGTGGACGTCTTCTGACCTGGAAACGTGGGCTTATTTTGAGGGCTGTTGACCAATGAAGGACTTACCGTATTTTTTGCTCTATAAGACTCACTTTTTCCCTCCTAAAAAGTAAGGGGAAATGTGTGTGCGTCTTATGGAGCGAATGCAGGCTGCGCAGCTATCCCAGAAGCCAGAACAGCAAGAGGGATTGATGCTTTCACTGTGCAGCGATCCCTCTTGCTGTTCTGGCTTCTGGGATTCAGAATATTTTTTTCCTTGTTTTCCTCCTCCAAAAACTAGGTGCGCCTTGTGGTCTGGTGCATCTTATAGAGCAAAAAATATGGTAATTACAGTGCAATTCTAACCATGTCTCTTCAGAAGTAACTCCTGCTGAATACATTGGGGCCTCACTCCCAGAATAGGATTGCAAACTTAATTAACGGTAGTCCATCATTGCATACTGTAGGAGTAAAAACCAGTTATGAACCTGAAAAGCATACTTTATTTTTAGGTGCCTCTGTATTTTATTTATTTTTGCATTTCCGTTAGTTTGTTTATTTATCCCACCTTTCCTCCAAAAATTCAAGGTGATTTACATGGTCCCCATCTCATTTTGTCCTCACGCAACCCTGAAAAGTAGTGACTAGTCTATGGTCACGTGGTGAGTTCTGTAGATGAGTGGAGCTTTGACCCTGAATCTCCCTGGTCCTTCTCCTACATTAACAACCATGTTATACTTCTACTGACTCGGCAAGCCCATTGCACCCAGCATTCATCTGTATAAAAGGTAAAGGACCCCTGGAACGTTAAGTCCATCAAAGACGACTATGGAGTTGCAACACTCATCTTGCTTTCAGGCTGAGGGAGCTGGCGTTTGTCCACAGACAACTTTCCAGATCATGTGGCCAGTATGACTAAACCACTTCTGGCACAACGGAATACCGCGACGGAAGCCAGAGCGCACGGAAACGCCGTTAACTTCCTCGCCACAGCGGTACCTATTTATCTACTTGCACTGGTCTGCTTTCGAACTGCTAGATTGACAGAAGCTGGGACAGAGCAACGGGAGCTCACTCCGTTGTGGGATTTTGAACTGCGAGTGGTGCTGTGGTCTAAACCACTGCGCCTCTTGGGCTTGCTGGTCAAAAGGTCATCTGTATGAGTGTCTGTTGAACCCATCTTCTAGGTATCTTAAATGGCATAAGAACCTACTGGATCATCTAGCCACGCATCCTACTCTCACAGAGGTCATCCATATGCCTATGGAAAATCTTCAAGGCAGGACCCTGAGCACAGCAGATCTCTTCCCTGCTTTTGGTTCCTAGAAACGGACATTCTGCAGAGGTGGAACATAACCACTGTGCCTAGCTTTCTGGTAATTTAATGGCACACTTTTAATCATCATCGTTGTTGTTGTTGTTTATGTATTTCTTTATACCCCGCCCATCTGGCTGGGTTTCCCCAGCCACCCTGGGCGGCTCCCAACAGAATATGAAAAACATGATAGAACATCAAACATTAAAAACTTCCCTAAACAAGGTTGCCTTCAGATGTCCTCTAAAAGTCAAATGGTTTATTTCCTTGACATCTGATGGGAGGGCGTTCCACAGGGCAGGTGCCACTACCAAGAAGGCCCTCTGCCTGGTTCCCTGTAACTTGGCTTCTCTCACAGTGAGGGAACCACCAGAAGGCCCTCAGAGCTGGACCTCAGTGTCCAGGCTGGACGATGGGGTGGAGATACTCCTTCAGGTAAACTGGAATCTTCTGCTTTAAGATTATTTATTGTTTTCGTCTGCTCTTGACTTGTAGCCACCCTGAAATTTTGCATTGAGGATGGATTTATAGATAACATAATAAATCACTTGCGACAACCTGTTCCTTTGTAGCTGGAGCTCTTGCAGAACGAACCTGGAAACCTCTTGCAAAATATGTGCTCTGGGCTATGCTGTCTCTCCCCATCCCACCCCCAGTTTAAAGATGCATTGGTCAATGAGTGACACATCCCCCCAGGAGGCTTCTGCCCTCCCGCTCAGCTGGGGCCAGGGCCTAATGAGCCTTTGCAGGAGGCGGCCGTGAAATCATGTATGTTGTGAGGCTTCCTGACACCGGCTCTGCAGCAATCCTCTTAAAGGGATGAAATGGCATAATCCGGCGGGGGCGGAGAGGGAGGGCGGTGCTCCTCAATTGTGGGGGCTCAAACATCTGGGATGAAATTGTAGTTGTGAGTCACACAGTCCGGGCTATTTTTATTAGTGAGGGCAGAAGGGGGCACCTTTTTGCATTAAGTCTTTCTGAGCTGTCCGTCAAGAGAAGCCTCAGTCTCCGTTAGGCCCTCTGCGAGAAGATGGTATGTCTCAAAGGTGCTACCATTGCTTCATTGATTGCGTTACTTACCTGTTGGGCTGGTTTGAGTGGAAATCCAGAATGCCATCTACATCAGATACACATCCCTCCTGTGGCCTTACCTGTTTTTAGTCTATCCTCCCCCTCTCAATTATTCTTTGCTCGCCCCCTCAACCACAAACAAGTGATTTGGATACCCAAATCTCCTGTCCCGGGATGAACTCTGGGCTTGAATCTAGGCTGCCTTATTTCCCTTTTCTCTGTGAGTTAACCTGCCCCCCGCCCCGGAAATTATATATATTTAGTGGCCCACCTTTTGATATTCTGAATGGTCACAACCTTGTCTATTTGAGGTCAGTGTTCAGATAAACTCTTTTTCTCTGGGTGCAAATGGGGTCCTAATTTTCCCTTCTGTGACTCCTGCTACCATCCCATCTCTGACTTCTATGCTGGCAACTGTGACCACACAATCCTTCTCCGGCTGCCTCTTTCTTGAACTGTACATACTATATATTTAAAGCACATGGCTTCCTCTGAAGAATCCTGGGAACTGTAGTTTACCCCTCACCAAACTGCAATTCCCAGCATCCTTAGCAAAATCTACTTCCCAGAATTCTTTGGGGGGAGTCACGTGCCTTCAATGTCCCGTGTTTATGCACCACTGATTTCTTTTTTTGGTGTAAAGGTAAAGGGACCCCTGACCATTAGGTCCAGTCGTGGCCGACTCTGGGGTTGCAGCACTCATCTCGCTTTATTGGCCAAGGGAGATGGCGTACAGTTTCTGGGTCATGTGGCCAGCATGACTAAGCCACTTCTGGCAAACCAGAGCAGCGCACGGAAACGCCGTTTACCTTCCCGCCAGAGCGGTACCTATTCATCTACTTGCACTTTGATGTGCTTTCGAACTGCTAGGTTGACAGGAGCAGGGACTGAGCAACGGGAGCTCATCCCGTTGCGGGGATTCGAACTGCCGACCTTCTGATCGGCAAGTCCTAGGCTCTGTGGTTTAACCCACAGCGCTGCCCACGTCCCTTTTTTTTAGCTGTCATATAAAAATGCAATATAATTCAAAACAAAACTGATTGAATTAAACAGCAACAGTAGAAGTATTTAAAGAGAGAGGCTACCTGTTAGTTAGGACGGAGACTTCGGTAATGTGTTGGTTTTCTTTTTTGTTGTTTTATTCATATGAAAGCGAGGTCACGCCATTGTGGTTAGTGTCAGACTGGGACCTTGGAGACCAGGATTCAAATCCCCACTGGGTCATGAAGATCACTGGGGAATCCTTGGGCCAGTCACCACCTCTTAGCATGTCCTACCTCATAGGGTTGTGAGGATGAAATGAGGAAGAGGAGAACCATGTACATCACCCTGAAATCCTTGGAAGATAAAGGTAGTATATAAACGTAATAACTAAGTAAAAATAAATTAAGAGTTGAGGTCCATCTACCCTTCTGTGGAGCAGGTGTTCCATTCTCTGGGGGCCACCACATAAAAGGTCCAGTCTCTATTGCCTGCCAACTGAATCAACCTTATAGGCAGGCACTGAATTGACCTTCTGGCCTTCATTTTTCCACAGATGCTCTCTCTTTCTCCCTCCATCACTTCTTCAACTTTTGTGCTTGCTTGCTGTAGGGCAAGAGCAAATGTATTTCCTTACTCAGCGCAAGAAGCAACTGCAAAACACTGTTCTTTTCGGATAGCCATGGCCCCATCCACAGTATCAAAATTCTGAGTGAGCAGTGTCATAAATGCACACACATAAACACACATCCTGCTTTGGTGGTTTGTGCCTCCTCTTCCCAAAACATCAAAGGACGTTCCTTAGGTTGTGCTACAGCTATAGTAGTTTATTTGAAAGCAGTGCCAACTGGTGCTCCATGAGTACAATGAGATTCGAGAAATTTGGAGGCATTTCCAAACACAGGCCAGATGTATATTTTCCACTACATCCTCGCCCCCCTCCCCATGAGCTTGGCTTCTGCCTTTGTTAATAGCACTCTGCTAACATTGGCATGCTATGCTGTAGCAAAATATGGGTGCGATGGAAGTGACTCATATGCCGCTTATGTCCTGGGCATTCTGCCACTTCCTTGTCCATTCAGTTTTCTCTCCTGCAGCTCCTTGAGCAAATGCACAAGGCATAATAAGGAGACAGAAAAGAATTTGCTGTAAATCTAGTCCAGTGCTCTGTTTTCCTACAGCAACCACCTTCAGAGCGCTTGCACAAGATGAAAGGTGGTCTGTTGGTCATCCCCAGGAATTGCACGCTCCTTGATATGGCAGGCTAAACATGTCATAATATTGGCGATTTACTGATCATATACTCTTCGTCTTTGACTTCTTACCCAAAACTGGAGCAAAATGGCATCACTCAGGGCTCTGTGTTCCTGCATAAAGTGTTCAAGGTTGTCAAAGTATGAGGCATTTAGTTTGGCATTTCACAATCCAGTGAGATGAGATGCTGGGAGATATTATTTTTTTTATGAGAATGATTAAGAGTAAATTTTAAAATACAGAAACAGAAAAGTCCAGGAAGGGGACCAAGACCCCGAACCCATGGCTATACAGTGGTACCTCGGGTTAAGAACTTAATTCGTTCTGGAAGTCCGTTCATAACCTGAAACTGTTCTTAACCTGAGGTACCACTTTAGCTAATGGGGCCTCCTGCTGCCGCCGCGCGATTTCTGTTCTCATCCTGAAGCAAAGTTCTTAACCCAAGGTACTATTTCTGGGTTAGCGGAGTCTGTAACCTGAAGTGTCTGTAAACCTGAAGCGTCTGTAACCTGAGGTACCACTGTATCCCTGCCTACTGTAGTCCTTCAGTCAGTCTCCCTCAAAAGACCACCCAATTTATCACAATCTGGTACCACCCAGTCCGATAGTACCCAGAGGCAAAAAGCAAGCCCTCATTTCATCGCTTCCTCAACAATCTGCTTTAAGAATTATTTGGGGGTGGGTTTTGTGTCTGCCCCTTCCCCGCACTGTCGAGAGCCCAGTGAGAAATAAGAGCCCCATAGTCTCGGTAACCATGGCCACGACCCCCAGTCTAGCTGGGCAGAGCAAGCCATCGAGCAGATTAATGGCTGCTTTGTCAGTCAGCATTGTTCTGCCGCTGAGCTTAGCGAGGCCCCGGCTGACCCTGTCACCCAAAATAGCAGCACCGGCCCCATCACTTCCTAAACAATCTCGCACACCCCGGGCCGAGTCTCACTACCAGGGCACCCGAAAGGCGTCTGCTCAGTTCCCATGGCATCCTTGGGGATTAATGTGTGCAGCCAGTAATGGAAGAGAAGGAGACAGGACAAAAGGGACACCAAAGTGCTCTTTCTTCCTGTAACACCTGATTCTGAGGTTGCATGCACAGAGTGACAAGTCCAAGCACTGGGGAAACTGTCTGGACAGTCAGCCAGTGGCAGTGGCGTAGCGTGGGTTGTCAGCACCCGGGGCAAGGCAAGTAATTTGTGCCCCCTAACCCATGGATTTGCGCCCCCTAACCCGTGGATTTGCGCCCCCTAACCCTACCCCTAACCCTAACCCCCAGATGTTGCGCCCGGTGCGGCCGGCCCCCCCTGCACCCCCCACGCTATGCCACTGGCCAGTGGCTTAATTTTCAGATGGGGCAGAGGAGGAGAAAAGGAACGAGAAATGATATACGTGGGTTGGAAATCATTACAGATTTTTATTTTTATGTGGTGGTGGTGATGGTGGGGGAACTCAGATCATTTTAGAGCAAAGATTGTCGATTTAGGAAGCTAATATAATTCACCACAATTATCTTTCTTTGTGAACATAATCAGCATGGAGATTTAAAGGAATTTGACATGCGCATGTTCTGTCGCTGAAAGAGCATGAACGAAGCATTTTCTCCTTCCTCTCTTCCTTCAAATAAGCAGATTCCTAGAACGGGGATTCCCAAGTGGCCTATGGATGAGCTTCATCCAGGAGGAGTGTATGTAAGGAACACTTACAATTTGAACACTATGGAGTTCACAGTGTAATACAAAATACAATATAAGAAGTAAAAGAAGCAGTTAAAAATAACGCAGCGTGTTACAATTGTTACAACAGGGAGAAAAAGATTGTTATGTGACCCGCCAAAACTCTTTGCAATTTTGAAGGGGTCCATGCAGGGGGAGTTTAAGAACCACCATAAGACCCTAAGGGCAGTATATAAATTCTAATAATAATAATAATAATAATAATATGCACTGTACTAGAAGACAGCAACATCTAGGTACGAGGATCTTGATATCTAGGTAATACAGCCAAAGCATCCATCCTAATGCTCAGGGTGTGTCTAATATCTTAATCCAGGAACGACCAACTGCCCCCCTTTCCGATTCTGTACAGCTTGTGTCCCAAATTCACCCAGGAAATGATGTCACCGCAGGCTGCATCTGACTTAGCCAATGCAACTCCTCGTATCATGTAAGAGCACATCTTAGATTGGAATCAGCGCACCCATTCTCTTGTATGGTCAATATCTCCTACGCAGATACATTATTTCCTCTCTTTCCAATGTTCAGAGGTGATTGCGGTTTCCTGTGTAGACAAAACAGTACCATTTGTGTACAAGGAGAAAGTATAAGCAGATTTGGGGAGAATCCAAAGTATACAGAATATTTAGAAAAGATTTAGAAGAGGAAGAACCTAATGAAGACATGCTCCGTGGCCATGCAATATTGACTGACTGCGTGGCTGTATATATGGAGACTGACTGAAGTGCTGAACTGAGCACTCTGCTGCAACATTTTGTTACAGGCCCAGTGCTTTTTTCCCTTGGGGTACTCAAGAGTACGCAGTACCGGCACCACCATGTTTTTTTAAATTAAAACAAAAAGGTTAAAAGTGTGGCATTTATTGCAACAACTTCGTGGTGAGTACCGGCACCCTTTTCTCTCTTTTTCTTTTTTTAATAAAATCTCTGTCTCTTTTTTTATAGAAAGAGCACTCTAGAGGCCCCACTTATTCTAGTGTAAAGTCCAAGTTCAGTTCTCAGTATCTCCAGCTGAAGGGATGAGAAGGCCTCTCTGTTCAACCACTTCTGCAATCATGGTCATGTTAAATGTTTATTATGACCCTGCATAATATTTCATACAATTCAGTTAGTTTCTAATGCTTAGCCTAGGGATGGGAAACCAGTTAGCCTTCTCAGGGATGCTGGACTCCCACCTCCCATCAGCGCAAGCCAGCATGCCCAGTGGTTAGGCCCAGAGGTTGTAGTCACCCCCCCCATTAGCCCTAACCATTGGATTACACTGTGATTGGGATCTGCTTTCTCATCTGAGTTTCCAAATGAGTGGGGTGTGTTTTGGGAGGGAAGCTTCCTATTTCTCTATGTTTGAGGACAGGCAAATATGGGAGGGAGTAGCTTTTCCGAACAAAAATCTCAACAAGATCACAGAGGATTCCCCCCCCCCCTTTTTTTTTCTTTTAATGATTAACTGCATCCTTTCAGGATGCAGATCTGGTGCTTTCTGATGCTTTCAGAATACTCACCCCTCTCTCTGTATTCGTTTCCATTCACAAAATACTTGACCATTTAAATAAGCACAAGGAACAGAACGTAAAAATAGCCCCTGACAATATTAATCTGAAATACGCTCCCTCTGAAATCTTCCAGCATCCCATCTCTAGGCTATTAAGAAAGCATTTTTTTAAAAAAGACCCCGAAAGAGGGGGAGGGAGGGAGTCAGCAGCCAGAGGCAATAATAGTTAAGTGCAAAGGCAGGAGATGCTTGCAGCTGTTTATTAAGTTGTGCAAAGCAGATTACAGCCGCCACCAGAGTCTCTGCAGAGCTAGCTGGGCTTGGCTTGGACGGAGTGGGATTGGATTGGATGGGGAGGGGTCTTAGCTGCTGAGATTTAGCCCCACACTAGGAATGGGTGGTTTGAGCAGCCCTGTTCCAGAGAGCATCCGCCGGCAGATTCCCTCCACTGAAGGCAGAGCGGAATTGGAGCAAAGTTCTTCTTGGGGGACCAGTCAGAAGGAGGGGAGCGTGTTGGCACTTCTGAACATGTGAGTAAGAGCTCCCGTTTTAGGATCCTAAGATGGTAACCCCTATAAATCCCCAAGCACTTCCAGCTGGAAGAGGCGAATTGGAAGCCGAGAAGACAGAGAGGAAAGCAAATCGTGTGGGAATGAGGGAAGGCGGCTGGGGAGCCTAAATGGCTGGTTTACTTCTTGGGAAATGATCACACACCCAATAGCAGGAGTGATGTTTCTGGTCAAGGTGGAGGGGAAACATCCCTCTCTAATAGACAGTTCCTTAAGAGTATTGGCAGGGTGTGTACCAACCTCTAATGAATGAGCCCCTGTGTATATTAAAAACAACAACTACTATATATGTAAAAGTCTCAATAGGTTTGCCTTTGCAACAAGCCTGTGTAATCAGTCATGTTGCTGTTTTGCAGATGGGAAACAGAGGCAGACAGATAGCGACAAGGACTCCTCCTTAGATCTCCTTGATGCATGGTCCATGAATCTGTGCTGGAATTTCTGGCCTTTATGAACAGGAATGATTGTTTCAGAATGGCGATGACCCGCTGAAACAACACCAGGGACCTGTAATCCCAGAGAGGGAAAAACTGACTGGAAAAGGCCCCACCAGGGGTAGCTAGAGGAGTGCTGTTCAGATGTCGTTGCCCTATTCTAGCTCCCATTAACCCCACTCTGCACAGCCAGTGGTCAGAGATGATGGCAGCTGTGGTCCAACAACATCTTGAGGACTCCATGCTGGCTGCCCCAGCGCTCAGTCTCTGAAATCAGGGGTGCTTTGCCCACCCATTGCTAAAAGCTACAGGGCCAAACTAGGTCTCTTTGTGTGGCCTCTAGTTCTGTTTTCTTGTAGTTGGGGAGCAGAAATGGCAAGGGTTGGTAGGCTGGCAAACAGTTCTTTTGCAGTTTCTGCCAAGGATCAATTCACCTGTTTTTTGGGACAGGCATAGACTGTGCAGAGTTGGCCCTAACAATTCATTCACTCATGTTTGTGTAGTTGTGTGTGTACGACTCTGCGGACACAGTGAGGGCTCTTTCAGACATTTGCTTATTTGCCGTGGGATTCAATTACATCCTAGCAAATTCAAATTGCTCGGTTTTTTGATTGTGCAACAAATGTGCTTCGGATAAGACGGGACTTTTTAACACTTAAGAAAGGTGTTGGGGAAATGTGCAGGACCGTGTTGGAAACCACTTCCTTTGACGCAATCTCATCTAACCTCCCCACAAACAAATCAGAGCAATTGCTCCCTGACTATTTAATGCCATCTAATCTCCCTGCAAACAAATCAGGATGAATGCTCAGTAAACAGGCTGCCTGGGAGCATGTGGGCACGCAGATAGGAAGGGGTCTCAGCTTCCCTGCCCACCACACCCTGAATCTCATGGCTCCAGGCTCTGTCTGATTGCCTTGTCTCCGGTTTTCTCTTTGTCCATCTTTGCTGGTGCGACGGCAGCAACAGGCAGAACAGGACAAAAGCAAATCGCTCTCTCTTCATAGGGTCCTTGTTGACTGTGGACCTTCCCCAAACTCTAAAAACAAAACAAAATAAAACCAAAAGTGGAGGTTTATTGGCAGTTCTTTTTTGCAACCTTTAAAAAAAAAAAATTTTTTTTAAGGAGCACATTGTTGCTTTGTAAAATAAGCTAGTTCTAACAACATTTAGTAGACACAAGAGAGTGTGAAAAGCACAAAGGATTTTGTTGTAACCAAGTCCTGATATTTTATCATGTGTTGTTACTGGATGCTGTGAAAAGTCCCAGTGCCGCTGGATAATATGCTAAGAGCTGTGCTGGCAACTCTTAAAATTTCCTTGCAGTTCAGCAGCTTTCTCTCTTGTAGTTTCCTTTCCTTATAAATCTCCCCTTTCTCTACACGCTACCCAGTCCAAGCCAAACTAAGCCCTCTGCTCTCAAAACGCACAAGACCTTTCATGAATATCATTTTGATTTAAGGCTCATCCACAATTGCCCTGTACCTAAAAATCATAGGTCTGAGTAGTTTTCTGTTTGCCTCTTTGCTTCCCCTGGGAAAACCCACTCTGTAGCTACTACTGAACGAGAGCAAACATCAATTTGCTCAGATTCAGAGGTAAGGAGCAGGTTTTTCCAGGGGGAAATGGTGGAAAAAATGGGAATGTGGACAGGCCTTTTTTTACTTTGTATTCCACACTTCCTCACACCACTAGTTGTGAAGATAAAGGTGAGAATCACGTATTTGCTGCCCTGGGCTTTTTGGAGAAAGGATGGGGATGCAGGGATGAGTTTGGAAATGTTGATGTTAACTGCTAGAAAGAAGTACATCGCCTAGTCTGGTTTACTTGTTGAACGATTCCATAGGAAGACTCTGACCTCTCTCTGTTTCAGCCATTTCCACCATTGAGGCTCTGGCGTGGGAGGTGACTTTGCAGCTGGAGAAATGAATTTGTGCCCACGTCCCAACCTCAGGAACAAAACGGCAGCTTTCCTAGATCCCCAGCCTGGAATCGGAGCTGATGGCAAGGCCTTTCAAACAAAATCAGCAAGATTGGCTGGATCGTGAAGGCTGGTTTTGGAGCTGTTCATTTTAGACTTGGGAGAATTGGTGAGCCAGGGGAGCCTACTCAAAGCAGCGTGTTTTGCTAACTGGATGGAGACTGGGAAAGGGCATTTGCCCAAGAAACTTCCCATGAAGCAATGCTGCCAGCTGGAGTGCAGGCAGGAGACAAAGCTGTTACCTTTCCCTGGGTTCTTGGTTCTGCTCCTGCTGCTTCTGCTTCTGGCTTTGCCATCCTTTGCCCATCCCGGGCCCACTCCCACCGATGAGAGCGGAGAGATTGTGGTAAGTCGTTCCTGGAGTATGGTACCCCAGCTCCAATGTTCTCTGCCAGCTAGCGTGAATTTTAAGGTTGTGCAGCAACCAAACAATCCAATGCAACATTTGCTCGAACGAAAATTTGTGCAACAGACTGAAAGCCGATTGATTACTGATTCTTTTTAAAACATGCACTCCCTGTTTTTCCAAGCAAACCCTCTCAAGGTAGGTGTTAGGTTGTGGGTGAACGTATCAGATGACACAGCGATTCTTCAAACAGCTCTTGTTTATTCACAGGCCCAGAACAGAACTAAAGGGTTCAGCCAACCTGCTTAGAGCTCCACTACAGTAACAACTTTCTGTAACTATCCAATCACTGAATGTCACTTTCAATTCCTTATTTGCATATGTGGACGTGAGTGAAAACTATCTACAGTATCCCCCTGCTGGCCCAGAGTGAGAACTTCAGTACATAACAGTAGAGTTCAAATATTCCGGAGCCCCAAAACCCAGACAAGTTTGGGGCACCTCCCCGCCACCCTGCAGCTCCCTTGCTTGCCCCCTCCCTGCCAATGACCCCTCCCTCCCTCTCGTCTGCCTACTCGCCACCTCCTCCCCTCCCCTCTCTTTGGTCTCCTGCCCTCTGAAAGGTGAGAGGTTGAGTGGCCCTGAGAAGACTGTATCAGGAAAGCCCTCTGGAGACTCCACTGGGCCTAGCATCGCCCACAGAGGGCTGTGGAAAGCCTGGTGGTCGCTGAAAATCCTACCCCCCCATTAGAAAAAAATACAAAATTCAAAAATCCATTGGGAGGGGCATGCTGGCCACCCAAAAGAGGACATGTCCAGGAAAACCTGGATGTATGGCAGCCCTGTCGCAAGGTGACTTACATAGTAGTTTATGACTCAAAATACATCAGTGTTTATATACACTGACACTGTATTACGGTGGTGCCTCGCAAGACGAAATTAATTCGTTCTGCGAGTTTTTTCGCCTTGCGAATTTTTCTTCTTGCGAAGCACGGATTCCCTGGGTATTAACGGGAAATTCGTCTTGTGAAGCAACTCAAAAAATGAAAAACTCTTTCGTCTTGCGAGTTTTTTGTCTTACGAGGCATTCGTCTTGCGAGGTACCACTGTATATGAAAAGATTATGATTATGATTTATTGAATTTATATACCGCCCTATACCCGGAAGTCTCAGGGCAGTTCACAGAAAAGATCAACATAAAAACCACAACATATATAATCAAAATAAAAACAACAACCCAATAACACCTGCTCCCCACCCCCAAAAAGAGCCACATTCTAAAAGGGCTTAGGATGTCAATCAGATCAACCAAAGGCCTGGTTAAAAAGGAATGTTTCTGCCTGGTGCCTAAAGGTGTATAATGAAGGCGCCAGGAGAACTTCCCTGGGGAGAGCATTCCACAGGCAGGGAGCCACTGCAGAGAAGGTCCCATTCCTGTGTTGCTGCCTTCCAGATCGCTCAAGAAGGACGACTTCTACAAAAAAAAAAAATCCCTGCGGGGCGGAGGAAGGTGAGGGCGGTGGGGGCATACCGCCCCGGGTGTCTTCGCTGAGGGGGGAGACATTCAGTGCGCTGCCCGCCTGCAACTCTCAAGCCTACCCCGAGTGGTCGGGGGGAAGGGGAGCTGCAACACTTCGATGGCAACATTCTCCCCTTCCCCCTTTGTTTTGAAGGCTTGGGAGTCGCAGGCAGGCAGCGCGCCGAATGTCCGCCATTGGCAGCTCACTCCTTCCCCATAGGCGGCTTGCTCCACCCCTGGCTGCAGGGCACATGTGCCACTCTGTGCACCCAAGCGGCTATCCCGTGCCTGGGTGGGCACCTTCTGCGCCGCCCCCCCTCAGCTCTGCTGCTGCAACCCAGGAGTAATAAAATATACATTCAGCAGATACTATGAAATTTATTTTCCACAAATCCAACTCTTATCAAGGGGCTCCATAGCAAAATAGGCATCAATGTGCAGAACCACTTGAAACAGAGAAGTATTCAAAGCCTTCCTAAAAGACTGGAATGTGGTACTTTCTGGGCTTCCCATAGGCGTCTAGCTGGCCGCGTTGAGAACAGGATGTTCGATTTGACAGGCCTTTTTTTTTTGGCTGGTGTATTCTAGCCTTCTCTGACTTGGTCCCTTCTAGATATTTGGGACTACAACTCCCATCAGCCTCGGCCTCCATGGCCAATGGGCAGGGATGATGGGAGTTGTTCAGGTCATCTGATGACATATTCTGCTAGTGAGTTTTTCCACGTGGGCACGTGCCACGTGCAATTTGCGAAGAACTGTTTCAAGTGCCTGCTTTCTGAGTCTCGTGCCTTTTCATGCTTTGCATGACATGAGTATTGATTTCAGCTCCCGGCAAATGAATATGTGAAACGGACAAATAACACAAAGGGACAGGACTTTGGCTTAGAGGATTTGAGATCTTGGAAAGAAAGGTGAGAAAGCTACATTGACCAGAGTTCTTTACCTATTGTGTTTTCCCCTAGGAGTGGCTGACCCAGTATGGATACCTTCCTCCAGCGGATCCCATAACTGGCCAGTTGCAGACTTGGGAAGCAGTAACCAGTGCAATCCGTGTAATGCAACGTTTTGCAGGCATTGCAGAGACTGGGATTCCAGGTACAGTTATATTTTTAAAATTCTTAAGAATTCTAGTTCCTGCTATTTCTCACCAGCTATGTTGACGCGGGTGGTGCTGTGGGTTAAACCACAGAGCCTAGGACTTGCCGATGAGAAGGTCGGCAATTCGAATCCCCGCGACGGGGTGAGCTCCCATTGCTCGGTCCCTGCTCCTGCCAACCTAGCAGTTCAAAAGCACGCCAAAGTGCAAGTAGATAAATAGGTACCGCTCTGGCAGGAAGGTAAACGGCGTTTCTGTGCACTGCTCTGGTTCGCCAGAAGCAACTTAGTCATGCTGGCCACGTGACCCGGAAGCTGTACACCGGCTCCCTCGGCCAATAAAGCGAGATGAGCTCCACAACCCCAGAGTTGGCCACGACTGGACCTAATGGTCAGGGATCCCTTTACCTTTACTATGTTCATGCCAGACTTGTATTGAAGCACTAACCTTGTAGCTCGTAACGGCATGCTGGCCAGTATGTGAAGTTTCACCATTGCTCATTCAGTAGAGCATGAGACTCTTGGTTGTGAGTTTGAACCCCGCGTTGGGTAAAAGATTTCTGCATTGCACAGACTTGGACTAGCTCCTCCTCTGGCACTTATTTTATGGTCTTTCGGGTGGGAGGTTAAGACTTCCCTCGCAGCCCAGCCATTTTAAATTCCTAATTTTAAAATCTAAAATCAGTTTTCGTTTTTCCTGGTATTGCTGTGAGATTTCGTTACCCTGATTTTATTCTCTGCTTTATAGTTTGTTGTTGATCTATCTATCAATCAATCAATCAATCAATCTCCCAACTGGGATAGCTCAATCAGTGGAGCATGAGACTTTTAATTTCAGGGTTGCATGTTCAAGCCCCACAATGGACAAAAGATTTGAGCATTGCAGGGCGTTGGACTTGATGACCCTCGTGGTCCCTTCCAACTCTATAATTCTATTCAATCATTCTATTCTATTATATAGATAAATAGTTGCCCAGAAAACTTTGCTGTTGTTTGTAAACAGACAGATAGATAATGAACAGCTCTAAAGCTGGATTCCAAAAATCTCCAGTTGTATCCCATATAAGTGAGCTCTGCAGATGTAATCCCTTGAATCTGGAATTGATCCAAGTACAGATAAGACCAGGATTTATGCTCAGAAAGGCTAGACTAAAGTAAAATTCCAGGGGGTGGGGGGGTCAAAATATGCACCCCCCAAAAAACAAACCTCTAATCTTCTAAGGCAGGCGTAAATGTGATTCCTAGCCCACAAACCTTTGGGACTACAGCTTCCATCTTCCCTGACCATTGGCCTTCTGTCTGGGGCTGGTGGGAATTGTAGTCCCAAACCATGCTGCCTAACCCTGTTTGAATAAAACTACACATAGTTTTCCACTGTTACTCCAAGTCTGCAAGATACTCTTGAGGCCAAGTTGAACTGATGAGTTTCAGAGGGCTTTCAGAGATGACCAGAATCTTAAATATCATGGCATCCAAATCCAGACTTGTGGTCTGTTCCCCTCCAAACAAACCACGGCTGGAACACAAGTTTTGTTCTTGGCTTATTGCTTGCGGCTTGTTTGGAGGAAACAAGCCCAGATTTGGATACCAGAACACACCAGACTCTGGGAGCAAAATGAGCTGTGTTTGAGCACACTATATGAGCACACCCGTAATTTGCCTTAAACCACAGTTAACGTTTTAATTATGTTTCAACGTTTGCATGCAAGTCAACACTGTGCCCGGGTTGTGCCACTTCAGATGTTACATGAGCGTGCACACAACAAATACTCCTCTGTCCCAAAATGTAACTGTGAGCATTTGCCTGCAGACTGATGTGGTAAGTCTCAGGCACTGATTCCCTATCTTGGTAAAAACTAGGCTCAGGTAGGCAACATGGAGACCTCCTGATGAGTGCATTCCCAATGGCCCCATACATATGCATGATGGGAACTGTAGTCTATTAACATCTGGATGGCACTATATTGGTGACCCCTAAACTTGAGGAATGCAAGATTCTGGACTAGGAACATAGGAAGCTTCTACTGAGTCAGTGTGCTGGGCCCGGGGGTAACCCGTGAAACACGGTCCAGGACTGGAAGAGAATCTGAAGGTTCCGCTGGGAGTCAATCCAACAGACACGAGGCAGGAAACCAGGCTAGGTCAGGCACAGGGTAACAGGCAGGTTCCAGCAAGCAGCAATGTTGCTCCCGCAACCTGGGGCGGGGTCCGACAGCCTTTTATCTTTGTTGGGGTAGCGGCCGGTCCTGATCCCCCGGCGACTCACCTCCCTGTTTTGCCCGAAGGCGAGCACTCCTCCTGCAAGTACTCAGGTTTCTCCTTCTCTCAGACCTTAGTTTCTGCAGCTCAGGAGACGTCGGTGGGTTACTAGACCCAGGGGCCGCCTCAGCCTCCCCTGACCCAACCGGTAGTGGAGCAGCTGTAAGTGATGGCCCAGCTGAAGGCAACGAGGTAATCCCCACATCTGGAGCCAGGGCAGGCTCAGGCCCCTGACTCGGCCCAGCTGGTGTTTGTTGCAGGGGAACCTGTGCAGACTAGGACTCTTCAGGATCAGGCCCCAGACTTGGTTCAGATGATGCCTGAGGCAAAGGATCCGGTGCAGACTGAGTCTCCTCTGGTTCTGAGTCCAAGCCTGAGTCCTAGGCCATCACAGTCAGACTGTTGGTCCATCTAACTCAACATTGTCTACACTGACCGACAGCAACTATCCAGGATTCCAGACAGGAGTCTCTCCTAGCCCTGCCTGGAGATTGACCTTGGACCTTCTACATGCACTGCAGATGTCCTACACTCTGAGCTACATTTCTATCAGCGCCGGATTTAGGGTGGCGTGGGTGATTCCTCCACACAGGGCACCAAGCCCAGGGGGCACAAAACAACAGCAACCATCTATATTTATATTGGTACCTACTCAAAGTTTGTGTGTGTTTGTGTTGTCCTCATTCATGGCACCATATTACAGAGCCCTCCCCTGTTTCTATTTCCCTTGAACTCAAACAGATGATGCCACGTTGGCTCTGATCCGAATGCCCCGCTGTTCGCTTCCTGACATTATCAGCACCTTCCCAGAAAAGCTTCCTCTGCGGAAGAGCAGGAGCAGGAAAAGGAGGAAGAGAAGGAAGAGTCGGAGCAAGCGGAGCGCAGGCTCGGTTTGGACGAAGCGGAACATTTCCTGGAGGTAGGTATCGGCATTGTTGTTGCCAATGTATTTATTTCCTTCATTTTCCACTAGTAATTGTCATTGCACTGTGTCTCCCATCAGCCCTGGCAGAGGCTGATGGAAACCCAGCAATATCTGGAAGGCTTCATGGTCCCCATCCTTGTTTCGTTATGCCTGAAAGATGAAGCAAGCTGGTGGTGCATGACAAACATGAAAACAAAGAAAGGGTTTCTGCATGCTAGATAGTCTACCTGTTGGGCTGAACTGAGGAGAAATGGTGGGGGCCGCCTCCCCCTTCTCCTGAACCTTCCTGAGAACAGGAGGACAGCATAGATTTAGAACAGTGGTTTGCAGAAGGGCATACTGTAGTTCAGAAGCTGGGAAATGTTGGAAGAGGAACAGCAGGAAGAAGAAGCACCAGGGGAGAGACAGCTGACAGACTCAGTGTCTTTGGAAAGTATTCCTGACCCCTCTTCTTCCAAGACCAGGTGGGCATTGAGGGTAGTGGGAGGGATCTGACTCCCCAAAGCCTGACACTATCAGTTCGCTACGTGGGCCTTCACTTGTAACTAGCCTTTATTGGCAGAAGTTAAAACAGTAAAATCATACAAAGTCATCCAAATTCATTAATAATCCAAACACATACAATATATCAAAGACTAAATAGCAACCATTGAAGAAATCAGGCAACTTTAGCTTTAGCTTTAAAGATCTCAGTTAAGTACTCCGAAACAATCTTGGTAGTTTTGGAAGTATCATCCCTCAACAAATATTGGATTACAGACTCCTTGCAAATCAGTTTTTTTGAGCTGTGAGGGGGTCACAAGGAGATCTCTGCGATGGGCCTTCACCAATGGGACTTCCCTTAGACGAGTTTTTGATTTGATCCAAGAAGGGTCTCCTCACCTTCCATTCTGTGTCTGGTCCAGGCCAAAGAGGCAAGGGATCTGGTTGCTTCCCATCTGTACATTGTCTCCAACGTAGAGTGAAGACCTACCCACGGGAAGCTCGCCTCAGCCGAGAGACCATGCGCGTATTGATGTATTACGCCTTGAAGGTGTGGAGTGAAGCTACACCCTTGAACTTCCACGAGGTGGGCAGCCACACGGCTGACATCTCTGTGGAGTTCCTCCGCCTGGACCACCACGACGGCTACCCTTTCGACGGGCCGGGTGGAATGGTCGCTCATGCCTTCTTTCCTGGAGACCCTCAGAGGGCTGGCAACGTCCACTTTGATGGTGACGAGGAATGGACGTTCCGTTCACCAGGTGAGTTGGCTTTCTTTGCCTTGTGGGTTGGGGATGGAAGAGTTAAGGTGCATTTCACCATAAAGAGAAGGGAAACACTGACAGCGGAGGGCGGGCCGCTGCCACAACTAGAAGAAGGATTTATCTTCCTAATTTCCTTTTGGGATATTTAGTCACTATCCACTTGATGGTTGAGGCTTACAAAGCGCTTTGCCCTGGGCTTTGCAAGCACCGACCATCAGTGGACATCATCACTTCTCTGCAGTGGCTCCCCGTCTGTGGAATGCTCTCCCCAGGGAAGTTCGCCTGGCGCCTTCATTATACACCTTTATGCACCAGGCAAAAATCTTCCTCTTTAACCAGGCCTTGTCTTATTGACATCCAATACCCTTTTAGAATGTGGCCCTAGAGCTGGCGAAATAGTCATCCACTTAGAATCATTTAAACTGCCTGGGATTTAACTCGGTGCTGAAGTGATATCAGCGTTGGTGTCTGTTGCATTGGGAAGGTTGATGAAGGCTTCCTTTCATCATTTGCTCTGTAGACACCTTTTCAGCAGTTCATCTGCTCTTGACTGTTTTGCACCTGTCTGGGACCCTTCAGCTCTTCCACTGGTGCTTGTGAGGACTCTGAGCCCCTTCCCCACCACCCTCTTAGTGGTGACGGTTACCTTTTCCTTCCTCGAAATCACAGAGAGATTCCTCTTTCAGCCCTATGCGCTTTTCAAGGCTCAGATTCCTTCTAGCACAGGGGAAGTTAGACTCTATGTGCATGCTTTCTCTCCTTGTTTTTCAAGGGTAGGGAGCAGAGGTTCTGGGGTTAGGGAGCAGAGAAGTAACCACATGGTTTGGTGCCTATTGCACTCATTCAAAAATCTAAACGTGCCCACGGATCTGAAAAAGTTGTTGACCCCAGCCATGGTTAGATTGGTACTGAATGGACATGTATGCCTTGTGCAAGTGATTGGGCTAAATGGACTTCTGTTCTTTCTTTCTTTCTTTCTTTCTTTCTTTCTTTCTTTCCAGTTTCCATTTTTTAAATTTATGCTTTTCAAGTTTATACATTTCACTAATTTTATACATTTCACTAATTTTACAATCATTCTGACATTTCAAAACTTGACTTCCTTCCCCCTCTTCCTGCAGTTCCTCAAATTTATTTTTAATATCTTCTGCATATCTTCTGCATATCCACTTAATTTACTCATTTATTCATCTTCTTTAAATATATACTCTTAGAAACCTGCAGGGTAATACAATAATCCTGCCAATGTCCTTATCTGTTTACAGTTTGTTTGTAAATATTCAATAAACCATTTCCATTCTTTTATAAAAAGTTTGTTATCTTGATTTCTTATTCTTCAAGTAAGTTTCTCCATTTCTGCATATTCCATAAGTTTTTGTATCCATTCTTCCTTTGCTGGGACTTCTGCTTCTTTCCATATTTGGGCAAGTAACATTCTTGCCGCTGTAGTTGCATACATAAATAAGTTTCTATACATTTTAGGTAGTTCTGTCCCTATAATTCCCAAAATAATGGGTTTTGGGGTTTTTTTTACAAAGGTTATTCTGTGGTTGGTTTGCCCTGGCAATGTGTTTGTGATTCTCCCGATAAGTCACACTCTTCTTTTGGCAGATGACTTTGGCACCGACCTTTTTGCAGTGGCAGTTCACGAGTTTGGCCATAGCCTAGGGCTGGCACATTCACCCTCCAAGCATTCGATCATGCGCCCCTACTACCAGGGACCAGTGGGAGACCCACTGCAATACCAGCTGCAAGCGGATGACCGGACAGAGATACAGAAGCTTTACGGTATGTGGATTGCTGAGCAACATGGACCTACTCTAGGGAGGACTTCATCTAAGTCTCTCTAGATCATTGGGACCTACTGAGAGGTCTCTGGGTGATTTGTAGTAGATCGGTAAGGATTCCTGACTCCCGGCTGCTGAGCATTTTGCGACAAAAGCCACATTGGCCGCACACATTTAAAAGGCTACGATACTGCTTTAACAGCCGTAGCTTCTCCCAAGGAATCCTGGGAACTGTAGTTTGTTAAGGGTGCTGAGAGTTGTTAAGAGACCCCTGTTTCGCTTGCAGAGCTGCAATTCCCAAAGTGGTTTAACAATCAATCTCTGGGAATTGTGTAGGCAAGGGTCTCCTAACACTTCTATAATGATAACCAGAAGTATACCAAGGTACTGTACAGTTAATTTTCACGATCTTTACCTTTAACTAGATAACAAGCTTACCCAGTGGTGTAGCGTGGGGGGTGCAGGGGGGGCCGGCCGCACCGGGCGCAACATCTGGGGGGGGTGCTCGCACTCACAGCTCTCTGCCCCTACCTGGCTCACTCACTCTCTCTCACTGCAGTGCTGGCTGTGCGAATCCAATCCGAGCCGCCGGGACAGCGCACTGTGGAGGGGGGGGTGCCAGGTGTGTGGTGCGGTGCAGAGAGAGAGAGAGAGAGAGGGACCATCTTGCCTTGCCCCGGGTGCTGACAACCCACGCTACGCCACTGAGCTTACCCAAATTGATCAAAACAGATGTTTTCATCTGCCTGTCCTGGATAGGGTTGCCATATTTTTAAAAAAGTAAAAACAACTAGGACACCCTGAAAGTTTTTTTACTTTGTTTTTTAAAAAACCCTCAAAGTTTGTTCAGCTTTTAAAAGACAAATCCCAAGGTTGCTTACAAAAACGCCCCCAAACTGTGATTTTTTAGTTTACTCGCCAAAGATCCAAGACAAACCATTGCCCTCATCCTGTAGAATGGGGCTGGATCTAGACACAACAAAGAAGCATTTCAGTTAAAAGCGTTGTAAACTTTGTAGGGGGACGCGGGTGGCGCTGTGGGTAAAACCTCAGTGCCTAGGACTTGCTGATCGTATGGTCGGCGGTTCGAATCCCCGCGGCGGGGTGAGCTCCCGTCGTTCGGTCCCAGCTCCTGCCCACCTAGCAGTTCGAAAGCACTCTTAAGTGCAAGTAGATAAATAGGTATCGTTTTAGAGTGGGAAGGTAAACGGTGTTTCCCTGTGCTGCGCTGGTGCTGGCTCGCCAGAGCAGCTTCGTCACGCTGGCCACGTGACCCGGAAGTGTCTTCGGACGGCGCCAGCTCACGGCCTCTAGAGCGAGATGAGCACGCAACCCTAGAGTCGGACACAACTGGCCCATACGGGCAAGGGTACCTTTACCTTTACCTAAACTTTGTAGGAGAAATCGAGTTAGCAAAAACTGACCTCCACAGTGCCATCTGGTGTCACAGTGTTGGAATGCATAAACAGAGCATATAAAGCGTTTTTTCTTTGCCATTGTAGCTGAGTCCTGACTTCTTCTTCTTCATCCTTTACTGGGAGCAAATCATCCCACTGCTGCTTGCAGAGGCAAACAGAGGCAGAAGCTATAGATCCATTCCAGCCTTTTTATTCTGCCTACGTCTCTCTCATGTCTGCTTCCTTCCTCCTCCCTTCATCTCTCCCCTACTGCTGCTTCCCTGCAGGTCATGACCACTGACGGGCGTGGGTTGCCCTTTGGCACTCTCTCCTGCTTGCCACAACCCCTGGCTTTTTGAAACACTACGGTGTATCTGGGTACCCCCAGCACTCACCAGTGCATGTCTATGTACACCGCCTAGAGACTGTTAGAATTCCTGCTCCATGGTTGCAGTCATGGGATTGTTGTCTTTCACATGACGGTATATGTTTTGACTCCACAGAGTGGGAAGTGACGGAGACAGGTTGTTTGTGTTACTGTGTTCCGTGAAGTGAGACAATTGTCCTTTGTTCTTTCTCTTTACTGTCTGATGCTAGAGAGGGAGGGAGCCATGCTTAAGTGCTCCGTGTGTGTTTATCTGTAACTAAAGTAGATTAGCCAAAATGCTGAGTTGCTGAGGTCTGTTATGCATGATGCACAAACTCTGCAGATCCCTAAGTGTGCCGGTGTCTGTTGGCATCGGTCGCTGTGATGTTTGGGCAGAAGAAAGCTTTTGAAGCTCCCAAACGATCGACCAGGAGGGAGAGAACATGCCAGTCGGGCATGTGTCTCTGCCAGGGTCCTACTCGAGCGTAGGACAAGCTCCTGACAGAGACTTCAGTAACTGAGCAGTATATTTACCTAAAATAAATACGGTACACCTTGCGGTTCTGGGAAGAAACAAAACAGATCTCACTGGACTGAAGCCTGTCCTCCCCTTCTCTAGATAACATATTGTAGTGGGTCAAATAGGCCTCTTAAAGAGGATTAGGGCCAAAGAGTGTTAATCTTGCACATCTCTGATCCGTCAAACTGTATGCTCGTATTTGCTCCAGCTGGGCAAATTCCTAACAGAGCCGCACTTAGATTAATAGACTTACCGTTTTTTCCTAAGATCCACGGAAAGGCCTGTTAGGATTGCCCAGTCTGTCCTTCTATAGTCAGAGAATCCTGACAGCTCCTTCGGTGAGTTGCAGAAAAACACGTGCAGGCTGGGAAAAACTAGTCCCGAATCTGGTTTGGAAAATGAAATCATTGGGCTTTTGCAAAGACGTCTTTAGGGATGTGAAAAAGCAGAGCCATGCTTGTATTCCAGAGTCAACTTCTCGCACTCTGGCAGATGAAATGGGATATTTTTCCTTTGGCTGTATCTTCTTCTTCTTTGGCGATTACTCGTAGCCGAGTAAGATTGTCTTCCATAAACACGGCCTTAACAGTGAGTCCGTAAGCGATTGTGGAGGCCAATTCTGGATCCACTCTCCCTTCCACAGTGGGGACATAGGTTTCCAGGCAGGAGTTGATGAGGGTGAGGGTTTGCCAAGTGTGCCTTCCTCTTAGCACATTTCTCCCTTTCGTCCTGAGTTGGGCGTCTTCAAAGCCCATGACACCGTTGGTAAAGGCTGTTCTCCAATTGGAGCACTTGCAGGCCAGTGTTTCCCAGTTGTCGGTGTTTATACTATATTTTTTTAGATTTGCCTTGAGAGAGTCTTTAAACCTCTTTTGTCCACCAGCATTACACTTTCCATTTTAAATTTTTAAATTTTTAGTTAATAAATAATTTTTATTAGTTTTTACACGTATTTCCAGCATAACATCCTTTTTAATTTTTTGGCTGCCACAGCCTGAGACTTCCTTCAACCTCGATGGATGGTTTTCTAAAGTCTTTCTAATTATGCATTTTGTTACTATAGTTATTGCTATAAACTCTAATTTCCAATACATCTATTCTTAATTCACTTCACAATAATTTATAAATTACTCCTTACAAAACTTCTTTTAACCCTCCAAGCGATGTCAGTTGATTACAATTGCTTCCTAGATATGTCAAAAACTTCTTCCTTTAGGAAAGTCTGGTCCAGCCTGTTCCGAATTTTCCCTGTTAGTCTCACCATCTCGGCATAGTTCATCAATTTCTCTTGCCACTCGTATTTATTTGGTATGTCTTCTTGTTTCCATCTTTGGGCTAAGAGTGTCCTTGCTGCAGTTATCACATATAAAGACAGTTGTTGTTTATCATTCTTATGAATTTCTGTACCCACAGTACCCAATAGAAGGGCTTCTGGTTTTTTGACAAATGTATATTTCAACATTTTTTTGTCTCATTTTAAATCATTACCCAGAAGCCCTTCACTTTCTTACATTCCCACCTTTCCATTTTTAAGTTCGAAATAGAGTAGTTGCTTTGGAATACGATAATCAGGCATCTGCACAACATGACACGTCCAATGAAGTTATAGGTGTATCAGAACCTATCAGCACAGAGGCTGTAGCCCAGGGCTACAACGTCTACCTTGCATGCAGAATGCCCAAGGTTCAAGAACTGCAGATTTCAACCTTCGCCAACCTGATGCCCTCTAAAGCAGGCTTCCTCAAACTCAGCCCTCCAGATGTTTTTGGCCTACAACTCCCATGATCCCTAACCAGCAGGACCAGTGTCAGGGATGATGGGAATCGTAGTCTCAAAACATCTGAAGGGCTGAGTTTGAGGAAGCCTGCTCTAGAGGTTCCTGCATGCTTTCCAGTGCTGGGCTGGCTGATGGGACTTGTTGTCCAAAACATCTGGAGGGTGCCAGATCACATGATATTAGGCCAAGGGCCTGCATGCAGTTCAGGATGTGGGCTACCCACTCCAGATACCCCTTACTCCTGGTACTTACTGGTGTAGTGGTAAGCTTGGCCATGAAGTTCGCTGGGTGCCCTCAGGCCAGCCGCCAACACTCAGCCCAAACTACCTCACAGGGTTGTTGTGAAGATCGTATGGAGCTGGGGGGGGGCATAGCACGACACTCTGACCCCCTTCAAGTAAAGGTGGGATAGAAGATGCCATAATAAATAAATAAATAAAATAAAATAAAATAATTTATTATTTATACCCCTCCCATCTGGCTGTGCTTCCTCAGCCACTCTGGGCCGCTTCCAACAAAATATTAAAATAGAGTAATGCATCAAACATTAAAAGCTTCCCTAGACAGGGCTGCCTTCAGATGTTTTCTAAAAGTCTGGTAGTTGTTTTTCTCTTTGACATCTGATGGGAGGGCATTCCACAGGGCGGGCGCCACTACCGAGAAGGCCCTCTGCCTGGTTCCCTGTAGCTTTGCTTCTCGCAATGAGGGAACCGCCAGAAGGCCCTCGGCGCTGGACCTCAGTGTCCGGGCAGAATGACGGGGGTGGAGACGCTCCTTCAGATATACTGGACCGAGGCCACTTAGGGCTTTAAAGGTCAGGACCAACACTTTGAATTGTGCTGGGAAATAAATAAGCAAGCAAGCAAGCAAATTGTGTATTTATGTTTGCACATCCATGTTATCTTTCTCTTTCTCTCTTTCTCTCTTTCTCTCTTTCTCTCTTTCTCTCTTTCTCTCTTTCTCTCTTTCTCTCTTTCTTTCAGGAAGTCGAGTTCTTCATTCTACAGAGAAGCCAGAGGTAACCTCGCTGCTCCCAGATCTTCTCTCCTTGCCGCACGACTTCCCTGCCCTCAGGTTAGAAAGAGCCCTTTCTACCATATACCGTATTTTTCACCCCATAAGGCGCACCAGAGCATAAGGTGCATCTACTTTTTGGGGAGGGGTAATTCCAAAAAAAAAAGAAAACCCAAATACCTGTTTTTGGGGCTTGGGATGGGGAATGCTCGGGCTTCCCCCCACCCCCAGCCCCAGCCCCCAAACCGGTCGGGTCCCGGAGCTTGCGGGGCTGGGGGAGGGGGGAGCCCCAGCTTCCCCTGCCCCCAGCCCCCAAAACAGGTCGGGGGGAAGCGGCGTTGCTGCGCGCAGCTTTGCCACTTCTCCCGGAGTTTGCAGGGCTGGCGGGGAAAGCCTGGGTTCGCCCCCTGCCCAACCCCAGGGACCACACATTTGCTCCTTAAGACACACAGACATTTCCCCTTAGATTTTAAGGGGGGAGTGCGTCTTATGGAGCGAAAAATATGGTACCTTGGGGAGTGGGATAGACAAAGGGTTCCTTACAGCATATGCATGCGCTGGACCCCACTTGACGCCAGAGATAGAATCATAGAAGAGTTGGAAGAGACCACAAGGGCCATCGAGTCCAACCCCCTGCCAAGCAGGAAACACCATCAGAGCACTCCTGACATATGGTTGTCAAGCCTCTGCTTAAAGACCTCCAAAGAAGGAGACTCCACCACACTCCTTGGCAGCAAATTCCACTGTCGAACAGCTCTTACTGTCAGGAAGTTCTTCCTAATGTTTAGGTGGAATCTTCTTTCTTGTAGTTTGGATCCATTGCTCCATGTCCGCTTCTCTGGAGCAGCAGAAAACAACCTTTCTCCCTCCTCTATGTGACATCCTTTGATATATTTGAACATGGCTATCATATCACCCCTTAACCTCCTCTTCTCCAGGCTAAACATGCCCAGCTCCCTTAGCCGTTCCTCATAAGGCATCGTTTCCAGGCCTTTGACCGTTTTGGTTGCCCTCCTCTGGACACGTTCCAGTTTGTCAGTTTTGATGCTGTTCCCAGTGGCTATACATCTGCAGTATTGAGTGTGATGCTGCAAATGATGGCACAGAACAGGCGTGGGGAGCCTTTGCCCCCCCCCCCAGATGTGGCTGAGTTGCAGTGTCCATCTTTCTTGGCCATTGGCCGTGCTTGCAGAGGCTGAGTTGTATTTCAGCAACATGAACTATATATAAAACATGTATGGCTAACTTGCAACCCAAGTATAGCTCTCTAATTGATTTCTGGCCCTCATTCACACACAATAATTCAGCAGCTGTGCTGCCCCCCCCCCCACTGGAACCTCATGTTGTAAACCCAGAAGTAAATGATTCCATTTACGATAGCGCTTTGGAAATCGAACTTCTGAGGCGGCTTCTGTATTGAGTTTTTCGTGTTAATTTTTCCGTTTTGAGGCTTCCATATTGAGTTTTTGGTTTTCGAATGTTTCGGAACTCAAATGGTCTTCCGGAACGGATTACATTAGAAAACCGAGGTTCCATTGTACACACACACACACACACCAATCCTTTGTACAAAAGTTAAATTCACATTTGTTGCTCTGCCCACTAGGTTTGCTGTGTGCAATGTCGGACTGCTGTCTGTTGAGCACATGGCATATAAAAATAAAAATAGGCATTGCAATGTTTTTCATTGGGTAAGCATCTTGCCGTTTCTTGTGTTAACGGAGAATTCTGCATCCTAAATCTTCCTCCTGTCTGAGGGTTTTATGCAGCTCAAAATTATACCCAATCCGACATTAACAAAAGCGGACCCAGCCTTTTTACTTTTTTGTTTGTTTAGAAAATCACCTTTATACTCTGTAGCTTTCCCCAGTGGAATAATCCTTGTTTCCTATGGTGCTGTGTACGGGCAACTTCCTAGGCTCCTCTCAGTAGACCGGGAGTCTGGGGAGATGATCAGCTGGGCACCTTTCAAATTCCAGCTTTGTCCATATGTGACATTGCAGCTTTATGCCTTTTGCACATGCCCCTGTGTTGACCCCATGGTCACTGCTAACCTTGCTGTAAACAGGCATGGCAGAGTCATCTGTACATCTGGACTGTGGGAGGCTGCAAATCTATCCTCTTCTCTTCAAAACTGCTGTATTGATTCACTGACCAACTCACTTGGGTAGATGAGCATTCCTTTCATAGCTCTGCGGTTTAGAAGATCAAGATGTTGCTGCATCCCTTTTTATTGCCCCAAATTCTTTCTAGGCCTGGATTTTATTTTATTTTAAGTGTGCGGGGTGAAATAGCTTCCTCCATGTAGGGATCACTTCCTCTCAGCCTAATCTCCCTCGTAGGGTTAAAACGGGGAAGAACAATGTATACCCCCCTGAGGTCCTATTGCCCACTGGAGGGATGTGAACATGAATGCAGAAGGAGAGGCCAACTTTTCCTCCTTGAAGATAAATTTAAAAACATCGCACTGAGGAGTCACATCGCTGCCTTTCCCCCACTTCTTCGTTTCAGGTCCGGTAAGGAATTCCCCGATCGCTGCGCCTCCAACATTGACGCTGTCACTCAGATCAGAGGTGAAACGTTCTTTTTCAAAGGTCTGTGGCGTTTTCTGTGACCTTGTTCTGTGAAGTCATTTCTTCCAGCAGTAGCTGAGTGGTATCAGAACACGCTTGCTTTGCATGCGAAAGAGGAAGAAAACCCCAAATTCAAAACCTGGCAACGTCAGGGCCGGCAGGAAAGAATCCTGTCTGAAATCCTTGAGAGCCAACCACAGTCAGCAAACTCTGGAGCGGCCAATGTGATGCTGCTGGACTCCAGTGCCCAACAGCCCCAATGAGTATGGCCTTTGAAGGGCCAGGGGTGGCACTGTGGGTTAAACCACAGAGCCTAGGACTTGCTGATCAGAAGGTTGGCGGTTCGAATCCCCGCAACGGGGTGAGCTCCCGTTGCTCAGTCCCTGCTCCTGCCAACCTAGCAGTTCGAAAGCATGTCAAAGTGCAAGTAGATAAATAGGTACCGCTCCGGCGGGAAGGTAAACGGCGTTTCCATGCGCTGCTCTGTTTCGCCAGAAGTGGCTTAGTCCTGCTGGCCACATGACCTGGAAGCTGTATGCCAGCTCCCTTGGCCAATAAAGTGAGATGAGCGCTGCAACCCCAGAGTCGGCCACGACTGGACCTAATGGTCAGGGGTCCCTTTACCTTTATATAGTCAGGAATAATTGGAGCTGCGGTGTTGGAGCCAGCCAGTCAGGTGGTGCTTAGCATAGCATAGAAAAAAGACACAATGAGGCAGCGTGTATTTTCATAATGCTGGAGAGCTGCTCCTTCCAGCCTTTCTCCTCCGGCAACTTTTTATTATCTCCTTTGTTCTCCCAGCCGCATGGCCGTTTTTTCAAAGTCTCCTGTTACCTCATCCGGTCAAGGCTTGACACTCCCCTCTCTGTATAAGGTAATCATTGCCCAGAGGAATGTCAGGGGGCCCCTGCAGTATTTACAAGCCTCTGCCTTAGCTGTATGACTCCCACATGCCCTCTTTCTTTATTTTATTAATCAGAGTCATAAATGTCCGTTCCAATACGATTATATTGAGTGCGATAAGCGACTCTTGTGAAAGCGGGAGCGGGCCGCGGATTGGACAACTATGCAGTACACATAGAAATTAAAGAAGGAATACATTGTATATAGCAACACAAAATAATGCAAATAACTACTATAATGATCACTAAAATTAATAAATGTCGAAGCCAACTTCCATCCGGAAGCCAAGAATATAAGAATTCTGATTCCAAGCTGCATGGTAGGCTTCCTTTGCTAGTTTTTTAGCCATGCACTGGTGTTGCTTCTACAGCACTGAGATTGGTCACTGTATGTTCCTGTAAGAGAACAAGAGCTATTAAACATGAATTTCAATGTATATTGACAGTTTGGATATATGCCCCATGATTCTTTCCCCTCTCTAATTTGAAAACAAATGGAGGCAGGCTCATGGAGGGTCAATTGTACTGGAGGCCAAAAAGTTTGCTTAGGGGATATAATATTTGTAAATCGAAAAGATCCATTGACAGGCACACCATGAAGCATTATGCCTGAATGGCTGGCAAAAGGGGGCATGTGCATACATAACCAACATTTAGAAGCATGCAATAAACTAGTAAACTTAATCATATCTTGCACAAAAATATTATTCCTCCATATCTTATGATAATTTTCTCCCCTAAAAGTCTTATTCAACAAAGCTGTTCTTATAGTTCGAGAGTGGCTGAGCCGTGGATGCTGCCAGCCAGAGTAGGATTCTGACGACTGCGGCTTGCCAGCTGATAAGGTGAAATATGGTGGTTTCAACTGGACTGGGTCGTCTGCTTCTCTTCCTTGTATAATGGTGCAGGAAAGGATGGCAAGGCAAATGATGAGGAAGGCAAACACTGCCAGATGCAGTTCGTGTGTAGCACCTTTAGGTGGCGCATGCGGAAAGGTTTCGATGCTTCATCCACAAAATGTTGACAAAGTGTAGGGGAGTTCCGCATGCTGTGAGGTAGGACAACCCACTGATATCGCTGGGTGGGCTGCAAATTGTTATAAACTGGCAATGTAAAAGCAAACCGTTCCTGTCTGCTGGGGCCAGTGGGATGAAGGTGGTTCAATGTGGCCGAAAGTCAGTTGTTCAGAAATAAGCTGTTCAGAAACGAGATGGTGCCATTGCTGCGGATTTTTCCTTTGGTGGAGGCCACTCTACCCACACTGAGGTATCAATGATCTTGGTTTGCCACACTGGAAACGTTGTATCGGTGGCTACAGGCTGGTTTTTATTTAACGCTGCCGCCAGCAGATGAGCCTTGTGGGTGGCTGTACCTACAGACTGACAAATGCGAAGCATAGCTGCTGTGTCTGTGGTAGGATTGTGTATTATCGGGCGCAACGCAACCTTACAATCCTCATTTGCATTTTCAAGGGCCAATAGTTTGATAATTATTTGTTTGGCTTCAGGATTTTCAATTTGTCTACTCACTGCTGTAATCAGCCTGTCCATAAAGGAAGAATATGATTCTCTAGGTTCTTGTCTGATTGAACCCCACCTAGACTGAACACTGGTGGGTTCCGGGATTTTTCTCATTGCTTGTTGAGCAGCAAGAGCAGTATCCCTTAATAAGATCTGCAGCAGTGTGGCTTGTACTGAGGCCTGAGCGAAGGGCCCACGCCCCATCATAGCATCCATCACATCTGCGAGGGTAAGATTAGGATTATTCCCTCTTGCTTGTTGCAGTAAAGCAGGAGCATAAGCACAACAGGCGATTTCCCATTCATGGGCAAACAATACACCTGCTGATGGGGGTAAAACCGTACGTGCCAAAAGCTTGATGTCATCTGGAACCAATAGCTGGGCTAATGTGGCTTCCAAAAGAGCTTGTGTAAATGGAGCTTGCAGTCCATTTGTCCTAACTGACAATTGAAGCTCTTTCAAGATTTTAAAGTCAAAAGGTTGGTGCTGGGCTTGAGTTCCTGCTGGAGCACCAGTAGGGGGCACAATAACAGGGAATGCCATGGTATCCTGTGATAAGGAACAGGCAAGTACTGCACGTTGAAAAGGGGTAGCTTGTTCTGCTGCTGAAAGAGCAGGGTCATTTCCAGCCAGACCACTGTATTTTTGCAGGATTGGGTCCTCTGGTGAGGCACTGTAATCTGGAGGTTTGGGGTCTGGGGCTGCAGGCAAAACAAGTGCTGGAACACATGGCATAGCAGCATGCTGAATTAATGAAGCTGAAGGTTGTTTTGGCAATGTAGCCATGGAGATATTTTTTGGTGATAGAGAGCCCATAGCATAACGAATTTTACACCAAGCATTTAAAATTCGAACACTGAAATTGGGGTGTCCATGAAAATATGTTCCAATATTATCCCATTGCTTTAGTTCCCAAGTCCCATTTGCAGCAAAGCAGGGACAATGCTCATCGATGGCTTGAATGAGCTGTATCAAATCGCCATCAGGGACTTCCAATTTGTTGGAGGAGAGGAGAAATTTTAAGTCCTTTAAAAATTTCTGTTGCGGAAATGACAGGGAACTGCCCATATTTCTAAAATTAATATAATAGGGATCGACTCACCAGGGATCCGTAGATGAATTCAGCGCTGATTAGCCCTTTCCGGGCGGGGTGAGTCGATGATCGAGAAGCCTCTTATGGTTTCCTTTGAAGTTTGAAGCCAGCGTCCCACTGCTTCCTTTCTTTAGCCTTTGAAGTCCGTCTCAACTGCTTTCTTCAGTCAGCCTCCTTTCTTTTAAGTTTTCCTCTTCTTTTAATTGAGCCTCACACGGGGCACCACTTGTTGGAGCCAGCCAGTCAGGTGGTGCTTAGCATAGCATAGAAAAAAGACACAATGAGGCAGCGTGTATTTTCATAATGCTGGAGAGCTGCTCCTTCCAGCCTTTCTCCTCCGGCAACTTTTTATTATCTCCTTTGTTCTCCCAGCCGCATGGCCGTTTTTTCAAAGTCTCCTGTTACCTCATCCGGTCAAGGCTTGACACTCCCCTCTCTGTATAAGGTAATCATTGCCCAGAGGAATGTCAGGGGGCCCCTGCAGTATTTACAAGCCTCTGCCTTAGCTGTATAACTCCCACATTGCGGCCCAGCCACAGGGGTCCAATCCATTGTCCTGTAACCAGATTCCAAAATAGTGTCTAGTCCAAAGCGATGCATGTTGGGGCAATTTTTTTTAAAAAATTAAAAATCCCACAGGACCAGCAGGCAAACTAAGCTCATTGTAGCTCACATGCACCACCCTGCCTCCGTGATTGAACCCCCCCCCCCATGGCGTGCTGATGTCGCTTGTGCACATCACAAGGGATGTGGGTGGCTCTGTGGTCTAAATCACTTAGCCTGTTGGGCTTGCTGATCAGAAGGTTGATGGTTCAAATCCCCGTGATGGGGTGAGTTCCCATTGCTCTGTCCCAGCTCCTACCAACCTAGCAATTCGAAAGCACACCAGTGCAAGTAGATAAATAGGTTCCACTCTGGCGGGAAGGTAAATGGTGTTTCTGTGCACTCTGGCTTCCGTCATGGTGTCTCATTGCATCAGAAGTGGTTTAGTCATGCTGGCCACATGACCCGGAAAACTGTCTGCGGACAAATTCCAGCTCCCTCGGCCTGAAAGTGAGATGAGCGCCACAACCCCATAGTCGCCTTTGACCGGACTTAACTGCCCATGGGTCCTTTACATTTACCTTACCTACTTGTGCACACTATGGGGCATGCTCCTGTGTTGCACGGATGCTCCGTGGCTTGCGCACATGAGATGAGCATGCCCCATGCCGTGTGTGCACAGCCGCCGTGGAACTTTGAGGGTGCCTGGCCCCTTCATTGAATTTTATTTGGGGGGGTCTGCCCCATCTCTTACTTGGCATGTCTGTTGCAGCTTCTGAGAGCTCGTGACCTAGAGCTCAAGAACAGGCCTTGCAAACGGGCCCTTCTACCTCTACGATTCTATGATATGGAGGGTATATTTTATGGCTACACCAGAGATAGGCAAAACTAAGCTAAATGAAATGGACCAATGTTCTGACTCTGTATACAAGGCACATTCCGAAGCTCCTGCTCTTTATGAAAAGCATGGATGGGCCGTGTCTTTCCTTGCCCTGGGCACATCGAATCATCGAGCTGGAACAAGAGACTCTGCTCCCAGTAAGGATATGTATGTCATGTAATTCTACTCAATATGATCCAGAGCAGAACTCCAACATATAGTTAGCAGAGTAAAAACTTAAGCATGTTACCAAAGGCAGTTGTATTCCATCCAACAGAGCTTTACTGGTACTGAAGGCACATGAACATAATGGTCACAAATCCAATACATTCAGGATTAGCACTGTCCACTAGAAGTCCAGTTGCAGCAGACTTGACTTAAACTTAAATAACTTATAATAAGACTAAAACTTAACGCTAAGCATACGATATGCAGAACACCACACCAGAAAGGAAAAGTGAAACCCATTCTCCTTCTGGCCTTACTATTATAGTCAGCATGACTTAGACCAGCCTTTCTCAACCTGTGGGTCCCCAGATGTTGTTGGACTACAACTCCCATCACCCCTAGCTAGCAAGGCCAGAGCTCAGGGATGATGGGAGTTGTACTCCAACAATATCTGGGGACCCACATGTTGAGAACCACTGTATTAGAAGAGATAACAGAACCAGTTTAAGCCAGCGGTACTCAGCTTCTCAGAAGGAATAACCCAAACATCATGAACCTTCTCCTTGTTTCTTCCACACACAGAAGCTTCCAGAACCCTCTTGAATTAATTAGAATTGGAAAGATCTCTACACATCAGATCAATACTTTCTGCACTAAGAAATGCAAACTGAGGGTGTGTTATGTCGGAGGAAATCATAGCTGCTCTCTCGCAATCTGTAGCAGTGAGAATGGTGTGTGTTTATGACAGAGTGCTTGGAATAGTGGTAGGTCAGCTTGCAATATTCTGTCATGTTGCAGGTCAGTACTTCTGGCGCCTGACTCAAGGTCGTCACCTCACTTCTCTGCGCCCAGCCTTGATTACCGGCTTCTGGCGAGGCCTCCCTTCCACGCTCCGCAAAGTAGACGCCGTTTATGAGAGACACATAGATCATCGCATCCTCTTCTTCAGCGGTAAGGGGGTGGGTGTTCCTGTGTGCGAAGCAACTGGGCTGGCTTGCATAAGAAAGTCCAAACTAGGTCCATCTCCAGGGACGTCCATCTCCCAATAGACTGCGATCTACTCACAATGTAAAAAAACTGGCAGTGATTTTAGGAAGCCAAAGTTGTGGAGATTTGGGATTTTTTCCTTTTCTGCTTTTCTGTAAGGAAATTGCTGAGGGGCCAGAGATCAACCAGGATCTACCAGGAACACCCCACGATCTACCAGTAGATCACGATCTACCTGTTGGACATGCCTGTCCTAGAGCAAGTAATTCTTTGAAGGAGAACTACCTGAACATGATTGGCAGATGGTATTTAACTCAGAGTAGGCTTGGTAAGATTTACAAGACCGAATCAGATAAGTGTTGGAAGTGTAAAGAGGTGGAGGGAACATTCCTTCATATGTGGTGGACGTGTAAAAGGGTAAAAGAGTATTGGGAAATGATTTATAATGAATTGAGAAAAATGTTTAAAAGTATTTTCCCCAAAAAACCCCAGAGTCCTTTCTGCTGGGGATAACTCAGACTGAAATTCCCAGGTGTCAGAAAAGATTATTTATGTATGCAACAACTGTGGCCTGTGTTTTGTTATCCCCAAAATGGAAAATGAGCAAGGTCCCAACCAAAGAAGATTGGCAAATTAAGTTGACAGAATATGCACAACTTGCAAACTTAACATATAGAGTAAGAGACCAAGAAGAACATACATTTAGAGAAGATTGGAAAAGGTTTATTGTATATGTGGGGAAAAATTGTGTACAGCTGAAAACGCTGGTAGTGTTAAGATAAATTTAACGGTGTAAATAAGTTTTGAACGATGCAATGATGGAAAACCAATTGGTATAGTTTTTGTAAAATGTGCAGGGATATGAGATATGTAAAATGATCAATGGAAAGAGAAGAAGGGAAGTCATTGATATCTTAAGATATGAAATATTTATCTGAAATTGTAAAACAGAAAATTTAATAAAAATCATTAAAAAAAACCTAGGTCCATCTCACATCCTGTTTCCAACTGATGAGAGCTGGATTTGCTATAATAAAATTGTTAGTTTTTGAGGCACTACAACTTGTTGTGTTTGCTGGGACATTCAAATTTTTTTTATTTGTGTATTCCTTTACATCCATGCTTTCGTCAAGCAGCTCAAGGTGCTGCATGTGTTCTCCCTCTCTCCATTCTCATAACAACCCTGTGAGGTAGTTTAGGTTGAAAGAGATGGACTGGCCCATTTTCACTCCGTCAGCTTCATGTCTGGGTAGGGATTTGAGCCCTTGTCCCCTAGGTCCCGGGCCAACACACTAGCCACTACACAACACTGCCTTGCAATTGATGTCCTCTCTTTCTCTTCCCTGCTCAAGGACCTCTGTACTGGGTATTTAAGGACAACGGTGTGGAAGAGGGCTACCCCCGCCCTGTCACAGACTTTGGGCTGCCCCAGGGGGGCATCGATGGCGCTTTCTCATGGCCTGTTGACAGGAAAACCTATTTCTTCAAGGGAGATCTGCACTGGTGCTATGATGAAGCCACAGCGCACATGGAAGAAGAATTCCCCGTCCACAGAGAACCCTGGGAACACTTCCCCTCCTCTGTAGATGCTGTGCTGAGTGAGAACGATGGTGAGCTTGTACTTAATTTATATATATACTGTACTTTTCCGTGTATAAGACTAGGTTTTTTTCCTTTTAAAATTATGCTAAAAAGTGGGGAGGCCGTCTTATACATGGATAGTGCATAGTGTGGGTGTTTGATTGCTTGCTGCCATGGCTGTCAGCAGCTATTGGGCGTGTTACTGGTTGCTGCGTCAATGGCTGGTGTTGCTTGGCTGGTGCTGCAGCAATTGGGCGGGTGATTGGCAGCTCTTGCTGGCGATGGGACAGATGAGAGGCAGATTTTGCAATGCATGCAGGGGAGTGATTTTCAGCAATCCTCCCCAAAAGAAGCTCAACAACTCTGTGCCATCTCCCCCCATTTTCTTAAATTTGAGTCTCCCAAATTGCCCCGTGTCTTATACATGGGGGCATCTTATACACAGGAAAATACAGTAATAATAATAATAATAATAATAATAATAATAATAATAATAATTTATTATTTATACCCCTCCCATCTGGCTGGGCCTCCCCAGCCACTCTGGGCGGCTTCCATAAAAACCAAAAATACAGTAAAATATCACACGTTAAAAACTTCCCTGAACAGGGCTGCCTTAAGATGTCTTCTGAATGTCAGGTAGTTGTTTATCGCTTTGACATCTGCTGGAAGGGCGTTCCACAGGGTGGGCGCCACTACCGAGAAGGCCCTCTGCCTGGTTCCCTGTAACTTTGCTTCTCGCAATGAGGGAACCGCGAGAAGGCCCTCGGCGCTGGACCTCAGCGTCCGGGCAGAATGATGGGGGTGGAGACGCTCCTTCAGGTATAGTGGACCGAGGCCGTTTAGGGCTTTAAAGGTCAGCACCAACACTTTGAATTGTGCTCGGAAACATACTGGGAGCCAATGTAGGTCTTTCAAGACCGGTGTTATATGGTCTCGGCGGCCGCTCCCAGTCACCAGTCTAGCTGCCGCATTCTGGATTAGTTGTAGTTTCCGAGTCACCTTCAAAGGTAGCCCCACGTAGAGTGCATTGCAGTAGTCCAAGCAGGAGATAACCAGAGCATGCACCACTCTGGCGAGACAGTCCGCAGGCAGATAGGGTCTCAGCCTACGTACCAGATGGAGCTGGTAAACAGCTGCCCTGGACACAGATTTGACCTGTGCCTCCATGGACAGCTGTGAGTCCAAAATGACTCCCAGGCTGCGCACCTGGTCCTTCAGGGGCACAGTTACCCCATTCAGGACCAGGGAATCCTCCACACCTGCCCGCCTCCTGTCCCCCAGAAACAGTACTTCTGTCTTGTCAGGATTCAACCTCAATCTGTTAGCCGCCATCCATCCTCCAACCGCCTGCAGACACTCACACAGGACCTTCACTGCCCTCACTGGTTCTGATTTAAAAGAGAGGTAGAGCTGGGTATCATCCGCATACTGATGAACACCCAGCCCAAACCTTCTGATGATCTCTCCCAGCGGCCGCATGTAAATGTTGAAAAGCATGGGGGAGAGGACAGAACCCTGAGGCACCCCACAAGTGAGAGCCCAGGGGTCTGAACACTCATCCCCCACCACCACTTTCTGAACACGGCCCAGGAGGAAGGAGCGGAACCACTGTAGGACAGTGCCCCCAGCTCCCAGCCCCTCAAGACGGTCCAGAAGGATGTTATGGTCGATGGTATCAAACGCCGCTGAGAGATCCAGCAGAACTAGGAAACAGCTCTCACCTTTGTCCCTAGCCCGCCGGAGATCATCAACCAGTGCGACCAAGGCAGTTTCAGTCCCATGATGAGGCCTGAATCCCGACTGGAAAGGATCCAAATGGTCCGCTTCTTCCAGGCGTGCCTGGAGTTGTTCGGCAACCGCTCGCTCTATCACCTTGCCCAAGAATGGAAGATTTGAGACTGGGCGGTAGTTGGCCATCGTGGCCGCATCTAAAGATGGTTTTTTAAGAATTGGTTTGATAACCGCCTCTTTCAGCGGGTCTGGGAAGGCTCCCTCACGGAGGGAAGCATTCACCACCCCACGAAGCCCATCGCCCAGTCCTTCCCGGCTAGCTTTTATAAGCCAGGATGGGCAAGGATCCAGGAGACAGGTGGTTGGTTTCACTCGTCCAAGCAGCCTGTCCACATCCTCGGAGGTAACAGATTGGAACTGATCCCACTCAACTTGACTAGACAGAACTCTAGCACTCTCCCGCCCTGGCCCTGCTCCCACGGTGGAGTCTACTTCTTCCCGAATCTGAGCGATTTTATCTGCAAAAAACTTTGCAAAATCATTGCAGGAGAATATGTGGCCCGTACTGGGCCCCGATGTTGCAGGTGGTTCCGCTAAATTGTGAACCACCTGAAAAAGTCTCCTGCTGCTGTTTTCTGCAGATGCAATAGAGGCGGTGAAGAAATTCTTCTTCGCCGTCGCTATCGCCACTTGGTAGGCTCGACGTTGAGCTCTAACCTGTGTCTGGTCAGATTCGGAATGAGTTATCCGCCACCGGCGCTCTAGCCGTCTCAACGATTGTTTCATTGCCCTCAGATCCGTGGAAAACCACGGGGCTCTCCGGGCTCCATGCAATCGGAGAGGGCGCTTCGGAGCCAAACAGTCAATAGCCCTGGTTAACTCCGCATTCCAGCGGGCCACCAGGGAATCAGCTGAAAGGCCATCAACATGGGATAAAGCATCCCCTACCACTCTCTGGAAACCATTTGGATCCATTAAGTGGCGGGGGCGGACCATCCGAATTGGTCCCACCTCCCTGCAGAGGGGATGGGTCGCAGAGAAGTCCAGTTGCACCAGGAAGTGATCTGACCATGGCACTTCTTTTGTTTCACTTTTACTTAGTGTCAGATCACCAACATCCATAGAGGTAAACACCAGGTCCAAGGCATGTCCGTGGCTATGGGTTGGGCCAGACTTATTCAGGGACAGCCCCATGGAGGCCATGCTTTCCACGAAGTCCCAGTATTATTTCTTAAAAAAATTCTGTTTACAATTTAGAATACTCATTTAAACATCCTTAAAATATCAATGACTTCCCTTCTTCTCTTTCCATGGTTCATTCTGCATATCACAAATCCCTGCATATTTTACATAAACTAAACCGTTCAGTATTCCATTATGACATCCACCAAAGCTTATTTACACCGTTGAATTTATCTTAAGGCTCCCAACGTTTTCAAGTGTGCACAAATTCCTCCCATATATTTAATAAACCTTTCCCAATCTTCTCTAAACATATGTTCTTCTTGTACTCTTATTCTATATGTTAAGTCTGCAAGCTGTGCATATTCCGTCAGCTTAAGTTGCCATTCTTCTTTAGTTAGGACCTCACCTGTTTTCCATTTTGGAGCTAACAAAACACAGGCCACAGCAGTGGCATACATAAACAACCTTTTTTGACACCTGGGAATTTCAGTCTGAATTATCCCCAACAGAAAGGACTCTGGGGTTGTTGTTTTTTTGGAAAGTACTAGCTTGTACTTAATTTTTCTCCGCATTTGACTGGAGTTGCCTGCAGTCCTGTCTAGTGGCTCCCAAATGGTGGAAACACGTTCCGATAATAATGCAATAGCATTGCCAAAGCAGCGCAGAACAACTAAGGAAGTGGAATGATCAATCTGCCGCTAATGTGCTATTATCGCCTCAATGACATGTTGCAGAATAAAAGGTAAAGGTATAGGGACCCCTGACCATTAGGTCCAGTCATGGCCGACTCTGGGGTGCGGCGCTCATCTCGCTTTATTGGCCGAGGGAGCTGGCGTACAGCTTCTGGGTCATGTGGCCAGCATGACTAAGCCACTTCTGGCAAACCAGAGCAGCGCACGGAAACGCTGTTTACCTTCCTGCCTGAGCAATACCTATTTATCTACTTGCACTTTGATTTGCTTTCAAACTGCTAGGTTGGCAGGAGCAGGGACTGAGCAACGGGAGCTTACCCCGTCACCGGGATTTGAACCACCAACCTTTTGATTGGCAAGTCCTAGGCTCTGTGGTTTAACCCACAGTGCTACCCGTGTCCCTATGTTGCAGAATGCAACCCACAAAAAACAGAAACCCTGTCTGGCGGGACCCTTTGTCCTGTCCTCTTAAATATCCCACTTATTTGTTGCTGATGCCCCTTTTTGTCTTGCTGCAGGAACATTGTATGCCTTTAAGGGCAGGGAGTACTGGAAGTTTGAGCCACGCAACCTCAAGCCCCAGACTGGCTACCCTCGTTCCATAGCTAAGGACTGGCTGGATTGCACAGGAGATCTGTACCCACCCCGGAGCCTGCCTACCAGCCCTGCGTCAGGAACCGAACACCGGCCAGATTTGCGGGGCCCGCAGCTCGAGGTGGAACGATGCGTGTGCTTTTGCTCTGCCTTTCGTGCAACGTCGTGGGGCTTGCTCAGCTGCCTGCTGGTGGCTCTCCTGGCACTGCAAGGATTTGCCTAGGAAGGACACAGAACTTCACCTGGCGATCACTTTGCTCCACAAGGATCCTCGGCAGCAACCGACCCCAGTTGCCACGTTGCACGTCCGTGGGAGGGAAGGAAAATAGGAAGAAAGAGGGAAAAGGGAGAGACATCCCCAGCAAAGCATGATGCGGGGAAGCAACTTGGATGCAAGGATGAGATTGCAGTCCTTCAGTGATAGGGGCAGCGGCTCTGCCTATGGTTAAAGGAAATTCTTCAAACGGGAATCCTTGGGTGCAAATGCAACAGGAAAGGGGACACAGTGCAAAAGGTTTTTCGGGATCCGGGAGCATCCTATGTGGAATGCATGCAGTGTTGACATCTGTCTGTCTCGAGAGACAGCGGAGTGCGCTTCCAGGGTGAAGTCAAACCACTATGTTAGCAGCACTGAAGTCAGGGCACAAGTCAAGGCAGTATGTATGGAGATCCAGTGCTGTCCCAGACGAGAAGGCCCCACCCCAGCCTAGCTGATTTGGTCCAAAGGAAAGCAGAGCAATATGTTGGGCACCAGTTTGGCTGCAGGAGTTGCCGAAAGGAGGCATGCGAGATGCCATGCAGCCGTCTTTGGGACTTCACTCTGTATTTGTGTAGGGTTTACTCTTGAGCCATTTTTTTTCCTCCCAAAGATGTCCCCCAAGGCAGTGGAGATTTAGGACCAGAGTTCTCCTAGATGGGCTAGCTTCCCAGGCTGATAAGCCCCAGGTTGACCCCTATAGACTGTCAATATTTTGCTGGGGGGCAGGGATTCAAGAGCATAACTGGGAAATTTAAGTTTGCTCAATTAAACTGGATCAAACTGTTCTGTTGCCTGTCTGCAACATAACCGCTTTAAAACAACACATCAAAACAGACTTTTTGCCATTTGGAAAGCGGTTGGGAAAGCAGGGTGAAAATATGATTAATGGGAAGACTTTTAAACGCCCCGTGAGCAAAATGGGGTGAATACAGGGCGAATGCTTATTGACATATTAAAGCCCCATAAACAAATAAGAACGAATACTCAATAAAGATTGGCTATAGAAGCTTTGTGAAAGCAAACCAGGTTGTGTGGAGGAGCCCTTAGAGCTTGAAGATGACCACCCCTAGCTAGTCTTTCGTAGAATTTTTTTGTACGTCAAAAGGCAAAAAGGTGACCTCCTTCTGTGATGATGCCTTCGCCCCCAAGCGCTTCACTGTGAGCCACTGGCACCAGGGACAGAATTTGTTGTTTTGGAAAGGAAACCATGAGTCACTTTTCACTCCAAGGAGCAGCTCGTCGGCAGCCTCTTCCTGTGGTTGGGCCATTAGCGCAGCTGTGGAATGATTCAGAACCGCTTGCCGGGGCCTGCCGGGCTGACTGACAAAGCGTCATTGTAGGCTGAAAACCACAGGGACTCTGTTGAAAAGAATAGGGCTGCCTTAGGCGAGGAGGGGTGAGGGGAGTGTGTGTGCAGGATCTGCTGTTTTTGAAACAGGAATCCCAAAGGGAGGGAAGGCCGTTCAGCACCCGAGTCACCAGGGATCTTTTAAGAGCCGCTTTTAAGAGGATATAGATCTGGTGTCCAATCCCCTCCACCTGAAACACACAGAGACCTGCTCTCTGTAGATACCCCAGCTTGTCCATTGCTCACCTTTCTTGAACAGTGGTACCTCAGGTACATACACTTCAGGTTACAGACTCCGCTAACCCAGAAATAGTACCTCGGGTTAAGAACTTTGCTTCAGGATGAGAACAGAAATCGTGATCCGGCAGTGCAGTGGCAGCGGGAGGCCCCATTAGCTAAAGTGGTACCTCAGGTTAAGAACAGTTTCAGGTTAAGAACAGACCTCCGGAACTAATTAAGTTCTTAACCTGAGGTACCGCTGTACTGGATGGGCAGTAGGGGACCTAACCCAGGTTCCGCCTTGCCAGAGGCACAAAATGGCCACAAAGAGCCTTGGACACTTATCGGCAGTTATTAAAATTAATGTCAAATCATGCCATTGTGGGGTTTGTTTGGGTTTTTTTTGGTTTTTTTGGTTATTGTTCATTTCAGTTCTGGAACAATCTAAGCCTGTTTTCATGGTATTTTATGGAAAAAACATTTGACACTCCTGGAAAGCAGCAGGGGGTGGGGTGGGGGGAAACAACGTCAGGACATTAGTGTGAATTTCTGCTATTTTTGTATGCCTTTTTACCTAATATGCACAGTTTAGCAAAGCGATTTCCCCCAACGCCATTCATTTTGTATGCTGTCCACGTACACTTCCCCCGACTATATATACATTCTTGTACACATTATTTGTCTGGACAGCTGCGTTGCAAAATTCAGAGAAGGGCCACTTTTGAAGGCTTGCCATGTTTCAGTTCCTACATTGCTTCAGGAAGTCTGGGTTAGATAGGTACACCCTCAAATGCAAAGCGAAATAAAATTTTTCCCCATCCCTAGCAGAGTCAGACCATTGCCCCAATATTATTTACTCTGCCCAGCAAATGCTCTCCAGGGTCTTGGGCAAGTGGAGGTCTTTCACTTCTCCTTCAACCTGAGAGCCTTTTAAAGAAGAGATGCCAAGCACTGAACATGGGATGTTCTGCATGCAGAGCATGTGTCCGGCCACCAAGCAACAGCCCCTCCCCCTTTTCTGTGCCTGGAATGCTGTGAATGAGCAAAAACATAGCTTCAGTCCAAAGAAGAACGTTAGGCCACAGTGGCTCCGCTTTAATAAGGCATAATGGTCGATAACAGGATATGTAAGGCACATGCACCAAATATTTCCAGCTCACGATGTCGACTCGGTTTCACTTCCAGTTTACGAAAAATTGTTTGAAGAGAGGGCTTTCGCGGCCTTGGGGCAAGATTTCCACCTGGAAACAGGATAAAGGTGCGTGAGAAAAGGACACACATGGCAGGCAACCCTCTATTATGGGTCTCCCACTCCTTCATCCCTGAACACTGGCCATACTAGCTGGGGCCGATGGGAGCTGGAGTTTGAAACATCTGGAGGGTACCAAGTTGGATAAGGTAAAGGTAAAGGTACCCCTGCCCGAACGGGCCAGTCTTGCCAGACTCTGGGGTTGTGCGCCCATCTCACTCAAGAGGCCAGGGGCCAGCGCTGTCCGGAGACACTTCCGGGTCACGTGGCCAGCGTGACGAAGCTGCTCTGGCGAGCCAGAGCCGCACACGGAAACGCCGTTTACCTTCCCGCTGGTAACCGGTCCCTATTTATCTACTTGCACCCGGAGGTGCTTTCGAACTGCTAGGTTGGCAGGCGCTGGGACCGAGCAGCGGGAGCGCACCCCGCCGCAGGGATTCGAACCGCCGACCATGCGATCAGCAAGTCCTAGGCGCTGAGGCTTTAACCCACAGCGCCACCTGCGTCCCTACCAAGTTGGATAGCCCTGGTGTAATGGTACACATAGGGATGCGGGTGGCTTAAACCACAGAGCCTAGGACTTGCCGATCAGAAGGTCGGTGGTTCGAATCCCCATGACGGGGTGAGCTCCTGTTGCTCGGTCCCTGTTCCTGCCAACTAGCAGTTTGAAAGCACAAAGTGCAAGTAGATAAATAGGTACCACTCCAGTGGGAAGGTAAACGGCGTTTCCGTGCTGTAGTAATGCTCGTCCCCAACCTCTTGCCCCTCCCTTCTCCTGTCTCTGCTCTCCGGCCAGACCAGGACGCCCAGGACAGGGTTGGCGGACGAACACTACGTTTTTGCAAAACAGAACAAACAAAACCCGGTAGGGCTGCCACCACTCCCTCTTGTCCAGGGGACCCAGAATCACAACCCAGGGAGAAGGCCGTGACCCATTAGCCTGGCTGTCCCCTTCTCTACAAGCTGTATCCACAGACTTGCAGGCAGAAATTCTACGGTATAGCGTAACCAAGCGTAAGGCTAGGACTTAGCTATTCCCTTTTGGAAAGGCACACAACTAAAACAGTTTCATCTTTAAAATGTTTATTTTAAAATAACATAAGAAACATGCTAAAATAGCAGGCACATCTTTTAGAACGTTACAGGTAAGAAAACAACAAAGCTACATAGACTAACTAAGATTACATACTTACAACTCTAACACAAAGATAGGATAGTTGTTGTTCTTTAAGCCTCTGCAAGTAGAAGACGATCGAAGATCTCCATTTCAAAAGATGAATAACGGCCTATTAAGCTGGAACCATAGAGCCGGGCATCTTTGCGATTTGCAGGGCAAAGGCAGAGAGGCAGAGAGGCCAAGAGCAGAGGATTCTCTGATCTTTTATTTCCAATTCGCAACCTGCGTCGTAACTTTCAAGCCAATCATAAACTCAAATTATTTTTTGAATGCACCAATGATCGGCTTGCTAGTCTATCAATTTACCTCTTGACAGCTGGGCCAATTTGGAATTCAAACTTTTAAATCAAAGGGGTTCCTCCCTTCCGCCAGAGACACATTCCCAGGCAATTCAAGGGCAGATAACAACACTGGGAGGGGGGATGTTTACATCATTGAACTCCGGTGTTAGATCCTTCATTAATCAAGACATCCTGGGTTCTAATAAACCTTTCAGCTGAGGAGTCAGTTGTCTAGAATTTTAAAGATACACAATTCCGTTCCCAGGGTCCTTGTGGCTGATGAGACTCCCACAAGGCCTCACTCTCTTTTGCTTGGCCAAAGAATAATTTTCTAAATATTCCTACTTTACTACACCCTCCCCTCTAGAATGAAATTAAGGGTAAAGTCCCCTAATTTCATCAAAGAAAATTATTTACACACTGAGGTAGATCATCCGGTCCAGGGGGCTTTAGCAGCTTTTAAAACCATACATCACTAGCAGCACCCCCTTAATCCGATATTTACACAGTTTCATGGCACAGATTGGTACATTCTAGACAAAGTATCAGCAACAACGTTGTTCTTTCCTGCAATGTGAGGGGGTTACACAAACAGCTCTGGATCAATACCACAGGCACAGTAAAAAAGCTGTGAAATAACAAAAAACTTCCTAACCGATGTTCTGGGTAGGGTAAATGAAGATGACCCCTCAAAAATATCTTTTGGGAAGCCTAAAGATACAAAAATCCCTTGTTCTCCACCTCCCAAGGCGATTAGCAAAGCAAACTCAAGTTTCACATACAGTTTCACAGTATCAGCATGATGGTCTCTAAAAGAGTCAAGCACCTTTTGATATTTCTCCTGATAAGGCACAGGATCAAAGGCACTAGGGTCAGGCCAGTAAGCATCTAACCTCAGGGGAAGACTGGCACAAGTCGAAGTTACAGCACAGTCTCCTTTCTCCACGCTTTGAATCACTATCTCCAAACCAGAAAGACCTTTGGGTTCAACAATGAGACGGTCTTTTCCCTGGGGCAACCATTCTTTGTTCAAATACACCACGGGTTGCCAACTTCTCTCATTGTCCAAACCTTCTCTTAATCCTATTTGACTAGCGTTGGTTTGCATTTTAAAGGGACGCTGAGGGCTATGGGCTAGGTTCACCCAAAAACTTGCAAGGGCTTGTTTTAGCCATTCAAAGGTTCTCAGGCATCGATGTAAAATCCATTCCAACACACCATGGATTTCTGCCTTCCGGGATCTAATGTTTCCCAAGCCCAATCTGAATTCTAAGGGAATCACTCTTCCCTGAGCAAACTGACATTGATATACCTTACTGGTCAGGTTGGCATCTTGCAATCGCGCCAAGGCACTCTGCACATGCTTAAGCTGCTCTGGCCACGATTCAGAAAAAATCAACTCAACCCTTTCCAATCCCTCCCATTTTCCTCTGAACACTCCCAACAGATTTTGAACACAGGGATTGGGCAAAATAGAATTCCAAACAAAACCAAAACCATTTTTGCTCATACCATCATCGTACTGGTTCCTAGGACTGAAATTCTGTAAAAGACCCACCAAATTCAATTTCTTCCTAACACAAACATTTGCATCATAAAACATCTTTTGAAAAACAAAAAACACGTCGTCTGGGTCTTTAAAGTCCTTGAGCTGTGGGCAAAGAATTTCTTTGTTAAACACATCAGCGATAAACTCAGTCTCACAAGGGAGAATTTCCACAGCTTCTCGGCAACCTAGGAGAGAATGATCAAAAAACTCAAAACTTTCTATAGCGTCTTGACTTGGCTGGACAGACCCCCCTGCTTCTGCTGGCCTCTCAGCTTTTGGCTGGCCAGACAAGCTGACATAGTTCACAGTCTGTGTTGCTTGGGGGTTTTCATCAGGCTGCTGGGGAGAAACTGTATATTTCAACACACTTTTCTCCAAAGTAAAGTTCACACAACCCTGGGGTTCAGGAACTGGAACACAAAGATCCCCCCCAAAGTCCTTAGAGGTAACCAAATCAACAGTTGTAGATTGTGGAATTAAATTTCCACCACCAGGCTTACTCTTTTGGAAATTGGGCTGGTTCCACTGGGACAAAACTTTTGGTAGAGTCTCAGTAACAGAGTCTATACTTCGAAAAGAAGGCACAACAATTCGATGGATCCTGGGGATTACGTCAGACGCTGAGCAGGGCTGATTAACACAAGGAGTGGCAATGCGTATCAAGCCAACCCTCCTTCCCACCAATTTCTCAGGTGTTGCAGTTTCAGTAGCTTTGGGAGTTATAGCATCAGGCACCAAACTTCCACCTTTCCCACCCGGGACAAAGCTCTCCTCAGCCCTCAAACCTTGAGGTGTTGTTCCCCAGTCCTCCATTTCAACAGAAGCATTAAAGTTCTTACTAGAGTCCACATCCAAAACAGGTAACTCTCCCTCCCCTCCGGGTTTTCTATTCAACCCTGTCTCAGGCTCCACTGAGTTTCTCCCTGCCTGGGATGGGATGGGGGGAGTTGCTACAGTTACCGGATTCCCATTCAGCTGTTGTTGCAAATAAACTTGGAACCCAAGATCATTCCCAACCAAAACTGGGCTTTTGCAAACTTCTGGATCATGAACAATTACCAGATGGTCCCCGCTGTAACCTTTGTATTTAAGGGGGACTATTGCTGTGGGCTGCAAAATTTCTTCTACCCCATAAGGACTGATTTTTAAGGGTCTTTCCTGCATCTGACTAGGCAAAACCAAATCTTTTGAGACGCTAGTGATGTCAGACCCAGTGTCCCGGTACGAGTTCACAACAGTTTTATTGATTTCAATAGGAGCAGAAAACTCCAAGTTCGCCCAATTCACATGGGGTGATTTTCGAGTTCCCCGGGTGCAAACAGGACCCACGGTGATACTAGTTTTTTCAGGTTTGTTCCCAACAGGGGTCACCTCACCCTCCTCCTCCGGAGCCAAGCTCTCCACCGCTCCAGATTTGGCCGGCCCCTCCTCCCAATCTTCTTCCTGCTGCTGTATCATGCGAACAGCAGGCGTGGAGGTAAGGACGGTGGACTTTTTCCCAGCCAACTGGGGACATGCTGCTTTCATGTGCCCCGGTTTTTTGCAAAAGAAACACAGTCCAGAACTCGGGGGCACTTTAGCACGCTCTCCCCCAGCTGCAACAGAGTCTTTAGCAGGTGTAGACAATCCCTTGCTGGATTCTTTAATGGGGGGGGCGGTCCTCCCCGATGACGCTGTAGCTTTATACATATTACTCTGTCCTTTATTAACAAGATGGGTGCGGTTCAGCCAAAAAGATTCGGCAAGAGTAGTAGCTTCTGCTAGTGTCTTTGGTTTTTTATCAGCCACCAGGCTAACAATTTCAGGGGGCAGGGAGCGCATTAGTTGTTCAATCAGCATCAGCTGTTTGATTTCTTTCACATCCTCCACCCCTTCAGCCGCCAGCCACAGTTCGAAATTTTGGGCCATTTTTGCAGAAAAAACCGCAATGTTGTCAGTAAGCCCCCCCTTTTCCACTTTCCTGAAAGCTTTACGATAATGTTCAGGGTGCAAGCCATGCCGCTGCATGACTAGCCTCTTGAAGCTTTCATAGTCATTTATTTCTTCCAAAGGGAGATGTCCCATAAGTTCTGACAAATCACCACAAACTAGGGGCCGAAGCACAGCCATGTAAAGTTCTGGGGCTACGCCCATGTCCCGGCACGTCACCTCAAACAAATTTAGGTAACTAAGGACATCAGTGGGGGGGTGGTATTTCTGGAACACCTTCCAGTTGAGATTACTTAAAGTCAGTCCTGGAGGGGACTGTTGATTTTGATCTCCCCCCCTCCTCGGGACTAGTCCATACCTCGGCGCAGGCACAGGAGGCGGTTGCCCCTCGGCACGTAGCTGCTCCGCTGCCGTTGTTGCGTATCCACGCAGGGGTCTCTGGAAGTACTCCTCCTCCTCCTCCTCTGCCACGTACTTTCGCGCCGGCACGCGCACCTCTCGAGCCGCAACCGGCGAGTAGACTCTGCCTGGGCTGAATGCGCGCTGTCTCACCTTCCGACGGGCGTCAGGCGCAAGCTGTTCCCGACGGCAGTCTCCCACAGTCACATCCTGGGACTGCTGTGGCAATTCTTGATAGTCAGGTGCCATCCGGCTAACTCTTGGTCTCATGAAGTAGCCCATCTGGGGAAACTTCTCCCGGCAGCGGAATCCACCGTTCACCGGATCACGAACCCACTCAACATCATAACTCTGCGAGACATCCATCTCTCTGGGTTCTGCATAAACAGAATAGTTCTTCCTAGGACGGGTGGAGGCCCTCACCGCCTCCACCTCCTCACGAGGAGATAACTTTTGTTTACCGGGAGTGCCCCTCCCTCCGTCCACAATGCAGGACTCTCTCTGACCCTTCCGGATCACGCTGGCATCCACCAGTTCTTCCTCTGACCCTGTTTCCGAGTCATTTGAAAACCAGGAAGCGGATTTCACTCCAGGACTCACAGCTTTAGGGGGTTCGGTTTCCACCGGGAGAGAGCTGTCTTCTCCCTCTCCTCCCCATTGATCTAAAGTTTGCAACGATTGCTGCTGCGAAGTTGCGGAACTGTCCTCCATGCTCCTAACTATCACTATCCAAAAAAAACAAACCACCTGTAACCCACAAAAGATTCGTGCCAAGTTTAAAAAATCAAAGTGCCTTTCCACGGGAAGTCCAATCCCACCACGCTGCCACCATGTAGTAATGCTCGTCCCCAACCTCTTGCCCCTCCCTTCTCCTGTCTCTGCTCTCCGGCCAGACCAGGACGCCCAGGACAGGGTTGGCGGACGAACACTACGTTTTTGCAAAACAGAACAAACAAAACCCGGTAGGGCTGCCACCACTCCCTCTTGTCCAGGGGACCCAGAATCACAACCCAGGGAGAAGGCCGTGACCCATTAGCCTGGCTGTCCCCTTCTCTACAAGCTGTATCCACAGACTTGCAGGCAGAAATTCTACGGTATAGCGTAACCAAGCGTAAGGCTAGGACTTAGCTATTCCCTTTTGGAAAGGCACACAACTAAAACAGTTTCATCTTTAAAATGTTTATTTTAAAATAACATAAGAAACATGCTAAAATAGCAGGCACATCTTTTAGAACGTTACAGGTAAGAAAACAACAAAGCTACATAGACTAACTAAGATTACATACTTACAACTCTAACACAAAGATAGGATAGTTGTTGTTCTTTAAGCCTCTGCAAGTAGAAGACGATCGAAGATCTCCATTTCAAAAGATGAATAACGGCCTATTAAGCTGGAACCATAGAGCCGGGCATCTTTGCGATTTGCAGGGCAAAGGCAGAGAGGCAGAGAGGCCAAGAGCAGAGGATTCTCTGATCTTTTATTTCCAATTCGCAACCTGCGTCGTAACTTTCAAGCCAATCATAAACTCAAATTATTTTTTGAATGCACCAATGATCGGCTTGCTAGTCTATCAATTTACCTCTTGACAGCTGGGCCAATTTGGAATTCAAACTTTTAAATCAAAGGGGTTCCTCCCTTCCGCCAGAGACACATTCCCAGGCAATTCAAGGGCAGATAACAACACTGGGAGGGGGGATGTTTACATCATTGAACTCCGGTGTTAGATCCTTCATTAATCAAGACATCCTGGGTTCTAATAAACCTTTCAGCTGAGGAGTCAGTTGTCTAGAATTTTAAAGATACACAATTCCGTTCCCAGGGTCCTTGTGGCTGATGAGACTCCCACAAGGCCTCACTCTCTTTTGCTTGGCCAAAGAATAATTTTCTAAATATTCCTACTTTACTACACGTGCGCTGCTCTGGTTTGCCAGAAGCGGCTTAGTCATGCTGGCCACATGACCCGGAAGCTGTACGCCGGCTCCCTCGGCCAATAAAGCGAGATGAGCGCTGCAACCCCAGAGTCGGTCACGACTGGACCTAATGGTCAGGGATCCCTTTACCTTTAATGGTACACAAGCATTAGCTTTATTCCAACCTCTCCCCTTTTTTCCCCAGCAATGCCAAAGAAATGGGCCAAGCTGCTTCTAGGTTTGAGTGGCTTAGGGCAAGTTGCCCTCTGCTGGGCTCCCTCCTCTGGCCCTGGCAGTCTTACCTTGTTGCAGTGGACAGCTGCAATGCTCTAAGCAGTGCCAACTTGTGGCATCTTGCCACTATTTATATTTCCCACAATGCCTCTTCTGTAGCCTCTAATATTATGAGAAAAAACTCTTTACCCATTCTCTCTACATTACAGATGATTTTGCTCAGCCTCAGGTGGGTGCGGGCGCTGCGGTCCACCCCGGGTGTCATCCTTGAGGGTGTGTGTGACAAAATGGCACACCATGGGGGGGTGGCACTTACCATGGGGCATGGCCTGCAGTGCGCCTGAGCCACGCATCTCTCCTGGGAGTTACACAGTGGCTCAGAGCCCTGCGCTGCCTGAAACGGCAGCGTGGGGCCTGGGCAGATCACTGGGGGCCATGATGCCCCCGTGGGCAGCTCACCCACCACCACTCCAGCTGCCAGAGCAGCTGGCTATGTCCCTGTGGCTGGGCACTGTGTGAACCAGGCACCCTTGCTAGATGGGCATTTGGTCTGTTCCATCAGGGCTGCTCTTAAGTTTTTAACAGCTTCACCAGTGATCAAGCACATTGCAACATTCCCAGGTCTCATTCGGTCATCCTAAGGGCTTGAAGTGCAGCTAATTTCTTTTACCCCACTGCATTTCAAGTTGTATTTGCACACTGCTGTGCACACCAGAGGGGGGGCGAGGGGGTCTTAAGCACATTGCATATTTTGTTTCCCCACACCTGCAACCCCTCCAGCTCCTATTCACAAAGATGTCGCCTGCACATGTGCAAAAGCTGTCTCAAATGTGCACACCTCAAGCTTAACGATGGCTTTCATTTTCAAATCAGATAGAAGGTGGTTTGAGGGAAAATGCATCCAGCAGCAGCAGCATTCCTCAATAAACTACAGGATAGATGTGGGTTGTGGCTAACAAAAGTGTGCATGGCCTCAAATGCCCGTGGTGGGAGCGCACTGGGATCAGTGTAAATGGCAATGAAATTGCCATTCATTGCCCAAGTTTGGGGATATTTCCTTCATTTAGTAGAGCCTTCTGGAAACTTTGATAAGGCCGCACAGCCTCTGCTTGCTTACCTGTGTGTTCAGGGGATACTTCATCTGAGTGATGAAGTCCTCAGCTACCTTCAGGGCTGCCTGTTGTTCCTGCTCATTTGCTCGGAGGCCTTTTCGAGGAAAGATGGAAAAGGACAGGTCAGAAGAGCTGAGAGAGAGCAAGCAGAGAAGAGCTGGTGTTTACTGGGAAGGACGGGGGGGGACTAATATTCTTAGGAAGAAAGAAAACCTTCTCCTAAATCTGAACCATCTGTCATTAAACCATCATGGCTTTCTCCAAAGACTTCTAGGAACTGTGGTTTGTTAAGGGTGTTGAGAATTGTTAGGAGACCCCTTTCCGACTCACAGAGTCCCAACACCAAGTGTTGGGCTGTTCTCATAGCAATGCATTGCGTGTCTCACCTTTCCAAACGTAGATTTTCCCACATAGCCCGTTGTCCAGGATGAAACAATCATCTGTGATGAGCTGGTCCTGATGGAATGGACTGGACTCCGAGACCTTGGTCAGGCTCATTTTCCCCGTCATGTCGGATACCTGGGAGACGAGAAGAAAAGAGGAGCAAATGCCTTCGTTGACATGATACCATTCATGTGTGGCAGGACTTCAAGATGGTTGGACCTACTTTGTTTATTACTGGAACCCTAGGATCCACCAAACAGAGCCAAGTGCCCAATGGCAGCTGGAATGGTGGTGGAGCTAGATACAAAATGGCAACTGGGAAGTAATGGGATAGCCAGAGCAACAGCGGACTGACACGTTGTCATTAGAAAGCATCCCAGACCCTCCATCTCCCAGAACCCAGCAAGCCTTAAAAGTAGGAGAGCCAAGAGCTCAAAGACAGAGGGCACATAGTAGCACCCGTAGAGGAGATAACGAGAATGACGAATGAGGAAGTGGGAGAGACGGGGGGGGTGGAGATTCACTTGGGACAACACCATTATCCAAGATGCTGGGTTCTATAGCCTCTCTCTGTAAAGTTTGAAATAAAAAAGGACAGTAAGAAACTTTCCCTTGTCTTTATACTTTCCTGGGCAACTATCCAGGATTGCTAACAGCAGCCTGACAGGTTGTTACCTTATAAAGTACAGCGGCAATTGCATTTTTCCGATCAGCCATGACATCTTCCTCTGGACTGCCCTCTTTCAGAGCTGGTTTAGGACCCAGGACCTAGAAAAAGACAGCGGCAGGTAATACTGATACCCAGCTTCCAGACGTTTCATTTCTGGGCTCAGAACCCCACCTCTGTGCCTTGCTTGACAATTACGAAAGGATGAGTCGCAGTGGCAGAGAGGTGGTCTTCTCTTCAATCCCTAGCAGGAGAGAAGGAGGGGTGGGATCCTGGAGACAGTGCTAAACTAGATGGACCAATGGGCTGATCTAACATAAGGCAACTTCCTAAAATTGGGGAGAACATTGTTTGCACACAGAAGGTTCGGGTCCAATCCAGTGCATCTCTAGTGTTGTTGTTTTTAAAGGATCCAACTCCCACCAGCCCCAACAAAGCATTGCCAATGAGTAGGAATGATGAGAGTTGTAAACCAAACATATCTGGAGGGCCAACAGCTCCCCACCCCTGAAATGGCAAATCATAAAAAAGGCCCTGCTCTGCTTCAGATGTTGGAAAGATGCTACCAGCCAGAGTAGACAATATTGAGCTGGGTGGACAGACAAAGCAGCTTCTTATCTCCTATGTCCACACATTGCCAGATGTTGCAGTAATGAGGTGTTCAATAGACTCTTAGGGTACCTCAATACCTGTTTGGTGTGCCCTGTTGGGAGACCACTTCCTTGATCCTTTCAACATGATCCTTTCAATTAAGAAGCCAAAACACGACCCATATCTCAGACCCTCCTCTGGCAGGGGTTTTATATCCCACCAAACCAAGACAGGTCCCAGCTCCAGCTTGTTGCCAAGAACTTAGTCAATGCCCATCTGCTTCCTAGACAGCTTCCCCAAAACGTTTTCCTCTCTTGCAAGGAACTTACCGCTATCATCTCAGCCGGTTCTTCGCCATCTGCAATTATCTCCACTTTGGCCTTCCCCTTCCTCTCGCTATCCCGAATTGCCGTTGCTAAATCCCGGGCTTTGTTGCGCTCTAGGATGTTGGATTTGCTGCCACACCAAGTGAAGATGTTCTGAAAGGAGAGGCCAAGAGGAGAAACTTTCTCATTCCATTTGCGGCCAGAACACCTTGCCCCACGTCCACCCCAAATAAATAAATAAATAAATAAATAAATAAATTTTTATTTATATCCTGCCCTCCCCAGCTGAAGCCGGGCTCAGAGCGGCTAACAACAGTAAAATAATACAGCACTCTAAAATCAATTCATTATAAAATCAGTTCAAATCAAATTGATAGCAACTATTGGGCTAGAGTTCTGTGAAGAATTACCAAAGGAGGGGGTCAGGCTGTGCCCTGGCCAAAGGCCTGGTGGAACAGCTCTGTCTTGCAGGCCCTGCAGAAAGATGTCAAGTCCCGCAGGGCCCTAGTCTCTTGTGACAGAGCGTTCCACCAGATCGGGGCCACAGCCGAAAAAGCCCTGGCTCTGGTTGAGGCCAGCCTAACCTCTCTGTGGCCCGGGACCTCCAAGATGTTTTTGTTTGAAGACCATAAGGTCCTCCGTGCGACATACCAGGAGAGGTGGTCCCGTAGGTACGAGGGTCCTAGGCTTAAAACCAGCACCTTAAACCTGATCCTGTACTCCACCAGGAGCCAGTGCAGCTGGTATAGCACAGGGTGAATGTGATCCTGCAACGAGGATCCCGTAAGGAGTCTCGTCGCTGCATTCTGCACCTGCTGGAGTTTCTGGGTCAGTCTCAAGGGCAGCCCCACATAGAGCGAGTTACAATAATCCAGTCTGGAGGTGACCGTTGCATGGATCACAGTGGCTAGGTCAGGGTGAGAGAGGTAAGGAGCCAACTGCTTAGCTTGGCGGAGGTGAAAAAAATGCCGCCTTTGTTATAGCTGCAATCTGCGCCTCCATGGAAAGGGAGGTGTCGAAGATTACATCCAGACTCTTAATGGTCATCCAAAACACCCACTCTGATCCTACACAAAGGAGCACATTTCTTTCTGCCCAATGAACGTAGTTGTGCACTCTCCTAACTAGGGATGTTTGAGAATTCTGTCGGAAATGGAAAGAGGAGCGAGACTTGCTGCAATTCTCATTTTTGTCAGGGGTCAGTAATGAAAATGACCCAAGCGAGTAGGAGCATATGCTGTTCTTTTCTTAGTTTGTAAACATCATATAAATAAATACATTGTTTTCTGCATCGTCTTTGATGCTTCGATTCTACTCAAATTGATTATGAAATTAATTGCATCAGTTTCAGATACAGTGATACCTCGGGTTAACAACTTAATTCGTTCCGGAGGTCCGTTCTTAACCTGAAACTGTTCTTAACCTGAGGTGCCACTTTAGCTAATGGGACCTCCTGCCATCGCCGTGCGATTAATGTTCTCATTCTGAAGCAAAGTTCTTAACCCGGGGTACTATTTCTGGGTTAGCGGAGTCTGTAACCCGAAGCGTCTGTAACCTGAAGTGTCTGTAACCCGAGGTACCACTGAATAGCAAATAGCAAGACAGACTATACAGGAATTAAAGGTAAAGGTAAAGGTAGCCCTGCCCGTACGGGCCAGTCGTGTCCGACTCTAGAGTTGTGCGCCCATCTCACTTAAGAGGCCGGGGGCCAGCGCTGTCCGGAGACACTTCCGGGTCACGTGGCCAGCGTGACGAAGCTGCTCTGGCGAGCCAGCACCAGCGCAACACATGGAAACGCCGTTTACCTTCCCACTATAAAGCGGTACCTATTTATCTACTTGCACTTAGGGGTGCTTTCGAACTGCTAGGTGGGCAGGAGCTGGGACCGAAAGACGGGAGCTCACCCCGCCGTGGGGATTCGAACCGCCGACCATGCGATCGGCAAGCCCTAGGCACCGAGGTTTTACCCACAGCACCACCCGCGTCCCATGCAGGAATTAGGGGAAGCTGAATTGCAGTGGAAAGAGGGCTGACGTTGATGAACACAGAACTGGGATGCAAAGAGCTGCCTCCTTCCATCCCTATTCACAGGGCATTAGCAGAACATGCTAGCCCATATTCCAAACTTGTATGTTCCCCCTCTCTTCCCCACAGCACCATCAACATTGTCCATGATGGAGGCAATCATGTTTCTGATAACCAGTTGCTGGAAACTGCAGGAGGAGAGATTGTCCTTACATTCTGGTCCATCTTGTGGGTTTGCCAAGGGCATCTCAGTGGCCACTGAGAGAAGAGGATGCTGGACTAAATGGGCCCTTGGCCTGATCCAGCAGGCTCCTCTTATGCTCTTAACATTATTTATGTGCCACCGAAATGCCAAAATAGCGGTTTATGTGCCAAAAGCAAATGGAGCAAACATTAAAAGATAAGCAACCATATTTAACACCCACCCACACATTCACACCCCATAAAAATGTTAAAACATAAATGTTTGTAATTAAAATACAGTGGTACCTCGGGTTATGAACTGTCCTACTTACGAATGCTTCGATTACGAACTGGGCAAGTAATAACAATAATAACATTTTATTTATATCCCGCCCTCCCCAGCCGAAGCCAGGCTCAGAGTGGCTAACAACAATAAAAGTAACACAATTTACATAAAATCATAATCAATTAATTGAAATGCATTCTAAAATCAACTCATTCTAAAATCAATTTATAGTAGGTGTTCAGGGTTGCGAACTTTGCCCCAGGATACGAACGTAATCTGCTTCCGGGGCCGCGGGAGGCCTATGTAGGGAATGCGTGTTGCGGGTTAAGAACCCTTCAGGTTAAGAACGACTTCTGGAACGAATTAACCCGAGGTACCACTGCATGCAAAAAAACCCCCACCAAAACCACACATTAAAAACAACACAGCAATTATAAATAGAAGACACAGGTCGAGAGAGGCTTCCCCTCCTCTTTTCAGGCTCACCTCTCCTAGATCCAGGATGAAGCAGTCGCCGGTGTTAAAACTAGCCCAGCTCAGTTCTTTTTCAGTGGCCCGGATATTCTTTTTCCCCTTCACCTGATAGAGTTTGCGAATAGGACTGGGTTGCTGGCTGGCTTGGGTTCTGTTAAAGGCAGATTCCACACCTCCTTCCTGTGGAGCACAGACAAAAGAGGTTGAGGTCTGCAAGGAAGCAGGAGGATGCTGGAGTTTGGGGTGGTGAAGGGGATAGGCTCCTTGAGATAAGCTGTTTATTTGTTTATCATGAGAGGCAGTGACTGGTCCGAAGTCACCCAGGGAGCAAGCAGGGATCCAAAGCCTGGTCTAAAAGGTCCAGTACTCTAACCACTACACCACGCTATTTTATATCTTTTAAATTCCAAATTATCTAACGCCACATTCTAGCCTTTTTAAAGAGGCAATTTCTGAGTTGTTTACAGGTGGCACTGCTGTTACACTATTCCAGCCGCCCTGAATTTGGCAGATTTGGCTAGAATAAGGGTACTGCTTTCCATAGTTTTATACGCTGTGGTTTTTGTGATATTACTAGACCACAGAAGAAGACCAGCTCCTGGTCAAAATGCATCGGTTGTTTGTCATATCTTCTAGATAAGTGTTTCCCAATGTTGGGTCTTCAGCTGTTTTTGGACTACAATTCCCATCATCCCTAGCTAGCAAGACCGGTAGTCAGGGACGATGGGAATTGTAGTCTGAAAACAGCTGGAGACCCAAGGTTGGGAAACACTGCTCTGGAGCAACCTTTGCCCCCCTGGACCCATCCAGGTGTTTGGACTACAATTCCCATCAGCCCCAGCCAGTGTAGGGAGTTGTAGCCCGAAACATCTGGATTGGGTGGCAAAAGCCTGCTGTACAAGAAGCAGCTTACTTTTAAGGTTTGCAATTGTAAGCTTTGTCATATGAATTTGTGTGGTGTTTGTGAAATTTGTTATTTGCTTATTTTGGTTTCGCACACCCAGTGCTCCCCCCCCCCCCGGGGGCACTCAAGGCTACTAGCACATTTTTTCCCCTAGAAGAAAAGCACTGTGCACACCCCAACTTTTCTGTTTCTCTTGAGCAGGGGTCAGCAATCTTTTTCAGCCGTGGGTCGGTCCACCATCCCTCAGACCATGTGGTGGGCCGGACTATATTTGGAAAATATATATGAACAAATTCCTATGCCCCACAAATAACCCAGAGATGCATTTTAAATAAAAGGAAACATTCTACTCCTGTAAAAACAAGCTGATTCCTGGACTGTCTGCAGGCCAGACTGAGAAGGCAACTGGGCCGGATCTGGCCCCTGGGCCTTAGGTTGCCTACCCCTGCTCTTGAGAATCTTTATGGCCTGCCTGCCCTCCAAAGATGTCAAGGTGGCAGATGTGGGTTTCTTGCCCTCCTCATTCCATCCTCACAACATCCCTAGGAGGTAGGTTAGACTGAATTACTGCTTCTCATATGCATATTTATCCAGCCTGGGCAGATAAATGTGGAACGAATGAGCATGTGATTTGTTGCCTAAGCTTTCTTTCATAAGGGGACTGTGCTCATGATTGGCAGGTGATCGAAGCAGCAACCTGAAAAACTGGTTAGGTCAGGCCTGTCTTACCTGGTATTTGATGCCGTGGGGGAAGTACTCCATGAAAATGTCGGACTCATTGCCCTGCACCTCCCGGTACTGGATAGGTTTTTCTTTCAGGAAGAAGTTGAGGTTGGTGGAGAGCAGAGCGCAGGCTCCCTGCTCATCTCGGGAGGAGTTCTGGCCTGGGTGACAGGGAGAGAGCAGTTATTTGATAGGAATCGTTCCAGCTCCACTTCTGATGGATATTCCCAGGATAATTCTCGTGTATACCACTCCCTCAAATAGCAAACTTGGGTGTTGAGCGCTGACAGAAATGAGACCAAAATAGGGCGACTGGAAAACAAGAGCGTAGCATGAGCATGCTCAGATAAACCTTCAGGACTGCAGAAGTTCAAAGGGAGAGTGTGAAAAACCCCAGGGGGGAGGCAACAGCTCATTGAGAACTAAGAAGGAGTAGGAGGAAAAAGTCCTGTTACACAAGCATAAATCCTTGTGCCGAGAGAACATGTTGGTTGGACACTGCCCAATAATAATAATAATAACATGGGAGAGAGGTCTCCCTAAACTCCAATAGGTACAACCTGTGTCACACATGTCATCGTGTCTTAAGATCTAGTGTTGCCAAAAAAAAAGCATGGCAACTTTTGGGGCGATCTTGAAATATGGCAACCCTATAAGCTCACTTTTTTTCATACCCTGATGTGTGTCACTTCCTCATGTTTTAATATTTGGCTCAAGAGAAAGTGCGGATGGAGGCTGCTTTCCTACTGAATCAGCCCACAGATGGGTTCTGCATATGGATAATTCGTCTCATCTCTGCCAAGCCTTGCTGCTTACCAATCCAGATGTGCACACTGGACTGCTCATCAGGTCCATTGTGAAGAACCAGGTAAGAATCCCCAGAATAGAAGATGCCTTTCATCTCTTCTGGTACCGACACAGGCTTCATCTTCTCCACTCGCCAGATGTGGAGGCCCGGCTCTTTTACCGAAGCATCGAAGGGTGAGCCGCTGCCATGCAAAAAAGGAAGAAAGCAATGGATTGCAAGACAGAAGGGCCAGGATAGGATGAGACCAAAGGAACAGGAGAATAAGATGCAAGTAGAGAAGGAGACGCGAAAAGGAAGAGAGACTTCAAAGAGGACAAGATGAAAAGTGATGGATCAGCTTTGGGGAACCTGTGCTCCTCCAAATGTTGTTGGACTACAACTACCCATCATTCTTAATCATTGACCATGATAGCTGGGACAGATGATGTTGGAAGTACAACAGCAAGGATTGTTCAGTTTGTCGCTTAAGGGTTAATTCTGTTGACAGTCAGCTGACCAGGGGGTGGTGGAGGAAATGTTGCCTTGCAATCAGTCAGAAAGGCATGATCTTTGCTGAGGTCATTTGTGCTCTGCCTGTGTAGTTCTGAGGGAGTATGCCCTACTCTGAACAAGGCCTGTAAATAAGGCAAGAAATCTCTGTTTATTTCTTCCCATCTTATTAACTGCTTTTTTGTTGTTTACCCAATAAAGTATTATCAGTTTCTTTTCTCTCTGGACTCCGTCTGCATTATTCAAGTAACTCTGATACCAGATGAGAGCTGGAGTCAAACCATGGCTGGATCAAGACACATAAAAAACCCAAAAAAACATTTCAGGAAAACCTCCTAATGGGAAATCATGTTGGAGAAAGACAGACCTCCACATCAGGTATCACAGTGTTAGAAAGCATTTAAAACACTTTTTCTTTACTGAATCACAGGTCTTGAGAAGCACCATTTCTCTGTCCTTGAGATACAAGGTGAATCCAGGTGAGGAGAGAGGATGAGGGAGGAAAGAGGGAAACCAGACTGTTTACACGATGCATGTTGGGATCCACTTTGTTTTATGCTTAATTAGCACCTCAAGGTCCATGAGCTGGAGTCAGATGCAAAATGGTAGCACAGTGGTAGAGCCAATTACCTTCTGAACCTCAAACTGGGGAACCTTCCACTGAGGAACAAACTATGGGTGCTTCCTGATGACCTGTTTATTGAACATTCATCCCAATTTGTCTACAAGGAGATTTGATTAGTATTTCTTCTGATTTGTTTGCAGGGAGGTTAGATGACATTGTGTCAAACATTCCACACTTTCCAGGGCATTTCCACATCCTTTTCCTTATTGCAAAAAGTCCAGTATTTCGGAGGAGTGGGTTTGTTGCGAAAGACCTCCCAACCAATTATAATTGTGTGACTTAAATTTACCCGGTTTGTGATTCCATCCCACCCGAAAACAGCAACAATCTGGGAGTGCCCTACATAGTAAACAAGCTTTTTAATATTATTATTATTATTTTAAAAAGGTGTTTAAACTAGCCGATTTTACATTACATAAAACACAGTTCCAGGGAGCCTGTCTGGAACATGCTGTTTGATGGGCAGTGAAAAAAGTTCATTACCTTTTGGGGATTGCTGTGTACATGGTTCCGGGATCTGCAGAGAAAGAAACATTTCAGGGTTATCACGCTTGGAACAGAGTAGTCTACCCACAGATTGCTATCACCCTGAATGAGACAGAGGGGACATAGCTCAGTGAGAAGTGCAAGTAGAATATCGAAGGTTGACTGTTGAATCAGTGGTGCGGTTAAACTATTTTTGATTTTGGACCACATGTCTTTTTGGGTGCACTTGAGATGACAATGTGTATCAAATATTTTTTTTGGGGGGGAGAACCCCACATCCTTCCCTACATTCCCTCTTGCATGTTAAGATCAGCAGGGGGTACCTTCTCATAGTTCATTTGCCCTAAGCTCAGGGATGGCCGACCTGGGACAGGGCCTTCCTTGTGGCAGCCCCTTAGCTGTGGAATTCCCTACCTACAGAGTTGTGTCTGGTACCTTCACTATACAGCCTTTCTCAATTTCTGGAGATACAGCTCTCTTACTGGCCTTTGACACCTAACAGATACAGTATGTGTGAGTGTAAACTGGTTGCAAATTGTTTCAACTGATATTATAGGTAAAGGTAAAGGGACCCCTGACCATTAGGTCCAGTCTTGGACGACTCTGGGGTTGCTGCACTCATCTCGTTTTATTGGCCGAGGGAGATGGCGTACAGCTTCCAGGTCACGTGGCCAGCATGACTAAACCGCTTCTGGCGAACCAGAGCAGCACACGGAAATGCCGTTTACCTTCCCACCAGAGTGGTACCTATTTATCTACTTGCACTTTGACATGCTTTTGAACTGCTAGGTTGGCAGGAGCAGGGACCAAGCAACAGGAGCTCACCCCATCATGGGGATGATTCGAACCGTCGGTGAGCCCTAGGCTCTGTGGTTTAGACCACAGCGCCACCCACATCCCTGACTGATTATATATATATATATATATATATATATATATATATATATTCTGTTTATTACAATATTGTAGCTTTATATTATTGTAATTGGGACCTAATAGTGAAGACCTGGTAATAAATCCAATTGATGCTGATGATACAACTGGAACATCCCGGGTTCCCCATCCTTGGTTGAGTCTCTTTCTTGATCTTTCTTTCTTCCTCCATTATGTAAATATTCTGTGCAGCATGGAATACCTGGCCACATTGCTGGCAAATAAACTTATGGAAAGTAGTGAGGGCCACTGGCTCAAAGGGCTTTCCGATGGGGATTTGACAAGTTCCCGGAGTATTGGTTTACTTCAATTAATTAATTCATCATTCATTCATGAATTGCTTCCCATGAAACATCCCAAAGCGATTCAACAATAAAAAAAAACCCCATCCACAATAAAAACATATATAGAAATACAGTTCCTAGCCCGATGAAGAAAAAAGCTGGGATAATAAATCTCCACTGGTTGGAAAAGGTAGGTCCAAAAGGCACCCAAAAGACAAATATGGCCCTGTCTGAGATATAATGAGAGGGAGTTCTGAAGGGTGGGTTTCACCACACTAAAAGGTCCCATAACTATATCATACAGAACAGGCTTCCTGATATGATGGTATCTGAGGTGGCCTTCTCTCCTGCAGAGTGCAGTGATCAGTTGGGTACACAGGGGATGGCATTTTAGGAATCCTGCTTCTGAGCTGTATGAGGCTTTGGGTACCAGCGTTAGCATCTTGAACTTAGCCCAGCAAGAAATTGGCCGCCAGCGTGCTTTTAGCAGTGCTGCAATATTCTGCCGCAATAAGCAGTCAGAACACGCAATTTTGCACTAGGTGCAGCTTCTGGGTCAACCTAAGGGGCAGCCCCACAGAGGGTGCACTGCAGTAGTCTAGCCTAGAGGTGGATGACAGTGGCCAGGTTTGTTTGTGATCACTGGCTACAATGGCTAAATGTCAACGTCAAGGGGAGCATTTTTGCACACCATGGGGGCGGAGCATGGAGATGATTATCTTCATGCTACCCTTAGAATTTCCTTGAAGCATTTGACTGGTTGCCGTGGGAGGCAAGACTCTGGGCCAAAAAGACCTTGATCTAATTCAGCAGGGCTCATCTTCCTAAGTCCTCCTTTAAGTACTGGCTTTCAGCCTGCTGAAGCAATTTATTTGCAAAGTTAGCAGCCAGCTGTGGCTGATCATGTCCCAGGGCATGGAAATGACTCAAGCAGCCAGCCTTGGGTTTTGTAATGCGCTTTAAGCTCGGAAAAGTATGCTTAAGTCACATGCCACCCATTGCCACATTGATAGCTTCTGATGGGGGGTGCCAATCTGTTGCAATGGGGAAGGGCAGTTGGGCCAGTTGAGGCTAACTTCCCCATTTTAAAGCAAGCAAGCTCTCAGCTGGAACAGACACCTAGATCAGGGGCAGATCTCATGCTCTGTGCATTGTATTCAAGGCAAAGATCGTCTTTGCACTTAATAGGGGGAGGGTCTCTGGAGGCTGACACATTAGGGCAAAACTCTTTCTCTTCATCTCCTACCTGATCCTTTTAATGCAGCCGGGAAAGGCCTCAAGGAATAGGAACGAAGAAAACTGGTGCCACTTGATCCCATCTGCAATGGGCTAAGAGGCTCCTCTTGCTCCAAGCTACTGCTTGGAACTGGGGATATACTGCAAATTGTTGCAGGTCCCCACTTGTTTCGGTCTTATCTGAAAACGGGGAAGCTGTGATGAATCAGCCAGCCACAAAAATGGAAATACAGATGGAGGTTATGCTAGTACTTGAATTACCAGAGGCAGAGAAACGGCAGGGGTGGGCAGCCCCCTTTTTTGTGATGGTCCCATTAGCTACTGTTTTTAGAAAGCTTAAAGGAGGGAGGAATGATTGACTACAACTGGAAGGAGATGCAGGGTGGATTGCGAATTCAATTGCCCCACCCTAGACACACACACACCTTTGCCCTCAGAATATTGACTGGGGGTTTGCTGAAGGAGGGAGGCGTTGCACGCACCAAACATTTAAAGTGCACCCCCTGCAATGAATCCTGGGAACTGTAGTTCACTCCCCCCCAGAGGTACAATTCCAAGAATGCTTGACAAGCTACTGTTCCCAGGACTCTTGCGGAGGGATGTGCGAGGTGTTGAGAGACAGAACAAAGCGGCCAGGAACTGCTTGTGCAAATTCAGCCGGGCTGTTTGCAAATATCTTTGCCTGCAAGCCTAATCTTTTCCACAGCCACCCCGGCACAAGCAACCTTCCAGCCCTAGCTTAAGTTTTAAACATCTGCACGGCACAGGGGAAGAGGTTTGCATCCACTCACCAAGACGGGTCCACTCCCCAGCAGCCTCTGCTAAAGCAAAACTTTTCAGAAGAGGGGATGTAATATTAGATTTCCTGGGCGGGGACTTGCCTGTCTATTGAAGCTTTTCATTGCCTCACTTCTTTCGTGGCTGCAGGGGAAAGGGGAAAAAATGCGGTCGAGGAGATGAGTGAGTGAGTGACTCACTTCACTTCTGTTCTGCCATCATTCTGCTCCTCCTGTCCTGCGTCCTTGGGCTTCGCTTGCTTTGCTGATGCCCTTTGACCCTGCCAGCATCACTTTGCCATAGGGCAGCCGCGGACAGTGGTCAAGGGCACCTTGAATGAAGTCCAGCCGCAAAGCCTTGTCGTTTGCTCGAGCACAGACTGGGGCTCGCCTCTTTATGCAGGCCACCAAAGTGGAACAGTTACAAACATCCTGCAATTTTTATGCCAGGAAACGAGACACTTCTCCCTCGCAAAGCCAAGAGCGGAAACCCAATCGGCTCGCGTTTCAGGTCTCCTCTTTAAGCGTCATCACATTCCAGGGTTGTTGGTTTTTGGCACACCTATATTCCGAGCTGAGCCCCACCGTAGATAACATGAAAATATTTACAGAGAGCCCGTGGGCATAGCCAAGGGGGGGCATATTTTATTGAAAATATTATTGAAAAAAATGAAAGTACTCAATAATCTGAGGTTCTGTGCCCCCCCCCAGCAGAAACCTGCTCCCCACAATGTCCTATTTATTTTTACCTGTGATTTCCCAGGAAAAACTCAACAACTTAGGCTGCCCCCCCCAATCCCATTTATGTCCATGAGAGAGCCTAGCCAAAGACAGCACCAGGACTCATTCATCACCTCAGGAAAGTTGACTTATGTTTCAGTAGTTCCTGCTCACACAATAAACTAGAGGTCCAGTAACAAGAACTGAGCCCACAAAGGGTATTGACTTACGTGTTTTGTTGTGTCTCTTATTTTCTGGGCTCAACACCACATCAGCATTTGTTGTCCAGGGCTGGTTCAAACTATTTTGCTGCCCGAAGCTAAAATAATGGGTAGTATCCAACCCATTTCATACTCTGGGTAGACCTACTAAAATTGATGGACACTACTAACTTAGGCCTATTAGTTTCAGTGGCTTTGCTCTGAGTAGGTGTTAGTTGGATACAACTCTGTAATTTTACTCTCCTTCATCTTGTTTGTGGGTAAGTGTCAGGCCTGGTGTTTGGGATGGGCCAGGCAGGCACGGATCAGGAGCCCTAGGAGCTGCCCAGGTCACCTCCCTGGTCTGACCACCTCCCTGGACCCCCAGAAGCGGTGTAGGGAGCCCTGCCAGCATCTGGGGTGGGCAGGCGCACTGCGCCATGGGGACGGGGCATGCATGGGAGTGGGGTGCACGCCAGAGTGACTTAGCGTTCCTTAGCTCGACTGGCGCAGCTACATTGATGGAAAACTGTCACCTTTGTCATCATCATCAAACCTTTTACAGTCATACCTGGGGTTGAAGTAGCTTTGGGTTGAGCGTTTTCAGGTTACGCTCCGCTGCGACTCGGAAGTAACGGAACGCGTTACTTCCGGGTTTCGTCACTCGCCCATGCGCGGACGCTCAAAATGACATCAAACGCATGCGCGGAAGCAGCGAATCATGACCCACAGGTTGCGTTCACTTCAGGATGCGAACGGGGCTCCGGGACGGATCCCGTTCGGATCCAGAGGTACCACTGTATTGGCATCACATACAAAGATAAAAAACAAATCAATACAGAATTACCACTTCCCCAGTGGTAAAAACATTTGCTAAAAGGAAGGAGGCAGAGCAGTCTATCGTCACATCTCTAGGTCTCCAAGGAGATCAGACGTCTGCAGTGTATTTCAACGACAAAAACCAAATGGAGCTATTTAGCCACTAACTTGATGAGCTTCTGATCATTCCCCAGTAATAGATAATGTATGTCCTCCAACTCTGGTTTCCATTTGAGGATACAGAGTTGATCTAGAAATTGCTGCCAGAGATCAGCATATAATTTACAATTAAGAACCATATGTGTGAGGGTTTCCACCAGGTGGTCTTCACATGGGCAATGTCGCCTTTGTGGGCCTGGTGAGGGTTGCATTTGCAGCACAGTAGAGAGATTGGGTCAATCTCAAACTTGGGTCTCCAGCTGTTTTTGGACTACAACCCCTAATCATCTATAGGTAGCAGGACCAGTGGTCAGGGATGATGGAGACTCATGTTTGAGAAACACTTCACTGGGCCAATGACTACCTTTGTCTGAAAGTTCTCCTGGTGGTGCTTGAGGAAGTAGCAAGGGACAGCCCAGATCCTGCTGCCTAGAGTCTTTTTGTCCCTGTGATTTATGACAACAACCCACAAATGTCTATGGCTTTCGGTTGCTGCTGGTAGGGAAATGACTGCTTATGTGTTTCTCAAAGGTCCAGATGCTAATCTGATTTGCTGCAATGATATCAGGGAATCAAATCTCTTACGAGCCATATATAGCTGTTGCTTCGTGTCAAGGAAACCACACAGTATTAACTGTAAATGTTTATCTGATACAATGTTATCTAAGTTTTTGTTTTTAAATTTTATTTTTGCATTGCAGGCACCCACGACTTGTTTCTGCTCCCAACCAGAGTGGTTTTTGCCCTGTGAATAATGTGGCACATCGAAGACTCTGTGACAACATTGTTCCAGGCCAGCTCTTCCAGTCCTCTCAACCGAGGGTGGGTACCAGCAGTGTAGTGGCAAATTCAGAAATGCAGGTAATTGCAGCCATGCTTCTATTATTATTATTATTATTATTATTATTATTATTATTATTATTATACAGCCCTATACCTGGGTGTCTCTTATTCAGGTTCCCAGAATAAAATCAAGATATAAAACCACAAAATACATAATAAAAGACCGGACAAATGCTAGAACATTAGCAGTGGTGAAGTTTTGATTGGTGGTTGCAAGAACCAATGATCCCTATCTTTAAGTCTGAACAAAATGCTTGTTTAACCTGGAGGTAGGCTGTTTGAATTGTGCATTGCTTTGTAACGATTTGTTGGGCCTCTGAACCCTAATAAAGATTGATTGATTGATTGATTGATTGATTGATTGATAAAAGTAAAAACAACAACTCAATTAGCCCCCCCCCCCGGTTATACAACCTTCTAAGATTTATACAATAATCTTATAATTATACAATAATACTTATTGTTTGGGATGCATCGCAATGATCAGTGCAGATTGCCATGCATTGCTCTTTGACGAGATATACTATTTTCTCTGCACATAAATGCACAAATGCTTTGGAGGGCTCCTGTATCATCATCTTCTTTTGAGTAAATTAAGTTCCATTTCCATTGTTGTTCCATTGTACATAACAGAACTTGCGCACCATCCACTAGGAACTGAAACATCTCGTTTTCAGTGTTCCTAAATGCTGACCTTTGGAGCATACACAACAACAGCTCCTTGGTGTTCTTCCTGCGCTCCTTCTCCAGAATGACCCCAGGAGCCAATTCTCAGTGGCTGACTCACTTCCTTTCACTCTGATTCAATCAGCACAAAGGGTGCAAAGACTCCCTCTTAGTGGCTTCAAAGCTCCCCATTTGTGCTGACCAGGTGGCTCTTGGGTGCTGGAGCCAGGAACCCTTCTGGGACCCTTCTGCAGAAATGGTAGTGGGTCTTTGAAAGGGAGAGAAACAAAAAACAACAGATTTGCCCTTCCCTATGTTAATCAAAGAGGGGATAGTTTGTAAGGCAGAAAACAGGTCCCTGGACTTGCATGAGGATTGGAATGCACTTAACAATTAAACTGTGTCCTGCTCTGAATTTTGCAATGCACATTCAGTTCAAAAATACAAAAATATGTGTTGAAGTGCTTAGAAATGTACCGTATTTTTCGCTCTATAAGACACACCAGACCACAAGACGCACCTAGTTTTTGGAGGAGGAAAACAAGAAAAAAAATATTCTGAATCCCAGAAGCTAGAACAGCTGGCTTTCGCTGCGCATCAATCCCTCTTGCTGTTCTGGCTTCTGGGATAGCTGAGCAGCCTGCATTCGCTCCATAAGACGCACACACATTTCCCCTTACTCTTTAGGAGGGAAAAAGTGAGTCTTATAGAGCGAAAAATATGGAGAAAGTGGGTACAAAAATGTGTACAACTGAAGTGTGGGTTTTTCTACTTTCCATTTTTTTTTAAAGCTGAAATTGCTTCAGATCAGACTTTTGATTGATTGCAGGTAAAGCTTGCACGGAACAGAAATATGCTGTTCTAGCCATCCCTGCCCTTGTTTTTAGCCTGAAGCCTTTAAATCTTGGAAGAAACTCTGGCAGTCTTACTAGGATAAGACCTGAGACTAAGCCTGCTTCAACCACAGAATAGTAGTAATAGTAGTCGTTATCGTCTAACAACATCTGGAATGTGGCAGGTTCTTCACTTCTTGCGTAGGCACAGATTTCGGGAAAAGCAGTTCAGGAGGGAACAATATGCAAGAGGAGCAGCCCCCAGCACCCCCAGGTTGGGGGGGGGGATGATACCCCTTCTGAAGCCCTGGAGAGCTGCTGCCAGTCAGTGCTGACAGTACAGAGCTAGGAAGCTTCCTAAGGCTTCTCCCATACATCCCATCCTACAGCTGCCTGCAGTTCATCACGTCACATCTCCACACATATGGTCATATGCATTTCTGAGAAGGAGGGTAGTAAAGGTAAAGGGACCCCTGACCATTAGGTCAAGTTGTGGCTGACTCCAGGGTTGCGGTGCTCATCTCGCTTTATTGGCCAGGTCATGTGGCCAGCATGACTAAGCCACTTCTGGCAAACCAGAGCAGCGCACGGAAACGCTGTTCACCTTCCCACCAGAGTGGTACCTATTTATCTACTTGCATTTTGACGTGCTTTTGAACTGCTAGGTTGGCAGGAGCAGGTACTGAGGAATGGGAGCTCACCCCGTCGAGGGGATTCGAACCACCGACCTTCTGATCGGCAAGTCCTAGGCTCTGTGGTTTAACCCACAGCGCCATCCGCGTCCCTCTAAGAAGGAGGGTAAAACCACATAATTATTTCCTCCCCTTTAAGTGTAGTGAAAAGCTGAGCGACCACATCATGATGGAGTGTATCAGAACAACAAAACATACTGTTGGCCCATCTCAACTGTGGGTATGAACTTCCTTGTACAAAAATCAGACACAAAATTCAGTCCTCTCCCCAGACATCGTTAAAAGGGCTGTTCACATCGTGGCTGTGCTACTATCCTTTAAAAAAATATATTTATACTTTTCAAATTTATACATTTCACTGATTTTACAATCGTTTCGACATTTCAAAACTTGACTTCCTTCCCGATCTTTTCTGCGGTTCCTGAAATTTATTTTCAATATATTCTGCATATCCAAATTAACTTAATTTGTTCATTTTTTCATCTTCTTTAAAGATGAAACTGCAGGTTGTTACACTAATCCTGCCAATGTTCTTATATGTTTACAGTTTATTTGTAAATATTCAATGAACCATTTCTATTCTTTTATAAAAAGTTTGCTGTGCTACTATCCTGTGACCACAAGGTGTCGCCCTCCCCCCAAGGAGAAGAGCTAGACCCAAGAAATCGATATTGCCTGATAGTGTCAGGACTGTCTGTGTGATGGATGCGATAGAAGAAGACTCTGTCTCTTTTGCGTTTGAGGACTGTTCCTTATATTACCTCAAATCCACGGTGTCTCTCTTCTCTTCTCCATGACCCAAATGCAGCATCTAGTGTGGCTCGCTATTTGAAACCTCTGAACACAGATCTGGGTGAGCTTACTCAGATGATTCCCAGGTGCAAGGCCACCTGAACTGTCTCATGTCTACCTGTGCACTGGATCACCTCAAACCTTTGAAATTTGGGCATCCTCCTAAACATAAAGGTAAAGGGACCCCTGACCATTAGGTCCAGTTGTGGCCGACTCTGGGGTTGCGGCGCTCATCTCGCTTTATTGGCCGAGGGAGCCGGCGTACAGCTTCCGGGTCATGCAGCCAGCATGACTAAGCCGCTTCTGGAGAACCAGAGCAGCGCAGGGAAACGCCGTTTACCTTCCCGCCGGAGCAGTACCTATTTATCTACTTGCACTTTGATGTGCTTCCGAACTGCTAGGCTGGCAGGAGCAGGGACCGAGCAACAGGAGCTCACTCCGTTGTGGGGATTCGAACCGCTGACCTTCTGATCGGCAAGTCCTAGGCTCTGTGGTTTAGCCCACAGCACCACCTGCGTCCCATCTTCTAAACATAGTCTGTCTTTAATTCCTCTTCCTTGCAGAAGTGTGCATCAGCACCTCACCGCAACGTTATTATGGTTAAAAAAAAAAAAGAGGAAAGGACCCCTGGACTGTCAATGGCAACTATGGGGTGTGATGCTCATCTCGCTTTCAGGCCGAGGGAGCTGGCATTTGTCCACAGACAGCTTTCTGGGTTCAGGAGCTGATTCCCCACTTAGAATCCCTAGCAAACCGGCATTCAGAGACACACTGCCTTCATGTTGTTTGCCCTCAGCGTCTGGAACCAGCACCATACTCCTGGATATGGAGGCTCTGTAGCTATTATGCTGAATGGCTGGCTGAAATATACTTGGAGTTGAGAGTGGATTTCATGCTCTTTATTCAGCTCATAGTGGTGAGGAGGAATGGAAGTTCCCCCAGAATGTCTGCCTTATATACCGTATTTTTCACACCATAGGGCGCACTGGACCATAGGGCGCACCTAGTTTTTAGACGGGGAAATCAATAAAAAAAAATCTTTCCCCCCCAGCCCCAAAGAGCAGCTTGGCACAAGCCAAGGCAGCGAGCGGGATGGATCCCGCTGGCTGCTTTGGCTTCCTCTTTAGCCCCGGGAGAAGCTGTGCAGGGCTAAAGAAGCCATAGCCCCGTGCAGCCTCTCCCTGCCGGAGGGGTTGCGCGCGGCTATGGCACAAGGCTGCATTAGCTCCATAGGACGCACACACATTTCCCCTCAATTTTTGGAGGGGAAAAACTGCGTCCAATGGAGCGAAAAATATGGTACATTATTTACACAATGGGCCCCACATGATTGGCTAATTCCGGGATTCTACTGTAGGCCAATCAGTTTGTGGATTCCCTTCCATTAGGAGCTGGATTGGGTGGCTCTTGTGGACCAATCATACTGCTGCATTCTGAATCCTATTGTTCTGGGACCAAGCAGACTGCTGCCTTTTGGAGCCTATTCAACTCAGTACATAACACTGGCTCTTGACAAACACACTCTCTGTGGGTTATTCTGTAGGTTGTCCCAGTGGCGGAGAAGCCAAGAAGCCATCGGCAAAGGATGGTTTGAAAGTAGGTGCTAATCTACACTGGTGTGGCTATAACGTTAACAATGTGTTATAAAAATGTGACACCAGAGGGCGCTGCAGAGCAGCGCTCCACCAGCAATTGCATTGAGAGCTATATAAATTTTTTTTAATAGCCTTTAATAGCATTTTTACAGATCGGTGTAGATCCAGCCTAAGACATCTGGCAGGATAACAGGAATCAGATGGGAAAAGAGCAGCAGCGGCAGTGAGAGGGGTCTGGGTTCTCATAGGTCCAGCTGCAGATTTGGGATTAAGAGCAGCTGGCATGGAGGGGGATGCCGTGTGGACAAGAAAGGCAGGGAATTAGATGACAAGTGGTCTGGCTGGTCAGAGCAGGTCATCTGAGTGCCCCATTATATCTGGAGCCCATCTCAGGAGGACGTTCATGCAAGACAATCCACCCAGGGCTTGAACATGACTTCTGCTGGGAGGTCTGGTTCTCTCTCTAGCAGGGAGAGGGGGCAGGGGGGGCAAGCAGCAAGATGCTTCTCTTCCCACATCACATGCAGAGCGGCATCCTGGTAAGGAGGGATGTGGGCATGGAAACGATTCATGTGGCTCGAGCCGAGATGCCAGCAGCCTTCATTAAAAGCAGGAGCAAACAATGAGTGTTAAACCTCAAAGCAGCTGCTGGGCTGAGATGGAACCAGCCTCCTAGAAACAGAAACATAAGTGGACCCACTTATACCTGTAGCAAACATCTGAAGCACATTTCGTCCCCTCAAGGACTTCTGGGCGCTACCCGTCACAGAGTTACAACTCCCGGCAATCCTTAACAAATGACTGTACAGTGGTACCTCGGGTTAAGTACTTTATTCGTTCCGGAGGTCCGTTCTTAACCTGAAACTGTTCTTAACCTGAAGCACCACTTTAGCTAATGGGGCCTCCCGCTGCTGCTGCACCGCCGGAGCACAATTTCTGTTCTCATCCTGAAGCAAAGTTCTTAACCCAAGATACTATTTCTGGGTTAGCGGAGTCTGTAACCTGAAGCGTATGTAACCCGAGGTACCACTGTACCCAGAATTCTTCTGAGGCTGGGAGGTAGTGCCTTGTTCTTTAAAGGCAGCCTTGCCTACTGAGTGCATCTAGCTCCATATTGTCCGCACAGATTGGCAGGGTTAAAGATAGGGGGTGTGAATGAATTGCTGAGGCTTGGCTACCTGTGATACTGAAGGTAAAAAAAAAAAAAGTAAAGTAAAGGACCCCTGGATGGTTATATCCAGTCAAAGGTGACTATGGGTTTGCAGAGTTCATCTCGCATTCAAACGAGGGAGCCGGCGTTTGTCTACAGACAGCTTTCCAGGCCATGTGGCCAGCACGTCTGGCACAAGGGAACCATGACGGATACCAGAGCGCATGAAAACGTTGTTTACCTTCCTGCCACAGCGGTACCTATTTATCTACTTGCACTGGTGTGCTTTCGAACTGCTAGGTTGGCAGGACTGGGACAGAGCAACGGGAGGTCACCCCATCATGGGGATTCGAACCACCGACCTTCCTATCAGCAAGCCCAAGAGGCTCAGTGGTTTAGACCACAGCGCCACCCGCTGATGATATTGAACCATCACCTTGATCCCCTGCCCAGATTCTGTCTGGCCTGCCTGTGAAACCAGGAATGTCTGACCTCCCTATCATCTCTCCTGGATGGTTGGCATCCCTAGGACTCTTGTGGACTTAAGGGGACGTCTTTTTCATTGTTCTCCTCAGCCCTTTAATGCAGAGTAGCCTGGGTCCAACGCAGACTGGGGAGCACCCTTGCAAAGTATGACTGGTAGGTGACCTGTCATGAGTGGCATGCCTTTGCTTCTAAAACAGGGGTCAGCAAGGTTTACCTTGCCTGGGCCGGTTCACTCCAGCAGAGATCCTTCCGTGGGCTGGATCGTGCGTGCGCATGAGTGCACACCCGCGATTTCCGGCGCAGACACGACTTCCAGCAGAAGCAAGTCCTGGTTTAGCGCAGCACATGGGGACTCGCCAAGCGAGTAGCTCATTTCGGGGGTGGCTCGGGGCCAGTTAAACAACACTGCTTTTGGCCCATGGGCCTTAGGTTGCTGACGCCTGTTCTAAAGCCTCCCATTCCCTAGTAAAAATAACCATATCTGCATATTTCTTCTGCCTGCAAGGACTTTGACTTTGGCTTTGACTCCAGAGGGATCAGGAGGCACTGTGAGCTTTCTGGGAGAATGAGCCAAAGCCATGTTGGCCAGCTGTTATGAAAACAAACATCAGAATGCAGATAGCGGCAGGAGGTGGCATCGCCGTTGCCTTTGACCAGCACTGCAACAGAGCACCAAGCCAGGATGCCTGTTCCAAGCAGCTCTTGACATTTCTCTTTCAGATCTTTCGGCTTATTCATAACCACCCAGAGGACACTTGCTGTGATGCATCTCAGAGCCAACTCAAATGTTACTCTTCTTTAGAAGAGCAGTCCTCCCCCCCCCCCCCCGCTTCTAATTCCCATGACTGCATACATGGAAAAATGTTCTGCATGAATTCGTGAGACACGCGACTGAGTCATTCACAGATCCTCGTGATTTCTCAGCCCGTTTGGAGATGCAGATTTCTGCAAATGTGTCCCATGTGAGTCTGGCCTAGGACTGCTCTCTTTATTCAAAGATACGCAGTAATGCTGCCAGGGTAGGGTTTGGGTTCAGGGCCCCACTCAGCAAAATGAGCTGGAGGGCCCTGCAAATGGAGAAGGGCTGGCTTACTGCAATTTGAAGTGAGTAGAGTACTGGTACATTGCCATCTAAAGAGGGAGACACTGATGGAATCTAGACACTTATATTTTTAAAAAATGCTGCGAGAATGCATTTAAAACACACACACACACACCTTGAAAAATATATTGAATTTGCCATACTGTATCTGAACTCACCACCGCCATCTAGTGTCACATTTGAATAATGCACTTAACACACACTTAAAATGTTATATTTGCAGCTGTAGAGCTGAGTCCCCCATTGGGAAGGGGACTTTGGAAGTCTGAAGCCCCAAGGAGGTTAGATTGGCCTCAAGCAGGGCCAGGGCCTTTTCACCTCTGGCCCCGGCCTGGTGGAATGCCCTAGCGCAGGAGATCACGGCCCTCTGGGATTTGACACCTTTCCGCAGGGCCTACAAGACAGGGCTGTTTGGCCTGGCCTTTGGGCTGGACTCAGTCTAACCCCCATTATTATTATTATTATTATTATTGTTATTATTATTAGAACCCCTTATATGGGATTTGTATATAAATTTCCCCTCAGCTCTTTTTGCTGGCCCATGTAGGACCAGCACAGATAGTTGGCCCCGGTGAATATTTGACGTTTTCTCCCCTTATGGCTTTGATCTCTAAGCTACCACTTAAATGAGGCTGCATTTCAAGCTGCATTTTAAACTGTATTCTAACTTATATTTTAATCATCTGTTTTGTTTTGTTTTTTGTTTTGTTTTAAAATGCTTTTACTGTATTTATATTCAGTGTTAGCCGCGCTGAGCCCGGTCTTGGCTGAGGAGGGCAGGATATAAATTAAAATTTATTATTATTATTATTTATTGAGATCGTCTGTAACAATCGAAGCCTTACACTGAGTGCAGGACACCTCAGGACTGGGGACTAAATGTGAACCTCCAGAGCAGGGCCAGATTTAGGTTTGATGAGGCCCTAAGCTACTGAAGGTAATGGGGCCCTTTATATAGCAGGAGCTTATATTACTTACATCACAGGAGCCTACACAACACAAAACACTGTTGCTGTATGTAGGTTTTATTTTATTTGTTTTTTATCTTACAGTTTGGAAATGTACATCCAGTTCTTTTTTTCCTTTAATTTTTGGGGGGGCCCCCAAGAGAGTGGCCCCCTAAGCTATATCCTGTTTAGCTTATACAGTGGTACCTTGGGTTAAGTACTTAATTCGTTCCAGAGGTCCGTTCTTAACCTGAAACTGTTCTTAACCTGAAGCACCACTTTAGCTAATGGGGCCTCCTGCTGCTGCCGCGCCACCGGAGCATGATTTCTGTTCTCATCCTGAAGCAAAGTTCTTAACCTGAAGCACTATTTTTGGGTTAGCAGAATGTGTAACCTGAAGCGTATGTAACCTGAAGCGTATGTAACCTGAGGTACCACTGTATGCAAATCTGGCCCTGCTCCAGAGCACTCTGCCCCTTGGCATTCTCCCTAGGCCACACCCCCTTCTGCAGGCCACACCCTCATTGAGTTCTTCTGCCTGGCTGGAATATAGGAAGTTGTCTTACACCTGGTCAGGCCATTAGTGCATCTAACTCAGTACAGTGGACCCTCTGGATATGAATTAAATTCGTTCCGGGGGTTCATCTACAACCCGAAAAGTCCGTAGTCAGAGGTGTCACTTCTGTGCACATGCGCGGCACAATTGAGCGCTTCTGCACATGCACGCGGCATGCAGATTGATTCTGTGCATGCGCGCGGGGTGAAACCCGGAGGTTTTGCAGCGTTTGTAACCCAAGAGTTACGTATCCAGATTGAAACTATTAGTAGTAGTAGTAGTATTTTATTTATGATTTTCAATTTTATACATTTCAATAATTTTACAATCATTTTAACATTTCAAAACTTGACTTCCTTCCCCCTCTTTCTGCGGTTCCTTAAATTTATTTTAAATATTTTGTGCATATCCAAATTAACTTAATTTGCTCATTTATTCATCTACTTTAAATACATACTCTTATAACACTGCAGGTTATTACAATAATCCTGCTGATGTTCTTATCTGTTTACAGTTTATTTGTAAATATTCAATAAACCATTTCTATTCTTTCATAAAAAGTTTGTTATCTTGATTTCTTATTTTTCGCCATTTCTGCATATTCCATAAGTTCTTGTATCCATTCTTCTTTCGCTGGGACTTCTTCTTCTTTCCATTTTTGGGCAAGTAGCATTCTTGCCGCTGTAGTCGCATACGTGAGTAATTTCTATACAGTTTGGGTAGTTCTGTCCCTATAATTCCCAAAAGGAAAGCTTTTGGGTTGTTGTTTTTTACAAACGTTATTTTAAACATCTTTTTCAGTTCATTATATATCATTTCCCAGTAAGCTTTAACCTTATTACAATGCCAAGGATTGAATCTGAAACCACCTGCATTCAGAACAGGTCTCTAACATTGAGCTAAGACCCTTCCCAATTAATGTCTTTCGTCGTCATTGGAATTCTCTGACATCCCTTCCAAGAGCTGCTAAAAAGATAGAAGAATAGTATAATTCTGTCTCGGCTCTTTTAATCCTATACTTTATCCCACCCCTCTTCCATCCCTCTTATCCCTTGAGCATGGTCATTCTGTCTTGTTCTTCCATTGGACAAAGGAACATTAGCACAGATGTTCAGTTAGGCAAGCAAACAGCTCATGGTGTCAATGAACTGTTTATAGACAACGTTGCTGGGTTTTTGTTTTCTGGTTGGTGGTGGCTTCCCTTGACATTCCATCCCTCCCAAAGAGCAACGTGAAATGTTATGTTTTTTTTTTTAAAAAAAATGCTGCTTCCTGCTGTGAACAAAGCACATCTTTATATTTTTAGGTACTGCAAAACATCTGTCAATTCCAAGCATGAGTTTTCTTGGGAGATGTGAGCCTGGACTAAGAGAAGAATATGGCTGGTGGATCAAGTGACTCTGTGGATCAAGTGCTCTCCCCGCTAGTTTCTGTGGAAGAGTCTTGGAGACATCTCTCCGAAGCCCTCCCCTGCTCCCCTTTCTTCCTGGTGTCACGCTGATTTCCTTCCTCAGTGGATGAGTTCCCTCTTTCCCTGCTGAGTCCTTCTCCGGCATTGCTGGGGAGCCTAACCTCCACTCCTGGCTCCGATGGCAGTTCCCTGACACTCGAGTTAAGAACTTTAATAATAATAATAATTTATGCCCTGCCCATCTGGTTTCCCCAGCCACTCTAGGCGGCTTACAGCACATATAAAATTGTAAACCTTTAGACATAAAAAATTTCTTGATACAGTGTTGCCTTCAGGTGTCTTCTAAAAGTCAGATACAGTGGTACCTCTGGTTACATACTCTTCAGGTTAAATACGCTTCAGGTTGCAGACTCCGCTAACCCAGAAATATTACCTCGGTGTAATGGGAATTGGGGTTGCTCGTGTGTAAGTTGCCTCTTGGCAAAGTTGCTTGGTTAAACCTTTCCCTGGCTGCACAGCCCTTACTCCGCGGCTGTGTCAGTCACTGGCAGAATCCGTCAGTGGGCGTTTCCTGAACTTCTTCCAGCATAAAAGTTCTTTGACGCCAAGTCTCTGCCTAGCCTCCCTGCGCGGAAGTCTTTTGCGCAGGGTGGGCGTGGCCAGCGGAGGACCTGTGCTCTCCCCGCTAGTTTCTGTGGAAGAGTCTTGGAGACATCTCTCCGAAGCCCTCCCCTTCTCCCCTTTCTTCCTGCTGTCACGCTGATTTCCTTCCTCAGTAGATAAGTTCCCTCTCTCCCTGCTGGGTCCTTCTCTGGCATTGCTGGGGAGCCTAACCTCCACTCCTGGCTCCGATGGCAGTTCCCTGACACTCGGGTTAAGAACTTTGCTTCAGGATGAGAACAGAAATTGTGCAGCGGCAGCGCAGCGGCAGCAGGAGGCCCATTAGCTAAAGTGGTGCTTCAGGTTAAGAACAGTTTCAGGTTAAGAACAGACCTCAAGAACGAATTAAGTTCTTAACCCGAGGTACCACTGTAGTTGTTTATTTCCTTGACATCTGATGGGAGGGCATTCCACAGGGTGGGCACCACTACCGAGAAGGCCCTCTGCCTGGTTCCCTGTAACCTCACTTCTCGCAGGGAGGGAACCGCCAGAAGGCCCTTGGCGCTGGACCTCAATGTCCGGGCTGAATGATGCGGGAAATCTTGGCTTTCTTGGATTAGCTTATAAAATTCTGGCTTCAAAGCTCCCTCATTAGCCTGGACAAGTTATTCCTATATACATGTTTTATATGTGGTGGGAGAATCTTTGGCCCTGCAGATGTTGGTGAACCACAACTCCCACCAGCCACAGAAAGTAATACCAGTGACCAGGGATGATGGGAGCTGTAGTTCACCAACATCTGCAGGACCAAATTTCCTCACACCTGCCATATACCAATAGGCAACTCAGTCTGCTCTAACCACTGCACCACCCTGACCTTCCTTTTCTCCTGCTGTCTTGCCCAGGATTGGTCCAGAGTTCACCACTTCAACAAGAATGCTCTTCAAAGTTCAGCAGAAATGCCTGGAACTGATCATGTTCCTTTCTTCTTTTCCTTTCGTTGTTTTTGTTGCATGACAAAGTAAACGGCTTGGCCTGCAAGATTCTGGAGCTGAGTGCTGTAAACAATAAGGCAAGGCTCCCAACAAGAATTGCTAGTCAGCAGCTTCCCCCTCGCGGGTGCAGCAGAAGAGGCTGCCAGCATTGGATCAGGCCAATAGCTCCTCTGGCCCAGCATCTTGTTCTTAAAGTGGCCAATCAGATGCCTGTGGGAAATATCAGCAGGATCATAGCTGTCAACGTTTCCCTTTTTTAAAGGAAAATTCCCTTATTCCGAATAGGATTCCTCGCAAGAAAAGGGAAAAGTTGACAGCTATGAGCAGGATCCAAGCGCAAGAGCACTCTCTCCTTCTTCTGACCCCAATGCAGACACTCTGCAATACCCGTTGGTTGTAAACCCCCAACCCCCCCCCCCCAAAAAAAAACCCCTGCATACACCAGGAACTCAGTTCTGTACAAAACTTGGAATGAACTAGTTCAGTTTAGCAACTTTTACTTAATTGCTTCAAGAATCTGGGACCAGATTTGCCGAAAGATTTGCCAAAAGATTTCAGGAGGAGAAGGGTGTTGTTGTAGTTGTAGTATTTTTCCAAGGGTGCTGAAACTGCTTTGTAATAATGATTGATTGATTGATTGATTGATTGATTGATTGATTGACTGACTGTGTATTTATTTAAGCAATCCCATCTCAATTTAAGCAGGGCTCAGAATGAGTGAAGTTCACTGATTTAATTCAAAAATCTCTGAACTACACCTGAAAGTAGTTCCTCTAATTGCCAGGTGAACTGAAGTTTGTTTTGGGGTCGTACTTTGAATGTTTTCTGCTTCATGTTTGAGTTTGTTTTCTTACATGTGTACAGTTTTGACTCTTTTGGCTTTTAAACATACAAACCATAATTGTTGGGGAACATAAATCAAATAATTCACATTCCACTGTGGGTGTGTTTTGATGTTTTCTTAATCTTCTTAAGCATATTTTATACTTCAGTGCAGCAGTTTCTAGCATTTTGAGTGCAGATTTTTTTCTTCTTGCTGAGGATAATTTGGATGGACTTGAATTGAACTGTGAACCGAACATAAACCAAGCTAGTTCATTTTGTAATAGGACAAACATGAACTGGAATTATTTCCTTTTTGGACGTGTTGAACTTGCGCCAAAACTAGTTTCTTTTAAAATTGAACTTTCTCAGCTCTGGTACTGTAGCAACACCAAAGGGCTTTTTATACACACAAATTCTCCCATCCAGGTCACTTTCCTTACCCAGATGTACCATTTTGCCTCCTAGACGCTGCCAGGGCGAACTCACAATAAATCCAAGGGCAAGTTCACTATTTCTTTCTTTTTCTTAAATTAGTTTTTATTAAGGATTTTTTTGTGTGCTACACAACAGATAAACAGGGAAAGGGACATCTACTGTCTCCACTTTCAATTTATAGAATCTTCTTCAAAGTTCGTTTACATTTACTGAGAGACACTTTTGTCATAGACATTTTGCGGTTGGGGGAAAAGAATTGCAGAGTCTTAGAATTGGGACCCCAAGTGTCATCTAATTCAAATGCAGGAATTGAATCTCAACTCAAGCAGATCGCCATCCAACCTCTGCTTAAAAACCTCCAAATAGGGCTTTTCCCAAGGGGAGCTCACCAGAACTCAGTTCCAGCACCACTCAGGTGGGTGACATTGCCAGCTTATGAGAAAGAGGGAGGTGTACATAGTGAGTTTCGGCACCGCTTTTTCTAGAAAAATAGCATTGCCCCCAGGGAATGTCCACAACCCCCCTAAGAGAGACTGTTGCACTGTTGAACAGCTCTTACTGTCAGAAAGTTTTTTCTGAATGTTAGTCGGAATCTCCTAACTTGAAGTCCAGAGCAGGAGAAAACGAGATCATTCCCTTTTCTATGTTACAGCCCTTGAGATATTTGAAGATGGCTATCATAGCTCAGTCTCCTCTTTCCCAGGCTAAACATACACAACTCCTTCAATTGTTCCTCATCAGGCTTGGTTTCCAGACCCTTGATCATCTTGGTTACCTTCCTCTGCACACCTTCCATCTTGTCAACATCCTTCTTAAATTGTGGTGCCCAGAATCGGACACAATATTCCAGGTGTGGTTTGACCAAGGCAGAATAGAGGGGGAAGAGAGGGGGGCAGAGAGATGGAGGGTATTGTTCTTTCGTTCTGTTGTCTGGTGTTAGTGATAGGGGTTTATGTCAGCATCACGTGGGTAGGTGACTCATAGGCAGAAGTCGTGGAAGCTGAATGTTGGAAGGTTCAGGACAGATAAAAGAAAGCCTTTTTTCATGCAGTACAAAGTTAAGGTAGGGACGCGGGTGGCGCTGTGGGTTAAACCACTGAGCCTAGGACTTGCCGATCAGAAGGTTGGCGGTTCGAAAAAATCAGGGTCAGAGAGGGGAATAAAATAAAATGATCCTAATCCCACAACAATAATAAACTGTGCCTTAAAGAATGCATTGTTGGGAATATGCCATCTTACTGTGTCCTTTCACATATCATTGAATGTAATATAATGTGTGCCTTTTAATACATCATCCTGTGTACCTCTTTCTCTATGAAGATATCCTTTAACAATGTATTCGTGGATGTATCTTTAATGAAATGCCGTACTATGCTGTACTTTTCTGAATGTATCCAAAATGTAGTTTTTAAGGAATGTAACAATCTAAATATTTCAAAAATGTATATACTTGACTCAATATTGTATCCAAAAGGCTGCCAAAACTCAATCCACCATACTGCCTCCTACTGGGTCTGCAAACCATACCATGAATACACACAAATAGGAGCTCAAAATAAAGCAGTCCTATTTTTTTTCAAAAAGAGTATGCAAACATCAGGCTATCACATCCGAATTGACAACAATGCAGAATAGGATTTCACATTAACATTTAAGTCATTTCCTGAGCATCTTCTCAAACATCCAGCCTCACATCTGCATGCTGACTATCAGCACTTGCGGAGGTTTTCCTGTAGATAAAGGAAAAGCCATTTTTAAGCAGATCCAAAATTTAATAACACAAAGATCAACACATACCACCTGAGCCCTTCAGCAAATTGACACCTCCAGAAAGTCTTTCAACATCCTGCTTACCTTATGTTAATCCACTCTTCACACCCCTCATACCGCTTCCCCCCCACCTCCTTGCTATTGATCTGAATGAGAATCAAAAGGTATAAGAATCAAGGCAGTCCTTTTGATCGGGGTCTCTGACTCCGTGTCATTGCGTGAGCGGGGACCCTGTTGCAACAGTTTTTTGTGTTGTTGTTTTTTTTCTGTTCTTTCAATAAAGATCAGGCTTTGCTTTTTCCAAATCCTGGTGTGGTCTCTGTCTTTTCCCGACCGGTACAGAGCCTTAGTTTGCGCTCCTTCCAGGGTCCTGGTCCTCCTTCTGAGGCAGGGGCCCTTGGGGAGGCAATTAAAAATTTATTTCATTTGGCGAGCCAGGCAGGAGCCCGGTTACCCGGGATTTTTGGGGTGTCAGGGACTGAAGGCCCAAGCGCACCCAGCCTTTTGCAAGGGGGGCTTTTCTTTCCCTGGTAGACCTTGAGTCCCGGCTCTAACTGGGATCCTCAGCAGGACCAACCAGGAAAAAGCAACGGTGATCTAGCCGGCTGTTTGTTTTTTTTGGGGGGGGGGTGTATCCTTCTATCTTTTCTCTCCCCGGTATTCCTGTCATCTCCAAATCCGAAAGCTCCCTGAAGGAAGAGGGACAGCGCGCCTGCGAAGTGAGTATAAGTGGGAACACGGGTAGTGGGTTGGGTTCTCTAAACCACAGCAACCGAAATTCTTTAACTCTTCTCTTTTGCTTCAAATCTAAAACTTTCTTCCCCTTATTCCAACACCTGATCTTAACACAAGACCCGAATCCATCGGAGCTGCCCAGAGGAGGGTCTTGTGAGTCTCTTCCCCTTTAACTCTATTGCTGACCTAATCTCTCGGAGGGTGCCCAGAAAAGGTCGTGCTTTTCCTTCTGTACTGAAACTATAACTTCTCAAACTATAACTCCCAGGTGCAGCCGCACCTCTGCCATGGCGATCTTTGTTAGAGATGACCTGTGAGCAGAGAAAGCAAGGGCACCTGATTCCTTTCCTTCTTTGTCATTTCTGAGTCCCAATCTGGCACTGCGCTACGCAAGCGTCCAGTAGGGAACTCTCAGGTTAGATTGTAAGAGGCAGGAGGTTGCTGTGGGCTCCCTGGCTGAGTAATGACCATAGGGGGGGTTTGAGATCGCTGATCGCACTGTTAGCTTAGTAGCCAGGAAAGGCCAACAGCTGTACCAGCCTAGTAAGTCAGGCCAGACGAACGGCGGTGTGTAAATTCTCGGAGTTGTCCAATAGTTGTGTTCCTGAAAAAGTGGGGATAAAACCCCAACTGCAGTATAAAAGTAAAAAAAAAAAACTAGCGCTATTAAAGTTCTTAAAATGGGTGCACCCCTATCCAAAGAAATGAGTTCTCAGGCTCCTGGTGGGAAAGAAGCCGGAATTGTGCTTACTTCCCGTCAGAATCCTGACAGTCCCCTTAGATATGTGCTTCAAACCTGGAATGATTTGCCAGTAACAGAAGGACTTTCAAAATCCAAACTGGTGAAACTCTGTACCAGGGACTGGTTGCGAGCTACAACCCGACACACATTCGAGGAAAGATGGGTTAAAGAGGGATCATTTAATATCCAGCGCCTTGCTGTTTTGCGCACTGTTTTGGAAGACCAATACCCTCTTCAAATCCGATACCTTGAACTATTTGAGCATGCCAGGGACAAACTTAAAACTGACAGTGCCATGTCCCGCCAAATGCCCGTTTTTCCAACCCAGAAGAAACCTCCTCCCTACCAGGAAGTTTTAGAAGATGAACCCAGCAGCTTAGCCCCACTCCAGAGACAGCCCATCATAGGGTTGCCCCCGCAACCCGAGAACAGCAGCAGGAATTTTGTGTCCGGGATTTCCACCCCCGCCAGCCTTCCCAGCAGTGGGAACAATGTTCCACCAGTCCTAAATCCTGAACCAATTGAATCCAGCAGAACCTCTACTACAGATTCTTCCCCACCAGAATTAAGTCCAATTGCATCTCGAACTCGTAGCAAAAGTCTGGATGATGACCTAATGTCCCAATTCCTCACTGCTTTAAAGAGTGTGGCTAGCCCAAAATCAGACCAAAACACTGAAAATGCAATGGGAAATCTCGAAGCCACAGGAAAAGGACAGTATCCCCTTAGATCAGTCCCTATTGCACCGGCAGCAGTGGGACAGCCTACCACGTTTGTTTATTCCCACGTTCCTTTTCTAACATCTGATCTGATGAACTGGTCAAATCAAATGACCTCCTTAAAGGAAGATCCAGATCGATGTTACCGTCAGATATCTACTATTTTTTCAACCCACAACCCTTCATGGGCTGATGTTCACATGCTCCTAAATGCTCTCTTCAATGACCCAGAAAGAGAGGAAATATTTAATAAGGCAGCAGAAGCATTAGGAAAACCCCAATTCCAAGACAAAAAACCCGCCACTGCTGAACTGGTAACTGTGCCTCAACTACATAACGACCCAAGTTGGGACTACAACACAGAAAAAGGAATCTGGAGCTTAAAAATCTTCCGGAAAGCTATACTGGAAGGCATAAAATTGGCGGGGAAAAAGGGCATAAATTGGACAAAAATCCAAGCCATCAGCCAAGGGTCAGATGAAGCCCCTTCTGCCTTTTACACCAGATTAATATCAGCCTTCAGAACCTGGGGAGGAATAGATCCTGATAACGCAGAAAATCAAGTCATTGTAAAAAGTTTCTTCAAAGATCAATCCAGCCCAGATATTAAAAAGGTCCTCACTCACCAACTGGGTTATGAAGGAAAGCCTATGAGTGAAATCCTAGCAATTGCAAAAACTGTCTTCGATGGAAGAGATGAAAGGAAAAAGAAGGAGGATAAAAGGGAGAGGGAGGAAAATGCTCGTGTTTTAGCGCTAGCACTTGGTGCGCCCTATAATCCTCCTCTTCCTCCCCTGAACCCACCATATAAAGCTCCTTCAACACCTACAAACACCTCATATAAACCGCAACCAAACCACCCCTATAGCCAACCTTCATACAAAGGACCCCGACAAAATAATTATTCATTTTCCCGAAGCAATCATCAGCAGAATGCCGACAATGAAATAAATCGCAACCCCACAAACGCACGCTGTTATCATTGCCAGCAAGAAGGACATTTCCGAAGGGATTGTCCTGCACGCTCAAATGCCACTGGTCAAACCTTTAATACTGCTAATCACTACAACCAAAACCCAGCATTAAACCCGAGCCACGAAAGACAACATCAGAATCCCTTCCTTCAAACCCAATCGCGGAGATCTGACTATTGACAATTAGCGGGGAGTTCCGAATCAGCTGCCCTAGTCTGCCCAACATTCCACCTTTCTTCCAATGAACCCATTTGCACTATAAATATCAATGGACATGAATATAGATGCCTAGTGGACACAGGTGCTACATTCTCCACCTTAAGTGATAGTCATTTAACCCCAAGTCACAAAAGGCAACGCATCATGGGCATTGACGGAATTCCCAGAACATGCAATCTCTCTAAACCCACCACAGTGACACTGGGACCCTTAACAGCTGAACACTCCTTCCTCCTCACTGCCAGTCCTGTAAATCTTTTGGGAAGGGATCTCTTGTGCAAACTTAAAGCGACTATCACTTGTAGCCCCGATGGTATTTTTCTACACATGCCCGAAGATTCTGCAGCCTCCTTCCAGGGTATCTTAACTGAAGAGAACTCCCCCGATGTAGGAATACCCCCTTCTATTGAGAACACTGTGCCCCCTTGGCTATGGGGAACCACTTCCACAACAGTAGGACTTCTTAAATCTGCAGACCCCATTGTAATCAAATACCGCACAGACATTCCTTTTCCTTGCGTCAAGCAATACCCCCTCCCCACAGAAGCAATAGAGGGATTGAAACCAATGATAAAGGACTTCATGGCTCAAGGAATCCTTGTGCCCTGTGCCAGTCCATGTAACTCACCCCTCCTGCCTGTCAAGAAACCTGGCCCCCCAGGGACTCCCATCAGATACCGTCTTGTGCAGGACTTGCGGATCATAAATAATTTTGTAATCCCAAGACATGCCATCACGGCCAATCCAAATACCATATTAACAGGAATCCCTCCTGACAGCACACACTTCAGTGTCGTGGACCTGTGCTCTGCATTTTTCTCTATAAGAGTTCATGAGGAAAGCCAGTTCCTTTTCGCGTTTACATGGGGAAGCAGTCAATTAACATGGACTAGATTGCCCCAAGGCTATGTAGAAAGCCCTACCATCTTCGCGTCAGCCCTCCATAAGGACCTACAGGACTTAACGTTCCCAGCAGGATCCGCACTCTTGATGTATGTTGATGACCTACTCTTGAGTAGTACTTCAGAGGAAAATTGTCAAAAGGACACCATTTACCTCCTAACAGCATTGGCATACAAGGGGCACAAAGTCTCACCAAAAAAACTTCAGTACTGCCTTACCAAAGTCAAATATTTGGGCCATATTATAGGACAGGGAACTAGAGCCCTTACCTCAGAAAGAGTAGAAGCTATTGAAAGAGTTCCCTTACCAAAGACTAAGAAACAATTGAGAGGTTTCCTAGGAATGAGTGGATTCTGCCGTGCCTGGATCCCAGGGTATGGTGAACTGACCAAACCCCTGGTGCAAATGACTAATAAGGATGGACCAGAACCCCTTAATTGGACTAAGGAGTGCCTCAATAACTTTGAAACCATAAAACGTGAACTAAGATCAGCACCTGCCCTAGGGCTCCCTGACTATCGGCTTCCCTTTTCCTTGTTTGTTCATGAACAGAGAGGGGTGGCTTCAGGGGTTCTGACTCAAACATTCCGGGGACAGGAAAGGCCGGTTGCCTATTATAGCATCCAGCTGGACAGCGTTGCAAAAGGAACAGTAGGATGCCTGAGAGCAATAGCTGCATCAGCAGAATTGGTGGAGAGGGCGTTAGAAATTGTGCAAAACCAAGAACTTGTCCTAAATGTGCCCCATGCAGTAGCCACCTTGCTAAATTTGCGCGGCTGCCAACACTTCAGTAACGCCAGACTTAGCCAATATGAAGCTGCCCTACTGGCCCCTTCGAACATCCGCATTAAGAGGGTTAATACGCTCAATCCTGCAACCCTCCTTCCACTCCCTGATGATGGCACCCCCCACCATGATTGTACCCAAGCTGTCAGGCTGGCTGAAAAACCACGAGATGATTTAGATTATCTACCATTAAAGGACCCAGATCTTACCATCTTTACAGATGGGAGTTCAAAAACCATTTCTGGAGTACGGAAGACAGGATATTCTGTAGTCACACATGAGAGTATATTGGAAGCAGCACCTATCAGTCCTAGGTATAGTGCACAAGCTGCTGAACTAATTGCCTTAATAAGAGCATGCGAATTAAGTGAAGGAAAGCACATTAATATATATACAGACTCCAAATACTGTTTTGGTCTAGTCCATGCTACAGGAATACTATGGAAACAAAGAGGATTTCTAACAGCAGCAGGGACCCAAATCTCACATGCGCCACTTGTAAAGCGGCTCATGGATGCAATACATCTTCCGGAGGCTATTTCTGTAATTCATTGCAAAGCGCACACTAATGGAACTGATTTTGTCTCTGTCGGAAATCGCATCGCCGACTCCACAGCTCAGGAAGCCGCGATTTCCTCACAGCCTCAAAACGAATTCCAGGCTCTTGTAGTGCCTTCAGACGTTAATTTTGCACGTATGTACAACTCAGCCCAGGCTGAGGAAGTTAAGCATTGGCAGGACATAGGGGGGCATAAAGTTGGTCAAACCTGGACACTTCCTGATGGGCGCCTCATAATGCCCAAAGCATGGGTCCCCAAACACTTGCGTATCCTACATCAATGCACGCATTGGGGAGCAAATAGACTGGCCGACAGTCTCCTTAGACACTGGTACGCCCCAGGCGCTCACCAACATGCAAAGGCTGTTTCAAAGAACTGCACTATCTGTGCCAGCTACAACCCAAAGAGGGAACCCAAAAGGCCCCCTGGATCTCGACCATGGGCTTTCCTCCCTTTTGAAAGCCTGCAACTGGACTTTGCAGAACTTCCCAAATGCTTAGGCTATAAATTCATACTTGTCATAACAGATCAGTTGTCCTTCTGGCCCGAAGCATACCCAGTCAAGCGCGCAACTGCACAAACTGTGGCCCGTATTCTGGTACAAGAAATCATCCCCAGATTTGGGGTACCTAGACGTTTAGACAGCGACCGGGGCTCTCATTTTACTGCAGAAATAGTGCAGTCAGTAGCAAAAGCGTTTGGCATTAAATGGCAGCTGCACACCCCGTATCATCCCTCATCGTCAGGGCAAACTGAACGCATGAATGGACTAATCAAAACTCAGTTAGGAAAAATATGTGCAGCCACTGGTCTCAAGTGGATCAACGCCCTTCCTATCGTATTACACAATATCAGGAGTCAACCGAGAGGAACCTTAAAACTTTCCCCTTATGAACTCTTGTTTGGGCGCCCATCCCCTACCCACACCACTCAGCTTCCTGTGTCTGAACTTGAGGTAGGAGAAAACGAACTGACTAATTATGTGATACAACTACAGCGACACCTTAAGAAGCTGCACCAATACGCTGCAGCAAATCAAAATGTTCCCCTGGATGTGGATGCCCATCCCTTTCAACCTGGGAACTGGGTCCTAGTGAAATCATTTAGGAAGGACACTCTAGAGCCCTCATGGGAAGGCCCCTTTCAGATCCTTCTCACAACACCCACCGCAATTAAAATATCAGAGAGGAGTGCTTGGATCCATTACACCTTCTGCAAGGCGTCCAATCCTCCAAGCTTCCCCAACGCAGACCTCGACCCCCCACCGGACATGACTCTGCCTGACAATGAGGACTGCCCAACTGATGACAGCGGGGGTAATCGTAGTCCCCTAGCAGCTGGAGAGGAACCAGGGAAGAGTTCTGAAGAAAAGTGGCTCTCGAGGATACTTGTCGATCCTAGCCCAGAAGACCCCGACCACCCCCCCATCAGAATGCAGTTCCGGAAGGAAGAAAAACCCAGCTCCAACACTGGATAATCTCTCTTCTCCCCCTTGTTCCCCCCCTTTTTTGTCACCCCTCCCCTCCTTGTGTGTGTGTCTCTGTGTGTTGTCTGTCTTCTTTTCTTTTTACAGGTTCACCACTATGACTCCCTGGAGAATCGCCTGCCTGACATCCCTGTACTTCATCTGTACCCTCCTTCCAGTCGCCACCAGTGTACCGCCAGGGTCCCAGTGTGGAGACACCCCCGTGGAACACTTCTACCTTGATCGCGACCTTACTGACACCAACGATTTCAGTGCCTTGGGAGATTTCGACTTCTGCCTGTCGGGCACCAGGAACCTGATTCCGCACGCCTTTCGACCACGACTCAGAAACACCCAAGCCTGGGAACTTATCGTCAGAAGCGCCTCCTATGCCATCCTGGGACGAGCCATATACACCCTTGAAGATCCTTGGATCCGCTTGGTCTGTCAAAATGGAACTTACATCCAAGCTGAATGGGGAAAAGTCAGCAGACATTATCAACCCTCTGAAATCGGCAAAGGACTTTGGGAAAGCTACACGGATTCCATGTACTATGAACATTGGACTTATGGATTTTATTGCACCAATCAAACGGCTACTTCCACCTACCAAGGTATTTGCGTCCGAAGATTCTGCTGTATATGGGACCTGCACACAACTTCTGACTGGGTAGGAAAAGCGTATCTTGAAGGGTGGTTGCATCCTGTGGGCGGTGGGAAAACCTTGGAATGGGATCCTGAGGGACCACAGCGATGTGGGGGAATAGCAACTGACCCGATGCTCCTCAAGTCCCAGGACCCTATCCACCCCATAGGAACTGCCCCAAGACATGTTAAACTCTCAGAAATAACACCTCCCCCCCCAGCCCGCAGACTATCGTCATGGCAAGCAAACTCTTATGTACAACTTCTACAGAAGGTAGTACAAACCACAAATCTTTCACAGTGCTGGATCTGTGCACACGCCCCGTCACACATTGATGAAGGGATACCCTTCATAAGTACACCCCTCACACTAGATCAGTATAGATCTAGTTACCTGCTTCAGCGCAACCTAACTTTCCTGAAACCCAACTCCCAATATATTTATCTGAGTGGCCGAACCTTTGGACCAGTGTGCAAGGAGTTCTCGGGAACTGGAGACCATGTAGGCTCCAGCACCTGTAATGTTACTATCAAAACCGACCCCGAGGGACTTACCACACTGGTTCGCAACCACTCCCAAACCCGCTCATTCAAATCTCTCAGCGATGCTTTGACTGCAGTACTGACACCCTTCACTCGAGAAAAACCTATGCCAGACCTCATTAATGCCTTCCGGACCGGGCGTATAGAAAAGCCGCTGGGAGGACTATTTTGGATCTGTGCGCAAAGAGCTTATACGTGGGTCTCTATTCATATGCAGGGGTCCTGTTACCTCGGCCACATTCACCCAGGATTCAGAGTTACCCTAGCTCTACCTGACGGCCGCTTGAGAAACAGGCGATCCCCCATTCCCACGACACGCCCACAGCAAAAACCAAATGGGGAAACGTGGCTCCGAGCCCTCCTCCCCGCTTATGGAACCTTCTCAAATCACCTAGACATTCTTAGGCTTGCTGATGTCCTGTTGCAATTCATGAAAGAGTCAGAGGCCACTACACGTTCTGTCCTTACCGAGCTCACTGAAGTGCGCAAAATGTCCATTCAAAACCGTTTATGTCTGGACTATTTATTATCATCCCAAGGAGGTGCTTGTAAATTAATCGGGACAGAATGCTGTTCCTTTGTGTCAGACCAGACCCTCAATATCACTGGACATCTTGACTCAATAGATTCCCTAACTGATACTCTGAAGAAGATCCCCCATGAAGGTCTTTCCGACTGGGATCCTTGGTCATGGCTACCTCAGACCTCTTGGCTCCGTGAATTAGCGAGAGGCATACTGATTATATTCATTTCCCTGATTATCTTCGTTGGCCTCCTGTGCTGCTGCGGACAATGTATTCCTATCCTTATGTCCAGCTTCCGTTCACCCTTATCCCACACCCCCATTCTTGCACCCTTGCAACCCGATCGCACCCTTCCCGAGGTCCTGCCCATGTATCACCTTGGAGAAGGAGAGTATGTAGCAATGGATGTGAGGCAATAATTTTTTTCCAAAAAATTAAGCCTCAGAGAGGGGAATTGTCATAAGAAAATCAGGGTCAGAGAGGGGAATAAAATAAAATGATCCTAATCCCACAACAATAATAAACTGTGCCTTAAAGAATGCATTGTTGGGAATATGCCATCTTACTGTGTCCTTTCACATATCATTGAATGTAATATAATGTGTGCCTTTTAATACATCATCCTGTGTACCTCTTTCTCTATGAAGATATCCTTTAACAATGTATTCGTGGATGTATCTTTAATGAAATGCCGTACTATGCTGTACTTTTCTGAATGTATCCAAAATGTAGTTTTTAAGGAATGTAACAATCTAAATATTTCAAAAATGTATATACTTGACTCAATATTGTATCCAAAAGGCTGCCAAAACTCAATCCACCATACTGCCTCCTACTGGGTCTGCAAACCATACCATGAATACACACAAATAGGAGCTCAAAATAAAGCAGTCCTATTTTTTTTCAAAAAGAGTATGCAAACATCAGGCTATCACATCCGAATTGACAACAATGCAGAATAGGATTTCACATTAACATTTAAGTCATTTCCTGAGCATCTTCTCAAACATCCAGCCTCACATCTGCATGCTGACTATCAGCACTTGCGGAGGTTTTCCTGTAGATAAAGGAAAAGCCATTTTTAAGCAGATCCAAAATTTAATAACACAAAGATCAACACATACCACCTGAGCCCTTCAGCAAATTGACACCTCCAGAAAGTCTTTCAACATCCTGCTTACCTTATGTTAATCCACTCTTCACACCCCTCATACCGCTTCCCCCCCACCTCCTTGCTATTGATCTGAATGAGAATCAAAAGGTATAAGAATCAAGGCAGTCCTTTTGATCGGGGTCTCTGACTCCGTGTCATTGCGTGAGCGGGGACCCTGTTGCAACAGTTTTTTGTGTTGTTGTTTTTTTTCTGTTCTTTCAATAAAGATCAGGCTTTGCTTTTTCCAAATCCTGGTGTGGTCTCTGTCTTTTCCCGACCGGTACAGAGCCTTAGTTTGCGCTCCTTCCAGGGTCCTGGTCCTCCTTCTGAGGCAGGGGCCCTTGGGGAGGCAATTAAAAATTTATTTCAGAATCCCCGCAATGCGGTGAGCTCCCTTTGCTTAGTCCCTGCTCCTGCCAACCTAGCAGTTCAAAAGCACGTCAAAGTGCAAGTAGATAAATAGGTACCGCTCCGGTGGGAAGGTAAACAGCATTTCCGTGCACTGCTCTGGTTCGCCAGAAGCGGCTTAGTCATGCTGGCCACATGACCCGGAAGCTGTACACCGGCTCCTTCAGACAGTAAAGTGAGATGAGTGCCGCAACCCCAGAGTCGGCCACGACTGGACCTAATGGTCAGGGGTCCCTTTACCTTTAAAGTTAAGGTAAAGGACCCCTGGACAGTTACATCCAGTCAAAGGCGACTATGAGGTTGCTGCGCTCATCTCGCTTTCAGGTCAAGGGAGCAGGCATTTGCCCACAGACAGCTTTCTGGGTCATGTGGCCGGCATGACTAAACCACTTCTGGCACAACGGAACATCGTGACGGAAGCCAGAGCACATGGAAATGCCATTTACCTTCCCGCCACAGTGGTACCTATTTATCTACTTGCACTGGTGTGCTTTCAAACTGCTAGGTTGGCAGGAACTGGGACAGAGCAACGGGAGCTCATAACATCACAGGGATTCGAACCGCCAACCTTCTGATCAGCAAGCCCAAGAGGCTCGGTGGTTTAGACCACAGCGCCACCCACGTCCCACAACAGGAGGCAGGGATGTCCACTAACTTGGGTGGCTTTAAAAGAGGATTGGACAAATTCAGGGAGGATAAGAATGTCAATGGCTACTAGCCTTCATGACATGCTCTGCCTTCAGAGTCAGAGGCTTCTGAATACCAGTTGCTGGAAACCACGGGACAGTGGGGGGGGGGGGAGAAAGCTTGCTCTTGTTCTCAAGTCCTGTTTGTGGATATTTACTGTACAGGCATCTGGTTGGCCACTGTGAGTACAGGACGCTGGGCCATTGACTTGATCCAGCAGGGCTCATCTTACATTCTTCTTGTAAGCTTGCCATCATCTTGTGACTAAATGCAGAGCTTGTGGCTTGGATGTCTGTGTCCGTTCCCCACCACCACCACTCTCTCCCTCCTCTGTTCTGACGAAGAGCTCTGGAGAATTTGAAACCTTGCACACTCTGTTTGTGACAGCTCCGGTGGTGCTAATGAAGGTGTTGCCTACCTGTGGCTTTTGGCATTTTTATTATGGAACTGACACAACTTCTTTCGCCTTCTTCTTCTTCTTCTTCTTCTTCAAGCAAAGGAATTTGCTCCTTATCAAAGAGGCCTGCCTGAAGGGGTTTAACTTGCATATTGGGACAACATTCCCAAGCTCCCCAAAGGAAATGATGGAGTGGTTCCAACTGGACCCTGTGCCGATGCTAAGCCAAAAACTTAGTTCCAGGCCTGAAGCCAAAACCTCCTCCTCCTCCTCCTCCTCCTCCTCCTTTTTTCCTGGTGCCTCAGGCCAAAGCCAAGCTCTCTCTACCTCCGAGGAGAGAATGGAGTTGCCATTCACACCCAGAGAGCCTTCTGGACTCTTGCTCCTACGATTGTTCTGTATTTAAACTGCTCGTGCTTTCTGCAGGGACGCAGGTCCCTGAGTTTTCGGCTGCCCTTCTGATTGCTTTAGCTGATGCTCCTGTTTGGCACCAGATTCCTCTGGGGGTCTGGAAGGGACTGGGATCTGCTGCCATTGTCCCGATATCTATTGTTTACATTCCAGCTCCTTGGCAGGGGATCAGGAAGGAATTCTTTTGCATGTAATGTAAAGCCAGAAGTCTCAGGCTTTCTTATGCATTGCTGGGAGAGAGAGAGAAAAACAGTCATTTTCTTTCCTTCACTTTCCTCTCTGTGGACAGCAGGGTTGCATCATTCAACGGACACCTCTGGTATAAGCATTGAAAGAGACCAGAAGACACACAGGCTTGCCTTCTCTTGCGAAAATCTCACAGCAAGGCTTGCTGTGACACCTTGAAGTCAAGGAGATTTATTGTGGCATCAGTCCACTTCGATAGATACAGGAAGTGTTATGCTGGTGTATTTTAGAATTTATCTTAAAGCCAGCTTGGTGTCCAAATTCATTTATACATTCTATTGCTCTTGGGATACATTCTACTGGATTTTCAGTAGTAATGATCAAATCATCTGCAAAGGCTCTTACCCCCATCACAATCCCTTTTATATTCTCATGTTTTCTAATTTTATTTATTAATATCTCTAACACCAATATAAAGAGTAAAGGAGTTAAAGGGCATCCTTGCCTAGTTCCCTTTGAGATCTCAATATTCCCTGTTAGTCTACCACTGACAATAATTTTAGCTTTTTGTTTGCAATAAATTGCACCAATCCCTTTTAAAAAAATTTCCCCCAGTCCCATTATGTTAATATGTTTTCTCATAAAATACCAAGAGATATTGTCAAACGCCTTCTCCGCATCAGTTGACATTAAGGCCGCCTGTTTATCTCTTTGGAACTCAAGGTATTCAAGAATATTAGTGATGTTCCTTGTGTTATTTCTTATCTGCCTTCCCGGCAGAAAGCCTGATTGATTTTCATGCATAATATCTTTTAATATAGTTTTTAACCTCTCTGCTAGAATGCCCGCAAATATTTTATAATTGGAATTCCACAAAGAAATTGGTCTATAATTAGTTGCCAATTCTAAATCTGTTCTGTGTTTAGCTATAAGAGTTATAAATACCTCTGCCCATGACTCTGGTGCCTTCCCATTATTTATTGTGTTATTCATTACTTCTTTCAATGGTGGTGGTAACAGATCTTCCAATTTTTTATAGTATTCTATTGGTAAGCCATCCGGCCCCGGGGACTTCCTGATTTTGCCTTTTTGATAGCCTCATGTATCTCCATCACTGTTATCAGTTCATTTAGCACTTATATATTTTATTTTGCTACTTCTGGAAATTTATGTTGTATTAGGAATTTATCTATTTCTTCTTGTTGTTCTTTTCCTTTATAATATAGCTTATTATAAAAGTTCTCAAAAATACTATTTATCTCCTTAGAGTCATCTATCAGCCTTTTGTCTACTTTCAATCTATTAATCGTATTCTCATTCCTTCTTTTCTTCAACTGCCAGGCAAGCATCTTATCTGGCTTATTTGCAAATTCAAAGTTTTTGTATTTCCAAAATTGAATGTTCCCTTCGATCTCTTTTTCTATAATATGGGCATATTCCAATTGCAATAGCTTTATTTCTTGTTTTAATATCTCATTTCCCGATTTTTTCCTATATAACTGCTTTTCTTTCTTTTTAATTTCCTCTAATAAATCTAATTTTTCCTTCTCTCTCTTTTTCCTTCTAATTGAGTTTTGTTGTATAAAATAACCTCTGGCCACTGTTTGTCAACATCCTTCTTAAATTGTGGTACCCAGAATCAGACACAGTATTCCAGGTGTGGTTATGCCTGGGAATTCCCAGATGCCTACTTGTTGAATTTCTATGTGTCACAGCAGGCTCAAGAACCTGGCAGGAAAAATACTGGAAGAAACTCTTGGTTCATTTTGTGGTCTGCTGCCGCAGTTCAGAGTCAAAGCTGTTTCATTTGTTGCTGTCACTGCTGCTGTCACATTTCTGGCTGAAGGTGATCTGAAATAACTCCCCGAGTGGCTTCTGTTTTGACAAAGGCAGCTCAGATGTTCCCTAGAAGTACAAATCGGCCAAATGGATTGCCGGTCTCTGAATTTACTTACATTTCCTGCAACGGAGGCCTAACCCTGCCAGCGTGTGCGGAGAGATGCCTGAGTCATTTGGAAAAGGTGTAAGCTCATGTCTGCATGTAAAGCACATGTAAAGCACATGGCTTCTTGCAAAGACTTCTGTGGACCATAGTTCACTCCTTACAGAGCTACTCTTCCTAGCACCTCTAACAAACCACAGTTTTGAGGATTCATTGGGGATTCTTTGTGTGTTCTTTAAATCTCCCAAGTTTACTGTGGTAGCCGGAGGGAAAACCAAGATATTGGTGGGTATATAGTGGAGTAGCAGATTTGTTGCACAAGACCTTCCAATTGCCTTCAGTTGTGCAACTTGAATTTGCTGGTATGTGGGTGAATCCCACTGGAAAACAGTGGCAGCAGTGGAAGCGCCCTCAAGTCTCCTAGAACATAACTGGGCCCCTCCATTCTCACTAAATGATCCGCTGTATTTTATGTTTGAAAAACGCTCTCTGGGCACCAACAATATGGCGCACTTACGTTGTACTGTTTTGACTGTTTCAAATAAGTTTTGTGTTTCAGATTGTGTGCCAGCAATAAAACGCATTTACTAGGTTCTATTTTTATTTCACAGATGTCTTGTACTGCAGAACCCAAAGCCCCAGAACTGCAGTCTTTAAAAATAATAATTAAAAAAAACTGCTTGCTGTGGTTTATCAGGTAAATGGATGAAATAAGCTTACTTTAAGGGGACCAAAACAGTGCTCTAATTACTGGGAGGAGGGGGAAGAAGGAGAGTGGTCCCCATTTGTGGGCACTTCCACAGTAGTTTATTGTGGACTTGGACTGTACACACACAATATGTCCAAAGCACCTTTAAAGAACATTCTCCCCCAAATCCTGGGAACTGTAGTTAGCCCCTAGCAAAGCTACAATTCCCAGCACTCTTATCAAACTACGGCTCCCAGGATTCTTGGGGGGGGGGGATAGGGGAGTCCTACATGTTATACCTGTGTGCATGAATGAATGAATGAATTTATTAATACGGTCACAGACCAGCTTCAACACACACAATATCACAGATCATAAAAAATATCAGAAATACAAGGGACAATATGCAATAACAAGAATTTTTTTTTTTTTTATAAACATTTTTTATTGCTTTTTAAAAATACAGAAAAAAGAATAAAGAGTGGTTATAAGAAGATAGGGTATAAGTAACAAGTTTCCATATTCTTTTTCCATCTATTCTATAGGACTTCCCCACACCCTCCGAACCCTGCGTTCTCTGTCTTATAAAGCATCAGCAATTTGTTAACTTATTTCAAAACTTATTGTAACTTCCATTTTATCATGTTCCCTATTTTCAATTTTACTGTAGCTCAATTCTTATATATTTTATATTAAACACAATAAAGTTGTTTCATTATTTTACCTCTGAATTCTTGTGTCTTAATTTTCATATCATTAACTTACATTTGCTGAAGCTAGAATTTCCTGAAAGGTGCATTTTTTAACATTCATACAGCTTATAATGTTTTTTCAAATAGTCCTTAAACTTTTCCCAGTCCTCCTCAGTTGTTTCTTCTCCCGCGTCTCGGATTCTGCCAGTCATTTCAGCCAGTTCCATATAGTCCATCAACTGCGATTGCCATTCCTCCAGCGTGGGTAAATCTTGTGTCTTCCAATATTTTGCAATCAGGATCCTTGCTGCTGTGGTAGCATACATAAAAAAGATTCTATCCTTCTTAAACACTCTCTGGTCCACCATGCCCAGAAGGAAGGCCTCTGGTTTTTTAGGTAAGGTAAATCTCAGTACCTTTTTTAGTTCATTATGGATCATTTCCCAGAAGGCCTTCACTTTCGGGCAGGTCCACCAGAGATGAAAGAATGTCCCTTCCGCCTCTCCACATTTCCAACATTTGTTGTCAGACAGATGATATATCTTAGCTAACTTGACTGGGGTCATGTACCACCGGTATACCATTTTCATAATATTTTCCTTCAAGGCAGTGCAAGCCGTGAATTTCAAACCGGTGTTCCATAACCTTTCCCAGTCTGCAAACATAATGTTATGCCCCACATCCTGAGCCCATTTTATCATGGCGGATTTGACTGTCTCATCCTGTGTATTCCACTTAAGCAGCAAGTTATACATTCTCGAAAGTAGTTTACTTTTTGGCTCTAACAATTCAATCTCCAGTTTCGATTTTTCCACCTGGAATCCAACTTTTTTGTCTATTTTGAATACCTCTTGAATTTGCGCATAGTGCAGCCAATCTCGTACCTTAGTTTTCAATTTCTCCAAACTTAGCAGCCTCCAATTGTCTCCAATTTTTTCAATTATTTCCCAATATTTAGGCCAATGGGCCTCCATGTTGGGTCTCTTACGTGCCTTGGCCTCCACCGGTGAGAGCCACCTCGGAGTTTTACTCTCTAATAAGTCTTTGTATTTTATCCAGACCCTCCAAATTGCTCTTCTGACAATATGGTTTTTAAACAATTTATGCACTTTAACCTTGTCATACCACAAATATGCATGCCAACCAAACGCATTGTCAAACCCTTCCAGATCCAGGACGTCAGTGTTCTCCAATAAAATCCAATCTTTCAACCAGCAGAAGGCTGCAGATTCATAATATAACCTCAAGTCCGGCAGGGCAAATCCCCCTCTTTCTTTCACATCCGTTAATATTTTAAACTTTATTCGGGGCTTTTTGCCCTGCCAAACAAACTTAGAAATATCCTTCTGCCACTTTCCAAAACATTCCACCTTGTCCACGATCTGTAGGGCCTGAAACAAAAATAACATTTTCGGCAATACATTCATCTTTACAGCAGCTATTCGGCCTAACAAGGAAAGTTTCAATCTTGACCATATTTCCAAGTCTCTTTTGATTTCTGACCAACATTTCTCATAATTATCTTTAAACAAATTCAAATTTTTGGAGGTCAAGTACACCCCTAGGTATTTTACTTTTTTAACCACATTCAGCTCCATTTCTTTAGAAAACTCATCTGTTTCTGTAACTGTCAAATTTTTTGCTAAAACCTTAGTTTTTTGCTTATTTAACTTAAACCCCGCCACCCGACCAAAATCAGAAATTAATTCTAACACTCTTTTAGTGCTAGAGACTGGTTCCTGAAGTGTTAATACCAAGTCATCTGCAAATGCTTTCAATTTGTATTGTTTCACTCCGACCTCGATTCCCTGAACCAACCGGTCCTTTCTAATCATATTTAGCAATACCTCCAGAACTGAAATGAACAATAGGGGGGATAGAGGGCACCCCTGGCGTGTCCCTTTTTCAATTTTAAACTCCTCTGTCACCACATTATTTACAATTAATTTAGCTTTTTGTTCTGTATAGATTGCTTCTATACCATTTTCGAACCCCCGCCCCACTCCCATCCCTTCCAAATTTTTCTTCATAAACATCCAAGAAACATTATCAAAGGCCTTCTCTGCGTCAACAAAAATCAAAACCGCTCTGGTATTCAGATTTGTTTGTAGAAGTTCCATAATGTCAATAATGTTTCTTGTATTGTCAAACAAATGCCTACCAGGGAGAAAGCCAGCCTGGTCCTTGTGAATCACTTCATTTAGTACTTTTTTAAGTCTATTTGCCAAAATATCAGCAAAAATTTTGTAATCCACATTTAGGAGTGAAATGGGGCGGTAGTTCTTAAGTTGGGTCTTTTCAGTCTCTGATTTAGGTATCAATGTGATGAAAGCTTCTTTCCACGTTTCCGGTGCCTTCCTTCCCTCCATTATCTGGTTGCAAACCTCCATCAAAGGTTGTGTCAAATAGTCCTTTAAAACTTTATAGTATTTGGAGGTTAGGCCGTCCGGGCCTGGGGACTTGCCAAGTTGGAGATTTTGAATGGCACTTTCAATTTCTTGCTGTGTAATGTTACAATTCAGGTTTGTTCTCATTTCCAGGGGTATTTTTTGTAATCCATTGATTTTAAGAAATTGATCCACCTCTGAGGCTTTTTGCGGCCCTTGTGTATAAAGTTCTTTGAAGTACCTCTGGAAGCATTTTCTGATTTCCTCGGGTTTCTGAACCATTCTCCCTTCGATCTCTAGGTTTGTAACCGTATTAAGCTTTTGTCTCTTTTTCAACTGCCAGGCTAGCAGTTTCCCACACTTATTCGCCGATTCGAAGGATCTTTGTTTCATTTGTTTAATTTTCCATTCCACCTCTTGGTTTATCAATTTTGAGTATTGCGCCTGGAAAAATTTCACTTCTCTTAACACATCCTTCGACTTAGGCCTGGATCTCAATTTTTTCTCTCCTTCTCTTATTTTCTCCAGTATCTTCTCCTTCTTTTCATTCCAGAGCCTTTTCTTAATCGTATTTTGTTGTATTAGAAACCCTCTCATGACTGCCTTACTTGCGTCCCAGATTGTTCTTTTTTCCACGGTGGTATTCAAATTTATCTCAAAATAGTCCTTTAAGGTTTTTTGGGCCTTCTTCACAATCTCCTGATCTCTTAATAAGGTGTCATTCATTTTCCATCTAAAGGTACCGGTTGTGTTAAGTCTCAATTCCACTTTCAAAGCATTATGGTCGGAGCAGGTTTTTGGGCAGATTTCCACTTTTCTAGTCTTAGGTGCCAGTCCTCTAGTTGTCCAGATTTGGTCGATTCGTGTCCATGTCAGATGAGCTTCAGAGAAGAAAGTCCCTTCTTTCCCTAGCGGGTTCTTAACCCTCCAAATGTCAACTAAGTCCATATTGTCTGTCATTTCAAAAAAAGTTTTGGGTAGTCTGCCGTCTTTCGATATGTTAGCACTTTGTGACTTATCCATATGTACAGACACGACCCCATTCATATCACCCAGCATAATGATGTTGCTATAGTCCAAATAATCCAGCATGGTCTCGTGCAGCTTCCTGAAGAATTCCGACTTTCCCTCATTTGGAGCATATATTCCTGATATCAAAATTTTTTCTCCTTGCATCTGTATTTCAATCGCCAAAATTCGGCCATATTCATCTTTAAATAAAAATTTCGGTGACAGGCTCTCCTTTGCATAAATCACCACTCCTCTCTTCTTAACTTTGTCCGAAGAAATAAATTCTTGGCCTAGTCTTTTGTTAATTAACACTTTTCTATGGAGCCTTGTCACATGTGTTTCCTGTAGGCAGATAACGTCCAATTGTTCCTTTTTCAAAATGTGAAAGACTTTCCTTCTTTTTTCCGGGGAGTTTCCGCCATTTATATTCCAACTAAGAAGCTGCAGAGACATCCTGAATCAGTTGACGGGTTCTACAATGGGGTATCTAAGCTTCCTCCCGATCCCGGGGGAGGTAATGCTGGTCCTGGTCCTGGTGGTATAACTCTTGGAGATGGTCCCGGTGGTGGTGGAGGCCAAGAAGCTGCGGCTCCTTTTTGCAGGTCCTCCTCGTGGTCGTGTAGGAACTTCTGCTGGTCTTCAGGTGATTTAATCTTTATTTTCCTTCCTTTGTAAGTAAATGAAAGTCCTTGTGGAAACTCCCACCTGTAAGGAATTCCGTTATGTCTCAACAATTTGGTCAAATCTATATAAGTAGTCCTAAGTTCCAAGAGATATTTGGGTATATCTCTGTAAATTTCGGCCCTTTTACCTTCTACCTCCAAAGATTTCTTAAAATGTAGGCCTAGTATCTTATCCCTTTCTTCTCTTGATCTCAGAGCAACCAAACAGTCTCTGGGCTTATCTTTCTTTACTGATTTTCCCAGTCTAAAGGCTGTCACAATTTTAAAGTCCTTTTCTTCCTCAATTCCCCAGAATTTGGTGAACAAAAGTGTCAAAAATCCCTCTAGATTATTCTGTTCCAATTCCGGGATAGCCCTTATCCTGAGATTACTATCTTTACTTTTCAGTTCAACCAATGCCAGGTAGGCTTGTTGTTCCCCTACCTGCCTTCTCAAAGGTCTTACCTCTCCTTTAATTTCATCCACCTTTAAGTTCGCCTGTTCTGCTTTTTGGTTGGCTTCCACAGCTAATTTAAAGTTTTCAGCCGTAGCTCCTTGCAATTTCTCAATTGCCTGAGTGTGCTGCGAAACCTGTTCAGTTAATTTGCCAATAGAGGATGTAGCTTGGTCAATCTTTGATGTTTGATTGTCCACTTTTTGGTTTAAGACTGCCAATTGTTCCAAAATTTGTTTTAAAACTGTTTCAGATCCTCCAGTTGCCATGTCTTCTGCAGCAGGCTGCACTAGTTCCACCTCCTGTGCTGTCAGCACAGTTGGGACAGATGATCTGCGGTGATGAGTTAAAGTTGTTTGCAAAAGTTGCCCAGATTTTTTCTCTTTTTCTTTATCTTTAGCTTTAGCTGCTCTTGTTCTCCCTGTGCCGCTCATTCCACACCTGCCTCTGTTCAAGGTCAAATGGTCTTTTGTCCCATGGGAAAAACAAGTCCCAAATATAAATAAAAAGAACCACAAAAGGTTTCAATAAAGTTCAGTTCCCATGCAACTATGTTTCCACAGTCCTATAGGGGGAGTATTTCGAAGCTTCAAAAAAGAAAGGAACTATTTTCCGCCATTGAAGTTCCTCAATTCCCCATATTGAGTTTAATAATTCCCAAACACAAAAGGAAGGTTTCCAGAACTTCTAGTCTTTTAAAATCCAGCCATAAAGTATCAATACAGGTCCATGCAACAATGTTTAATATTTGTATCTCAGTCTATGCAACAATTTCAATCTCTGCAACGATGTCATCAGTTTGACAGCAGTTTGACAGTTCTTTTCTATGCACTGGCAGCCCGGTGACGGGGTTATCTCTTTCAGCCCCGTTTAGCTCAGAAATTGGAGGATAGTTCTAAAGAATAAAAGTCTATACAACCCACAGTTCTTTCCTTTTTGTCTTCAAAATACAGAGTCTCTCAATGCACCCTTTCTTCCACTTTGACAATCCCTTTTTAAATACTTCAGCTCGTTTCCGAGCCCTTGCTTTGATCTAATTAGCAGAGTCGGGAGGCTGACTTCCTGTTACTCGCCTCCCGCTTTCGGCCGAATTTCTTCAATTTAGTTAGAAAATTTAGGACCCTTACTCACGGGTATGTTGCTCCAATTCCGATACTTTCAAGAAGAAAGGTCAGCGCTCATCAGCAGCAGCAGCGCGGCTTTGCTTCCACGAAAAGAGCGATGAACTCACAGCGCCGCTCCCCCTTTCACGTTCCGGAGCCTCTTACGAGGCTCCTTCCCCGCTTCTGGGGGGGCTCCAGGCGCCCGCCGAGTCCCACGGCCGCAGGCTCACTCTGCCTGCGGTTTTTCTTGATGGGTCTCCGCTTTGCCGCAGCGGACGACCCTTTTTCGCGGAGCCCCTCTTCACAGCGCAAAGAGGACCGCCATTGCTGTTTCGCGCCGCCTCCGGAAGTTGCAATAACAAGAATTTAAATATAAAAATTAAAATTAATTGTTAGCGTGCCCCCTGTAATTAACATTTAGGGGATTGGACCTTATGGGATACCACTTGCTTCCTGCGATTGATTGCAGACGCACAGAATTTAGCTACATTTAATGTAGTCTTGGGCTTCTTGTCCTCTAGCAGTAGTTTTAGACTATGGTATTCCGATTCTTTCCTGGACTTTTGCAAAACAGGTGTAATAAAAGTCAAACGTATATCCTCATAAAGACGACAACGTAATAGTACATGTGAAGCAGTTTCAACTTCCAACGAGCCCTGTGTGCATGTAATTATATTTATTTTGCTTCATTTAACATAATGTGGATTGTAAACAGAATCTCTAAGTGGTTCACAATGATCCAGTTCTTTGCTGGGGGGGGGGATGTAACATTGGGCGGGAGGGATTTGAAGCAGAGTGGATGGGATGCTGCCCACCACTTTCCCTTTGCAAGTCCCAGGCATGTGTACAGCCTGGTAAACCGGCATTTGGAATCCAATGGGGGGAGAGAGGTTCAATTAATAATAATAATAATAATAATAATAATAATAATAATAATAATTTTATTTATATCCTGCCCTCCCCAGCCAAGACTGGGCTCAGGGCAGCTAACACCAGGTATAAAAACAATTGATTAAGATACAACTTAAAAACAAGATTAAAATACAACATTAAAATGCAGTAGAAACTCAAATCAAAAACTTTTGGGGGATGAAAACGTGAAATCTTCACCAAGGCCAGAAGAAGAGAAAGCAGAGGGGGGAAAGCAACTGGTGGGGAGAGGGATAAGCGCCCCTCATTTCCTCCCCCAACTGCTTTTTCTAAGTGCTTCAGAAATCCAGCCCATCTTGTTTTGCGGTCTGTGATGCTGGATGGCAGCCCAGTCAGTGTGCCTTCATCCTAGAACTGTTTCTACCAGCTGTTTATTGTTGTCTTCCCTCTGCACACACACCCCATGCTAAAGAAAGCATTCTTTGAACTAAAAAATCAGAGAAACCGCTCTGGGAATTGGGGAGGGGTGAAATGTGATGTGCCAAAAAGTGTATTTGTTTGTGTATGTTAAAGATTATTTTCATGTCATGAGCCCTGATCTTTTGTGCTCTTCAAAAACAACCCTATTATTTCCCACCCCATTCTAATAAAGTAAAGGGACAAAAACCAAAAGACTTATTACAAGAGAAAGCAATTTCTTACTCAAAGTATGCTTACATTCTCACAAAGGTGGCAAACCTGTGCTGGGGCTATACCACTGGAGACTACAGGTAGAGACTCACGTTACCAAATGCTACTTCATACAGAAAGTAAAACAAAATCCTTGGACTAGTGTGCCAGTGAGAAGGGTATGCTGGAACCATTTTCCTTGAACATCTAGTTTTCTATGTGCAGGGAAACCACCCACCCTGCAATCTCAAAAACACAGGTTTACAACCTCAGTGAGAACTAGGCTTATTTCTTTTTTAAAAGACTTGACTAGTCCTTTAATTGAAGCTTAGGTCCGATGTATTAATTTTTCCAAGATAAACCCATTCTACCTTCTTGGGTATCACAGAGCCAGGATTGGAATTGGCAACTGCAAACCACCAACATTTTGTAAACCCCACCATTCTTACAGTTCTCACATTCCCAGAGGATGTTCTGCACTGGAGGAGTGACCACTGCTGAAATTCCTGCTTCCTTTCTTTAGTGGATCTTGATCTCTGCCCATTTCTGACTCCATCCATCCATCCATCCATCCATCCCTCGGATCCTTTGCTGCTGTCTTGTTGCTCAAGCCTTGCCTTTTTAGACCAAGGGTAAGGATGCGGGTGGCGCTGTGGGTTAAACCACAGAGCCTAGGACTTCCCAATCAGAAGGTCAGCGGTTCGAATCCCCATGACTGAGTGAGCTCCCGTTGCTCGGTCCCTGCTCCTGCCAACCTAGCAGTTCAAAAACATGAAGTGCAAGTAGATAAATAGGTACTGCTCCAGCGGGAAGGTAAACAGTGTTCCCATGTGCGGCTCTGGTTCGCCAGAAGCAGCTTAGTCATGCTGGTCACATGACCCAGAAGCTGTACACCGGCTCCCTTGGCCAATAAAGCGAGATGAGCGCCGCAACCCCAGAGTCGTCCATGACTGGACCTAATGGTCAGGGGTCCCTTTACCTTTAAGGCAACTGTGCCCCTCTAGATTGAACCCTCCAATCTAGCCTGGTGTTGCCCCAGTGAGTTCCAACCCACATCCACAACCAGCGCCTGTTATTTACCTTTAAAAACCATTCATGGGATTGCTAATTGCATGAATGGCATCTCATTGAGTTTGGGAACGAGAGAAACTAACTCGGGTAATGGATGGCTGTAGAAACTTCAGACCACTCTAACCCCAGGCAGGATTGTGCAAGATTGAGGATTATTTAACAGACGTAAATGGAAGTTGATGACAGCATCTGCTTCTCTCTCTGTGGTCTGTTTGGGCTAAGGCAACTCTCCACTAAGGTAATTTTTCTTTTTTCTCTTTTTAAAAAGCTTTTATTTATACTTTTCAAGTTTATGCATTTCATGACTTTTACAATCATTTTAACAATTCAAATTTTGACTTCCTTCCTCCTCTTTCTGCAGTTCCTTAAATTTATTTTTTAATATCTTCTGCACATCAAATTTCATTTAATTTACTCGTTTAATTATCTACTTTAAATATATACTCTTATGAAACTGCAGGTTATTACAATATTCCTGCCAATGTTTTTATCTGTTTGCAGTTTATCTGTAAATATTCCTTATACCATTTCCATTCTTTTATCAAAAGTTTGTTATCTTGATTTCTAATTTTTCCGGTAAGTTTTGCCATTTCTGCATATTCCGTAAGTTTTTGTATCTATTCTTCTTTCGCTGGGACTTCTTCTCTCCATTTTTGGGTGAGTAACATTATTGCCACATACATGAATAAAGGTAAAGGTAAAGGTACCCCTGCCCGTACGGGCCAGTCTTGACAGACTCTGGGGTTGTGCGCCCATCTCACTTAAGAGGCCAGGGGCCAGCGCTGTCCGGAGACAATTCCGGGTCACGTGGCCAGCGTGACATCGCTGCTCTGGCGAGCCAGAGCCGCACACGGAAACGCCGTTTACCTTCCCGCTGGTAAGCGGTCCCTATTTATCTACTTGCACCCGGAGGTGCTTTCGAACTGCTAGGTTGGCAGGCGCTGGGACCGAGCAGCGGGAGCGCACCCCGCCGCAGGGATTCGAACCGCCGACCTTTCGATCGGCAAGTCCTAGGCGCTGAGGCTTTAACCCACAGCGCCACCTGCGTCCCCACATACATGAATAAATGTCTATAAAATTTAGGTGGTCCTGTCCCTATAATTCCAGAAAGAAAAGGTAATTTTTCAGATAGGGATGGTGACTATATTCAAACAGGGAAAAATTACCCCCCCCCCTCAGTCACCCATTCCCCCTGCCCCATCAGTTTCTGTCATCGACTGTGATCCTCACTTTCTCAACAAATGTCCAGAATTTGCCACATTTTCCTTTCTCCTATTAAAGATCTTGCCAGAATGCATTCTCACTGGTAATTTCAAGGGATTTCACACAGAAGAGGGCAAATATTAAGATCACATCCACACCATAAATGTAATCGAAATTAAGAAAAAAAATATGTCCAGTAGCACCTTAGAGACCAACTAAGTTTGTTCTGGGTATAAGCTTTTGTGTGCTTGCAGACTTCTTCAGATACACTGAAACAGAAGTCACCAGACCCTTATATATAGTGGGAGGGTGGGGTGGGGTTTTTCTCAGAAGGGTAGTGGGAGATGGGTGATTGACTCAATGGGTATGGTAAACTGATATCTGAAGAAGTGTGCATGCACACTTAAGCGTATACCTAGAACAAACTTAGTTGGTCTCTAAGGTGCTACGGGACATTTTTATTATTATTATTATTTCAACTGCGTCAGACCAACACAGCTACCTACCTGAACCATAAATGTAAAACACTCCTTTACTGCTTCAACAGTCATGACTTCCCCCAAAGAATCCTGGGAACTGTAGTTTCTTAAGGGTGCTGGGAATCATTGCTCTGTGAGGTCTCCTAACAACTCTCAGCATCCTAAAGAAACTGCAGTTCTCAAGATTCCTTGGAGGAAGAGTGCTTTAAATGCATGGTATGGATGTGACCTCAAGACAGAGGAAGATAGATTTAAGTTGATCCTTACGCAAAACTTCTTAAGCAGTCTTCCACAGTCTCCGAGGTGTTTGGGCTCTCATCATCCCTGACCACAGACCATGCTGTCAGAGGCTGATGGGATTTGGAGTCCAACTACGTTTGGAATCCATCCATTTGGAGAAGGCCATTCTTGATAGAAGAGCAATTTGAAAATGGAGCCAGTTTCCTAGTGGGCTCTCCTACACTCGATGGAGGTCTTCATGCAGAGGATGGACAGAATATTCTAGTGCTGAGTTTTTGTCTCTGAGCCAGAGGTCAGATCAAGTGGCCTTCAGGGACACCTCCAACTTTACAGCCTCCCTTGCAAGTAATAGCAAGCCAAGAACGTTAGCATAATAAACAGGGCTCTAGGATGTGGTCTAATAATGAGTCAGACCGTTGGTCCATGTAGCTCAGCATTGTCTACAATGGCTGGCAGCAGCTCTCCAGTGTGGTGTAGTGGTTAAGAGCGATAGACGTGTAATCTGGGGAACCGGGTTCGCGTCTCCGCTCCTCCACATGCAGCTGCTGGGTGACCTTGGGCCAGTCATACTTCTCTGAAGTCTCTCAGCCCCACTCACCTCACAGAGTGTTTGTTGTGGGGGAGGAAGGGAAAGGAGAATGTTAGCCGCTTTGAGACTCCTTTGGGTAGTGATAAAGTGGGATATCAAATCCAAACTCTTCTTCTTCTCTTCTTCTAGGGCCAGGATAGCTCACATGGTGCCAATCGCGTGCTGCTGCTGGAAGATATCATCCCATCATTCCTTTTTAAAAATATATATTTTATTAAATTTTCTGTTTTACAATTTAAAGTACTCATTTTTACATCCTTAAGATATTGGTGACTTCCCTTCTTCTCTTTCCATGATTCATTCTGCATATCACAAATCCCTGCATATTTTACAAAAACCATACCATTCAGTATTCCATTATTACATCCATCCATCAAAACTTATTTACACTGTTTAATTTATCTTAATGCTGCCAGCATTTTCAGCTGCACACAGTTATTTCCCATATATTCAATAAATGTTTTCCAATCCTCTCTAAACGTATCTTCTTCTTGTTCTCTTATTCTATATGTTAAGTCTGCAAGCTGCTCATATTCTGTCAACTTTAAGTTGCCATTCTTTAGCTGGGACCTCACTCGTTTTCCATTTTGGGGCTAAGAAAACACGGGCCGCAGTAGCAGCATACATAAATAACCTTTTTCGACACCTGGGAATTTCAGTCTGAATTATCCCCAACAGAAAGGACTCTGGTTTTGTGGGGGGAGTACTTTTAAACATTTTTTCCCAATTCATTATGCATCATTTCCTAATATTGTTTTATCCTTTCACAAGTCCACCACATATGAAAGAACGTTCCCTCTACCTCTTTGCATCCAGTGGCGTAGCGTGGGTTGTCAGCACCCGGGGCAAGGCAAGTAATTCGCACCCCCTAACCCGTGGATTTGCACCCCCTAACCCTAACCCTCAGATGTTGCGCCCGGTGCGGCCAGGCCCCCCTGCACCCCCCACGCTACTGTTTGCATCTCCAACACTTATCTGATTCAGCCTTATACATTTTAGCAAGCCTTAACGGAGTATATCATCCCATCATTCCTGACCATTGGCTATGTTGTTTGAGGTTGATGGGAGTCAGAGACCAATGTTGACCACTGTGACTCCATATGCTAGGTTAAGTAACCTTGAGCTCTTGTCCCATCAACACCATGTGAGGCCTGTCTCTATGGCAAACATAAAATGGGTGGCACATTATTGCTGGGTCACCTCTTATAACACCCACACACCAGCTTTTTCACGGCTTCTTTCACCATGAACTTAATCTGCTGTTTTGCTCCACTCAGCTCCCTGAGCTTCAGTGTGAAGATTAGAGTGCACCAACTCTGGGGATCATTCCGTCCCAGAGTTGCCTGTTCCAAAGTCTCAACAAGTTCATTTTGTAACTTGCTCAATCTGTTTCTGATGTCAGCCTGTATTGTGGCTGGAACTATTTTGATGAAATAAACCTCATCAGGGAACAAACATAAATCAGAGGAAGCTGAGTTTTCTACTCTTTAGCAATCCATCTTCCTAAGAAATGCCTCTATCTGCACAGCTGAAAAAGTAGGGATCAGGACATCCCATGTATGTTAGACCTTGGGAAGGAACCAGTTCTGGTTCAGCATGTCCAAAAAGAAAAGAATTCCTGTTCACGTTCATGCCTTTACAAAAGGAATGAGTTTGGTTCATGTTCGGTCGGAAGTTCAGTTCAAGGCATCCAAACAAGCCCTGGCAACAAAAGAAGAAGCAGTTGGGAAATTGAAAACTGCTGTAAAGAACACCAAAATATATTTTAAAATACTAAGAAACCATCAAAACACTCAGACAGTAATGGGAATGGCTTAATTTCTTTCCCACAACTATGATAGTCTTTAAGCATAAAGGCCTAAAGTGTCTAAAGAATAATAATAAAAAACCCACATGTAAGAGAATGAACTTGAAGATGAAATAGAAATCATTCAAAGTTCTACACCAAAATGGACTTGATCCACATTCAGCCAACCTGGCAATTATGGGAACTTCTTTCAGGGATAGTTTAGAGATTTTTGAACTATTTCGTCATTCATTCCAAGCACTGGGTGGGGTTGCAGAAACGAACATATGAGCTGCCAATGGTGAACACAAAGCAATCTCAGCACCCTTGAAATAATGAATCAACAACAACAAAACTCACCTAGCATGGAAATCTCTTTGCAGCTCTGTCAGGGAAATCTAGCCCTAGCACAGGTGCATGAAACTCAAGGTACATTGAAAGATGGCCTTAGAAAGAAGCAGTCCAATTATTCATCTGTGATCATTATGCAGCAGCGACGACTTGTCGATTTGAAATTGAGGGAGAGAGCCCTTTCTCAAATTTGCATAGCGTGATTGTAACATGGCTCATAACTCACCAAAATTAGATTCAGATGCGACGGGGTGAGCTCCTGTTGCTCGGTCCCTGCTCCTGCCCACCTAGCAGTTTGAAAGCACATCAAAGTGCAAGTAGATACCACTCTGGCAGGAAGGTAAATGGTGTTTCCATGCGCTTCTCTGGTTTAGTCATGCTGGCCAGTAAAGCGAGAGGAGCGCCGCAACTCCAGAGTTGTCCACGACTGGACCTAACGTTCAGGGGGTACCTTTACCTTTACAATGCTTTCTCTCCAAACTAAATCTTGGCTGATGTATATTGCACAGATCATATTTATTTTTCACTCTCTCCATGTGTAACTCTTATATCTTGGTTTGGGTCATTAGATGTCCTACAAATGTTATTCTTCTCTGCGCAGATTGGATAAAACAGGGGCGGTTATATCAATGACACATCACGAGGTGGCGCTATGTCCTTCCATAGCATATAGAATATTGTTTCTATGCCAAAGCTCTGATGTGGCTTTCCTCATATGCTTGCACAGATGTGGAAATTAGTGCAACGTGGTTGACAGGAAGCAAACTGCAACTCCTGTCAAATAACTGATACTTCAGCTCCAAATGGGGCAAGGAAGACGTTCATGGTGAGCTCCCCTGAATCTTAATAATATAACCGCAGGGATATGAAGTAGGAGTGATACCAGATGTAATGAATTCAATGGAAGACTAAGACCACAATCTGCAGGGTCACGGTTTCGCCAAAAATCTGATGTCGTCCAATTCACTCTAAAGCAGTGCCAGATGCCGCAATAAGGCCCACTGCAACATTTGACATTGAAAACCCCACAATTTACAGCACCCACAAAATGACCCCTTGGTGCCCTAATCCATTGGGTCAAGATTTTGCCGAAAACCCAATGTCACCTGATTCACTCAAAGGGGAACCAAACACCAGGAGAAGACCCCCTACAATGTTCTGCAAAGAGTGGTACCTCGGGTTAAGTACTTAATTCGTTCCAGAGGTCCGTACTTAACCTGGAACTGTTCTTAACCTGAAGCACCACTTTAGCTAATGGGGCCTCCTGCTGCTACCGCGCCACCAAAGCATGATTTCTGTTCTCATCCTGAAGCAAAGTTCTTAACCTGAAGCACTATTTCTGGGTTAGCGGAATCTGTAACCTGAAGCGTATGTAACCTGAGGTACCACTGTATTCCAAAAGTTTTCGTATCCATTCTTTCTTCACTTTTGGGGGAGAAAGAAAGCTCAACAACTTTGTCCCCCTCCAAAAGAAAAGAAAAACTCACTCAATTTTGTATCCAGATTTTCACTTTTTGAAATATGGCAACCCTAGCTTCATTGAATTGGAGTTTGGTATGTGGGAACAAATCAGGCAATACCCACCAGGTAAAGACAATCCCCTCCCGTCCTGTGTATGCACAGCGAACTAAGAAAGGAACTAGAAATGCAAAAGGAGGCATGACCTCGCTGCATTTGAAGCCTGCAATATCTACGTAGCCCTAGAATTAAATCATTGCAAGCCCAGGAATTAGTTAGCAGTACCAGAATTGATTGGAGCTCAAGGCCCGACCGCACAAAAACCCACTCTGTCTTATCTCAAGCTTTCTTCATTTCAGCGGTATAGCTTAGAGTGGAAGCAAGTATGTGTGGTTTGGTCGTTTGTTGCTTCCATGGCCAAACTCAGAAATCCTTGCTGAGCCTGTGCAAATCACCCCACAAGACAGGGCTTGGCAAGGCCTCGCCTCAGGTGACAGACTGGAGACAGCTGGGAGTTCCAGGAGATCTGGGCTTCTGAGAAGTGCCCTGCTCCCCACCTCCTGGGCTTGTTGCCCCCAGCCATTTCTGCAACTAATCCAGAATGCGGCAGCTAGACTGGTGACTGGGAGTGGCTGCCGAGACCACATAACACCGGTCTTGAAAGACCTACACTGGCTCCCAGTATGTTTCAGAGCACAATTCAACATGTTGGTGCTGACCTTTAAAGCCCTAAACAGCCTCAGCCCAGTATACCTGAAGGAGCATCTCCACCCCCATCGTTCTGCCCGGATGCTGAGGTCCAGCGCCAAGGGCCTTCTTGCAGTTCCCTCACTGCGAGAAGCAAAGCTACAGGGAACCAGGCAGAGGGCCTTCTCGGTAGTGGCGCCCTCCCTGTGGAACGCCCTCCCATCAGATGTCAAAGAGATAAACAACTACCTGACATTTAGAAGACACCTGAAGGCAGCCCTGTTCAGGAGTTTTTAATGTGTGACATTTTAATGTATTTTAATCTTTGTTGGAAGCTGCCCAGAGTGGCTGGGGAAACCCAGCCAGATGGGCAGGGTACAAATAAATTATTATTATTATTATTATTATTATTATTATTATTATTATTATTATTCCTCTCCCCCACCCCCCGCTATCTCTTCTCCAGACTCCTTTTTTTCTCCATTACCACCCACAGTGTGCTGTTGGCTCCTCTGGCTCAGGTGTGGTGGGTGGGTGGGTGGCAGAGGAGGCAGCAGGGTGGGGTGGCATCATTTTCTGGTTTGCCTCAATCATCAAAACTTCCTGAGCAGGTCCTGCCAGTAGATGATGTGGACCTACATTCTGCAACTTATAAGAACATAAGGAAGAGCCTTGCCAATGGCTCAGCGGGTCCAACATCCCTTTCCCACAGTGGCCAGCCAAATAACTCTGGAAAGCCCACGAGCCAGACTGGAGCAACAGAGTGCTTTCTGTTGGGATACTGCCAGGGAGACAAAGGCCATCACTGCCTCCACATCGACTCCGGACGTCCATCGATCTCCCGTAGATACAGTATCAGCAATTAGCGACACGAGCTCCAGAAAATAGCTTTCCACATTCCAGAGCTGATGCACGCTCTATCGCAGAGTTCGTACAGCGAAAGACGCACTCAGGAGAGTATTATTTAGAAGTTTATTCAGCGTTGGTCAGGACAAAGAAAAAAAAACATGACTGCCTGCTTGCTTCCACACAGCGGGAAACTGTTTTAACTGCTATCACAAGGGTGTCTCTGGACCTTAAATTGAGGCTCATACAACAAAAAACAATAATTAGAATATACTGGACCCAATTGTTGTTGTTTAGTCGTTTAGTAATGTCTGACTCTTTGTGACCTCATGGACCAGAACACGCCAGGCACTCCTGTCTTCCACTGCTTCCCGCAGTTTGGTCAAACTCATGCTGGTAGCTTCGAGCACACTGTCCAGCCATCTCATCCTCTGTCATCCCCTTCTCCTTGTGCCCTCCATCTTTCCCAACATCAGGGTCTTTTCCAGGGAGTCTTCTCTTCTCACGAGGTGGCCAAAGTATTGGAGCCTCAGCTTCACGATCTGTCCTTCCAGTGAGCACTGGACCCCGTTACATTTGTTTTTTTAAAACGGGCTGTCTAAGGTACCTAACTGTTGGAGATGCAATAGGGATAATGCTTCTCTAAAACATGTTTTTTCACTGTCCTGTATTGAAAGATTTTTGGCAGAAGGTAACTGAAACAGCCAACAGAACTGTACTGAACAACCTTACATTTACAGAGCAAAATATCCTCTTGAATTATATACCCAGCACATGGAACATTACAAAAGAACAATATTCCAACACCCTTACCACACGAAAAAGACATACTGATGAACTGGAAAAATAAAAATACAGTTCCCTTCTGTGATTGGATTGAAGACTTATACAAACTCGCAACATATGAACAACTTGCATATAAACGCAGGCTTGCCATGGGCAAATTCAATGATATTTGAAATCCATTCTTACAAATACTGTAATAGGTTAAGATCTGGTGAAGTACAATAAACAACTTTGTATAGTATACAGTTTTGCCCCCCCCCCTTTATTTTCCCTTAAACATGGGTGCTGTTTCTTTTTTTTCTTTCTCTCTCTTTTATTTACGTCTCACCATGTTTAAGGACAGTGGTACCTCGGGTTAAGTACTTAATTCGTTCCGGAGGTCTGTTCTTAACCTGAAACTGAAGCACCACTTTAGCTAATGGGGCCTCCTGCTGCCGCCACGCCACCGGAGCGCGATTTCTGTTCTCATCCTGAAACAAATTTCTTAACCCGAGGTACTATTTCTGGGTTAGCGGAGTCTGTAACCTGAAGTGTATGTAACCTGAAGCATATGTAACCTGAGGTACCACTGTAAAGGTAAAGGTTCCCCTGACCATTAGGTCCAGTCGTGACCGACTCTGGGGTTGTGGCGCTCATCTCGCTTTATTGGCCGAGGGAGCCGGTGTACAGCTTCTGGGTCATGTGGCCAGCATGACTAAGCCGCTTCTGGCGAACCAGAGCAGCACACGGAAACGCCGTTTACCTTCCCGCCAGAGCAGTACCTATTTATCTACCTGCACTTGACATGCTTTTGAACTGCTAGGTGGGCAGGAGCTGGGACTGAGCAACGGGAGCTCACCCCGTCGCGAGGATTCGAACCGCCAAGCTTCTGATCAGCAAGCCCTAGGCTCTGTGGTTTAGACCACAGTGCCACCTGCATCCCCTCACCAAGTTTAGTGCACATATAATTATGTACTTTTGGAACTTTCAGTAAAGATGTCTATTTTAAAACAAAAACCAGAGTGCTTTCTCCACCTGTGATTCTCAGGAACGGTCCGACAGAACACTCCCATAATATATGCCCTGGGTATATGGAAATCCTGATTTCTGTGCATTAACACACAAGACCCCTGTGCAATATAAAAGCAAACGCTTGATCTCCAGTGAACAGCTGGGATTGAGCAACACGCTCCCTTGACTGAGAGAACTGTTGACAAAGCTGGGACGGCCTCTGAAGATTTCCTTTGCTAAGCTGACAGGTGACTCTAGCCTTTCCTTTCCTGACAGATGTGCCTCAGGGTAAAGAGAAGCTAGCATTCCTTCCCAGAAAGAGAGGGAGGGAGCTAGAACCATTTACCTGCCCTGTAGGGGTGGGCAAATGGAAGCTGCATTTTCTGAATGACTCAGCTTTAGCCCCAAAGAAAACAGTCGCTGGCATGGAAGAACCAGGGCAGACCAGCGTGGTTGGTGCAAATAGAAAAGGGCATGTGATGTGTGTCAGATTTCAGGGGCCTCCATGGGCACATCAGCCAAAAACAGAGAGCAAAAGAGCGAATAACTGTCGGTGGAATTTGCACATGCTAATGTACTTATAAGGATGCACATTTAAAAACAATTTAATACAGATACAGGGACGCAGGTGGCACTGTGTTAAACCACAAAGCCTAGGAGTTGCCAATCAGAAGGTCGGCAGTTTGAATCCCCACGACGGGGTGAGCTCCTGTTGCTCAGTCCCAGCTCCTGCCAACCTAGCAGTTCGAAAACACGTCAAAGTGCAAGTAGATAAATAGGTACCGCTCCGGTGGGAAGGTAAACAGCGTTTCCGTGCGCTGCTCTGGTTCGCCAGAAGCGGCTTAGTCATGCTGGCCACATGACCTGGAAGCTGCACGTCGGTTCCCTCGGCCAATAAAGCAAGATGAGCGCCACAACCCCAGAGTCGGTCACGACTGGATCTAATGGTCAGGGGTCCCTTTACCTTTAATACAGATACAATATCTTTCACCATAGTGGGGAAGAAGACCCGGACCTGTGTGCCGGCTCAGTCTGCCTTATGTTTGTACCCAGCACCCACCAGGGTTCCTAGAGGCTTGGCAGAGTCCACTAGCACTGATGCCAACCCTGTGCCTAGGGGCATGGGGGGTGCCAGGTGTGCTGCGACCCCAGGTGCACAATTTTTGAGGGGTCCTCCACACAGGCGACCCCACTGCAGCTCGAGTTGGTTTTCCTCTCCTCCACATCAGCCAGCCAGCCCCACTTTGGTCCAGTGGGGGTAGGGTCGCTCTGGTGGCATCGGTGGCGAGGGCTGGGCTGGTGTGGGGGGTGCCAGGGGTGCCAGGGGTGCCAGGGGTGCCATGACCCTGTTATGATATTTCCGTTCCACCTTAAAAGGAAATACGCAGACTCTGTGACTCCCTGGCAGTATCCCAACAGACCCCAGGTGCACAATTTTTGAGGGGGCCTCCACACGGGCGACCCCAGTGCAGCCCAGGTTGGTGTTCCTTTCCACCAACCAAGGGCCACATCAGCCAGCCAGCCAGCCCCACTTTGGTCCAGTGAGCCTCATCATGTGGCTCTGGTGGCATCAGTGGCGAGGGCTGGGCTGGTGCGCCCTGCTCAGTACACATGCACCCCTGCCCCGGGCACCGGCAACTGATGCTATGCCACTCCCACCCTGGGCTGCTGGGTTGATGCAGTTTTACATTTCCCTGGGTGCCCAAGACATAAAGCCCCTCTGCACTATACATTTAAAGCAGTATCATGCTACTTTAAACTGTTGTGGCTTCCCCCAAATAATCTTGGGAGCTGTAGTTTGTGAAGGGCGCTGAGACCCCATTCACCTCACAGAACAGCAGTTCGCAGAACTCCCTGGAAAGACAATTGATTTTTAAATGGACTTAAATGAGGCATGGAACCATCTGAATAGACCCAGTTTAGGGCCAAATCTGGTGCACGGTCCTAGTAGCCAGACACAGGACCTCGTGGAATGGGGAGCCAGCCCCAATGTGCTGTCTGGGGGCCAGGAGGGCTTTTATTATTGTTGTTGTTGTTGTTGTCAAAGCGTGAGCATTCCCCTGATCATTGTCTCTGTGTTGCATGTGTAGAGACAAGACTATACATGAGGTCAGGACAGAGCAATTAGTTAGAGTCTAGCGTCTGTTTTAAATTTCTAAAGAATTATGGTCCTAGCTGTCATGACTGCGAGGAAAACATCAGAAACATGCAGAATGTGCGACTCCCTGCCAGAATATGCTGGCTTGTCTTTAATAAGGATAGCTCTAGAGCCGTGAAAGGCCTCATTTGCAGCAACAGATGCAAATCTAGTCGTACATGCCACTTCATCTTTGCAAGCCTCACTTCTCCCAGACCTGGCAGCAGCAGCAAGACATCCATGGGATACCACAGAGTGGGGAGAGGGGAGGAGCCTTTTTTAGCCCCAGGGCCACATTTCACTCTGGAAAACCTTCCAGGGGCCACATGCTGTTGGGCAGAGCCAAAGGTAAAAGTGGGTGGAGAATTGACTGTAAATTTCACCTTTGTGCACTAGGCTGGTTTTCACACACACCCCTCTCTGGAGAAGGGCCACAGCTCAGTGGCAAAGCAAGTGTGGCAAAGCAAGTGTGTGACATGCAGAAGGTTCTGGGTTCAATTTTCAGCACCTCCCGGTGGGGCTGGCAATCTCCCTCCTCTGAAACTCTGGGGAGCTGCTACCAGCAACACCAGAGTTCAAAGACATATGCACACTCAAATGCAGTGTGAAGTAGGTCCAATCAGGGCTGTGACCTAGGGAGAATTCTGAGGGCCAGGCAGAGATGCCTGGAGGGCCGTGTTTTGTTTTTTTTTAAAAAATTATTTTTATTAAAGATTTCTTAGTTGACAAAAATGCATGCGTTGTCTCTTTTTTCAGGCTGTGTTTTCTACAGATCAGTTCCATTTGTTGTGAGACGTTAGCGTTACATACAGTGTTAGGTTAGGAAGAAAAGAGGGGGAAAGAAGGGAGGGGGAATGGTAAGTGGGGTGGGGTCAATAAGCTTCTATTCTTCTACTTAGTGTATGAGTGGGGTTTTGTGTCAGCGTCACTTGTGTGGGTTCTCTTCGTATTTGCTTGTTGTATTTCCTTGGTGGTGAGAGAGGTTGGGGGTGGCCTAGGGGGTGGTTGGCTCTGGAGGACCGCATTTGAGGTTCCCCACCATCTGAGCAGTATTGCCTCCTCTGACTGACAGTGGCTCTCCAGAGTCTTAGTGTTAAGTTGTGGGTGAACATATCAGACGACACAGCGATTCTTCAAACAGCTCTTGTTTATTCACAGGCCCAGAACAGAACTGGGCTGAAGGGTTCAGCCTACCTGCTTATATAGAGCTCAGCTACAAAGCAACAGTAACATCTTTCTGTAACTATCCAATCACTGAACGTCACTTTCAATTCCTTATTTGCATATGTGGACCTGAGTGAAAACTATCTACAGTATCCCCCTGCTGGCCCAGGTACATAACACTTAGTCTTTCCCATCACCGTCTTCGCGATCCTTTTCCCTGGAGATACCAGGGACTGAACCAGATTCCTTCTGCATGCAAAGCGTGTGCTCTACCCACTAGGGATGCTTCAGAAGTCTGTTCTTTGTAAAATCCAGTACAAACTGGTGTGAGGCTGTATCCAGTGCAGGGGTAAGTTAAAGTCCCTTAGTGGTACACTTGTCGCGTTGGTAGAAAGTTGTTGCATAAGGGAAAGCACAAGTACATTATGAGAGCTCGTGGTGCAATGGATCGCACAGCAAAAACCAGCTGTTGTGCAAGGGAAAAGATAAGCACATTACTAAATGTTGAGGTGTATGTAACATATTGGACAACAAGAACCATCTGTTGCACAACAAGAATCAACTGTTGCGCAACAGGTTGTTATTATCATAGCTGTTAACATTTGATTCTTTTATTTCATAGCCGTTAAACTCTGTCATCCACCAGTGCAGGGGTTCTTGCACAAGTAGGCAGAGTGTGTTGAATATGGCCCCTGAACTGCATTCCCTGGACTAATGTGCAAATCAGGATGCAGTTAACCTTCAGGTTTCTTATTCAAGAAAGAAAGAAAGAAAGAAAGAAAGAAAGAAAGAAAGAAAGAAAGAAAGAAAGAAAGAAAGGCTTTGAGCAAAATGTGCATTTTGGGGGGAAATGCATATTTAGTTACAATTTTTTAATGGAGTCTTTTTTTACAAAATTATTTTGCATATTAGCATGGAATCAGAAGAGAACTTATCTGTGGCTGAACTCATGCAAAGCTGACATGGACCGGAAATAGGCTAATCTGTCCATGCTCTCGTTGTCCCATTCTGTAATATCAAGGCATAACATTTCCTCTGGAATCATCAGCTATTAGCTTTATCTTTCAAAAGTCCTCATTTAAGAAAATCCACACACTGTGAAAGTTCACTGTGTCCATGTGTTGCCTTGTTTGTAGTTCAACATTTGTCGCCAACTACATTTTCTGTCTATGAGGTCATCAAACAGCTCTCATAGCGAATTGTTCAAGTTCACACTGCACTGCAAGTCTGGGCAAAGTCTGGAGGATTTGCTTAGACCGAAGCGCCCCATCTGTTCCCTGCTTCTAATTACAGCTGGATCTAAAAGTGTCGTTAGCCATTAACACTAACAACAGGGAATCCACTCAAAACAACACTGTCTTGCAGGAGGGTTCCTGTCAACTCCTTGAGAACATCTTGAGATTGAACCTCCAAGGTAACTGAGGGCCTGACCCCACTAGAGAACAGCAGGGCTTCCTATTAAACTGCGTAGTTTGTCCTTCCGGCTAGTAACTCACAAGCCTGTTTGTATCTGCAACTGTTCAGCATCACCAACAGGGCAGAATTGTGGGGGGCAGATGTCTAGGGCTCCACACTTATAGGATGTAGGGTATTGGGCAAGCAGATTTGGCTTCACCAAAATTGCCTTGTGGGCCAAGTGGGCGCAGGTTCGTAGGCTGGAGGTTCTCCACCACTGGCCAAGACTGTATGGGAAATGCATCTGGAAGACAAAATGTACTGAGGAGCTAGTGATGTGACACAGAGTCATTCCTGCCTCTGTTCCGTCCCCTTCCCTCGCTCTTGTTAAGTTCTTTTGATGGTGTGAGACGTCTTAGATGTCTTGAGAACGTTTGGAGGAGGGAAAGCCCCCCCCCCCCAGCTGTCTCATTAGTTGCGGAGGATAATGCTGGGTACCTTCTTTGATGTTGGACATTGTTTTGAGAAAGTGAGTGTGATGGCCTGGGATTCAGACTCAGATGCTGAACCTGAGGGATCCCAGCCTGCACAGGAGTCCCCGCCTCCAGAACCAGCTGACCCGGGGCTGGGGCTTGAGCCTGAAGGGTCCTCACCTGTGCTGGATCCTCAGGTGCAGGCATCAGCTGAGTCTGCTCTGGCTCCTGAGGTGATGGAGGACCCATTGTCTGCAGGTGCTCCACTCTCAGCCCCGTCAGGGGAAGCTGAGGTTGCCTCTGGGTCCGGTAACCCTCCAGCCTCTCCTGAGCTGCAGAGGCTCAGCGCAGAGAGGTGGAGGGAACTAAGTTCCCGCAGGAGGAAGGAGAGGCCAGGAGAGGCGAGTCACCAGAAGATCGGGGCTGCCCTATGCCTCGGGGCAGATAAAAGCTGGCCAGCCCCAATCCCAAGTTGTGGGAGCAAAATGGTTGGTTGCTAGTTCCTGCCTAGCGGGTGGCGCTGTGGGTAAAACCTCAGCGCCTAGGGCTTGTCGATTGCATGGTCGGCGGTCCGAATCCCTCCGGTGGGGTGAGCTCCCGTCTCTCAGTCCCAGCTCCTGCCCACCTAGCAGTTCGAAAGCACTCCTAAGTGCAAATAGATAAATAGGCACCGCTTTATAGCGGGAAGGTAAACGGCGTTTCCGTGTGCTGCGCTGGTGCCGGCTCGCCAGAGCAGCTTCGTCACGCTGGCCACGTGACCCGGAAGTGTCTCTGGACAGTGCTGGCCCCCGGCCTCTTAAGCGAGATGGGCGCACAATCCCAGAGTCAGACACGACTGGCCCTTACGGGCAGGGGTACCTTTACCTTTAGTTCCTGCCTGAACCCTGTCCTGCTTTCCTGCCTGAGCTCCTGACCTGCCCTGGCTCCCTGCTTGCAAGCCCTGTTCCTGACTTCACCCAACTCCCTGCCCTGCACCCAGCTTCAGCTACTACACACTGCCTCCACGTTGCACCTTTGACCACGGACCGGACTTGGACCTTGCCTCTTGGGTAACTCACGGGACCAGCACAGTGAGGAACTGGGAACGTCCATATCCAGAGGTGGTCTAGCTCAGAAAAACCAGTTGCTGAGAGGAGCAGCATCAGGGGAGAGCTGTCAGCTTCATCAAGCTTGGCTGGCCACTGTGTGGAAGCAGCACTCTTCATATCTTGCTAGAGATGGGACAATAATGTTTTGCCTACAGCTTGATATACTCCACAGCAGAAAACTGTACAGAGCATCACTTGTAAATTGTGGTGCAAGAGTCTATTCCATCATTAGCATGAAAGCCAGGAAGAGGCTTCATCTGTACAAAAAAATTCTCTTGCCTGCCTAAATAGAAGGCAATTACTGTATATCCCATTAAAAACATATCCATGCAATTATAGTTCTCTCTGACTCTGGTTATTGACATACTTGTAGCTGGGTCCCTTTAATTAAATTTTACAAGTTTATAACTTTACAAAGCACTGCATATCATTCCTAACCTACCATTGGCCTGTTGGTTTTGTTGTTCTACATTTCTGTTTATATTATTTTAAGGTTGTCAAGGAATGGTTATTCCCCAGGCATGGAACAAAGTCTAATTTTTCTTTCAAGTCCAAGAATTAGCCTCCAGATATGGTGCTGCATTGAATCTGAAGAATGAGGCAGACAGAGCAGTTGCTGATCGTGCTTCCATCAGCATTCAGGAGGAAGAGGCAATAGTCAGTGGCCTGGTTTGGACTCAGGGCTAAATCATTAGTTAGCATTCTCCTTTCCTTCTTCTTCTTGCTTGTGTGTTGTTTCATCCAAAGGGGGAATGGCAGCCAATTTTAGCTATATTCCCCCCCTCAAACAGGATCATAAACCATGGTTTAAAGTTGGTTTGCCTAGGCAAACAGTTGCTAAAACCAGTAACAGCTTCTAGTTCAGATGAACAGACCAACAGCTGCTCATTGGTCATGGAAGTAAATGTTTCTGATCTCCTCATTATGGAGGAAAACAAGAGTTCATGAGCCCAAGACTAGTACTCAGCTGCTCCAGAGGGCAAGACTAGAACTAATAATGGGTAGGTAAAGGGACCCCTGACCATTAGGTTCAGTTGTGACCGACTCTGGGGTCGCGCCGCTCATCTCGCTTTATTGGCCGAGGGAGCCGGCGTACAGCTTCCGGGTCATGTGGCCAGCATGACTAAGCCGCTTCTGGCCAACCAGAGCAGCGCACGGAAACGCTGTTTACCTTCCCGCCGGAGCAGTACCTATTTATCTGCTTGCACTTTGACGTGCTTTTGAACTGCTAGGTTGGCAGGAGCAGGGACCGAGCAACAGGAGCTCACCCCGTCATGGGGATTCGAACCGCCGACCTCCTGATCAGCAAGTCCTAGGCTCTGTGGTTTAACCCACAGCGCCACCCGCGTCCCAGCACCACCCGCATCCCAATAATGGGTAGTACCTCTCATTACCAAGGAAATGTAATAAGCGAATAGAAAGAGAACCTACCCAGTTGATGCTGACACAAAACCGCACATGGGAACATGCGAATGGCCCAAGTGGGCAACATTTGGCACCCAGACCTGAGGCTCCCCATCTCAGCTGTAACTGCATTGCAGTGGTACCAATGTGAATAAAACATGGGTGGGGGCATCCAGCTCGCCTGGTCCACCGCCTCCCATCACCAGCCGGGGTGCCAACTTGAATAAAATATGGGGGGGGGCAGGTAAACCCCAACCCGCATAATTGATCACATGACACAGCACACATACACCATTGGAAAGGCAACGCCCATCAACTTTTTTGGGGGAGGGGCCTGGACTCCCAAGTATTTTATGGGGGGAGACGAAGTGACCTTGGCCCCTAGGAGTTGGCTCCTATGCTTGCCAAACCACACTCCTTCTGAACCAGGGGGTGAGCTGGTGTGCACCAGGACAGGCGCAGGGAGCGCAGGGGTGGCATCCAACCCCATGCAATGCAGGAATATGCAGCTGTCTCATACGGAGATCGAACCTGCAACCTTCCAAGATCTCAGGCAGAGAAAGACCCTTCCCATCCCCTGCCAACCAATCCTTTTAACAGGAGATGCTGGGATTGAAACTGGGACCTTATGTCTGCGGTGCATTGGTTCTACCACTGCTGCGTAGCTCAGTTGGTTAGAGCGTGGTACTGATAATGCCAAGGTTGAAGGTTCAATCTCCGTATGAGACAGCTGCATATTCCTGCATTGCAGGGGGTTGGACTAGATGATCCTCAGGGTCCCTTCCAGCTCTATGATTCTATCATAGGAGCATTGTAATTCAAGCATTGACTGGACATATCCACCAATATATAATCTAAGGAAATGTATCTCTGCTTAGTACATGGTCATAGGGCAGGAATCCCCAAACTCAGCCCTCCAGATGTTTGGGACTACAATTCCCATCATCCCTGACCACTGGTCCTGTTAGCTAGGAATGATGGGAGTTGTAGTCCCAAAACATCTGGCGGGCCAGGTTTGGGGGGGCCTGTTATGGGGCATCCAGGACATGATTCTGCAATGCTACCCTAGGAGTCTTGAAGATGGGTGTCTGGTTTGTTACTTAAAGGCATTGTGCATCACTGCCTGTCTCCTTCCAAGACCGAACCAGCCACATTGCTATAATTTTCAAGCCCACATCTATTTGCAAAGACTTTGCTTTGCTGTGCATTTTGGCCACACTAAAAACCATAGGCTGCCATTTTCTTACACACTATATCTTTAATTGCAAGGTTGGGCAAAACACCATAAGAGACAGCATGCACTGAGCTCAAAGCTACATTCCTTGCCAGTGTGGGCACTGATGGCGAGTCTTGCGGCTCCTGGTTGGGAGGACAGGGGGAATTAATCGGAATTCCTGAACATTAAAAAAAGAACTCCGGTAAGGCTGATGATGGTCTGCAGGATCAAAATCAGGAATAAATAAATACATACAAGTTGCATTTCTAAGCCCTGATGGCAACTTCCCGCTCCCGCCTCTGCAAAGCAGTGCTGGGAGGGGCCGCTTTGCCACAGAGAAGCCGTGGCTGGCAGGGGAATTAACCCATCTTCCGCCTGCAGATTCCCCTCTGCAGCTTCTCCCTCGACCACTTTCTCCCTGCTGGTGGGCATCGGGGGTGTTGGGGCTGAAGAGGGAAGACCAGCAACAGGTGGCACTTGAGCCTATGATAGGCAGAGCCGCCCCCTCACTGGTTGCAAGAAGGCAGGCAGGCAGGAGTTCATAGATGGGTGGGGCAGCGCCCCATTCACCCTCAGGGACCTGCCGCAGGAGGGCGTTGTTCCTGGTGCCAATCTTCACTGGCCAGGTGCAGCATGTGTGCCATTTTGTGGTTCGCTTCAGAGGCCAAAGATCAAGCTCCCGCTTGTGAGTTCCTCTGCCCTCTGAAGCTCTGGGGTGCGCGGCTTAGGAGAGGGCATTCTTTGGCAGCCCCTAAGTCGTGCAGTTCCCATTGCCCTTCCAGGGATACGCCTGGCCACTCCATGGCACAGTTTTTGTCATTTGCTGGAGGCGCATCTCTTCCGGGACATATCTCGAGGGCCCACTCCAGTTGTGATTGTGATTTGTTCTGAACTTCTTTTTAATGTTGCCTTCTGCATTCCTTCAGGGACCTTCTTATGAAGGGCAAGCGATAATAATATTATATTAACCATGAGAAAGAGTGACGACCGCCGCCTCCCGCCGCGCGCGCCTGGCGTGTATATTTTGGTGCCCTTGTTCTGTCTACGCGTCGCTCGAAGCAGCTTTAGATCCACCCTTCTTTTCTGGAAATGGGATGATGGGGTGGGTGGAGGTAGGAGGGAGAGAAGGGCTGGGGGTGGAGATCCGACTCGCCTTTCTTTTCAGTGGGTCAGGAGGTTCCCCGCGGCTCTTGCCAGGAGTGCTTTCACTGCCACATTTTTATTTGCGCACAAAGAGGAGACGGGACCACTCAGCCAGCGCCGCCACCCCCGCGAAGATAAGCAGCCTTACAACACCCCCTCTAACCCGCCCCCTCAGGAATAGCCCCTGCGCTCCCCACCCCCAACCTCCCTTGCCCAGGATCGAAAGGACTCGCTGGAGATTCGCGAGGAGCCGGAGAAACCGCGAACACGAGCTTCGCTCTTTCTTCTTCTTGGAGATCTCCGAAGGGGCGGGCAGGGCAGGCGCGGAGATGAGTTTTGCCAGACGCTGAGAGGGGAGCGCAGCCGCCTGGGGAGTTCCGGGCAATTTCCGTCCTCCTCCTCCTCCTCCTCCAGCTCTCCCCTTTTTCTCAGTTGCTTTCTTAGGACTTGCCTTCGGACCGCCTGGGCATTGGGAGAGAGGGGAGCGGGGAAGAGGAAACTTCGTATCTGTCTGGTCTTCGCTCTCCTCGGATACTTCAAACGCCGTCGCGGAAACCGCAGGCGCTTCTGGTCTCGATTAGACGACGGTCCTTCTCTGCCTTCGCCAGCGCTTTTTTCCAGCTGCTGAGAGAACCCCCTTCCTGGATTTGCAAGCCCCTGGGGGAGCCTCTGACGGACCCATCGCTTGTTGCAGCCAGGACGGAGCCCCTTGATTTACACCCGTCACCCCAGTTACCCCAAAGCCTCAAATCTCTTCCTTTCTCTGTCTTCCCGCGCGCCTTTTCTTCTCCCTTCCTCCCAACTTCTGAGCTCCCCTCCTTTCCAGTCCCCTCTTAAATTACAGCCCCCCTCCAGCCAGCCCTTCCCACCAGCAAAGCAGCCTACTTGACCTGCCCCCCCCCCATTTAAAAAAGCCATTGCCTTCAGTTGCCCTCCCTCCTTCCACAGGAGCAATCTGTTTCCCCATATCCTCTGACGTGGCAGAAGATAGCCCCCATATAGAAGAGCCCCCCTCCAGCAAACTCCATCCCACCTCAAACCCCACCTCCAGCTCCTGCCACAGGTGAGAAGATAACCCATTACATCTCTCCTCACCCTAAAAGACACCACCTGCAAGGATGGGAGCTATTTGCCCGCTGGCACTGCTTTGCCTTCTGGTGGGGCTTCTGTGCCCCTTCAACCCTGCCCAGGTGGAGGCGCAGTCGGTGTTGACCGACCATGAAATCGAGGAGTTCTTGAAAGGCTTCCTGGGGGAGGTTGAGGAGGAAGACACAGAAGGTCGGGAGGCTGAGAAAGTGGCCTTGGGCGAGGAGCTTCCCGAAAACCAAGGAAGGCTGGACCCTGCAGAAAGGGGCAAAGCCCCCACAGAACTGGAAGAAGGTGAGAGAGATCATCTATTGTGGGATGGGTGGGTTCCCCAGAGAAGGGCCATAGCTCAGCAGAAGGATGTGTCTCTTCCATTCAGAAGGCCCCAGGTTTGCTCCTGAGCATCTCAAGTTAAAAGAATTTCAGGTGGCAGGTGACGGGAAAGAGATTCTGCTTGAGACCCCAGAAAGCTGCTGGGATCAATGGTAGATCATCTGCTTGCATGCAGAAAGTGCCAGGTTCATTCTCCAGCATCTCTAGGTAGGACTGGGAGAGGACACCCCCACCCAGCCTAAAAACGCTGAAGACCTGCTGCCAGTCAGTGTCTTCTTCTTTGGCGATCAGTCGTAGCCGAGTAAGATTGTCTGCCATGAACATGGTTTTAACAGTGAGTCCGTAAAGATGTTGAAGCACCACCCGTGATCTTTACTTATTCCAGTATAGAGACCTGAGCAATAGGGACCATTGGTCTGACTTGGTATGAGGCAGCTTTGTACAGTGGATGCTCGGGTTGCAAACGTGATCTGTGCAGGAGGTATGGTACATTCACAACCTGCAGCGTTTGCAACCCGCAGCGCTGCGTCTGCGCACATGCGGGTCGCGATTCGGTGCTTCTGCGCATGTGCAAAGTGCAATTTAGTGTTTCTGCGCATGCACAAGCGCCGAAACCCAGAAGTAACCCGTTCCGGTACCTCTGGGTTTGGCGCAGTGCGCAACCCGAAAACAACCTGTAGCCCAAGTTATGACTGTATAGCCATTATAATGTGCTTCTAGGAAATGGTGCAGTAATTTAAGACTCAGGACTTAACAGTTTGACAGGGGCTGCTCTCTTTAGAAAGCAATGCGTCTTACTTCAGTTACATGTGGTAGGCCAGCTCTGCAGCATTTGCGTCTTCCGCTCCCCTGCTTTGTGGAGGCCCTGTTACAGATAGGTAGCCGTGTTGGTCTGCCATAGTCAAAACAAAAAAAAAATCCTTCCAGTAGCACCTTAAAGACCAACTAAGTCAGTTCTTGGTATGAGCTTTCGTGTGCATGCACACTTCTTTTCTGCCCCGGTGATGCTAGGTGATGTCGATAAAGCCTTCCCTTTTTTGTGTGTGCCTACTCTGTGTACATCAAGTGCTTGGGGGGGGGGGGGAAGCTCACTTGCTGGGCAAGAAAAGCAAACATTGGTTTATCTAGCTCAGTATTGTCCACACAATGACTGGGAGAGGTTCTCTGGGGTTTCAGAAGGGGAACATTTCCAGCCCTACCTGGAGATGCCAGGTATTGAACTTGGGACTTTCTGCATGCAAAGACTGAGCATCGGCCCTGCCTTTCTTTTAGGAATTGTGATGTGTGGTTCACCCACAGTGAAGCAGACTAGCTTTGTTGGTCTGCCGCAGCAGGAACAAGGAGTTTTGTGGCATCTTCAAGGCTTAACAGAATAATTTGTAGTAAATGGTTCCACCACTAAGAATTTACTTCATCAGTGTTAAATGATTATTATTATTATTATTTTGAAGTGTGTGGTGGGGCATACTTCTAAGGATCCCAGACACAAACCCAAAGTAAACACACACACCAGTTTGAAATAAAATATGCAGTATTAAAGCCACCCATATTATCTGTAAGCCTCGAGATAAATTTTTAAATATTTGGAAACTAGCAATGCAGTCAGAGGAAGGCCCAAGATTTCCCCCCACTTTTCATTATTGTTATTGCCTGCTATTTGTGCAAAGGCTTTTGACCAAGGATGTGTGCATGTGTTTATCAGTTCCTCAACACTCAGGATAATTTAACCGTTTTAATAATGATTCCCAGCAGGGGGCAGAAAGGTCCACGTGCATAACCTCGTAGGTCTGTCATTTTTTTGTCTAGGATTGTGCAGTATTCTGGATTTAATGAAGGAGAGGGGATGAGGTAAACTGAGAAAGGTATACTTGTTTCCTGGCCTGGGCCTGTTTTTTTTTTTAAAAAAAATAATAATAGTAAAATATTATCATTAATTTCCTTCCTGGAAATTCAAAGCAGCAAGCATAGGTTTAGCAGGCAATATCACACCCAGACAATAACCAGAGTTAGATTAACTTAGTTTTAGAAAGTTGCTATATAATGTGTCTTCAGATGATGCCCTGTGATTCTATGAGAGGAAATAATATGGGCTGTATTAAAGGTAAAGGGACCCCTGACCATTAGGTCCAGTCATGACTGATTCTGGGGTTGCGGCGCTCATCTCGCTTTATTGGCTGAGGGAGCTGGCGTACAGGTTCCAGGTCATGTGGCCAGCATTACTAAACTGCTTCTGGCGAACCAGAGCAGCGCACGGAAACGCCGTTTACCTTCCCGCCAGAGCAGTACCTATTTATCTACTTGCACTTTGACATGCTTTTGAACTGCTAGGTTGGCAGGAATTGGGTTGTTTTAGTGAGGAATAAATATGCAAGAATTGCCCCCAAGCAGCAAAGATGAAGTGCATCCCAAAGCAGCTTTCCTGTACATAGCTGATGTTTGCCAGGTGCAGATTTGCACCTGCACTGCATGGTTTATCTGATTCTTACTGAAAGCGCTTCCTGTGTTCTTTGGCGCCAGCGGTTGCTCATGCTTTGTTGTGCACAGCCAGAGCGGGAGCAGAGCCCCCAGGTCGGCAGAAGGATGAAAGAATTTAAATTCAAGTCAGCTAATCCCCAAACATTATTACTATCAAGGGGCTCTGAACATGGTTTACATGTGTTGAGCTGCAGGAAACTCTCACCTGACAGCTAGCTTGAGAGAATATCAGGAAAAACTGTCCCTAGCAGTGATGAGATACTATATTACATGCATAGTCCATATTCCTACAAGAAAAATCAAGACAGTGCATGTCATTTTCCACTCCCCATTTTATCCTATCAACAACCCAGCTCAATATTGTTTTTCTGCCTGTAGTGAAGGACAAGATGGGGTCCCCTCCGTCCATGTTCCCAAGCCATGGAGAATGGAACCTTATTTCAATGCTGGCACCTGAGGCCGGCAGGTCAGTTGTAGTGATGCAGGATGGGCAGTGTGGCACACACAGGTGTTGCAACCTGCCCTGCACCCCCCTAATGGGGGTACGGCTGGGGGCTCAAGAGGAATGGCTGAGGGTCTGCCACCACTGTCTGCCTGCATCTGCTGCCTAAGGTGGTTGCCTCACTCTGCCTAATGACAAGGCTCTCTCTTCCTGAGTTAACTGAAGCTGAGAGATAGCGACTCAGTGAGGATTTCAACTTGGGCCTCCCAAATCTTACTCTGACACTCTAACTACTATGCCACACTACGCTCACTAACAGATTTCTAGGCTGCTTCACCAGGCTTCTGTGCCTAGCTTTCCCGGGCATCTCACAGACCCAGGAAACCTACACAGAGACAATTCCCTGTAAGAGATCATACCTTCCGACATTTCTGTGATGGAAATAGGGGCATCAAATAAGGATGCCCCAAGGAAAAGTGGGACATTCTGGGATCAAATCAGAAACCAGGGCAGCTTCTGTAAATCCGGGACTGTCCCTGAAAAATAGGGACACTTGGAGGGGCTGAGAGATGCTTGTTGACTTATCAATGTGTTCTGGCAACAGAACTGGCACTTGTGCCATACATCTGATATGAAAAATGTACATATTTGTCATGCCATTTACACAGAGATAATATGGACGTGCCACATGTTTCTAACATAGACCTCTAAAACAATTCCACATGCTACCATCCAAGACCAGGCCCATTCTCCCAGGCCTTGAAAATGGAGACATTCAGATATGTTCCTGTGACAGATACATTCATAGTTCCTTCTTTTCTTGTCCAAATACCATTGTATTTGTGTTTTTGTCCACTCCTCTAACGTTGGTCTTAAGGCACCATCGTCTACCAGTCATGCCTCTTGCTTTTCAGGAGCCAATGAACTAGCCTAGGAATCAATGTTTGGAATTACACAACCAGAATCACGCAGGTTGGCATCTGTGTGAGGAACAGGGGACATTTGTGCATGCAGCCTGGATTTTCCCCTGCATGGTGTCACACCTGACAATGAGTCTGTCTGAATGCAGACACTTGTACAAGCTGCTTCAAAAAAAATTAGGGTTCCCCCCAATGCTCTTCTGTGTTCCATTCAGATTTCTATTCTCCAGTCACTGGAAATTTGGTTTGGCTCCCAGCACAACCTCCAACAAGATATCCTTGCTTTGCGGCTTGGCTGCAGGAGGAAAACTTTCAAGAGCTGTGACTCCATCTCGTCTTCTGTTCATGTGTGGATTTAGTACAGCTACAGGGATGGTACTTCTCTCCTGGCAGGAAGAGAGGTTGTGAATGACCGTTGCTTGATAGGGTTGCTGTATAGGTGACATAGCAAAAAAAGGGAATAATGTAGGAGTTGCCACTGGGGATCACAGATAAGCTAGAGGCCAGCTAGTGCTTCTCACTCAAAAAGTCTTTTTTTAAAAAAATGAGGGGGGGGGGAATGAAAGTTGAACCTGTAGTTAGGCTATAAAGGGGAAATATAAAAGAGGCAAATTGCCATGCGGTCCTCACATGCTTTGACATGTTTTTCAGCTGGAGATCAGTACAAAATGAAGGGAAGGCAAGCCGGGCGCTACAGCTGGGTAAAGAGAGGCATCTGCGTTTTACTGGGGGTGGGGAGGCAGTAAACCTCCATTCTCTGTAAACTAGCTTGATCGTAAGCCACAACCACACCATAAAGTAACTATTATGCCGTGTTTCCACCCAAGGAATCCTGGGAACTGTAGTTTGTTAAGGCTGCTGAGAGTTAGGTTAGCAGTCCTCACAGAGGTGCAGTTCCAAAGCTCCCTGTGAGGAAGAATAGTTTGTTAAACCACTCTCGGAATTGTAGCTCTGTGAGGGGAAGAGGGGTCTCTGAATATCTCTCTGCTCCCTTCACAAACAACAGCTCCCAGAATTCTTTGGATGAAGCTGTTAAAGAGTGTTTTAAATGTATGGGTGAAGACACTATCCTGTTGTCACTGTGGGAGCAATTTCTGGTCCAGCTAAATTCTATAGGTGACCCGGGGGCGGGGGATGCCATCTTGCATTTTGCCTCAGGCAGCACAGTGCCCAGCTCTGGCAAACAGAGAGAAAGAAGGGAAGCTTGGCATTCTGTTTCACTGTGGTGGAAGCGAGTTGTGGCGAACGAGAAAGGAGGTCATTGCTCCCTCTTTCCAGCGAGGCCGCTGACCACTGCTTGCAGAGGAAGCTGAGGGCAGGAATTCGTGCCTCTCTTCCCCACATGTGGGTGGGTGGGAGAAAAGGCCTAGCCCTAGAGAGATGGTCTGCAAGCCCAAGCAGTTTGCTGCTCTCCCCGGAGCGAAAGACAGTCCCTGTGGTAGCACAGAAGGAATTCCACTCCTGGCACTGGCGCTGGGTTGGTTTGCAGCTCACTGCCCAGAGGGTACAAGTACCACAGGCTGTGTGCTCAGCCCCACAGACCAAGGAATTGCTGGTGCTCAGAACTTTGGAATGAGGCTGCGGCTGTCTGTGGGGCTGTGAAGTGACATAGCCCTTACTCACTGGCCTTCCTTTAGAGACGGGGCCTCTGACTCACAGAAGAGAGCCCCATATGCACAAACTTCATGTGTCAGGGGAAAGAGGCAGGAACAAAGAGTTTTCAGAAAAATCAGTGTGCAGTCCCGGCTATGATCTGCCTCCATCATCGAAGGGATTATGTCTTTGAATATTAGTTGCTGGGAAGTGTGGTCTCACACTCAGGTCCTGCTTATGGGGTTCCCATAGGTCTCTGGTTGGCTACTGAGAGAACAGGATTCTGGGTTTGATGGGCTTAGGGCCTGAATCCAACAGAGCATTTCTTTGATGTCCTTATTACTCCACGAATCCTGGATATTGTTTGTTTGGGGGTGGTCTGGTCAAGCTGCTCTCAGTGGGGCCTCCTCCCTGATTCTCCACACACTCACACCCTCTTGTCTGTCTTTGCCCATGTGACTCCCTGTGCTGGTCTCGTGGTGTCAGGTGCAGATGTGGTTGCTCGACAGCAAACAGGCAAGACTCCGACCTGTCTTTCCCAGGCTTTATTCTTAGTGCAAACTATTTACAGTGAAGAGCGTCGCAAGTTCATGTCTGGCTCAGTCGCTAGCAGAATCTGGGAGTGGTCGGTCCTTGTACCTCCCCCAGCATAACAGTCGCGTGACCCCAACCTTCTTCTCCCCTCCCTGTGCCGAAACCTACTGAGCAGTGTGGGCGCTGGCAAAGGGGTACTTCCCTCCTCTCCTGTTTGCTCAGGCTCGGTGTTGAAGCTCTCCCTAGCATCCCCTGGTCGCTGCACCTCCTCTCCACTGGAGGTGGGTCTTTCCTCCTTGCCGGAGCAGGAACTGCTTTGCAAGATTTTTGGAGGTTCCCTATAACACAACTGCCCTTCCACCTCTCGCCTCTGACCTGATGGCAGTTCCCTGACATGTGGGTTACCCGAGAGGTGAGGTCCAAGTCTGGTCTGTGGTCAAAGGTGCAACATGAAGGCAGTCTGTATGAGCTGAAGCTGGGTGCAGGGCAGGGAGCCATGTGAAGTCAGGAACGGGCTTGCAAGCAGGGAGCCAGGGCGGGTCAGGAGCTCAGGCAGGAAAGCAGGACAGGGTTCAGGCAGGAACTAGCAACCAACAATGCTGCTCCCGCAACTTGGGACTGGGGCTGGCCAGCTTTTATCTGCCCCGAGGCATGGGGCGGCCCCAATCCTCTGGTGACTCGCCTCTCCTGGCCTGGTGTTGAGCACTCCTTCCTCCTGCGGGAACTTAGTTCCCTCTGCCTCTCTGCCCTGAACCTCTGCAGCTCAGGAGAGGCTGGAGAGTTACCGGACCCAGAGGCAACCTAAGCTTCCCCTGACAGGGCTTAGAGTGGAGCACCTGCAGGCAATGGGTCCTCCATCACCTCAGGAGCCAGAGCAGACTCAGCTGATGTCTGCACCTGAGGATCCAGCACAGGTGAGGACCCTTCAGGCTCATGCCCCTAGCCCAGGCTCAGCTGGTTCTGGAGGCAGGGAATCCTGTGCAGGCTGGGATCCCTCAGGTTCAGCATCCGAGTCCAAATCCCAGGCCATCACACTCCCTCTGAGTTTGCGCCATCTCCCAGAGGATGTGTCCAATATGACTGTGGGGGAGCCTGCTCCTTCTCCGTGAACCTTTTGTTACTGAAAAGCAGCACCATGCAGAGAATGCCACAGCACTCTATATATTTTTTTAAAAAAATTTATTTGGCTTTTCAGATTAAAATATTTCAGTCACATATCCAACATACATTATCTCCCAGTATGTTTCTAGCACAATTCAAAGTGTTGGTGCTGACCTTTAAAGCCCTAAATGGCCTCAGCCCAGTATACCTGAAATATACCTCCATCGTTCATCCTGAACACTGAGGTCCTCCTCCAAGGGCCTTCTGGCGGTTCCCTTACTGCGAGAAGTGAGGTTACAGGGAACCAGGCAGAGGGCCTTCTCGGTAGTGGTGCCTGCCCTGTGGAACGCCCTCCCATAAGATGTCAAGGAAATAAGCAACTATCTGACTTTTAGAAGACATCTGAAGGCAACCTTGTTTAGGGAAGTTTTTAATGTTTGATGTTCTATCATGTTTTTAATATTCTGTTGGGAGCCGCCCAGAGTGGCTGGGGAAACCCAGCCAGATGGGCGGGGTATAAATAATAATAATAATAATAATAATAATAATTATTATTATTATTACTGCAAACTGCTGTGTAATTGGAGAGAACTGAAGTTAAGATTGGGGAAAAATGAGAAACCAAGAAAAACAGAAATTGACAGGGACTGACCATGTTTCTTCTCTTGCAGCGACACAGGAGCCAGTGAGACAGAAGCCCAAGAAAGGGAAAAAGGAAAAAGCGCCCAAACCAACCAAGAAGCCTAAAGAGAGGCCTCCCAAGGGTCCTAAGAAGGAGAAGCCCCCCAAGCCCACCAAAAAGCCAAAGGAGAAGCGTCCAAAGGCAACCAAGAAACCTAAGGAGAAATCTCCCAAAGCCACCAAGAAACCATCAGGGGGGAAGAGGACAGAGAAGCCTTCTCCTCCTGTCCAAACATATGAGGAAGAGGAGAGGTACCACTTCCCAGAAAGGCCATTGAGCCCACCACCAGCCAGGGAGGAAGATGGCTATGGGGTGCCCGATTCATCCCGATTTCACTCTCCCTATGGGAGGGAAGATGAGCATTCACGAGTGAATGAAGAAGGCGGGGAATGTAAGTTCCTGTTTCTTTCTCCCATTAGTCATATTGCATGGGCAAGGGACCTTTCTTCTTCTTCTTCAGGGAGGTCTTTTTTATTGCATTTCTTGATCATCCTTCTTCAGAAACTCTTGATTAAAGCAAATAAACCCTGAAATTTTCCCAGAACATGCTTCAAACAATGACGTGTAAAGCCCATCCCACTATTCATAGGCCCGGGGTTTCCAGGGCAGACAACAAAACAAAGGTGCAAGGGACATTTTTTTAGCCTGAGGCAGAGGCAGAGCAACCTGCTCTGGTACCCGGAGCGGTGCTCATCCCAGGGGGCATGGCGTGCTGCCTGCGGGGGGCGTGGTGTGCCTCCCCGGGGATATGCAGTGAGCGGTGCATGCCCCGGGAGGTGCCGCCAATCAGGGGTCGGCTTTTTGTCATCCCCCCTTTGGAATGGCACCCGGGGTGACCACCCACCCGCTCCCACATTGTAACGCTCCTGACTTGAGGCCAACAGCGTTCCCTTCTGGACAGCCTTTCCAGGCCGCGACAGGGATCTCTGCGGAGGCGAGCACACACACAAACACAGATTGTGTGCATGGTGCAATAGCCCTTCCTGCCCCCAACACGCTACACCACTACATAAGTATTGTGGTACTGTATTTATAGTCCAAAGTATGTGTTTCCCTATATAGGAGTAATGATGGTGTTATGTAGTGAAGTTTCACCCTGGGCCAGCAGGGGGATACTGTATATAGTTTTCACTCAGGTCTGTAGATAGTTTTCACTCAGGTCCGCGTCAGTTATTTTAGGCGGGAAACTCTGGGCTGTTGTTGCTACAATGTTGACAGCCGGCTGCCTATAAAAGCAGGCCGGCTGAGCTGTTTGCAGTCAGTTCTATTCCAGCTTACAAAATAAAGAGCTACTTGGAGAAATCGCTGTGCCGTCTGTTATGTCAACCCACAACTTAACAGATGATATATTTTGAGATCTATGGGGCAAGGGATGGAGAGGAAGTGTAGCTATTTGGTAGGTCCATCTGGTATGCATGTGTAATGCATGCGCCAGTGAGGTCATAGAATGAAGAGGGAGGGGAGGGAGAAGCACAGGATTCTCGGGAAAGGATAGTTTATTAAAAATGGGTTGTTGTCCGAGAGAGTGGGGAGGGAAGCCAAGGAAAAGGAACTGAGGAAGAAGATGCTAAAGAGATACCCGAGGGACAAGGGGGGAAACTGGAGGAGGGAGATGGCGTGCCATATGGATTTTTGTGATATTTTAAATTATATTTGTACCAGTTTAATACTGTTGGATATTACGCGCCAATGAGAGCCAGGCAGGTGGATCTGCAAACCACCGCCATTTAAAATTCCCATAATGCCCTAGAGCAACACTACGTCAGGGGCATTGTGGGAAGCTAAAATGGTGGCAGCACCCAGACCCCAGCTAATTGGAGTGCCATAAAAGGGTTATTTTAAATGGGACTGAAGATATTAGGCACCAGCAAACGAAATGTGAACATGGTTAATGAAACTGATAAGCTGTAATTACCATAACTTTTTATAACAGGGGCCCATCTACACGTTAATACAGAAACTTGATCTCCTCTTAGTTACTGTAGCTCTGGCCCAAGGGAAACAAAAATAGGCAACAAACTGCAGACCTCATAATTCTTTGGGGCAAGCCATTGCCACTAAACTGGTCTACAATCAATCAGAAATGGGGAACTCGTTCTCCCCCCCCCCCAATGTATTTGAACTCTAGCTTCCATCTTCCATGACCATTGGCCATGCTTGCTGGGGTTGGTGGGAGTTGGAATCAAACCACATCTTGAGGTCCACCTGCTCCCCCAGCGTTATTGAATTGAAGTATAGATCTGTCAGGCACTGAATGCTATCCAATTCATGACAGGCAGCTGACACTCTTGTAGCGCAAAGAGCAACACACTTAAGGGGAGTTGGTATACTCGCTGTTATAATTTGTTAATTGGCCAGTTTTGCTTTTAGTCTATAGGATAGAGGGGTGTTGTTCATTCATATTTATTAGACTTGGGAGCAGTTGACAACGGCCTCTCCTCATCTGTAGGAACATGGGAAACTGTTACACTGAATCAGACCATTGGTCAATGTAGCTCAGTGTCCTACACTGACTGGCTCTCCAGGGCTTTAGGCAGAAGTCTTAAATGGAGATGCTGTGGATTGGACCTGGGACCTTCTGCATGCAAAGCAGATGGTCTTAGCACTGAGCTATGGCATCTTCCCTTCCATAGATCAGATCAGTGCGTGTGTTTTTACAGGGAGCATGGCCAAGCGATGCTCTTCCTCTTCCCTTTCAGATGACGTCATTTTTACTGGTCTGCCAGGGAATCTGCTAACCGTCACAGATTATCTTCACTCTCTCTAAACGTTTCTTGCTACCCCTCTCCCTTTCCCTCTTCCCGCTTTCTGTATAACTCCTTCATAAGCAAGTCCAACTTAAATCACACTGACTCTATTTCACCACCTCTCCCTAAGGATCTTCACCATTGTTTTGGGCTCCTAAACTAATACACTGCTGCTCCCACTCCAGCCTTGGTCTGTCAGGTAGTGACGCGGGCTTCTGCTTGTCCCGTGTCTAGAAAACAGTTTTCCGCTTGACTCTCACTGTCTAGGCATGGGTCTGAGTGGTTTTCCCTTTTGCTGCTTTCCCAGAGTAATCCCTCTCTTTAGTCTTTAATTGGAGCAATTGTCAATTTAGAGGAAAACTGAATTGCTGGGTGGATAAGCCCTGGCTTTCTGCATGCACTGAGGATTACAAATTTTTCTCCTAGGAACTGAATGCCCTTGGAGGAGTCGTGGGCATCCACAGCCATATTTACTTTGGCCCTAAGACTTTTGCCTGGAACTACGGACTGAAACAAAATATGTCTGCCTGTCTGTCTGTGTTTTGTTCAGTCAGTTTTTCTGCCTTCCCTTCTTCCCAGTTCTTGTGTCTTTGCTTCCTTATAATCTCTGACCTAGCTCTTTTATTTCATTTTATTCCACAGCTCTTTTCCCAGATGAGCCAACGGAACCACGGTGGGATGAGAAACAGGATCCAAGCAGGCATCACAGTAAGAGCAAGTCAGCATGTGGGACATGGGGAGAGAGGGTGCTTGTGGGACTATGGGGCAGAGGAACAGCTAAGCTGGGGAAGGAGGAGCGCTGATCACGGGAGCACATGGGCACAGATCAGGAATGAACACGGGTAAGTCCACTGGGGAGGAGAGGCATTGGACCAGGGTTTACCATCAGTGGGACAAGGAAGCTTTAATGTATAAGCACCTCATAGATAAACTAGGGAATCCTTTTAAAAAAGGATTAGACAAAATGATGGAGAACAAGGTGACTATGCTTTTCCTCCGCTGCCAAAGACATTGCGTCTCTAAATACCTGTTGCTAGGAATCGCAGGTGAACAGCATGCTGTTGTGCTCATGCTCAGCTTTCAGGCTTCCCTTAGGCACCTGACTGGCCATTGTGAAAACAGGATGCTGGAATAGATGGGCCAATGGTCTGATCCATCTGGCTTCTCCTATATTCCTATGTTCTTAATGTAGAAGCCGAATGTGAGCAGCTTAGTTCTATCCATACAGAGCAGGAACAGAACTCTTTGAGGGCCTGACTATTGTCCTTGTTAATTTTACTCATTTGATTTCTTCCAGCTGACTTCTATGAACCCCCAACTGACCCACAAGAGCCTGGAAGAGATCATTGGAGCCACGAGAGCCGGCCAGGTGAGTCAATGCCCAATGTCCAGGGTGGGTTGTTTGCCCAGATCTGCTAGCCTTAAATGGCAGCACAGTCTAGGCGGCTCCCAATGTTGGCCAACTCTAAATTTTCCAAACTGTGGGAATGGTCTGAGGGCCAAGCCGGCATGCTGCTAGCTTTAAAGGATTTTAAAATAATTCTGTGCCCATTCCAGCAACACACACTAAACTCACTGTAACTCAATACAAGAAGCAGAAATTCATTTTACTGTTCTGTGGCTGCCAGCACTGAGCCATAAGCAGGCATGGAGGGAGAGCCAAGAGTCACGAGCCAGTGCTGACTTTTATTGTCAGGCCATGATCCAGCTTCTCCTTGAAGCTTTGTAGCAGGCCTGAGGAGAGCCTATGACCATCTAGACCTCCCTCCATCCTTGACCCTTGACCATGCTGGCTGGGGCTGATGGGAGTTGGAGATGAACAACATCTAGAGGACCACAATCCTTCCAGGTCAGAAGGAACCAAGGGCCAGCCTGTTCTCAGAGCCTAGGAACCTTCAACTGACCAGGAGATGCTCCAGCCAGTGGCGGAGCAAGCTGACCGGGTGCCTGGGGTGGCACACGTGCCCTGCGCCTAGGGATGGGCAGGGCAAGCTGGGACAGGACGCTCCACTGGGCCTCTGAGGAGTCTGTCTGCCTCCTCCCACTCAGCCGCCCTACAACTGAGGGGGAGGTGGCGGGCAGACCGTTTGGGGCAGCGTGGAGCCTACAGGTGCCCAAGCCACTGCGTCACTCCCAGGTGAGTGCCACCCGCCATTTTGTCACCCCCTTCAGTGGTGACACTCAGGATGAACCGCCCCCACCACCCCCTCTTCCTCCGCCCCTGGCTCCAGCCTTGAAAAATAGAGTTGGAAGAGAGATGGGAGAAGAGTGTGCTCTGTCTTTTTCTCAAGAATCCTTTGGATGTTTGAAGAGAGCTACCTTGCTCCCCCCCCCCCCCGACTTAGTCTGCTCTTCTCCAGGCTAAACATGCCCATCTCTTTCAGACATCCCTCAGACTTGGGTTCCTGTAATCCATGACTCACTGGCATGCAGAACTGCAGGTTCCTAGTGGCTCCCGAGAGTAGCTTGCTCACCATAAGCAGCACAGACATAAATCTGGTATTCTTAGAAGGGGATCACAGTCTTTCTTGGGCTGCAACATTACAGGGCTGTTTTGGCTCTTGAGTATAGCTGTGAAGTGACTCAGACTCATTTAATCAAAGCAGCCTGAAATATACTTGGGGTCGAGTGTGGATTTCATGCTCTTTATTCAGCTCGTAGTAGTGAGGAGGAATGGAAGTTCCCCCAAAATGTCTGCTTTATATACATTATTTACACAATGGGCCCCACGTGATTGGCTAATTCCGGGATTCTCCTGTAGGCCAATCAGGTTACAGATTCACTTCCACCTGGAGTTGGGTGGCTCCTGCGGACCAATCAGACTGCTGCATACTGAATCCTATTGTTCTAGGACCAATCAGACTGCTGCATACTGAATCCTATTGTTTTGGACCAATCAGACTGCTGGAAATTTGGATCCTATTCAACTCAGTACATAACACAGCCCTTTCTCTTAAAAGCCCTTATGTCCTAGAGAGGTCCTAGACCCATGAAGTGACTGTGCTTCTTCTCCTCTTTATCTAGAGACCCCTGGAAAGGCCGAGCCGCCCACGCTGGATTACAACGAGCAGATTGAGCGGGAAGACTACGAGGACTGTACGGTGCTGTTGCTGCCGACTTGTCCTACTTGCCTTTAGTAACCGTTCCTTTCCTTAGGGGGTGGGGCATCCTGTTGTGGGTGGATAAGCAGTGAGAGGGATGCGGGTGGTGCTGTGGTCTAAACCACTGAGCCTCTTGGTCTTGCCGATCAGAAGGTCGGCGGTTCGAATCCCCGCGACGGGGTGAGCTCCTGTTGCTCTGTCCCAGCTCCTGCCAACCTAGCAATTCGAAAGCATGCCAGTGCAAGGAGATAAATAGGTACCACTACAGTGGGAAGATAAACAGCATTTCCATGTGCTCTAGTTTCCGTCATGCTGTTCCATTGCGCCAGAAGCGGTTTCGTCATGCTAGCCATATGACCCGGAAAGCTGTCTGTGGACAAACACTGGCTCCCTCGGCCTGAAAGTGAGTTGAGCGCTTCAACCCCATTGTCACCTTTGACTGGACATAACTGTCCAGGGGTCCTTTATCTTTTTTAGCTTTTTAAGCAGTGAGGAACCATAATTCCGGGACAGCCAATTCTTTGTTTCCCCATTTCTATCTCTGTGAAATGGTCTGATCCTGCGTTTTCTGCTTCCCATTTGAGGCGGGGGATTTCCTCTCTGCAAAACTCAGGGAGGAATGCAAATAATAACACCTTGAACTTGCCCTGGTAGCAAATGGACAACCAATGCAAGTCTCTGAGCAAAGGTTCTCACTCCTATCAGCAGCTGTGCTACAGAATTCTGTACTAACTACGGATTTGGGATCGAGCACAAAGGGAGGCCCTCATACAGTGCATTGCAGTAATCCAATCTTGAAACCACTAGTTCTTGAACTCCTTTGGTCATTTGCACCGACAGAGCTTCATTTATTATGCTTTCACAGCCTGCAACACACACACACCTGGGTTCAGGTGCCCAACACATGGCCCATTTCCTGCTCTCCGTCTGCACTTCAGAAGAGGAAGACTGGCTAGACATTTAGTCTGCATGACCACATTTCCACTGTCAGAAGAAAAGGAAGTTTTGCATTCTTTTCTTTTTAACCGAAAGGCTTTTCCCATGCAGATTTCGTGCTTCTAGTTTGGCTCTTAAGCTTGGAAATATTCCATGGAGATAGAACCTTCTCCCTGGATGCCCAATGAGATTATAATTTCCTTAAATGTTGGATTGGGAAAGGAGCAGATGGGAAACCAAAAAAAACGTGGACAGGGTGGGGGGAATGGAATGGCATGTCTAGAATCCTCTAAAGCACTTTCACAGGGCAATATTTTGTTGCAGCACTCCCCTTTCTTTAATGATTTATTAGGGCTGCTGGATTGCCTTGATAAGCTGTTAGCTTTGTGGAGAAATTCACAGGACACAGCTCAGCAGCCCAGACAAATCTGCACCACCCGCCCCCAAAATCCCCAGCCCCTTCCCCCCCCCCCTGCACGTGCTCTGGTTCTTTTTGGCCCATGTGAGTGGAAAATGCCCAGTGCTTTCTGCATAATGTTTGACAGATGGGAGGGATTTTGCCAAAGCAAACAGAGCTGCCCTGCATTAGGACCGCCAACCGGAAAACTGTCCTGCTTGGCTGGGTGGTCATTTCTCGCGTTCAGCTATTATAAGAGGGTCGTGCAGTTGAGACTTTATGTTCTCTCGCCTCTAATCATCACCATTTTTATTTTTGCTGCAGAGTTCTCTACCACCCGATAACAGTTTGGGCAAAACTAGAGGCAGTTCCCAGTATTGCTATGGGGGGGGGGGAGTGGGAAAAAGTGGCAACTGCATACCAAGAGCCAAACTGTGTGGGTTGTGCTGGTACCCAGTATGGACACACTGTGATGCATTAGAACAGCCTTCCCCAACCAAGAGCCGTCAATATATTTTGGACAAAGTACCCAAAACATCTGGAGGACACCAGATTAATTCTGCTTGCATCAGATATTTTGCTGCCTCTAAAGAGTTTCCTCCTCTCCACTTACTGGTCCTGTGTCTTTCTTCCCAGTGCCATTCCCTGTGTTTCCGAAGCCTGAATTGGTGCAGATTCTGCTTCCCCTGCTCTAATTATTGCTGCTTTTTCTTCCATGGTCGTGTTTCCGAGCACAATTCAAAGTGTTGGTGCTGACCTTTAAAACCCTAAATGGCCTCGGTCCAGTATATCTGAAGGAGTGTCTCCACCCCTATCGTTCTACCCAGACACTGAGGTCCAGCGCCGAGGGCCTTCTGACATTTTCCTCACTGCGAGAATCCAAGTTACAGGGAACCAGGCAGAAGGCCTTCTCGGTAGTGGTGCCCGCCCTGTGGAACGCCCTTCCATCAGATGTCAAAGAGATAAACAACTACCAGACATCTGAAGGAAACCCTGTTTAGGGAAGCCTTTAATGTTTGAGGCCTTACTGTATTTTAATATTGTGTTGGAAGCCGCCCAGAATGGCTGGGGAAACCTTCAATGGTAGCCCTACATAGAGCGCATTGCAGTAGTGCAAGCAAGAGATAACCAGATCATGTACCACTCTGTGAGCTGCTGGTTATTCCTTTGCAAGCGGAGCTTGCGGGCGGCACAGATCAGCTGTATGAGGGCGTCCACATTATTACATGTTGGAAAACCCTGAAGTCACATTTATGTTGACCATCTTTATGGCATCACTTCCATGGACTAGAATCCCATTGCATCAGATAGAGCAATTCCACCTCCCCTACTCCTGCTTGATATCTAACCTTCCTATAGGACAGGGATGGGGAACCTGCATCCCTCCAGATGTTGCTGGACTACAACTCCCATCATCCCTGACCATGGCTGGGCTCGTGGTAAATAGGCAGCCCATGGGTTGCTCATTCCTGTGCAGCGAGACCCCCCTACCCTGCTGGCTACTCTGAGAAGCCCTCTTCTAAGACAAAGCACCATCGGGGTGACATGGAGAGAGAGGAAACACCCCCATCTCTCTGTCAGCAGCGCAGGACTCTTCCCGAGTGACAAAACCCTCTTCCTTCTCCCCTGCAGTTGAATATGTCCGACGTCAGCACAAACCCAGCAAACCACCTAAGAAAAAGAAACCTGAGCGACCGAGGTTGGAGACGGAGGAGGAGAAGCCAAGTATGCAGTTCGTTTCCTTTGGCTTGCTTCTGTTTTGCCAGGATGTTGGAAAATAGAGGGAGATTAGGAGGTTGGGGGCAGGGAATGAAGGAGGCAGGTTGAGGAGGGAAAGAAATGGAAAGCATTCCAAGAGAATAAAGGCAGCAGATGAAACCATCTGAAGCCTCAGACTGGGGAATCCCTTTCTCTTTCTTGTATGTGCTGGAGGTCTGCCTCCTGTCAGACCTCTGACCTGCCAGATTTGGTGCTTAGGAACTCATTTCTTCCCAGCCTTTAGCGAGACAAACGTCTATGGGATCATCAGGGATAGCTCATTAGCCTTCATTAGTTCAGAAGTAATGCTAAGCCAAACCGGTGGCTTAGGGTGTACCCTCACTTATCTTTCCTCTGTGTCGTAGTTCCATACACAGAAAAGAAACCATTTAGTCTGTTGAAATGAGTCTGGAACTTCAAACCAATGACACTTGGTTGAGCAAACTATGGCTTAGTCTTATGCATGAACATAGCCCACCAGACTGCAAAAAAGTCAGATCTAAACAGGTGGCACGTTCAGATTTGCCCATGGCCATCCTGGCGGTACATCGTGGCTTCTTGTTTTCCCTTATTTTGCCTTTTGGTGTGGTTTAATTCAGTTTTTGACTGAAAGCATAAATCACTGATCGTGGGACAGAAGACTCAGACTATTTCAGTAAGTCCTAATCAGGCAACATAATGTTATTTTGCCTGGAGAAGCTAGTCTTCTGACAGAATTTTGCAGCATAATGAGCACCTGCTGTGGTGCTCTACAGGTAACGGCATATTGAGATCTGATTTTAATTTAGACCAGTACGATAGGGACATTTGCTTCGGGGGTGGCTTGCTCAGATGTGCTGCTGCTTGAGAGAGTCTTCTGAGAGTCAAGAATGTTGAGGGTCTGTTTAAGTCCAGAGAAATAGATAGAGTTTTAACTGAGCCTACTTTACTCCAAAGGGAACTTTCTATAACTTTTGTACCACATATCTTCCCCTTAAATTTTGCTTCCCCTGTTTTAGTGAACCTTAGTTTACAAAGCTTTAGAACACAGTTCATAAACCTGGTGTGGTCGTTTATTTTTACACCCTCGCTGCCAATGCAGATCCTTCCAATCTGTTGCAAGGCAGGGCTGGCCCTGGGCTCTGATGGCACCAAAACATTTTCCATACTCTAGGTCAGATTACAGCTTCCTTCATCCCCAGCCAGGGTGATGGGAGTTGTAGTGCAACAGCATCTGGGGACTTAAGATTGAAGAAATCTGGTAAAGGTGCTGCTACAGAGAAGGCCCTGCCCTTTTGCCCACTTATCAGCCATATATTTGTATGACTCTGAACATTAAATTTTCGGAGCTATTAGCAGCAAGTATGAGGCATCAGCTGTAAAAGTGGGGATTGCCAATGAGCTTCCCTGCCCCCATCCCTAGGACCTTTGGGCAGTTGTGCTATGATAAGGATATGGGAGTTTTACTGGCATATCTGGTTTGCTCAGTAGAGAAGCCTGAGGAACCGCCCACCCCCCCTTTCGGGAGTCATTACGAAGATGGGCTAGAGCTGCCAGATTATGGAGATGGTAAGTATTAAAACGGGATGCGGGTGGTGCTGTGGGTTAAACCACAGAGTCTAGGACTTGCTGATCAGTAGGTCGCTGGTTCTAAACCCCGCGACGGGGTGAGCTCCCGTTGCTCGGTCCCTGCTCCTGCCAACCTAGCAGTTCGAAAGCACGTCAAAGTGCAAGCAGATAAATAGGTACCGCTCCAGCGGGAAGGTAAATGGAGTTTCCGTGCGCTGCTCTGGTTCGCCAAAAGCGGCTTAGTCATGCTGGCCACATGAGCCGGAAGTTGTACGCCGGCTCCCTCAGCCAATAAAGCGAGATGAGCGCCACAACCCCAGAGTTGGCCACGACTGGAACTAATGGTCAGGAGTCCCTTTACCTTTACCTTTAAGTATTAAAACAGTTGTGAAGGCTGGTGCCTCTGGGGAGAAACCTGCATTGGGAGCTGTGCTCCCACCTCACTAACCCTTATTCCCCCTCCCCATAGTGGATTATGGTCTTCCACCCCAGAAACCCAAACAATTCCCCAGCAAAAAAGAGGAGGAAGATGAGATGGAGACGGAGGAAGAGAAACTCAAACCAAGTAAGGAGACAGCAGACGGAGGGGACGATTGAGACTGGGTATGAAACTATTTTTGTAGCCCAAGGGCCCCGTTCCCTTCATGTATAACCTTCCAAGGGCCCTTTGCCAGTGGCAGAAAGGCAAAAATGGATGGCGCAACAGACAGACATTTCATCTTTGCGCAGTTGGCTGGCTTCTACATGCGCACATCTAGTCTCCCATCAGAGTTCAAGGACACATTCCAGCAGGGCAAAAACACACGGAGGGTTGTGGTTCCTGGGGCAGGTTTCTGAAGGCCAGCTAGAGAAATCTGAAGGGGCACATTTGGCCCCTGGGCTCTCAATTTAACAGGAGAGGGTTGATTGTTTGCTTGATCTGCATGCTTTCCCCCAAGGCATAGCAGATCTCCTGTTGGGCAGCTCTGATTCTTCCTACTAGATTGCCCCGTGTAATCAAACGTTGAGCCATCTGAGCTTCTGCCTCCCCATCGAGCATAAGCCACTATTTCTGCATTTCTGTAGGAACACACATTTGCCACTTAGCCCACCTGACAGCTCGTTCCCGCCAGCGTGCTTGCACTGCGCTGTCCATAATAACATCAAGAGGCTTGTGCTGATGATGATAACTCTGCTTCTCTTTGCTGTGCTTCAGAGAAGCCGAAAAAGGGTGTTGGCAGCAGCAAGGAAGAGGAGGAGGACGGGGATGCAGAGGAAGACAAATGGACAGAGGAGAAAAGCAAAGAACGGAAAGGTGGGTAATCCCGAAGGAGGAGATCTGCACTGATACAGGGAGGTAGGGAAAGGATGCTGCTAGCAGAGGGACTCAGGAGCAGTGGCAGTTTCACCAGCGACATACTGAGGGAAACTGACATCACAGTCTGCTCCTCATATTGGTCCTGGGTGATATATCAATATATAGGAGTGTCTCCACCCACATTGTTCTACCCGGACACTGAGGTCCAGCGCCGAGGGCCTTCTGGTGGTTCCCTCACTGCGAGAAGCCAAGTTACAGGGAACCAGGCAGAGGGCCTTCTCCACAGTGGCACCCGATCTGTGGAATGCCCTCCCACCAGATGTCAAAGAGAACAACAACTACCAGACTTTTAGAAGACATCTGAAGGCAGCCCTGTTTAGGGAAGCTTTTAATGTTTGATGCATTACTGTATTTTAATATTTTGTTGGAAGCTGCCCAGAGTGGCTGGGGAAGCCCAGCCAGATGGGCAGGGTATAAATTCTTCTTCTTCTTCTTCTTCTTCTTCTTCTTCTTCTTCTTCTTCTTCTTCTTATTCTTATTATTATTATTATTATTATTATTATTATATCGCCAAGGCCTTTCAGTGAGTTACCAACACAGTGACATTGGTGGCTAAAGTTCAGTGGACAACACATTCTAATCAAGGGTATTTTAAAGTCCTTTATTTGTTGACATGAGTGATCTAATACAGTGGTTCCCAAACTCCCCTCCCTCCGTATTGCTGTTGTTGACATCCATCCGCCTCAGGAGTCGATGGAGAAGTGCACCTTTGGAGGTGAAGCCAAACTGTTGGAGAATTACACTGCCTGCTGTGGCTGTAGAACCGATATGGGAGAGACATGTTTTGTTGCAGCTGGGGCAGATGAAGGCTTTTGCAGCTGCAGGTGCACCGTGGCGTTTCTTTTCTCTGTGCTCCTTCCACTAGTCATTCCTGCTCTAGTCACTGCTGTGGATGCACAACACCACAGTCTCCAGGCACTTCAAGGGATTTCCATATGGCAAGGTTAATGTTGCCAGCCTTACTCTCCCACTGCTGAGAATCATGGTGGATCACTTAATGTCCCCCCCCCCCCTTGCAGGTTGTAACAATTGGAATGTGCTATATGATTTTTTAATTTCATTACATTTGCTTCTTTTATTTCTTACATATTGTATTTTATTGCACTACGGTTTGGCACTACGGTTTGAATTCCATAGAATTCCTCAGTCAGTATTCAAATTGCAATGCAATGCAATCTGTAAGAGTTTGAGAACAGTTTCATTAAATAGCCACCATGGTGTGTAAAATTTATCTATTTTTTTCCTGTTCCTTATAAGTTTTGAGAGATTTTCTCAGCGATGGCCATTGCCAAACATTTTTGTGCCATGCACAGTTTTCTAAATTTTCTTCGTATTCCCTGCACCCGTATGCTTTTTTACCTATCCCCAAACATTTCCTCCCTAAACTTTGACCTCTGTTTCTTCTCCATGTGCAGGGAAGCCAAAGAAAACAGGAGGGAAAAAATGGGAGACAGATGAGGATGAGTGGACTCCAGAAGAAAAAATAAGTGAGTGGGATTTTTAAAAAGGTTAAAATGCATTGGTTGGGCTGACCAGCTGAGGAATATTTGCTCAGGCAGTTATCCTTGATCTGATAATGCCCATAAGTGTGTTGGTAAGAGTAATATTAAGGGACGCGAGTGGCGCTGTGGGTTAAACCACTGAGCCTAGGACTTGCCTGATCAGAAGGTCGGCGGTTCGAATCCCTGCGACGGGGTGAGCTCCCGTTGCTCCGTCCCTGCTCCTGCCAACCTAGTAGTTCGAAAGCACGTCAAAGTGCAAGTAGATAAATAGGTACAGCTCCGTCAGGAAGGTAAATGGCGTTTCCATGGGCTGCTCTGGTTCGCTCCCTCGGCCTATAGAGCGAGATGAGAGCGCAATCCCAGAGTCAGACATGACTGGAGCTAATGGTCAGGGGTCCCTTTACCTTTAAGAGTAATATTGAATCATAGTGAACTGCTTTTGTGGAATTTTGGAACATGTGATGTTCATTGCTCAATATATGGTCACCTGATGACTCTCTCTTGAATACATAACCTGCCCACCCTCACTTGCATTTGTGGTGGCAGGTGAAAGCAATTTGGCTATATTCTGCCTGGAGAAGAGGAGACTGGGATGAGGGAACATGATAGCACCTGAAGGTCTCATGAGAGGATGGCAAATACAGTGGTACCTCAGGTTACACACGCTTCAGGATACATACGCTTCAGGTTACAGACTCCGCTAACCCAGAAATAGTACCTCGGGTAAAGAACTTTGCTTCAGGATGAGAACAGAAATCGTGTTCTGGTGGCGCGGTGGCAGCAGGAGGCCCCATTAGCTAAAGTGGTGCTTCAGGTTAAGTACAGTTTCAGGTTAAGAACGGACCTCCAGAACTAATTAAGTACTTAACCCGAGGTACCACTGTACCATGAACTGGCATGAAAGCTGTCTGGGGTGGCGATGGTGATGACAGCTAGATTTATTACCTGCCTTACAGCAGAGGATCCCAGGGTGGGTTGCCGCAATATACAATACTTACCTAAAAAGATAAAGAAAACAAAAGACTGAGTTAAGCACTTGAAAAATCCATTGAAACCAGACATTGTAAGTTCATCTTAAGTTGGGTAGTTCATAAGTCTCTGTGGCTTTACACAAGGTTTTGTATTTTTCTCAGAAGATTGATAAAGAATGTATAATTATTTTGGTAATTATTGTATGTATATTAGTCGCCAATGCGTTGCATGAGTCGTACTACTGCAATATACAATACAGCATTAAAAACAGTTCAGAACAAATCTCAAATACAACCAGAATGGGTCCTAAAATTTAGATATCTCAAGATATCTCAAGTATCAAAGGCTTGTGTCTTCAGCCTATGATGAAAGCTGTGCAGTGTTGCGGGGAGGGAATTCCACAACTTTGTGAATGCCCACTCCTGGGTCACCAACACTCTGAGTCTCTGAGGATGGTTGCACTACCCTCTTCTGATCTTAACATCTGAGTGGTACACTGGGGAAGGGGGTGGTCTTTAAGTTGATTGGTGCATAAGTGGTTTAGGGCTTTAAACACTATTGCAGGCACCTTAAATTAAGCCTAAAAAGGAGCTGGCAGCCAGAGTAGTACGTGGTGATCATTTTGTTGCTTCTTGCTACAGTCGTCAAGTGACAGATCTCTATATCTGTGGGAGTGCGTGAACGGGATATTGGTTTGTTTGTTTTTGGATTTGTCCTTGTTGTTATGCATTTTGTGCTTTTATCATGCATTTTTATGCTGTTAACCAACCTGAGATCTATGGATGTAGGGTGGAATACAGATATAATAATAATAATAATAATAATAATAATAATAATAATAATAATAATAAACTACCCTGCCCGTTCTGCTTTGCAGAATGCCCTCCCATTGGGATGGAATCCCATCGAATTGAGGACGATCAGATTTTATCTTCCTCCATGCTGCGTCATGGCTTAGCAGCCCACCGTGGTCGCCTTAACATGCAGGTAATAGCATTGTTCCAGGAGTAGCCACGATTCTGTTCCTGAATGGTTGAATGTGTAATGACGATTCACAAGTACTATTATTGTTTTGTTGTTATTTTATTTATCATTATAAACTCAACAATGACGCCATGCAATGAACTCGTCGGCACCATGCAACAAGGGTGGGGAACCTGAGGACAACTTTCCATTCCGGATAACCTTCTAAGGGCCACATGTCAGTGGTTGGGTAGGGCCAGAGGCCAATTTTGGCAGAGCAGCAAATGTAAATTGCTACCTCTGTACAGTAGGCTGGCTTTTACACATATTTGAAGGCACCCCTCTATCCTCCATCCAGTCAAGTGGTATTATCAGATGCGCGTGGCGCTGTGGTCCAAACCACTGAGACACTCGGGCTTGCCGATCAGAAGGTCGGCGGTTCGAATCCCCGTGATGGGGTGAGCTCCCATTGCTCTGTCCCAGTTCTTGCCAACCTAGCAATTCGAAAGCATACCAGTGCAAGTAGATAAGTAGGTACTGCTGCAGCAAGAAGGTAAACAGTGTTTCTGTGTGCTCTGGCTTCCGTCACAATGTTCAGTTGCACCAGAAGTGGTTTAGTCTTGCTGGCCACATGACGTAGAAAGCTGTCTGTGGACAAACGCTGGCTCCCTTGGCCTGAAAGCGAGATGAGCGCCGCAACCCCATAGTCGCCTTTGACAGGACTTAACCATCCAGGGGTCCTTTACCTTTACCTTTTACCTTGAAAGGGGCATTGTTCATGGTTTTTTGACCTGGGGAGAGTTTCAAGAGCTAGACAGAGAGGCTGGAGGGCCCCAGGTCTGACCCCATAACTGCATCTTTACAGTATAATAAGGAATAGGAATGGGATAGATGTATTTAAAACATTTGCACCCCGCCTTTTTGCTACCAACCCAGCAAAATGGCTCACAAAATGGGAGTAAGGTCATTAGCAATGTTGCTTCCTCCTCCTCTTCTCCTTTCTGCCTCCCTTTGCAGGCAGGGTCTAACGAGGATGACTTTTTTGATGGCGCTTGGTGTGCAGAAGACGACAGCCGCGTACAGTGGATTCAGGTGGACACCCGAAGAACCACCAAGTTCACAGGAGTCATAACCCAGGGCCGTGATTCTCTCATCCAGTACGTGTGGGTAGGGAAGGGGGAGAATTTCTATTCAGATTAAAGGCGAACCAGCCGAATTTGCACATTCCTAAACTGCATGCGAGCTGAAATGCTGCTAGCCTTTGAAAACTGCACTTCTCCAAATGTTGTAGTGTGGTTCTCTGGCCAAGTGTGCATAAAAATGCAGGCATTGGTGAAAATTGCATGCAGAAATGCACTTTGTTTGGGGAAATACACTTTGCAAAAGTGGGTAGGTTCAGCAAACTTCCACTAAAAAATATGTATTTTAGAAGAAATTCTTACCAAAATACTGCTGAATTCTCATGAGGAGTTTTTAAAAAGAACCGTAACCAAGTGATGTGGAAATATGGGGAAATGAACTTAAGATAGGCAGCATGAGAAACAGAGGCCACACACCTACTTGTTGTTGTTGTTTAGTCATTAATCATGTCCGACTCTTCTTGACCCCATGGACCAGAGCACACCAGGCACTTCTGTCTTCCACTGCCTCCCGCAGTTTGGTCAAACTCATGCTGGTAGCTTCGAGAACACTATCCAGCCATCCCGTCCTCTGTCGTCCCCTTCTCCTTGTGCCCTCCATCTTTCCCAACATCAGGGTCTTTTCCAGCGAGTCTTCTCTTCTCATGAGGTGGCCAAAGTATTGGAGTCTCAGCTTCACGATCTGTCCTTCCAGTGAGCACTCAGGGCTGATTTCCTTAAGAATGGATCGGTTTGATCTTCTTGCAGTCCATGGGACTCTCAAGAGTCTCCTCCAGCACCATAATTCAAAAGCATCAATTCTTTGGCGATCAGCCTTCTTTATGGTCCAGCTCTCACTACTGGGAAAACCATGGCTTTAACTATACGGACCTTTGTTGGCAAGGTGATGAATCCTGGGAGTTGTAGTTTACCCCCAGAGCTACAGTTTCCAGCACCCTTCACAAACTACAGTTTCCAGGATTCTTTGAGGGAAGCCATGTGCTTTAGATGCATGCTGTAGATGTCAAATGAGGAAAACCCATCCCTATGTGTTGGGCAGACCAAAGGATCAGCATCCAGCTTTTTAACCACAGATTTTTTTTTGAGGGGCGAGGATCCTAGTGCAAATCAACAGGTACAAATGGAAGAAGGGAAGACCGTGTTTATTCTGCACTAGGATCCCCACCCATCAAAAAAATCTGTGGTTAAAAAACTAGATGTTGAGTGTTGCATATTACGAAGCAGTCATTTTGCATAGTTTAACAGACTTCTTACTTTCTTACCCACGTGCATAGGCGCCGACTCCATGGGGCCTGAGGGGGCCTGAGCCCCCTCAAAAATTCGTTTGGGGGGGGCTCTGCCCCCCCAACAATTTAAGAAAATTATTAGTTATATTATGCTTTGTAAAATCACAAAATTATGTTGGTATTTTTTATTTTCCTTGTTTGACGATAGTTACCTTTTAAAATACATTCAGTAATGAGTTAAAACAAAGCCACTCCCGATCTAGAGAGGGGGTGGGGTTGCGGGCTCTCGACCCATCAACAATCTTGCGGGGTCAGCCCGGGGCTCGCCCCTTTCGTTCCCCCAGCAGCAGCGGTTTGGAGGTCTTGGGCCCCCCCAATATTTTTTATAAGTCGGTATGGGCCCCTGCCCCCCCAATATTTTTTATAAGTCGGCGCCCCTGCCCACGTGCTTCTTTCATTAGGATAAGAATTGTGCTTTTTTTTAGCCCCCTGCGTGATTATAGAAATAAGGAATGGTCAAATAAAACAAGATATTTGTGAGTTATACCAGCGACTGATTGATAGAGAGAGAAGGTTGTTAATATCAGGATTGGAAAATTGTGAAGTAATAGAGAAGATAGCAGAACGATAAAGGATGGATATTGGGCTTTTGAAATCCAGAACACGGCAAGTCCCATTGAAATTAATTAATTTGAACCATATAATTGGCTATATTGTTTTTTTTTGTTTTTAGATGTGGAAAGATTTGGTTTGATTTGTTATGAATATGAATGTTTTTTGAATTGGAAAATGAATAAAAATTCTTTACAAAAACAAAAGGATAAGAATTATGCTTTTAAAAAAAACCCCTTTAAAAAAACTTTAAAAAAGGAAATTTGAATGCTGAACCTGGAAGGCTGCTTAGCTACCACTTTCCTTCATTTTTTTGTCTTTTTTCTTCAACAGCGATGACTTCGTCACCACCTTCCACGTGGGCTTCAGCAATGACAGCATGAACTGGCTCATATACAGCAACGGATATGAGGAAATGGTACGTGTTGTGTTAGAAAAGTCCCCTCAGTGCTTTAAAAGCGTTTTGTCTGTTGAGATTTCCCTCTGGGGTATTGTGAGCGGCCCACAAGGATGCTGTTTATTTGTTTGTTTATTAGATTTATACACCGTCCTTCATCATAAGATCTCAGAATAAAACACATGCTGTTTATGTATCAGGGTTTGGCTGGTGCAGAATGAGTGGCAGGGATCCGCTTTGATGCTTAGAATTTTGGAATTATGGGGGCTGAGAACATCTGGGAAGGTAGGGTAAAAGTTAAATCCACACACACACGCATGTTTATGTTTATGTATCCCTCTACTATAATAATAATAAATAATAATTTACAGGAAGCAACAACTTTGGAAAAACCTAATAAAAATGCAACAATAATAATAATAATAGTAAAAAATATAAGGCCTTGTTTCTCAGCATCAAATCACTCAGGGATTTACTACCGGCCTACTTTCTCGCTGTTCTGCATTAAGCATAGGTAGTATTCAAGGACGCGGGTGGCGCTGTGGTCTAAACCACTGAGCCTCTTGGGCTTGCCGATCAGAAGGTCAGCGGTTCGAATTCCTGTGATGGAGTGAGCTCCAGATGCTCTGTCCCAGCTCCTGCCAACCTAGCAGTTCAAAAGCATGCCAGTGCAAGTACATAAATAGGTACCGCTGTGGTGGGAAGGTAAACAGCGTTTCTGTGTGCTCTGGCTTCCGTCACAATGTTCAGTTGTGCCAGAAGCAGTTTAGTCATGCTAGCCACATGACCTGGAAAGCTGTGGACAAACGCCAGCTCCCTTGGCCTGAAAATGAGATGAGCTCTGCAACCCCATAGTCGCCTTTGACTGGACTTAATTGGACTTACCTGGTATTCAAGGAGCTGTCAGGAGGACCTTAGAGAGTGGAAAAAATGAAAACCTCAAGCCCACAGCAATAGGGGAAATGTAATATCTTGGTCTTTTTGCTTAGAACAGGCCACATGTGTTTCTTGTCTCTTATAACTGAAAATTGTCTCTTTTTCTTTTGCAGCTTTTCTATGGAAATGTTGACAAGGACACACCAGTGATGACTGAATTTCCAGAGCCAAAGGTTGCCCGCTTCATTCGCATCTTCCCACTGACTTGGAATGGTAGTCTTTGCATGAGGCTGGAAGTTCTGGGCTGCCCTCTCTCAAGTAAGCAGGAACTAGACTTGTTGTTGTTGTTTAGTTGTTTAGTCGTGTCCGACTCTTCTTGACCCCATGGACCAGAGCACGCCAGTCACTGCTGTCTTCCACTTCCCATAGTTTGGTCAAACTCATGCTGGTAGCTTCGAGAACACTGTCCAAGCATCTCGTCCTCCGTCGTCCCCTTCTCCTTGTGCCCTCCATCTTCCCCAACATCAGGGTCTTTTCCAGGGAGTCTTCTCTTCTCATGAGGTGGCCAAAGTATTGGAGCCTCAGCTTCAGGATCTGTCCTTCCAGTGAGCACTCAGGGCTGATTTCCTTCAGAATGGATAGGTTTGATCTTCTTGCAGTCCATGGGACTCTCAAGAGTCTCCTTCAGCACCATAATTCAAAAGCATCAATTCTTCGGCGATCAGTCTTCTTTATGACCCAGCTCTCACTTCCATACATCACTACTGGGAAAACCATAGGTTTAACTATACGGACCTTTTTTGGCAAGGTGATGTCTCTTGCTTTTTAAGATGCTTTTTAAGATGCTGTTCCCTTCATGGATCACTGCCTTGCCGTGGCGAAGGGGCTTGAATAACTCAGAGAAGCTATGAACTATGCCGTGCAGGAGCTAGACTAGAGAGTCCATATTACTTGAAGGCAGGAGGAGGAGGAGGGGAGAAGAATGAAGGGTTGCCTCCAGTGCTATCCCTATTTCATTAATTTACAGGAGTCTACTTCCATGAAGTAGGGATGTGGGTGGCACTGTGGTCTCAACCACTGAGCCTTGGGTTTGCCGATCAGAAGGTTGGCAGTTTGAATCCCCACGACGGGGTGAGCTCCCGTTGCTCGGTCCCTGCTCCTGCCAACCTAGCAGTTCAAAAGCACACCAAAAAAGTGCAAGTAGATAAATAGGTACCATCTGGCGGGAAGGTAAACGGCATTTCCGTGTGCTGCTCTGGTTTCCGTGTTCCATTGCACCAGAAGCGGTTTAGTCATGCTGGTCACATGACCCGGAAAAACTGTCTGTGGACAAACGCTGGCTCCCTCTGCCTGTAAAGCGAGATGAGTGCCGCAACCCCAGAGTCGTCTGCGACTGGACTTAACTGTCAGGGCTCCCTTTACCTTTACCTTTTTTTACTTCCATGAATAACATTTTAATTGCTTTTTTTTTAAGAAGCTTGGGATTGTATCCCACTTACAGTGTTTTCTGTTTTGTTGCTAAAATGTTATTGGTACTTACCAAACATTCAGATTTTATTTAAACTGCTTTCTCTATTTAAAAAGCAGCATATATAAATATATTAAATAATAGTATAAATAATATGATCAATTTCTGCCTTTGAGTCCCTCTCTTAATTTTTTTGCAGGCATCCACAGCTATTACAGCCTGCAGAACGAAGTGATGACATCAGTAGACAACCTGGACTTCCGACATCACAACTACAAGGACATGAGACAGGTGAGGAGAGGAGCCTCAGGCTTGACATTTGCTGCTTTCAAGAGGCTTTGGTTAGGTACAGTGGTACCTTGGTTCTCAAACTTAATCCATTCTGGAAGTCCGTTCCAAAACCAAAGCGTTCCAAAACCAAGGTGCGCTTTCCCATAGAAAGTAATGCAAAATGGATTAATTCATTCCAGACTTTTAAAAGCAACCCCAAAACAGCTATTTTACTATCTAAATGAGACCATTGATCCATAAAATGAAAGCAATAAAAAATGTACTGCAGTCATGCAATCAGTCAGTAGCTGAATTGTCACAAAAACAAAACAAAAAAGAGCCGCAAAAACAAACAGACCTCAGCGTAACACTCAAAACGGAAGTGTGGCACTCAATATACAGTGGTACCTCGGGTTAAGTACTTAATTCGTTCAGGAGGTCCGTACTTAACCTGAAACTGATCTTAACCTGAAGCACCACTTTAGCTAATGGGGCATCCTGCTGCTGCTGCGCCGCCGGAACACGATTTCTGTTCTCATCCTGAAGCAAAGTTCTCAACCTGAAGCACTATTTCTGGGTTAGCGGAGTCTGTAACCTGAAGCGTATGTAACCCCAGGTACCATTGTAGAGCATGTTCCAAAAAAAGTTCGCAAACTGGTACACTTACTTCTGTGTTTGCAGTGTTTGGGTTCCAAGTTGTTTGAATACCAAGGCGTTTGAGAACCAAGGTACCACTGTATAAGCAAGAAAGGAAGAAAATGTGGCAATGATTCAAACCCAGAACCACTCCCAGTGGCTCGGCTCAAGCAGAATAGGGTTCCTGAGAGGTCCACCCATTTCACTGCTTCACAGCCTTGACTGAACATTTGTTCTGATTTGTTTGCTGGGAGGTTCTAGGCCAAGGAGCATTCATCCTGGTTTGTCGCGTGGTGTTTATTCGTCTTCCCGTTAATCATTTATTCATCCCACACTTTTCAATGTCTTTCCCTGTAACTTGCCTAACTGCAAAAGTCAGTCTCTTTTTTCTTTGAAGTGGATTTGTTGTGCTAGGTCAGGAGTCGGCAAAGTTTTTTGTGGCTTGGGCCGGTTCACGGTCCCACAGATGCCACAGTGGGCCAGAGTGTGCGCGCCGCATGGTATTTCTTGCGTTTCTTCTGGCGCAGAGGAGTTGTGCGCAGCTTCCCATTGGCTGCAGGAAGTTCCTGCAGCCAATGGGAAGCTGGCCAGCATCGTGGAAGGCAGTCCCCGCTCTGCTCCGCACCGGTTTAACGCAGCGCATGGGAGCCGACTGAGTGGGTGGGGGGTGTCCCTGAGCGGACAGCTGGGGTCCATGGGCTGGTTAAACGACCCCCATGGGCCGCTTGTGGCCCATGGACCTTAGGTTGCCGACCCCTGTGCTAGGTTGTACCGTAGTTCTTTGTTGTTGTTGTTGTTTAGTCGTTTAGTCATGTCCGACTCTTCGTGACCCCATGGACCAGAGCACGCCAGGCCTTCCTGTCTTCCACTGCCTCCCGCAGTTTGGTCAAACTCATGTTAGTAGCTTCGAGAACACTGTCCAACCATCTCATCCTCTGTCGTCCCCTTCTCCTTGTGCCCTCCATCTTTCCCAACATCAGGGTCTTTTCCAGGGAGTCTTCTCTTCTCATAAGGTGGCTAAAGTATTGGAGCCTCAGCTTCAGGATCTGTCCTTCCAGTGAGCACTCAGGGCTGATTTCCTTCAGAATGGAGAGGTTTGATCTTCTTGCAGTCCATGGGACTCTCAAGAGTCTCCTCCACCGTTGGTTGAGTGGTCAGCAAATTGTAATGCTTTCTCTCCCTCCAGCTTATGAAGGTGGTGAATGAAGAGTGTCCCACCATCACCCGCATCTACAACATTGGCAAGAGTTCCCGAGGACTTAAGATCTACGCCATGGAGATCTCAGACAATCCAGGAGAGCATGAGCTAGGTGAGAGATGCACGCCATTATATGGTCTCAAAGTGCCCATCAACACTCTGCATTTTAGGCACTGTTGATACCACTTTAAGCAGTCATAAAGGTAAAGGTAAAGGGACCCCTGACCATTAGGTCCAATTGTGGCCAACTCTGGGGTTGTGGCACTCATCTCGCTTTATTGGCCAAGGAAGCCGGCGTACAGCTTCCGGGTCATGTGGCCAGCATGACTAAGCCACTTCTGGCGAACCAGAGCAGCGCACGGAAACGCCGTTTACCTTCCCGTCGGAGTGGTACCTATTTATCTACTTGCACTTTGACATGCTTTCGAACTGCTAGGTGGGCAGGAGCTGGGACTGAGCAACAGTGACCCGGAAGTGTCTTCGGACAGCGCTGGCCCCTGGCCTCTTGAGTGAGATGGGCGCACAACCCCAGAGTCTGTCAAGACTGGCCCGTACGGGCAGGGGTACCTTTACCTTTACCTTACTTTGACGTGCTTTCGAACTGCTAGGTGGGCAGGAGCTGGGACTGAGCAACAGGAGCTCACCCCATTGCGGGGTTTCGAACCGCCGACCTACTGATCGGCAAGTCCTAGGCTCTGTGGTTTAACCCACAGTGCCACCCGCATCCCTTAAGCAGTCATGGCTTCCCCCAAAGACTCCTGGGATCTGCCTCAAAGCCCATTACAGCCCTGAGGCTTTGAGGCAGGCGAGGGCAAGTATTCAGATGAGCAAACATCCCTGCAAGCCCAGTGCAAAGTCATGTTTTTGTAAGTCTGAGTCGACGCATCTGCTGACATGCCCCATTTCCCAGCATTAACTTGCTGGCACACAAAGCCCTGGGAGTGAACCGTGTAAGTCTATGATGTTAACCTAGTTCGATCATGACTCTCTTCCAAAAAACAAGAGAACATTATTTTAACAAGGTCTGCTCTCCATCTAGTCGGGTGAGCATGCTTGAGTTATATTAACTGCCTTGGGTTATTTGCCTGGCTTTCACCTTTGTCAACATTTCCATAACAATGTCTGGGCCTGATGTTCAGATTTTTTTATTTTTAAAAAGTATGCTTACCATAGCCATCCCCTTAGCCTTTTATAAGTACTGGTACCATAAAAAGCCCCAAACCTCCTACTCCATCCCACAACTCCTTTGGAACAAATCCGTTGTGCCAGGACTTTTTGTAAGCCAGCTTCGTAGATTGTCTGGACTCTCCATCTTAATACTCTGAGCTGGGAAACAGAAGTCCCAAAAGGTTTATGAATGCTTGGCTTCTCTGGATGCCATTCAACATTTTGACTGACGCAATTATAAACATGAAATATTCCAGTGCCGAGAGAGAGAGAGGCTGAAGCAGAGGCCAAAAGCTCACAGCTTCCAGATTTCTCTTGAGTACTGGCAACATTTGGGTCATAGGAGCCAACTCCTAGGGGCTGAGGTCCCTTCAGCTCCCCAAAATGTTTGAGGGGGGCAGCCCTCCCAATTGATGGACATTGCCATTCAAATGGGGTGTGTGCACCATGCCTTGTGATCAATTATATGCAGTGGGGCTTACCTGCCCCTCCAATATTTTTTAAAAGTTGGCACCCCTGATATGGGTGGTGTGGAAAGGGGGGTATTAGTACAGATGAAAAAAAAAAACCATTAAAGTAATTAACAGTATGAGTTTTAGTCAGTCAATTGATGAATGAATAATTTGGGTTGTAGCCAAAGCTGGTCCTTCTCATGGAAGTCAATGGACATGACTGACTTGGATTCCTCAGTTATTATTATTTTTTAAATTGTTTTATTGATTGTAAAAAAAGAAAAGAAAGTCAAACAAAAAACACACCCCAAAGGATAATACAAATTACAAAAAAAAGTTAATTTCTTACAACACAACTTCTTTTATGACTTCCAGTCGCCCCATCAAGTGTCCCAGGTTTCTTCAGAATAGCGCACTTTTCATTATCACTCTTCTCCCAACTTTTTATTTTAATAAGGTTTTTTATGTCCATACAGTCTAAGCCTGCCAGAGAATTCACATTTTTTACAATGCTCTTTAAGATATTTTTAATTTTAATGGGTCTCTTCGGAGTACAACTCAGCAGCCCAAAGAAGCTGAATAGTTCTTGCCTGTCCTTATCAGAGAGTTTGATGCTGCCACTGGAATTTGTGCAAAGTGGCACCGTAAGTGGGGGGGAAATGGGAGGACAGCACTGGTTGGAATGCAACAGGTTGTGGCAACAACATCATCTAGATTCTCTGGAACTAAGAATCACGACTTTAGAGTGACTTTTCTAATGGAGCAGCACGGCAAACCTGCCTCTTTCCTCGCCTTCTTGCAGGAGAGCCAGAGTTCCGCTACACGGCAGGAATCCACGGCAATGAGGTGCTGGGTCGGGAGCTACTGCTAATGTTGATGCAGTTTATGTGCAAGGAATACAAGGATGGGAACCCTCGTGTGAGGAACCTGGTGACGGAGACCCGCATTCACCTCGTCCCCTCACTCAACCCCGACGGCTATGAGATTGCCAGCCAAATGGTAAGTCTGTTTGGGATCAGGCTTTGCAGTGTGGATTGAGAGACTCTGAAGTAGGAATGGGAATATGGGACTGTGAAGTAGGAATTCGATTTCTCTCCATTTCTAATTTTTCCAGCTCAAGCTCTGTTTTCCACATTTCTACTTGAGTTCACGACTTTAAAAAAAAAAGTCATGAAAATTCAATTTCATTTTCGGGTGAATTTCTTCTGACACACACTTTTCTGAATGAACATTTGCCTAATGTACACACATTTGTGCAAGGCGACTTTTAAAAAATATATAATGCATCTTGTGTGTCATAATCACTAATATATGCATTTATATGCACACTTTATAGCAGTGCATGCATATTTGTACACATTACCTGGCTGGACTGCACTGCCAAATTCAGAAAGTGCAAATTTCGACAGGTGGCTTTGTTTTGGTTTGCATCTTGCTTCAGAAAGTGCAAATTGGGTACATTTGCCATTAAATGTAAATTTAATTTAGTTTATCCCCCATCCCAACTCTAAAGAGAGGGAAGAGAAGTAAGGGTTGGAGCGGGGAAGGGGGGTTAGATTGAAGAAAACTCTATCATCTATCTATCTATCATCTATCTATCTATCTATCTATCTATCTATCTATCTATCTATCTCTATCATCTATCTATCATCTATCTCTATCTATCTATCTATCTATCTATCTATCTATCATCTATCTATCTATCATCTATCTATCTATCTATCATCTATCTATCTATCTATATCTATCATCTATCTATCTATCTATATCTATCTATCTATCTATCTATCTATCTATCTATCTATCATCTATCTATATCTATCTATCTATCATCTATCTATCTATCTATCTATCTATCTATCTATCTATCACCTATCTATCTATATCTATCTATCTATATCTATCTATCTATCTATCTATCTATCTATCTATCTCTATCTATCTATCTATCTATCTATCTATCTATCTATCATCTATCTATCATCTATCTGTCTATCTATCTATCATCATCTATCTATCTATCTATCTATCTATCTATCTATCTATCTAATCATCTACTCTCTCTCTCTCTCTCTCTCTCTCTCTCTCAGCCTTCTGAAAAGGGATTCACAATGTTTTACTGGTCTTGCTAGCCAAACTAAAGATGGTGGTGGGTAGGATCTAGTTATGGTTGTTCTATAGCAGTTTGTATTGAGCTGTATTAATTGTTTGCTCAATATGTTTGTTTTTGCCTCATTTACATGCTATTGTGTTTTTTGATATGATTATATAGACTAAAACATTTGCTATTTTTTAAATGCTATTGTTAATATTGTGAATCAGTTTGGGCTCAACGTTGTTGCTGGAAAAGTGAAAAAAAGTTAAATATCAAAATTCTGCAGCAAAATGACCAAACAACCCCCCAGGCTTCCATTCCACCCTGTGCAGCTGGGAAAGAGGCAAATATCACTATGCCACTGCCAAAACAATCCTAAGGCTGGTAGGCATGCCAGTCGTTCATCATACTCACCAGAGGACAGTGGTACCAAGTAAACATTTGAAAGCCTGCTTGTGATTTAGGCTACCTGAAGAGCAAACCTATGATTTTTGCCACCATTGTGAATAACCGTGAGACCACATCCTCTGTCTCTTTGCAGGGCTCTGAGCTGGGGAACTGGGCCCTGGGGCACTGGAGTGAGGAAGGGTACGATATCTTTGAGAACTTCCCTGATCTCAATAGCGTCCTCTGGGCTGCAGAAGAGAGGAAATGGGTACCACACAAAGTCCCCAACCACCATATCCCCATCCCTGAGCACTATCTCGCAGAGGACACCGCTGTAAGTATTCTCTTGCTTCCGTACAAGCTTGACTTGGCATGCGAATCCTGAAAAGGGCAGCTGCGGGAGAATAGAGGGACGCGGGTGGCGCTGTGGGTTAAACCACAGAGCCTAGGACTTGCCGATCAGAAGGTTGGTGGTTCGAATCCACGCAAAAGGGTGAGCTCCTGTTGCTCGGTCCCTGCTCCTGCCAACCTAGCAGTTCGAAAGCATGTCAAAGTGCAAGTAGATAAATAGGTACCGCTCCAGTGGGAAGGTAAATGGCGTTTCTGTGCGCTGCTCTGGCTCGCCAGAAACGGCTTAGTCATGCTGGGCACATGACCCGGAAGCTGTACGCCGGCTCCCTCAGCCAATAAAGCAAGATGAGCGCTGCAACCCCAGAGTCGGCCATGACTGGAGACCTAATGATCAGGGGTCCCTTTACCTTTACCTTTTACTCCCCCTTGGTGGATTGCACTGGGAAACAAAATTTTTGTTGTATTGACACCTGCAGTTGTTCTAACCTAATTTCAACGTGCTGATTTCATATCTGAAGTTGGTTTTGTTCTGTAAGCTCCATGGTTTTTTTTTCCAATACATGTTTTTCACCATTATCTTTGTTTTTCACAGTGCAAGAATTCAATATTTTATTAAACACATAGCCAAAGTAGTACAATATGAGTATAAATGTAAGTGACTTATATAGCATTGAATAAGAACAATAATTACCATGTGGTTAGGGTAGATCAACGTGTCAGTGTCCATTTATCCCCAGTGCAAATAGGACATATTGGCAAAAGTCAGAAATTGAAAGATAACTATAGCATGTACACGAAAATCGATTTCAGATTTGAAACCAGCATTGACAGAACATATAAGAACAGTTGAAAAATCTCATGCAATAGAAAATGAAAAAATAAATGTTCCCCAGTGTTGGTTTTTATTTATTGAATTGGTCTTCAAAGGCATTGCACTGGCTTACTTAGCAAATGGATACATTTAGGGGAACTTTGGTTAACAGCTCATGGTTCATCTGGAGAGAACTAAGCCACAAGCCTGGGGTGGGGTGCAGGGGTGTACCTAGTTGCTTCGGCAACCAGAGCAGTGGGGGAGGGGCGAGCCGCCCATGGGGGCACCCCAGCAAGTTGCCCACGGAGTCCGTCTGGCGGACGCAAGCCCCACACTGCTGTTTTGGGCAGCATTGGGCCCTAAGTCACCGCATCACTCCCAGCAGAGACGTGTGGCTCGGGTGTGCTGCAGGCCAGGTTCTGCGGTAAGTGCCACCCCCCCGCAGTGTGCCATTTTGTCACCCCCTCAGGGATTACACCCGGGGTGGACCACACCGCCCCCCTTCCCACGCCCCTGTTGGGTTGACACACTAAGCCCAACAATGGCTCTGTTCAGCACAGCATAGCAGCAGAATGTTTGTTTGTTTGTGCCAAGTTTGGCTTAGTGCTATATGCAAACCATATTTGCTTTCGTAGATTTTCACGGGTACAGGAATGCAGGTTTTGGTGTCCTCGGGTGTCTTCCCGTGTAAAAGTTGGGGTGTCTAGGCGACGTTTCGACGAGGTCTCACTCGTCATCTTCAGGCTGGTGCTTTCGGCTTCTTGTTACTGGAACAGAGCGGGATCTCAATGTTTGACTTCCTATAAATACTGTAGAGGGGGTGTGGTGTCTAGCCTCCAATGTTCTGGGCAGAGAGGAAGTTCCCAGGCTAGTGTGCCTTTTCTTCTTTTGTTCCTTAATTACTTGAGAGATACCTTGAGTGATTTCTTGAGTGATATCCTGAGTACCACTTAGGTGGGTCATTAGGTGTGGATTAGTTGCTAAAGTCTTTGTGTCTTGACCTCTTGAACTTTGTGAAGAGTTTTCCTGAGAAGATGGTTGTATTGCACTTAGTTGTGCTTTGGCTTGGCTTCGTGTATAGGGGCGAGCTGTGGTTTTGTGGCTTGTGTCAGCCAGATCTGTGTAGGGATTGCAGGGGGGTGCAGCATCCGGAGGTGCCACCATGGATTGGCTACTGGATGGTGTCAGTAATTCATCTGTGGAGAGGGTCTGGGTTTGGGTCTGGTGTGGTTGATTGGTGTTGGCGTTCTGTGTGCCTCTGGATCTGGTGTCAGTTTTTGTGGGGAGGGCTAATTTCCAGATGTCTGGCAAGCGGGATGTGTCGTCACGCTTGTTCATGTTGTGAGGGTGTTTCTCTATCTCGATGGCTTCCATGATTATTCTCTTGTGGTGATGTTCCGTGTTAAAGAGCAATTTGGAATCTGCAAAATTAATTTCGTGTCCTGTTTCTTTCATGTGTTGGAAAAGAGAGGAAGTTTTTTCTTCTTTTTTGACGGCATTCTTGTGTTCTGCGATACGTGCATTTATTCGTCTGTTTGTTTGTCCAATGTACGTGGCTGGGCAGACTTTGCAGGGTATTTCATAGATCCCTTGGTTTTCCAACTGGATTTTATCCTTGGGGTTTCTGAGGATATTGGCTATTTTTTGGTTGGTGCAAAAGGCTGTTTTGATATTGTGTTTATGGAGGATTTTGCTAATTTTATCTGTAGTGCCCTTGATATAAGGAAGGAGGGCCATGCCATTGTTTTCTTCTGTGTCTTGGTTTTTGGGGGGTGTTTCCTTTTGGATTAGCTTCGTAGTCCTGTTTTGCTGGTATCCATTGGCAATTAACACATTTGAGAGATTCTGTAACTCAGTTGTCAAGTGGTCTTTGTCAGCCAGGCGTTTGGTTCTGGAGATGAGAGTCTTGGCTACGGAGTTTATTTGTGCAGGGTGGTGGTGTGATTGTGCATGTAAGTAGCGGTTGGTGTGTGTTTTTTTCTGGTAGATAGTGTGTCCTAGGGAGCCATCAGGTTTTTTGTAGATTAGGACGTCAAGGAAGGGAAGTTGGTTGTTGGCTTCTATTTCCATAGTGAATTGTATTTTGGGGTGTAAGTTGTTGAGATGTGTGAGGAAGCTATCCAGTTTTTCCTTCCCGTGTGGCCAAATTACAAAGGTGTCGTCAACATATCTGAGCCAAAGTTTGGGTTTGTGTTCTGACTTGTCTAAAGCATTGGTTTCAAAGTGTTCCATGTACAGGTTTGCGATGACCGGTGAGAGGGGTGATCCCATAGGTGCTCCTTCTATCTGTTTGTATCTTTGTCCATTGTGGATGAAGTACGTGTTGGTTAGGCAGTGGTTGGTCAGGTCCAAGATGTATTCGGGGGGATTGTATTTGTTTTGAATAGCTGTCAAGGCTTCATTAATGGGCACTTGTGTGAAGAGAGATACAACATCGAAGCTCACAAGTAGGTCATTAGGATGTAGGTTTTGCTTCTTTATTGTTTCTATGAACTGGAAGGAGTTTGGTACGTGTGAAGAGATGGATTCTGCATAGGGCTGAAGTTGCTTGGCGAGAAATTTAGCGAGATTTTGTAGAGGTGAGCCTATGGAGCTGACTATTGGTCTGACTGGTGTTCCTTCTTTGTGTATCTTGGGGAGGCCGTAGAGTTTGGGGCATCTGGATGATTTTTCTCTGGGGATGATTCTTAGCTGGATTTCTTCACTGATAGGAGAGGCTTTTATTTTGGATTTGGTGGTTTTTTCCAGATAGGTGGTGGGATCTGTTTTTATAGGTTTGTAGGCAGGATCTTGGAGTAGCTTTGATAGTTTTGCTTGGTAGTCCGATGTGTTCATCACCACTGTGGCATTACCTTTGTCTGCTGGGAGAATGATTATGTTGTTGTCTTTCCTCAGGTTGGTGAGTGCTTTCTGTTCTTCTTTGTGTAAATTGCTTCTGGGTGGTTTGCTGGAGCAGAGGATGTTGGTGATTTCAAGTCTGATTTTATTGGCTTCATCTGGGTTGAATTTGGTTAGGCTAGCTTCGACTCCGCATATGATGTTTTCCGTGGGGATGCGTCTCGGGGCGACTGCAAAGTTGAAACCTTTGGAGAGTACTTTGGTTTCAGTTGTGGTGAGGATCCTGTCTGATATGTTATGTACTGTTTGTTTCATGGGTTGCTGTGGAGGGTGGCCGGGCTTCTGGCGTTTCTCTAGTTTGTGGAGTTTGTTGGTGTGTGTGTCTGTCTTATGTGAGGTCTCCGTTTCAGCTCTCCAGACGGCTAGTTGTTTGCATTTGTCCCAGAGTGCAGGGTGGATTTTGTTACAGAGTTTGAGGTGAAGAGTGAGTAGATCTTTGTTGGTTTGGTCTAGTAGGTATCTTTTCTTGTGTAGTTCGTTTCTGATTAGGGATAGTTCAGTTCGTTTCAGGATCCTTTCGGTGGCTGGGGTTTTAGAATGGAATTTAAGTTGGAAGCATGTGGGAATTAATTTGTTGTCTCGGCAGTTGCGTAGGAACAAGAGATCACATAAGATGGTGGCTCTTCGGACTTCTAGTTTCTCGTAGGTTCTTGTCAGCTGGAAGGTTTCCTCCCCGTAGAGGTAAGATATTTGCTTTCGTAGATTTTCACGGGTACAGGAATGCAGGTTTTGGTGTCCTCGGGTGTCTTCCCGTGTAAAAGTTGGGGTGTCTAGGCGACGTTTCGACGAGGTCTCACTCGTCATCTTCAGGCTGGTGCTTTCGGCTTCTTGTTACTGGAACAGAGCGGGATCTCAATGTTTGAGTTCCTATAAATACTGTAGAGGGGGTGTGGTGTCTAGCCTCCAATGTTCTGGGCAGAGAGGAAGTTCCCAGGCTAGTGTGCCTTTTCTTCTTTTGTTCCTTAATTACTTGAGAGATACCTTGAGTGATTTCTTGAGTGATATCCTGAGTACCACTTAGGTGGGTCATTAGGTGTGGATTAGTTGCTAAAGTCTTTGTGTCTTGACCTCTTGAACTTTGTGAAGAGTTTTCCTGTAACAAAATCCACCCTGCACTCTGGGACAAATGCAAACAACTAGCCGTCTGGAGAGCTGAAACGGAGACCTCACATAAGACAGACACACACACCAACAAACTCCACAAACTAGAGAAACGCCAGAAGCCCGGCCACCCTCCACAGCAACCCATGAAACAAACAGTACATAACATATCAGACAGGATCCTCACCACAACTGAAACCAAAGTACTCTCCAAAGGTTTCAACTTTGCAGTCGCCCCGAGACGCATCCCCACGGAAAACATCATATGCGGAGTCGAAGCTAGCCTAACCAAATTCAACCCAGATGAAGCCAATAAAATCAGACTTGAAATCACCAACATCCTCTGCTCCAGCAAACCACCCAGAAGCAATTTACACAAAGAAGAACAGAAAGCACTCACCAACCTGAGGAAAGACAACAACATAATCATTCTCCCAGCAGACAAAGGTAATGCCACAGTGGTGATGAACACATCGGACTACCAAGCAAAACTATCAAAGCTACTCCAAGATCCTGCCTACAAACCTATAAAAACAGATCCCACCACCTATCTGGAAAAAACCACCAAATCCAAAATAAAAGCCTCTCCTATCAGTGAAGAAATCCAGCTAAGAATCATCCCCAGAGAAAAATCATCCAGATGCCCCAAACTCTACGGCCTCCCCAAGATACACAAAGAAGGAACACCAGTCAGACCAATAGTCAGCTCCATAGGCTCACCTCTACAAAATCTCGCTAAATTTCTCGCCAAGCAACTTCAGCCCTATGCAGAATCCATCTCTTCACACGTACCAAACTCCTTCCAGTTCATAGAAACAATAAAGAAGCAAAACCTACATCCTAATGACCTACTTGTGAGCTTCGATGTTGTATCTCTCTTCACACAAGTGCCCATTAATGAAGCCTTGACAGCTATTCAAAACAAATACAATCCCCCCGAATACATCTTGGACCTGACCAACCACTGCCTAACCAACACGTACTTCATCCACAATGGACAAAGATACAAACAGATAGAAGGAGCACCTATGGGATCACCCCTCTCACCGGTCATCGCAAACCTGTACATGGAACACTTTGAAACCAATGCTTTAGACAAGTCAGAACACAAACCCAAACTTTGGCTCAGATATGTTGACGACACCTTTGTAATTTGGCCACACGGGAAGGAAAAACTGGATAGCTTCCTCACACATCTCAACAACTTACACCCCAAAATACAATTCACTATGGAAATAGAAGCCAACAACCAACTTCCCTTCCTTGACGTCCTAATCTACAAAAAACCTGATGGCTCCCTAGGACACACTATCTACCAGAAAAAAACACACACCAACCGCTACTTACATGCACAATCACACCACCACCCTGCACAAATAAACTCCGTAGCCAAGACTCTCATCTCCAGAACCAAACGCCTGGCTGACAAAGACCACTTGACAACTGAGTTACAGAATCTCTCAAATGTGTTAATTGCCAATGGATACCAGCAAAACAGGATTACGAAGCTAATCCAAAAGGAAACACCCCCCAAAAACCAAGACACAGAAGAAAACAATGGCATGGCCCTCCTTCCTTATATCAAGGGCACTACAGATAAAATTAGCAAAATCCTCCATAAACACAATATCAAAACAGCCTTTTGCACCAACCAAAAAATAGCCAATATCCTCAGAAACCCCAAGGATAAAATCCAGTTGGAAAACCAAGGGATCTATGAAATACCCTGCAAAGTCTGCCCAGCCACGTACATTGGACAAACAAACAGACGAATAAATGCACGTATCGCAGAACACAAGAATGCCGTCAAAAAAGAAGAAAAAACTTCCTCTCTTTTCCAACACATGAAAGAAACAGGACACGAAATTAATTTTGCAGATTCCAAATTGCTCTTTAACACGGAACATCACCACAAGAGAATAATCATGGAAGCCATCGAGATAGAGAAACACCCTCACAACATGAACAAGCGTGACGACACATCCCACTTGCCAGACATCTGGAAATTAGCCCTCCCCACAAAAACTGACACCAGATCCAGAGGCACACAGAACGCCAACACCAATCAACCACACCAGACCCAAACCCAGACCCTCTCCACAGATGAATTACTGACACCATCCAGTAGCCAATCCATGGTGGCACCTCCGGATGCTGCACCCCCCTGCAATCCCTACACAGATCTGGCTGACACAAGCCACAAAACCACAGCTCGCCCCTATACACGAAGCCAAGCCAAAGCACAACTAAGTGCAATACAACCATCTTCTCAGGAAAACTCTTCACAAAGTTCAAGAGGTCAAGACACAAAGACTTTAGCAACTAATCCACACCTAATGACCCACCTAAGTGGTACTCAGGATATCACTCAAGAAATCACTCAAGGTATCTCTCAAGTAATTAAGGAACAAAAGAAGAAAAGGCACACTAGCCTGGGAACTTCCTCTCTGCCCAGAACATTGGAGGCTAGACACCACACCCCCTCTACAGTATTTATAGGAAGTCAAACATTGAGATCCCGCTCTGTTCCAGTAACAAGAAGCCGAAAGCACCAGCCTGAAGATGACGAGTGAGACCTCGTCGAAACGTCGCCTAGACACCCCAACTTTTACACGGGAAGACACCCGAGGACACCAAAACCTGCATATATATATATATATATATATATATACAGTGGTACCTCAAGTTACATACGCTTCAGGTTACAGACTCCGCTAACCCAGAAATATTACCTCGGGTTAAGAACTTTGCTCCAGGATGAGAACAGAAATCGTGCTCCGGCGGTGCGGCAGCAGCGGGAGGCCCCATTAGCTAAAGTGGTACTTCAGGTTAAGAACAGTTTCAGGTTAAGTACGGACCTCCGGAACGAACTAAGTACTTAACCCGAGGTACCACTCTAATATGGAAAACAACTACCTTGACATGGGGATTTTTTTGGTGGGCAGAGCTGGGCAGATGAGGCAGAGTTTAGAGCACTGAGACTTTTTTGGAAGAAGCACAGATGTTGTTGCTTAAGCCAGAAATTTCCCTGTTCTGTAAGCGGCCTCGTTTTCTTCCGATTAAAGCTGCCATGCCAAAAATTAAAATTCCTCTTCTTTCTGCAACAACAAAATCTTAGAACTGGTTCTTCCAACAACAACAATAAAATCTTCGGGTAAAAATACAGTGCTCACTGAAAAATTGTGCTTGCTTTAATTCTACTCACTGCTTTTATGTTAGGATGTGTTAATGTTCTTGTTTTGCTTTAATTTTTTGAAATCTTAACTTTTTTGCAAGTTGCTTGGAAACTTGCCGGAGGACAGGTTTCAAATCAAACAAATAAATTAATTAATTAATAGGAAGTGACCTGATCCCTATCCCATCTGGGCCACAGCTTGATTATGTGTGTGAGTGCTTATTTATTTATTTGCATTAAAAACAATACAACAGTATTATAAAAGCAGAGATACAGCCATAATACCCAGCACAACAGTACTTTAACTACAGATAAAGAACATTGCTACCTTTGACTGGCTGTGTCTTGGTGTGATCACAAAAGATTTTGCTACTTGATTATTTTAATGGTAGGGACAGAACCACCTAAATTGTATAGAAATTTATTAATGTATGCTACTACAGCAGCAAGAATGTTACTTGCCCCAAAGTGGAAAGAAGCAGAAATCCCAGTAAAGGAAGAATGGATACAAAAACTTATGGAATATGCAGAAATGATGAAACTTACCAGAAGAATAAGAAATCAAGATAACAAGCTTTTTATAAAAGAATGGAAATGGTTTATTGGATATTTACAGATAAATTGTAAATACATAAGAGCATTAGCAGGATTAGTATAATAACCTGCAGTTTTTATAAGAGGATATATTTACAGTAGATAATTAAATGAGCAAATTAAGTCGATTTGGATATGCAGAAGATATTAAGAAATAAATTTAAGGGACCACAGAAAGAGGGGGAAGAAAGTCAAAATTTGGAACGTCAAATTGATTGCGAAACGAATGGAATGTATAAACCTGAAAAGTATAAATAAGAAACTAAAACTGAAATAAAATAGTAGGTGGCAGGGCTTGAACCTACGGTTGTCTTCTGCATGCAGAATATGTGCTTTGCCCCTGAGCTACAAATTTCTGTGCCTGTTGGCCGCACTTTAACTACCGCCCTTCACACCTGTCTTGTGTGGTCTCCCTTTTCTCCCTCTCCTTTCTCCCTTCTCCAGATGGCAGTGGAGGTGAAAGCCATCATGGCCTGGATGGAAAAGAACCCTTTTGTCCTTGGCGCCAACTTCCACGGTGGGGAGAAGCTCGTCTCCTATCCCTATGACATGGCTCGCCCCGTCAACGAGAATGAAGTGGCACCTCCAGTGCTGGATGATTACGAAGAGGAGAACCCGGAAACCAGGGAGACCCCGGACCACGCCATCTTCCGCTGGCTGGCCATTTCCTATGCTTCGGCCCACCTCAGCATGACTGATACCTTCCGGGGAGGTTGCCATTCTCAGGATATGACCAACGGGATGGGGATCGTCAATGGCGCCAAGTGGCACCCTCGGGTGGGCAGTAAGTGTTGAAGAATGGGGGAGAGGTGGGATCATCATCATCTTGGAGTTGCTGCCTGTCTGGCACATTTCCTCTGTGGAAAAAATTTTCCAGGCAGTGGCAGAGCTAGCAGCAGTTGCTTCCATGTGAGAAGAAGGGAAAAGTCCACACACTGTTCTTTCTATCTAAACAGCGTTTTATTTACATCATCAGGCAAAAGAACAAATGATTCCACGAGAACTTGGACACATGCCCCTCTTACCCAGCAAATAATAAAAATAATTTATACCCCACCCTTCTCGGTTCAGAAAACCAGGCTCAGGGCGGCTAACAACAAATTTAAAACACTTAATTGATGCAACAAAAAACAGCATAAAATACAGGATAAAGTGGGAATAACAATAAATTCAGAATTCAAAAATCAAGTTAGGGAGAAAATCCATCCAATAAACATTAGATGATCACCAGGGCTAGCTGACTAAATTAGTCCTATTTGGGCCAGCGAGAAGACCAGGGGAGAATTAGCTGTGGGATCCCAGAGCGGTTACCGGTAATCTTCATAAAAAGGGGAGGGAAGGAAGGGGAATAAATGATCAGGCTAAGTTCAAATTGAAAGCCAGGCAAATTGAAATATATCCTCTTCCATATGTCCTTGCAGCCATGAATGATTTCAGCTACCTCCACACCAACTGCCTGGAGCTGTCCATCTACCCAGGGTGCGACAAGTTCCCCCATGAAAGTGAATTGCCGCAAGAGTGGGAAAACAACAAGGAATCATTGCTGACATTCATGGAACAGGTAAGGTCCAGCTTGGGGGTGGTGATGATGGGAGGTCAGGACCCCTGAGCAATGTGGAGTGGGTGGCAAATAAACAACTCACCCGAAGCACTCTGGGAACTAAAGTTAATGCTGACTTTAAAACAGGTGGGGAACCTCAGGCCTTGGGCTGAATGTGGCCCCCCAGGCCTCCCTGACTGGCCCTTGGAACTCTCCCAAGGCTACAAACCTTCACTGGCCCTGCTTCACACTCTGAGTGTTTTTGCCTGGCTGAAACATGTCCTGAAACGCCGATGTTGCCTCTGGCGTATCTGGTGACAGGAGCGAGCCAGCAGTAACCCCACTGAGCACGTTGGGAGTTCTCTTTATTGGGGAAAAAAGGGTCTGTGCAGGAGTGTCAGGCCTAATGAGCTCAGTAGCCGCTGAGGCTGAAGGTCCCTGCCTCCCCATGGCTGCCTAAGTCCCCTCCTCTCCAGAGTTTTCCCCAAGCAATCTGAGGCTGAGCCTGCTTGAAGCTAATGTCTCCTCCACCCTCTTCATGCCTCTACTGGTTCTGGAAGACCAAAGGGAAGCTTGTCGCAGCAGGAGGGGGACATTTCTGCCTCCTCACCAGCCAGACCTACCTCCGCCTATTGGTCTCCCTCCTATGTATGGATGGTTCATTTTACGGGGATATGGACTTATGTAAGCAGCCTTGCAATTTGTTGCTTTAGAAAAGATATAAGGGACTTGAAAATAATCCAGCTGCCTGAAATCTCCTCCTCCTTGCAGATACATCGGGGCCTTAAGGGGACAGTGACAGATCAACAGGGAGACCCCATTGCAAATGCCTCCATCTCTGTTGTGGGGATCAACCATGACGTGCAAACAGGTATGTCTGCAATGCTGAAGGTAGGGATGTGCAGCCACCTTGTACTGAACAGAAAACAGGTAGATGGATCTTCCATACATTAACTGGCCTGTAGTCCAGCCAGCAATAGATGCCCGACATCCCAGTAACTGGGAAAGGAAGAGAGCTGAACATGGGGAACCAGAGAAAGAATCCAGTTCAGCTTTCTCCAGTTTCTAAATCACTGGCACAACTGCTTTGCAAAGCTCAGGAGGCTTGCAGGTGTGTTTTTGTTCACCATGGCTGCCTGTGCTGCGAATTCTTGGCCTGGGCACATGTGGGCCCTGGCCAAACTATTCCTGTGACTTACACATATGCAACTTGTAGACTCAAAAGGGATCCCCACCCCTGTTGTAGAACACTTGGCATACCTTGGCGTTAGCGTTGACAAAACATCAGGAACAAAGCCCGCTTTAAAATTATTCCTGCCTCTGCCAAATACCTCCTGCCAGCCACCCACCCACTTCAAAACGCAGGTTCGTTCATGAGGAACGTGTTTTGTGTCTTAGCTTACAGCCTGCTAAACCTTATTACGTGACTTTCTCCATTTTAAATGCCCAAAGACCGTGCTGCCTTGGAGATATTGTTGCATTACAATATCCCATAACTCCTGACTGTTGGCCATGCTACAGTGAGGGGGGAAAGTATTTGATCCCCTGCTAAATTTTGCCCGTTTGCCCTCTGACGAAGAAATAACCAGTCCATAATTTTAATGGTAGGTTTATTGCAGCTGTGAGAGATGGAATAGCAACAGGAAAAACCCCAGAAACCCAGAAGACAAAAGTCAGAGATTGATGTGTATTATAATGAGTGAAATAAGTATTTGATTCTGAATGACCCAGAGAAATGGGTGAAAATGTTGTGGTCAGATGAGACCAAAATTCAGTTATTTGACATCAACTCAACTCGCCGTGTTTGGAGGAGGAGGAATGCTGCCTATGACCCCAAGAACACCGTCAAACATGGCGGGGGACATATTATGCTTTGGGGGTGTTTTTCTGCTAAGGGGACAGGACACCTAAGTCATCTTTTGCAAAGGAATCGAATACTTATTTCACTCATTATAATGCACATCAATCTCTGACTTTTTCCTTCTGAGTTTCTGGGGGTTTTCCTGTTGTTATTCCATCTCTCAGAATTACAATGAACCTACCATTAAAATTATGAACTGGTCATTTCTTCGTCAGAGGGTAAACGGGCAAATTTAGCAGGGGATCAAATACTCCGCCCCCCCCTCACTGTAGGTGGGACTTAGGGAAACAGAAGTCCAATAGGTTTTGGAAGGCCACAGGTTCCCACCCCTGCTATAGATCTCTCTCCCCATTATCTGCCTGCATGGGAAGATGGAAACGCCAAAACTATCCTATGGGAGCACAGAAACCTACCATCAACCAGGACCGGCCATTTGTCTTTTAGCCCAGTATTGCGAACTCTGATTGACAGCAGTTCCCCAGGGTCCCAGGCAGAAAGACATTACCTGCTACTTGAGATGGTTTTAGAGATGCCAGGGATTGAACCTAAGCCTTTCTGCATCCAGAGTATACGCCTGACCCCTGAACTAGGAAATCCCTCTCCTGTACAGAATCGTCGTCAAACGCTGCATGTCTTTGTCTCTTTCAGCAAGCGGTGGGGACTACTGGCGTATCCTGAACCCAGGCGAATACCGCGTCACAGCCAGAGCGGAGGGCTACAACCCCAGCGTCAAAACCTGCAGCGTCTTTTACGACATCGGAGCCACCCAGTGCAACTTCATCCTGTCGCGGTCCAACTGGAAGCGCATCCGAGAGATCATGGCCATGAATGGGAACAGGCCCCTCGGAAGACCTGTGCCGGGGGGGCGGCCCATGACCCAAAGGGAGCGCCTGCGCTGGAGGATGAGGATGCGGCAGAGAGCTCGCCTGCGCCAGCAGATGCGCAACCGCCTGCGCAACGCCGCCACGAGCGCTCCTCCCACGACGCTCCCAACCACAGAGGTCCCCTTCTTGTTCAGCAGCACCACGCTCTCGCCTTGGAGCCGAGAGCCGCCCACTACCGAAACTGCCACCACCTGGGAAACGGAGGTCTACACAGAAACTGTGACTGAGTGGGAGACAGTAGCCGATGACATAACAGAGAAGGAGACCTGGGAGGAGACCACGGGCACCGCTTTCCCCATGACTACGGCAGAGACGTACACCGTGAACTTTGGCGATTAGCTGCTGACTGTAGGCCAGGAACACTCTGAAGACATTCCCAAAGCTTCTCCTCACTCCATTTCCCTGGAGCAGATGCCTATAGTTGGATTATCATAGTACAGTAGGCATCATCACCTGCTTTTTAGAGTTTACTGAGAAATCCACTTAGCAGGCTATGCCCACCAAGAAATCCATTTAGCAGGCTATGTTAGCATTTACACCCAGGGCCAGGGAACCAGTGTCTCTGAGGATGGTTGTTGGACAGCATCTCCCATCATTCCTGACTACTGGGCTGGGCTGCCTGAGACTGATGGGAGCTGCAGCCCAATATCGTCTCGAGGGCCACAGGTTCCCCGTTCCTGCCTTCCGCCACTTCTCAAGACGCACATCTCGAGGGTTAACAACTCCACTTGCTTTAAAGGGGTATCGGTCCAATGCTACAGCAACCTAAGATTTGCCAAATGGGAAACGGAGGTGAGTAGCTGAGCTGAGCTCTGAAACAGAAAATAGGCCAAGAACAGAATCCTCTCCCCCAGCTGATTACATGAAGCTCATCTATGTTGAGGTGTTCTTTCCTCCACCTCACTTTTGCCCTGAATAGCACTCTTTGTAGCAGGGGTAGCCAAGGCCATGCTGGCTGGGGCAGATGGGAACTGAGATCCAACCTAGGGGTAACTACTTTGGCTATCCCTGTTTAAAAGCGTGACATGAGATTTGAGGAATAGGGAGGGAATGAATGCAAACCCAGCCAACAGCCAGTGACCCAGAATTCCATGCTCCCTGCCCTGAATGCATTAGGAGAATTTTAAAAAATTAGGTGGCGTTATGTATCTTCAGATTTATACCCTTAGCCACAATTTAGTACACAGTTGCATATGCACTTGTCTCTTTAAAAAAAATCTGTAGGTTGCAAGTATCACATCACTGTGCTGGATCATAGCCTTTATTTTTGGGAAAGGGTGTGTGCAGAATTCAGAGGGCTTGTTCCAGCTTTGGAACAATATTCTTACAATATTGGAGCGAAGGGCGGCAACAGATGTACAAATTGAAGCTCCAAGTACATCGTGCCAGCCAAGCTTAAACGTTTCTGATAATTGAACTCCCCTGCCCAAGGTTTTCTTCTCCATAAGGGATAGAATCTTCATAGCTTTCAAAGCAATGTCCAAGAGTCCATGGGAGCTACCAGATTCTTTATTAAAAGGTACAGTCCAATCTTCTAACAGTTATTCCAGCTACAGTTTCTCACTCTGTAGTGGGGAACATGTGGCCTTCCAGCTGCTGCTGGACTCCAACTCCCATCAGCCCCAGCTAGGATAGTTAGTGGTCAGGGATGATGGGACTTGGCATCCCAACAGCAGCTACAGAGCTGCATGTTCCCCCACCCTGATCTAACCAAAGTTGCAGTTTTCCCATTAATAAGCCTGTCAATTTCAGCAGCCAAGGGAGGGGAAATGGAAATTTGCCAAGTTCAGCAATACAGGGCACCCAGGCCACAGCTGCCCAGGAGGCAGGTCTAGTGCCACCTTGATCACTTTTGGCTTTCCAACAGTTCTTGTTATATGAATAAAGTGAGTTATATATAAAAAGGAAGCACTTCGAGTTCTGCATTTATTTGTGTATGAAAAAATTGTAGGCAATTCACAACCAAGTAAATGGATGATATCTTTCACTGTATTCCTCTGTACAAACCATAGGTTCAAATATCCAGGAAATTTCATTGGGGGGGGGGGGGGGACAACAACGGCTCCAAGCTCCAGGGAAGAAGTAAGATATCAAACATGTCTCTCAGTGTCCAGTCTCTATTACTGTCTCGTCCTCATCCTCCTCCTCATTGGCACCAAAGGCAGAGAAAGTGACTGGTTGGCAGGTGAGGTCACGTAGATTGATCAAGCAAGCAGTCTGTGTGGTGGCAAAATCAGGGAGGGTCACCAGCAAGACCTTCTGACCGTTAGCACCTGGAAAGGCAGGAAAGGAAAACTAATTAATGAAATGAATCAGAAGGGCCTGGTGTTGTGGTCCATTGCTCATGCTTTGTGTGCAAAAAGTTAACAGGTTCGTTCCCTGGCATCTACAGTTAAGAAGGATGAAGCTGCAAGGGATGGGAAATAAAGAACTTTGCCTGAGATCCCAGAAAGCTGCTGGAAGTCAGAATGGACAATATTGAGCAGAACAAACAAGCAAGCTTTCTTATATACAAGATGAGCAGTGTTATCCAATAAAGTAGTTCTCTTAACATAAGGGGACACGGGTGGCGCTGTGGGTTAAACCACAGAGCCTAGGGCTTGCCGATCAGAAGGTCAGCGGTTCGAATCCCCGCGACGGGGTGAGCTCCCGTTGTTCAGTCCCTGCTCCTGCCCACCTAGCAGTTCGAAAGCACCTCAAAATGCAAGTAGATAAATAGGTACCCCTCCGGTGGGAAGGTAAACAGTGTTTCCGTGTGCTGCTCTGGTTCGCCAGAAGCGGCTTAGTCATGCTGGCCACATGACCCAGAAGCTGTACGCCGGCTCCCTCGGCCAATAAAGCGAGATGAGCGCCACAACCCCAGAGTCAGCCACGACTGGACCTAATGGTCAGGGGTCTCTTTACCTTTACCTTTATTAACATAAGGGCATCTGGCTGTGCAAGGGAACAGCCCCTCCCCGCATTCTTGCACACCCCTGTGCCCTCCCCAAATCTGCCCCAGAACAGATTTAGGGGCGACATGGGAAGAGGAGAGGAAGTTGCACTTGCTCCGCCAGAAGCCCTTGTATGAACAGAAATTCTTCTCTGAATACCACCCTAAGTACTGGCTCTGTAAAGTGGACAGAAATTCAATAGAATTATTACTTCAACATGAAGGTATTAAACAGAAACAAGCATCCCATCCACATCATAACCCTCTCCAAAAAGCTACTGGGCCGGTACACCAGTTGTGGGTAAACCTGCCCAGTGCTATAGTTGGATGAGATCCAACACATAAGAGTGGCTACGAGCAGCCTTTTTTGCCTAGGCAAATTTTCCAGCAGAACTCAATTTGCATCACAACAGCACTTTGTGCCTGGTAAAAAAACAACAACAAAAAAACACAACGTCTCAGGCTGGTCCTATAATCCCAGAAGACATTTGTTTAGTCTTAAGTTGAACAAGAGTGAACAAGGACCAAAACTCCGATGGGAAAACACACCAACATTATTGCAGAACTCGCTATGAATGAAGGAGCTTTGAATAGGTCTCAAGTCAGAAAGGATACAGACTATAAAGGTCTGGACCTTTCTTGGGAGCCAGGTTTTTACTGCCTTACCTTCAGCAACCTTGGATTTGAAGGACGGTGCATTCCCACAGAAATAGACGTGAGGGCAGTCCGTGAAGATGAAGGGGTCAGTCTTGTAAAATGGGTAACAGCCTGAAAAACAAGGAAACGGGTGCCTTTAAAGGAATGGCCCATCAGCAGACAGAAGCAAAAGAGATAGGAAACCGAAAAATCTGGGAAGACCCAAGATTTTCGATGGCTGGTAGGACCTGACCATCAATACACACCACCCAAAATCATGTGTTTTGGGGAAAGAAGCAAACATGTTAAAGATCACTGCCGCTAGCTGAAGACCACTGTCTTCTTCCTCACCCGTTTTTTAAAAGGGTAGATTTCTATCGTGTATCCAAAACTGGAGAGAGAGAGAAGCCAACTAATAAATTCTTTATCATTCATAGATAGGTATTTCATTCCTATACATATAATCTTCTGGTCACAGAACGCCCAAAGCAGCTCATGTCTATGAATGAACTATAACCACATACATATTAAAAACACAGATCAAGATCGACATGTTTTGCAAAAGGAGCGGGAAACCTGATTTTAAGAAATTGTATTAAAGTAATTTAGTTCGATTTCTAATAATTTGGAAAATGAATAAAAATAATTTGGGGCAAAAAAACCCCACAGATAAGAAAACAACGCAATCATTAAAAAGCAATCAATATAAAATGTTAACAAAAATTATTCATATATAGCCGACTGAAATAAAAATTGTTCCCCCTCCCCAATACAGTCAGCTGGATCACCACACAGCATGAGATTCCTTTGATGAAGTTACCAAGTGTGTCTGGGGCTGTGGGGCTGAGATGCCCAATCCGTAAGGTCCACTCCAGGATTTCTAGATAGTCAGACATGCTGCTATACTTGAAGATGTCACTGATGTTCTGGCCCGAAGTCCCTAAAAACCTAAAATTGAGGAGGGAAGTGGAACTGTTTACAGCTGAATGAAGACATCAAACCCTAGAATACCAAAGCATCTGTTAATACACTTTCTTCAAGGAATCAGGGTAGCATATATGAGTTCCCAAATTCCCCTACTCTCTTTATCTGCAAAACAACCCTATGAGGTAGGCTGAGAGGCAGCAACTGGCCGGACACCAGTACGTTTCCGAGCACAATTCAAAGTATTGGTGCTGACCTTTAAAGCCCTAAACGGCCTTGATCCAGTATACCTGAAGGAGCGTCTCCACCCCCATCGTTCTGCCCGGACACTGAGGTCCAGTGCTGAGAGCCTTCTGGAGGTTCCCTCGCTACAAGAAGCCAAGTTACAGGGAACCAGGCAGAGGGCCTTCTCGGTAGTGGCGCCCGCCCTGTGGAACACCCTCCCACCAGATGTCAAAGAGAAAAACAACTCCCAGACTTTTAGAAGACATCTGAAGGCAGCCCTGTTTAGGGCAGCTTTTAATGTTTAATAGGTTATTGTATTTTAATATTCTGTTGGAAGCCGCCCAGAGTGACTGGAGAAACCCAGCCAGATGGGCGGGGTATAAATAAAAATTATTATTATTATTATTGGCTTCACAGGAAGCAGAGTGCAAGATTGGAGCCCACTTTCCCAGCCTATCAGTTACTTCACAGCGCCAGTCTCCTTTCCTGTTCATGGCAGTCCTTGTGTCACCTTACCCAGAAGACCCCTAGATCACGCTGGCTCAATACACATGGAAGTGCTCTGAACACCTGAAAGCGCCCGTACAACAATGCTGATTTGCAGCAGCGGTGCTTCCCTTAAGAGTTAGGAAAACTGCCTTTACCTGACGCCATCAATGTTGGCCTGGTAGGGATTGGTCACCAGCTGCAGCGTGGAGTAGGCGCTCGAGAGGGGAAACATGCAGCGATGCAGCGGCTGTTGAGGCAGGGTGTAGTTGGTGGGATCAAACTCACCAGGCATCACATCTACAGGTACAGACATCTGTAAGGGCAAAGCGGGCAGGCAGTCAGCCCCAGGAAGAGCTCCCTTGCTGGGCAGAGGCAACAAGGAAAGAAGCTAGGCTCTGACAGGAGTGGGTAGAGTGGGATCTACAAGTACATTTCTGAATTGCAGTAGACCAGTATTTGTGATGAATCCCAATTGTTTAACAACAGCCAACAACAAAAAGCTTCCCCCCCCCCCATTGGAAATTAAGCTGCTGAGGTGAAGGAAGCTTATGGTGAAAACCAGGAGTGGATTTCTGTGCAGCAGGACCTTGAGCTCAGTTCTGATACTGAAAACAAATTCCTGGGCTCAGCATGTGATCAGAGGGACCACTGAGCATGACAATTGTACAGCTCTACACCCTATAGCCTGGTCACTAAATCCAGATTACTGCACTGTGTTTTACATGCACGAACTGATTTTGAAGGTGGCTTAGAAACTGCAGCTGGTTCAGATGTTGCGGCTGTTCACAAGGGTCCATTATGCGGAGCATGTCACAGTGTTAACATGCATTGGCTTGTGTTTCCAAGCCCGTTTTGAAGTGCTCTTTCCTTTAATGCCCTATTACCAGGGATGGGGCTCCCGTGGCCCTTCCAACCTTGTTGGGACTCCAACGTCCATCAGTCCCAACCACCATGGCCGGTGGTGGTCACTGCCCGTAGACTGACCAATGTCTTTCAACCTCTGTCCACCCATATGCAGCGTAGCGGATAATAATATGGACCTGCCTTACAGAAAGGCTTGGGGACCTGCAACTCTCCAACTTTTGTGGAATTCTTATCAGCTCCGGGAGTTGTAGCACGACAACTCCTAGAGGACCATGCAACATCCCCATCCCTGACCAATATGGCTTGGATCCTGGGTACGTAAAGGACCACCTGCTCCTGCAAGTTTCTGCCCACCTATTAAGATCTCCCCAGGAAGCTCTCCTTGGATTCCTACTGCTATGTGACGAATGCTTGGCAAGTAATTAGGACCCTCGAGAGGCTCATTCAGCCACTTCCTGTCCTGTCTTTAGAACAAGGAGAGGGACCCTGTGTCTGCATCCCAAATGCTGTTGGGCTACAGCTTGTATAATCCCTTCCTCACTATCGACTATGCTAGCTGGTTGTCATGGGAGTTGGAGTCTGACAATACAGTGGTGCCCCGCAAGACGAATGCCTCACAAGACGGAAAACTTGCTAGACGAAAGAGTTTTCCGTTTTGGAGGTGCTTCGCAAAACGAATTTCCTATGGGCTTGCGAGTTGTTGCGGGGTTTTTTCACCCCCCCTTTTCTAAGCCGCTTATCTGCTTATCCGCTCAAAGCCGCTAATAGCGCTAATCCGTCAATGGGCTTGCTTCGCAAGAGACGAAAAAACCGCTAAATGAAGAGACTCGCGGAACGGATTATTTTCGTCTTGTGAGGCACCACTGTATCTGGAGAGTCAAATGTCCCCCATCTCCGCTTCAGAAAGATCATTAAACCTGCTTTGATTAGATGTCCTTCTGATCCCCTAACATTTACGATACTGCTATTTTTAATAAGGTACTTCTTGCAAATTGATTTCTCATTACTGTTTTGCTGGTACTGTGAGCCACTTTAGGAACCCTATACGAGGCTAAAAAGCAGCACAGAAATATATATATATATATATATATATACATATATATATACATATAAATATATATATATATATATATATATATACATACCTTGAAAGTATTTAATATTGATTTGCCTAATATTAATACCTTAGCAGCAACCTGCAAGCTCAAATTATTTTCCTTCCGTGACTGAGAAATCGTTAGCCAGGCATGAACCTGGGCTTCACCCTAGACTGATAGAGACCCTGACCACCACCTCACTTCTGAAAATAGCACTCACGCTCAACTGCAGCAGGATTTCATCCAGCAGCTTCACAGCTTCCACGCTGGCAGCCTGAGTCTTCTTGGTCAGGTACTTTGCCTGAATGAGATCATGCAGGAAGGTCAGCCAAAGAAGAGAGAGAATGAAAGATTTAATGGGATGAGGAAATCTAGCGGGATAACTGAACCATTGATGGCTGCACTTACCGTATTTTTCGCCCTATAGGACGCACTTTTCCCCCTCCAAAAATGAAGGGGAAATCTGTGTGCGCCCTATGGGGCGAACACAGGCTTTCGCTGAAGCTTGGAGAGCGAGAGGGGTCAGTGCGCATCGACCCCTCTCACTCTCCAGGCTTCAGGAAGCTATCCGCAAGCCTTGGGAGTTCCCACAGGGCTCCCTGCGCTGCGGATAGCAGCCTGCCGCCCGGCGCGCGAGTCACCCAGAAGCAGAGCGCCCAGCGCGCCCGGGCAGACATCGGCCAGCTCCACAAGCTCGGGGGGCAGCGGGGCGGCGCAACGCCGCCATCCTGCTGTTCCCCGACCTGGCTTGGGGGGGGGGGGAATAAAGGGGAAAAAATTCCTTTATTTCCCCCCCAAAAAACTAGGTGCATCCTATGGGGCGGAGCGTCCTATGGGACGAAAAATACGGTAGTTTATGAAGGAAAGGTAAAATGTTTATTTATTTAACTTAGTTACTAAATTTGTATACCACTCTTCATCCACAGATCTCAAGGTGGTTCACAACATAAAAAATAAAGACGACTTGGGGGAACCCCAAACACAGATTTTGGTGGCATTTGGGGAGACGGGACGAAACAGTGGAAGTTAGATCGTGCAAGCAGATATCCTTACACTGGCAGAAAAGCTGATAGTGGAACTCTTAGCCAAAAAATATCTACAAATTAGACATCTGGTAGCCAAATTTGATATGGCAGCTAATAAGATTCGCTCCCGTTACATTAATGTATTGTAATTTTAAATTGACATGCTATAGACTTTTATAGACTTACGTCGTGTGATTTTAGAGGAATGTCTTGCTTTTGCCCTCTGTTGTGAAGGTCTTTGGCTATATATACAATGAATTGAATTGCTTGCTACGCTAGCACAACCTTGTGAGTTGGATCTATGTATTTATCTGGCTATCTGTTCTCTGCCGCAAGAAACGCATCATGCGACCTTAGCTTGGAAGCACTGAGTCAACTGCTTCCTAGCAACACTACCGATGGGCTCAGGGCCTGGCCTGAAGGCACCGGAATAGCTACTTTGCTAAAGCTAAGCTGGTCTCGGTCTGGTCAGTGCCTGGATGGGAGACCGCCAGGGAATGCTCAGGTTCCACAGAGGAAGAAAGGCAGGGTATAAAATAGGCCCGTGCAGAATGCATCCTAGGTCTTCACCTTGTTCATGGCGTCTCTGCTCTGGGTATTCTGGCTGAGCAAATTCCCTGCCAGAATGACACGGGAGATGAGAGATGCGCTGCACTGCTCTCCCTCGGCTCCCAGCTGACCCGTCACCATGTCCACCAGGAGCTGCATGCCCAGAAGACTCTCTCCACTCTTGCCGCCGAGGCCGAGGCCAGACACCAGCAAGACAAACCTGGAGGCACAAGAAGAACCAACCGCCGAGTGATTGAGGCGCAAGTCATGCCACTGAATGGGTGCCTTGACCTGCAGGCTTCAGAGGTAGACAGCGGAGGAACCAGCATGGCTGAGAGGTTAGGTTAGCTTCCTCCATCTATTTGTGTTCCATAGGCAACTGTCAGGCACTGGGCAGAGGAGGAATGGTGGAGACCTCCTCCCCAGCCTGACCCTTCCGGAGAAGAAGAAGACAGTTCAGAATTACAGCAGGGGTCTGAAGGAGATCTCAGCTCAGGGGAAGATGAGAGGAGAAGTTGGTAGATAATGGGAGAGGAGGAGGGCAGAGCCTGAGCAGCTGGCTGACACGTTATCACTAGAAAGCATTCCAGACCCACCATCTCCCAGAAACCGGTGAGCCTTAAAAGTAGGAGAGCAAAGAGCTTAGAAGCAAAGGGCCCTCACAGCCACCCGTAGAAGGGATGACAAAGGATGAAGTGCGAGAGGAGAGGAGAGACATACTTGGGGCAACGCCATTATTCCAAGAGGCTCATTTCCAAGCCTCTCTCTGTAAATACTGAATAAAAAGTAGACGGTAAGGACTTTTCTCTTCCTGGCAAGCTGCCATGGAGGCTGGTTCCTCTGCCGCCTGACAGCAACTGAAAGCATTACTTTTTAAACACTATTTTGATTATGTTCATTTTCTTTATTTACTGGATTTGCCATACCGCCCTTCCTCCCAAAGGAGCCCAGGACAGCAAACATCAAAAATTATGAGACAAATGCATCTCACCCGGGAGGGCATTCCATAAACATTGCTAGTTTGGGCTCTGTATGAGGCTCTTTTTGAAAGGGAAAAAATGTGGTATAGATTGTTGAATAAATAAAATGCAAATGAATGATGCTAGGGCACAAATTGCCTATGTTTGGCTTCTGGGGACTCTCGGGGGGGAGAGAAAAATCTGTTTGCCCTCAAAAATTACAAGAAAATTGAAAACAGTCAAATGAAAACCATACAGTCTCAGCAACCTCACAAAGCAGAGCAATGCCTCCTCCTGAGATTTCCATAAGCCAATTAATTTATTTGTTATAATGTTTACAAACCATTTATTTGTCAGAATGTTTACAAACCACCAACACATAAAAATATATAATAACATCAAAACTGCTTTAATGTTTTTCTTTACAATCAAGCAGTATATACATTTTTGTGAAATACATAAAACTATGAAATAAATAAAACCATAAAATTGTAAAATCTTAAAACAAATGACGAACGCTAAATCAAATTATAAACACTTGGCAAAACAATTATGTTTTCAGGGTGTGCCGAAATATCAGGATTGTAGGCGCCTGCCTGATTTCAATAGGACAGTGTTCAAAGTTACTGGTGCCACTATACTAAAGGGCCTGGTTCACGCAGAAGCTGAACCAGGAATAACCAAAATGGTGCCCTCTGAAAGATGTGAACTATTAACTCTCATTAGCAACACTGAGTGCCAATGCTTAGGGTTGATGGTAGTCCAAATCAGACCTGAAAGGCAGACTCTGATGTAGAATGCAACAAGGTCTAAAGAAATTAGGAAGCTTACCTAACCAAACAGGCTAAATAAATGGGCGATATCAGTAGATATCGACTTGAGAGTGACCTGGGAAATAAACTGGCAGACTTGGGTATTGATAGGACGGAAAAAGTTTCTTTATCATGCAGCCATAAATTCACCCCTGTCGGCAACTCAAATATCCAGGATGGGATTAATTTCCTATATGTATAATTTTTGGGTGGGTGGGTTTTGATTACTTTAATTTGATTATTGCTATTTATATCTCGCTTCCCAGCCAAAACACAAGCCTCTGAAGTGGCTTACAGGAGTCCTAAAACATATTTAAAGCATTAAGAAATACTTGTGTTACATTAAAAATCCAAATTTAGACTTAGAGAATGCAACAAAGATGGAAGCAAAAGGACGTTATGAGAGCAGAATCAGTTCTAAAGCATCGGAAAGCAGTGATGCATAGTCTTAAAACCTTTTCTTAAAAATTACAGACCCTTGTCTCCTCCAGCTTTAGCCTGCTGAATGGCTGCACGCTCTTCTTATGCCCCAACAACAAGATTTAGGTGGTCTCACCTGTCTGTGCTGGGCCCCATCATGGGCAGCTGGGTGGGCATATCTGCAAAGCAGTGATCCTCAACAAGGAATCTGCCATCATCCGTCTCCGAGCCGTAGACAGCGAGGATGGTTCCTGGCCCAGCAGAAGAAAGAGCCGTAATTACAACAGTTTAGCGCTAGCCTGTCCTGAACAACGCACAAACACGGGAAACACATTGCCTTTAATAACATGGTCTTGTTCTGCTCTCTTCAACCCATCATGTCTTCCGTGTAAAAACAGTGTTGTTTTTTTAAAAAAAATTGCCTTCCACAGAAAACTGCTCACCTATAGTTGCACATGGGGGACGCAGGTGGCGCTGTGGGTTAAAGCCTCAGCACCTAGGACTTGCCGATCGAAAGGTCGGCGGTTCGAATCCCTGCGGCGGGGTGCGCTCCCGCTGCTCGGTCCCAGCGCCTGCCAACCTAGCAGTTCGAAAGCACCTCCGGGTGCAAGTAGATAAATAGGGACCGCTTACCAGCGGGAAGGTAAACGGCGTTTCCGTGTGCGGCTCTGGCTGGCCAGAGCAGCGATGTCACGCTGGCCACGTGACCCGGAAGTGTCTCCGGACAGCGCTGGCCCCTGGCCTCTTGAGTGAGATGGGCGCACAACCCCAGAGTCTGTCAAGACTGGCCCGTACGGGCAGGGGTACCTTTACCTTTACCTTTTATAGTTGCACAAGCTCACTTGCCCTTTCCTAAAGCTTTTTGCTATCACTCCTTCTCGTAAGAAGGTATCTCAAAAAGAGCTAAGGAGGCCAAGAAGCCTTTCCTTCACTATGCTAGAATCCCACGCCCTTCCCAGGATTCAGAGAATAACGTTAATTAAATGGCTGAAAGCTGGCAATTGTTGTTACAGTTTCACACACAAATAGGATGGGAAGGGATTTCCTGAATTTCAGTTCTCTTGTTGGTCACAAACCATACCACTTTACTTTCATTCGCCAGATGCCTCCTTTAGTTGACCCAGATCGTGCTTTTCCACCTTCCAATCGTTATAAAATTTGAAGAACTCTGGGGGCAGAGCTTCCTATTATAGTGGAACAGATGTCTTCAAACCTGAATTTGCAGACATAACCTGAATGTGGCGGTTGGCATTATCAGTGAATAAGCTCTCCACATCAATTTCCTCTGCAGGTGTGCCTTTACCCTATCAAGTCCACTCCAACCTGCAACCCAGATTCGGGGGGGGGGGATTATTTTTAAAGGGTTGGGGCTTTGGGGAGGAAACTGGCAGGAGAGAATCACTGGGCAGAAAAGGGTTAATCAGAGACATTGCCTACCTGTCAAATTACCCAGCAAGTCTCCCACACCCCAACTACAGCCACACTTCCGGTTAAAGTCGCTTCAGGTTGAGCGTTTTCAGGTTACGCTCCACGGCGACCTGGAAGTAACGGAACACGTTACTTCCGGGTTTCGCCGCTCGCGCATGCGCAGACACTCAAAATGATGTCACGTGCATGCGCAGAAGCGGCGAATCGCGACCCTTGCAGACGCGGGTTGTGTTCTACTCAGGATGCGAACGGGGCTCCGGAATGGATCCCGTTCGCACCCAGAGGTACCACTGTACATTTGCCATACCAGAGAAAAATGGGGCTGTGGCCTGGGCTGCTCTCGTAACACGTAGCTGACTAAGGCAGCACTTACAAAGTGGGGCAGCAGCCCCTAAGCATTCATTCTTCTGAATAACATATATCACTTAATCTTACAAAACCTAAAAGCAGCTCACACAAATTACATCACAAGCGAAATGTCAGTACATATCAACAAAATAACAGTACGAATCCAGTAGAAACGTTAACCAAAACATACTGTTATTATGCCTGTGGTATAACTGTTCCCCTTGAGTCTGCTAAGCTGTGCCCTGAAAGCAGTGTTTGAAACTCCCATTGTCCTCAGTGCATTTTGCAACAGGGAATTTCATTAGCACGAGCGGTTTCTGAGCTCTGGGTACAGTACTGCGCCGAAGATTTCAGATGTAAACTGCAGTGTGGAAAAAAAGAAGGATCTCTCCACTTCCAGCTACTCTCTGAAGACTGGAGAAGAGACCCTCTTAAGAATATTAGGGGGGTGGGCGAGACCATGTGAAAAATGAAATAATATTTTAGCTGCAGTTCATTCATTAGCAGCTTTGTATTCTTCTTATAAAAAATCATGCAGACGTTCCATTGTTGCTCCCATAACCTAGGTTTAAGGTGCCATTTAGCTCCTAGCTTTCATATTTCAGTTTCTAACACTGCCCCAAAGCTATGGGCTGCTCTTTTCATACAATGGGGTCAGCGCTGCAGCAAGATTCAACTGCCAATAAAGTCAGATTCTGTTCATGGGATGGGGGCGGGGCATCATTTTGACCTTTGTCCCAAGCAGCAACACTTACTGGCCCTAGTAATTCCATATAAGTCAATTAGGCAGATTGGGAAGGATATAAAGGTTAGCGCTGAATCCTGCACTCCTATGTGTTTCTGTGTAGCCTGTTGGTTTGAACATCATACCCTGGTCCCATTACCATGACTGTCCTGCCCCGAAACAACCTACCTGTCACCAGCTTGTCAGTTTGAATTGCTCCCTCCAGTTTAATTCGCTGCAGCTCGTCTTCCAAGATCAGCTCATCTGATTGGTGGATATACTTGGTGCGGGGAGGCTGTGGTGGCAGATTGTGCTGGGAAAGCAAGCAAGCGACACCCGGATGTGAGGAAGCAGCAGAGGCTACACAGTTCTGGAGCCATAGCTCACCATCAATTTTTTGTACCCAGCCCATCTGACTGGTTTGGCCCAGCCGCTCTGGGCAGCTTCCCACAGAATATACAAAAACACAACAGGACATCACACATTAAAAGCTCCCCCAATACAGGGCTGACTTTAGATGTCTACGGAAGGTTGTATAACTAATCTCTTTGACATCTGATGGCGTTCCACAAGGTGGGCGCCACTACCGAGAAGGCCCTCTGCCTGGTTCCCTGTAACCTTGCTTCTCACAATGAGGAAACTGCCAGAAGGCCCTCAGAGCTGGACCTGAGTTTACAGGCTGAATGATGGAGGTGGAGGCACTCCTTCAGGTATATAGGGCCGAAGTTCAGCAGCAGAGCACTGGCTTTGCATGCAGAAGATTCTGGGTTCAAACCCCATTGTCTCCACATATGGCTGGGGAAACTACTCCTGAAACCCGTGCCAGTGTCATCAGTACTAAGCTAGACCGATCACTGGTGTAACAGTATAAGGTAGCTTCCGATGTTTCTATGTAAAGCTAGTCTCAGGGAGAAAAATAGCTTTGCAGCAACCCCAACATCATATTTAAAGCCCTTCATGGTCCTGGACCCTGAGACCTTTGTGACCACCTCCCCCTGCATAAGACGCTACAGAAACTGCATTCTGCAAGCTGGGCCTTGCTCCAAGAGTCTCAGTTCAGCAGTAAGCTCATTAGTGGCAAGGATCAGGGCCTTTATCATCAGATGATCAACCTGATGACTGAGAAAGCAGCAGTTTGCAGCTGAGCTGGGCAAAGGTTTTTCTTTTTGAAATACGTTTGCTGCCACTGCAAAGATTATGAGGATCTTTGGTGGCCAGATAAAAAAACTGGAGAACAGAATCAGGCCCATGAGCTGTGGGCTAAGTCACCTCCCGGCCTACACTGACCAGTTGGGGCTGGGCGATATATGGTTTTCAACATCGTGATATATCACCAGCTGAACATCGCAATATACCAATATATCACAATGTCTGAAATAAAAAACAAAATTTGAGCTCCACTTTTAAATACAGAGGCCTGCTTGGAAGAAAAATGGACATTATTGGGACAGAGCTTCTTCGAGAGTTGGTGTTGAATATAAAGGACTGTCAAAAAAACCGGCAAAGAGAAATTGAGAGAGGTCTAAGAGCCTCGGAAGTTTGGGATCCAGGTTGAGAATAGATGGACTGATGGACATTGGTTTGGGGATCAAAACCGGGAAAGGGAGGGTGGGATTTGGGAATCCAAAGGGTGTTAAAACATAATTTGTTAAGTTCTTTTTTAATATATTTTTTGCAATTTTATGGAATGTGGGAAAATCGTGGGAGGGAAATTTGGGTCGACTTTAGGAAAAAGGTTTAAGATTAAGTTAAAATTGGGTCTTTTTAAATTAAATAGATATAAGGTTCTTAAAAATAAATTGAGGAACGGAAGAAAGAAGAAAAGGAAAATAACAGCATGATTTAAACAAATTATTAAGTTAAGGTTGAGAAATAAGATAAGAACTTGTTGAGCGGATAACATAAACTGGAATACAAGAAGGGGAGGGGCGAGGAGGTCTGAGAAATAAGGTGAAGGAAAATAAGGTTTTTAAAATATTATGTGTTTTTTAATTGTTTTCTTTTTTGATATTTTTTTGTTCTTTTAAATTTTGTTTTTTGTCTTTGACTATTTGGAAAATCTCAATAAATATTAATTATTAAAAAAAAACAATGTCTGAAATATAGAGCTATGTAGAAGCACTGGCTGCTTCCCAGCTTCTCCCATATTGTGAATTTTGCCAGCGCCTGTTCTTGTGGTTCGCTGCTCTCTGCATGAGGCAAGGGAGAGTTGAGCAGACAGAGTTAACAGAGGCTGCAGGAACTGAGAGAAGAACTGGCTGGCTTCACAGCTTTTCCTTTCTTGTGATTTCTGCAGAGCACACACATACATCATGATTCACGACATACTGCCAGGTCAAAACTTATGAAACCGATAGCACAATATGGACTTCAAACGGGTTTTGGATGATATATTGATATATCACCCAGCCCTATTGACCAGCAGTGATGCATCAGGTAGGGGTCTTTTCCAGCTCTCCTTAGAGGCTGGCGATCAAATGAGGAACCTTCGGTGATGCACCACCAACCTTCAGTGCCTTCCCATGAAAATCCTTCCCAAATAGCCAATACATGGCAGGGAACCATTTCAGGTATCAGCTGTTGGAGTTCATAGTCTACGTGCAGCTTGGCAAGTGAGCAATTAGTGTTTTGACTACAGGCTAGGGAGAGAGAGCACGGGAGAAATTTGCCTGGAAATAAGAGGACCTAGTAACTTCCTGTATGGAAGTGAGAGCTGGACCATCAAGAAGGCTGATCGCCAAAGAATTGATGCTTTTGAATTATGGTGCTGGAGGAGACTCTTGAGAGTCCCATGGACTGCAAGAAGATCAAACGTATCCATTCTTAAGGAAATCAGCCCTGAGTGCTCACTGGAAGGACAGTTCCTGAAGCTGAGGCTCCAATACTTTGGCCACCTCATGAGAAGAGAAGACTCCCTGGAAAAGACCCTGATGTTGGGAAAGATTGAGGGCACAAGGAGAAGGGGACGACGGAGGACAGTGTTCTCGAAGCTACAAACATGAGTCTGACCCAACTGCGAGAGGCAGTGGAAGACAGGAGTGCCTGGCGTGCTCTGGTCCATGGGGTCATGAAGAGTCGGACACGACTAAACGACTAAACAACAACAACAAAGTAACAGCTCGGTGATTGGCTGAGGTCTCCCATATAGGCAGCATGAGCTATGACATTGTTTGGCTAGTTGGGAGTATTCTGGAGGGCTTGGAGAGTGATGAAGTTTGTGTCTGTATATAGTAACTTGTATATAGCTTGTGAGTTTACTGCTGTATATAATAAACTACAAAATCAAGTTACTAGTCGTCAGCTTTGTTCCTGATCGTCGTCCTGACTGAGCAGTCTCGATCGTTGCCTAGGAAAAGCTGCACTACTCTGCTAAGTTGTGCATCATTGAAGAAGTTCAGAGGTCCTAGCAGCATCCAAAAGGACTTCAGAAAGTGCTCAAAGGCTTCGGAGTTTTAACTCAATGCTTTTACAATATGTGGACCTGACGGGCTGGAATAATGCATTACACTACAGCATGACTCATACAAACTAAACAACAACAACGAAGAGAGCATGCCATCCAGGGAAAGTCATCCTATGACAAGAAGTACTTATTTTCCAAAAGGGAAATAGAATGCGCAAACAATAATTCATAAGCTGTTTCCCCTCTAACGGACTGCGGCGAGTAAAAAAGACTTTTAGAAACGTCTCCAAAAGTGATGTTACTCATCTGGTCAGCAACTTCCTCCAGCCAAGCTTTGGTGGTTCGGCTCCAGCGCATGTGTTTGCAATCATGAAGTGCTGCTTGAATGGAGTTCATTATCAGGGCGAGTTAAAACTTATTACTCAACAACCGTCCTTCCGAAGCTAGCTAGGACCTCGCTTCTCGCTAAAGGCTTGACCCACGCTGCCAGCAGAATTAAGGAGGCTTCCAGATGGGGGATTGTTTTCCCAGGGACCAGCCAGGCATGCTGGTTCAGCAAGAATGACAGCTGCAAGCTGCAAAGCGGATGTTTTTTGGGGGAAGGCTGTAGCTCAGAGGCAGAGCAGCTGGTCTGCATGCAGAACAGCCCAGGTTCAATCCCAGGCATCTGCAGGTAGATCTGGGAAATGACTCCTGCCTGAAACCCTGGAGAGGCGCTGCCAGTCACTGTAGATGCTGTGTAAGGTGGAGCAATGGCAGCTCTCTGGGTTCTTCTCCCAGCCAGACCAAATAGTATACAGAGGACAATGAGGGCCAAAGGGTAGCAAAGTCAAGAGAGCCACCTCTGCAAAAGAAAGCCTGTTTGCGGTACGGGTTAAGAGTGCTAGACCAGGGCCTGGGAGTCCAGTCACTGTCTCTCAGCCTAACCTAACTCACAGGACTGTTTTGAGGATAACCTTGGTGCAGTCATAGGAAATGTAGGTTAAACCTCAGAGCCTAGGGCTTGCCGATCAGAAGGTCGGCGGTTCGAATCCCCGTGACGGGGTGAGCTCCCGTTGCTCAGTCCCTGCTCCTGTCAACCTAGCAGTTCGAAGGCACGAAGTACAAGTAGATAAATAGGTATCGCTCCGGCGGGAAGGTAAACGGCGTTTCCGTGCACTGCTCTGGTTCGCCAGAAGCGGCTTAGTCATGCTGGCCACATGACCCAGAAGCTGTCAATAAAGCGAGATGAGCGCCGCAACCCCAGAGTCAGCCACGACTGGACCTAATGGTCAGGGGTCCCTTTAACTTAACCTTAGCTCAGAACGGTCTATGCTGACTGGCAGCTGCTTCGCAGGATTTCAGACAGTGGACGTTCCCTACCTGGAGATGCCTGGGATCAAACCTATGACCTTCTGCATGCAGAGCAGATGCTCTGCCCCTGAGCTACAGCCCTTCCCATAGCTCAGTCTAACCTACCTCACAGGGCTGTTGTAAGGATAAAATGGAAATGTGGGATATAACAAGAGGAAGAAAATAGGAGCAATGTGTAAAGTCCTTGGTTTAAGGCAGCTTCCTATGTTCCTAAGACGTCCTGGTTAGTACCTGGTTAGATTCTCTCCTCCAGTCCCAGAGTGAACTACTGCTTTAGGGGACACTCCTGCCTGGATAACACCCCCTTTTAATAGTGACTTACCCCTGGGTCTCCACAAATGGAAAAGCTTTACCTGCTTAAAACTTGCCAAGATGCTGCAGATTTAAAAATATTTTTCAACGTACATGTTTAAAAAAACCCCATTGGGTACATTTCCTTTGTTATTGCTATGAAGCAAAGACTTTCTGTCCAAGGCACAATTTAACTTTACATTTTGATCGGTGCCAACAGAGGAATGAATAATTTAAAATACAGAAAGCGTCACATGCCGAAAGATCCAGTTACAGCAGGCTTCCTCAACCTCGGCCCTCCAGATGTTTTGAGACTACAATTCCCAGCATCCCTGACCACTGGTCCTGCTAGCTAGGGATCATGGGAGTTGTAGGCCAAAAACATCTGGAGGGCCGAGGTTGAGGAAGCCTGAGTTAAAGGAACACTTCAAGAAGACTCCTTTGCTTCCTTGTCCACAGGAAATCTATAACGCAGTTGTAAGGAGTATTTCTCGTTTCATGGTCAGTGATGTAAAAGGCTGAAAGAAAAACGGAAGCAGCCATGATTGACCATGTGATGGGACAAAGCTTCAAAAGTGAAAATAATGCCATGTTTATATATTTCCAAGTGTCATTTTAAAGTACAAAGAGTCTGATCAGGTTTGTACTGCCTGCGGAGACATTAATGACTCCACCAGAGCCTTCTCCCTGATTTGCTTGCACAAAGCTTAAATGGAGGTTAAGATATGCCTGGTCTATACAGAACACCTGCTCTGATTTGTTTATGGGGCGACTAGGTGACAATTCATCTCGCCTCCCTCCTGATTCGCCTACTGATTTGAACAGGCTTTGCTGTGCCAGATGGACCAACGGTTCGACTCCGTAATAAGGTCTCATACATACAGCCTTAAAAGCTCAAGTTCACCCTCCCGTTACCTCTTCGCTGATTTCCCGCAGGATGGAAGGCTGAAGCTGCATAGATTTGAAGAGCGTCCCCACCACACAGCATTTCTCTGCCAGCTGCAGCTCACAGAGTTTCTTCACGGTAATGTTGTTCCCTTCGAGAGAGCAATGGCAGATTAGACGTGTGGCTTTTTTTACAGGAGCTAAGAGTGCAAATCCTAACTTGATAGCTGGTGTGGGGGGACAGGATGTTAGGGTTGTGTGTGGTTATCTTTCTACTAGTCACCATAAGTGGAGGGGAACACCGCTGTGTGGGTGGAAAGCTACCATCAGTGTTCTCCCCCTCTCCCCATCAGTAGTAGCAAACTGAGAAACTCTTGAAACAGGGGGCTGGATCCAAGGCTCCATGTGCAATTGGCCTAAACATTGCATTCTTACGAACTGAAGTGTTTCACCAAATACGAACAGAAGAACACGTTGATCCCACCTGCTTTCTGAGAGAGTAAAAGTTGCATGGAGGATCATTCCGTGAATCTCTCCCCACCTTGGAACATCTGGATCAAAATACCCCTGACCAAGTTTGGTGTTCAACCCAGAACCACCAACAGAACCAGCACTGCATTTCATATGCAGACCGGGCGACCCCAACTTTAACATCCCTTGTTGAAATTTACAAGATTTCATGGAAACAAGAGTAAATGCTGCACTCTAGTGGACTGCCAGTGAAAAAACCCTATCTAAAACTTGAAATGACCCTTTTTTCTTTGCATTCTCTTCAAAGGGTTATTATTATTATTTTAGCAACATTATTATATTTCCATAGCACTCTTTATCCCAGGATCACAGGGTGTGGGGTACAATATAAAAACACAAAAATACATACTATAACAACAAACAAAAACAATACTCCCACCCACAAACTTTAATATGGATTTGTTTAATTAGCCAAAGGTCTGGGAAAAGAGGAATGTTTTTGCCTGGCGCCTAAACATATGTAAAGAAGGCACCAGGCGAGACTCCCCAGGGAAGACATTCCATAAATGGGGAGCCACCACAGAAATGGCCCGTTCTTGTGTTGCCACCCTCCAGACCTCTCACGGAGGAGGAACACAAAAAAAGAGCCTTAGATTATGACAGGGTCCAGGCTAGTTCATATGGGGAGGTATTGCAGTCCTGTGCTGTTTAAGGCTTTATAGGTCATAACTTAGAGTTGTGCAGTTGTCTTAGGCTGCAAAACTATCCATGCTTACTTGTCCCTGTGCATATTAAACTTACATAAGATTGTATTTTGGGGGTATTATAGCAAAGACTAAAAGATTTATCGTGACATTAGCCTGAGCTGTTTTCCCCAAAACAAGGGCAGGGTTTGGTTTGCTTGCATGAATGAATGAGGTATAGGGACTTTTTGGTAGTTCACCAGGCCAAAGAGTTTAACCTATTACAGGAGTGGGAGCAACAGTTAGCTTTTTAATAGTCATGGCCACGATCCTCTCGCTAAGAAAAATTGCCAGTTCTTTCCTTATTTATTTAGGGACCGAACTGAAGCATCTGAAACACCTCACTTCTTGAACTGAACTTGCCTCATGGAAGCTCACATTTGGACACCGTTAGCAAATCTTTCCACGCTACGATTTGGCAGTATCAGCCGTTTTCCAACATAGCTGGAGTGCTAGACATTGCAATCCCTTGGCTAGAGAGCAAGCCATTTCTCCCAACAGGAACAAAGTAATAATTCAGAGATGAGGTTCATGGTCGGAGTCATGGCTTAGGTACGTGAAAGTATGCAGCTTTCAACCACTTAACAATCTTATTCCAAAATGTTTTTATTCAGAAAGGAGTTGCTTCCTGGTTACAACAGCCAGGCTAATTGTTGTATTTTAAAAAGAAAAATCCCTCATTCCACTCACCACCTGCTTTGTGCAACATCTTGCTTGATGAAGAGTTTTGGAGAACTTGAAAGCATACTGCAATTTTGTGATACTTTGAGCACGAAGAGTCGGACACGACTAAACGACTAACCAACAACAACACAGGTAAAATGTACCTAGTGTTGTTGTACCAATTTGGAAGAGGAGAGGGAGAAGTGTGTGAAACCTTAAAGTGTTATCCACAGTTGTTATCCTGGTTGAGGGTTTTTTTAGGGAAATGGTGGGCGTGTTATGAAGATGCATGTAAAAGCAGTGGAATTAATGAATGAATGGTGGTAAATTGCAGTAATCTAACCTTGAGGTTACCAGAGCATAGTAAAGGTAAAGGAATCCCTGACCATTAGGTCCAGTCGTGACCAACTCTGGGGTTGCGGCACTCATCTCGCTTTACTGGCCGAGGGAGTCAGCATACACTTTCTGGTTAACGTGGCCAGCATGACTAAGCCGCTTCTGGCGAACCAGAGCAGCGCACAGAAACGCTGTTTACATTCCCACCGGAGCGGTACCTATTTATCTACTTGCATTCTGACGTGCTTTCGAACTACTAGGTTGGCAGGAGCAGGGACTGAGCAACAGGAGCTCACCCCGTCACAGGGATTCAAACCGTCGACCTTCTGATCAGCAAGTCCTAGGCTCTGATCAGCAAGTCCCACAGCGCCACCCGCGTCCCAGAGCATAGACAACAGTAATTAGGCCATTCCTGCCCAGATAGGGGTCCGGAGTTAGTTAGGTTTTCCAAAACCTGGGAAGGTTTCTCAAGGAGTGGTTTTACCACTGCCTCCTTCAAACAGGCAGGAATCACCCCCTCTTGTAAAGAGGCGTTTATCACCTCCCTGGCTTAGCCAGCTGTTCCCTCCCTGCTGGTTTTTATCAGCCTAGAGGGGCAAGGGTTTAGAGTGCAAGTGGCCACCCTGACTGATCTGAGCACCTTGTCCACATCCTCAAGCCTCACCAACTGAAACTCATCCAACACAACAGGAGTGGACTGTGCTCTGGACACTCCACGAGATTCATCTTCTATAACAGCAGAGTCAAGGTCTTGGTGGGTGCAAGTGATTTTATCCTCAAAATGCTTTGCAAACAAGTCACAGCGAGCTACTGTTGGTTCTATCACCTCCTTTGGGCCAGCCTGTAAAAGGCCCCGCATAAAACTCAGAAAAGCTCTGCCAGATGACATAGTATGCCTTCTTTGCTGCTTTCACTGCCACTAGGTAGGCTCAATAATGAGTTAACCATAAATGACAGCACTCTTCTCTGATGCTAGTGGTGAATGCATGTATTCATACTCTAAATGTATTGAGAGTCTATTCCAGGGGCCAGCAAACTTTTTCAGCAGGGGGCCGGTCCACTGTCCCTCAGACCTTGTGGGGGGCTGGACTATATTTTGGAAAAAAATAATGAACGAATTCCTATGCCCCACAAATAACCCAGATATGCATTTTAAATAAAAGCACACATTCTACTCATGTGAAAACACCAGGCAGGCCCCACAAATAACCCCGAGATGCATTATAAATAAAAGGGCACATTCTACTCATGTAAAAACATGCTGATTCCCAGACCGTCCGTGGGCCAGATTTAGAAGGCGATTGGGCCAGATCCCAGGCCTACTCATGGTCTATTCTTTACCAGTCTACCCCCTGCAAAAAAATCTGTTTGGAAGGGTCACCACCACCACCAGAGGACATCGTTTTGATGGCATGCTTACCCCATTTGCCTCGGATTCTTTCAACCAACAACGGTCTCATCTGAATGAGGCGTGTGGCATAGATGTGGGCATACTGTCGATTGAAAGTCCGCTCCCCAAGCCTGAAGTTCTGGGAGCAGTTGGAATATGTGGAGATGGGCACGCGGTCGAAGGTAGAAGCCACTGTAGATGGTGAGGTCAGGAGGCTCTGAGCCGATTGGGCAGCTTGCTCTGAGAACATGGTCTATGGAGGGGCTACAGGCCTAGTGGTCTACACAGCATGCTTCTGCAAGAGACAGTGGAAACAATGATTTATTGTTACTATTTATTCAATAATTATGATACCACATTATCATATATCTATGCAGTGTACAAAATGCAAAAATGCAAAGCCAATGCAAGAAAACAAAAAGAAGAGTACAAAAAACCCACAGTCTGGACATAATATATAGATGACAGATTGGGAAAGATTATGGAAAAATGATATAAAATTTACAGCATGTACGGCTCTTAAGGAGAATTATATGAAAATGATGTACAGATGGTCTCTAACTCCGGTTAAATTATAAAAATGCATAAGACAAAAGATATTAAGTGCTGGAAGTGAAAGAGGGAAAAGGTATGTTTTACCGTATGCGGTGGCAATGTAAGGTTAAAAAAAGTTTTTGCGAAATGATTTATAATGAATTGAAAAAAAATGTTAAAAATAACATTTGTTAAAAAGCCAGAAGCTTTCTTAATAGGTATAACTGGAATGGATATACTGAAAAAAATATTTAAAAATTGTTTATGTATGCAACAGCAGCCCGGATATTGATAGCTCAACACTGGAAAGAAGAACAAGTCCCAACTAAAGAAGACTGGCAACTTAAATTAATGGAATACGCTGAAATGGCTAAATTAACTGGAAGACTAAGAAATCAAGAAGACAGCAAATATAAAAAAGAATGCAAAATTGTTTATCGTGTAGTTACAAAAGTAATGTAAAGAAGTTAATACAATAGCAGGTTTTTAAAAACACTTGAAATATTAAGGAGAATGTTTAAAATTGGAAATAATTAAGGATAAATAAGTTATAGACATGTATAATATAAGAAACTATAAAAAAACTAGGGGAGGGAATGGAGGGAAGTCAGGGGATCTGAGTAATCCCAAAATATGGATTGAATATGGTGCGAAAATGTTTTACTTTCTATTTTTATTTTAATTGTATTTGTTACGGTTTATATGATGATAATGTTTAAATGTGACAATTAATTTATATGATATTTTTTTAAAAACCCACAGGCTAGGTGCACATCATACATGTAAAGCACATAGCTTCCTACAAAGAATCCTGGGAACCACAGTTTACACCTCACAGAGAAACAATTCCCAGCACCCTCAACAAACTACAGTTCCCGGGATTCTTAGGGGGGAAGTCAAGCGCTTTAAATGTATGGTGTGAACACAGCCATAATATGATATGGCATGAATCTCCCAAGTTCACAATGTGAGTCACTTTCAAGAAAAGACTGCTAAAAGGGGAGTGGATACAAAAACATATGTCAGTCAGTTTTATTGCACATAGCCAAAGGCTACCACGATGTACACAGAATCATTCAACAATTAAAAGAAAATATACTGGACTGATACAAAAAACTTAAAACATTTATATTATCAAGACATTACCTACTCTAAATAGAGCTATAAAAGTACCTTAATATACAGGTTAAGACATTAAACAAAATTTATAGGCTAAAATTATCACATGGCCACTAATATATTAAAAAATAATGTTAATTAATACAATGTGCAATTATATTCGGAGTTTGGTGATAAAGGTAGACTATAGCTTGATGTAGATAGGGTTAAATAAATTCATCTCCTTTACAGTTGGTGGCTACCTTGGCTATATAATTTGCTCTAATTTTCCTAGTGGCAGTTGCAAAGAGTGCTACACGCCAGGTCACATACTTAACTGTGTCTGTGAGGAGATATAAAATCATGTCAGAGGGGTTCGGGCCAGGGGGCCTTGTTATTATAGGTGCTAAAAATCGTTCTCTTGCTTTTTTATATAAGGGGCAGCACAAGATATAATGCATAAGGTCCTCTATTTCAGACATCCCCTAATGCAAACTCATTCATTTGTTGGTATGCCTCTGTGTCTCCCATCTCTATAAGCAGAGTTTTTTGCATTTAATCGTAACTCTGTATAAGCTTTCTGAAGTTGTACAAAAGCCAATTCTTTAAAATAAGGTGTATGTTCATAGGCCACTCTAAGTTTAAAATATAATGGGGCGCATGTAGATAAGAGTTTAGATCGTTTTTAGTTGCCACTGCCCTCATGGTTCGTACAAAAACATATGGAATATGTAGAAATGGCGAAGCTTACCAGAAAAATAAGAAAACAAGATAAGCTTTTTATAAGAGAATGGAAATGCTTTACAGATAATAAACAGATAAGAACATTGGCATGATCATTGTAACAACCTGCAGTTTGAGTATATGACTATATGAGCAAATTAAGTTCATTTGGATATGCAGAAAAAAGATATAAAAAGTTAAGGAAACACAAAAAGAGAGCGGGCAGGAAGCCGAGTTTCAAAATGTTAAAATTATTGAAATGTATAAAACTGAAAATCGTCAATAAATAAATAAATAGTAGAAAAGAAACCGAGCACCACACAGGGCAGGGGTTTTGTAATGAATTTAATATTGTAATAAACTTAAGAAATGGCAGAAAGAGGGGGAAGGAAGCCGAGTTTTAAAATGTTAAAATGATTGAAATGTATAGAACTGAAAATCATTCATTCATAAATTAATAAATGAAACTGTGCACAACACAGGCCTGGGTTATTGTAATGAATTTAATACTGTGCTAAATTTAAGGAACCACAGAAAGAGGGGGAAGGAAGATGAGTTTTGAAATGTTAAAATGATGGTAAAATGAAGGAGCGTCTCCACCCCCATTGTTCTGCCCGGACACTGAGGTCCAGTGCCTTCTGGCGGTTCCCTCCCTGTGAGAAGCCAATTTACAGAGAACCAGGCAGAGGGCCTTCTTGGTAGTGGCTCCCGCCCTGTGGAACACCCTCCCACCAGATGTCAAAGAGAAAAATAACTACCAGACTTTTAGAAGACATCTGAAGGCAGCCCTGTTTAGGGAAGCTTTTAATGTTTAATAGACTACAGTGGTACCTCGGGTAAAGAACTTAATTTGTTCTGGAGGTCTGTTCTTAACCCGAAGCACCACTTTAGCTAATGGGGCCTCCTGTTGCCACCACGCCGCCGGAGCACGATTTCTGTTCTCATCCTGAAGCAAAGTTCTTAACCTGAGGTACTATTTCTGGGTTAGCAGAGTCTGTAATCTGAAGCGTCTGTAACCCAAGGTACCACTGTATTGTATTTTAATATTCTGTTGGAAGCCGCCCAGAGTGGCTGGGGAAACCCAGCCAGATGGGCGGGGTATAAATAATATATTATCATTATTATCATTATTATTGAAATGTATAAAATTGGAAATAATAAATAAGTAATAAAAATAAACTGCACACAACACAGGCCGGGACTTCACAAGGGAAAGCCTTTTTCTAGTATGAACATAAAAGTTTCTCATCTATGTATGTGTGTGTGTGTGTGTGAAACTCATATATATATATGTGTGCGTGTGTGTGAAACTTATATAAATATTTACATGTATGTGTGTGTGAAACTTATATAAATATTTACATGCATGTGTGTGTGAAACTTATATAAATATTTACATGCATGTGTGTGAAACTTATATAAATATTTACATGCATGTGTATGTGAAACTTATATAAATATTTACATGCATGTGTGTGAAACATATATTTACATGCATGTGTGTGTGAAACTTATATATTTACATGCATGTGTGTGTGAAACATATATTTACATGCATGTGTGTGTGAAACATATATATACATGTTTGTGTGTGTGTGTGTGTGTGTGAAACTTGTATAAATATATACATATGTGTGTGTGTGAAACATATAAATATATACATGTGTGTGTGTGTGAAACATATATATATATATACGTGTGTGTGAGAGAAACTTATATATATACATATGTGTGTGTGAACCTATATATATATACCTATATATATGTGTGTGTGTGTGTGAACCTATATATATATATATATATATATATATACACACATATATATATATATATATATATGTGTGTGTGTGTGTGTGTGTGAACCTATATATATATACCTATATATATATATATATGAAACCTCCACCTGCAAAGTCCCTGCAGCCACACGCACAGCGGCGACACACACGACAGGCAGGATCCTGCCCGCCTTTGCCCGGTTACCACAAGGCTTCCCCGGCGGGATTCGTGCCCAGGGGCAGCCGTGCCCAGCAGGGGCAGCCGCTCAAGCCGTCGGGGCGACCCTCCTGGCCGCCCCGAGTCCGCCCGGACCCTGGAGCCAAGCGTCTCTCCGCCCGCCGGCCCGCCCGCCGCCCCGCGAAGCCAAGCCCTCCTCCTCCCTCGGGGGAAAAACGGGAGTCACCTCTGCCAACGCGGGAGTCTGGCGCCGCATCTCCCGCCTCCACAGGGATTGGTGGGGGGAACCCCGGGAAAAGCGCGCCAAACCCGAGGGACGCCGGCCGGAAGTGACGCGCGAGAGCGCCGCTGTTTCCCTTCCCCCGTAGACTTCGAAAGCAGCAGCAGCCACCGAAATGATAATTCGGTATATAAAATGGCCAGAGTCGTAATACCTGCATGCAAAGAGCTGTGGTCAGAACATCTGAGCTAGAAGAGCTCCAGCGTTAAGATAAATGCAACAGTGTAAATAGGTTTTGGTGGATGCAATAATAACGGAATACGGAACGGTATAGTTTCTGTAAAATGTGCAGGGATTTGTGATATGTAAAATGAACCATGGAAAGAGTAGGGAAGTTACATCTTAAGGATGTAATAAATGAGTACTTTAAATTGTAGAACAGAAAATTTAATAAAAATTATATATATGGCTTTAATAAAAATTATATATATGCCTATACAGCAGGGCGGGGTATAAATAAAAAATTATTACTACAGGATTATTATTACATTATTATTATTATTACCTGGATGGGACAGAGCAGAGTGGCAGCTCTACAGGCACACCAGTGGAGTTAATCTGCAGGTCCCATACAGCCCAAGCCTCACCATCACCCTGGCTCTGTGCCACCTCACAGCAACACCTGTATCAGGGGGGCAATGCCACCCTGTCCAGCAAGCCACTGTTGGTAGATGCACAGGTCATCTGCTGCCTTCCTTAGTACTGTAAGATGTATTGTATTTCTAGTTATATTATTATTATTATTATTATTATTTTGTAAAACTGCATGCACACATATACATTAGAACATGCAGATTTTATGCATTTTTGTGGTGGGTGGTCATCAAGTTGTATACACACTATTCCTGTAAAGCACATTTAAAGCATATTTTCCACTTCAAAGAATTCTGGGAACTGTTAAACTTTGCTGGGGAAATCTGGCTGGGGTTAGGATTGTGCCCTTAGCATTTATGTACATGCATTTATATTTATATTTATATTTATATTTGTGTGTGTGAGGGGCAGAGGGCATCCAATCCCCATTCAAATTTAACTTCCAGGGATGCTAGCAATGGATCCCAGAAGAAAGACAAAACCAGTGACTTACATCACCAGTATCTACAGTAAATGAAGCATCCTCAGAACTCCCAAAGAAATTTTGGACAGCTATGTACCAGGGACATTCCAGGAAATGGGAACAATTGGAGCATATGCAACGTAGTAGTGCGGTTTGGAAAGAGAGATATCATGAGGAAAAGCTTTCCATAAAGATATTCTGGCAAAGATTGCACAAGCTGTGCTGGAAAGTGGGGTGGGAGAAGAAGCAATTTCAAACTTGGCAAGAGAACACTTTTCATTTGAACTAGCAGTAAGTATTTTAACACATTCTTTATTGCAAGGCAGGAGATTGCATCTGAAAAAGGCATTTTTTGCACATAAAGCTAATGCTGGGTTGAGTTTAAATCTATATATACTATTAAATCCATAGAAGCTACTGCCATCTGCTGCTGTGGTGCAGTTCATACACCATCAATGCATGGATTCTATAACGATGTGTGCATACATCTTAAGCTAAACATGTAAGTGAATACAATCTCTCCAAATAGCCAGACAGGTATCCAGAATTCAATTTTGTTTGCATTTTAATGAAAAGCCATCTACTTCACACTTCTCATATCAATACACAAACCATTATGTAAAGTTTATATAATTTCAGTTGTGCCAACAGTATGCAAAAATCACAAAATTAAATTCAGGCTATAAATATAATTTCAGGGCCTTCTGTGTGAATTCGATTATTCTGAAATTTTTATTTTATTTTATTTTGTAAATAGCAGCAGCAAGGAAGCTTCAGAAGGATGGAGCATGGGAAGGGGAGCTTATCTATATCACTCCCTGCCATGATAGTAGCAAAGCTGTCATGTTCTGTTCTGATCCAATACCAGATCTCGAGGAGCAGAGAAGACTTATCAGAAGTTGCAGGACCATGGATAGCACCACGTGAGAAACTTGCTCCAACAAAAAGGGTGAGCATAGACTGGGCCTTTTAATGCTTCTGCTCTCTGACTACCTCTCTCAAGCTCCAAAAGCCTTGTAACTAACTAACTTCTAAAATGGCCAATCCTTTGGCCAGAAGACAGACAGACTGTTCCCTAGCTTCCCACCTGGTGTGTTCCCTGGGCCACTGAGTTCCTGCTGGAGGCATTTGGTTCTTCAGGGCAAAGTGCCACAATGCAGGCTCTGACCTTAAGGTTACAGGAGATTCTCCTGGGGGCTCAAGTTCCTCAGCCTCAGGTTCTTGATTTTCTGCAGCAGACTTAAAGCCCTACGTGTCAGGCTGCTGCCAGCGACTCCCAGCTGCTTGCCCAGGAGCATACAAATACAAGGGAATATTTCTTACCGGCCGCTTTTTATTCCGTATTTACAGAGAGAGGCTCTATAACCCAGCCTCTTGGCTAATGACGTTGTCCTGAGTGAATCTCCACCCCGTCTCTCCCACTTCTTCATTCTTCATTCTCATTGTTTATCCTATGGGTGCTGCTATGTGCCTTCTGTCTTTGAGCTCTTTGTTCTCCTACTTCCAAGGCTCGCCGGGTTCTAGGAGGGGGGGGGTCTGAAATGCTTTCTAAAGACACAGTGTCCATCAGCCTTGTGCTTCCTCCTCCTCCTCCTCCTCTCCCATTATTTCCCAACTTTTCCCCTCATCAGCCTCTGAGCTGTGACCTCCCTCAAACCCCTGTTGTAAATCTAAACTGTCTTCCTCCCCTCCCTGGAAGGGTCAAACTGCCCTCTGCCCTGTCCCTGACACTACCCCTGGTCTGGATCCTTGGGTGGAAAGTCTCTGATTTTGAGTCTTGAATGCTGGCTGGCTCTGGGTGCATGACATCTCCAAAGGTTATTTTTCAAGGCAAGCTGCCATTGCCACAAATGCATCCTTTTGCCAGGCTAAACTACCCCACAGTCAGAAGTGCATGCTCATTACAACTGTGTAATTCATTGGCGCTTGGAGTCAGAATTCTAACATCCCGGAAACAACATGTGGAAGGTTTCTTCATGCTACTTGTGGGAGCAGTGATATGTATACCTGGAAGACACACTGGATTGGGTCCAGACTATGTTAGTTGAACTTAGGTCCCACTGAAATCAATGGGACAAATTAGTCATTACTTAAGTCCCATTAACTTCAGTGGGAGTTACCGTAAGTTTAACTTACCTACAATCCACTCCTAACAATAGGCCGAAGCCAGCTAAGTTCTACTCAAAGTAGACACACTGAAATTAATGAAACTACGATAAGTAAGTCATGGCCTTGATCTCCAGTGGGTTTACTCTGGGTAGAACTAGCATTCCACCCAACTCTGTGTCTCCTCAGAAGTAAGTCCTACTGACTTCACTGGGTCTCGCTTCCAAGTAAATAAAGCTAGGATTACAGCCTAAATCTGGATCCAACCCATTATAATTTCCATATGTGTCATTCAAGCAGACTTGACAAAAACTCAAAATACCAGGAGCTTTCTCCACCATTATAGCTCAGTGGCAGATGAGGTAGAAATCTATTATCAACAAGGACAGTTTTACATATATAAGGATATGGCCTGACCCCAAAATGAGTAAGACCTAGTTTTGGAGGGGCCTAGCTGAATGCTGAAGTTAAAAACAGCACCGGATAAGATGCAGAGGTCTCTGAAAATACAGAGGAAGAAGCTTGGGCTGGGTGACTGTTTCAAAGAAATGTGGTTGGAAGGTGGGTAGATAAGTGACTGTTCCAAAGTGATGTGGTGGGTAGATAAGAAGATTTTGTTCAGATAATGTTTGTGTTAATTTTGCTCTGCTACACGTGTTGACCTCCTATGTAGTGTGTTTTTTTAAAAAAAATGTTTAGGATAATATTTTAGTTTCCTGTTAATTGTGTTTGAATGAATATTGATTGTATTCAAATGTACAGGTGAAACTAGGAAAATTAGGATATCGTGGAAAAGTTCATTTATTTCAGTAATTCAACTTAAAAGGTGAAACTAATATATGAGATAGACTCATGACATGCAAAGCAAGATATGTCAAGCCTTTATTTGTTATAATTGTGATGATCATGGTGTACAGCTGATGAAAACCCCAAATTAACAATCTCAGAAAATTAGAATATTAAATGAAATCAGAAAACAAGGACTGCAAATAGAGCAATATTGGACCTCTGAGAGGTAGAAGCATGCATATGTACTCAGTACTTGGTTTGGGCCTCTTTTGCATCAATTACTGCCTCAATGTGGCGTGGCATGGATGCTGTCAGCCTGTGGCACTGCTGAGGTGTTACGGAAGACCAGGATGCTTCAATAGCAGCCTTCAGCTCTTCTGCATTGCTCGGTCTCATGTCTCTCATCTTTCTCTTGGCAATGCCCCATAGATTCTCTATGGGGTTCAGGTCAGGTGAGTTTGCTGGCCAATCAAGCACAGTAATCCCATGGGCATTGAACCAGGTTTTGGTACTTTGGGCAGGTGCCAGAGTCCTGCTGGAAAATGAAATCAGCATCCCCATAAAGCTTGTCTGCGGAAGGAAGCATGAAGTGCTCCAAAATCTCCTGGTAGACAGCTGCGTTGACCCTGGACTTAATGAAACACAGTGGACGAACACCAGTTGATGACATGGCTCCCCAAATCAACACTTCACACTGGACTTCAAGCATCTGGCATTGTGTGCCTCCCCATTCTTCCTCCAGACTCTGGGGCCTTGGTTTCCAAATGAGCTGCAAATTTGCTCTCATCAGAAAAGAGGACTTGGGACCACTGAGCAACAGACCAGTTCTTTTTTTTTCCCTTTAGCCTAGGCAAGATTGTTCTGATGTTGTTTCTTGTTCAGGAGCAGCTTGACAAGAGGAATACAACATTTGAAGCCCATCTTCAGGATCCGTCTGTGTGTGGTGGCTCTTGATGCACTAACTCCAGCCTCAGTCCACTCCTTGTGAAAGTCCCCAACACATTTGAATGATCTTTTCCTGACAATCCTCTCCAGGCTGCAGTCATACCTGCTGCTTGTGCCCCTTTTTCTTCCACACTTTCCCCTTCTGCATAACTTTCCATTAATGTGCTTCTTCTGCAATTACCTTTTGAGGCTTTCCCTCCTTATGGAGGGTCTCGGTGATGGCTTTCTGCACAACTGTCAGGTCAGCAGCCTTCCCCATGATTGTGCTTCCTACTGAACCCATTGCAGGTGTTATGGATTGAATAGCTACTGCACCTTTTCACAATATTCTAATTTTCTGAGATTGTTAATTTGGGGGTTTAATCAGCTGTACCCCATAATCATCACAATTATAACAAATAAAGGCTTGACATATATCGCTTTGTAGGTCATGAGTCAATCTCATATATTAGTTTCACCTTTTAAGTTGAATTACTGAAATAAATGAACTTTTCCACGATATTCTAATTTTCCGAGTTTCACCTGTATACTTTATATTCAACTTTCTTCAGTAATGTTTTATTCTGAATTGTGTTATTTGCTGTTTTAATGTCGGTTGTAAACCGCCTTGAAATTCCCCCCCCTTAAAAATATAAAGCAGTATAGAAATTAAATTAATAACAACAACAACAACAAGAAGATCATTGGGAAGAAGGTAAAACAGGCCAGATGACACATTCCTTCCTATAAAGCATGTATCATAATGGAAGGCTCTCGCAAACGCCAACCTGTAATGCATTGCTGAACATAAGTCTAATTAATAAATCTGAGCCTCCGTATTGAACTCCCACGGGGAATTTTATCCCACACAGAACACATGCCCTGCATGTGGACAGTCCCAAATTCAATCCCCAATAGCTCCAAGTAGGGTTGGAAAGGGCCTTGTCTTAAGCCCTCAAGAACAACTGGCCCTAAGAGAGACCAATGATCTGACTACTGCTTGAAGGCAGATCTTCATGATAGTTGCCTCTTTTCCTTCAGATAAAATTAATTCTTCACATTTTGAGATGTGGTTTGAATGCCTATTTGTCGCATCCTGTGGCATTTGGTTTCTGAGGGTGGTTTTGTTTTTAGTCTGTTCGAACAATGCTTGTTCACACTTTGTAGCTGTCAACCACTTTTCTCAAATCCATGACGTTTTGGGAAAGGGGAGGGGGACGGCCAAAGCCTCGCATTCTGGTCAGCGAGTGGCATGTCCTTTTAAGTTCTGCTTTTGATTTTCAAACACTCCGATTGGCTCAGGCAGGAACCCCCCCATAACTTTTAAGAGCTTTAAAAGACTTGTTGGGAGACCGGCTCCCCCCCTGCAGTTGGACACCTGAACTGCAATGGCTTTGTTGCTCATCTTGTACCTGAACGTTGCTGCAGGTGCAGGTAAGATGTGAGGGCTGTGGGATGTGTTTTTGCTTCTTCCAGGACAAAAAGAAGTTACAGGCAAGCTTTGACTATTGTTCCTTCCAGTAAAAAAACCTGGTGGGCCCATGCCAACCAGCGAAGTGGTGAAACAGGGCCACTCACAAACAGGAACAAGGGAAACTGCTTTACCCTGGACCAAATCATTGGTCCTTCTGGTTCAATATTGTCCACAATGATTGATGGCAACTAGGTTTTAGACTCTCCCAGCCCTAATTAGAGATGCTAGGGATTTTGAACTTCAGACCTTTGATAGACAAAGCAGATGTTGTACCACTGAGCTAAGAACTTTCACCTGCAAAAGTAGGAGGAATTCTGTGGGCCACAGGAAACCCCAGGTTTGCAGAAAAGTTGTTCATTAAAGTAAAACAGGGAAAAGCAAAAGAGGAGGATGGAGGGTTCAGATGTGTGCTGCTAATACTGGCATGGACAGCTAGGTCTCAAGGGGGTTATAGTCCGACACAAATGGAGGCCACCAGTTTTGGGAAGGCTGTATTAAAGGCAGACAGCTGTGATAAGCTTGATGAAAGCAAGCGACAGTGGAGACGACTCAGACATTATTGCCACTCTTCCATCTGGAGGTAACTTCACACACAGGGTCTCCTAACAGTGCTCTTAGCAAACTACAGTTCCCAGAGATTTTTTGTAGGGAAGCCATAATTGTTGGAAGTGGTATCATAGAGCTTTAAACATTATGGTGTGGTGTGAATGGGACTCAATGATCTGACATTGCACAAGGCAGCTTCCTACAGGGCTCAAATCAGCCTCAATATTGTGTGTGTTAGTGCTCTGTCAGTTTTGGTCCTTTCTGTTTCTCATTTTTCCAATCGTGAATTCAGTTTTTCACATTGATTCAGCAATTTGAGAATCCATTTTTTTAAAAAAAAATTCTGATGTTTTGGCAATCAATTTCTCATTATGGAATGCATTTTATGGAATGAATTTGTTAATTTCACTAATATATTGATTTGTATGCATACTTCCCCCTAACATACTCATTTTTATAAAACTTCCTTTGCTTGGAGAACTGCACTGCGAAGATCAGATATGTGTGAATTTCAAAGGATGGCTGTGTTTTGGTTCTCACATTGTTTCAGAAGGTGCAAATTTGATAGGCTTGGCTTTAAATGCAAACTGTACCGAGTTTCTCCCTCATCCCTAGGTAGAGCTAAGAGTACTTTTTCGGGTATCAAAGTCGACTCATGGGTGGGGTGGGGGGGATAATGATCAGGCCCATCAGCTCAGAAAGGTCCCATCGCCCCACATTTTATAGAGAAGCCCCTGATTTAAATCATACACAAATAATATTAGATTTCCTTCTAAATCCTCTTGGGTTGTATGCTGTGCAAGTTTACTTCTTACCCTTTTGTTTCAAAGCCTTGGCTGGAATAGATCTGGATCCTCCTGGTGCATGCCTGCAAGGTCCCAAATTCTGGTGCCAAGATGCAGTTACTGCTGCTGAATGCAAGAAGGAGGAATATTGCTGGATCCATGAGTGGAGTTCTCCGTTGGTGAGAGCCAGAAATGCAAAACCACATCCATCTGAAGAGCTGCTCCCTTCCCTCTCTCTTCCACCACATTTACAGGTGGGTTATATAATACAACCGCATCAGCCCACCCTAAATTAAGCAAAATTAACCAGATGCATGAGAAAGGGTGGAAAGCAATATCTTAGGGGGCAGCTGCATGCTAATAACAAGGACGAGAAGGACTTCTCTAGACATTCTTCATCTATAGTTTGGAGTTAGGATCAGCCATGTGACCACACTGAAACATTTCCTTAAGAGGTCAGGAACTACCATGGGATAATTTGGGGAGAACTACCGGTAACTATCTCATTCTTCTTTTCCTTTTAAATATTACCTTCCAGGTCTGTAGCTAAATACTGTGTGGTGCATAAAGGAGAGAGGGAATAATTGCCAAAGAGTTAATATATAAATGCTCGTAGCCAACTTATTATTTGCTTGTATTGGTGAACAACTTGGTAGAAAACAGTCTGTGCACACTTCCCGAGTAGAAGGTCAGATAATTTCTTTTTTTAAAAAAGCAACAAAAGCTGGACATCGAAGGAGATACTTGTGCCAGGAAGAACCACTTATAGTGAGAGCCCCATTATTACACCCACTATTTGACCAAAAAAATTCCATGGTCCTTTCCTGAAAGCCTCATTTTTTACTTTGAAGCCATTGATATCTTTGTTTGTGACAGTGGAAGGGACTTGAGGAGGACAAGGCTGACGCCCCATTGATTAAATGCTTCGTCTGCACCAATATTGTCCAGAAAATCAAGGATCTGGCTGGAGACGATCCAGATGATGTAAGTTACCAAATGCTATGTTATTGCAACTTATTTGCTTGGCTGATACTGAAAATTGGGTCTGGGGGCAGAGAGCTACCGAATTGCCACAAGTGGCTGATACCCAGAGGTTAGCCTGAAAACATATCATGCATTTCCATTGCTGAGGCTAAGCAGAGTTGGCCCTGTAAGCTACCTGGAGGGAATTATAACTGGGAACCACAATGGTGAATTTTGGACATAACGGAGATGTAAAATATTGGATTACAGTCGTACCTTGGAAGTCAAACGGAATCCATTCCGGACGTCCGTTCCAAAACATTCCAAAACCAAATCACGGCTTCTGATTGGCTGTAGGAAGCTGCCGCAGCCAATCAGAAGCCGCAGAAGCTCTGTCGGACGTTCGGGTTCCAAAAGAACGTTCGCAAACTGGAACAATCACTTCCAGGTTTGCGGCGTTTGGGAGCCAAAATGTCTGAGTTCCAGGGCGTTTGACAACCACGGTACGACTGTATTATAGAAGATGCAGGAGGAAATTATTAATAATAGGTCCCACAAAGGGGAGGAGGGAGGTCCAGGAGATTCTTTGGAATCTTGTGTTTATGTTTTATGTTGGATATGTGATTGTAAAACTTTAATCTGAAAAAACCAAATAAATGAACTTTCAAAAAATAATAGTAACTGTAAAGGTAAAGGTAAAGAGACCCCTGACCATTAGGTCCAGTCGTGGCCGACTCTGGGGTTGTGGCGCTCATCTCGCTTTATTGGCCAAGGGAGCCGGCGTATAGCTTCATGTGGCCAGCATGACTAAGCCACTTCTGGTGAACCAGAGCAGCACACAGAAATGCCGTTTACCTTCCCACTGGAGCGGTACCTATTTATCTACTTGCACTTTGACGTGCTTTTGAACTGCTAGGTTGGCAGGAGCTGGGACCGAGCAATGGGAGCTCACCCCGTCGCGGGGATTCGAACTGCCAACCTTGTGATCAGCAAGTCCTAGGCTCTGTGGTTTAACCCACAGCGCCACCCGTGTCCCTCAGTAGTAACTGGCAACCACATAAAAGCCCCGTAAATGAATACTTAAACCTTTAGAGCCACCCCATGGGCTAAGCAAGGGAGAAGAAGAGAGTACCCCCAGGGCTGAGCAAGGAAGCTGGAGAGCTCTTTCCACACTGAGTAACCCAAGTGGACCTGGTGCAAAAACAAAGTTTCAAGCTCCTAGACTTGTTTGCTGAGCAGGGCCTTCTTGGCACCCTGGCTCTGGAAGCCTAAGGAAGCTCACAAAATCTCACTGGAACTCAGATTGTCCCGTGAGATTCCAAGAAGGAGCATCTCCAGCCCCATCATCCAGCCCAGAAACTGAGGTCCAGTGCCGAGGGCCTTCTGGCGGTTCCCTTGCTGCGAGAAGCTAAGTTACAGGGAACCAGGCAGAGGGCCTTCTCGGCGGTGGCGCCCGCCCTGTGGTTGAAAAGCCTCAAAAGGCAGATGTCAAGTCAATAAACAACTATTTTACTTTTAAAAGACAACTGAAGGCAGCTCTGTTTAGGGAAGTTTTTAATGTCTGATGCTGTATTGTTTTTAATATTCAGTTGGAATCCACCCAGATTCCAACTGAATATTTTCCCCACCCAGATTGGCTGGGGAAAACCAGCCAGATGGGCGGGGTATTAATAATAATAATAATTATTATTATTATTATTATTATTATTATTATTATTATATTCCAGGACCAGTGCATTGAGCAGGCTGTGTCCAGCAAGCAATGGAAATGCTTAAAAGCTTTTCCCCGTGCCAGGTAACCCCACGTGGACTCAATGCCAGAAAGAGCTTTTTAGCTCTCCACCTTGCTTTGGATTTGACTGGCACAATTTCAACCAGCCCACCTGGAGCTGGCCTGAGGGAAGTCCTGAGAGACAAATAGAGGCCTGGGGGCTTGTATTTGCCCCCTAGGCCTGAGGTTCCTCACTCCTTGTGTGAGGCTTTGCACAGCGGCTGCATAGCACGCCATACATTAAAAACCCACTCACCCTCAAAAAGAATCCTGGGAACTGTAGTTTGTTAAAGGGCCTGGGAATTGTAGCTCTTAAGAGTGGTAAACTACAGTTCCCATGATTCTTTGCGGGGAGGGCTTTAAATGCATGCAGCTAAAGATAGCAAAGATTCCAACCAACTTTATTTGGAGCCAAAACAAAAGGTAAAGAAGAAGGAAAATGAACAAATATAGCAAAATATACAGCTCCCTGCTCACTTCAGATTAATATAGAGTGCGAGAGAAGTCAGGGCTCCTGTGCCTTTAATAGGCACACCTTTAATAGGTGTGTGGAAGAGGGAATTTCAGTAGGTGTAACATGCAAGCAGAGGCTGGTGTGAGAAGAAACGAGGGAGGAAAGCAGAGGAAGGCCACACTGGCAGACACGCAAAGGCTGTATCTGTTTGAATCTTGAGCATGGAGCCACCAAGTTACTGTTCTTACTCCCCAACTCTTATTTCAGGAGAAAATCGAGGACGCAATAGCTTCTGTATGTCAGGTAGTGGGCAGGTTCCTGAGAGGGACTTGCAAAAAGCTTTTGAGGCTTTTCAAATCAAAGCTCAGAAAAGATCTGCAGGCTGGCTTGAAGGCTCGGGACATCTGTATTGATCTGAACGTATGCAGGGATTGCTTGAGGGCAGTACCAGGTGAGAGCAGCGCATTTATTTTATTTATTATTTTCATTTATTCATTCATTAAAATTCATATGCTGCTTAATTTTTAAGAAAGAAAACCTCAAAGCAGCTCTGGTGACTGCCTGTCCTCATGCAAGACGAACTCTATCCTTCCCTTTTCCTCACTGGATTATTCCTTATGGACAGCCTTCTTTTCCCCTGAGATGGTCCCCGCTGGAACAAGTAGGGCAGACCAACAGTATTCAGAGCCAGAGCCAATGATAGGTAAAGGTAAAGGGACCCCTGACCATTAGGTCCAGTCGTGACCGACTCTGGGGTTGCGGCGCTCATCTCGCTTTATTGGCCGAGGGAGCTGGCGTTTGTCTGCAGACAGCTTCCGGGTCATGTGGCCAGCATGACTAAGCCGCTTCTGGCGAACCAGAGCAGCGCACGGAAACGCCTTTTACCTTCCTGCCGGAGTGGTACCTATTTATCTACTTGCACTTTGACGTGCTTTCAAACTGCTAGGTTGGCAGGAGCAGGGACCGAGCAATGGGAGCTCACCCCGTCATGGGGATTCGAACCGCCGACCTTCTGATCAGCAAGTCCTAGGCTCTGTGGTTTAACCCACAGTGCCACCCATGTCCCAATGATAGACAGACCCAAATCATTCTAGTGCTGTCTCCATCCTCCTTCCTGCCATATTCCACAAGAGCAAGAATGAGGTTGAGGAGGAGAAAGCCGAGAGCCAGGGCGACCTCCTGGACTGGCTGCGAGTAAGACAAGGCAGGTGGACCTCAGGCTGCTGTGGGTGGGGCAGTGCCCCATTTGCTGTAACAGACTAGCCTCTGCTGCAAGGGCCAAAGCCCCGTGCTGAAGTACAGTGGTGCCCTGCAAGACGAATGCCTCGTAAGACGAAAAACTCGCTAGACGAAAGAGTTTTCCATCTTTTGAGGTGCTTCGCAAGACGAATTTCCCTATGGGCTTGCTTCGCAAGACGAAACGTCTTGCGAGTTCTTTCCCTTCCCCCCCTTTTTCTAAGCCGCTAAGCCGCTAATAGCGCTAATCCGCTAATAGCCGTGCTTCGCAAGACGAAAAAACCGCAAGACGAAGAGACTCGCAGAACGGATTAATTTCGTCTTGCGAGGCACCACTGTACATAAGAATTTCAGAAGTGCCCCACTGGATCTTAAGCGAGGAAACAGACTCACACAAGACCGGTAGATTATTAAGACAACCTTCTCAAACTAGGTGCCCCCTAGATGCTGCTGGGTCACAACCCACGGCCAACAATCAGAGACTGTGGGAGTTGTGAGCCAAAACATCTGGTGAGCACCGAGCTAGAGAAGACTGCTTTGAGAAATCTTTGGTGGCTCGAAGGCATTCCAGCAAAAGAAACGGGGTCGGGGGGAAAGAGAGAGAGAGTGTTGATAATGCAAGGTGGAAGATTCTCTCTAACCGAGAAATCTTCAAAACATAAAAAGAACCCAGCTGAATCAGACCAAAGGTATATTGAGTCCAGCATACGTTTTGCACCCTGGCCGATAAGATACCTAGAAAACTCCCAAAAGCAGGAGATGAGCTCAATAGCCCCTCTCCAGCTTTGGATATGTAGCTATCATGCATGACTAGTAACTACAGAGGAGGCTCACCTGATGCCTTTATATCTTTAGATGCCAGGCGAAAACGTTTCTCTTCAACCAAGTGTTGATTAACATTCCATGGCTTTTTAAATGTGTTTGTGGGAGGGGAGTGTTTTGCTTTGTTTTTGTTTCATTGTGTGTTTTGTTTCATTGTGTATTCTGTTGTGAACCGCCCTGGAATCTTCAGAAAGAAGGGCAGTATACAAATTTAATTACCGTATTTTTCGCTCTATAAGACTCACTTTTTCCCTCCTAAAAAGTAAGGGGAAATGTGTGTGCGTCTTATGGAGCGAATGCAGGCTGCGCAGCTATCCCAGAAGCCAGAACAGCAAGAGGGATTGATGTTTTCACTGCATAGTGATCCCTCTTGCTGTTCTGGCTTCTGAGATTCAGAATATTTTTTTTCTTGTTTTCCTCCTCCAAAAACTAGGTGCGTCTTGTTGTCTGGTGTGTCTTATAGAGCGAAAAATACGGTAATAATAATACATATAGCTGTATATTCCCCCATGAATTAGTCTAATCCTCTTTCAAATTGGCACTGGAAATTTGCTTCATCTCTCAGTTGTGGTTTCCATGCTTTAACCACATGCTTTGTTTTCTACAGAGGAAGAAAAGATTGAAGGCAGCTGGTGAATTGGCTGCTGCTGCTGCTGTTGCTTCAACTTCTTCACAGATGTGGGACCCCCCCCCCTCCGATTTGCAAAGAGAAGCAGAAATGCCCACCTTATAGTAAGCAATGCTGGAACTAAGGGCTTATCCACAGTTACCTTTCCTCTGCGCTTTCCAAGCATGGTCTGCACTTTAAAGCTCCAGGTCCAAGTACCCTTTTGTTGTCCTGGAGCTTTCTCTGCAAAAACTCATTCTTAAAAGCTGAATGGCAATTTTCTGAAAACCTGAGTTGCTGTTTGTTGCATTTCAGCTTTAAAGAGTGCTTGGAGCTTCGAAGCACAGACCTGTTCCTGCAAAACAGGGCAAAAGTTAAGTGTGGATAAGCCCTAAAGAAGGTATTTTGGGTGCCACAGGCAATGTAGGCACCCTGAATTTCTGCTTTGCGCAGGGGTTTGAATCTTGCTGAGCATCCTCACACAAGGAAGAGACGAAATACTACTGCTTTGCCTAATGCAATTATAAAGCCGACTTTTGTATCTTTTAGCAATATACTGGAATATACTAGTTTAAGCCGAATCCCCTTGCTTTGACTTTCACAATGAATAAAGTGCTTTGATGAGCCCAGACCATCTCACGTATTTATCATGGCTGAATTCTGCACACTACGAGAAAGTGGTATCAACCAACAATGGGTCCCACTCCCTGAAGAATCATCAGGCCCACAAACTTCCAGTGCCCTGATGGTGTCAGCTGGAACCAAGAACCCAGGGCTCTGGAGGCACAGGCATATCTGAGGAGGAGCAGCCAGGCATAGAGGTTGACATCTTTCATTAAGCAGGGATGGGAACCAATCGCCCTCCAAATGCTGCTAGACTCCAACTCCCATCAACCTGGACCATTGGACATGCTGCCTAGGGCTGATGGGAGCTGGAGTCCAGCCACATTTGGAAAGCCGCAGGTTCCCCATCCTGTGGCTTTATCTTCCAGGCTGAATGCTTTGACACTCAAGCTAGCCACTTGGCTCTTTTTGCCTGGAAGTGCTATATAGGAACCTGGGACATGAACAGAGTAGCACACATAGATTCATAGAGATGGGAGGGATCACAGGGGTCAGTCCACCGCTGCAATGCAGGAATCTTCCCCCCCCCCCCCAACATGTAGCTCAAACCCAGGACTCTAACATTATGAGTCTCATGCTTTACTGACTGAGCTATACATGATCCCAGCCTCTGGTTTTCAGAGGAATGGTACCCTGTGTGGTGGGACAGAGCCTCACTGTAACTTACCTGGGCAGTGCTGCAACTAGTACACAGCCCTGAAACTCACTACCACCCTCTCTGCCCCATAAATGGTATCCCAATGGTATTGGGAGGGTGGTCCAGCCCCACAACACCAGCTGCTACCGATTCATACAGAACTCACAGTCGCAGCTTCCTTCATTTCTCATTGGGCCTTTTATTCAAATATAGCAGTAGTTGCCGCCGCAAACTTTCAATTTCCCCACAGATCTTCACTCTTCCTTCTCATCACCGTGTGTGATGATGTAGCACAAGGATTTGTAGTCAATGTTTCCAGCCACATCGATGGGAGCGACCGCAAACATTTGCTCTACCTAGGGAAGAAGGAACACAAAGTGGGGGTAAGAAGGCAGTGTTCGGCTGGCCTAATCGACCAGTTCCTGCCCGGCCTTGCGAGCCTTAGGACTCCGTCGTCATAGTTTTCCCCACCTTCTTGAGTCAGGAGATTGGAAGGGGGAACCGTTCTTGAAGTTAAATAAATGTATATTGCTTTCAAGAAGGTTGTGGCTAAGAGCTTGCTAATACAGTTTCTTTATAAAAATACTAGAAATTCTACCTCCACTGTCAGAGGTAGGAGGCCTCTGAAAAGCTGTTGCTAGGAATTGCAGGTGGGCAGAGTGCTGTTTGCACTCATGTCCTGCTTGCAGGTTTCCTTTAGGCATCTGGTTGGCCAATGTAAGAACCGGATGCCGAACGAGATAGGCCTCTGAGCCAGCAGACTTTTCTAACGTTAAATGGGAACAATATTTTTCATCGTTTGCTCATTGCTCGAGCAGAAAGCGATACCTGAAAGCGGCAGAAGGGGTTCCGACAAAGGCCCTCAATCCAGCTACAGTGGTACCTTGGGTTACATACGCTTCAGGTTACAGACTCCGCTAACCCAGAAATAGTGCTTCAGGTTAAGAATTTTGCTTCAGGATGAGAACAGAAATTGTGCTCCGGCAGCGCGGCAGCAGCAGGAGGCCCCATTAGCTAAAGTGGTACCTCAGATTAAGAACAGTTTCAGGTTGAGTACGGACCTCTGGAATGAATTAAGTACTTACGGTAACTCGAGGTACCACTGTATATGGATGCCTCGATCTACAATATTGTTGACGTTATGAAAGCTGAGATAAAAAGGCTCAGCTAAGGAAAGAGAGGGATTGATGGGATACATGGAAACTAGTGGCTAGGAATGACTGTCAAAACACAAGAAGAGGCTGCTGAATCAGGACAACGGTCTCATAGGTCCTCAGAACCCCAGGTGGCCACCATAGCTGTCAACTTTCAGGTTTGAAAATAAGGGATCAGCAGCCTCGAAAATAAGGGATCAGCAGCCTCACCTGTCCCGGGGGCAGTCTACAGGATATCTAACAATCTGGGATGGCAGCGGGAAATGGCGCTGGAATAAGGGAATTTCCCGCAAAAAAAGGGAAGGTTATTAGCTATGGTGGCCACCTGTCTCCAGGGACAGAGGCAGACCTTGGGGTCTCTAATTCTACATCATAGTTGTGGCGCCCCTGATGCTCTACACCCAGGGCAGCCTAACTGGTCATGTTCTCCTCAATCTGCCTCTACCAGGGACCCTCTGGTAGGGCCTTTGATCAGAGAACAGATCAGAAGAATCTTGATTTGCATCAACCACTAGCTGTAGCAATAAAATAAAATGTACTGAAGATACAGGTAAAATTTTAACTATACAAGATACATTTTGGCAGTTTACAGCAATAATCAAATAATTGATCTTACTCAGAAACCAGAGCGCACAGAAATGCTGTTTACCTTCCTGCCACAGCAGTACCTATTTATCTACTTGCACTGGTGTGCTTTTGAACTGCTAGGTTGGCAGGAGCTGGGACAGAGCAACAGGAGCTCACCTCGTCGTGGGGATTTGAACTGCCGACCTTCTGATCGGCAAGCCCAAGAGGCTGTCGTTTAGACCACAGCTCCACCCGCATCCCTATGCATTATTAATACACCAATTTAAAGCTGTCTCCTAGGTTTGATGCTTGTGAAAGATTCCTGCTAAGAGGAAATTGGGATTTAAAGAGGGAGGGCGAGAAGCACGCTTTAACTAGTGCTAGACCAGAAAGAGTTTCCTCACCTCCTCAGCAGAGAACTTGTCCGCCTGAGTCATCAGGAGTTGCTTAAACCTGGAAAACAAATTGGAAATAAAAAGTCAGTGCTGTTCCAACACACCACCCAGAACTCTAATAGGAACCTAGAAAGCTGCCTTATACTGTACCAGACCATTGTACCAGACCAGTATTGCCTGCACTGACTGGCAGCAGCTCTCCGGGTCTCCCTCCGCCCTAGGGATACCTGGGAAATTTTGCTTGCTCTACCCATGAGCCATGGCCCTTCCCTGAAGTCTTCTCTGCTGAGGCTTGTATGGAGAAATCCTAGGAGGTTTCCTTATAATGAGTCAGGCCATTGGACTATCAAGCTCAGTAGTGCCTACACTGACTGGCAGCAGCTCTCCAGGATTTGACCTGAAGATGCCAGGAAGGGGACCAGGGACCTTCTGCCTGCAAAGCTGATGTTCTTCCAATGAGCCATGGCTTTCTCACCCCAACCATTGATTAAGCCAATCAGACCCAGGGCTGTCTTTACCCGGGGGTGCAAGCTGCCTAAGCTCTTAACCGCACCCCCCCCCCAGCCAGGTGATTGCGGTCGATGGGTCATTTCCATTCTCTTTTGCGGAACAGCTGCAGAATCAACGTATCCCGCAGTGGTGTATTTCATTTTCGCATAATTGCAAAAAGACAGGAGTTATCGCTGCTGCTTTTTATTTTTTCACTGTTTCCGCTGTTCCCCTCCTTAGCTCAACAACTTTGAGTTGCCCCCTAAAAAAGGCTCTATAACTTTGACCTGCCCCCCCCCAAATTGGGGGCGCTGGTTGGATTTTTGCACCCCGGAGCCGCATATGCTAATGATCAGACTTAATCTAACCAGAGCCCCATGGGCTTTACCCAGGATCTGAACTGTAGTTAATGTTCTTACTCATCTTTGTTCACGTAGCCAGTTCCGTTGGGGTCAAATAACTTGAAGGCAGCAAGGATGGATTCCTCAGGATCAGTGCCTGTGGAAGAGAAGGATTGCTCAACATACATCAAAGATCCTCAAACCAAGAGCAAGACCCCCCAGTTGCGTAGCGTGGGTTGTCAGCACCCGGGGCAAGGCAAGTAATTTGCGCTCCCTAACCCATGGATTTGCGCCCCCTAACCCGTGGATTTGCACCCCTAACCCCCAGATGTTGCGCCCGGTGCGGGCGGCCCCCCCTGCACCCCCCACGCTACGCCACTGAGACCCCCTTTTGGTTGGGCAGGGAGTCTGGAAGATTTGACGTTCCAGGGAGGAAATGGAAAGTTAACAAAAACCAAACCAAATAATGGAGAGAGAGAGAGAGAGAGAGAGAGAGAGAGAGAGCGCGCGCAAGGACAGAAAAGTATAATAACTGCCTCCTACACCTTAAGGCAGTGATGGCCAAATTTGGCCCTTCAGCTGTTTTGGGACTACAACTCCCATCATCCCTAGCTAATAGGACCAGTGGTCATGGATGATGGGAATTGTAGTCCCAAAACGGAGGTCCAAGTTCAGCCATCACTGCCTTAAGGGAACCGACTAATGGAATGGATTCACTTTTGCCTTTTCTCAAGAACCTTTTGCCAGTCCCAAAGACCCATGCTGGGGCTTCTGTGACTCATCCAATTGACCACTTAAATATATTTGTGAACATCAGGAAGCAACAGCAACGGTCATCCTGCAGTATGGAGATGCTTGTGTCATGATTTTCCATTGAGGTTGTACGCAACATAACCCTAAGTTAAAGTCACTTAGTGGTGTGACAGGCAAAACGTTTTTGCACAAGAGAATGTGTAAGTAGGTTGCTGGTAACTTTCTTGCACGATCCGTTGCATACGTTTCTCTCAGCACAACTGTTGCACAACATTAAACTCACCTTTCCATTTGCACAGTGCCCTGGTACTACCGGACGGAGAATGTTGGACACACGGGCTTTGCTTGAATGGGCAATTCCTACCCAAAGCCAGTGTGGTGTACAGTGGTACCTCGGGTTAAGAACTTAATTCGTTCTGGAGGTCCATTCTTAACCTGAAGTACCACTTTAGCTAATGGGGCCTCCCGCTGCTGCAGCACCACCACTGTGTGATTTCTGTTCTCATCCTGAAGCAAAGTTCTTAACCCAAGGTACTATTTCTGGGTTAGCGGAGTCTGTAACCTGAAGCGCCTGTAACCCGAGGTACCACTGTAATGGTTAGAGTGTCAGACTAGGACTTGAGAGACCAAGTTTCAAATCTCCACTCAGCCTTGAAGCTCACTGGGCGATCTTGGGTCTGTCACTGCCTCTCAGCCAAATCTACCTCATAAAGTGGTTGTGGGGATTAATGAGGAGGGCGACAACCATGGATGCCAACCTGAGCTCCTTGGAGAAAAAGGTGGGATGTAAATGCAATAAACAAACAAACAAACACCCTTTTTTAAGCACCCCTTCCCTATGACATGCATATTGTGCATTCATCCTGATTTGTTTTGCACAGGGTTTGTGGGGAGGCCAGAGGACACCACAATTTATCAGGTGTTCATTCTAATTTGTTTGTGGGGTGGCTAGATGATGTTGCATTGAAAAATCATTGCCTGACCCTTCCAAGTGCATTTTCCTGCCAATTACCTTGCCGCAAACCAATTTTGAGGGGGCGAAGTAGGTTTGTTGTACAAGAAGAAGAAGAAGAGTTTGGATTTGATATCCCGCTTTATCACTACCCGAAGGAGTCTCAAAGCGGCTAACAATCTCCTTTACCTTCCTCCCTCACAACAAACACTCTGAGGTGAGTGGGGCTGAGAGACTTCACAGAAGTGTGACTAGCCCAGCAGCTGCATGTGGAGGAGTGGGGAATCGAACCCGATTCACCAGATTACGAGTCCACCGCTCTTAACCACTACACCACACTGGCTCTCAAATTAGCTTCAGTTGTGCAATCTCCATTTGCTGGCATTTGATTGAGTCCTTCCTGAAAATAGTGGCAGTCTGGAAATGCCCCTAGTGGTAAATAAGTTTTTTTGTGTGCTTTTTGGCCTTTTATTGCAGTATGTTCAGGGGCATTGAGAGCTGGATTGAGGGTTAATGAGCAAGACTGAGAGTTAGTGAGCAAAGTCCTTGGCTATGGAAGCACCAACTCACCATTCAGCTTCTCCCCAAAGAGTGTTAAGAAGACCGTGAAGTTAATTGGCCCTTTTCCTTCCTTTAGCATCTCATCCAGCTCTTCCTCCTTCACATTTATTTTCCCTGTAGAGAAAAAAAACAGGCCCTAGTAGTGAACTCCATGGACCTTTCCACACATCCTGTTTATTGTTCATTCATGACTATTTGTGATAATGGTGTTCTTGGGGCAGTTATCCAAAATCCTTTTTCCAATACAGATGGTGGACGTTGCACCAGGTTGGACAATACAGGTCTAATTTCTTTGATAAGCAAAACACCCCCTAACATGGAACTTCTGGGGAATGTTCGTCCATCCTCAATCTTCAGAGACCTATATCAATTGCAAACCTTTATTGGCATATAAAATGAATTCTGAAAGGTTCGGTACACAGCAAAATCTGCATCAAACAATATATTAATAATAAAAATTTTATTATTTATACCCTGCCCATCTGGCTGGGTTTGCCCAGCCACAAACAATTAAAATACTGTTTTCTAACATTTATGAATCCTCATTGCACGTTGCAGAGACCTGGCTACTATTTTCCCCTTATCCCCACCTTGAGTTAACATAAGGAAGGCTACCTAACTTTCGCCAGTATGCCACTCCCTGCTAACAGCCAACTGATTAATGTACTGTACTTAGATCCAATTGTCTGATACAAAATTGTCAGTGCAAAAGAACATGTGTGGCTGATTCTATATGACTCTGTCTACAGGGGCATAGTAAGGTAAAGGTAAAGAGACCCCTGACCATTAGGTCCAGTCGTGGCCGACTCTGGGGTTGTGGCGCTCATCTCGCTTTATTGGCCGAGAGAGCCGGCATACAGCTTCCAGGTCATGTGGCCAGCATGACTAAGCCGCTTCTGGCGAACCAGAGCAGCACACGGAAACGCCGTTTACCTTCCCTCCGAAGTGGTACCTATTTATCTACTTGCACTTTGAGGTGCTTTCGAACTGCTAGGTTGGCAGGAGCAGGGACCGAGCAACGGGAGCTCACCCCGTCGTGGGGATTTGAACCGCCGACCTTCTGATCAGCAAGTCCTAGGCTCTGTGGTAGAGACATATAATCTTTGCCATTTCCCTCTTGAATCCTCACCCTCCCACACCTGTGCACATAAAATTTGGTGAACCACATCAGCCCTGGTCTACATTCAACAGACTTCCCAGGGTTTCCGGCTTTGGTGATAATGTCATTTGAATACATGTCTCCCCTAAAAACAACTTCGCCACTGGCATTTTTAGCTCGTCTCCTCCTTCTGTGCTAGAAGAGAAAAAAAGAGCTCTCCAAAGCTAGGAAGGATGCACATACTGCCACCCTGTGTACTAGAAATAAAGCTGAGATCTGCAGACCCCTTTCTGAAAGTGATAAGCTGTTTATCAAAAATGACACCATGCAGAGATGAAGGACCGTGAAGTGCTCATGGCTCCAGAAATAACATGCACCAAGTCCTCAGAGGCTCTGAAGATAAGCAGGTGGGCATTAGAAAGGTCACTGTGAATTTTTAGACATAGGAAACTGCCTTATATTGAGTCAGACTATTGGTCTATCTCACTCAGTACTGCTGCACTGACTGGCAGGAGCCCTCCAGAGTTCCAGGCAACAGTCTCTCCCATCTGGGGATTGAACCTGGGATCTTCTGCATGTGAAGCAGATTCTCTACCACTGAGCTACAGCTCTTTCCAGTTGTGAATGTTGCTTTTAGTAAATAGCAATCGCTTCTCCCTAAAGCAGTGCCAACCTGGTGCCCTGCAGATGTTTTGGACTACAACTCCCATCAGCCCCCTAGCTTTGCATGCCGAAAGCGCCAGGATCAATCTCTGGCATCTCCCGTTTTGTATGTTCCTTTGTCAGTTTTAGGGATGTGGGTGGCACTGTGGTCTAAACCACAGAGCCTAGGGCTTGCCAATCAGAAGGTCGGCGGTCCAAATCCCCGCCACGGGGTGAGCTCCTGTTGCTCGGTCCCTGCTCCTGCCCACCTAGCAGTTCGAAAGCATGTCAAGTGCAAGTAGATAAATAGGTATGCTCTGGCGGGAAGGTAAACAGCATTTCCGTGCACTATTCTGATTCGCCAGAAGTGGCTTAGTCATGCTGGCCACATGACCCGGAAGCTGTGGACAAATGCCAGCTCCCTTGGCCTACAGAGCGAGATGAGCGCCGCAACCCCAGAGTTGTCCTCAACTGGACCTAATGGTCAGGGGTACCTTTACCCTTTGTCAGTTTTAAAGATGAAGATTACAATAATCTCTCTCGGGCAGAGACTCTGAATCCAGGCATGGCTATTTGGCACTGTTTTTCCTTGTACCAGTTAGTTGCTTAATTTCATGGTGACCGGAGGCACTCACCCAGCTGACCGTATGTCTCTTTCAAGTCTGATTTGCTGATAATGCCATCACGATTCTGGTCAATGCAGCTGAATGCCTTGGGGAAAGATAAGGAAAGTTAAATCTACTCTCTCTATTTCTCAAGTTTAATTCCTTTCTGCCACTATAATAAGAACATACATACTCACACAAATATTTTCCAATCCCCCGCCTGCTTCTACTCCTCATTGTTATCACTCCAGTGAAGGGCAAAAGTGATTATAGCGCTTCATTAGTTGAGCGGCCCTTGCTTGTTTCACAAGTCATGCAAACCAGTAGAGTTGGGGGTTGCATGTTATAAGCCTGTAATTCAAATGTAAAATCTACCTTGGCTGGGCTTCCCCATGCCCACACCACTTTCCTGTTTACCCTCCAAGAGTTATTTCTCATTTGGGTTGTATCCAATTGACTTCTACTCATTTAAATTAATGGCTCTTGTCAGTTTGCATTTCTTAGTACAGAAAGTATTGACCCGATGTGTACAGATCTCTCCTATTCTAATTAATTCAAGAGGGTTCTGGAAGCTTCTCTGTGTGAAAGAAACAAGCAGAAGGTTCATGGTATTTGGGTTATTCCTTCAGAGAAGCTGAGTACAGCTGACTTAAAGGTGTTTACGTTTTTACTCTGCTAACTATACATTGGAGTTCTGCTCTGGATCAATATGAGTAGAATACATGACAGCTCTAACTTATTCAAACCTACTGATTTCAGTGAGTCTGCTCTGAATACAACTAGGATTGGATAAAACGCTTGATTTAAAGCATGTAATAATTTTGTTTTTAAAATAAATCTCTATATCATCTCTAGCATATAAAAATAAACAAAAACAGGAATTCATATAAACAAAAACAGGATCCAACCTTAAGGGGAAGTCTGAAACATCTGAAGAAACTGGTGGCTGCTGTTTTATGTACAGCAGACAGAATGGTAGTCTACAGTAGAAGGTAAAAAGGTAGAGGACCCCTGGACGGTTAAGTCCAGTCAAAGGTGACTATGGGGTTGCAGCACTCATCTTGCTTTCAGGCCAAGGGAGCTGGTGTTTGTCCACAGACAGCTTTCTGGGTCATGTGGCCAGCAGGACTTAACCACTTCTGGCGCAACGGGACACCATGTTAGAAACCAGAGCACATGGAAACACTGTTTACCTTCCCTAATTATCTACTTGCACTGCCGTGACTTCGAACTGCTAGATTGGCAGGATCCGGGACAAAACAACGGGAGCTCACTCCATTGCAGGGATTCAAACTACCAACCTTCTGATCAGCAAGCCCAAGAGGCTCAGTGGTTTAGACCACAGCACCACCCGCGTCCCTGGTAGTCTACAATACAGGAGCAGGAGCAGAAAATTCCCATTTTTAGTTCACTGCACTGTGATATTCTGTAGAGTGTTGTGATATGAGAAGAGTTCCCCCAAATTCACATGACCTTACAGGTCTATACAAGGACAGTTGGAGGGTGACTGTCTGTGGTAAGGATGGGTAATAATAATAATAATAATAATAATAATAATAATAATAATAATAATAATTTTTTATTTATATACCACCCTCCCCAGCCAAGGCCGGGCTCAGAGCTGCTTACAAGCAATAATAAAAACAAGATGAATGATTACAAACTTAAAAACAAAAAAAAATTACAAAAAAAACCCGTTTCGGTTTCTTTCAATTTCTCATTTTTTTTCTATCTTAATTTCAGTTTTCTACATTTCGACACCAGTATGCAATATTTTCTTTCTTTCTTTCTTTCTTTCTTTCTTTCTTTCTTTCTTTCTTTCTTTCTTTCTTTCTTTTAAAAAAGAGCCCTCCTGAAAAGCCATCAGCATCTTATTGCACATTTCTCCTAATTTACACTTTTTAAAATGCAACTTTGCCCAATATGCACATTTTCCTAAAGCAATTACTTATAGCATAACACATTTCTGTATGTCATTTTCACCCATAAATGCATTCTTATATGCACCTCACACCAGTATATGCATCTTGGTTCCCATTACTTGGCTGGAGATCGGCACTGCAAAATCCAGAGCAGTGTGAATTTTGAAGGATAGCTGCCCTTCAGTTTGCATATCTTTCCAGGAAGTGTGAAAGAATTAAGTTCACCTTTAAATGCAAAGTGAACTGCATTCTCTCCCATCCCTGGTCTGCAGGTCCCATGCTGAATTTCCTTGTGCATTTCAGAACCCTGATCATGCACAGAGGTGACATAAAGAGAGATATGAACTCCATCTCTTTGTCATGATGCCTCAATAGCAGAGCTTTAAATAAAGAGCAACAGCCCAGATTCAGTCCCTGACTTCTCCAGGTTGGCAGCTGTGGCAGACTCCCATCTGAAACCTCAGAGAGTCACCACCAGGTAGCATAGACTTATTCCCACCACCAGGTAAAATAGACCTGACTCACAGAGTCCACCTTTGTCAATTTTCCTCCATTGGATACAGGCTGAATTCAGGCTTAGAACTCATTTCTATGGCTCAACCGGAAAAGAACTCCTGAGCATCTCACCTCCTTGAACTCTTGGATCTGTGACTGCTCAAACATGGAGAAGACATTGGAGGAGCTCCTCTGGGCATGCTTTGCAGCAGCTTTGCTCCGAGTCCCGGCTTTTCTGCTGGCCTGAATAACAACAACAACAAGAAGAAGAAGAAGAAGAGTAACAGGTTACAACAGCACCAGTCAGTATACCTGACACATTGGGATGACGTCAATCACAGCACTCATGCTTAGCCCAACTAGCAGACTGGAGAGACAAGATCCAGCACACTCATTTCATTAGTGCAAAGATTTACACTCGCACAACTCCCCCCCCCCCCACCTTCTCTTCTCTCTGTACCCTTCCCAAAACTGTTCCAGGGGATTAAGGGATCCCACAGAACAGATTTGGCGGGGCAGGGGAGGGAGGAAAGTTGCATTGCACAAGTATAAATCCTTGTGAAAACTGTTTTATTAATGCTACATTGGCAACAACTCTAGATAGTGTGTTGGCTGCAGTGTGCAGGTGTGTCGTGCGAACGCCCCTCCCAGGGCTGGAATAGGGGTTATTTAACCTCAGGTTTGCTGGTAAAACTGAATTACTGTGTCACGAAATGATGCACGTCTAAAAAGTGTGTCATCAACATGAAAAGGTTGGAAAGCTCTGTTTTGAAAGCTCTGCCCTAGGGGATTAGTTGTGGGCTCAGGTTATTGAATCATCGAATTGTAGAGTTGGACGAGCTCCTGGGGGTTATCTAGTTCAACCCTCTGAAATGCAGGAATCTCAATCTCAATTTTTTATTCACCTGCTGAGCATTGGATAGATTTGCTCTGCCATAGCCTATCCTGCCCTGGCTTCCAAAACCGACAAAAAGCACATACACAAACTTGAATATGTTCACTGGACGGTTTAATCCCACACTGGATAAGGTTGTCGTGTTATGGAACTGCTGTGATTCAAAACACATTTACACCACAATCAGATGCACATCCTAACTGGATCAGGGAGGCTTTCTTTCTAGTAACAGTGTTTAGGACTGCAATCTTAGCAACATTCCCATGTTATAGGGAATAGGGATGAAGGAGAGCAGTCTACTGGCATGTATGTATTTAGGGATAAACAGTGGTTAGTATTTAGAATGAGGAAACCTGTTTCTAAACATCTCCAGATGTTGTTGGACTACAGATCCCATCATGCCTGACAAAATTGTGCCACAGATTCCCCATCCCTGGGGAAGAGCCATCTAACCCAGAAACCCATTCAGAGAACCAGGAGAGGGAACTGAAAGCTGAAGAAATTTGTGGCATATGTGTGTACACACTAACTTAATTTTAAAAAGCAAGCATCCTGGATTATTTCCCTGACAGGCAAAACAGGACACAAACAGGACTGGGTGCTACCAGGGACAGGTACCATCTCCTGTTTCTTCATAGTTGCATCCTTCCAAACGTGAGCGAATATTCGCCGCCATCCCTTGGGTATTAGATCTTCCCAGTCATTGCACAGACAACACCCTTTCTCCATCTCTCACTTGCCTGCATACCGGCTGAACCATGGCTCTCTCCCTTTGCTTAGTTTCTCCTCCTTCCTCGGTGGGACAGGGTAACAGTTCAACCTTAATGTGTGTTCATCCAAAAGCTCAGTGCTATGAAGAATATATGCAAAAGCAGAGAGACAGAGCGTACTCACCATTCTGGATGTCCTTCTGAAGAACAGAGAAGTTCTGGATGGTGTCAAGCATCAGCTCAGGCTATATCCCACAGCTTATCACTTGGTGAGCTAAATCAGGAGCCCGGTGGCAGCAGGAGAGAGCCAAACTTGGCAGTCCCCAGTGCTGAGAATTGATAAGGTTTGGATGTCATAGCACATTGTAGGCTTTGCTGATGGAGGGAGGAGGCATTCCTAAGCTGAGTGTTCCACTCTGACTGGAGTATCCCATCTTCCTTCTCTATGCAGTAGTGCCAGGATTATCATTATTTAGGCCTGTATTTAAACGGGACTATATATGTGACCTTTAGGTCCTTGCTTTCTTTCTGTCTCCTTTCTTGCTAGGTATGAGGGAACTTGTCAATTTCAGTTTCTCATTTTTCCAATCCTAAATTCAGTTCTCTATACAGTAGTACCTCGGGTTACATATGCTTCAGGTTACATACGCTTCAGGTTACAGACTCTGCTAACCCAGAAATAGTACCTCGGGTTAAGAACTTTGCTTCAAGATGAGAACAGAAATTGTGCTCCGGTGGCGCAGCGGCAGCAGGAGGCCCCATTATCTAAAGTGGTGCTTCAGGTTAAGAACAGTTTCAGTTTAAGAACGGACCTCCAGGATGAATTAAGTACGTAACCAGAGGTACCACTGTACTTATTTCTGCTTTAGTTTGCAAGTAAAAGGCAGCAGGGGGTGGAACCCCCATGGAAATTCACCAGCATTTTACTTCACATTTCCAATTTACACATTTTGTGTATACAATTTTGCCTAACAGACACATTTTTGCAAAGCAATTTCCCCTAATATACCGGTAATGCATTTTTGTATGTTACTTTGTAAGCTGCCTTATAATTAGAGGGGGCATTTAAAATTGTCCCCTGAAAGAGGAATTTCTATGCCCCATAAATTTGATGGGCTGTCTAGTCCCAAACTGGATTTAAAGATGCACATAGGAACATAAGCAACATAGGAACCTAGTCAGAACCCTGGCCGATCCAAACCTTCAGACAGGGGCCATTTCTGCCTTACCTGGAGATCCCAGGGATCAAACCTAAGACCTTATGCATGCAAAGTTTTACCAGGAACCTCTTCCTTTCCTAGGATTATGGCTGCATGCACGCCATATATTTAAAGCAGAAACACCCTGAAAGAATTCCATGGAACTATAGTTTGATAAGGGTGTGATGGGTAAACTACAGGTCCCAGGATTCTTTGAGATTGGTGCATGGTATGTGCTCAGCCAATGTTACCTGCTTCTGATCCTTTGGACTGTTGGTTGTTGCCTGTGGAATTGGCTCACTACCTGGCCTGGCCCATGCTACACACCTGTGGCCTCACCACACTTACAGGCAGCTCTTCCTTTTCCCAAAACATGACTGCTTGGGGATGGGACCAGTGGCGGAGGAAGCCGCTCAGACATCTGAGGCCAGATGCCCAGAGGCAGGACACACCACCCATAGGGCAGAGCACACCACAGGGCCTCTGGAATCTGCCTGCCTCCTCTCACTCAGGCGCCCTACAGTTGGGGGGGAGGCAGTGGGCGAACTGTTTGGGCAGGGCGGAGCCAGCATGCTCACCCAAGCCATCGCGTCTCTCCTGGGAGAGACGTGTGGCTCAGGTGTGCTGCAGGCCCCACGGTGGGTGTCGCCTGGCATTTTGTCACCCCCCTCAGTGGTGACACCCGGGGCAGCCCACACCTACTGCACCCCCTTCCTCCGCCACTGGGTGGGACACCCTTTCCCACACACCATGAACTCTGGATACTCTTATGCCACTGAATTCGAGGAGACTGCATGCAGAATACAATTGCAGTTTTGTTCTCCAGCATTACAGAGAATCAAGGGCGGACTTTCAAATTTCAGCAGCACCCTGTGCAAGGCCAAAATTTGGTGCACCCGTCTCTCACCTTCCATTCTACTCGTGCGCTACGCCATAGTTGTGATGCTCTGCGGTGCCCCCCCAGCTCTGCGCCTAGTGGGGGGGGGACACCAGTCACACTGCCCTAAACCCGCCTCTGAGAGAATATCTGGCCAGGTGGGACATTCTGGGCTTACACTGCAGTTTCTGCACTTAGCAGCTCCAAAAATACTGAAATTAAAATGCATTGCTGTTTTTGAAATGTGCTTTTTGGACCAGGAGACATTTGCTGCTGCTATTTCTACCATTGACGTACGCTCCTTGAAGGTTTGTTTTGCGATGAAATGGGGCTTTTAACGTGTGTATATTTGCACAGAAATATACTTGTTAGGTACAGTTTATTCTACTGCTGACGTTAGGTCAAACTGCGCTGGATAAAATTCTGCATTCTTTACAAGAAAGGTACTATTCTACTGAGGAAAATGAAAAACAGCATACAGACACCATTTCATGGGCACATTTCATGACAGGTTTATGTTATATAATAGAACACTTGTGGCAGCCAGGCCTTCTGACCAATTACACCAATCTGTACCAGCTGCACTGACAGCCTAATTATTTTCATACCCTATTTCCAGTAGGCTTTTAAAGCCATACAGTGTGGTTTGGGACCAGGTTGTCTGAAGAACCATCTACACCTGGCATAAGCCTCCCTGTGTTCTGCTTTTTTAAGACCTGTAAGATTAGAAAGTACCGGGAACATGGCCTTTTCTGTGGTGACCCCACTGTTTTGGAACTCCATTTTCCAAAACATTAAAGATGGTTCAGGCGTGATTACAAGTTAGCACTGCCTACCTGAGGGTAAGCTACTTCCCACGGATGCGAGTTAAATCCATGTGCACTGCCCTGACGTTAGGCTGGCATGGACGTATCATAAATGAACTATTCTGCTCATATGCAACTGCATAATGACTGTATGGAGAACCTCCAGTTTTCATTGTGCTAGAAGAGGTACAGTTTTGCAATGCTATATGGTGTGGACATCAGCGGGGGTGAACCTAACAAGGCAAGGCGAAAACCCCAAACTGGGTCTTTGTTGTCACCAGCTTGTCTTGATCTGAAAGGGGGAAAGTCAAATATAATCATTGGCTGTTGTTGGGCAGGGTAGAATACTGAGGGTGGGATAATATAATGGATTGGAGTCTCTTAGAGACTCCTTTTACAAATCTCAACTGGCTGTAATCCTGTTCTTACTTACCTGGGAGTAAGACCCACCAAATACAGTGGAATTTACATCCAAGTAAATACGCATAGGATTGCCATTGCTGTGTACTCCACTCCACACTGTAACGCAAGTGTAAGGTTTGATAAACAAAAACAAAAAAAGATACGACAGGGGCAAGTTTAAAAAGATTTTTTTATTTTTTTATTCTTATTATTTTTTAATATAAAAGGGCCCCTGGATCCATAAGCAGGATAGCAGGAGACAGAGGAAAAAGAACCAAAAAAAGTGGGAAATAAACAATATTATGACAGTGAGGAGAGATAATCTGGGTCAAACATCTGTACGAGCTGGAATCAGGTGGATCAAACTTTCTGTAGTTGTTGCTGAGGGATGCCCAAGACATTACATTTTAAAAACAGAATGGACCCGTCTTCAGTAAATCTTAGGAGCTTCCAGACTGAAGCCTGTTACTTTCCCACATGCAATTGCAACTCACCTTTCGCCCTGTAGCAGGTTTAACATGCTTGCAGGTGGAGGGGGCTGGTTTCATCCCACTATGTCCCATGCACACTAGTGGACTGATCACAGGTGGGCAAGCAGTGTCCCAGCGAAATGACTTCCCCCCCCCTGACCCAAGTGCTTACCTATCTGGTTATTCATCGCACACAACCCTTTGAGGTGTGCAGAGCCTTGGAGCTGAATTTGTTCCAAGGTCTGTTACTTGCTGGTCTGTATATTACTGTCTGTAATTGCGGTCTGTATATTACTTGCTTTCCAGAATCATAGACACAAGGGTGGGATCCAGGCAAGGCGAGCTGTACCCACCCAAGCAGACAACTCTCGGGTCATAAAATGCTTTACGGCCTTTGCTTGCTCTCTTGGGCCCTGTTCAGTCTCAAGCTCCCTCCATGTTAATGGTGACTGATTCTTTCTTTAAAAAACGACATAGAGATGGTCCCGGATATCTGTCTCTGTGGAAACGACAGTTTGGACTGGCAATAGTATTGGGACCAGATAGCAAGCTTGGATTTAAGCCTGCGACCCTAAATCTGGAGAAGGTGGAAAGAGCCGGAAATAATGCAAAAACCTGACTTTTCACTTATGAGGACCCCGGTCTGTGCTCAAGCTGACTCAGAAACTCACACAGAAACCATTAGTGTTTTGGAAACCAGAGGAGGAGGAGGAGAAGATTGGAGAATGTGTCTACTCAAAGTTGCCTTCGCTCATCAGTGGCTGATAACGGCAGCTTGAACTGCACCTTCCCAACCCATTTACTGAGGAAGAAACCGTACTTTGCAACTAGATGCCATTCTGCCCAGATCCCTGCTTCTTGAGCTGTCCAACGAAGAAAAGAAAGAAAGCAAAACTTATTCCCTTCCTGACTTCCCATCCCTGCAACACCACCTCTCCAAACCGTCCCCCCCCCCCACTGTACTATGAGAAGCTGCTTATTGCATAAATTGAAACCCTCCCCAGAGCTTGCAGGAGTGGAGAAGGTTTTAAGGACAGAAAGGAGAGACTATTTTTGCATGGTTATTGTGTTGTGTAGAGGCAGAGGTTCGGAGGAACTCGACACCACTCCATTCCCTCCCCCTTCCCCACCCCACCCCCAGGAAAACCTTCCGTCTTCTTGTTCTGCTTCCTTGGCACACCCTGAAACACCTCAGCCTGGCAGTGGGTGGAGGGGGCACTTCCCAGGCCGGTGGCATCCCTTTCACGGTCCTTTCGCAGCGGCATTTCATTGGCCAATCATGCACGCCATCTTGCATGCGACTGCCGAGATGAGGGCCGCTCCCCTACCGCTGCCTTCCTCCGACTGCAGGAAGGTGATGTCGCAGTCCGGTGTAAGTTGCCTGACGGCTGCGTGGAACCGATCTTTGAAGCTGGGTCAAAAAAAGAGAGAGATAAAGACAAGGGGAGAAATTGAGAAGGGAACTCCACCTCTCTACATAAATCTGTCTGGGTTTTAGGAATGGACATACGTTGACTTCTGATTCTCTCCATTCCTCGCTTTTCTCCGTAGCAGGTTGCAGATTTATTACAGTGGTGCCTCGCAAGACGAAATTAATCCGTTCCGCGAGTCTCTTCGTCTTGCGGTTTTTTCGTCCTGCGAAGCACGGCTATTAGTGGCTTAGCGGCTATTAACGGCTTAGCGGCTTTAAGAAAAAGGAAAAAAACTCACAAGAACTCGCAAGACGTTTCGTCTTGCGAAGCAAGCCCATAGGGAAATTCGTCTAGCGAAGCGACGCAAAAACCGAAAAACCCTTTCGCCTTGCGCGTTTTTCGTTTTGCGAGGCACCACTGTATTGTTTTTTAAGTCCTCACGAAAATTAATCAGTATTTTAGTGTGCATATATATATATACAGTCATACCTCGGGTTGAAGTCGCTTCAGGTTAAGCCTTTTTGGGTTGCGCTCCATGGTGACTCGGAAGTAACGGAACGCATTACTTCCAGGTTTCGCCGCTTGTGCATGCGCAGACGCTCAAAATGATGTCTCGTGCATGCGCGGAAGCAGTGAACCTCAACCCGCACACAGGCAGACGTGCAGTCGTGTGTTACGTTCTACTCAGGATGCGAACGGGGCTCCGGAATGGATCCCGTTCGCATCCAGAGGTACCACTGTATATGCAATTTTGCCTAATATACACATTTTGGCAAAGCACTGTAATCTAATATGATGCATTTTGTATGAATTTTTCACTAATGCATTCATACGCACGCTTTTATCTGCACTATTGTACACATTACTTGGTAATTACATTGCTTTCGGACAAGAGAACAAAGATGGCTAGGTTTCACTTCACATCATGTTTTAGAAAGGGCAAATTTGGTAAATTCACCTTAAAATACGAAATGTATCAAATCCCCTCCCAACGCTACTGAACATTGAGACCTTCTCCAGAGACCTATCTCTAAATCTCCTCCGCCAAGCAGACCTCATATCAACACCTGACATGCTAGGCCAGGTTCCAAGGCACTGGTACTTCAACAGAAGCCACTGGAACTGGACCCAGTGGTATGTAGATGTGGCTAGATAAACAAATAGAATAATAAATATAGTAAGCAGTTTTGCACAGCTCTGGGGATGTGGAGCCTGCACAGAATTAAGTTTTGCCCCCCCCCCCCTTTGCAAATAGCATATAGTATAGGCAATAACATATGGCAGAGTTCTTCAACTTTGGGTCCTTACATGTTATTAGTCTACAATTCCCATCATCCATGGCCATTGGCTAAGCTGGCTGAGGCTGATGGGAACTGTAGTCTAACAACATCTGGGGACCCAAGGTTGAAAAAGGCTGACGCAAGGAACTGCCTAAACTGAGTCACACCACTGGTCTATTTCAGCCAGAATTGTCTATGCTAACTAACAGAAGTTCTCCAGGGTTGCAGGGAGCTTCCAGACTGTTGCTGTTTTCAAGCAGGATCCAACCACACACCAGCATATTCAGGTTGCATGATTGCAGTTGACTTACGGTCTTACGCAACAAATCATCTTCCCTAAAGGTTGGACTTTTCGTGGTAGGGAAAGCGATGGCGAAGTGTGGGGTAACACTCGCTTTGACACATGAACATCTAACCGGCCTTCAAGCAAATCAGGATGAATTCTCAATACACAGGTCATCTAGAAGCGCTACCCAGAGATGTGAGGGATGAAACATGGGGCCTTCTACATGCAAATCAGATGCTATGTTCTGTTTCCCATGCCCCCAACAAATCACAAGATACAGAGATGTATATTCTATTAATCCAACCAGTCAATCCAACCAGTAAATTACTTGTTATGCAGACTGTTTCAACAATGCTGATATCTGGTGAGGGGCTGTGCCCCTTTCTCCAACAGGGATTATTTCCAGGTTTCCCATTTAGCTCAATTCGGCATTCAGTGAACAGCGCCAAAAGCTGCCTCAGCTTGCGGACGTGCCCTTCATGGTGTGTCCGAGACCCCAGTTCATAGATTTAAGCTTCGGCCTGGACTCTGAACACAGACTCGGGGAGTTTCCTCTTCCAGCTATTGTCTCTTACCTCCTGCCTAGCAGCGTGAAGCTTGCTACCGCCACAGCACGGTGCTGCTTAATGAACAGCGAGACAGAGGTGCCATTGTCAAATGTCTGTAGTGACCCCCTTCAAATCGACTGAACAAAAGCCAAACTAAATGTTATATGCAGGTGCATCTCTGACCTTTTCTCTGCCTTCCACTTTCTTCTGGGTCTTCCCCTCTTCCCCAATCCATCCTTGCCGCCAAGAGGTCCAGCAACAGACATTAATTTGCAAAGGTAAACATACATCTGGAACTCCATGAAAGGGGAAGCAGCCGAGGGGAGTTGCAGCATAAAAACAGTAGGTGGGGGAAGAGTTAAGCGCTCTTTTCCTTCCCCAGCCACTCCCCAGGAGGCTTCTCTACTGAAACTGCTTTTCCTTAGAAAAAGCAACAGCCGGAGTCTAAGTGACACATATACACATAATATTCTATTCCTATACCGTATGGGCCCTTCCAGAATTTTCTTAAATTGAGCATTAATCATGTTTTGTGCTTATGATGGTACCAGGACAGTTATACGCATTGCTATTTTTCCAGAAAAAGAGATGCTGGAACAGCTCCCTTATTCTCTTATAATGGCAATGGCACACATCTGAGAGGTGCCGGAACCAGGCAGAGGGCCTTCTTGGTAGTGGCACCCACCCTGTGAAATACCCTACCATCAGATGTCAAGGAAATAAACAACTATCTGACTTTTAGAAGGCATCTGAAGGCAGCCCTTTTTAGGGAAATTTTTAATGTTTGATTTTTTATCCTTTTTTGTTATTATTAATAATATTCTATTGGGAGCCGCTCAGAGTGGCTGGGGAAACCCAGCCAGATGGGATGGGGTATAGATAATCAATTATTATTATTATTATTATTATTATTATTATTATTATTATTATTGAGTTCTGGTGAGTTCGGGCTGGAAAAAAGCCCTTGTTACATGCAATCTCATTTTCAAAATTGCCTGCAAACGTTTCTAGATGAACGTACTGCTTTGTTTCCATTCGGTGCATGTCTTGTAGCTTCCAGCTGAAATCCTGGAACTTTTCATACAACGGGCAATGTGTGTGTTGCCCTGCTTTTGTTGCGCTACAGAGAGAGCTCCTCCAGATGGCAACTAGGGAACCACTAGCAAAGTGGAATGACGATTGGTTGGTCTGGTATAAATTCACTACTAATTCACAACTTTATTGCAGCAACAGCATGCAGCAGAATACAGCCACAAACAAAACCAAGGCCGCCATTCTGGAGGGCTTCTGTATTGTTGCAGATGTTGAGGGGTTGTCCCAATTTCTATATAGCCCAATTAATAACAATTATAAAAAGATATGATTCCCAGCACTCTTAACAAACTGCAGCTCCTGGGGTCCTTTGGGGGGTAGGGAAGCCACATGCGTTCATATGTACATTGTGGATGTCCCCAGAGCTGCTATTCCATTTCCACCTTCAAGCAGAACAGCAGTGGCTGTGCGCTGCTAAATCACCAGTGTTTAGAAGCGTGTGGATAGTTAAACATCTGCTAATGAATCATTTGGAAAGGCCCAGGCTTGTCTAGAAGCCTCATGATATAGCCAGACTGTGTAGGTAGGTCTCACCTGGGGTGGAGCTTGTAGACGGAGCCATCGACGCCCACTGTGATCTTCAACGTGTCCTCGCACCTGCTGTCTCTCATGCGGTTAATGACACCGGCCAGCCCGGCTGAGCACATCTGCGCAGCCCTCGTAGAGACGCTCTCGCACGCCATACGGACAATGTCACAGTCTGTTACAGAGGGCAACAGCCCAAAGGATGTCAAGATGTTGTAAATCTGCTTACGGTCACCGGGATCACTGGGAACGACAAGTACAAGGGCTCTCACTACTGTCATCGTGGAGGGGGCTGGCGTGTCTCATCGCCCCAGGTCTCAATGGAAAACCAGAAGCAGGAGGCCACAAACAACCTGTGCGCTTCATCTCATGATTTGCACTTCATAAGACTAGGGAGGAGAGAGAATGTGGTGGCTGTGGACCAGGTGCTAATGCAATTTGTTGCCTCCTAGCAGGAGAAGAGCAAGGGCACAAATTGCAACCACCGCAGTGGAGGTTGTTTTGAATATTATTCCATGGGATGGGTTTCACCATGAGCCACTCGGATGTGGTATGCTTCTGAATGCATACTGGGAATCCAAAGTGAGAAGAGCGCTGTTGTGCTTCCAGGCTTCCTGTAGGCTTCTGGCTGGCCACTGTGAAAACAGGATGCTGGAATAGACGGGCCATTGGCCTGATCCAGCTGGCTTCTCCTATATTATTATGTTCTTAATGTAGAAGCCGAATTGAGAAGCTTAGTTCTGTCCATACAGAGCAGGAACAGAACTCTTTGAGGGCCTGACTAATGTCCTTGTTAATTTTACTCATTTGATTTCTTCCAGCTGACTTCTATGAACCCCCAACTGACCCACAAGAGCCTGGAAGAGATCACTGGAGCCACGAGAGCTGGCCAGGTGAGTCAATGCCCAATGTCCAGGCTGGGTTGTTTGCCCAGATCTGCTAGCCTCAAATGGCAGCACAGTCTAGGCGGATCCTAATGTTGGCCAGCCCTTTCCTACTCTAAATTTTCCAACCAGTGGGAATGCAGCCACTGTGTACTAGCATCTGAGGATGTTCAGACTAAAGAGATGAACTACTTGCGCTGGATTGTAGTGGAATTGCTCAAAATAAGTTTACATAGGAAGCTGCCTTACATTGAGTCGGGCTATGGGTCCATGTTGCTTGGTATTGTTGATGCTCTCCAGGTTTTCAAGCGGTTGTACCTGAAGATGCCAGGGATTAAACCTAGGAATCTCTGCATGCAAAGCAGACGCTGTACCACGAACAATGCCCCTTTCAAGGTAAAAGGTAATGGTAAAGGACCCCTGGATGGTTAAGTCTAGTCCAAGGCGACTATGGTGTTACGCCGCTCATCTCGCTTTCAGGCCAAAGGAGCTGGTGTTTGTCCACAGACAGCTTTCCCGGTCATGTGGCCAGCAGGACTAAACCACTTCTGGCGCAACGGAACATGATGATGGAAACCAGAGTGCACAGAAACAGCGTTTACCTTCCGGCCACAGCGGTACCTATTTATCTACTTGCACTGGCGTGCTTTCGAACTGCTAGGCTGGTAGGAGCTAGGCCAGAGCAACTGGAGCTCACACCATCGCACAGATTTGAACCGCCAACCTTCTGATTGGCAAGCCGAAGAGGCTCAGTGGTTTAGACCACAGCGCCAAGAGAGTTCTGTTAGCAATTCCTCATCATTTGACAAAGGTCTGAGGTTGGGGGATAGTGGTATAGCTTCAAATTGGATTAGGGACTACGTATTGAGGTTCTTGCATTGCAGGGGGTCAGATTAGATGACCCTCAGGGTCCTTTCCAACGCTACAGTACTCTGATTCTATATTTGGGAATATAGGAAGCTGCCTGGTACTGAATTAGACCATTAGGCAGCGAGGAAGAGAAGCAGAAGGCCAGGAGGCGCCAGATCGCAGAAGTGGGTCCCTTGCTAGGGGTGTGGGCTTGGAAATGTCCTACTATGCCTAACCCTGACACCAACTCTGGGCAGATAAAGAGAGTGAAAGAAAAGAAATACCTTAAAGAAACATACTACCTTTCAATTTGTGAGATAAAGCGAGTTTCAAAAGATCCTCTGGTTTTTAGCTTCTCTGTTGCTTCTCCATTGAAGAGCAAGTTTTCATTAACAAGTTTTAGCAGCACTAGCCGTACGATCTCTCCCATATACTTTCCTCCTATGATCTTCTCATACCTGGGGAAAGGGAATATTAAATCACTGGTACATGTCGTTTGGGGTTGGGGGCAGGACTTGTTAGATGACATAATTGCAGCTTGTTTTAACCCTCTCAGATATCAAGATTGATTGTTCAGCAATAGATGCTATTTTCTCTGAGCTGCAGGAAAAACAACCACCTTTCCCTCTTTGCTGGACTCTGCACATTTTTCTCGCCCACCTTTCCCTCTTTGCTGGACTCTGCACATTTTTCTCGCCAGCAAATATGTGCAGGAGAGTATGAGTCTGCTGCATCTCAGAAGATCCCACAACTGCAACACATGCCTTACTCAGGTCTTTGGGGACGCTACAGAGACTAGAAAGCAACTCCATGGATGAAATGCAGTCACTATGCCTAGATTCAGATCATGTTCCTACTGTTTCTCCATGCACACCAATCGATTCCCACATCTGCTTTTAAAATTAGTGTGAACAGAGATCAGGTTCGCCATAGGGAATATTCCCCCTGATTTCAAACCATCCATGAGCTGCGCTCGGCTGATAGAGCTAGGCCAGGCTTCCCCAACCTGCTGGTGCCTTCCAGATGTTTAGGATTCCAACTCCCATCCTCTCTGACCATCGGCCGTGATGGAGATGGAGTCTGACAACATCTGGGGAGTACTAGGTTGGGGGTGCCTCAGCATTAATGACCGCTCAAAGGCATCCTCTCTGTCTCATCCACAATGAGAAGTGTGAAACTCAAGAAAGCAATAAACATTAATTTTATCAGTCATATTCCTTACAGCTGCTGACCGGGGTTAAGTGAGGTCTCATCCACCACACGATCATACTCCAAGAGGAACTCGTCCAGCTCCCCTGATGCTCCAAAGGCTCCCCATTCGGTGTTTACACACATCCGACCTACATCCCCTTCCACAAGCTCTACATTCTGCATCTCTTCCATGTAGCAAGCGTTGCAACCTGTGCCTGTTAGAATGGAAACGCAGAGAGAATTCACCACATTCAGACAATGCATGAGAGTAACTCTGGCACAATTGTTCTAACAGTTCTTACATATGCAGTTGCTGTGTGTGTGTGTGTGTGTGTGTGTGTGTGTGTGTGTGTACTGCGAAATCACTTCAAAATTCTTCATAGGAAGCAAGTCATAAATAACATAACAACAACAACAACCTTTCTTGTTGTTCATGGTGGGTTTTCCAGCAGGAAAGTCTCAGGGCGCAAATGCACATAATGACTGACAGGTGACATCAGATGACTTCACGTGACTGGCTAGCAAGTGGAGTTTGCTGGAGAGCTTAGGCTTCTCTATGGGGTGGTCTACTGCAAATATAACACCGATTCTGAAAGAACTGCATTGGCTGACTCTATGCTAGTGAACCTGCTTCAAGGTACAGAGACTTACAAAGCCTTATACTACCTGAGGTTGGGATACCTGAGACAATACCTTGTCCTGGATAGGCCTGTCCATTTGTTAAGATCCACCAAGGAGACTTTCTTGGCTGTGCCATCTATAACTGAGGTCTACAATATGGCAACACAGCGGGTAGCCTTCTTAATGGTGCCACCCTGGTTTTGGAACTCCCCCATGTGATATGACTGGCATCCACTCTACTAAGCTTTAGATGCCTACTGAATTCCTGGTTCTTTGGCCAAGCTTTTAGTGGAATCTGATGCCAGTATTAGTGTTTCTAGTTGTCTGGCCGTGACTCATCTGCTTTTCTTTATGTGATAGATAGTTAGAGAGACAGACAGACAGATAGGTGATTGATGGATTGATTGATTGATTGATTGATTGATTGATTAAACAATTGATAGATCAATAGAGTTCCTTTGAATTTAAATAGACAAGAACTAGATATCTAATGATCACCAATAATACACCAGTGGGAAGCAATGGCGGACCTACATTTTGGGGGGCCCAAAACTTGAACTGTCATGGGCCCCCCTTCGCAACCAACAATGAGGACCACTGTTATCCTCTTCAGTGGGGTTGTTCCGTGACAGATCACCGCACCTTTACAGCATCTGTCAAACTTTGGGGTTGTTGAAATATATGTAACAAAAAATTAGAGTCGTGCCACTCAAATTGGGTCAACTAGGTAGGCCCAGGTTTTTTAAAGCAATGTGGACCAAAGTTACTTATGGGCCCCCTCAGGAATCAGGGCCCTTGAAGCTTAAGCTTCATTAGTTTGATAGTAGATCCGTCCTGGTGTGAAGACTGCTGAGAATGGTAATAGCCAATGCATTGTTTCAGCTTTAGCCTGTCTGCTGATATCTAAGGCCATTTATCAACATTGTTGTTGGCATCTGTCTGCCTCTGGGGGTGAAGTCAAACTGCTGCGTTAGCAGTACCAAAGTGACCTCCCCAGAGTGCAAGCCGGGGCAGTGTGCAAGGAGGTCCTGGGCTGCCCAGACTACAAGTCCGCCCCCCCCCCCCCGGTCTTGCTGAGCTGATCCAAAGGAAAGCAGAGCAATGTATTTGATACTAGTTTGGCTGCAGGAGCTGCCAAAAGGAGGCATATGCCATCCAACCGTCTTAGGGACTCCACTTGGGATTTGTGTAGGGCTTACTCCTTAGCCTTTTCTTCTCCTGAAGATATTCCCACAAGGCAGCGGAGGTTTAGGATCAGAGTTTTCCTTCTCCTAGATGGGCTGCCATACCAGGTTGACATGTGCTCCTCACTTTCCTCTACAGCATGTACAGAAACCGCCTTCTTGACCATTGGGCCCACTACTGATCTTATCCACTCAATCTGCCCAAGCCTGTATTCACACGCAGGGGAAGTCCCTAACTCACACGCAGGGGAAGTCCCTAACTCACCGAGACCCATTGCCTACCCTCACCTGGCTTAGCCGGCAAGTCAAATCTGTTTCCCAGGGTGTGGTCGCTGTCGCATTCTGACAGCTTCCAGGAGCCACAGGTGAGGGCTGAGTGCAGGGTGGGGACCAAAGGTGGACAGGTACCCCAGAAGGAGCATGACATGTCCCCCACAAGTGTTAGAAACAATGGCTTTCACGAGAGACACAGCAGATGCTTTGTATACAGATGGTCCCAGGTTAAACCCCCAGCATCTTCAATTGAAAGGATCAGGTAGCAAGTGATGAGGAAGACCCCCTGCTTAAGGAGGAAGGAAGACCTTGGTGAGCAGTTACCAGTAATAGTACACAATACTGGGCTAGATTGTACAAATTGGCTGACCTGTAAAAGAAAAAGCCCCAGTTTGAAGATGATTGTGCCCAGGTGCATATTAAGAAGGAGAGGTGACCTACCCACTATCATGCCAACTTCACATTGGTGATCCTCATAGTAGCAGGATATCATCGTTGCCACTGTGTCATTGACCATTGCGACTACGTCCATCTCAAAGTCCTACAAAGGGGTGGAAAGAAGCACCGCAATCAAAGGCTGTTCGGGAGAAGAAACCCAACTAAGAGAAGCACAGATAGAACAGGTAAAAAGGTAAAGGTAAAGGACCCCTAGATGGTTAAGTCCAGTCAAAGGCCATTATGGGGTTGCAGTGCTCATCTCACTTTTCAGGCCGAGGGAGCCGGCGTTTGTCCACAGACAGCTTTCCAGGTGCTGTGGCCAGCATGACCAAACCGCTTCTATCTGGCACAGCAGAACACCATGACAGAAACCAGAGCGCATGGAAATGCTGTTTACCTTCCCACCACAGCAGTACCTATTTATCTACTTGCACTGGTGTGCTTTCGAACTGCTAGGTTAGCAGGAGCTGGGACAGAGCAACGGGAGCTGACCCCGTCGCGGGGATACGAACTGCCGACCTTCCGATCAGCAATCCCAAGAGGCTCAGTCGCGTCCCCAATAAATGCAACAACCCTTCACCATGGAATACTATAGTGCCATAATACTCTTGGGAAACTGGAAGTAAGTGTGTGTGGCTGAAACACGTGAAAGGAAGGAAGGGTGGCTGTGCACACTGCAGCACATGATGCGGGTGAGACTCCAGACACTTGCCATTGCATCTTGCCCAGAAGTATTGATACATGCAAATTTGGATAGGAAGATAGGAAGCTGCTTTTGGGGTCCATCAAGCTCAGTATTGTCAACACAGACAGCCAGCAGCTCTCCAGGATTTCAAGCCGGGGGGAGGGGGACTTTCTCTCTCAGCCTTACTTGGAGAAGTGAGGAATCGAACCTGATGTTCTACCACTGAGCCATGGCCCGTCCCCAAATCTGTGAATCCTTTAAGGACAAGTGGCAACCGTTTTGTGCACATCCAATTGATGCACGACTGCCAATGCACAGGATCTTTCATACCCAGAAGAGGGCAGAACAGGGGCAGGGCAGTACAGGAGTGGAACAGGGCAGAACAGGGCTGGGTGGGCTTTTGCAGACTCTCCGGACACACCCAGGGGCCAGGAATGGAAACCCTGCGCAAATGGTTGCCACCTGTACCTGATAACACCTTTGGCTAGGGGCTTCTCCACACTTAACTTTTTCCCTGCTCGTTCCACGTACAGGCCTGTGCTTTGCCAGTCCATGTTGGAGTGGTCTTCTTTTTGCTCCAGAGCTTTCCCTGCAAAAACCCACTCTCTAAAGCTGAAGAACAACAAACAGCAATTCAGGTTTTCAGCAAATTGCCATCAGCTTTGATTCAGCTGTAAAGAGCAGGTTTTCACAGAGAAGGCTCCGTAGCAAAAAAAGAAAGCATTTTCAGATACAGAACTTTAAAGCACAGATCGTGCTGAGAAAGTATGGAGGAAATGTAAGTCTGGAATAAGCCCAAAGTTAAAAGAAGCAGATAAGATGTGGTGGGAAAGAACCTGTGCTAGAGACTCTATTGAAATGCTGCCAGTCACTGTGTGAGCTAGATGACGGATGGACAGACAGACTGACCTGGTATAAGGGAGCTTCTTACAGTCTTACGAAGCAACTGAGGAGAAATAATGAACTGAAAAGCAAAACACAGTTTTCATCTCACCCCTCGCCGTTTGATAGCATCTCTCAAAAGCCCAACTACGTTGTTCCCTTCAGCTCCTGACGCTTTAAAGCCTTTAGTCCAGTTCAATAGGATCCCCTGCAGACCGAGAGGTTTAAAGGATCAGAAGAAACATCCTGAAATAAGCAAAATCTCTTTGGCGAAAATTATCCCTGCATTGGGTCAATGCGATGTAATCATCATCATCATCATCATTAACTGATGTGTGGAAAGCAACAGGATAACAACTGGAGCAATGGACAGGTGTGGAAAAGCACCCTTCCAGAATCTGGAATGATTGTATATGACTATCAGTGACACGAGTGACATCTTTCTGCATAGAATCTTAGAATCATAGAGTTGGAAGAGACCACAAGGGCCATCGAGTCCAACCCCCTGCCAAGCAGGAAACACCATCAGAGCACTCCTGACATATGGTTGTCAAGCCTCTGCTTAAAGACCTCCAAAGAAGGAGACTCCACCACACTCCTTGGCAGCAAATTCCACTGTTGAACAGCTCTTACTCTCAGGAAGTTCTTCCTAATGTTTAGGTGGAATCTTCTTTCTTGTAGTTTGGATCCATTGCTCCGTGTCCGCTTCTCTGGAGCCGCAGAAAACAACCTTTCCCCCTCCTCTATGTGACATCCTTTTATATATTTGAACATGGCTATCATATCACCCCTTAACCTCCTCTTCTCCAGGCTAAACATGCCCAGCTTCCTTAGCCGTTCCTCATAAGGCATCGTTTCCAGGCCTTTGACCATTTTGGTTGCATGATGCTTCTGCTATAAATTCTGAAAAGTTGTTGGTTTGCTGTGCATTTGGACAGTGCTGCCTGGGGCTGATGGGAGTTGTAGTATTCCCCCTGCCTGGAGGTGCTATATTGTTATATTTCTTACATTCGCCAGGCTACCATTATACATGGTTCAGTAGCTCAAATGAACAACTCATGGAGAAAGAGAGAGCATTGAGAAGTGAGCCCCCCACTTCGCAAATCCCACCTTGTCGAGGTCTTCGTGTCGAACAGGGAAGGAAAACGTGAAGCCCAGAGGTAGTTTTTTGTGTTTCATCTGATGTTTGTCTAGGAAGTCGGAGATGCATTCTGAGATGTAATCAAAGAGCTGGGGAAGAAAGAAACACACACACAAAAAGGTCCATTGCTGTTTGGGGGGAAAGGAAGGGAAAACGTTCAGCGATCTGCCTTAGCTTTCCACAAGCAGTTCTGGAGGAACGTGGAGGGATAGATGAATCTGTCCATTTCACTCACTCTGCAACATATCTTTGATACAATAATAGTGTGTAAGTGGTGGGTTTATACTGTTCACACATAATTCTGCTTTATTAGCTGTTCTGTGAGGCTTCCCCAATGTCATTGCACAGCTGTCCCCTGGAGGGGCACTCGTGTGCTATAGTGCAACAAAAATGGGAAAGCACGGAACCTGGAAAGTTTGTGGCATAAAAAGTAACATGATTTCATCAGAAAACTATGAGGCATGCATTGATTGGAAGCGAAGCAATATGTCTGCCCCCTCTCTTCCACCTGTGCGTGCCTTGTATCATTCCCAAATCTCCTCTGGAGGGACAGATTTAGAGGGTACGCAGAGGGAAGAAAGAGGGTGATAATTGCGTTGACAAGGACAAATCCTTGTGCTGGTGGAATGACCTGTTCAGCGCTACGTTGACTCCAACATTTTATGTCTAACCATTTTTCTCATGGCATAAGCATTCATCAGATGCAAATGGAGTCAACCGAGTTTGTCTTGCAATGCAAGATCACAGTTTGGATTCAGACAAAGAGTATGTCAATTATCCTGGACAGTTGGAGACTTCTGTGGAAGGTTCTGAATTGAGAGTGAGAGCCATTATTTGCAAGGGTTTGAACTCAGGGCCAGGCCAGGCCCAACATTTTGCCCAGTGGACTACATTGCCTCTGAGTCTGACAATGTGGCCTCCCTCCTTCCCAAGGGCAAGCCTCCTCCCATTCCTGAACACCTGCAAGTCATAATGCAATACGTAACCTGGTTGATTTCACCTGCTCATCTGACTCACCATTTCAGCTGTTCCCGTCATGGCATCCTCCGGTATGGAATACATCTGGTGCTTTGTCTTCACATTCCATTGTTTTTCTTCACCTTCACCCACTTTCACCAGCATGACTCGGAAATTGGTGCCCCCGAGATCCAAAGACAGAAAATCTCCCACCTCTGCAATCCCAGAGTGTGACATGTCAGTTTAGTCTTTGGGGGGCCACCTGGGATAGGTTGCCTTGTACACAGATCCTAGAAGAACCCAACTCAACTGCAGGGTTGTAATTAAGAGGCAGGGTGGTTCATGTCAACACCTATGGTGGCGGGGTGCTTGCCTGACTTCTATTTTCTAAAGGCAAGTGTGTAAGAAAAAGCTGAGGGAATCGCCATTTATGACCAGTGGTGGGTGGCTGGGGAAGCTATTTCAGGAATTAGCCCACCAGAATCCATGTTTGAGTTGAAAAGCTTATTGGGCATGGTACAGTGTTGAGGCAGATTTCTACCAAAACTGGCAAACATACTACACTGTTTAAATCAGGCATGGCCAAACTTGGCCCTCCAGTTGTTTTGGGACTACCACTCCCATCATCCCTAGCTATCAGGACCAGTGGTCAGGGATGATGTTTGGCCATGCCTGGCTTAAATGAATAGAGGAGCATCCCAGCCAAGCTCAAACCCCTTTTTGGGGAACAAGAAAGACTCACACTTAAAGGGCTTAGTCCTTTGTAGAAACTGAATTGTCATTCCTGCTGAGATGAGACAAGATGTACTAGTGAAACTCTGTGAAGGGTACCAGGGCATCATCAAATATAGAGAGCGTGCAAGACTATGACTGTCTACACATTACCGGCTTAAATATTTTTCTGCTGTATTTCAAACCAGATTCATAAATCATTGTACACATCAGTATGATTTGATGTGTTTCCCAGTCACCTGCTGTCTGTCCACATCAGTGGGCAGAAGGGTGTGTGTGGATGTGCTTATGGAATCAAATAAGATTGTAGCTAGTTTAGTGAGAAATGTAGCAAACCACAGTGATTCTCAAGAAACTATGGGATAGATATGTATTGCGGTTAACATTATGTGTACACAGCTTCACAAACCAGCAATGGAAGCACACTGGGTGAATAGTAAATGGGAGTGTGTACACAGCACTCAGGAAGAGTGCATATATAACCTTGATTCCTAAGAGCTGGTTGAGAACTATCAACCTATATCTTTGTTGAATAACGATTATAAACTTTTTGTAGATATATTAGTTAATAGGTTGAAAGCTGTATCAAAAGAGGAAACCCATCAAGATCAGGCCGGATTTTTGCCAGGAAGACAAATGAAAGATAGTATTAGAAATATAACTGATGTAACAAAATTTTTAAAAGTGATAAATGAAAAACAAGCAACCTTAATGTTTTTAGACAGAGAAAGCATTTGATAATGTCTCCTGGGACTTTATGTTTAAAGTTTTGGAATATATAAGTTGCAGAGACACTTTTATAAAAGAGTCAAGGCAATATATACAGAACAAATAGCAAAACTGATAGTAAATAATGTGTTGACGAACAACTGTAAAATAACTAAAGGAACTAGACAAGGCTGCCCGCTGTCACCTTTATTGTTTATATTAGTTTTAGAAGTTTTGGCACAAAGAATAAGATGTAATCAAGAAATTAAAGGAATAAGGGTGGGACAGAGACAATATAAATTAAAAGCATTTGCAGACAATATGGTGATATCTGGAGAAGAACCAACAGAGTCAATTCTGAAAGCACTAGAAGAGATTAAAAAATGGAGAAATAGCAGGTCTTAAAAACATGAATGATGAGAGTAAAAATAAACTACAAAATATATCAGATCTAAAGATTGAAAAGAAGGCTAAATATTTAGGTGTATGGTTAACAGCAAAGAATATAAATTTATATAAAGATAACTATTTGAAAACTTGAGAGGATATTAAAAGAAATTTGCAAATATGGGGTAGAATGAAACTTTCATTGTTGGGTAGAGTGCCAACCATAGAAATGAATGTATTATTTTTGTTTCAATCAATACTGGTGATTGGCAAGACAGATTGTTTCAACAAATGGCAAAAAGATATTTCTAAATATATCTGGCAAGGGGAAAAAACTGAGAATAGAATATAAAATACTGATAGATGCAAAAGAGAGAGGTTTCTCCCTGCCAGATATGAGATTATATTATGAAGCATCTTGTCTGTGCTGGTTGAAGGAATGGTTATTATTGAAGAATGACATATTTTAGATTTGGAAGGTCATGATAACATTTTGGCATGCTTATTTGTGGTGAGAAAAGATACATAAAGGTTTCACCAACCATATAATTAGGAAAAATTTGTATAGAATATGGGATAAATATAACATTTATTGGATACTAAAATGCTACTTTGGCTTTCACCTTTGGAAGCCATTGTGGTGAAAAAGAAAAATATGATGGAAAGTTGGGGAATTTATTGAAATTTGCTAAGAGGGGATGGTGGAAAATTTAAATTAAAAGAGCTTAAGGATTTATCAGGGGTGTTAACAACATGGTTACAATATCATCATTTGAATGAAGTATTTAAAAAGTATATGAAGCAGGAGTTTGGGGAACAACTATCACTATCAGAGAGAGATCTGTTAAACTGTAATGTTAAAGTGATATCTAAGATGTACAAGATATTATTGGAATAGGAGACAAAGAACGAACAAGTGAAATCTTCAGTGTTACATTGGGCAATAGATATTGGTCATAACAGAAATAGAAGCATGGGAACGATGATAGAATACGGATATAAAATTTACAGCATGTTATGGTTTAAGAGAAAATTATATGAAAATGTTATATAGATGGTACCTAACACCTAGTAGATTGGCAAAAATGTATAAATAAAAATCGAATAAGTGTTGGAAAAGGTACCTTTTTCCATATGTGGTGGTCTTGTAATAAGGTTAAAGCTTACTGGGAAATGATATATAATGAATTGAAAAAGCCGTTTAAGATAACATTTGTAGAAAAACCCAGCAGCTTTCCTTTTGGGCATCATGGGATCAGAGCTACCTAAACAGTACAGAAATTTATGTATGCAACCACAACTGCAAGAATGTTATTTGCCCAAAAATGAAAGGAAGAAAAGGTCCTGAAGTGAGAAGAATGGTTACAGAAATTAATGGAGTATGCAGAAATGATGAAACTTACTGGAAGAATAAGAAATCAAGATAACTTTTTTTTTTTTTTTTTTTTTTTAGAAAGGAATGGAAATGGTTTATTGAGTATTTACAAATAAACTGTAAACAGATTGAGACATTGGCAGGATTATTGTAAAAACCTGCAGTTTCAAAAACATATCTGAGATATATATGAGAATAGATGATTAGAAGAATAAGTTAAGATAATTTGGAGTATGCAGGAAAGGATGAAAATAAATGTAAAGAACCACAGAAAGAGGGCGAAGGGAGTCGAAGTCTGAAATGTTAGAATTATGGCTGAATAATTGTTGTAACGTTTATAAATAAAATTATATATATAAAAAGAAAATAGTGATGTTTCTGCCACTAGAATAGAGCTACTCAGCAAAAGAAACCACTTTTACTCCATTACCAGACAGACCTTAGAAAAGAGTTGGAACAGACATTTATGAATTACATGAGCATAAGTACCCGGTAGCTACGTATATAGACTATTTTTCTAAGTATCTAGAAATAGCACACATGTTTGATCTTACAAATTCTACCACCACCAGTTGTTTAAAGACTGTATTTGTCAGACAGGGGCCTGATGAACTTGTAACAAATAATGCCCCACAATTTGCAGAGAAGGAGTTTTCCCAGTTCACAAAGAAATATAATTTTAGCCACATTGCCAACACTACCTACAAGCCAATGGGGAGTCACAAAGAGCAATCCAAACCACAAAGCAGAGCCTGAAAAAAGAAGATCCATTTTAAGTGAGTGATAGAGCAACTGCAATTAACGCAACCAACAGCCCAGCATAGTTATTAATGGGTCAACAACGAAGAAGCAGTTCTGACCCTGGAAACAGACCTGTATCCCCAGTGGCCTGATCTGAAGGAAGTCCATGCAGCAGATAAAAAGGCAGAAAAGCCTATATAAGTTACAGTTTGATAAACACTACGGGGTAAAAGCATTACTAAAACTACATCCTGGTTCACGGGTGAGAATAAAACTTGACAATCAGAGGTGATGGTCAGAACCAGGGGCAGGGGCACATTTGACACCACAATCCAATGCTGTGATGACCAACAGTGATACATTTAGAAAGAGCAGAAGACACTTGTGACAGAAGACACTTGTGCCAGAAGCATATCCAGCCATACAATCAACAAGTTTAAGGACAGAGCTAGCAGGAGAACAAAGCTTCAATAGACCAAGATCCTGAAACATCAGCAGTTGCCATCTATGGCAGCTTGTTTCCCATCCTATGAGCATGGAAAGTGACCTCCAGAGGGAGAAGGATTAGGAAATGCACAATACAGAGACTAATCATTCTTTAGATAGAAATAGCAAACAATTACAGAGCAGAATAATCCCCAGGTGCTATTAGAGCTGACTGACAGTCTAGTCATCACCTCAGGGTACAAAAGTTACTAAGGGTTGTTCATGCAGCTCATTGTTTCGCTCAGTTGTTTGTAAATGTGGTGAAATGGGATCCTGAAAGGGCAGGCTAGGGCATGGGAAGCGAAGCTAGATTAGGACTAAAGCACAAATAAGTTCTGCATTAGTGAGTTTATTAGGGCTACTGTATAGTCACTTTTATACCATAAAAGAGTTACTGTTAATCTACCGCAGTCTCTGACATTCATTAAATGGGCCAGCAACCTATAATGAGAACAGCTCAATTATAGTAAACCACTGGATCAGAGTCAGGGCATAAGAGTTCAGAAGACGTACTAGCAGAAGTGGTTCGTTGGATGGGGTGGAGCCACAAAGCTCCCAGTAAGTGGGTCACTATTGCTTCCTGGAAGGAGAAGGGGTGAAGAAGCAGTAAGGTCAGTGCAGCACAAATGCACCGGCGGAGCCAATTCAGGGCCCCTGCCAATGCATTTGCACCATGCCAATCTCCTTGCCGCCTCTCCTCTCCCCCATTCCATCCTGGTAAGCAACAGTGACTCACCTGCCAAGAAGCCCTGTTTAGTGAGCTGCTTCTGGACAATAGCATGGTCGTGGGGAACATCTGGCCATTTAGATGCTGTTGGAGTACAACTCCCATTATCCCTGGCCATTGTCCATGTTTCGTGTTGCCTGGACGATGGGAGTTGAGTTGAGCAACTTCTAGAGGGCCACAGGTTACCTACCCCTATGCTAGTATCCTTGACTTCAGCAGGTGGGTTGGTTGTAGGTCAGACCTCCTGAGCTACACCAAAATGATACGACCACCATTGTTGCTTACCTGATCCCTCAGGGGTAGAGCGTACATAAGTGGGCAGCATCTTCACAGAGGCTTCCTCATGTGTCTCCAGCTTCAGGCCCCGGTCCATCTCCTTCTGCATCCGATGCATCACCTTCTTCAGATCCTGTTCCTGTAGCCGGAATTCTGAGAGGATCTGCTCCACCTACATGAGAAGACACACAAGCAAATGTCCAAGAAGATGGATACAGTATAGCATGTGTCAAGAGAGTCACTTAAAGGGTGCAGGTGGAGTCTGCATGCCATCACTTCATGTTGTAATTATTCCTTCAATTCCTGTCCTATATTAAACTCTATATTAAACTATATTAAACTGCTAGAATTATGCAAGGATTTGGGTGTCTTCGTGAACAGGGTCAATGCACTCTACCTATCACCACTGGCCTTCATTTGCTGTTTATGTAGAAAACAGTAGGTCAGCATTTCTGATCCAAAAAGGGTGCCACTTCTCAGACTCGAGCCAGCTTTTTATCTGCCCTATGCACACCCCACAGGACAGTCAAGGGACAGCAGCTCCTATACTCCAAGAGATTGTGGTCTGGAATTTCCATCTTTTGTTCACTCATTTTATCATTATGGTTTGCTGGGAATCCCAGTCAACTGCAGTGCTAGCCTTTTCCATTCCAGTGCTTTCTCTGTCATCCTCCCAACTTTTTTAGACCTGATTTGTGGTTATCTTTTTCCTATGCTAAAAAGGAACTGCAACTGTAACATGTCTAGTGCACGATTCAGAGTTTTGGTGCTGACCTTTAAAGCCCTAAACGGCCTCAGTCCTGTATACCTGAAGGAGCGTCTCCACTCCCATCGTTCAGCCCACTGAGATCCAGCGCCGAGGGCCTTCTGGTAGTTCCCTCATTGCGAGAAGTGAGGCTACAGGGAACCAGACAGAGGGCCTTCTCGGTAGTGGCACCCGCCCTGTGGAATGCCCTCCCATCAGATGTCAAAGAGATAAACAACTACCTGACATTCAGAAGATATCTTAAGGCAGCCCTGTTCAGGGAAGTTTTTAATATGTAACGCTGTACTGTTTTAACACTTGATTGGGAGCCGCCCAGAGTGGCTGGGGAAACTCAGCCAGATGGGCGGGGTATAAATAATAAATAATAAATTATTATTATTATTATTATTATTATTATTATTATTATTATTATGTGGAGTGGCATAGCTGACAATTCCATCAAGGATTTTCAAGGCCATTGTGCCTTTAATTAATACAGACGCTATGAGTGTCCCTATTTTCCAGGGATAGTCCTGGATTTACAGAAGCCGTGTCAGTTTCTGAATTGCTCCCGCAATGTCCCGCTTTTCCTTAGGATATCCCTATTTTCATCAGAGAAATGTTGGAGAGTATGGAGTTATGCAATCCAAGGAGATAAGTAACAACCTTTAGAAGACATCAGAAGGCAGCCCTGTATAGGGAACTTTTTGAATGTTTAATGTTTTGTTATGTTTTTATATATGTTGAAAGCTGCCCAGAATGGCTGGGCCAACCCAGTCAGATGGACAGGGTATAAAATTATATTTATTATAATTATGCAGTAGGACGTCCCTATTTTCATCGGAGAAATGTTGCAGGGTATGTTAGTAGCTTCCGCCTTGCAGCTTCTGCCCATTGTATTACCGTATTTTTCGCTCTATAAGACGCACCAGACCACAAGACGCACATAGTTTTTGGAGGAGGAAAACAAGAAAAAAAATATTCTGAATCTCAAAAGCCAGAACAGCAAGAGGGATCACTGCGCAGTGAAAGCAGCAATCGCTCTTGCTGTTCTGGCTTCAGTGATAGCTGCGCAGCCTGCATTCGCTCCATAAGATGCACACACATTTCCCCTTACTTTTTAGGAGGGAAAAAGTGAGTCTTATAGAGCAAAAAATATGGTACTTCTTGTTAAGCAACATAGCAGCATCGCTTCATTCCAGCTTAATTATTCAGTGCCTGTCCCTGAACTTAGATGGATCAGTTGTCTGACCTGATACAACCAGCTCCAACATAAAGTGATGTGTGTGTGCGCGTGCGTGTTAAGCCTCCCCCAGGAATTACTCAGACCCACCTCCTGCTCTGAAAATGAATGCCTCTGAATAACAGTTGTTAGGAATCGCTTGAGGGGAAAGTGCTGTGCTGCTTAAATTCTGCTTGTGGGCTTCCCATAGACATCTGGTTGGCCACAGTGAGAGAAGAATGCTAGACTAAGGTGGGCACTTGGCCTGATCTAGCCAGACTTTTTTATGTTCTTAACATCAGTTGTAGAGCACTTGCTTTGCACACAAAAGGTTCCAAATCCCTGGCATCTCCAGGTCACACTGGGGAAGAACCCTGCCTGAAACTCTGGGAAACCATAGTGAGCAAAATGTTTCACATGTTCTTAGGGGATATCACTGTAATAATGTGGGTTAAAGCCTCAGCGCCTAGGACTTGCCGATCGAAAGGTCGGCGGTTCGAATCCCTGCGGCGGGGTGCGCTCCCGCTGCTCGGTCCCAGCGCCTGCGAACCTAGCAGTTCGAAAGCACCTCCGGGTGCAAGTAGATAAATAGGGACCGCTTACCAGCGGGAAGGTAAACGGCGTTTCCGTGTGCTGCACTGGTGCAGGCTTGCCAGAGCAGCTTTGTCACGCTGGCCACGTGACCCGGAAGTGTCTCCGGACAGCGCTGGCCCCTGGCCTCTTGAGTGAGATGGGCGCACAACCCCAGAGTCTGTCAAGACTGGCCCGTACGGGCAGGGGTACCTTTACCTTTTACCTTTATTAGAATAAACAAGTGCCATTATAAATACTGAAATACTAAATAAGATGGATAACAATGTGTAACAGAAAAAGAAGTAGAAAGTTGGTTTAAAAGTGTGTGAAAGAAAGTAATAGAAGTGGAAAGAAATTGCAATTGAGTAGATTGGAAGTCTAACACAAGGGTGAGGTGAGGGATGGTTGTGGGAAAAGGAAGTATCTATGGGATTGAGTATGGGTATGTATGAATATTTTTAAGGATTGTATGAAATGTATGTTTGTCTGTATATTCATAATATGTATGTATTAATGTTGAATTATTTTAATAATAATAATAATAATAATAATAATAATAATAATAATAATAATGAAATGACTTGTAATAATGGCAACACACACACACACACACACACACACATGCATTATCGAAGATAATGTGCTTCATCTACAGTTAAGAATGCACAAGCATGTTTTTAAAAATCTCTCTTCCTTGCCTCCATATGCTCTCTTACATTATGCACAAGTATAATTGCTGCCAAACAGAAGAGTTAAGAAGGCATAAGTCAGCACTTCATCAATGAGGGAGAAAGAAACGACAGGAAAACTCCGACCTCACATACTCTCCACACACAACTCCGACAACCACTACTTGGAAATGTGGATTTAAATCTTTGCCCCACATTTTTTCACTCTAAATCCCAGTTCTATATCTACGGAATGCTCAGAAGATCAGTGCCTAAATTAGCAGCCAAAGGACCTTGGGTCTTCTATTTTTAGCTTTTGGTTAGATGCCAGGTCTAAAAAGGGAAATTTAATTGATCGGCTCACTTGCTAAAAACTGGTGCAACAGGAACTAAATATAGTACAAACTCTAAATATTGACATTAGCTTTGGTATTTCATTTTTTTTGTAGCCAAGTGGCCTGGGATGGGGTCGAGAATACAATTGCGCAACATAGCATGCAACCTTTCATCACCTCTGTGATGGGGCCATCCAAAACGCTGTGTAAAGGGAAATGCTTTCACAATCACATCCATTCCTTGGCATCATAATTCCATTCATATTAGTGACACTTGCTAACTGCTGCATATCCTAATTCAGAATGATACTTTTCCCTGAGAGAATTCTGCCTTTCTTTTAGATGCAGCACACTGATGCAGCAAAAGAGCTGCATAATATAAGAAGAACTCTGTTGGTTAACTAACAGAATGTTAGTTTCCAGCAGCGGGTTGCCAGGCATCCTCAAGAACTCACCTCAATCCATGGAAGCCACTGTTGCCAACCAGAGCACTGCTAATCTCCCGCCCTGTTGACCTGTACTAGTTGTGTGCTATGCATGCATGCCTTCAGGTTGAGTCCTGCCCAGATTTCGCTTTCGGCATATCCCTCAAAGTGTGTTTAGCATGACTTGTGTTGGAATGCCCAAAGCTCAGTTTGGTCCATTGCATTCACATAACGGGGTTTGCACAGACTGATGCACCTGATGAAAATCAGGACACACCAGCTAAGAATTGTGAATGCCTTCCGTCTGCCTATCTACCATATTTGCCTTCTTCTCTGGGTTGATTGGGACAAAAATGTTGAATGGTGTATTAAGATCCTGTGTCAATGTCACTGTGAAATCCCAGCCTACCTGGTCCTCAGTTCTGTTCAAAAGCTCACCGTCTTTCTCTCTCTGTGTTCCGAACTGGACAGTTGAAATTGACATGAGATTGGCACACACATTTCCAAAGCTGGGCCACAACTGCACTATACATTTAAAACAGTATCGCGCCATTTTAAACGGTCATGGATTCCCCCAAAGAATCATGGGAACCATATAGTTGGTTGAGAAATCTGATCACTCTTAGGAGACTCCTATTCTCCTCATGGAGCTACATTTTCCAGAGTAGTTTAGCAATCAATTCCTCTTCACAGACAACTCTAAGAACAGAAACTCTGTGAGGTGAATCGATGTCTCCTAAGAACTCTCAGCACTGTTAAGAAACCACAGCTCCCAGAATTCTTTGGGGGAAGCCATGCCTGTTTAAAGCAGTAATCATAGTGCTTTAAATTAATGAGGTGCATGTGGCCAAAGTCAACAACATCTGGAGAATTAGAGGTTCCCCAGTACTTTTCTCAAAAGTTATGCACACTAACCATAATGAATTATTATTATTATTATTATTATTATTATTATTATTATTATTATTATTATTCACTCTGATCTTAAGAGTTACAACAGTGACCACAGTGAACCACCTTGGTATTTCTTCTTGAAATGAAATAATTTTAATAATACTAATAATCAATGTATCTGCTTTTATTCCTAATTGAATTAAGCTGTAAAAATCCGTTCCCCATTTTTTAAATGTCAAGTAAAGGAGGTTTCTGTGCCATCCCTGAAGTACTTCCTCCAGTCTCTGATGGAGAACAGTTCAGAATGCCATGAAACAGGGAAGGGAAGGCACGCCTGAAATATAATCACATTCAAACTTCATTTCTGGCCAGTTGCAAGCTTCCATTGTGCCCGTTTCTTGCTACAGGGACCAAATTACCACTTTAAAAACAGAAACGATGGATGCTTCCAGACAGGTGTTTATCATGGGATGCATGTTCCGCGTGCATGCGAAATGTTCACAATATCCACACAGCAGCCATGGCATCAAAACACTAATATTTCACCTCATTTAATCTGAATTTAGTCTTTCTGGGGGAAATCCAGTAAGTTTTTTTATTTAAAAAAAAAAAACCTGTTGCAAATGCCCCATTTGCAATATATGAATGGTGGCTCATAAGACTCTGTGTTGATAGCACAGTCACTGCTGGCCTTGCAATCTCATTTATTTCTACAGTGTTGGTGGTGCAGACTGACTGGGTATTGTGCATTGTTCCTATGGCGCTAACCTGGGCATGTGCCTGAATAATTCAGCTACCACCTTAGAGAGACACCCTGCATGTTGCTGTTATTTCTTCTGGTTTTAGCAGATATTCCTATATTCCAACCCCCCCCCCCAAAAAAAAATTTTTAACTCTCTTTTCGCCAATGAACCACAGAGAAACTTGCAATGAATTAGCAGCTGAATCAAGACACAAAGAGGCAAGAAGTTTGCATTTTGCAAGGAAGGGATGGCCGTACTCTAGATAAACTGGAATTTTAGCTAGAATCCAGAAATCTTAAGATTCAGAAGAAGCAGTTGAAAACACACACAGCAATCTACCTAGCAATCACTTTCAAAACAGAGCAGAAAGAGATCTAAGCAGAGAGTTCTGCACAGCTCTTACCAGTTGCAAGCTGTCAAACACTTCCTTCATCATTGACAACCGTGAACCCTCCAAACTGTCCATTGATTCTGGGCTTGCTCTGCGGAAACCCGTTTGCTGCCTGTCTGCTCTCGGCCACCTGGTATGAAGCTGACAAGACTGACCCGAGTCTCTTGTCTCTTTTTTTGTTGTGTGTTTGCTTAAGCTCAAGGCTGAGCGTTGTTGATATTGAGGGCAACGTTTCCAATCCGAAAAGATTAAAGGTTCACCAGCGGAGGAAAGAGGTCCAGCAATTCTGCCCGGCAGAGAAAAAGGAAGGCCGGTCTGATCAGCAACACTAACAAAAATGATGCAGACTGTAGAAGGGCTTTCCAAGCGCCTCAGCCTTTATTCGTCTTTGGAATTCTGGATGGCTTCAGTTGTGTCTTCTAAAAGACACAAGAAGGACACACGTCAGGACCTACGGCATACTAGTAACCTGCGGGCGTTCTCAGAGACATGCAATAGCACAAGAGCAGGGGTACTGTAGCTAACCTGCAGCCCAGAAGCCTTCATCTAGCCCCAAGAGAGATTTTGTGGGGGCTTCCCCAGGCTCCCCAAAAGTGTCTTTTTTCAAAAAAAAAAAGAAATGCTCCTATGAATCTCTCAATGTGATGCTATGGTGCCAAAAGGTTTTATTGTAGGTCCCTCAAGACCCCCATTCCCTCCCTTTAAAAAAAATAAATGGTTTATTTATTTATTTTTTAAAATAAAAAATATTCTTCTTCTTTGGACTACAGTGTTACCTCGGGTTACATACGCTTCGGGTTACATACGCTTCAGGTTACAGACTCCGCTAATCTAGAAATAGTACCTCGGGTTAAGAACTTTGCTTCAGGGTGAGAACAGAAATCGTGCTCTGGCGATGCGGCAGCAGGAGGAGGCCCCATTAGCTAAAGTGGTGCTTCAGGTAAAGAACAGTTTCAGGTTAAGTACGGACCTCCGGAACGAATTAAGTACTTAACCTGAGGTACCACTGTACTCCCAAGGGTGCCGTGCCCTGCTTTGGTACTGTGATGCCAAAAGATTATTTGTGGCCCTCAGAAAGCATCCCACCCCACACATCTGTGCTTTTGAACAATTGAAGTTTTTCCCCCCTGACTCATAGGTACCCCACTGTAATGCCAAACATTTTTTGCAGTTTCCCCAAGGCCCCCCAAATCTGTCCATCATTTAAATTTTTTTTACTGATGGCTCCCAAAGAGCCCCTGAGTATCGGACTATGACTGGGCAGAGACTCCTACCACAAAGCTCACTGGGTGATCTTGAAACAGCCACTGCCTGTTTGCCTAAGCTACTTCACAGGGTAGGATAGAGTGGAGGAGAGAGAACCAGACTTTCTTTTTGGAGCTCCTCAGAGGAAAGGTGGTAGACAAATGTCATCCATAAAATGCGTAACATTTAAGACCACAATCCTATGCATGTTTACTCAGAAATAAGCTCAGCTATGTTCAATGGGTCTTAATCCCCATTAAATGTATCTAGGAATGCAGCCTTAAATTAGTTCCCATTGAGGTGGTGGACCTGTACTAGGCCCATAGTAAAGGTAAAGGGACCCCTGACCATTAGGTCCAGTTGTGGCCAACTCTGGGGTTGCGGTGCTCATCTTGCTTTATTGGCCGAGGGAGCCGGCGTACAGCTTCCGGGTCATGTGGCTAGCATGACTAAGCCGCTTCTGGCGAACCAGAGCAGCACATGGAAATGCCATTTACCTTCCCGTCAGAACGGTACCTATTTATCTACTTTGACGTGCTTTCGAACTGCTAGGTTGGCAGGAGCTGGGACCAAGGAATGGGAGCTCACCCCATTGTGGGGATTCGAACCGCCGACCTTCTGATCAGCAATTCCTAGGCTCTGTGGTTTAACCCACAGTGCTACCCGTGCCCCATACCACTTATACCACATAATAATTGCAGATAAGCGATGTTCATACAACAATATTGCTCTAGACCAGAGGTCTTCAAGCTTTTTGGGTCCATGGCTCCATTAACCAACTACATTGTTTCTGTGGCACCCCTGTGAGGCTCTGGATCCCAGTTATGTCACCCCTTGCCTGCAGAGCTGGCAGCCTCTCACCCTTTTTCAAACGCTCCCCTTGTGGAGTGTTCCCTCAGCCTCCTCTCCCCTCCTCTCCTTGGGAGTCCTCTGGGCAGCCGCTGCTGCCATCCCTGGTCTCTGAACTGCCCCCCCACCCCAAAGAGAGATGCCTCCACACAATGCCTCACAGGGGACTGGGAAGCACCCCCTGACCAGCCCCAGAGGCACCGATCGCCTGGGGAGCTGCAACAAATGGCTGTGCAAGCCTTTGGGAGGCAGAGATGCAAGAGGGCATCAAGATACCCCAAGGTGCCATGGCACACTGGTTGAAAAACACTGCTCTAGAAAACAGCTATTCTATATGTTATTCATTCGTTCATGCAAGCATGCATGCATGCATTCAATATATATCTCGCCTTTCCTCCCAAAGGAGCCTAGGGTGGCAAATCATGTTTCTAAGGTCACATTCTCCCTGATGCAACTATTGTCTATCTGCAAAGAATTTGAGGAACATATTTTACTTTCACGATGACAGCTTCCAATGGATGACAGCTTACTAACAGGTAATTTTGCTCCAAAACAACCCAGACACTGGGCGTTTTTTGCTCAACTTTGAATGAGATGTTGTTGACACAATAGCATTTAGGCCAGTTGAGTATTTTTGTGCAAAGTAATGGTCAAGCTTAAGAGGATTAGACATGTCAGCTTCAAAGACTTATGTTCTGTGTGTGTGTGTGTGTGTGTGTGTGTGTGTGTCTTTGAGCCAGTGTGGTGTGGTGGTTAAGAGCGGTGGACTCATAATCTGGTGAACCGGGTTCGTGTCTCCGCTCCTCCACTTGCAGCTGCTGGGTGACCTTGGGCCAGTCACACTTCTCTGAAGTCTCTCAGCCTCACTCACCTCACAGAGTGTTTGTTGTGAGGGTGGAAGGGAAAGGAGATTGTTTGCCGCTTGGAGACTCCTTAAGGGGAGTGAAAGGCGGGATATCAAGTTCAAACTCCTCCTTTGCTAGCTGTTAGTTATTTCTCTCAAGGCACCCAAATGTGGTTGTGTGAACATCAGAGGTGCCTTCTAGACAAGCTCTGAGAGCCCGCTGAGAGAAGCATTACAACTGTTCTGTGCATGAGACACTAAACACTGGAGCGACGTGGTCCTTGCCTAGTGATCCTATAGACCAGGCATAGGCAAACTCCGGCCCTCCAGATATTTTGGAATTACAATTCCCATCATCCCTTGACCACTGGTCCTGTTAGCTAGGGAAGATGGGAGTTGTAGTCCCAAAACATCTGGAGGGCCGAAGTTTGCCTATGTCTGCTACAGCCTTCTTTGGCAATGTTGATGATGGGAAGATAAGAACAGAAAAGGTGGGGTTGGAAGGGAAAAGGGAAAAATAATGGATAAAAAGTTTTTCTTTACAACCAAGGTGAAGAACCACAGACCCAGGATCCAAAAACCAAACCACCATGTCTTGCACATGAGTGGTACCATTTTGACTAGTATGAGACAGGCACTGGGAGACTGAGGCTGCTAGTAGTACATACAAGTGGAACCTCCACCAATATATTGTGATGTAGTGTCCTGTTCAGGATTTCACCCATTCCACCCCCAATTTCCATCTTCCTATCACCACCACCAATCAGCCAATCAGCATTCAATGGACAGTGAGAGCATGAATTGGGCTGTTTTGGGTCCCTGCACCAAAAAAAATTAAAAATATTGTTTGGACTTCTGCAAACCTTTAAGTTTCCCCAAGCCTACTGATACCCTGGTCTTGTGCTTGGGTGGGGTCATGTTGGCTACAAAAGACAAAGCATCGCCACCAACATTTCTCCGATGAAAATAGGGACGTCCTATTCCATCAAGCTCCTGCCAACCTAGCAGTTTGAAAGCACGTCAAAGTGCAAGTAGATAAATAGGTACCACTCCGGCGGGAAGGTAAACAGCGTTTCCGTGAGCTGCTTTGCTTCGCCAGAAGCGGCTTAGTCATGCTGGCCACATGACCTGGAAGCAGTACACCGGCTCCCTCAGCCAGTAAAGTGAGATGAGCACCACAACCCCAGAGTCACCCAAGACTGGACCTAATGGTCAGGGGTCCCTTTACCTTTACTATTCCATCAAGATCATCATAATTTTAATATTTATATCCCACTCAGCAGACTGGGTTAGCCCAACCTCTCTGGACGGCTTCAACATATATAAAAACATAATAAAACATTAAACTTTTTTTTTTTAAAAAAAACTTCCTTATAAAGGACTGCCTTCAGATGGCTTGGGGGGTCAGATAACTGCATACCCGCCAACATTTCTCTGATCGAAATAGGGACATCCTAAGGAAAAGCGGGACATTCTGGGATCAGATCAGAAACCAGGGTGGCTTCTGTGAATCCAGGACTGTTCCTGGAAAATAGGGACACTTGGGGGGGGGGGGTCTGGAACAGCACTTACCACCTGAACATTGGAAATAGAGGAAATGGGGATGAGAAAACAAATCCCCAGATGGGGGGGGAGGGAATATGGATGCCAGGAAGAAGTGTTCTGAAGTGTACAGCCCAGACACAGGTTTATTACTGCAGTTGGGGACTAGGTCTGAGAGTTAATTATTTACCTGATGCCGGGATGCTACACTGAAGCATTCATTTGTGGCAGCGAAAGTCATTCAAAATTACATGTGCTGTACAAATAGATAAGAGCAAAAATAGAAGCCCAAATCTGGGCCTCCCAACCTTGAAAGACACATGAACTTATATTTTAAAATCCTGCCTCCTTCCCTAACCGCTTTTCCCTTACTGATTCAGGCAAAAAGCAGCTCATTTTAGGACTCAGCAATCGATGAAATTCTAGTCACAGAAAGTATACAATGCTTGGCTTTGCCCCTGGAAAGGTAGACAAAAGAGGGCAAATGAGTTAATTAATCTCACATTAGGTAGGCTTCATGTGACCATGATGCCTGAATATTGCCATACGCTTTAGAGATGTTTTAAAGAAAGGTATGTAGCCTAATTTATATATCTCACATTATGATATTGCAATAAGCACCACAGTTCTGCCTATGGGAGCAGTATCCCATTACGCTGTGCTAAATTTTCATGACTATACATTTTTGGTGTGAAAGGCGTGGTTTTCAGGGAGATATCGTTCCTTTGAGTAGTTCGCTGCCCACACCTGTTTGGAGTTTGGTTTCCCTCAATATGAACCTTCACCTGTTCCATTTGTTAGTTTAAGAATATTCACTTTTGCTAGGTAATCCCAGCCAATTAGGGAACACAACCTGAATGCAATTACATCATAGCGCACAGCACATACGTTCACAGCTGCTATAATCACTGCCTTCCTATAGCATGTTGCCAGGTGTAGCAGCTTGGTTCAGGGTGGAGGAGACAGCAGCAATGGGGGTGGGGTAGGCAATAAGCAAAGAGAAGAAGAATGTACCCACCTCTACAATTCTGTGATTCTAAGTACAGTCATACCTTGGGTTGAATGTGCTTCAGGTTGAGCGCTTTCGGGTTGTGCTCCCAGGCAACCTGGAAGTAACGGAGTGCGTTACTTCCAGGTTTCGCCGCTTGGGCATATGCTCAAAATGACGTCACGCGCATGCGCGGAAGCAGCAAAACCCAACCCGCACATGCACAGACACACCGTCACAGCTTATGTTCTATTCAGGATGCGAACGGGGCTCTGGAACGGATCCCATTCGCATCCCGAGGTACCACTGTAATATATAGCTCCTGGTATTCTTTATGACACTAGACTAGACAGTAGATAGGTTGTGGCTCATAACAGCTGCGTCCCAAGAGAGATAACAACACAAATAATGTAACAGGCTGTGTGTAACTATATCAAAATATATGGTTCTATAGACCAATTTATCATATAAACAAAACATATTATGAGAAATTAAAAGTCCAGCAGATTGATCAGGATATACAATCTATTCAGTTCTTATATTGGCTATATCCACGGTGTGGAATTCTTATACAGTGGTACCTCAGGTTACAGATGCTTCAGGTTACAGAAGCTTCAGGTTACAGACTCTGCTAACCCAGAAATAGTACCTCGGGTTAGGAACTTTGCTTCAGGATGAGAACAGAAATCGTGCAGCAGCGGCCTGGCGGCAGCAGGAAACCCCATTAGCTAAAGTGGTACCTCAAGTTAAGAACAGTTTCAGGTTAAGAACGGACCTCCAGAACGAATTAAGTTCTTAACCAGAGGTACCACTGTGTCAATCTGGGAGTGTTCCATGTGAAGATGTTTTTAGGAATTGTAGCGTTCCTTATATGGAGGTATCAGACGAAAATACAAGGATTCCAGGATAACTCCTTGTTTCACCCAACCAGGCTTCGTCAGCCGTGCATACTCGTATTCTTGTATATCAGGGACATGGAACATAATGGATTCAGTCATAATGGATGACTGACTACAAGACTGATATAAGAATTCCACATATGTTGAATCGCATTTAAAAAGATTTATATAGTTACACACAGCCTGTTGTTTGTGTTGTCATCAGTTTTGCATTGACGTGACAAAGGGTTTGGTAGTGTTTTGAATGTGCTCCCCAAGACAAACAGATTCCTGAGTGCTAGCTTGTGCCTTTGACATGACTCCTTTAAGCTAATGAACCAACCCTTCCCTGAATGTTGGGAGGCTCCAGAGGCAAACCTTTCTCTTTGAGTAGCACAGCTGTGCTGGAGAGCAGCCAGCCAGGTGTAAGTCTATATGTGTTAATGGATTTTAACTTGGTCAGTTTCATCCCAGCTATTTGCAGATCTCCAGCTGTGATATCATTGCTGTTCTCATGGCTGCAGCTTTCTGCCAGTAAGCAGATGAGGCTATGCCATAATGGCGTGACCGAGAACTGCTGCTGGCACATGGAATTAGAGATCGCAGGACAATCCAGCCCATGTCTCCAGTGCTAGCTAATGGCAAAGCTTGCATCTAAAATGTTAAACAGAGTTCCATTGCATATGGCAGCTCAAGAGGCAGAACGTTCGTTTAGCATGAGAGAAGCAATGGAATTAACGTCCACATTATTTAGCCAAGGCTTTCCCCCTATTCAAGGGATGAGGAACATGTGCTTTCCAGAGGTTGCTGGACCACAGCTGCCATGGGGCATATGACTGGGGCCTTTATACCTTTAAAAAAAAATCACAATCTATATCATGATGCCTAGACCTGACTGACTGACTGACTGACTGTATGTGTCATACAATCCTGCATGTGTCTACTCAGAGGTTCAGTGGGACATTCCTAGCTAGATGTGAATATAGGACCGCAGTTGCACTGGATTACTCATCATCACGAATTCCAGGGGATACCTAAAATCGCTTCGGTATTTCCCAACGAGAGAAAAATGTGGTACAGGCATCATCAGTGCACACTTAGGGATCTGAAAGTGGGGTGCTTGTCATCTATACTGTTACAGGTTTGTGGGTGACCTGACCCCCTCCAGATTCCTGGGTGCTGGGGTTTAATCAGTGCTTTGAGAATTAAGACGTGTTGGCAGATATTGGAGTTAACAGTGTAAAATGCCGTCTAAACTTGTTTCTGGGCCAGGGCATGGCATGGGAGGTAAGTCCGTAAGAGGAGCCAAAGATTGCGGTGGCCAGGGGAAAGACTGGGGGAGACAGAGAGGTGTGTGTGTCAGTGGGCAAGGAAAGAAACAGTTTGTCATAGGCTAAATGAAAATGGTGGTGTTTTGCAAGAGGTTTGAGAAGCAAGGGGGAAGGGGGAGGCAGCAGAACTCTAGGTGAGCTGGTTGGAGCAGGCAGCAAGAAAGGCTGGTTCCTCTGTACATCTATACCCGCTGCTCCAGAGAGATGTGAATGTTGGAAATCCCTCCACGGTAGACTCAGATTGTGGATATGAACCATATATCATAAAGACACTGCAGTCTCTGCTGTACCTAATTACCAAAAGGGAACTCAGACCCCGGACCCCTGGAAACTCACCCTGCTGTGGAGATTGGGGTGACGTGTAACAATACATTTGTCTATCAAAATAGACCCAGGGTAGGAATGCTTTAAGTGCATTATACAAATGTGACACTAGATGGCGGTGGTGAGCTAATGGCAAATTCCATATATATTTTAAAACTTTTTTGAAAAAAAACAACAACATTCAGAGTGTTTTTATATATGTGTGTGTAGATTCAGCAAAGAAAGGCATTGCAAGAGTTTTGTTGAAATGGTCTGGCATTGTTATACTTTCAGGCAGGAATTAGGGGGTCTACTCTTTCCTTCCCCTCTGTTTCTCTTTCCTGTCCCTTTTAAAGAGCTACTCAAATTCTGAAAATGCTGTTTTTTGCAACGATGGTCACTTCCACACGACACCTTTAAAGCACTCTTGTACTGCTTTTGACACTCCTGGGAACTGCAGTTTGTTAAGGGTACTGAGAGCTGTTAGGAGGCCCCCATTCCCCTCACAGAGCTACAATTTTCAGAGTGGTTTAACAACCAAACCCTCTTCCCAGGGGAATCTGAAAATTGTAGGTCTGTGAAGGAAATACAAGTCTTAGTTTAAGCAATAACTAGGTTGTTATTTTAAAAAAACCAACAAGCTGGAAATGGAGAGTAAAGGAAAGAGTGGTCCATTAGAGAATCAATTAGCTTTAAGACAAATACCATAAGGCCTTCAGGAGGCCCCCTATAGCCTCTATAGTACCTGCCTGGCTACCAAGATGTTTTGCAGCGTCCATTTGAGCAAAGCTGCTGGCTCATAGGAAATATATTTATGTTGAGGCTGTAGACACCCTGCAAGTAGGGCACTTTGGCTGCCTCCATTAGCACACAGTTCAATAAGCTGCTTTTAGTTTTCTTTATTTAATTGCAAAGCCTTTCTCTATTACTGTCAACGTGAAGAAAGAGGGGGGGGACCCACGGCTGTGAAAAACGTAAGATCAACATGGGCTCTTCTTTCATGCAGAGCTCAGCAGGATAGGAATGTGAGTTATTTTGCAGGGAGGGGAGGGAGGAACTGGACTGAGAGGCTGGACAAAGGGTATGGAGGGAAGTGCAGAGACTTATTTGAGGGGTAGGGAGACACAGATTAATAGTAGAGCTTTGTAGTATTGCATATACTTAGTCTGCAATAGTCTCCTGTCAGGGAACTGACATCGGAGCCAGAAGTGGAGGCAGGGCTCCCAAGCGATGCTGGAGAAGGGCCCAGCAGGGAGAGAGGGAGCTCATCGGCTGGGGAAGGAAATCAGCGTAACACCAGGGATAAAGGGGGGCAGATGGGGGAATCGGCGAGGGGGCTCCAGGACTCCTCGCCGGAGACCAGTGGGGAGAGCATGGGTACTCCGCTACCCACACCCACCCTGCGCAGAAGACTTCCGCGCAGGAAAAGTAGGTGTAGACTTGGCGTCAAAGAACTTCTTTGCTGGAAGAAGTTAAAGAAACGTCCACTGACGGATTCTGCTAGCGACTGAAACAGCCACGAAGTGAAGGGCTGTCCAGCCAGGAAAAGGTTTAACCAGGCAACCTAGCCAGGAGTGGCGGCAACTTACGCACGAGCAACCCCATATAACCATTACATCTCCCTTGGCATCTCCAGTTAAGACAAGCATGGGGAACCTTTGGACCACCAGATGTTACTAAACTACAACTCCCATGAGCTGCAGCAAACATGGAAATTGCCTGGGATGATGGGAGTCATAGTTGAGCAATATCTGCAGGGCCAAAAGTTCCCCACACCTGACCTAAGATGATCTTCTAATAGTAAAAGGTAAAAAGGTAAAGGACCCCTGGACGGTTAAGTCCACTCAAAGGCGACTATGGGGTTGCGGCGCTCATTTTGCTTTCAGTCCGGGGGAGCCGGCGGTGGTCCACAGACAGCTTTCCAGGTCATGTGGCCAGCATGACTAAACCACTTCTGGCACAATGGAACACTGTGACAGAAACCAGAGTGCACGGAAATGCCGTTGACGTTCCCGCCGCAGCGGTACCTATTTATCTACTTGCACTGGCGTGCTTTCGAACTGCTAGGTTGGCAGGAGCTGGGACAGAGCAACAGGAGCTCAATCTGTCGCAGGGATTCGAACCGCTGACCTTCTGACTGGCAAGCCCAAAAGGCTCAGCGGTTTAGACCACAGCACCACCCGCACCCAGATAGTAAGATTATCTGAGGATTGTTTCTTTAGCATTCATTCTTATTTTTATTGCCCTTGCAGAACTCAGCAGGGAGGAGGATGGCCTCTGCCTGTCATTGACTCTGTCTCCACTTACGGTTGGTCTCTCTGCCTTTCGCCCCGCCCTTCTCACTGGCTGCCGGACAGTTGTGCTGAGCGTTTCATTAGCTTAAAGTATAATAAGCTCATGTGTTTTGGGGACAGATCATAGCTCATGGGTGGGCCACATGCTTTGGCTGAACCTGGGCTGTCCCAGCTTCAATTTCTGGCATCTGCCCCAGGATCACGGAACATGTGATGAGGAAGATCTGTTCCTGTGTGAGAAGCAGTAGAGCAGAGCTTTCCAAACCGTGTATCGCAACATGTTAGTGTGTCGGCTGCAGTGTGCAGGTGTGTCACGTGATAGGTGTCCGTATCTCTTAAAAGGGGTTGGTTTAACCTGCGGTTTGCTAATAAAACTGAATTACTGTGTCACGAAATGATGCATGTCTAAAGTATATGCAGACTAAGTATATATGCAATACTACAAAGTCTATGCAATAATACAAATGTCTAAAAAGTGTGCCGCCAACATGAAATGTTTGGAAAGCTCTGCAGTACAGTCTCTGTTCCAAGACCCCATACTAGCCAGCAACCAAGCAGTAAGCATTACAACTTATAGCAAAACACACACATATTTAGAAACACAAAACACTTCTAAAAACAATAAGAAGTTCTAAACATCTTTAAAAAAAAGAATTATACACAACAACAATCACATACCCTCATTGTTATTAGTTTCAAGGTTGCCAGGAACATTCTCTTTCAGCCATCAAATGCCTGAGTGAACAAGAATGTTTTAAACTTCCTTTTGAATGTTAATAATGAAGAAACCAGAGAGGCACACCTCACCAAGGAGGCTGATCTGGGGAATCAACACTGTGAAAACTGTCAGAAGACTACCAACAAGTTAGGACCCTGCAGTGGCACCACCACTAAAACCTCAGCTTCGGATTGTAAGGCCCATGATCGCGGATATTCGGTGGCCAGGTTGCTCACAAGATGGTTTGAACATATTAGGTAAAAAGGTAAGGTAAAGGACCCCTGGACGGTTAAGTCCAGTCAAAGGTGACTATGGGGTTGTGGCACTAATCTCACTTTCAGGCCGAGGGAGCTGGCGTTTGTCCACAGACAGTTTACTGGGTCATGTGGCCAGCCTGACTAAACCACTTCTGGTGCAACGGAACACCGTGATGGAAACCAGAGCACACGGAAACACCATTTACCTTCCCACCACAGTGGTACCTATTTATCTACTTGCACTGGTGTGCTTTCGAACTGCTAGGTTGGCAGGAGCTGGGACAGAGCAACAGGAGCTCATCCCGTCGCGGGGATTTGAACCACCAACCTTCTGATCGGTAAGCCTAAGAGGCACCGATCTTAGCCTGACTATGGTGGCTGCCAATGGCTTTCCAGACCCAATTCAAAGTGCTGGTTTTCACCTAAAAAAACATTAAAAGGCTCAGGACTGCAATACTTCAGAGACTGCCTCTCCCCATATGAACCAACCCAGACTCTGAGATAATCCTCTGAGGCCCTTCTTTGTGTGCCCTCTCCACAAGAGGTCCAGAGGGCAGCCACATAGATATTTTCTGAAGTGGCTCCCAGTTTGTGGAAGCTTGTTTGGCTTCTTCACTATACATCTTTAGGTGCCAGGCAAAAACATTTATTTATAACCAGGACTTTGGCTGATTAATTCTATGGCCATTCAACTGTGTTTGTGGGGTAGGGGTCATTGGTTTGGTTTTGGTTTTATTATGCATTTTGTGTTATCGTTCTGCATTTTTATGTGGAGAACCACTCTGTGATCTTTGGATGAAGGATGACACACAAATTAAATAAATATAGGAGATGGCACTCTTCTGTGTTTTTTGGTTTTTTTGGGGGGGGGTCCCAAGGGTTTTATACACTAGTGCGAACAACGCAAATGGGCAGCTAGAGCAGCAATTTCAGAACTAGTGGCACGTGCCCCACATAACAACCCAGCAGCTGCATTCTGCATGAGCTGCAGCCTCCAAACTGTCTTCAAGGGTAGCCCCAAGTAGAGCGCATTGCAGTAGTCCAAGCAGGAGGTCCCTAGAGCATGGACAATCAGAATTCTCTCCCTTCCAAAATGTGGCAGGCACCTATGCTCTTTTCACCCAGATATAAAATCTAGCTCTTTGCTCGGGTTTTTGAATGCTCTCTCTCTCTCTCCAGCTGCTTTATTATTCATAATCATAGTTGTGTCCACTTCATTCTGCTCTTAAATTGCTGCAGAGTGTATATTTTTAAAATCGAGGACCACCCCATACTCCCACCCAGACAGAAACAATCTCCCCATCACCACCACCGATGCACAAAATGTGTCCAGATTAAAACATTTGAATAAATTGTGTGGACTTTTGGCAAACTTAACCACAACCAGTTACCTACAGAGAAGTAAGCATTCCCTCTTCCTTGCACCGGATCCATGGCTTATTGGTCAGACTGCCCTTTCTGCGCCACATGCATGATGCTACAGGGTTAATATTTAAAAGATCACCTTCTGGCTGAGTGCTTGGCCTACTCTACTTAACTAGCATGGCTCAGCTACTCAGTGCAAGACTTGATGTCATCACTAAGCTACAGAGAATACTGGGACCTGTACTGTGAAGTGCAGGGGGTGGGGAAGGAGGAAGGAAATGCTCTTGGAGGAATCTGCAGGCTGCATAACTGTTATTGTTGCGGCTCCATGAACTGTATGCCTTTCAAATGGTACTGGGAGGAACTCCCCTTGTGGAATTCAAACCATTGCAGCATGCTTTGAAATTCTACATCAGTTTGTTTGCTCAGAAACACCCAGGTGGCAATTGCTGATGCAGCGAGACCTCTGATGCAAAGTTTGATTTTTTTTTTCCTGACCGGAAAACTAGCACTTTCTAATGAATATATGCTCAGACTATATTAATCTGAGGAAACAATGGAGAGAGAGGGAAGTTGTGGGGGACAGAGCAGGGAAGCTGCAAGGTTTGAAGGTGTTATCTGATGGTGGGTACCCTCATCATTTTGCTGCCTGAAGCAAAGGACAAGAAGTTGCCTTCTCCCAGTCCAAGAGCTCAGCAGACCACATAATCTTATTTCGACATCTCCCACTGCTCTGTCTAGTTTAGTCAGTGCAGGACAGGCTGCACAGAGCACAAAGACTTCTCTTCACTCGCTGCCCTTCAGTATTTGCCGCCTGAGGCAGCCGCCCCACTCAGCCTCATGGTAGGGCCAGGCCTGGCTACCCTCTTCCAAGTCCTGCTGCATCAGGCCAGTAGCCCATCCTGTTCTCACAGTGGCAAAGCAGGTGCCTATGGAAGCCCAAAAGTAGGACCTGAATGCAACAGGGCTCTCCACACTTGTGATTCCCAGCATTCCAGAGTCATACTGCTTCCAGCAGCAGCCATTGATGGTCTTATCTCGTGTTTATGGGCCCTGGTGGATCCATCTTGTGGTGGTGGGCAATAGCAGGTAATGGCATGTAGATCAACACTGGGCTGCTGAGTCTCCTCACCATTTTAGTTCCCTTCAGTGCCCCTCAGGTACCTTCACTCCAGGGCATTGATGGGAAATGTGAATGGCAGCTAAGCAGTACTACTAATAATAATTTATTATTTATACCCAGCCACTCTGGGCGGCTTCCAACGAAATATTAAAATACAGTAATGCATCACACATTAAAAGCTTCCCTAAACAGGGCTGCCTTCAGATGTCTTCTAAAAGTCTGCTAGTTGTTGTTCTCTTTGACATCTGGTGGGAAGGCGTTCCACAGGGCGGGTGCCACTACCGAGAAGGCCCTCTGCCTGGTTCCCTGTAACTTGGCTTCTTGCAGTGAGGGAAACGCCAGAAGGCCCTTGGAGCTGGACCTCAGTGTCTGGGTAGAATGATGGGGGTGGAGATGCTCCTTCAGATATACTGAAGGAGGCCATTTAGGGCCTTAAAGGTCAGCACCAACACTTTGAATTGTGCTCGCAAAGTTCTCTAAATGCTGAGCACATTGGTGCCAGTTTTGAAGGAGGCCCCACCACAAGGCACCTCCCATGTGATTTTACCCCTGGAGATCACCCTAAGTCAGTGTTTCCCAACCTTGTGCCTCCAGATGTTTTTGGCCTACAACTCCCATCATCCCTAGCTAGCAAGACCAGTAGTCAGGGATGATGGGAGTTGTAGGCCAAAAACATCTGGAGGCACAAGGTTGGGAAACACTGCCCTAAGTGATCTCCCTCTGCCTCAGGTTATTGCTGATTCCCCCTGGAACCAAAAATCTGAAGTGATGTTTGTGCCGATTCAGCTTTAAAGAGCAGGTCTCAGTGAGGAAAAATCAGGACACACACAAAATCAGTGCTTGAACATTGGACTTCTGTGTAGACCTTTGCCTGGAAAGAGTGAGACAGAAAGTATGCCCTCTGTCTCTCTTTCTCAGACCAACCTAGCTCATAGTGTTGTTGCTATGATAAAAATGAGAGCGTAGGGAGATTTTGTGTGCCTTGAGTATCCTGCAGGAAGGGTGGGATAAAAATCAAATTCATTCATAATAGTATTATATTACAATTCCACGTATGTTCGCCAAATATCTCTATAGGATTATTCTATGGGCCAGACCAATGTCTTTTATCTTGATTCCGTATTAAGAAGTGATCAACGCCACTCAAACGTACAGGGAGGCATAGACCAGGAAGCAACTATTGTTGGGACTGAAACTCCCATGTCTTCACTGCAATGCTCAGGAATGCTCACCCCATGTTGTGACATCACCACATTGTTTCACAACATGATGTCCATGAAAGCTGCTGGAGAGAACTGGATATGGAGATGCACCCCCATGTTGTCTGTAATATGTAGTTTTGCCTCTTGTGGACTAATGAAGAGCCCTGGCCCTGCATTGTCATGAGTACTAGAATGCCTGTTTCTGCCATGAGCATGCTTTGAAAGGTTAGGACAAAACCTAGTCTTTTTTCTATCCTGGCTGTGAATATAGAAGGCCACTAGGAATAATGGCTTTGCAGCATCAATGCCTCAGCAGTGCTTGAAGAGGTTGGGCCTTCTAAAAATCTCCCTTCCACCTTGATTGTTTCTCAGATGTACAGGTGATGATGCGATAATTTTCATGCACACCTCCATAGCAAAAGCACAGCCAAGCCATTAAAGGTACATAGTTTCCTTCTGCAAATCACAAGTGAATGTTCTAAGCCAGGCTTCCTCAAACTTGGCCCTCCAGATGTTTTTGGCCCACAACTCCCATGATCCCTAGCTAGCAGGACCAGGGATGATGGGAATTGTAGTCTCAAAACATAGGGAGGGCCGAGTTTGAGGAAGCCTGTCTAAGCCAAGGATAGCTAGCATGGTGCTCTGCAGATGGTGTTGGACACAATCTCCCATCCTCCTTGGCCCTTGGCAATGCTGGCAGGGGCTGATAGGATTTGGACCCAACATCTGGACCACAGAACATTGGCTACCTTAATCCAGTCCTTAAGCACACCACTTTCCTTTTGCATGCATGAGGAGGGAGATTCTTTGCTTGTGATTAGGGATGGGCAAATCTGTCAATTTCAGTTTTTATCCGTTTCTCGTTTCTCCAGTCTTCCATTCTCCACATTTCCACATCAGATTGTGATTGATTGATTGATTGATTGATTGATTTAAGTCTCATCAGCATTTTAGTGCAGTTTTCTACTAACACACATTTTGTATGCGATTTTTCCTAATATACACATTTTCACAAAATAATTTATCCAAATGTAATGCATTTTGTGTTTGTTATTTCCCCAAATATATGTGTTTTTATACACATATTATATTGGCACTGCAAAACTTGGAGGCATGAATTTTGAAGGATGACCGTGTTTCAGAAAATTCATGTTAGGTAGGTTCACCTTTAAGTTCTCCTCTATCCCTACTTATGACAGAGCCTTGCCTTGAGACTGCATCAGTCTCAAGCTGTTGCACAGAAGCAAAGTGATTGGGCTGCAGGACAGGCTAAACAGGTCTGACTCTGATGGAGACAGGCCAGGAATGCTGGGCCCAGTGCAAAAGGACCACCCCAAAGCTGCCTATGGATGCTGCCTTATCCTAACCCCCTCTAGTGGCACAGGTCAGGGAACTGGGGTTGTGCAGCTGGGTTGCAATCAGATGTCCATTTGCCTAGGAGTAAACCCTATTAGACTCAGCTGGATCCTGCTTGTTATCGAAGATGCAGATATGTCTAAGACTACAATGCTAGAACAGTTTTATTGATCTAGTTTACATCTGAAACCAGTTCTATCAAATTTGCACTTTTTGAAATGATATGAACTGAAACACAGACATCCTTTGAAATTTGCACTCATCTGAATTTTGTAATGCTGTTCTCCAGCCAAACAATACATATTTAAAAATGCATATATTAGGGCAAAGTGTGCTACTATATTAGTGGAAGCAACACCAACAAAATTATTAAGAGAAATTGCTTGCAAAATGTGTACATTAGTCAAAACTGCTTCCAAAAACTGGAGAAAGCCATGAAAAACACTGAAGATTTTTCATGAAGTTTAACAAATAAATAAAGAGCAAATTACTGCAGGAATGTAGAGAGCTGAATTTTAAATTGGAAAACGAGAACCCAAAAGAACTGGAATTGACAGATCACCCTCCACCCCACTGCTTGGAATTCAGATTCTTTTAAAAAGATTGATAGCCTGAGTTATTTAATCCTTCTTCTACCACAGCGGCATGAAAACTATTTTGGGGCAGGATCCTACATACATCTAAGACTTTTCTCTACTTAACTTTCCGTTGTGAATTAGTTCTAAGCGAAATGCCATGCCACAAACTCCTTTTCCATCCAGCAATATTTATTAGAAATGCAACACAATGTTATTGTTGGAAAAAGGAACAGCATCAGACACACGGCCAGACTGCCTTAGGTCAGAATCCTGTGGACGCTTGCCTTAAATCCCTTAAATCTCAAGGGGTCTTACGTAGAAACGCAGAGGATTAGGATACCAGTGTACTGTTAGAAACACGAGTTCAAGGATCCAGATGCTCTTGTTATCTTTTCTAACCACTTAAGAACTTTTCTGTTCCCCAGTAATATCCTGAGCCTGCTAAACAAAAGGTTTAGGCACATAGCTATCTATATCAGGCGTGGGGGACCTTAGGCCATCCAGATATTGTTGGACTCCAACTCCCATCAGCCCCAGCCAGCATTGCTAATGGTCAAGGGTGGTGGGACTTGGGGTCCACAACACATGCAGGGCCAGACATTCTGCATCCCTGATCTAAATCAGGGATCTAAGCAGACTCAGGGTTGCACTTGTGTTTCAGCCTCAGTTTTTCCACTTTTAGAATGGGCACATTACAGGACCGTTGGGAAGACGAAATAGGCCAAACATAATGCATCTTGCACAAGAAACACGCCCTAAAAATGACAAAGCCTTTAAGGTAGCTGGGCAGGCGTAGGGAACCTTTGGCCCTGCAGGTGCCACTGAACTACAGCTCCTATTATCGCTGGCCACTGGCCATGAGCTGATGGGAATTGCAGTTCAGCAACATCTGGATGGCCAAAAGTTTTCCCCACCTGTGATAGAGAGATAGGAGGAAATCACGGTCACTTCCAGATCAGCTGTTTAAGGAACATTAATCTTTCTGTGTTTGCAGGGATGTTAGATGATGGCATGTTGCACAATCATCATGCCACACCTTCCAGCGCATTTCTTCTTCACTTTCCTTACAGAAAAAAATATATAGATTTCATTCATTGCTTTGGAAGCACAAGGATACCAAATCCACTTTGATTGAGAAAGATGGATTTGCTGGTATGTGATTGGATTCCATACACAAAATAGTGATACTCTGGAGGCACCCTGTCTTTGACATCAGGGGAAGCAGCTCCTACTTGCTGTTTTTCACCCTCCTGCCCTGGGAGCTTTCATAAGGGAACAGCTGAACTGAGGAGGAGGGGTGGCCTTTTGAGTCTGGGGATAAAAGCAAGAGAAGGTACTGTTGCCATCAGTTTGGGGGCTACTTTAGGGTGTTCTTAATTGACCTATTGGTCAGCTTGATGGTCGTTTACACTGGATTTTTTAAAAATAAATCGTTCTTTGTTGACCTCTTAGTGTTATGGTGCAGAGATAGCTAAGATTTTTATTATGCATGTCGGTTACTGACATACTGCATTTTTTACTTTCTGCAAACTGCTCTGGGCTTGCAAGTGTGCCTATGGAAAGCATTTAAATTGACTATGGCTGCAAAACTCAGAAATGGAGGCTCTCAAAATCAGGTTAATTCCTCTTGGAACATTGGCCTGTACACTTTTAAGCTTCAGCAAAATTAGCAATCGGGTGAAGGAGAAAGGTAAACGAGTCTCGGGGAGATAAGAGATCTGGAGTCTGAACTTTACATTTTCAAGGTGGCTCTCTTCGTTTACTCCAGTGGAGCCCTCCATTGGTAGGGTTGCAAGGTTGCACTCCAGGGAATGTGTGTGGCTTTAATTTCCCCAAGGAAGAAAAAAAGCAACCACAAATTCACCCACCGGTTTCCTTTGTGGTCCCATAATCTACCCTCTTCCCTGCCTGCAGGATCCTCTTGGGGATCTTGCCTGCTGCCACAAATGAAGAAGGGGTGCTTGCTGGGCAGCAACACCAGGGGCGCAACAAATCGCAGAAGACAATTGCGCCAGTGAATTTCTGCTCCATGTGCATTTTCTGGGTTGTGGCTTTGTGACCACCAGCATGGGGAACCATCACATAGATACTACATTCTGCAGGGCAGCCAAACCTATGCAGGATTCACATCCACCCAAGGAGATTCCCCCAAACTAGAAGACAAATGTAAAACATTACCTTCCCCTTCTTGGAGCTGTCCATCCTAGTTCTGTGATCCAGCATTGGGGCAGCTGTCAGCACCAGCTGCTCTCCGACCAGTCCCCAACAAAGTCCAAAGTTGCCCAATGCCCAGTTTGCCTCCCCTCCTCCTTTCTTGCTGGGACAACTTAGCAGAGAGGGCAGTTCTTCCTGTTGAGAATATTCCACTTTCTTAGCTTGTTTATTTCATGTATAAGGTTGCTTCCTCTCCCTTTGAAGTTGCTCGGCACGTGACAAAACTTCCTCTTCCGCTTTACCTTTGGTGTCTGGATTTCTCCCTGAGCGAAATGGGGCGTTCCTGGCCTTGGATTTGGTTTTATGCTTCACTTGGTAGTATATCGAGAAGGAACATCCATCCTGTGCGGATCCGTTTTGCCAACCTGCATCTTGTCAAAGGCAAAGTAATGAGGCCCGTTCCAGTAACAAGAGTTTTCCCTTCCGCCCAGGTAACAGCGCATGGGAGCGTTGCGCAGATCCCGTTGCCTCTCGCTGACTTCCTCTCAATTCTGCTCCTCTTCTGAACTCAACATCAAGTTTATTTACTTTTTCAGCCGGTGACGTTCTCCCTTTTTCTTTTTTCCCAGCGTCCACACAGGCTGCTTCCTGGGGTCTCAAGGCTAACCCTGCATTGCCATGGTGACTGGTGGTGAAAATCCTGTTGCACTACCACCTCACGAGAGCCCCTCCTGTCCATGCCATTAAAGCTGTCATGCGGAATACTGCTACCATGGGAATAGGGCTTAATTCGAATGGGCATAACAGCCACATTATCACTTTGCAGCTGCTACAGCAACCACTCCACTGCAGGGCTTAGCAACCTGTTCTGCTCCCATAGTGATGATGGTTCACAGCAACCCATTTCCAAGGAATGAAAGGCTGGTTTAAAAAAAAGAAAAGAAAAAGGGAGAAGTGGGGGGATTTAGGTGCTTCCATATCCAGCCTGGAGAAACCAATGAGAAGTGGGAGTGTCAGAGGATAGAGTGTCTCCTTCTCCCAAGGTGAAACCGTTTCCCGCATCCCCACCATCACTTTGATTCTGAATATTTGCCATGGGAGTGAACAACCTGAGCAAGGGATTCATCGCTGTCATACCAGTACTTAAAACAAAAAAAAAAATCCTTCCAGTAGCACCTTAAAGACCAACTAAGTTAGTTCTTGGTATGAGCTTTCGTGTGCATGCACACTTCTTCAGATACACAAGAACTTCATACCAAGAACTAACTTAGTTGGTCTTTAAGGTGCTACTGGAAGGAATTTTTTTTGTTTTGACTATGGCAGACCAACACGGCTACCTATCTGTAACCGATACCAGTACTTGTTAGTAGGCATCAAAACAGACTGGTCATGCTTTTAGTTTTAAGAGAGGAGGATTTCCTTGCCGAATATCTCATCCTCATTGGCCCACCTGGCCTAGAGAAGTAAGGAATAGGGATGCTCCCCACCTGGGTTTCTAGAGAAAGATGCTGTGGTTCAGTCACAGGAACTCTTACAAGCCTGCACTCAAAGGTCTGTCTTCTAATGTCAGATCAATATGTAAAATTTCATATTGAGGACCTAGGGTCACCTACACAAAAAAAGATACTCTTTCACGGAGATGCAGCCTCTTACCCACTGAGTAAATGTCTTGTCCCACACTTATTGTAGGGGTTTACATTGTAAGGTTGCTTCCGACTACAGTGGCAAGAATGTTACTTGCCCAAAAATGGAAAGAAGAAGAAGTCCCAGCAAAATAAGAATGGATACAAAAACTTATGGAACATGTAGAAATGGTGAAACTTACCGGAAGAATAAGAAATCAAGATAACAAACTTTTTACAAAAGAATGGAAATGGTTTATTGAATATTTACAAATAAACTGTAAACAGATAAGAACATTAGCAGGATTATTGTAATAACCTGCAGTTTTATAAGAGTATATATTTGAAGCAGATGAATAAATGAGCAAATTAAGTTAATTTGGATATGCAGAAAATATTAAAAGTAAATTTAAGGACCCTCAGAAAGAGGGGGAAGGAGGTTTTGAGGTGTTAAAATGATTGTTAGATTATTGAAATGCATAAAATTGAAAATCATAAATAAAATAATAATAAATACATTTTAAGGTTGCCACCTTTGTTGTGGCAAAATAATGACTAGGGTGGGACAGGGATTTTTTTTATTTATCTGGTGGTGAAGTGACTTCAAAGCACAATCTATTGCAGCCTAACAGGATGCCCCCTCTGGAATTTGTCGCACACACATACAAATGATTGTGTGAATCTGTTTGTGCTTTGCTAGCAGAGCTTAAATGCATAACCTTTCACAGACCTTTTCAAACACATACGTTTGGAGAGGTTCCCTAACTTGGCAGAGGCGGAAATACAGGCCACCTAACAGTACAAGATGTAACATTTCACATTGAAACAGGGGACAATCCTGGATTATCCAGGATGAGTGGAAAGCCTTGAACTTTAGAAAGTGAAATGGAGAAAGGATCCTGAATGGTCCTCGTCAAAGCATTTCAGAGGGTGGACGGCTGAAATTCTCAGCCCAGGCGGGAGAATAGACGTGCGTAGGAAATCATAGGCGAGGGATGGAAAGGAGGCTGTCCGCCTTCCACTGCCACGTCATGCTAAGGAAATCTCCTTGCTAGAAGGAGCATCAGTTGAGCTCTGCCTCTGGAAGAGGATGCCTCTGATTGGCTGCAGGATGTGGGCAAATCTCTTCAGGTGGGTGGGGCAAACTCTTTGACAAGTCGATAAAAAACCCAGGTTGCCTTATAATTCTGGTTGTGGTTAGAATCTTTCCTAGGAGAGGCAAAGGGGGAATGGAAGAGTTTGCAAATGTTTCTAAATGAAAGAGTTGCAACAGGCTACTTTTCCTTGCAGCAAGTTGAATCAAAAATGCTGCCTACCCCCAGAGTTTTTAAAAAAACACATTTTAAATTGTGTTCTCGCTGTATGTGCTTGGTCCCTCATCATAGCCAGGCAATATTGCTCTAGGGTTCTCAAATGTAAAAGGGAAAAAGGGTATTTTGGTCCAGGAGGAGTGGCATCAATGGAAATCGCCTAGATCCACACAGCTGCCGCTATGGACCTCCTGAGCCAGACCAATTCAAGCAGTCAGCATCTGCCAAAAATCCTGGGAACTGTAGTTTAAAGGTGCTTGTTAGGAGGCCCCTATTCTCTTCACAGAGCAACATTTCTCAGAGTTCCCTAGGACGAGAGATTGATTGCTAAACCACTATTAAATGCAGCTCAGTTGCAAGTCCAAGTTTAATAGCTTAAAAAAAATTTTTTTTTAATCCTGCATTTTAGTGTTTGTGTGCATTTATATTTAGAGAACACAGACAATATTTCTAGGCTCACGTGTCTGGGAAAAAGCCTCATGGAATTCAGCAGTGCTTACTTTTGAGTAATATATGGGATTGCACTAATCAGATTCAACACAAACAGCGAGTGGACGACGTTTAAAAGTCACAACCTCATTTTTTAAAAATCCTATGTAGTTTTCTTCCTACGTGTTTTGTTAAGTGGAGCACTGCAACAACGAAATAATAAAAAGTACACTGCTATGCCCCAACTCCACACAGGTAGAAAATCAATACGTAAAGATTATCTCGGCGCTACATTTCTACCAGCGAAAATGCCTCTGTCGTTGTCAAGCTTCTGTTGTATCTTTGTGGGGTGAATGCGGCTGTGAAGTGGGCATGGTTATTTAAAAACACCGATTTCCTTTTTAATTTTTTTTTATTTGAACCAGTTCCTATATATTTACCACCGATCTTGCCCCGCACATGGAGGATTGTGCCTGATTGCAAAAGCGATCCGGAAGCTTCACTAGTTGAACCATTGCGACTGCAGCCCCTTGAGTCAAACCGAGTTCTGACGCACGCACAGTACGACCAATGCGCTCCCGCGGCGGTCCCCACAGAACTTGTAATGTTCTAGATTCGCACTGGGTCTACCAGCTTCCGAGTTGACTCTAGAGACCATCTTTCCTAGAGGGGACAGTTCCCCAAGAGCTACCAGGAAGTGCGTTGGAAACTGTCTCTCCGCCTCGTCGACTTAACTTTCTGACGATTAAACAGCAAGGGAAAGGGGAAAGCCCCCCGCCCCCCCAAACCCCAACCCAACGCCCGTCTCCATGTCAACAGACTAGGGCCACTCTTGTAATATTCCTACCTCTATGGCGACTCGCCGGCATTTCTGGCTTCCTCCGGGCTCCACATCCGGGTCGTCCAAAGCTTCCGCTTCGTTCATTCGCCTCCGAGCCGCCCGGGGAGCCTTGTGAGGCGAGACGTGACGTGACGTGACGTGGGAGGGGGCGCCGCCCGGAGCAGAATCGGAGCTCCCCGTGCCGTGAGGTGAGCGAGGCGCGCGCTTGGCCGTTTACCTGTCGACGTCGTCGGCTGAGGGAGGGAGGGAGGGAGGGACCTCGAAGGGCCCAGGCGGGGGGCGAGAGGGCCCTCCCGCCCATCGCTGCTCCTCGCCCGGCCGTGTGCTCGGCGCTGTACGAGAAGCCGAAGCGACAGGCCTAGAGTTGGGCGCTCTCTTTCTCCCTCAGGGGCGCAGCGAGGCGCTTTATCCTGCCTCACAGGTGACGCCCCTCCGCTTTACCCCGCTTGCTCCCCCAGAGGCTCTTAAAGGGCCTTTCTCGTCACCTGAGGCCTTCGATTGGAGGCTGAACCGGGGTTGGGGGGTGCGGGGGTGGGAGGCCTCTACAGCGCATGCGCCCTGCCACTAGTCTTTAGTCCAGTGGTGGGGGCTCTGAGGCTCTCCAGATGTTGCTTGGGGAGGGGTTATTGCTGGTGGGACAGAGAGAGCTGGAGGTACGTATGGGTTCTCCACCCTTGCTGTGGGGACTATCTGATTTGCCCTTCTAGTCCAGGAATAAAAAAAAATATATCCATTGTCTGTGACCAAATAGTCTTTTCTCTTTCCGTCTTGCTTTCAGAGGAGGGTAGCTGTCCTAAGCATAGAAGTGAGGCCCACTTGGTTCCGTGAGTCTTGCGCTTCAGTAAGTTTGCAGCCATGCAGCGAAACAGCAAGGAATCTTGGTACCTTGGTACCATTTGAAAATTGATTGCTTTACTATGTTGGGACATCTTTTCTGGCTGGCAAGCCAGATCATTATCGCCCCACCTCCCGGGAGGCCATATTTGATGGGTGGATCAGTCTTCCCACTTGTCAGTCACCGGGTGTCATTGTGATGTCATGGGATGCAGTGCTTTGAAATCCCAATTGTTGGAACTTCAAAGTGCAGTGCAGCACTGTTTGGAAGCGCTTTTGCTTTCAGACAATCCCAGCACTCCTGTTTGAGCCTCTGGTTTACTTGCAGCTTATGTTTTCAAATGTTCAGCAACATTTGGTGGTCCACAGGTTTCCCTGATTGAAACCTTGGTCTTTGAGCATCTCTGAAATAATGAGTGAGTGCTTATAGTTTTTCATATGTTTATCTGTGATGAATGTTTTCTCAGACTAGTGATGTAATTGTATTTCATGCCGTCCTCAGTAAGTGTGTATAGAGTTGCTGTGTGAACTTTTAGTCTTTCTCTGCTCCATTTCCCAGTGTGTAAATGAAGTAGGTTTGGAGCCTATAGAAATCTAGTCTGGAGCACATGTTGATATCCATTTCTCATAGTATTGTATCTTACTGCTGCTGTTTTCTCTTTATCCTACCTTATTTTTGTGCTTTTCTTTTTCTACCTTTGCTCAGGTTGTTGAGAATCAAAGAGGCTTAAGTAAATAAAAGGATGAAGCTTTACAGTTTAAGTGTCCTTTACAAAGGAGATCCCAAAGTGCATTTACTGAAAGCTGCCTATGATGTGTCATCATTTAGCTTTTTCCAGAGATCCAGGTATGTTTCCAGTGCCTCAGAATGACAGCTGGAGTACTTTCCTCTGATGCTCTTCTCTGTCCTCTTCAATTTGTACTGTAGTGTCCCCTTTGGCTTTGTTGAATGGAATTCAGGATAGTGAATTCTAATGAAGTCATTCTGGTTTGAGAGTTGGCAAAAAATATGTGTATTTTTTGTTATCTCAACAAAGGTTATGATACGTCTAAGCACCTATGATCTTATTTAGAAGAATGTTACTTCTCATTAAGAATTTTACTATTTGTTAAAAAGGTTTGATACTTGTGTCAATCTGAACAGATGTGCTTTGCTCTCAAAATGCTGCCCCTTTCACTTGCAAGTCTAACATCAACAGCTTTGAGTGTGCTCACCTAACCTTTTCAATTAATGGAGTTTATTGATGTTAAGTGTAGGCCTGGGTGATGCATCAATTGCCCAGGATCAGTATGATGGCTAGATTGCAATGGCATCTTCACCGGGCAGTATATCATGGGTGAAATCACCGCTGCTCCTGAGTCCCGTTGGCACCAGTTCATAGAAGGACTCATGAGCAGTGGCAATTCCACCCATGATATCCCTCTGAAACCGCCATCGCTTCTGACCCTCATACCACGTGAGTCAGAGGTGGTGTGGTCTTGATCAGCTGAGAAGTGGGCAGTTTGAGGAAGCCTACCTTCAGCTGATCAGACCCCCTATCTCCAGCTTGTGCCAGTGGCGGCGGAGTGGGAGAAAGAGGGACCTCGGCCGCCTGAGTGAAGTAGGCAGCAGCATCAAGCAGCCCCACTCCATGAGGCACTGGGGTTGGCTTGCACCCCTAATCCTTGCAGAATGGTGTTGAGGCTGCCTGATGCTGCCGCCGGGCCCAGTGCTCAGCTGCAGCATCAGCATCAAGAGGCCCCTCTCCCCAAGGCACTGGGGTGGATTGCACCCCGTGCCTTGCAAAGCTGGGCACGGTTGCCTGATGCTGCTGCCGGCAAGCACCGGGAGCAGAGAGAGTCCCTCCACTCCCACTGCTGGGCGGCAGCAACAAGCAGCCCTGGCTTGGCCAGGTTTCAGCATCGCGATGTATCACCAGATGGCAATGTTTGGCTGGTGATGCATCGCAATTTTGAAAAGCTGACATTGCCCAGCACTAGTTAAGTGTATGTACCCAAGTAAATATCATGCCATTGATCTTACAGTGTTTAGAATTCGGCTCTTGAATATTAGAGCCATTGCAACAAAGCTATATTTTTAATCAGAATTACATGGAATGAGAACTGCTGCAGCAACTCAGAATCCATCTTGTCTCTGCTCATGTATTTCTTTGAGCAAGCTTTTAGTCTTGCTACAACATGGTTTAGGCAGTAGTTACACATATGGCTCATAGGCAGAGGCTGGGACCGAAATAGTTGACAGCAATGCTTTAGTTGAATGGATACATGTATCTATTGACACTTGCAGTTTTGATGAATTGTAGACTTGGAGGCTGCTTTTGAAAGACTAATGAAACCTTGCACTTTTAGAGTCTGTTTGGAGAATGACGATTTTAAATAGTAGTTTTTTCCTGTGGTTATTTTCCTATTAACAGATGTGTTGCAGTGAGTTTATTTGCATTGTAGCTGCTAGTAAAGTTACATTCCTCTATGGGATATATATGGCTCTTAAGTAATCCATTTGGTAATCTTGGGGAGCTTTGCTAACTAATATTGAGGCATGCCTCTTTTGTTTTCAGTGTTCAGGAATTTATGACCTTCACAAGTCAGCTGATAGTAGAGCGTTCAGAACCTGGCACCAGAGCTTCTGTAAAGGAGCAAGGTAAGAGTTTACAGAGGTCTGTCTGGGTTGTACTAAGACAGCCTTCCTCAACCTGGTATTCTCCAGATATTTTGGACTACATCTCCCATCATGTTGGGACTTGGTGCCATTTACAACTCACAGCATGACTGTGCTGGCTGAGAATTGTAGTCCAGAATTTGATCAACTGCTGTTTTGTATCTTTTCTTTTTCTCTCTCTCTTTTTGTCCAGCCCTATTTAAGGATATTAACTTTTGTTGCATGGTAATCATTACAGTACTTTGTTTCTATACATCTAAATATACATACATACATTTACATATATGTATAGATAATTTATCAATATCCTGTTATGAAATAGAGAAAAAGTCTATGTCAGTTACTGTTTCTTATATTTTTCATTCATTACTTTTTTCTCACGGTTTGAAAATTTTATTTAGAAAATGGAGGCAGGAGGAATCTTGGAACCTAGAAGGGCAAACCATCTCTCCTTCGTCTGCATTCCTTTGCCTCTATTTCCCCTGGTTCATGGAAAATGCATTTTTGGCACAGCACTAGATACTGCAGTGTGTGGCAGCTGTGAAGAAGGCAAATTCCATGTTGGGGATCATTGGAAGGGAGTTGAAAATAAAATTATGAATAAATACCATTATGCAAATCAATGGTGTGACCGCACTTGGAATATTGCATGTCGTTCTGGATGCCACACCTCAAAAAACATATTGTAGGGTTGGGAACGGCAACCAGAGTGATCATGGGGCTGAAGGATCATGAGTTTTTTGTTTAGAAAAAAGCATGCAGTGTTTATGAAATTTTGCATTGCGTGGAGGAAGCGGACAGAGAAATATTTTTATCCTCTCATACTATTAGAATCTGGAGCCACCCAATGAAGCCAAATGTTGGAAGGAAAAGACAAAAAGAAGCACATAATTAAAACTATGAAAGCATTGGCTACCAAGTTGGATGACTTTTAAAGGGTTTAGACAAAATTATGGAGGATAAGTCTGTCAATGGCTGCTACTCATGATGGCTATAATAATATGTGGTGGAGACAGAATGCCTCCGAATGCCAATTGCTGGCATTCATAAGCGGGCAGAGTGCGGTTGGACTCATGTCCCTCTTGCGGACTTCCTGTAGGTATCTGGCCATTGTGCAAACAGAGCGCTTGACTGGGTAGACCTTTGATCTTCTCTCAACGATTTGAATTATCCCTTTCTCAAAAACTGAATTATTCCTTTCTCAAGCTTTATTCCCAGTGCTACAGATGGGGGTTCTACATTCTCTGTGCTATGAAGGATTTTTTTCCTTGTGCTGTTCACTATTCAGTGCTACCCAAACACAATTCTTCCTTGTGCTTGGAAGCTGCCTCAGTTCTGCAGTGGGGGAATTCCATTCATTCTTTCAAAGTGAATCTTGACTAAAGACTTGGGAGTCGATAAGTTCAACATGTGCATGCCTAAATAAAGTGCATGCCAAAACAGAGGTGTCCCCAAATAAATTTGTTATCTATCTAGTATTCAGACACTAAGCAACTTTATTGGGACGAAACATGAGTTGTTCATCTTTCTCTTCACTTCAGAGTATCTCTGCCATGTTTATGTGCGGAATGACGGATTGGCTGGAGTGCTGATTGCAGACAATGAGTATCCATCCCGGGTCTGTTTCACCTTGTTGGATAAGGTAAGTACCAGGTTCAACCAAGAGAGCATAGAATAGAAGTTTTGAAGCTGGACTATGGGCCTTTCCTGTGGTGGCACTTTGGAATGGCCTACCCCCATCCCAAAATAAGGTATGAGCTAAGGCTCTTAACATTTCAGCACATGCTGAAGCCTTCTTTATTTACCTTGGGCTTTTACTGGTCCTGGTTCTATTATGAGACTTAATTTTATTTGGACTACTGATTGGATTTTAATGTGATGGTATCCTGTAGTTGCAGTGCAAAATTTTACACCACATTTTCTATGCTGTTGTACGTTACCTGGCAATGCATAATACTCTGTATATAAATATTGCTTGGCTCCATTACAGGTAAAACATTAGTTCAATTGGGGCATCACACCAAAGCATGGTTTTCTCTAACCATAGTTTAGAACTCCAGCCTAGGATTTAGGCCAGGCTTAGGCAAACTCGGCCCTCCAGATGTTTTGGGACTACAGCTGCCATCATCCCTGACCACTGGTCCTGTTAGCTAGAGGTGATGGGAGTTGTAGTCCCAAAACATCTGGAGGGCCGAGTTTGCCTATTCCTAATTTAGGCAAAATGACCACCCCCACTCCTCACTGCCCTCTCCCTTCCCCAATTCAGCTGAAAACTTCCAACCCTTCCCTTCCCAAGGCTTGAGCTTCAAACACACAACAGAAAAATCTGTTTAGATATTCTTGTCTTCTTTTTTTCCATTTAGGCTTCATAAGTTAACTCCAATCTCCATGGTGCAGCAGCTTTGGGAGGCAGAGGGATGGCCATATATCTATGGTTTGTTTATTGGAAAATATACCTAGCCAATTACAAACCATGGTTGGTTGGTCAGACCAGACATAAAACTATAGCTTAGCTTCTTTTCTTGATTGGTGTGATACCTGAATAGGGGATTGGCTCTGGGGCCATTTGATGTTCAAGTATTTTGTTTGTTTAAGGCAAATCATTTGCTTTCTTCCCAGGCAGTTTGAGCCTGGTAAATACAAGGAAGGAGACCTGTTTAGTTTCAAAGATGGGACTACCTTGGATGCACTTAGATTGTCCTCCTTGTTAAGGGCATAAAATTGGAGACTGGTTTTGATTTGTTACTGACCATGAACTTATTCTGGATCTTGGAACTACTTTGAGTATTTATTAACATTTCCTATTGAGGAAGGTGTGTGTTCCAGTAGAGAACACAGAAACTGGATGTCACTTGTCTGCAATTGGCAATTATGGTATTGGGGAACTGTGAGAATCTTGGTCTAGGTTGCTCTCATGAGTGAGAGGGCTGTTGAATTCTTATTGTCAGTTTGTATTGTAGGTGCTGGATGAATTTTCCAGGCAAGTTAATAGGATAGACTGGCCTTCTGGAACCCCGGCAACAATAAACTACACAGCTTTGGATGGTTACCTTAGTAAATACCAGGTATGACTGAACTGGGCTAGACATTTAAAGCAAAGAAGCTTTAATGTTGTCTGGTGCATGATTTTAACTTGCCTTTCAATGTGTATTTGTTTTAGTACTATTCTGTTTGTGTGTGTGTGTGTGTGTTTAGGGGGGGAAAGCATGTCTTAATTGATCACATGTATTGCATGCTAGCAGCCATAGTCCTAATTGCATGACTTAATCTAGTTTTTACTATGTTATATGAGAAGAGGCTGCTCTCTGGGAAGAGTACAAAGAACTTTTAATATTTCTAGCAGAGGGAAGAAATACTGTTTTATCAAAATCTTCATTGCCAAAATGTTGAAGTTGTTGATTTGGGTCATATATGTAGCTTGGCACAGTTGGAAGAATCTACTTTCTGATTATTTCATTAAGAAATTAATGTCCTAATGATGATCTCCAGTTTCTCAACTTTGGCCTTCTATAATAATGTGATGTGTTCCTCTTTAAGAATCCTCGTGATGCAGACGCAATGACAAAAGTGCAAGCCGAGCTGGATGAGACCAAAGTCATTCTGGTAAGGGGCAACCTCTTATAGAAATCTTGTGGAATTGGCACATGTTGTGTTAATCCAAGTCTTCTCAACCTGGTGCTTCCCAGCTATTGTAGGTCTTCAGGTCCCATCATCCCTGTCCACTGGCCCTGCTGGCTGGATTTGATGGAAATTATAGTCCAATGTCTTGGTGACTTTCTCATGACCACTTAGAAAATGAAGGACAGTACAGAATTTGCTGTACCTTGGTCCCCAGAGCTTCAGAGACTACAACAGCACTATTAGGATACAGTGGTGCCTCGCAAGACGAAAAGAATCCGTTCCGCGAGTCTCTTCGTCTAGCAGTTTTTTCGTCTTGCGAAGCAAGCCCATTGACGGCTTAGCGGATTAGCGCTATTAGCCCTATTAGCGTCTTTTAGCGGCTTAGCGGATAAGCAGATAAGCGGCTTAGCGGCTTAGAAAAAGGGGGGGAGAGGGAAAAAAACCGCAGGAACTCGCAAGACATTTTCGTCTTGCGAAGCAAGCCCATAGGAAATTCATTTTGCGAAGCACCTCCAAAACGGAAAACCCTTTCGTCTAGCGGGTTTTCTGTCTTGCGAGGCGTTCGTCTTGCGGGGCACCACTGTATATTGTCCCACAAATCTGTGAAAGCTATACAAACCTACCTTTAGTTTTCCCTTTTCTTCTTTGAAGGATGCTCTCTTCAGCATTAGTACAGTGTGTGAGTTACTGCACCAGTCTTTTAATAGGGCACTTGTGATTCTGTAAGCCGGTTGAGGAGCCCTGAGCTAAGCTGAGAACAGTGATGCAGTCAGATGGAACTAGGTCATGACTACTACTTCAGCTAGGAACACCCTTTGCTGCTGTTTATGATGTCATTGGTATCTGAGTCAATCTCTTAAAATGAGCCTAGTGTTTCTTGTGTGGCAGAACAGAATTGTCTTGACTGTCCTGTTTTGCAATCATGCTTTAGTTGCTACCTCCCCCACAATTTAGGGATGTCCTGATTGTGGTGGTGAGCAAATGCTTCAGTGTATGGCTGTTTGGAATCCTGATTCCTATTCCCATCTCAAGCAATGTGCCAGAGGCTGGGAGTTAAACTGAGCTTCTAAGATCTCTACAGAATATTAAAGCAGCTAAGAAGGGAACTATTTAACATATATTAAATCTTAAAGCAGTGTTGCTTTCTCAGCTGCCCTTAGGGAGCAGAGAATTACTTCTCTGGGTTAAGTGCTGAAACTTTGAGATGTTGTTTATTTGCAGATCTGTGTAAAAACTTACCAAGCCTAGATAATGATTATGGGCAACTTAAGCCTAAATATTAATGTTCATTAAGTCTTAAGCATCTGAAAACAGAGTCATCTGCTTAAGTGTTGGACAAATTAAAATATAAGTATTGTTCCTGCTACACTTTTTGAATACAGTTGGTTTCCCCACTCTTCTGAGAACATGCGTAAATAGTTGAATAGATAGCCTCTATTTCTGCAGTCAATTAGAAAAGAACCCTCTTGAACAGTGAGGCAGAATTTTGTTTACATTTTAAAAGTAAATTGTTAGAATTAGAGTCGGAAGGTGACAATGAAAATACAAAACAAAAAACCACGAACCCAAGAATAAAACATACACCACACTAAAACAATAGATTGCTAACCCAGTTGCAATAAAAAAGCAGCAAGTGGAATGAGCTCTAAGCATGAGGGAGGTTTGCTGAAAGCAAGCAGTGAGGTCAGCATGTGTGCCTCTCTGAGCAGAGAATACTGAGGAGCAGGGGGCACCACTAAAAAAGCTCCATGTCATCAAGCCCTGCTGATAGAAAAAGAAGGGGACACAAAGCAGATTCTTGCCCCAAACATAAAGAAAGAAGATGGGGCAAAAGCTTTTATTTATATGTATAAGCAGGCATGCACTTTTAAGAGTAGCTTGGGTTTGGAATTTACACACTTTTTGGCAGGGGCCAAGGTGAGAGAGGAAGGGACGAATAAATGCTTGTAGCAGTGACAGCAATGGAGTGTTAGTCTGTGTAAGAGCCAGATGTGTGCAGAGTCCAAGAATCTTGCCAGAAAGCAGATTTTCATTTTATTACTATTTTATAATATGAAGGGGTGGGGAGCTCTGTGACCGTGGCTCTGCCGATTCTTAAACTTGCTCTCTGCTGCAGTTTGAGCAGCTGGGCTGGCAATAATTATTGACCACACGCAGCCTCCGTCTTTCAGCTTTGTCTTTTCTCACTTAGCACAATACCATGGAGTCTTTGTTAGAAAGAGGAGAGAAGCTGGATGACTTGGTGTCCAAATCAGAAGTTCTTGGAACTCAGTCAAAAGCCTTCTACAAAACTGTAAGTATATTGTGGCCAGAGGCCCAACTATCTTGTCTCACTGACTTCTCCTCTGTCTTTCCAGCAGAGTGTTCATGGGTGGTATGTTCTTAGAGCCGAGTGTTGTGAGACACCTACCATGTAATTCCTGTGGGGAATTGGCAGGGTGTGAAGTAATTCTCATATCTCTTGCTAGTCCTGGATCTGTGAAAAGCTCTTGTGGATTGTGATGTTTAGGACTCTAGCAACAGATTCTCTTGAGTAAAGTATAATTCTCCTTGCAGATCCACACAGCTGGATCATTGTAATAGGCTGCCATACACTTAGGAAGAGGGAGGTTTGGCTTCCATTAACATGCTAGATAATTGATAATGATCTATTCTCTATTGATAATAGTTGGGCTTGCTCTTTTCTCTATCTTAAAAAAATAAAATGTGGCTTCAGATGTCTCTGCCTTCCACAATGTGGTGATCAAATTCTGTTCATAATTTCCTGCAACAATTTCATTTATTTCATAAAAATAATGACAACCACCCATATAAGTGGGGGAAAGGGAAAGAGTGGGCAGCAAATGAGTGTTTTTGTCTGAGAATCTTGGCTTTCTTGTACAGGTATTTGCATTGGAAATGGAACCCGGTCTATCATGAACAGTTAGATTATATTATCTGCCTAGCTGGAGATGAAATGGAAAGAGCCCTTAAATACAGGAAATTTAGGTGGGGGTGGAACTAATAAGATTTTTCCTGCTGAAAAAGTTTGCGAATTGCAAATGGAAACATGAAATAATAATCATCCTGACCTAAATGACAATTACTGCATGCCTCAGACATCTTGATATTGGTTCGGCCCACATTAGCACTTGGCTTCCTCTGGCTTGTAGCCAGTGCTAGTCCTATTCATAACAGACCCATTGAAATCAACAGACATAAGTTACTCATGTCAATTGATTTCAGTGGGTCTCCTTGGATTAGGACTAACATTGGATGCAGCCCTCTGGCCCTATTCTTATGTATCTTTTCCTTGGTACAGGTATTGTGAGGAGCCTACCCTGCAGCTCCTTCCCATGCCAGCCTTTTCCCTTCTGGAACATCTCTCCTCCCCACTCCAGAGACAGGAGCTATCATGGTCCTTAGGGATTTCATTTCTATATCTCTCCAGAATTCCTTTCCTGGTTTCCGAGTGTTTGTACTTAGGAAATCAGGACAGATTAATAAACCAACCACATTCCTCCCTTAATAATCTTACTGTCTGAGCCGAAGGGGACCGACTTAGATGAGGTTTTGGGAATCCCCATGCATGCGATTCTGGGGGGCCGCAATATGGTGGTGGTGGTCACTCTTTAAACCCTAAACTGCTTGGCACCCAGGCACGTTATGGACCACTTCCTCCCACATCGGGAGAAGCCCTCTTGACTCTCTCCTACCCCACCCTCAAGCGATGGAGACTGGGGAGGATGCATTCTTGCTTGAGGCCTTCCAGATGTGCTTTTGCTTTCTTTGGATTATAATTGTTGAGGTTTGTTTTGGTTTTTTGCTATTTTTATTATATATGAACCTCTCTGGACATTTTTTTTAAAACTGAAGGATGGAATATAGTAAGTATTCTTGACAGATAAAATGCATAAACTAAGCTGATACTGACACAAGGAGATTTTGTACGAGGAGGCTTCTGAGGATTTGACTTGCTAAAACCTTTTAAGTGGGAATCTCTCAATGTGTGTGTGCTTTTTTTAAAACCATCTCTTAAGGCCCGCAAGCAGAACTCGTGCTGTGAGATCATGTGACCCCGTCGGCTGGAACCTGCCACCTGCTCTGGACTTCATTCGCATTCAGGGCTCCAGGACACAGCAGTGAAAAGATGCACTCCTATGACTTCCGATGGCACTCCTTGTTTCCGGATATAGCCACCTCAGCCAGGCTGGATGCACTGAAAAAGGATATGGTGTTGTGGTTCATGAATTTAAAGCAATCTTTTTTTTCTCCTCTTGAAAAAAGGCATCTTGGGCCTCAAGATGCTTGTACTATGAGGCTGAGGATAGACACTTGACTTTTTTCCATTGGTACCAAATGGGCTCCCTGATCTAGCAGTCTGGTGGATAGCCGCCGTGTGGGGCTTTCTGCCCTGCTTCTTTCTGAAACCTGCAAGCAGATGTGGACTCACTCTGTATCTGTTGCTGTATGTTTACGTAACACTAAGAAAACAGTCTGACGGTTGCAAGCCGGGACCAAGACTTGGCTTTTCAGTCTCAACACTGCATCTAGTGGTGACGATGAATTTTCCCAGTGTGCTAAAATGTCCCGCGGTAGTTGTGGAAGCAAGGCAGGACTGCAGCCCGTTCAGAAGTTCCCAGGGTGAGCTTGGGCTTGCGAATCTGCTTGGAATTATTTCCTTTTGCTCAACCTGGGAGAGTCTTTTGATCTTGTGACTACATTTGCCAAGGAGATAAGCAGCAGCTCATTTTCGTACCCAACACTTAACTGCCACTTGTCAAACAAAAATGTTTAAGGAGGTTTGTTGAGGCATCACAAACTGGAAATCTGTCTCGTCTCAGAGCTTATTTGGAGAGGGCTTATCCATGGCACCGGTCAGTTTTCTGGTCAGTGGCTTCTGTTGCTTTTGCAATGCTTCTCCATATAATGTGGAAAAGCTGTTTTCAGTGTCAGCAGCTCCCTTTCACTGGCAATGTGTTGTGTTATGGCTGCTGTTAGTCAGTGCCCCTGCCATGGTATTAAACCAGCAGCCCTTGTTGATGGCATTATGCCATTGCCCAGAAGTACCACCTGCTGCTTTGCACAAGCTGTGCCAGAGTTCCGTAGTTTGACCTGTCCTATATTGGGTGTAAAGTGTTTTAGCCGCTGAAGTTGTGCGTCTTGGTGTCTTGTAATGTTCTTGGCTGGACCTACATCCTCCCCACTGGAGAGTTTGTCCCTGCTGGCTAGTTTTGTTTAAATACCAGAAAACGTTGATAATAATCTCTTGTCTTTTCTATCAGTGGTGCCTGAGCTCTTAGGCCCATTCTGTCTTGGGAGGCAGGGATGCTATTCTGCAATTGGAGTTCCACCCTGATCTTGCCTTTTCTGTACCTCAACTGTGTTGGGTGTGTCTGCACACAGGTGAGAAGCATCACTTTAATTGAAAAAAAAAAAAACTTAGAGAAGGAGCCGTGAGAATAGCAGCTTTGGTGTCAACAGGACAGAACTGCTACGTTGTGCTGTTGTACATCAGTGGGATTCTGGAAGGGTGTATATGTCTGGGACAGCGACAAACAGCTCTCTTCCGATCTAAGTCTTGTGGTTACTGAAGTGACATCACTACCATAACGCTTCCCTCTTTTCCGGAGAGGCATATGGATGGTTATAGGGGTGGAGGTCTTCCCTGCTCCCATTACTGTGCAACAGGCTGTAGCAAAGGGGGCGAATGCCACTAGGGCAGAGCCGAGGCTTATCGACAAGGACCGTGAGCATGAGTGCAATTTGTGATTTGCAATCTGTTCACTTTTTTGTGCTTTTGTGACATATTTGACTGTGCCGCTTCCTCGTGGGCAACAGCAACTTCAACTTTCAAACCCATTTTTGCAGTGTATTTATTACTTGATAAGAAAGCCTACACCAAGCCCAGGGCAGGGGTGAAATGGGCCAAATGAGAGACCCAGGGTCTTACTCAGCTTTTGTTATCATAGTTGACCTGTGTTGGCTTGAAGGTGGATGTTTTGGGACAGTTTGGCTGCATTTACTTGTTCTCTGCAGCAGAGCCCCTCACACACCTTGGCCAATCACAAACTTGAATCGACATTATTATGCAGACTGCATTGGTAGAACCAGTGCAGCACCCCTCTTGGTGCCAGTGTATCACCAGCCTTAATTTCTTTTCTTTTCTTCCTTGGATCTCTGCTTTAGATGTATCTGAGGTCTGTCTTTTCTGTAAAGCCCATTTTTCGTTAATGGTCTTCTGGGCTTGATCTTAACGAGTTCTCTCCTAACAAGAGGCCGGGTAGTGAGCCACAGTGATTTCCATTCCTCCTTGCTTTGGAAGAGAACAACTGTTCCATTTTGTCATTTTTTAAAACTGAAAATTAACTTCAGAAACTGACCCCGAGAAGTAAAACAGCAAGGCTAATTTGTAAAGTGTTTTGCGACCTTAGGCTCATGTGCTCACACCTCTCAACCTGTCCTCTTTCTAATGTGGAAGCTTTTACTAAAGATTGTATTTTAATAAATATGGCCTAACTTCTGTATGTACTGGTTAATGGATTATACCTACATGGATAAAGTTATCACTTGATGGTTCAAAAATGGCTTGTCTCATATCATCCATGCAAGAATGAATGATGGTCCTCAAACTGTTGAATTGCTCGTGTGGAACCTGTAGCCTTCCTGATGGTACTGGACTACAACTCCCATCATCCCAGACAAATTGGCCCTATTGGCCAAGGCTGTTAAGAGTGGGAGTCCCACATGGGGTGAGCCACAGGCTCCCATCCCTGACTCCGGAATTATATGCAGGAACCAGATACAGCATCTACCACTATATGGTAGGGTGTCAATGCCTGATATTACAGATTTACCTCATTCTTGCCAGATCCTCCTGGGCCTTCCTGTGTGATTAGCTGATCGGTTTAAATTTGCAGAGGGCTGTTCAGCTTTGGGCTATGTAGACCAATCCCTTGGAATACTTGAGTTGCTTTTTCTTCAGGATACTGATCTGTTTTTCTGTCCCCAGTGCTTCTTAATGGAGACAGCAGAAGTATAAGTTGTAGGAGCCTCCTGTCTCTGCCTTGCACATTCATGTCAGGTATTACAGTTGGGCAAAGAAGTCTAAAAGGGTATTTCAGTTGTAAAACTAGAATAGGGGAGAAATACATTGAGCCCCAGCCCCTTGCTCCGAGATAAGTGTCATCATTCTGTTTGCAGGTTTGCGCCTGTAATTTAACATTGTGTCATCAGCAATTCTTAGGACAGATATTCCTGTAACTAAAAAGAACACCCCAAGGAGAAACACAAAAGAGGGTAATATATTGGTCAGTAAAGGTGACATGGGGTGGGAATGTGCTTCGAATCATCTCTGTGGCATGGTAAGGGCAGTACATTACATTAGAGCAGGTGCTTGCCCACAGGATCCCACCCTCGTTCCTCCCCTTGCTGAAATGAGACTTGATAGAAGCGTTCTGTTGTAGCCAATATAATATATTGCCATGTGTGCTTGGTTTGGTGTGGGGTTTCTCCAGTTCATCTCCAAAGGTGTCCAAGGGGCCCAAAAGTTCGGAGACTGCTACATTAGAGTGGTAATCTTCTTTTAAATGGTCAGCTTCTCGGGTCTGACCTAATAATGGGGATTGTGCTACTAGTGCCTTGGCATTAATGGTCCTTGCCCCTCCATCTCCAGAATTCAAGTGTTACTTGTAAAATATGTGCGGTTTCTTTGAGAGGCGAGAAAGAATGTCTGAAGATTCTCTCTTCTCATGAAGGTGAAGGCACCCAGTTTTTCTGTGGAGCAGTTTCTTTCCATTGCTCCCAAGATTAATCCCACTCCTCTCTACCTGGATCTGTTGTCAAGGTACACAATGCAGTAACCAAGCAGGTCTGAGTCTGAACTGTACCTGGATGGGAGACCTCCTGGGAACATTATGTATGCTGCTTTGACCACATGGGAAGAAACATATTTATGTGCTACTACAAATGAACTGGATGCTCTAATCTTTCATGATTGTATCAGTCCTGTTCAGTGGGCTTTCTTTGTGCCAAACTCTGTTTTCAGGTGGTGTAAAGCTCAGGAACATGATAATGAGACAAAGTTGCATCAGTTGTTTTGTCCCTTTTTGTGGTTTTTTTTTATTTGCAGTTTCCCGAGACAAAAACAAAGTCGGAATCATTTTTACACTTACAAGGCTCAGAAAGAAAAGACAGTGAAATGGCAAGAAAAAGAAAGGGAGAGTTTTAAGTCAGAAAGAGGAAAAGATCCACCAGCATTCATGGGACAGACTAACAGCTCAGCTTTGCTTTTAGTTCTCATAGATATAGATATATATAGATTTTTTTTCTCTTTAAAGGTCATGCAAAAGAAAATACAACCCCCCCTCCCCCAATCCAAAAATACCCCCAGCAACGCACTTAGTTCCATAGTAAACAAGGTGAACACCAAAGGGGAGGAGGCCCCGGTACATTAATGTTTTAATAATGAAACACCTGTTTCAACATGCGGCTTGTAATTTTTTTTTTTCATATACATGGATGTAGAGACACTTCTCATTTGTCTTCCACAGAAACCGTACAAGCATTCTAGTACGTCCCCATATTTGAATTCTCACTTTCCTTGCATGTTTAATCCAGTACCCACCTCCCTGTTTCCAACCCCTCCCCTGGAAAAGAAATGCAGAAATCAAGGTGCTCTGAGAGAAAGGCAATTCAGCCAGAATGTGTTGGCTCTAAATGTTATCTCCTCCCTGGTTTATGCTGGATGTTCCTGTCTTGGAAGCACTATCTCCTCAGGTGGGTATGCAAAGGTGGGGGATGAAGATGAGCCACCATAAGCTTAGATTGCGAATATGAATTTGGAAGAGAAACACATTTTTGACCTAAACCCAAGTAGTCTGCATTCTGTTCTTAGCATCCCCTGCCCTGGGCAGAGAGGACACAACTGGGTTGGGGAGGGGAAGATGCAAGGGAACATCGTCTCCTAAGCCTCATCTAGAAATAGGAGCATCATTTAACACTTCCTGCACTCTTGAGCTCCTCTGAACTCTTCTCTGGTGGGTAGGGTGGTGCAGTGCAAAGCCCAGTCCTGAGACGGCAGGAGTAAGAGATCTAAACCTCTTAATATAAAGTGCTTTCAATGCTGTGTCAGTGCTGGTGGGACAGCCTCCCCCACCCCCCACCGCTGCCCATTCCCTCTTCTCCCCCCCTCTCCCCCCTTCAATTCTCCCACCCCTGCCCAGTCATTCTGTCTTGGTCCAGTTGCCCTTACATTCAATAGCCATGCGAAGTCCTGCATGAAGCGATGGAGATGGCCTTGTAGGAGGGCCTGGACAAAGGCCACACTCGAATGCCATAGAAGTTCTCGCCACCCAAGACAGAATCCACTGCATTTCTAAGTCGCTGAGGAGTTTTCCACTCCCTCCTACCTCTTAGCAATGGAATGAATCAATGATCCTTGCTTCACTACTTCATAATCATAGAAGATATCCTGGAAGACATCTAAGTCTATCAACTGTACAAGGCAGCCTGGGCCCTCAATAGCAGTACTATATAGGACTGTGTCTATTGATCTCAAGCAGCTTGTCAGATTTGGCCTAGTCGGTCCAGAGGGATCAAGAAACAAATGTGCAAAGACAGTTCATTACATAAAAGGTTTGCATGACCTTTGTCTAACCACTGAACCACAGCCTAGGCACAAGGCACTATGCTTTAAACACCACCTTATTTCCAAGTGAAGATTATGGCTCCTTGCCCTTACAACTGAAGCTTGCAGCGCCTTATGTGCAGCTGTTTATTAGGCTCTGAATCCTGCACTCAAGGTGTTTTCTATCAGTATGTGCAAAATTGCAAAGGCCAGCAGGGGGACATTCCTGCCATCACACTGTCCAAGATCTCTTTTGAGGACTTTTAAAAACAAATTTGCTTATTCTGGAAAGCTCTGAGATGATTCTGCATTGCATGCACATCGCACGGTTCGTGCCTTCCACAGACGTTTACTTCCTTAAGAATGTCTGAAAACAGGCATGCAATAGGTGACATTCTCTTAAAGTGCATATCATTTTCTTTGCTGAGAAAACTAGGTGTGCCATAGTTCGTTCTTTCCTTTTGGGGATGCAGATTACGTATGGACTGAGCACAGCAATAGAATAGAGAATTAAGTTTTGTGCTAACGAGAGGTACTGACTCTACAACATTTAGATCAGTGAAACGTGCCAAGCATAGATATGAATAATAAGAAGGGAGGTGCTGGAATTTTAAACTGAGAGTGGTACCCTAGAGATTAAACAGAGTAGTATTTTGTGGCAGGAGGGAGCGGATGCTAAGCGTCATCCTCCCAGGTGATAGGCAGGTTTCATTGAACTTGGTACTTTCAACTTTAGTACACCACCCATGATCAGTCAGGTGCAGTAAGGTCATCAGAAAAGTTGGGATGCAAGCATAAAATAAGCACAGCTGAGCATTGTAGAAATGGCACAAATCCAACCCCTTGTAACATGCACATGGACTAGCAATAGGCTCTGACCCCCAAGTACTGTTTGCTAGAGGTGATTGCAAGCTTCACCACACAATCCTAGCTCTACTAGTGTTTTCTACAGAATTACAAACCTCACCTTCCCTTTCCAGGGGCAGACAGTCTTCTACCATAGAAATGTTTGCATCGTATGCATTTTTTTCTGCAGTCTACAAAAAACACTTATTTTCCTTATCCAATAGGCTGTAGTTCCAATAGCTCACTGCCAGCTGGGTAAAACACGGAATTCTTATAAGCTCACAGCTACTTGCCAAGTACTGAGGTGTGGAACTCGAGTTCCTCCTAAATGTAACCTGAAATTATATCTACAGTGCAGAGCAGCCCCAACGAGGTCTTGTATTCTAAAGGGTTTAAATGTCTCAACTTAGGCTCCTGTACCTTTTAACAGTCATGTAGAAGAGGCATGTGTACCTTGCATGACAACTACAGCTGTTGAAAATCCCTTCATCTACACAACTGTGGAAAGACACCGAAACCCCATCTTCTTTTGCACATGGCAACCCTATTTGATCTTCCTGTGCAATTAAGCCAGCTTCAACACATGAGCCACTGTGACTCCAGATGTCATGAAGGGGGGCTTTGACTTATGCAGAGCTCTGCATATTGCACTGGGCTCCATGTGGAATGCACAGCAAAAAACCTCTTGCAGGCTCTGGCATGTTTATCCACAGAAATTGAAAGCACAGAGAAATGCATTCTACAACAAGTCATCCATATTCCATTATCTACCATCGCAAAGGACAGGTTCAAATTACACCAGCACGCTGTCGGGTGAATAAAACTGAGGAAGGGTAATTGGGCAAGAGCTGCGCTTAAGTGGCAGTTTATGTGGAATGAAAATATAGACCAGCCCAGGTTTCTCAATTTGTACGTCATGCATCAGTTTTCAGTACTCCATTCAAGAAAAGATTGATCAGCCAACACCGGAAGCGTATTGGAGTTCTTCTCAATCTACAACCTTTAGATACAAAATGAGGCCAAGCTTGCTGGTACATTTGAAACTGTTTACACACCCAAAAGGAGAAGCTTGCTTTTCTTACAAGTTGCTTACATTTTCTCTCAGTTTTTAGCAACTGACTGGTTGCTGGTGTGTGTGTGTCGCGTTATCAGAGGGGAGGATGATTTGATGGATAGATGTGGCACAGTCCATTCACAGCAATCCCTTAGCGCCCCCTGGTGGTCACTTCCATCTAAAGAACAAGCAGGGCTGCTTCATAGTGAAAAAATATCCTGGTTCAGATGCAACAGGAAACCATGACTTCCTGTTAATGAGAATGTACTCATGCTCATACTCTCCTCCTCGGGGAACTGTGGCTTCTTCTGAGGCTAGATGAAACCAGAATCAAACTATGGTTCGGTTTCCTATTTTTTAAAAAATCTAGCCAGTTAGAATCAACCAGGATCCCCAAGTTGGGACATAACAACAGCAACTACAGACATAGTGGGTTCAAAAGGAAACCTAGCAGCTGTCACACTCCTCTCGAGCACAGGGAAGAAGGAGCACAAGCCCCCAAGTCTCACTGCCGTGCAACTGCATAATGGAAAACACAGAGTTCCCATTTTGTCTAAACCAGGTCACTGTGCAATACGCGCCAAGGACATCCTGCAGTGTTGCAGAAAGTGTTGAGTCCTTCCCCTTGTGCCACACACAATTAGCTTCTCAGTATCCTGTGCAACAGAGCCTGGGTATCCTGGCATTCCCTCCTTGGCCTTGCTGTGCAACTATCATGAGATATCAGCCCTGACAATCCTGCTTAATAGCAAGATTCTTCCACTCCTTTGTATAGTCCTTTTTGACCCTGGCTACATGCTGTTGACCTAACTCCTTTGCTCCTATGCAATGTTAAGATATAGCAGATCCTTATTAAGGAGAGAATCCTGAAACCCATTTCACAGGGGGCTTCACTTAAAATGAGCAGAGTTTTCCTGACCCTTCTGGGAAGGGGTTTTAGGTGTGGAACTTTACTGTCTATTCATTTGAAACCAGGTGGGGGTGGGGAGATAAAATGCAGCAATCTGATAAAATGACGTATCAGTATAAAATATATTCCCATGTATGAGAAAGCTATAGGCTCCAAGTGAAGTGCACAGAACATTACTGTTGAATTAAGTGCTGTGCGGCCTTTTCTTTTAACTTTAAGTTCTTAATTTTGTTGAGTTCAGCTTGAGATTTACAACTGCATGCATCGTCAGCATATTAAGTTGATTTGTGAATGTGGACTCCAGCTGAATTGGAAACACAGGTTTGATGGTCAAGTAGACGCAAAGGTGGTGTAATATGAATGAGAATACATTTTTGAGGGCCCAGCTAGATATTATGGAATGCTGTGGTGCAACCACCAACCCACCGTTCTGTGTGAGGTGCCGATAACATCTACTTAAGAGAAAGGCATAGCATCATCTTGGTGTTTCCAAGCCCTTGACAAACAGCAACCAGCGAAATGGAATCAGGAGAGGAAGAACACTCTGACCTAGTTAGATGCTACTGGAAAGATTTGTGGAGAAGACACAAATTGGTCATCTTTAGTTTGGTGTCTCTGAGAGTGCTGGATGGAAGATGATTTAGATATGCCTGATAATTGAGCACTTCTTTTATTCTTGCCGTGACACTTTGAAAGACACGCTGCAGGAAGCTTTCAGCATTAAGGTTGCTTCTAGCAGGAAGACTGGCTCCTTTGCATGAGAGGACTACCCCATTCATTGCCAAAGCAGCAATCTTCTTGTTGCAAACCGTGGTTGAAGGAGGAATTTGCAGTCCCTGGCTTAACATTGGCTCCTCTGCCAAGTAAAACATTGATATGGTCTTGGTGGTGGAGCCAACAGACTGCTCAATGAGGAAGCTTTTCCAAAGAAAATTGTCTGACATTGACTCAAGAATAATCTATCAGGTGTGGGATGGTAATAATGGAAGACTGATTTGTGGTGACCTGCTTGTCCCAAAGCTCTTCAGAGCTTCTAACTACTGCATCTCTTTATAAAGAGTCCACTAAAACATCCATTGTGCCCATACAGAGATTATCTGCATGTAGGAATCAAAAGAGAGCTGTTAACAATGATATTTACGAGATGGGGTGATTCCTAAGCACTAAAATTGGATTACGGTAATTAACCTCATTTTACCACCACCTCACAATTATATACCCAATAGTTTATAAAAAATATTAGTGATAGGAAATCTGTAAGTTCCTTTGGCAACTTGTTTTGCTGCCCATTGATTCACATGAGCAGAATATTGGTTGTGCACCCATGTTAGTGTGAAAGCCTTTCCTCTAACTGTAGCTAATGGAAATGCAATAATGGCAAGCAGGGCTTTTATTTTCCAGCTGGAACTCGGCTCCAGCACCTCTCAGGTGGGTGCCATTGCCATTCTAAGAGAACGAGGGAGGTGTTCATCATGAGTTCTGGCACCTCTTTTTGTGGAAAATTAGCATCGATGGCAAGGCATACGAGTCTGATCTTTAACCTGTTCTAAAAATCCAAAATGCTGCGTCTTCCCCTACCTTATTGTGCAATGCTTCCAGCTGCTGAGGTCAGCTCTGGTGGGAGGGAAATGGGAAGCATAGCAAGAAGTATTGCCCTGAAAATGCACTCCTATTGTCAGCATTTACAGCAACCACTGTTGCTTTGGCACGAAGGTAAGCCCAGCCTCCTGTGCTGACCTGCTTATTTAGCTGGGTGAGCAATGATCTGAATGGATCACAAGGTGTGTTTTCTGGGTGGTTGATGCCCTGATTCAGAGCTACAAACCCATTGAAAAGATAGCAAAGGGCAACCTTGGGCTAAAGCTGTTTTTGCACCAGCACCACATTTCATTTCCCATGCCTCTACTGACCTTCATGCTCGTCCCATATCCCTAAGTGTTTCCTCCTCTTTGGGTTTTTAAAAAAACAACACCAAGCCCACAATGATGCTGGAATTGCACAATTTAAACATTTTGAGATAAATTCACCTAAGTAACTGATGCCTGTTCAACGTCAGATGATGGCTTGCTGACTGGGAGACTACAAAAATTGTCATGCTTCAATAATCAACTGAAGAAAATTCGCTCTTGAATTTTCTGTCCTTTGGCTGTCCAAACACCACCAGCAAATCTTGCAATTGCATTTCACTAGGTACCGCCACCCTGTCCAGAAGCAGGAATGCCTTCCTAACATGACTGAACTGAGAATGCCTGCCAGTAGGTCCCATGCCAGCAAAGGCTGCAAATCTTTAGGAATCGCAGCCCTGCTTTAGCAATGCCTGCAAGTCCTGCTCTTACAGTTTATACATACCCAATTAAAGTCTTCCAAACTTTGCAAACCTTGAATGAGAGGCAGTGTGTTCTAGCAATTAAAACTCTACACTCTGGAAAGATCCACCTGAGTAGCTGCTGTACAGCCCTGTTTTTTTCTATTCTATGTTAGCACCCTCTCTGCAGCATTTGGTAAGACCCTTTAATGGGCACCAAGCTGAGTTACTAAATGCAGCAATCTCTGCAACAACAACAAAGAACTGTTTCACCGCCTCCTAAGCCTCATCTAGATATACGCCCGACTGGTTTGACCAACAGTCTGAGGAAACTCTTTTTAGAGTAGATATGAAGACACCCCATTGGGTAGAGGTGAATCGAGGCCAGGTGGGAGGTGGCACAAGTAACATCAAAGATGGCAAAAGAGCCCTTCTCAGATTATTTCACCATAATACAAGTTTTCTCTTTCTGGGCAAAATTTTCAGACTTTCCCACTACAGCCAGAACTGCAGCATGACACTCTTCCTCACTCCTTTCACAAGCAGCCATATTACCTGCAATTTATCTAACCAGCAGCATACTACAAAAGAAGAGTGCCGAGTAGACATGACAGCTCTTGATTTGACATGGTGGAAGAGGGAGGTGTGGATTTCTAAAGCACCTAGTACCACTGGCTAATTTTAAACATGGTGCTTTTGCCCTGCCCCCCACCACAAGTCCTATATCATTATTCCCTACCCCGATGCTTAAAATCTTTTATTGCATCTCCCCACCCCAATACACTGGTTCTGGAGAGATGATTGGACGGCCCCTTAACTGAAACCAACAATGCCACTTTGCTGGCTGGTCAGAGTCCACCCTGCAATTGGTGGTTTGCTTGACGACTCCATACCTATCCAAAATATGCTTATGGCATGCTGAGCAGAGGCAGGAGGAGGAGTAAGTGGGAAACCGCCCAATTTCGCAGCCTCCAAAACTTGTTCCTTGTAGCCAAGGCCAACGATGCAACCCACCCCAATCTATCAACCAAAGGCAAGAGCAGCGTTTGGGCAGTGAGGTGCTGAACGGGGCATGTGCCTGTCTCCTTTGTGAATATGAAAGGGGGCAGGAGGGAGGGGGCCATTAAGAACAAACATCCCTGTACTTCATACATCACCCAGCTCTCTCGGCAAATATCAGCTACCCGCCATAGGAAGCAGACGACAGTTGTTTGTACCTTGCTTTTTTGCCGGGGTTGGGGGGGGGAACCTAACAGAGCTGTGGTTGGTAATGGATGCAGCTCCACAGCATTTTGCTTGCACTGATCCATAAAGAGACAGCAACTCCCTTCTTCCTCCACTAGGGCTTGGTCCATTCAGAGCATCACCCACTTCCCCTTTGGCTTGGCTTGTTTAGGGCTGCCTGCAGAGTCAGCTCCCGAAGCTGCCTGAAGTGATTTCCTCTCTCCTGCTAGAGGAATTTGCACAGTTTGTTGCCAGGAGGCTCTTGCTCTGGGTGAGTGAGCTGGAGGGAGCGAGGGAATGGCCAAGTGCAAGCTTAGCTGACCAGCCCTCCTCCTTCGCGGCTGATGAAAACTTGAGAACTGATCCGCAAAGGCAGCAAACCAGCCCTTTTGTGTTTGTTTTTCTTCTTTGAAATCAACACGGGTTTCTGCTCAAAGGAAAAACACAGAGGAGAAAGCTGGGCTGGACTTTCAGAAAGCAAAAGCCGACAAAATGCCTTCCAAGGAGGTACCCGCTGCTCCCTTCTGTTGGGCAGGGAGGCCAATTCTGAGAACTGTTAAAGAGGATGAGGTTCAGCGGTGTCAACCTTCCTCCTCCCCAGCTCTCCTAATCTAACTGTCACGACTGTCCCAGCCAGCCCCATTAAGCCGGGGCGGCCTTCCCCACCGTAAGCAAGCCATGGCATGGGCACAGGCACGACGACACAACTGTTGGTAGCCCTTTGGCAAGAGGTCAGGGTCAGGGATGCTTGGGAAATGTGAGTGCCAATGAGAATCCAGACATTCAAAAAAACCTGCAAGTGAGACCTCTTTATATCTCTAAGGCTATGTTACCCTTCGCGTGAAGAACCCGTCAGCCTGGCCATAGCCAACTGCCACCGGGTAATCGCTGGCTCTGGGTTAGCATGGGAGGGGCCCAGAAAACAAAGCCCCACCCCCCACCCCAGAAAGGGTCACCTTCTAGCCAAAAGAAGAACAAAATAAATAAAGAGTCTGAATAATTATAATCATCATCATCATAATCCACAACCACAGCTAGAGGAGAAAATAAACGGTCAGCCCGAGAGCTCGGAAAGAGCACCCTCCGCAAAAACGAACGGTAACACAGGTCACAGACTTCCAAGCGCGAACACGACCACTGGAGAAGAAGGCCCATGCTTTGGCAGAGAATGCAAATACTGTAAAAGTTTTTTTTCTGGGTTTTTTGTGTTTTTTATATATATATATATATATTTATATATATTTCACCTAACAAACTAACACCGTTCAACACTGGGGTCGACACAGGGAGGTGGAGCCTTTTTTTGTTTTTGTTTTGTTTTGTTTGAAGTTGAGACATTTTTCATTGCAACACCTGGTCACCTGAACAGCCGGACGGACGGACACAAAGAAATGGAGTTGGTGGGGGATTTGGGAGGCGCAGTGTGGCCACGCTGCGAGTCGGACAGCTGGGTTGGTTCGGCTGGGTTTGCTGATTTATTTTATTTATTTATTTAGAATCAAGTCTGGTTGGATTTTTTCTTTTTTCCTTTTTTATATATATACTTTTTCTTTTTTTTTAGATTAGGGTTTTTTTGTTTTTTTTTCTGCAAACACAGGCACTGGAAATGAAAGAGGAGAGGATGGGGAAGGGGACGGGGAGGGGGGACACGAGCATGCGGGCACGTGCTTGTCACCGCTGCTCCCGGCTAGCGGCTCAGCTCAAATCACCGTCTCCTTCGAGATGAAACCAGAATATCCAGCATTAGCTCTGAAAGACACAAGCAGGTAGAGAGATGCTGTTAACAATTGCCAGAGACTATTCCCCCTCTGCAGGCCATACCACTTCCTTACTCTGGACCTTCCTTTAGTACTCTGGCCTGGCTTAAACGTGTTGTCGATCCTGCCTCTTGCTTCGTTAAATGAAAAATAAAAAGGAAAGGTTCATGCATGCGCAGATCTCTTGATCTTTGTGCATCTGGAATGTAGTCTGCCATACAGAACCGTCTTCAAATATCTCAAGGGCTGTCACATGAAAGATGGAGCAAAGTTGTTGTTTTTTGCTGCTGCTCTGTAGAGTAGGACCCGAACCAAGTTACAAGAAAAGAGATTCCAACTAACTTTCTGATGGTAAGAGCTGTTTGACAGTGGAACTGACTCCCTTGAGAGGCGGCACTGTCTCCATCCCTGGAGGTTTCTAAGCAGAGGTTGGATGGGCACCTGTCAGGGATCCTTTAGCTGAGATTCCTGCATTGAAACAGTTTGGACTAGATGACTCTAGGCGCTGCCTTCGAACTCTATGATTCTAACCACCTCACCCCCTAGTTTAGCCTCTGTCCCCACCCACCACTGAGAGTCACCTCCTGAAAAATGCTAGAAATGGTCCCCCACCCCTCTTTGCCTAGGTCTTACCCAGGGCCGTCTTAAGTATATACAGCGCCATGGTGCGAAGATCCTTCCAGCATCCCCCTCCACCCCGTTTCCCAGAGTTGCTGACCATTTTACAGCACTGCCAGCAGCTTTGCGGAGGAGGCAGGCAGCAGCTAGAGGGTGGCTCCTCCGGCGGGGAAGAGGCGGAGGCTCCGGGCATGGCGCTGCTTCAGCGGGCGAGGGCAGCGAGCTGATCCCGGAGGCACCGCGCCCAGCCTCCGCCTCTTCCCCGGTGCCCTCCAGAACTTGGTGCCCTGGTGCCCCACACCACTTGCCTCTATGGGCAAGACGCCCCTGGTCTTACCTTCACTGGAGTGGTGCCACAGGTGCTCCCGAGCAGTGGAAGTGGACATTCTGCCACTTGCCATCGCGGCGGTGCCAGACGCGGGTCTCCTCCGACTGGCAAGTGCGAGGGCGGCCCTGCCCATCAATGTACTGCGTCAGGCGGATGTAGGCAATGCAGGCTGCATCTTCCCCAATGACATGCACGTGAGGGTTCAGGATGGTTGTGTGAATGGGCTTGTTGTTCTTAGATAACACTGGAAGAGCAGAAACAGGAAACTAGAGTGAGTTTGTGGGGATGGGCTTGTCACAGAAGGGCCAACGCTCATGCTTACGGTTACTTTCCTTCCTTTATGCTGTCGTGTGCTAACAGATGAAGTGAGTAACCCTGACTTAAATAAGAACTCAACGCTGTCACTGAGTGATGGCTCCCACCCCTGCTCTGGAACCAGACAACAGTTTCAGATATGGATGCAGGCAAGGAGCAAAGGATATGGCAGTGTGTCGGGATAGATGGAGAGGAAATTATACGCCAGTTAATGCAAGAAAACAGGGTCATTCTCTCCCCCCACACACCCTTTTTCAAGGAAAACACAACCCCTGAGGGGGCAACTCTCTGAATTTGCTTGTTGATTACTAGATTACTTTGTCCTCACCAGAAAGTAAGGGTTTGCCTTCTGTTCAGCTGAGTAGGAAGGAATTAGGCTGGCACACCTGGGAAGATACTAAGAGAACTGGTGAACGAGTTGGTGGCGGCACAACCACAGGCACAACTGCACAGCCCTGACCTCACCACTGCCGTACGCTGCCCCAGCCCTATCCAGGCAAGTAGCAGCAAAAGCTTGCGTCAGGAGGGCAAGCTCCCTCACAATTGCTGCTACTGCATCTAGCTGAGTATTGCCTGTGCAGACCGGCAACAGCTTCCCGGGGTCTTAGGCGGAATAGGGCTTTCCTCATCACCTGATCTCTTTAGCTGGAGATGGCAGGGAATGAAGCAGAGTACTTCCCCAACCCAAAGTGGAAACACTTTAACACTACTGCAACGTTTGTTGATGGTGTGGTATGTATGTGGCACCCACGTGAGAGGGTGCTCTCTATATTAGCGTCCCAACTATATTAGCGTCCCAACACCCTCCCCTCACAGATTTCTGGTTGATGCCAACCCTGATGGGTTTTAAGAAGCTGGTAAAGACATTTACTGAGGCCACTGGGTGCCATGGACTGGCTGGATGCAGAGGAGTGGTGGGAGGCGATTGGTGGTGGGACCATGATGAGTGGTCAGAAGCTGAAGAGGGAGCAGACTGGGAGGAGGAGGAGGTGCCAGAAGCTGAAGAGGGAGCAGGGAGCAGGAAGAGGCTGTGGCGGAGAGCCGTCCAGACTCAGAGGCAGGATAGGAGGTGGGGCCAAAAGGCAGGGATGACGCCTTCAAGCTGTTGAAGAAGCCAAGGAATCCTTCCCTCCTGCTATGACCAGCTCCTCACCCCCTCTGGTCTCCCAGAACCAGCAGGGGTATAAAGAGGGCAGAGCAGAGACAGGCAAGGCAAAGAAGTCTCAGGTTGCCTGGGAAGGAGCCAGGGCTAGGATGAGACTTCAGGAGTTAGTTTACTAGAGGAGGGTTTCTTTCCCACTCTTGCACTGCTGTGATGAAATGCTGATTTATTGTGGTAATCAGTTGAATTTGTTTAAGATTGGTTCATTAGGTATTAATACATTTTTATGGTCTGCCCACTCGGTGATTGAGGTGGGGCTCCTCCAGACAGCCTATTTAGTCAGCCTTTGTTCTGATTTGCTTTCACAAAACTTGTGTGTAAGTCAGACTTGTGGCCAGTTTCTACTGAGGATTCCTTCATATTTGTTTACAGTACACTAATGAGCATTCATCCTGATTTGCTTGCAGGGTGTTTATGTATCTTCCTGTTAAACATTCATTCATTCCACACTTTTCAGTGCATTTCCCATCACATTCCTAATGCGAAAGTCTTCTGTTTGCACCAGAGTGACAGAGAACTTCAATTCATTGGTGCAAACCTGAAGTTCCAGTATGCCCTTGAATAACCTCCTGCAAAATAGTGACAGTCTGGATTCACCCTTTGATGAAGAGCGGGTTATAAACTTCCTCTATAAATAAACAAATAATCAAGCAAGCCTTCATATAACAACAATACCCTATAGTTGCAACACCCTAGAGGTCCCGGGCCCTAAGGAAGTTAGATTAGTCTCAGCCAGGGCCTTCTCAACACTGGCTCCGGCCTGGTGGAACGCTCTGTCTCATGAGACCAGAGCCCTGCGGGATCTGATTTTTTTCCACAGGGCCTGTAAGACAGAGTTGTTCCGCCTGGCCTTTGGCTTAGAATCAATTTGACTCCCTCCCCCTCTTTCTTTCTTTTCTTTCTTTCTTTCTTTCTTTCTTTCTTTCTTTCTTTCTTTCTTTCTCCCTCCTCCTGTGATGAGGCTGCATTTTAATGTTTTAATGTTGTATTTTAGTTGTATTTCAATCAATTTGTGTTTATTATTGGTTGTTAGCCACACTGAGCCCGGTCTTGGCTGGGGAGGGTGGGGTATAAATAAACAAATTATTATTATTATTATTATTATTATTATTATTATTATTATTATTATGTCACCTGTCCCTACAACCAATATAAGCTGGTTGAAGGGAAGAGTAAAGAAGTAGGAACCTTTCAAGGACAAAGGAGCTACCAAATGTCATTCCTCGTGCAGTTATGTTCCTGAGTTGGGAAGAGAAGTGGCGGAAAACTCCTGTCAGTGGACAGAAAGACTTTCTCCCTCCCATATCTTACATGCAACAAGATATACTTACAGTTTTCAAAATAAAATCTGTGGAAGTCCATGCCTTCAACAAGGTTGCCCAAGGCTTCTGGTTCGAATGAAGTTAGGCCTGGATCACATATTTTTCTAGACAGGCAGGAAACACAGAGAGATGCCTTACCATCAGTGCCACATGGAGGCATAAGACTGCCAGTGAAGGATACGGTTATCAGCCCTTAAGACATCTGTATGACTTAAAATCGATTTCAAAAAATTCCACTGGAAAAAATTGTTATGTCCCTGTGGAGATGGCAGTATTGAGTCAGTGGCTCATGGGCTTCTGGCTTGTGCTCTCTATAAAGATTTGAGGAGTGAGGTTCTTACCCCTCTGCTATTGTCCATGCCGGGTCGCTCAACCATTGCTACTGTGTCCTTTTGTCTAGCAGATCAAGAAGATCAGGTGATAGCAAAAACTGCAAGTTTTTTAGTAGGGGCCATTAGAATAAGATCTATTATTTGATTATTGGTGTAAACCCCCAAAATGTATTTTCCAGTGTTAAGTTTTTACCTCTATCTTCAGTACATTTTATTTTTTGCTATGGCTAGTGGCTGATGCAAATAAACATCCTTCTGATTCTGATAAGGTTATCAGTGGCTAAGAGCCAATATGTTCTACCTTCATGTTCAGGGCTGGTCTAAAGGCCTAGATACCCAGAAATCTCTTTCATTTTCCATCAAAGCTCAGGAAGCCTGAGCTATTGTGTTCCACAGAATGCATCTACCAAGAGAGGAAAAGATCTATCTAACCGAGAAAGGAGTTGGATAAATAAATACATATCCAAAATAAACAAGTAAATATGATTCAATAAACTGCTGGGCTACATCATCTCAAGAAACTGATTATGGATGTCAAAATGTGCTTCTCTAACAGTAAAAGAGGTACTGCTGAGTTGCTCTTTGCTCATATGACAGTAGCTCAAGAACTTTGGAAGCGGTGGCTAATTTGTGCTGTTAGACTGGGTCCACTCAAACCTTAACCAATTTTATCAATGTGCAGAAAGGACCAATCCAAGTGACTTGTGATACTCAAACTCCAATTAGGGAAAGTCAGGAGCCCAACAAGGAATAACCAGGAGAGTTTTATGAACATTAACTCCTATGTAGATGAGACTCTTTGGCTATACCAGCCACAGAGTGGCTCAGCGAGGCAGGTATAAAGTGAGGGAGGTTAAAAAAGAGAGAGTCAGTAATTAAAGTGAAATTTGTTGGAGAGTGTCCTCATTAAAACTTGGGGGGGGGGGGTTTCAAGGATATGGGCTAAAGTCACACGAGGCCACCACCTTGCTGAAGCTAAGCAAATCCGGGTCTTGTCAGTGCCTGGATGGGGGAGACTGCCTTGGGACCACATGTAGCACAGCTCCTTTGGGTTCCATGGTGGAAGAAAGGCAAGATATAAATGTAGAATGTAAAATAAATGAGACTATTTATTGGGAGCATCACTGATTGAAACAGTGAGCTAATGGCTAATCATATTTCTGAATGACAAGAGTGAGAGGAACATATCCCCCAGGACAAGCCCAACTGCCATGTTTCAGAGCGAGTGCAATGTTCTCAAATGCGTTTCCTGTGGCTGTTGGCAATGCAAGGGAGAACCTCACCTTAACATCTACAGCTACCTTTATTTTGCATGAAGAAGATAGACCTGCTCAAAAACTAGCCGGCAAACTTTTTTTGTTAAGATTCCTGGTGGGGGCATGAAAGATATGGCACTTCCTCCTGTGGGAACATTTGGATGCCCACAGGTAGCTCTGGGATAGCGCAGGTGGTAGAGATTAAATCTCAGGGTTGTGCGCTCAAGCATCACATTCCTGCAATGCAGGAGGTTGGACTAGATGATCATAGAGGCCCCTTCCAACTCTATGATTCCAGGTCCCGGTGTGTCCCCCCCCCCCCCCCGATTTAAAATAACAAGTGTCACAGTGACCAGCTTAAATCTGCAGATAAAGGGCACTGTATACATTAATGAATGCAAAGACATGTAAAACTGGGTTTTGAGCCCAGTATTGTAGTGAGACCAAACATCCCGTCTACTTACGCATATGCCTCAAAGTCCCCATTGTTCACAGCCTCAATCAGCTGCTCTGTAATCTTTATGATTTCCTGCTTGCGGGCTACAAGTGGAGGAAAGATCCGAAGGGGGAGAGAGAGAGGAGAGAAGGAAGGAAGAGGAGACATACACAACGTCAGTGAGAGCAGATTCCCTTTAGGTCTCAAGGCCCTAGCAGAAAACTAACAGCCTTAAGAGTCCTTTCATGCCTCGCTCCTTTGTTCTGGGAGTTTATATGAACCACTTCTGCACGGTGAGATCTTGTAAGGAGGCTTACATGACATATGCAGAGTACCATACCTTGAAAGAACAGGATGCAAATGGCCAAGCGCATATGGTAAGAAACAGTGACACAGTGCAGACTCACGCTTAGGAAACCAGAAAATACTGATAGCTTTCAGCAGGGCAATATTATATCCCTTATTCACCACAAACACACTACAGCAAAAGTATTACTTTCCTTCTGTCCTGAAACAACTGGCCACGATTCTCCCACAATGATACAGACTAAAACCGCCAAGTACCTCTGTAACCAGAACATATAGGAGGAGATCTGGAGAGATGCAGGAATTTGCAAGGCACCCAAGCGACCCAGTTAGAGCAAGCTCAATGAATAATGCAGAACCCAAGTGGCGGAGATGGTGTCAGTGGCCTTGCCAAGGTCATCTCTTGGGAGCAGAAGCATTTGGAAACTTGTGCCCTCGTGGGGCCTGGAGAATCCACTCCACTCACGCTTGCTGTGCCTTGACAGAACCCCCAATCCTCTCCCACTTGGATCCTAGACTCCCATTAACAGAACTGAGTGGAAAGTTGGGAAGTGGGCTCCCATGAGGGTGGAGGTGGGAAGTCCTTCTAAATTCTAGCCTCTAGAAAGTTTGAATAGGTGCAGAACCCATATGTATGACTGGGCAAGGAATTACAAAGGAGAGCTGCATAGGAAGACTAGCAGACCTGGAGAATCTCAAGCAACAAAGACCCCACCCACATTTAGTCGACAAGTTGGTCCCATTTGACAAAAGTGCCACGTGTGGATTTGAGTGACAGGGATTCAACGTCCACCTTAGCCAAGGGCTTAGAAAATATGGCTTGCCAAGCATGTTAATGGTCTACGGAAACAGACGCTTGACTCCCTTTTCTAAAGTACGTAAATGCTTTAGAATTGAATGTTTCAATCAAACTTCCATCTTCACACAGCTCTTCTGACTCACCCTAGATCTCCTGTGTTTCCCCAGCTTGCAGCAAAACTGATCCAAGAAAGCTCATGGACCAGGGCTCTGAGTAATTGGTCCCATAAATGCCTCTCTTTCAAGGTATAATTATACTGCTGACATCCTTCTTTCTTGTTCATTTTAAATTTCATCTACTGACATAATCTTGCCTTTGATCTGGTACCTCTCCCCCACAGGCCTAGTACAAATGCAAACTTGCCACTTTTACTCAAGGTGGCTCAGGACAATTCCCCTGCCTAAACTAATGTTAATCTTTAGCTCATGTTTCTCAAACGTGTGCATGACAGAAGATGATATGCATGCAAATGAGCAAATGGGAAGGTATCAGTTAGTTGTTCTTGAACATTTGAGTTTACCAGGGCTGATTCTTTGCTTTGTGAGCACTCCTGATTCTTAGGCATGCAGGGGCTACTTGTACGTCCATGCTTATACTGCGTGTGTGTTGAGGGGATTCTTTCAGGGAACATAAAACAAGCTTCTAAGTGGTTTGGCTTTAAAGTAAATCTGTTATGTTTGGGTCATATTCAATGGTAGATCTGCCGTAGTGGAAAGTACTTACACCTGGGCACCTGGTTTTTGCTTATCACTACCCCACTCACATGTGCATGTGCAAACACACACACACACACACACACACACACACACACACACACACACACCTATTGCAGCCCTCTTCACCATACCCCATTCTTTTCTGAACAGTAAATCAACTCTCACAAGCGGCTGGTATGTGCTTATAAGAGGTATCATCAAAAATCTGGTGTCCCAGCTTGCAGGAGTACTTTCTGCAAAGGCAAAGACATCACTGAATATAACACTATAATGAGAAATGAGAGCAAGCCCTTTTCCACAACTTACTATATAGGTTTCCATAGGACAAATAAAGTTGCATTTTAAGGGGGGGGGGATTTAAACCTGGGGAAAGCTGCAAAGGGGAAAGCTTAACCCTTCCCTTTCCCCAGCATTGGAGTCCAATTCTGAATCGCTCCCCTCAGCTGCACTTACCTTTTTAAAAGAAAAGAAAAAGTAGTGAATCATGTAGCAGACGTCCCATAATATATTCTAGGCACAACCCCAGTGGAGTAATTATACAGTTAATATTATACAGTTTTGGGTGAATCTATTAATTGCAACTGCAAAATTTCCCCCACTATGTTCAAACCATAATAGACTTGAACTTCCTCGCACTAATGAACTTCCTTAAAATGTGGCCACATTTTAGACATTAAAAAAAAAGATTGCACGGGATTTTAACTGATTTTATATCTACTGCTTTTTGTATTTTTACTGTTGCTTTTGCTTCTGATGTTTTTGATCTGTTTTATATTTGTTTTATGGTTCTCTTTTGCAGGCTACCTTGAAAATCTAGATTAACAAAATTATGTTTAAAAAACCCCTAATGAACTTCCTTCTGTTTGTTTGCATCCCTCTGTATCCCATAAAAATGTGAATGTATGAAACAGTGCTTTCCCCCTCCATAATAAAACCGCATCCTATCCTGCCCACTTTTGCACCCATAAACACCAATGTATAGATTAGAATGATCCATCCCCACAGAAAAATGAATTGAGGTTGCAATTCCGTGCACATTTATCTGGGAGGAAGCTATATTCAACTCAGAGGGACTAACTTCCAAGTAAACATGCACAGGATGGCTCTGGGAAAGAGGGAGGAGAACTCTTTAAAGCAGTTTAAAGCAAAACATGTAAATGGATAATTCATTCACATGAAGTGTTCCTAAATATTTTGTTGAAACTATTTTGCTGGATGAAGTGGAGCAGAAATGCTGCTCCCCCACCTCTCATCAAGTTGGATGGTCCTCAAGGCCAGCCAATTTTTTTTGACACCTGAGGCAGAACATCTCACAAGCGCCACTGCCTGGCAGTAAAAATGCCCTTTCATGATATCCAAAATCAGCTGCCTAATGTTAAGGCTAGCCCAGGTTGAAAATATGCACTAAGCCTTAAAGAAACCAGCAAGCAATGAAAGGCGGTACTATCCTGATCCGATGCAGCTACACATTTCTCCTTGAAGATAAACCTAGTCTCGGGGGGGGGGGGTGCCTTTAACTTTCCAGCAAATCCAGTTCTTACCTGTGAGCTTGCCAGTCATGCCTGCTTCTGCTTTGAAATGAGTGCTCTCCCTGTGCCCTGTCCTAGCACTAGTTGTGTGGCATCTCAGCTCATGTTTGCTGGTGTCTCCCTCCAGCTGCAAATGTGCCAAGCTGTTATTCATCTCTGTAAACCGACACCGCTGCCCGGGACTCCCAGGTTTTCAGCAGGGGAAAGAAAGTTCAGGCCGGAGGGAGATGGCCTGAGACCTTGTGACTCACAATCCCGTGGAGAAAAGAAACCACTTTTTTCTGCATCTCCCCTGCAGTTGCTACTAAGGTAAAGGTAAAGGTACCCCTGACTCTGGGGTTGTGGCGCTCATCTCACTTTACTGGCCAAGGGAGCCAGCGTACAGCTTCCGGGTCATGTGGCCAGCATGAATAAGCCGCTCCTGGCGAACCAGAGCAGCGCACGGAAACACCGTTTACCTTCCCACAGGAGCGGTACCTATTTATCTACTTGCACTTTAATGTGCTTTCGAATTGCTAGGCTGGCAGGAGCTGGGACCGAGCAACGGGAGCTCACCCCGGCGTGGGGACTTGAACTGCCGACCTTCTGATCGGCAAGTCCTAGGCTCTGTGGTTTAACCCACAGCGCCACCAGCGTCCCTTACAGTTGCTACTAGGTGCAGCAAAAAAGCTGTGCACTTTCAGTACTCGATGCAACAGCAGCAAGAACAAAACATCTTTTGTAGGTGTGCTACTTTGGATAAGACCTGATCAGCCAGAACCTATTTTTGGTAATGCAGTTTGTACACTTTTTTATGAATATAATTTCATTGCTGATTTATGTTGTTCACTGCTATTATAGGCGGCTGGGCCAGCCGCGGGAACAGAACATTTCATGGGGCTGCCTCAGGCGCCTTAGCCCGGGTGGGTGGGGGCTGGAGGAGGCAGCGGCTTTGCTTGACCAGACTCAACAGGAAGAGGCAGAAGTTGCACGTGGTGATGCTAATCATCTGTGTGGCCGGCAACTGCCTTCTTCCTCCCCGCCAACTTTCTGACATCTTAGTACGCCGCCGTATCATGTAGTTTATGCCGTATTATACCGTAATATTAGCTGGCGGTATATTACGATGTTGGAAAGCAGATATCACCCAGCCCGAAATGAGACTTCTGAGAAAAACATGCATTATGGGAGCCCTTCATGTGTTCCGTTATAACCAATAAATTCCACCCTTGAAAACGTAATTCATTTGCCATAATCCAGCCCAGGTGGAGAAGGGGGGAACGTGTGAGCCTGAGGCTTGCTGCAGCTCATCTTCATAATGTTAAGCCATGCTTTAGCACTACGTGCTAACACAGCCAGAGATCACGCCTAAGATCGGAATATCAGACCACACAATTCCCAAAGTATGGCTTTCATTTGGCTTTTTCCAATTGGCACGAGGCTTTACTAGTGGTCTTAAACTAAGACCTCACACTACCCATATTTACCAGGACTGTGACTGTGACTGAACCCGGGACTATCCCCTTGAGACAGAAGACAGACTGGCTTTAGGGAGGAAGTAGGACATGCACCCTAGTGCAGTGTTTCCCAACCTTGGGCCTCCAGCTGTTTTTGAACTACAATTCCCATCATCCCTGACCACTGGTCTTGCTAGCTAGGGATGATGGGAGTTGTAGGCCAAAAACATCTGGAGGCCCAAGGTTGGGAAACACTGCCCTAGTGCACCCTCCGGCCTGAACCTTTCTTCAAACAACATGCCTCCAACTGGATAGAGAGGAGAACAACTGCAGTGTTTGGACCTCTGGGAGGAAAGATGGAGGGAAAATGCCCAGTCCCATGCCCATATTTGTTTAAACACACAGCAAGAGCATCGTAAATCAGTATCTGCAATGTCCCAGGCTTTAAACACAATGCTTCTCCCACAATGCAACCTCGATTTTCAGCTTGTGCCATGCATTTAATGCACTTTCTCTGTTAGCCTGCATTCACACAAGCATAGCTATTCACCCACTGAAGTGAAGTGTTTTCATGTGAAGCCATGCAGCAATACCCATTAGGCTATTTATTTCGCACCTACAGTGTAATAAAGAGAACAGAATCTTCCCTGGGGTCTGAACAGAACAAAGTGGGGCTCACAGCTGCAGGCCACGAAACCATGCTACTTACGATCTGAAGGCAGAGGATTTGGGATGAGTGGAATTGGGAAAAGGTGGGTGACAGCTGGCTGTGGCCCCTCAGCTTCTGGGGCTCCAGAGCCCCGTTTCACCATGCTTAGAATATCAGACAACTTGGCAGCTGGTGTGAGACAGATGAAAGAAGGCACGGAGAGAATAATAATAAAACACAAATGAATGGGAGAGTGGAGAGGGGCTAGAAAAACAAGGGAAAGAAAGGAATCAGATAAAGGAGAGCGACTAAGAAAGAATTCAAGGTGAACAGTGTCTCCTGTTCTAGTCTAACCAATGAAGGCGGCAATGGCACTTTCTAAAGAGTAGCTCAATGCTCACATGACAGGAAACCATTATTTTGTGGTTTACTCTGAACACAGCTATCTGTTTTGCTCCTCTTCATGCAACCATAATCCCTGGCTTAGAATTATGTCTGAATTGGGGATCATTATTTGTTTTGCTGAAACCAACCATGATCGGTAAGGTGAGAACCTTGTTGTGTATCACACTTTATTTGCATAGAACAAACCGAATCTGCAAGCTCTTTGCACAGAGCTTGCTGCAAGATTTGTGCAAGGTGGTCTGAGCTTGTGCATAGCCTCCACATGGTATGGGAGAGCCAAGAGCATTCAGTAAAAGCAGGTAAAGTGAGGTCTTCCAAGTTTATGGATCTGCTAAGCCTGGAGAAGAAAAGGCTGAGAGGACATGATAGCACTCTTCAAATACTTGGAAGGGCTGTCACACAGAAAAGGGCAAATACTTATTCTCTGCTGCCCCAGAAGGCAGGACTAGACCTAAGGGGTTTAAGTTGCAGGAGAACAGATTTCAACTGGACATTAGGAGAAACTTCTCAACAGGTGAGAGCAGTTCAACAATGGAATAAATTAACTAGAGGAGTAGTGAATTCTCCTGTGATAGGCACCTTCAAACAGACCATAATCTGTTGAGAATGCTCTAGCTTTCGGTTGCCTTTAATGAGCAGCGGGCTGCTCTAGATCAGGAATGGAGAACATGTGGTACTCCAAATGTTGGATCTGAGTTCCCATCAGCCCCAGTCAGCATAGCAAATGGTCAGGGGTTATGGAACTTGTAGTCCAGTAGTATTGGGGGGTGCATAGGCTCCCCTTTCCTGCTCCAGATGACCAACTAATCCTCATTCAACTCTATGGTTCTATGAATAAAAAAGCTATGGAAAAGCCCAAGATGTATGGTGCCACATGAGCTGTAGAGCACGCACATTAGAGTCAAAGGAGGGCACAGCAGTGCCAGCTGCCACACTAGCCTGCTGGAACATCCCTGAAGGCATGGGACAAGAAATCCCAGTGACACCAGACTACTTACACTGGGGAGGAAGTGGGTTGGCAGCACCTGAAGGTGGGCATGGAAGGGTGATGGAGGACTTTGGCTCTTCGCCTTCAGGAAGCCCAGAGCCCTTTTTCACCATGCCTAATACATCACAGAGTTTTGCAGCTGGGATGGAAGAGATGAGAGGAGGGAGAGGTGAGAAAAAAACACAAAAGCCAACAAGCAGAAAGAAATGAAAGCAAGGAGGAAAGGACTAGAAAACAGGCAAAGAGAACTGGGTCAAGGAGGAGAACTTGACAGGATTGGAGTCCCTTTACATCATTCCATAACCTAGTAACAATGCAAGCAATATTCTTCCTAGAATTATTTTCAGTGCAAATAGTCCCTCAGCTTTTAAAACTGAGTGGATAGGAGAAAAATAACTCAGGATTAGTCTCAACAACTTGCCCATTACATGGTAAAACTAGTCCTGAATTAGACTGCTCCAGACTACAAATGAGATGGAGGGAAAGAGGGGACTTGCCTAAAGTATAAGCATACAAACAGGCTGGAGTGGTAGAGTTTTTGAGATCAGACCTTATAATAATTTATAATAAGCCTATTTCCCCCCTTTGAGGTAGAACTCAGCAGCCACCACTTGCACCCTCCTTGGGTGTTTTTAATGTGGCTGGAATGTGTCCCTGAACTCTGATAATGCTTCTTGGTTGCCTGGATGGAGGATAGAGAGGGGTGTGCATGTAGAAACTAATGGAGAAGGGCTAAATTCGCACTCGTTGCTCTGCCCACTTTTGCCTCTGGCCCCACTCACCATTGGCATGTGGTTCCTGGAAGGGAATGAAGGAGCTTGGACTGATCTAATACATTTAAGGCTATTTCCACTTGAAGTATGGAGTGGGTACTCTGGGGCTCTCTGCTGCCTGCGCATATGAGCATAATTTATTCAGGGCAGCAATCCAAATTCAATTACTCTGAAGCAACCATTCTTAGGCTGGATCTACACACAGGAAAAAATGCTATAAATAAGTAGGAAATTAAATTGTTATAACAAAATAAAATTAAAAACCTATGGAAAAACACCTGTAAAAATTTCCTGCTCTCTGCCGCCATCTGTTGTTGTAGGCTTATAGTGCATTCAAATCATTGTTTCTTTACTAATGTAGCTGAGTCCTTATTCATTGGTGGTGCAGCTAAGCCCTGTACAGTACCACCCAGCGAAACTGCCCCTGTGCAAGGCCTTTCTTTTCAAGGAAAAACAAAAAGAGGGGGACCCCACAAGGATTCTACAGGGTGCTTACAATACTCCAGCTACATGCAGGCGATGCCTGCTACTTACACTGGAAAAGAAGAGGATTTGCAGCCCCTGGAGATGGGCTAGGCAGAGGGATGGAAGGCTTTGACTCTTCAGCCCCTGGAGGCCCAGACCCCTTTTTCACCATGCCTAATACATCAGACAGTTTGGCAGCTAGGGTGGGAGGAGGGAGAGAAATATGAGAAAACTAAACAGAAAAGTAATGGGGTGGGGAATGAATACACAATAAAGAACAAGGAGGAGGGAGTTTAGAGAAAGGAATCTGCTTGGGAGAAGGGACTTTTCATGTAGTGAGGATGTGGCTTAGCTTGCGTCAGTGTCTACATTTGTTCAGGTGTTCCTAAAGGTCCTGAGACACTAAAGATCCCTTGGTTATTCAGGGGCTGTTGGTTCCTTTTTCTCTGCCGTCATGGGGGGGGGGGGGGGAATGTTGCCTTGGCCAGAACGATGGGACAAGCAGAGTACAGAATTATTTGGGATTACCCAGATTATCCCAAGAATGACTTGGGTTAGAAAGCAAAAATGTAAGAGCAAAATGATGTTGAGATTCAAGCCTGATACAACCATGTCTTAACACTACAGTCCTCTTTTCTGATTGCATACACAAGGGGTCGACAACCTAAGGCCCATGGGCCGGTAGCAGGCCACAAGGCTTGTCTAACTGGCCCAGGGTGACCCCCGCCGCCCTTACTGGAGCAGCACGGGGACCGACTTCCAGGTTGATGGCGCCTGTGCACGGGCACTCCTCCGACCCAGATGTGTGCAGGAAATAGCATGTGTGCATGAGTGCAGGATGGAGAAGTATCTGTGTGCATTCACAGACACTATTTCCGGCGCACTTCCGGGTCGGAGGAGCACCGGAAATAGCATGTGTGCACGCACATTCCTCTGACCCAGAAGAGAGCGCATGCGCACACGCTCTGGCCCATCCTCCGACAGACAGAACGTCGACCGGCCCATCCTTTGATAAGGTTGCCAATCTCTGGCATACACAGTCCTTTTGCAACCTGGTGCCTTTCAGATGCTTTGGACTACTACAACTAATCCAGAACGTGGCAGCTAGACTGGTGACTGGGAGCGGCCACCGAGACCACATAACGCCGGTCTTGAAAGACCTACATTGGCTCCCAGTACGTTTCCGAGCACAATTCAAAGTGTTGGTGCTGACCTTTAAAGCCCTAAACGGCCTCGGTCCGGTATATCTGAAGGAGCGTCTCCACCCCCATCGTTCCACCCGGACACTGAGGTCCAGCGCCGAGGGCCTTCTGACAGTTCCTTCACTGCGAGAAGCCAAGTTACAGGGAACCAGGCAGAGGGCCTTCTCGGTAGTGGCACCTTCCCTGTGGAACACCCTCCCACCAGATGTCAAAGAGAACAACAACTACCAGACCTTTAGAAGACATCTGAAGGCAGCCCTGTTTAGGGAAGCTTTTAATGTTTGATGTATTACAGTATTTTAATATTTTTTTGGAAGCCGCCCAGAGTAGCTGGGGAAGCCCAGCCAGATGGGTGGGGTATAAATAAATTATTATTATTATTATTATTATTATTATTATTATTATTATTATTACTCCCATCAACCCCTTAGGCAGCACAAAACCTAGGACGAGGAAGGGGCCCTGCAACACTGAGTAGGGCAACTGCCTTACTTTATGGCTAGAAAAGCTACAAAGACTCCTCAGCAGCAGTTCTGTTTGGCAGTCCCTGGTGCCACATGCTACTTACACTGGAGAGGAACAGGATTTGCAACAACAGAAGGAGGGAAGAGCAAAGTGATGGAAGGCTTTGCTTCTTCTGCTTCTGGTGGCCCAGAGCCCCGTTTCACCATGCCTAATACATCAGAAAGTTTTGCAGCTGAGAGAGGAACAGATGGGAGCAGAGAGGGCGAGACAGGGAAAGAAACCCAGTTTTAAAATGAAAAGGAAAGTACCAGAAAGCCATGCTAGAGAATGGAATCAAAGTAAGACAGCATGCAAGGAAGGCTTGGGGGTTCCTTCTAGTATTCACAAATTTGGAGCTTCATTTGCCCAATGATCTCCTCAAATATTTTGTGTGGGAGCAAAGACCCATGTTAGTTTTTCAAAAAAAGAGATCCCTAATACGTTTTACTCCCAGCTCACACAAGCCTTCTCTATGGCCTTTCCAACCCAGCATTAGCAGGAAAGAATAAAACACAGCAGACCATGGACCATACATTGTCATGTTTCTTCTCTGTTCCCTGGACACTGAGGCAAGTCCTTTTCAGTGGTGGCCCCTGCATCAATGGGACATCCCAGAGAGAGATATGTAGCCTTATCATTGCCAGGCCATGGTCTGATGGCACCTGAAGCCCACCACCTTGCTAAAGTGCCTGGATGGGGAAACTCCCTAGGACCCCAGGCATACACTTTGAGTTCCAGGATGAAAAAAAAGGACAGGATACAAATGGAAATTGTGTGTGTGTGTGTGTGTGTGTGTGTGTGTGTGTGTATATATATATATATAATTGAAAGTATTTTCATTCCAAGTTGTGTTTAACTAATGAAAGGCAGGGCTGCCATTCATCCTGATTTTCCAGGAAATGTCATGGAATTCACTTCCAAAAATGGCGTCCTGGATTATTTTTCGGAAATCAAGCAAACGTCCTGGAAAACTGGCAATGGGGGTTAAATTGTGCCCCCATATATATCTTTAAAAGCTCCAAAACTCTTGTAGCTTTTACTATAAAAGGCTCAGCAACTTTGAGGGTTGTCTGAAAAAGTTCAACAACTGTTTGTGTGTCCTGGTTTTTACTTTTGAAATATGGCAATCCTATTCTATGGCGACCATGAAGGCCCTCTGGGATTTTGTGCCAAATTAACCCCCCAGTGCAGCAAACCCAGACCGTCTTGCTACTTACACTGGGGAGGTAGAGGGTTTGCAACAGCTGGAGATATGCAGGGTGGAGAGACCAAAGTCTTTGACTCTTCAGCTTCAGGGGCCCCTGATCCCTTTTTCACCATGCCTAATACATCAGTCAGCTTGGGTACTGAGACAGGACAGAAAAGACAGGACAGAAAAGGCAGGGAGGTAGAGAAGGAAGAGAAACCAAGTATAATGGAACAAGAACAGAAGAATGAACAAACCCAGGAACATGGGTTAGGAAATGGAAACATTAAGTGGAAAAGGTGTCCATCAGGTACTATCTAGCGCCCCCTCCCCAACAAACACACAAATTGTGTTACTATATTTACATTTATTTATAGCTACTAGTGTGATACACTTACTATATGTTTATCCACACTGTCAGAACAGACAGACCTATGACTTGTTCAGATGTTGTGCGAAACCACTGGTTCCCACTACAGTGGTACCTCGCAAGACGAATGCCTCGGAAGACGAAAAACTCGCAAGACGAAAGAGTTTTTCGTTTTTTGAGTTGCTTCGCAAGACAATTTTCCCTATGGGCTTGCTTCGCCAGACAAAACGTCTTGCGTGTTTGTTTCCTTTTTCTTAAAACCGTTAATACCAGGGTGCATCCGTGCTTCGCAAGGCGAAAAATCCGCAAGACGAAGAAACTCACAGAATGAATTAATTCCGTCTTGCGAGGTACCACTGTATGTGATAATGTCTGCAAGTGCCTCCGGCTCATGCACACCCCAGCCTCTTCTGCATGCTAGAGGAGAGTATCAAACCTTTCTACTTTCAACTTTAAACTAACCCTAGTCCCCCATGGCATCTGAATTCAGATGAAACTATGGTTTATTTACACTGTGAGCCACAGTTTCAGATCCTGGCTTGTTCTCAAATCACAGTTGTTGTTTTTAAAAAAAACATAGTTTCCTGAGCTGCAGCATCAATGGTAGCTACAATTAGTTTTAAATCCAGAACTGATGCTTTCAATCTCCTCCCTCTGGTGCGTGAAAGACAAGGAGAGGGGAAGTAACAGTGTGTGTGTGTGTGTGTGTGTGTGTGTGTGTGTGTGTGTGTAAGCCTGAGGCCCAAGCAGGTTCACCTAAAATCACAGCTTAAAATTACATCTGAACTAGACCTATGACTAAAAGTCTTGGGGCATTTACTGACGGCTCAACCACAGTTGAGTGGAAAGTTAAACTACAGTTGAGTGGAAAGTTGGGGAAAGGAGCACAGGGACTTTGTGACTTACAAGCAGCAGCAACAGCAGCAGCAGCAGATGGTATCGGAGAAGTCTGCAGACTGGGAGGAAGTTCAGGGACAGATCCTGGATTCAACTGGCTTTTTACAAGCTCATTATCAGCAGCCTTAACTGATGTGAATGGGTAAGAGAGGAAAAAAGAGAGGGAGGGGGGAAGGAAAAACAAACACCATAAAGCGAGAAATAAAAAGTTCCAAAGTAAAATGGCGGCTCTGATGGGAGAAAAGAGAGAATGGGAAAGCAAAATATACATTGGCTGAGAAAGAGAAGAGGATGGCAAAATGGAATATAAAAGAGGAGAAAAACACACAGAGGAGGCAGGGCATAGTCTAACTAGAGGATTTCCACTATCTGCTTGCTTCAGCTGGTTTGTTCTCTGTCAATCCTTTACCCCAACTCCATCCCCCTCACTTGACCTCCCAGCTTGGCTTCCTTTGAGAAGGGCCAAAGTTGTATCTTCAGAACATTGCATATTCAAGAGAGATGCTCATAGGATACAACTCTATCCTCGTGCCACGTTTGCAACATTCTTGTGGCCTGGCGTGAGTGCCAAATTGGGCGGGCAAATTCAACCTTGTGGAATCTGCTTGGTGTGCGCTTTTTTTACTAGCATACGAAGATCCACCATTGAGAACCAGGTGCAAAATGGCGGCTTCGGATGGTGGGGTGTGGAAACATACTCTTAGAATTAAAGAGCAGCGTGCCTCTAAGCACAAGCTCAGTCAAGCAATTTTTTTCAGTATGAAAACTGAGTTTGCAGTCCTCACACATAAAAACACTCTCCTGTTCCCTGCCCCCATGCACCATGTAACAAAGAAAGACATGTGTTTTCTCACTCCAGAGCGTCTGGAAATATATTCTGCACTTTATACACTGGAGTATTCTACCTGTATTTCTCCTTGCAGCCGCATGGAACAACACATGCATCAGATCTATGAATCTGTAAGTAAATCTTTTAAAACTTCCTTAGCAGTGAGTGGTCTGTTCCTTGCAAAAGGGGTAGAAAGAGGGGAGTGTTGTAAACGCGGTAAGAAAAGTCTAACAACCTATATTCCTAATGTTCCACTGTGATGCTGATTTTTGTGAGTTTAAAACTCTGCTACTGTGGCTCTCTTGTGTTAGCTCCACATTTCAAATCCAGGAACCCAGCCAATTCTTTTGTTGTTCACGCACACAGGTGGGTTCACAAGGATTCATATATTTTCCTCCCACAAGCAGCCTAATATTTTTTTGGGGGGTGGGGGTGGGAGGAACCTTTTTCATTGTTGCTTTTGTTAAATAATTGTGAGCCATACAGTCATTGCTGATCTACTGCAAAACACATAAGTGATCTTTCAGTAAGCTCCTGATCTAACGTCTGCCCACTCGTGTGCTAGATTACAAGGCTGTTTGCATTCCACTCTTTCCAGCACCACTAAGCCAGTTGTCAGCTTGAAAGTGGAGGCAGCACAAATCTTTAAAGTCACTCTTATAGAAATTACAAGACCAGTCTGGTCGACCTACTCCCAGGTAATGTTGCCAAGAGAATTAGATGCCACCTGTTACAAAAACTGTGTGCAGCACTTATTTAATTGATGCCCCCTGCCAGTCAAAAGAAAACAAGTCCCCTCCCCACTACCAGGAGTGTTTTCCAGGACCCAAGAGTTACACTATAACAACTTAAAGAGGATATCCTTCAAAACAAAAAATGCATTTAGGTACAAAGGCACACATGGAAGGACCTCCTACTGAACTCAGTGGGATTTACTTCTGGGCATACATGCATAGGATTACAAAGCCCACACACCCATTACCCAGCCCTGAACAGAACAAACCTAACTTCCTGTTGCTTCCAAGACAAAAGTATCCAGAGTAACAGGAAACACTTGAGTTCGCTCTCTTTACAATACTCTGTAACCCCACCAAAGAGTAACAATAAGCATCTGCATCAATATTTGCTCTGCCTCCCATGGCCAAACTTACACATTTTGCTTACACACTCATGGAGCTGCATTACATAATGTGAAAAATGTGTCCCAGCCTTTTCTAAAACATGGGTCTTCCACAGGTGGGCCAAACCCACAGAAGTGGGTATATTGCCCAACCTGGAGTCAATCATACATACTGGAGCTGGGGCTGGGGCTAGAATCTGTTTGGTTTTCATTTTAAAATGAAAGAAAGTTGCAGAGAGAAAGAGAGTAAAGTGTGCTGTTCAGCAAATGGCAGAGTGTCTTTTTTTTGCATTTTGTTTTTTTCAATGCAAACTGCACTTGCAAAAATACCCTGTTCTATACAACCATTAACAACAGTGCAGGGGCTCTGCCTTCCTTTGCCTCTGATCATCCTAAAAATTGGTGGAGGAAAGTGGGCATATGTGGTAAAATGTATCTACGTGTGTGGCATGTTGCTTTAAAGCTTCCTGGGTCTGAAAAAGTGAAGGCTATTGACCAATAATGCTGCAAGGGATCTTGGGACACACATCTCTGACTGTACACTGCTTCAGTGGCACTCTCAAAGCAGGAATGAGCCAGACTTCAGGCTTGTTCAATCTACTTTGCGCTTTGTAGAACTTCAAGATCTTCCAACCAGAGGCAAGCGCAAAAGACATACACTTAGAATGAAAAAACTAGGAATTTGTTTCCAGTACCTGAACTGAACTGAGCTTACATTACTTTCACAACAAAATCCACTCCTGCCTAGTTTTCTTCATTTCAGCTGTTAGATGGGAGAAGTTGTTTCGCTGTAAGCACTGTAAAATAACTAGGAGTCAGAAAGTCCTGCCAATCTACTGCAAATCACCCTGAGATCATCTGCCAGATTTGCTCTTCACTAGAATGGAACCGTACTGTTCATGCTAGCTTTGGGTTCAATTACAGCAAAAAAATAAAAATAACAAAACAAACCCAACAACAGAAAACAAATCTTCAGAATACAAAGATATCTTGAGGACTTATAATTTGGGCTGTGCAAACTTTCAACCAGTTAACTGGTTAAATGATTAAAAACATTTCACCAACTGAAAAGGCCGCAAATGAATTGGGCAGCATGTGAATTATTTCCCAATTTGTCAGTAGCTTTCTCTTGTCCTGGGCAACCCAAAGTGACTTACAACCCAACAGACAGACAACAAACCCCACACAGATACACTAAACCAAGAGAAATACGATTAAAAACACCCCACCTGAGCATGTGTGCATGGCAGGCATAGGCAAACTTGGCCCTCCAGATGTTTTAGAACTACAACTCCCACCATCCCTGACCAATGGTCCTGTTAGCTAGGGGTGATGGGAGCTGTAGTCCCAAAACATCTGGAGGGCCGAGTTTGCCTATGCCTGATGCATGGTATAAAAATTGTAGATGGCAGATGCCATCTTAGCAGAGGCATTGCCTCTGCATCGTGTCCAAGACAATTTGCTGCCTCAGGTAAAGGACAAGATAGTACCCCTCACCACAATTCCATGTAAGAAGCTGTCTGGACTGGCAGTCAAATGTTACTTCTACACTGGCAACAGGCCAGTGTATCTGGCAGGACAGGTTTCATGGTGCATAGAACTTTGTCTCCCAGCACCTCACTGCTGCTCCCTGCCTCAAAACATGTTTATGCCTAATGGTTCGACTGGCCCTGGTTTCTTCCTTCACTTCCGCACAGGAAAGACACCTAGCATAGGAAAGATGGCCACCTGTCATGGATGTTTTACTGTAATTGAGATTCCTGCACTGCAGGGAGTTAGGACCCTCGAGGGCCCTTCCAACTCTATGATTCTATGATTCTAATTAGGAGCAATAACAAAAAAAATTCCTTCCAGTAGCACCTTAAAGACCAACTAAGTCAGTTCTTGGTATGAGCTTTTGTGTGCATGCACACGAAAGCTCATACCAAGAACTGACTTAGTTGGTCTTTAAGGTGCTACTGGAAGGAATTTTTTTTGTTTTGACTATGGCAGACCAACACGGCTACCTATCTGTAATTAGGAGCAATGTTACTGCTACTTTTGAAATGTATTTTATAACGAATTCTTCGCCACCAAGTGTGCCAACTTGAATAAAATATTGCGGGGGGCCAGGTAAGTCCTACCCCACATAATTGATCAGGTGACCTGGTGCACACACACTATTGAATGGCAGTGCCCATAAAGTTTGGGGGGCTGGCCCTCTCAAATATTTTTTTTGGGGGGGACAAAGTCCCCATGGCCCCTAGGAGTTGGCTCCTATGCTCGCCACCAACTTTCTAATTGTTTCATACTGGACCTCAGTTTTTCTTTTTCTTTTTTGGGGGTGGGGTGAGGTTCTACACATAAATTTTCCTCTCCCCCCTCCCCCCCCACAACTTCACATTTTTAGCCGAAGATGACTGATGGGTGCCATGTAATCTCTGCATCTTTTGCTTTACCTTCAGGCAGCTCAAAGAGGCATGGAGCTCCTTTCTGCTGATCTAGATATATCACACATCCAAAAACAAGAACTGAAACATCTTTCCCAGCTCTAGCAGCTGAGATCATTCAATTGGATATGGAGACTTGGGAAGATCTGTATGCAAAACTTGTCTTCTGCCAAAGTGAGATCGGTTCCCATCCCTTTTATTTTATTTGCTCTCCAGTGTATAACTAGAAATTCTCCCTAAGGAGATCCAGTGGAGAGGTGAAGCCAGAAACATTCAGTGTATTATTTTACACTGAAGCAGGGGGCAAAGCAATTTGGATTCCCTATCACAGCTCAAGTAAGAGAAAGTTCTCGCAAGACTCAGTACCAACATCAACTGGGAACTATTTGTCCTGTATCTCCCAGGAAATCAATCACACAGCCATTGCCAGCATCAGGGACTGGCATCCCAGGGGAGTTGCTGGTGACCCAGAAGGACCCAGCCAGCTCTGATGCCTCCACAACAGCTGGGTTTGTGAGCCTTCATTTTATTTTCCCACAGTGCCTACACACACACACACACACACACCGCAATGCTGCTGGCACTACCACAGCCTAGGGGGACCCATCAACATAAATTACCCAAAGCCCTTCCAAATCTAGAGCAGGCTTTGCAAATACTATATGCAAATACTACATTTGGCCTTAAAGTTCATAGAATCCTTCATCTGCTTGTGTTCCCTTGTGACAGAAGGTCCTTATGCTCCTATCCAAGGCCACATTCATTCATTTCTTCCAAGTGCATCCATATGGCTTCTCAAGGACACAAATTCTCAGGAGTGTACAGGTGGGTTTGCTTTGCCAGATTTATATGGCATGAAACTTCTGTCTGACCCCTCAAGTCTGTTACCTTTCGTGTCCTCATCCTCTATGGTGGTGTTTGTGCTGTCGGAGGATTCCTGTGGAAACATACAGGGGTGGAAAAAAGGAGAAAGCGAAACATTAGTGGCTCTGGCCAGAAACAAATGCTGGAGGAGAGGTTGAACTTGCACAACTGGGCACATCAGAAGAAGGACCAGGGAGAGCTCAAAAGCCCTGCATCTAACTAAGTAATTATTAGGGGCACCCATTGTCTCTTTCCTGCCTCTAACAGGAACATCTTTCAAACCAAGTAGGTTCAAAGATATAAACGGGATTTCTGCCAGGAGAAGATGCAGGGATGAATCTTGACCAGGAATAAGAAAATCAAGGCTCTCTAGATGTTCCTGGACTACAATTCTCATATTTCCTGATAGTTGGTCATGTTGGCTGGAGTTGATGGGAGTCCAAGTCCATCAACATTCCATATCCCTGATCTAGACTTCCAACATGACTACATTCCTGAGTTCTTTCCACCACGAGACATCAGAATTCCATATATCTTCCTTCAAACCCCTCATCTTTTCCCTTTTAAATGAATGCTCCCAGATCAAGTCTTAACTTCCCATCTTCACAAAGGAAAATAGTTGAAATTATAGCAATTTTAGAGCAAGTCCATAAATTTTTTGCCTCTGAATGTGGAAAACCACCATTTTCACCTGCCATGAGATCCTGAAAGCCCCAGGGAACCATTAGGATGGTATTCAGCTAGATTTTACTTAGAGTAGACCCACTGAAATTAATGGCCCTGCCTTAATTTCATTGGGTGCACTCTGAGTAAAACTTAGTTGAATACCACCCTTAGTCACGATAGCTGTAGGTGCAGAGATGGCAGGCCTCCGAGGGCATAACTACACAATATGTTTATGAGCAACGAGAGCTTCCCTCCCATCCAATGCTAATTCTTGCAGAATGTTATACTGTGGACTATTATCCCCACCCCTTTTCCAGTTAATTTTAAAAAAACACCTAAATTTTGATTCCTAGCCACATTGTGAATGTACCATATTTTTCGCTGTATAGGACACACTTTCCCCCCTCCAAAAATCAAGGGGAAATGTGTGTGCGACCTATGGAGCGCAGGCTCCTTGGCTTCAGCGATAGCAACGCGAGGCCTCCGAAGCGCAGAGGGAGTGCTCCCTCTGCGCTCTGGAGGCTTCACATTGCTTTCGCTGAAGCCTGGAGAGCGAGAGAGGTCGGTGCGCACCGACCCCTCTCGCTCTCCAGGCTACAGCGATAGCCGCCTAAAGCCTCTGGAACACAGCGGGAGGTCCCGCTGCGCTCCCGAGGCTTTGGGTTCCTTTTGCTGAAGCCAGGAGAGCAAGACTCTCCCGGCTTCAGCTGAGAGGGAGAGTTGCGCAGCGCCCCTTCAGCCAAGAGGGGGGAGTATTGGAAGGGGCTCCGTTTCTCCTGCCGCTTCGCTGAAGGGGCGCTGAGCAGAGAGGGGGAGAATTTTTTTTCTTGTTCTCCCCTCTAAAACAAGGTGCGTCCTATGGTCAGGTGTGTCCTATAGAGCGAAAAATACGGTAATGTACAGTAGCTAGGCGCAGCAACTGGAGACAGTTTGGCAGGGGGTTGGACTCGATGGCCCTTGTGGTCTCTTCCAACTCTATGATTCTATGATTCTAGTTATTGGCTATCATGTTGTGCTTGCAGGCTTCCTGGAGGCATCTGATTGGCCATTGTGGGAAGCAGAACGTTGCACTAGATGGAGCTTTAATCTGACCTTAGCAGGCCTCTTTTTATATCCTAATGTTCTTTCTGTGTCTGTCTTCATGGGGAAACATTTGTGGTGCTACAACAACGCTAGGAGAAGATAGGGTTTCCAATCTTGTGTCTTCCTCTTGAAGGAACACATCCAGGACAGAATCTGTGGTAGGGAGGGGGGGGGTGCTTAACTTTCTCCTGTCTACCAATTTCCCCTGCAAATGCATCCCAGGGAGTTTAAAGTATTTCTGCCACCTGAGAAGCAAAGCACCTCTCCTTCCCGTCTACCAGCTCCCTCCACAAACGCCCTTCCCTACACTCAAGTCATCCTGACAACTTGGATTCTGAATCCTCATTTGCCAAGGCAACACATTCTCCCACCTTTAACTCTGGGCATCAATGATCACACTTTGGGCAAACAATTCCCACCAAATCCCAACCTATTATACCGTGCCAGATTATACCCTGTAAAGCATAAGCATAATTTAAAAACAAAATGAGCTCAGAAAAGAATCCTGGGGAAACATTATCTCTTCTTAAGAGTCACCTATGGGAACCAAACACAGAATAGTGCACCTTGCCAAAAATACAAACATTTTAGTACACGGTACATCCAGCAATTAAGGAAGAAAGAGAAACATATAGTAGCGCTTTTAATCTCAAAAGCGTTTTGCAGAGCTTGTCCTCTCACTGAATAGAGGAGAGCTCTGTGTCACGAACGCTGTATATTCAGCTCCTGTGTGTAAATCCAGCCCACTTCTGCTGCCCCGCTGATCAGGCCCATCATTACCCTGTCAATAACAGAGTGCCTGGGAACAGCTGAGCAGTATGCTTAACCTTCTCCACTGTGCTGCAGGCTCTTCTGGCTGAAGAACCCGCGCTCCTGCTTCTGTCCTACAGCAGGTGTAGCAGTTAACACTGTCCAGAGCAGGAGGCCAGTAACGAAAACAAAAAAAAATTCTGGACAATGTAAGATCACAGACCCTGTGAATGGGTGGAGGGAGTGGAGCATCAAGCTGAAAAGAACCATCAGCTCCAACTGACAGTTGCCCTGGGACAAAACAGCGTGAGAGGAGCACCCTCTGGCTCCTGCCATCAGCCAGGAAACCTAGGGCTGCTGGGAAGCTACACCTTCTGCCTCCCAAGAATAATATTGAGACAAAGGGGAGGCCAGAGTGGCAACAGCTACAAGGAACCCACTTCTCCCCTCCCTGCCTGAAAGAATACTCTGCTCCAACTCCCTCTGGCCCAGAGACTTGAGAAGCAAAGGGAAAGAACCCTCTGGCTCCATCTATTGGCCAATGGAACAAGAGCCACCAACAAAGGAAGACCAAGCTGGGCCAAACTGGATAAAAAATGCCCAGCACTTTGTTCCTGCCTTGAAGATCTCCCTCTTCTTTTTCCTTTCTCTCCCCTTTTTGTGCGCATCTGATCTTTCTAGTTTGCAAGCCTGGTGGCAGGGCCTCTGTCTCTGTGTGTGTGTTGATATGAGCCACTGTGGAAGACAGTCATTGTCTGGAAAGCAGGATAAGAATAGAGTAAATAAGTAAAGCCAAGGGGCTCCATTCAAGGTGCATACAATCAGCCCCAACAGTCATGCCAGCTGAGAAAGGTCTCTATGCAAAACTGAAGGGGGTGAGGGAGAGGGAGGGAGAATGCTATTCTATGTAAGAGGAGGAGCTGGAATCAGATTTGCTACCTCTGGTATGGCTTTCAACACTGGAACCCGATTTCTGGATTCTGGAGACTTCAGGGCTCGTTTTTTTCTGTTAACTCGTGCCATTTGGTGGCAGGGTTTTGCGATGTAGATAGCTGGCTGCTACCGCTGCCCAGGGGTCAGGACTGCAAACCCACTTTCCCTGTAGGAGGTCACACTATAACCTCCTGGAGGGAAATCTCGCCGAATCATTTAAAATTCCTCAAGCCTATGAATGAAAAAGAATTTGGACAAGTAAACAGCCAGCGCTTGAGGAATCACACTGGTACTGCCACCAAGGAAGAAAAATAAAATGACTTATTCAATTCTCTTGAGGAGCATCCGGATATGCTATTGTCTGCTTCAAATGGTCCTACTCTTATGGGATATTCTGCAGGCTGTGTATGCAGTTTAAACAAAAGTTGCCCTGATCCTCTGCTGCCCTTGCTTCTCTGCTGTCGTTTCTGAAAGCAAACTGCTTTGCATTTTCCTTATAATTATTGGAATAAATTAGAACACATCAAATTTTGCAGAAAGGGTCAAGAAATTCAAAGACACTTCTGGCAAGGGGAAAGAGGCTGCAAAACCATCTGGACAAGTGCATTTAACACCTCTGGATCTTAGGCAATTCACTTATCTGGTATTTCACCAGCTCCACGGGGCTGAAGGTCCTTCTAAGCAGATTAGATGGCTCTCACAAGAGATCAGACAAATCCATGGAAGGCAAGTTAATCAATGGCCCATATGATAGCTCTACGCAATAGGTTCAGAAGGAGCGCACTTATGTGTACCAGGTGCTGGAAAGCCATAGTGGGAGAAGCCTATTGGCTTTCATGTTCCTGTATGTTTGCTTTCTTGAGGCAGCGGATCAGCCACCCTAGGAAACAAGAGGCTGGACTATGTGGACTTTGCAGTCTGATCCACCTGCGCTCTTCTTATGCTCTTAGTTTGTGTGTGCCTCGTGGCACATTTTCAGAAATTGCTTATTATTATTATTAATTAAATTTATTTATGATGTCACAGTGTTTCTCAAATGCTTTGAACTCTGCCCTTCTAAACTTATGCCACCTTTTCTGTAGGTGGACGGGGATGAGTAGTTCTGATAATCTCCTGCATGGATGAATATGCAGAAATCCTTGCACGCTTGTATATACATATAATCTACTGCACACTAATATCTACAGAGTGGGGTAGTGATATCACACTTGGGAGCAAATGCCATTGATTTTATTTGTTCGCCAGATAGATGCACAATTCCATTGCCTTACCAGGGAGACACAGCATTAGAAAACCAAAAACCTCGTCAAAATTACCTACTGAAAAAGGGCTCAAATATGTGCTCTAATGTATACTTGGTTGTATGTTAAGGCTCATGAAAAATTTATAGGAAAGTATATTCTGGGAGAAGGATCATAAAGGTAAAGGTAAAGGTACCCCTGCCCGTACGGGCCAGTCTTGACAGACTCTGGGGTTGTGCGCCCATCTCACTCAAGAGGCCAGGGGCCAGTGCTGTCCGGAGACACTTCCGGGTCACGTGGCCAGCGTGACAAAGCTGCATCTGGCGAGCCAGAGCCGCACACGGAAACGCCGTTTACCTTCCCGCTGGTAAGCGGTCCCTATTTATCTACTTGCACCCGGAGGTGCTTTCGAACTGCTAGGTTGGCAGGCGCTGGGACCGAGCAGCGGGAGCGCACCCCGCCGCAGGGATTCGAACCGCCGACCTTTCGAGCGGCAAGTCCTAGGCGCTGAGGCTTTAACCCACAGCGCCACCTGCGTCCCTGAGAAGGATCATACCTCAATGGTAAAACACATACTTGGTATGTAAAAGGTTCCAGGGTCAATCCCTGACATCTCCAGGTAAGACTGGATATTATTTCTGTCTGAAACCCTGGTGAGTCACTGCCAATCTGACCAGGCATCTGACACAGTACAAGACAGTTTCCTATATTTCCAATTATATTCTTATTTCTCTTTTCTTTAAAAAGCCATATATCACATGGGGAGCTAAGCTGTCTTTGTTCCTAAGAAGTTTGGCTACTGCTTGCTTTTTTTGCTTTTTTTGGTCTACTTGAAGGTCAGAATAATTTCAGCAACAGCTCTGGCACAAAAGGTGATTCATAAAGCATAAAAATGGTAGGGTTGTGTTTTCCTTATTTTTTATGTATGAAGAGGGTTCCAATTTTCCAACTAAAAATGAACAAACTCTTGCTTGTGTTTATTGTCAGAACTATAGCTTCTTTTTTTAGAACTACTGGATACTGGAACGGGCTGGATTCTGGTACTATAGATACCATTTATGTGGTATGCTAATCCTGTTCAATTGTTGAAAAACACCAAAAACAGCAAAGGGGAAAAATTATTCTCTTATAGATCACATTTCGGGGGATCTCTGAAGCTATGATAAAAAACAGTAGATTTACAGTCTGGAGATGGCTCAAATATGATTAAAAGGTTTCCTTAAACCTAGAAGACAACTGTTCTCTCCCTGACAAAAGGGTCAGTGATCTCAATGTAAGAGGAGTTAATGACAACACATTTGAAGCATGCAAAGAAGCCTGACAGGCTCTCTATAAACCAGAGTCATTATAGTAGCAGAAGAAGGGTTTGTGCCCAATCAGAAGACAGCTGCAGGATCCAATCATAGTTCAGCATAGGGTCCCCATGACCTTTAACCAAATACGTACAGCTTTTATTTTCTGACATCAATGCATAGGTTACATTTTACTTTTTCAAAACAGATCAACAGCATTATTCAGCTTTCACTATATACACTTAAAGCAGGAAATACACTATCCGGAAGATGGAAAAAGAGAGGAGGGCACAATTGTTTCTACAATTTGTTTGCCTGGCCTCTACCCGGTCTTAAGTGTTTTTTGGAAACTCTGGTCGCCTTCCCCAAGCTCCATTTAATGGCTGCGCCAGATGCATTGAGTGAATGGGCTTGAAGAGGAAGCATAACAATGATGATAAGAAATTAAATCCCTGTGGCAGAGAATGGGTAAGAAAATGCTGGTTTGGGTGGAGGCGAGGGCTGTGTCCGAGCAATGGATGATTGTGGCATGGAGTAATTATGTCGTTCCTCAGCCAATCCGAGTTCTTGGATTGGTCTTTTTTGGTCTGCCTGGCTGCGTTCTTTCACTTCAGAATGAAGGAGCTCACGATTGCTGCCCTCTGGTTAGCTCCTCTGGGGTCAGAGTAGAGGCTTTCTCCCCCATCCTAACACCCAGAACAAACAGCCCAGGGGCTAAGGATAACCACACCAAAACACACATCATTGCAGATGGCAACTGAGGCAAGTAGCATTCCCCCACTCTGTAGCTTTTGGCTACAACCCAGACTATTTGATTCATTCTATCTCTGTGCCTAAAAAGCACCAGAGGAACTTTCCACCAGAAGAGGTGGAGAACCTAACCTTTATGATTCTCCAAAGAGGCAGAATCTTTTCAAACCAGAGCTGTGCCATCAGTCTCAATGACATGGCTGGGTTCATATTGGTGCATGGGAAAGAAGGGAGAGAAATGAGGTAAAACACAGCTCCCAGAGAACTATTCTATCTTCTTGGGCATACATTGACTCATTCATGAAGACTAGGCCTCAAGGAAAAGCTCCGTTGAGCAGCTCCACTTCAGATTTATCTGGCTTCCTTCAGATTTATCTGAAACATGCTTCCCAATAAACTCCAAAGGGCAACCTTTTAAACAAATGTCTACCATAGGAGGCAAGTGGATTGGTTCTATCTTATGTGGTTTCAGGCATACTGAAACAGACAAGAGGTGCAAAACCTGAGCCTACAGTCTGTCCCCAGAGGTGAAAATACACAGCAATGCAAGGAGCAGAAAGTCAATTTTTATCCAAGATTACAAAAGGGCAAACTGAGCAGAAGGAAAGACAGGCAGCAGTACCTTAATGCCGTCCACTGGGTTATGGATAACGGTGGTTTGAGGTTCCTACAGAGGAAGAAAGGATGAACCAAAGAACAAAAGGAAGAAGATAAAAGAAATGAAAGAAGAGATAAAGAAGAAAAAAAGGTGGTAATTTGAAGAGACAGGGGAAGAAATGGAGCAGAAAATGGCAGTAAAAATGTGAAGAAAAGGGAAGAGGGTGGAAAAAGACCAAGACCCACATGAGAGCAGGGAGGGGAAACAGAATGGAAGGGGAAAAAGCAAAAGGTAATTAGTTCAGCAAAAGGCAAATGATTAACAAACAGAAAGTGGCAGAGTAAATCAGGGACAGAAGAATCGAAACTGGATTTTTCATGAATGAAACCAAAAAATCATATTCAACCCCATGGCAAGATTGTTGTGAGCCCCTTGGAAATGGAGAGTGGAAGCTGACATTGACATTCAACCTTTCTGCAAGCCAAAGAAACCATTGCAATAGGGGAAATGATAGGAAGCGCCAAGGAGAAGAGAAAATGGCAGGAATGAGCTCCCCAAGGAAGTGTGGCCAATCCATACCATGGCAGTTAACATCTCAATACAGGCTCCACCTGAGATCATACATAGGGAAGAAGAAAAAGAAAAGAAAAAGAAGAGCAGAAGGCCCTTTGACCACATCCCCTAGTCCTGAAGAGAACTTTTCATTAAGAATGAAAGTCTATCCCATTCAGAGACGCTTCCTCTAGAAGGATGCTCTGGCGTATACCTTTCACCCATAGCAGCTCTGTGCAGAAGGATTTCACAAAAGACTGGGTTCCGAAGACTGCTCCTAGTGCAACCAATATCACCCTGCAAAATGCTAATAATCTTCACCACTGAATACTTACCTTTTGCATCAGTGTGGTGGCAGGAAACCTGACCATAATTTAAGAGACATTTAAGGTGTACTTACCGGGAAGAAGGTCCTACGAGGTGAGCCACAAAAAATGCACCACAATGATTTATTATTTTTTTAATGGGCCTTTTTAGGTCTGTGACAGCTGGAGTGAATATTTTGGGGTGGGTTTTTTTTTTTAAGTATTAAATGAGCTAGACTATTACATCATATTATTTTTGCCTGATCTGCTAGGAGCAGGTGATCAGATGCAAAAAAAAGTCAGGGCTTTTATACCTTGGCTGACTCTAGACACATCAAGAAAGTGATTCAGTTAAATGTGCTGTAAACTTCATGCAGGGAAATCCCATTGGTGAAAGGCAGGACTCCACAGCGCCATCTGGTGTCACAGTGTTATAACATCTATAAAGCACTTTATCTTTACGAATGTAGCTGAGTCCCTTGAGTAGCTAGAGAAGAAAAGTGAACCAATACTGAACTAGATTGACTAAAAATCTGATCTGCTAGAGCAGCTTCCTTATTCTCCAAAAATGTACAAAAGTAGCTTGATTAGGTCATTAATTATTTCATTAATCAATTTTGGAGCACTCATATTTTTTAAAGTTGCATAACGGCCATAAATAGGAACAGTTTTAAAGGGAATCATTTATTAGCAAGAAGCAATCTCTTAAAAAAACTGATTACAGTTCACACTTTTCCAGATTATTCTGATGTTCCACTGTTCTTCCTCCACTGTTGAAAGCAGGATGCCTCTGAAATTTCAGTTGCAGGAAATCACAAGGCTTTTGGCCTGATCAGCAGTGCTCTTCTTATGATCTTAAGTCTTCCCCACAGCTGACACCTAAAATCTAGGTCCTGCAAAGTGGCTAATGCTGCAGACAGAATATTAATCATTATCTTGGAGAAAAATCAATGGGACTCTATTTTTGTGGCTTGTGTTGGAAGGCTAGAGACCGCAGCTGATCCCAGGTGAAGCTGATTGGTCTGCAAAAGGGCAGGTTCTATATACATGAACGACCCATAGCCATGGTAACTAGCGTTACCCATTCTGGAGGTAAGCTGGTATTGGCAACCAAAGCAAGAAGTCATTATTGGCTTTGTGGGGAATGAAACAAAGCTAAGTTTGATGTTTGCTGCCCAAAGTCAGTTCTCATCTGAAGAGGCTGGAACGGTGGGTGGGAATATCTGCTGTGGGTAAATGGGACTGAATGGAGGCAACATAAGCCCCACAATTCTTTTCAAGATCCAAAGTTGCTTTTCTCGCCCCAGCAGCACACTTTGAATGGGAGCATTCACCAGCTACTTCCTAAAATTCACAGCTCCACAAGGGGCTCTGACTATGGAAGTCATTGAGTGATTGGCCCTTTGTTCTTTCAGCAGAGCCAAGATTTCTCTCAATGGACAATTGGTGAATTGGACTGGAAAAGACATCCATTTCGTAATGTCAAAAGCACCGTTTTTCAACCCAGTTTCTCTGGAGGTGCAAATATTTGTTCTTTTGGCACTGTTACAGAAGGAAGCTGTAGCTTACTGCTGTTGCTACACTGTGCCTAAAGAACTTGACATTCTTTCCCAAACTGATATTAACTTCTGGGGACTTTGCATGGTGGGAAAAGAATAATCAGGCTTTAGGTTGTTTTCTGGACTTCTTAATATCAAGCAAATAACATGTTTGAATGGGACAAATTCAGTACCAGTTTTAGAAAACGTTTCAACTTCAAATGCAAGGAGGGGAAATGTTTGGCACTGTTTGAGACGATATATACCAGACCAGCAATTACATGCTCTATTCTCGCTGGAAGTAATAGTTTATAATGTAACTAAAATATTTCAAAATGCCTCTTTTAAACCGATAAAAGCAACTAAGTGGGATGCAACGGCAATAAAATGCTTCAAAGGAAGGAATAAGAAAGGAAGCTAGAAAAGATAGATGCACTCTGCAATCTGAACAGGGCCGTATCATATAATAGAACAGCCATATAGAGCTGGCTATACCATAAGGATAATGCCTGAAAAATTCTACAAAACTTTGCTATTCCATTACAAGGGCTCATCTATGTGTTTTTTACACAGTGGAAATTCACATTACATTACTGGAAAATTGCATGTGTTGCCTAGAGAAGGTAGGTTATATGGCATTTGAGAATATTGCAAACAGACAATTATTTGAGGACTGAGTGCTCACTGTCCATATCCTGAACTCAATAGGGAGGCATGGCTGCAATGTATCCATTTATCCCAATATATACTCACTTGGCAGAAGAGGGCTACCACAAACCCTACAGGGCCTGGGACATCCTGATGTAAGACATTACGACATTACTGGTGGAACTTGAAACAATAACATATTTGGGGTGGGGCTTGGAACCTTACTGCTACTTACAGCGCAATCCTGTACATTCCTACTCAAAAGTAAGACCTGCTGAGTTCAGTGGGGTTTACGCCTGGGTATGTGGCTAGAAGAAAACAGCCTCAGTATCCTAACCTGGAGTAGTGTGCCCCGTACATTTTGAGCAATAATGCAATCAAACATGCAATTTTATAGAGCTCACGGCAACTACTGGTTAGATCTGCTTCTGAAAAAAACTCAATTTCTAGTTTCAATATAGGCATGGGGAAGGGCCATAGCTCAGCGACAGAGCATCTGTTTTGCATGCAGAAGGTCCTGTGTTTCAGTGCCCAGCATCTCCAGGTTGAGCTGGCAACAACCCGTCTCTGAAATTCTGGAGGGTCAATGCCAATCAGCGTAGATAACACTGAGCTAGATAGTCCAATGGTCTGACTCAGTATGTCAGCCTCCTATGACCCACTCTGTCCTTTCCTGTCTTTGAAGTTACAGCATAAGCTGTTGCCAAGAGGTTCCTCAGATGGTGATCTACAGATGATGGTGAGGCCCATCAGCATGCATCTTGTGTGATAGATAAAATAACTTGGACATCAGTCAATTCAAGTTTGATATGCAATGCCCTCTAGTATACAGTAGAAGAACAAAAGAAAATGTTATCTAATGGGTTGGATCCAGGCTAAGTTAGCTAAACTTGGTTTGACTGAAGTCAATGGAACTTAACAAAGACCTGACTAACTAGTTCCACTGATTTTGGCTGGTCCTTAGTTCAAGTAACTTACTCTGGATCCAATCCAATAAGCTTTAAGCTTCTCCAAATCAACTCTGAGAATTTAGACACTTTTTCTACAATTCTAATTCCTTTACATGACAATGCATCATTCATTTGTCAGTGCTTGTGGCAGAACTGGAAAGTTCTGAATGGTTCCTGTATGTATTATTGAGAGCACTCAGTTCATAGTATTTTCTTTGAATTTGTATAAGATGATAGCAAAATAACCATGCAACTTACCAGTAGTCTGGAATGCCCACGAGAATACAATAGGCTATTGCAATAATGACAAACACCTACACTTCAGAAATATTTCACAGCCACAATAAATCATTTAACTAATCAATCATTGGCAGGTAACCTGTGATAATCTTGTGAATGGTCATCAATTGGTTGAAGAAGGTTGTATGGTAAAATTAAGGATGCCTGAATTTCAAATGAGCGGTTGGATCCCATACAAACAAAAGTCTTCTGATGAGCGTACTTGATGAGGATTTATCAGAATTTCAAATATGAACATAGGAAAGAAATAAACTTTCCATACATATAGCTCAGTGGTGAGGAACATGTAGTCTTCCAAATGCTGGACTCTCAACTCCCATCAGCCCCAGCCAACGTGGTCAATGGATGATGGGAGTTGAAGTTCCAACAACATTTGAAGATCACACATTCTCCATCCTGGTACTAGACAAATGTAACAGACACAATAGATTTGTGGAAGCCAACACAAACAAGTCCTTCCAGGTTTTGGGAACTGCATAAGAGCCACCCAAGTTAATTCTAAGACCAAACCATTCAAAACTTGTTTGAAGAAATGTCAAGCAGTATGAAGCTACCGAATAATAAATAATTTGTTATTTTCAGTGTGACATTAAAGTGACCCAGATTAGGTTGAATTTAAGCCAAAGCATGTTTTAAGGAGAACATAATCCCAGCATGCGATTGGCAAGACCCACGTTTCTGTGCTTATTTGACTGAAAATGCCTGCTCATACTGGAAAAATGGATCCTGTGAAGCCACCCTTGGAAAGGATTTGTTAAGGCCAGAAAGACTAACAGGCCAATCTGTTACTCCCTATGCAGGATTACTTATGCAGAACCAATTGGGCAGCACTTATACTAACAAGATGCTGAAACAGATTGATGGCAAGTTGAAATGTTCTGCCTCTACTTTTATGTGTGTGTATGACAACACAATACACAAGAAAGGACGGGACGGGACTAGAAGGTGGAATGAATGCCCTCGTTTCCTTCTCTAAATCCTTGTGTCTTTTATATGCACACAACCAACATGCAGAACTGCAAGAGTGGATAATTGCTTTCCCCTCTATTGGGTCTCTGTGTGACAAAAAGGACACAAAGCTGAGGTTAATTGCTAAAACTATTCTGTCAGAACAAAAATTCTAATTCTATGTCCTTTTTAAAGCACATTCGGTAATTGTTTTGCTGGCACTATGCCTGTCCCCGACAGTTGATGCACAATTCTAGCTCAGCACCTCTGACTAAAGTAGATCTCTTATAAATAGATACTCTCTGGGGAACTCCTCCGCTCCTGCTTCTAGCAATCTTTAACCTTAAAAAAGTTTGTGCTGTCTTATTCAGTGTTTGTCTGACAGACAAAGAGATGGGCATTGCAAGAATTTCTTCAGCAGTTCTGCTACCCCTTAATCTGCTTTGGACAGGTGATCAGGAATCAATGCGTAGAAGAGGCCACAGGCCAAGGTCTGCGACATGGATAATTTTCGATCTATATATACTATTTGGAAGTCTGATAATTGGGCTAGAGCATGAGAAACCTACCCTGGATTGATTCAGCAGCTTAAGGAAACAGAGGTTACAAGGGAAGGAAGGGTTAGTTAAAATGCTGAGAAAAACACGGTTCTACCAGCATTGGTGAATGTGTCTCTGAATTATACTATGGAATAAAAGCATTTAAACAACAGACTTGACATACATGGTCTAAGAATGGATTACTTCAGGTTAGCTGCCACAGATTTAGGGGAGGGGGAAAATGCTAGCCCCACATATAAATTGCATGATCAATAATATGGCATTAAAACCCTACCTGCCTTTTGAAAGATCTTATAATTGGATGAAACCAGAAAAAAATTTGATTTTTTTTTACTTTTAATGTCTAGATTAAAAACAGAAAGTGATATGTGAAAAGTCAATTCTCACATCACCTTTATGATGTGGGTGCCCCTGAGATACAGAATCACATGGGGCCATAACCGCATGGGAAGCCATGTATGCAAAACAGTTCACACATGTAGAGGGTAATTTTAACCATCTTAGTGGAAGCATTCACTTCTGGATGTGATTAAAATCACCCCACTATATGGGGGGGCTACTTCAGTCATACAGAATTTGACGTCTCAGTGCCATCCATGCTAGAAAGGTCTTCAAGTCTAAGCACTCCTTTTCCTTATATATGATGCTCAAATCTGACTCTTGACTGTTTAAATATCAAACATATTCAGAGCCACAATGGTTTTTAAGCAGCCCTGAAATACTGTATTCTAGCCACTCAGGTCTGCATTGTTTACAGGCACTGGCCCAATTCAGATGTAACAATAGTGGACCAAGAACAAGCATTGTGCCTGCGTGCTTCAGACTCTCATTTACTCTTCTATTCTCTTGTATGGGGTTATCGAAAGCTTCTGAGGTTTGTTAAGCCACAGATTCCTGTTAGATATGATCAGGGAGATGTGGTTTGATCAGTCTACAAACAAGAACCTCAAGCCAAGAGCAGATTTTATGGCTTGATATCCTTATTTGTAGTCAGAAATTAAATTACAGTTTCCTGGTTCAAATATAATGGAAACTATGGTTCAACAAACCCTGGAAATTTTCTGTCGTGGCAGATGAAAGAAAGGAGGAAGGAAAAGGAAGTACAGAGGCACAACACTTGTCCTTGGTCCAATAAATAATGTTTTCTTGGACCAACTGGAGCATCTTTATATACTCAGAAATAATTATGCAGTTGGTTTTATAGGTTTCCTAACAAACTCAAGTCAACATTGCTGGCATTTTGTTAATCATCTTTAGATTTCCTAATTTTACTTGTAAAATTCATTCTGCTACAATTTGCCTGAGCACTCTAACTTAGGGCGGTGCATAATGTTTTTTTATTATTGCGACTTTCCCTTTTTAAGGAGAAAAATGCTTGTTTCTTCATTGGGTTCCATAATGAACCTTCTGCCCTCATTTCTTATTTCAGGAACAACTTTTGGTAGAGCAATCCAGCAGTGTGACATTCCATATCGATACCAATACTTGGCTCCCACCATCCAACATGATTCTACAACCAGTGGATCCTTGACATTTCTCAACACAGTCCTAAGAAAAGTTAGGGTTTGTTTTTTGCAGTTTGGGGTTTCCATCCACAGGCGGCAGTCCAGGGACTGATATAGCTGCTTGGGCCCCAGGGGAATTTCAGAGAGAAAAACATAAAGGGGACAGACTGGTGTGGCAAATGAGGCCTATGAATACTTCAGGTGGCTGGTGAGGTGTGGAAGACCTACAATACACTCTTTTTTATTGCTTCTGCCCAGAAATGATAATATTCTTTGCCCTGGTAATCAGGCTCTGAATCAACAGCTAAAATTTGCTTATCTCATTGCAGTGTTATGAGAACTACTGTGTTATGAGAACCTAGGAAACTGCAACCACCATAGAACCTTTTGGCAGAAGATTGCTGCCAGGGAACAGGTTGAATTTAGAAATGATGAATGTTAAATTGGGTTCTAAATTGGCGATATTCCAGTATCATGGGTCCAGCTGAATAATGAGTTAAAAATCTATGCAAAGGATCTATGGCAAGACCATGAAGAACACAGCAGATGCCCCCACTAAAACACACACATATACACACATTTGTGTTGCAAAAACAGCAGACAGCAATACATGGTACCACACGTCGGAGCCAGTAGAGGCAGAATGAATGTCATTCAAAAAATACATCTCTATTGCAATCCCTAAGTAAAACCTACATTAGCAAAACAATAGGCAAACCACAGTGTTCCCACGATCTTTTGCCAGAAGGATTGAATTAAAAGTACAAAAGAATCATACCAGCGCGGCTGGAGGAAGGGTCCCTTTCGGGCTGGTAACTCCGGTGCTGCCTTTGGTGCTGTTTGTTTGAGGCTGCAGAAGAGAAACACACATATACAAAAAAAAAAGAGAGAAGCCTCGGAACTGGAAGCCGAACAAACGCATTTGCCATGCACAAGTTTGCACCACCCAAACCCCCACAAGAGAAGGAATAGATAACCCCACATTCTACATGGCAATTATGTACAAATTATGTTCTGGTAGAGAAAGACGACCAAAAGAGGCCTTCTTTGCAAAGTGGCAAAAAGTTGTAGTGATGGCAGATTGTCTACAAAACCGAATAGTTCTTCAAACCGGCAAAGTATGACTACTCAATAAACTGAATTTTTACAATCGGTTCTGGGCTATGGATACACAAGGAAAGTATGCAAATAAAGTGATCTCTCTTAATATGGCATAATTCCTAACCTTCCCCAACTCTTCCCCCAGAAAAGCCTCAGAAGGATACTTACCTTCACGCCGTCAGCTTTCTTGTTCAGTAAACTCTTAGCTGCTGCATAGGGAGGAAAAGAAGATATTTTAGTGGCAACTCCCCCAGTGTCCCGAGACATATTCTGGGCTGCCTGAATAGCCAAAAAAGAATTACACAAGCCGCATTGATGCTGTTTCCTCATCAAATGCTAAAAGGAGGCTTGAGAATAATGGGTAAATCCCAAGCTCTATGAGTGTGGGCAAAGGCCCAACCTATGCCTTAGCCAAACGTAGAGGTGTGGAGGACAAAGTGCCTTGAACAGCCAGTTTCCCAAAAGAAGGGAGGTCAGCAGGGGGGCTGCAATACTTCTGTGAAGTGGACATTTCACTTGATAATACCACAGTCATTGTTGTTGTTTCTCAAACGGCAATTGGCTTGGACACATATTGGTTTGTCCAAACTCTGCAGAATCACAAGCAGGGAGTCTCTGTGGGACAGTGTTCAGCTTAACAAAGTGGCATTCTAAATGAAGTGGGACAGCATCCTTCTGTGGGTCAGCTCTCAAAACATTCTCCCAATCCATCACTTGGATAACATCCGGACTCTTCTTTATTCATTCTTTGGTGATCCAGATCTTTCTAATCAATCTAATGATATTATCAGATTTCCCTTGCATGCACTGCCTATCTTAGCTAAATATATACTGGTTTCACTTCCACTGAAATTTATGCACTTTGCAAATGGGAACATTAGATTCCTTTAACACCACCTGATGCAGCTCATTCTCCAGCCAGTATGTGAGTTCCAGATTTCCTTGACAGGTGCTAGGCAAATTTAGGCATGGTTACCTGCAACTCTTTGTCCTTTTACTCTAAGGGTCCTAAGATGGTTGTTGTTTTATATGAGCTGCAATACAAGCTGTCTATGGGACCCCATGTTCTAACAAGCATGCATCCTCAAGAACTTTGCTGCCTGAAATTTTAATATGCCTTATGTCATCCCAGCAAAGTGTTAATTCAACCACTTAAATATGTCGCGATGCTACACTCCCACCATTTTGTAGGTATGTGAGAAAGCCTCTCTGTACTTACTCTCATCCTCTTTCCCTGATCACACCTGTTGTGAACCGTTTGCGCTTAATCCAGCTTTTGCCCATTTGGTGCAAATTTGGCTGAGGCTAGTTGTAGTCCAAAACATTGAGAAGGCACCAGGCTGGCGAAGGCTAATCAATCAAATGTTAATCTTTTCCCTCTGATACTCTGTAGATTGCAATTTCCATTTCCCCCCCTTAAAAGTAGCAACATCACAATACAGCCTCATTTATCCCAACAGATTATAGAATGCTGGACGTATGTGAATAGTTTAGAGCCTTTGCATGGCTATGATGGTGTATGAGGACAAAAGATTCATTTATATAATAGAGATTCCTCTATAATTGCATTAGTCCAGAACGGTCTTTTTTGTTGCTTTCTGTTGTTTTTTGGCTGAGGAGAGACCCAAGAGTGATATGGCAGAGAAGCTGTTGTGGGGTGGGGGTCTGAAATGTAATGGCAAGGTTGGGAGAGGGTCAAGGGAGGTTGCTGCAGCAGGTGTGATAAGGGTGGGTTAGGATTGAAATGAACAGAAATATGGGTGCCTTTACTTGGATCTGGCTAATGGAATTGCAGGGAACCAACAAAGCTTCAAGAGGCCTCCTGGGAGTATTAGAGCAGTTGAGGTATAGATAATGCTGTGTCTAGATGAAATCAGATAGCGCAATATGCTGGCTCTGTGGAGGAGAGACATCAATACCAGCACCAGCACCTACAGAACAAGATGACTTCCTCTGTTTCTGGACCCTACACCTCATGAAAACTCCTGTCTCCCACATCAAATCCAATCATCACCACAGGTAGGCATTATTAAAGGTCAGAACCCAACAAAAAGTTTGCTTACCTTACAGAAATTTACAGAAGAGGAAAGGCGAGAGAGACAGGCAGGTGAGAAGGAGGATTGGAGGAGGGATGGAGAGAAAGAGAGAAGGAGGAGGAGGAAAAATAAAGAAGTGTTGAGACAGAAAGCAAGGCCTCTGGGGCAGAGACCCCATCTGACATCAAGGGGAAGTGAAGCAGCAGCACCAGCACCACAAAAGCAGCACTACAGAGGACTTTGCTCACACACACACAGGGAGGAAATGGTCCATACAGTCACCACACTAATGGGAGGATGGTAGCCCATGGAATCACTACAGTCAGAAAAGGGACTTGGTAATATGTTACATCATTTTTTTCCTTCACAAGTGACTCTCATCTTTTTCCTTAAAACATACAGTCCCTATTCATGTCTCCCATCTAATCCCAAACTCTTCAAATCACAAATACTTTGCTTTTGTCTTTCATCCATGTTTATTTGGGACCCACTCCGCGCATGAAGTTTTCAGGCTATCTTGGTGAACTCAACATGCCGTATGTGGGTCACAACGAAATGTGCAACTATAAATGTAGCATTGCCTAACTTCCTCGATGGCCTCAAAGAGAATTTTATGACCATTTACTGACACCAGATTCTAGGGACTAGTTCTACTCTTTAGCAATTTCCCACAACTACGTTTGCTGCATCCAAAGGGTGAAGCCCTTTGGACTAAAGAGCGGCCTATATTATAGTAATACAGTGGTATCTCGGGTTAAGTACTTAATTCGTTCTGGAGGTCCGTTCTTAACCTGAAACTGTTCTTAACCTGAAGCACCACTTTAGCTAACGTAGCCTCCCGCCGCTGCCGCGCCACTGCTGCGTGATTTCTGTTCTCATCCTGAAGCAAATTTCTTAACCTGAGGTACTATTTCTAGGTTAGCGGAGTCTGTAACCTGAAGCGTCAGTAACCTGAAGCATCTGTAACCCGAGGTACCACTGTAATTAGTTTGGAAAAATGCAGCCTCTAGTACAAATGAGGTCCCATGAATGTGGCAATGCCACAGAATGTGAAACAGCTACAACTGCCAAATGCCACTACCCATCCCTTTAACTCACCTCCTCAGTTCTACTTTACTGCTAACTTCACGTGCCAATTCTCACATCAAAGTTAAAGTCCCAAGCCAAGTAACTTTTGAAACTAGAATAATGTAAATTAAGCACACATGGAAGATGTCCTTCCTTTACAGAGAGCATTGTTGACACAGAATTGGGAGCCTATTGGCTGTTATGCAATGTTCACATGGATCTAGTTGTAATAGATGTCATTACCTTTGAGCTGCTCAAATGGAGTCTCCATGAGAGATATGGTGTTTTTTCCCCCAGCACTTGGTATGTTCTTGATCAGGAGCAGCTAATGCTGTCCCCCCAGATACTGTTGGACTGCAGCTCCCATCCTCACTGACTGCTGGCCATGCTGGCTGGAGTGGATGGGAGCTTGGGAGTCCAACATCAAGAAGGCCACAGGTTAGCCATCCTGGTTCTAAATTATGGGTTTCAGTACAAGCAATGTTGTGAATTGTGTGTCTCATATTAATAGGCAGTTAAGGCTGATTATTAGTGGACTTAGCAGTTCATAATTTATCAGTGGATGTAGAAAATGTTGACTGCCTTCAGCGATGCTTTCAATATCTGAGAGTCTATAATTAAAATGTAATTTGTGGTTTAGTAATGCCTAGTGATTCAGAGCACAACAAAGCTTTGTTCCTCAATCTTTTTATAGCTTTTCTGGAGTGAAGAGCTATGGATAGTTTTGCACCTACACACACACACACACACACACACACACACACAGACAGGCAGACACGACCTGCCTATTAAGCTTTTTGTTCAACCAATGAGAATCAAACCTATGAAGTTGCAACCTCACAGCATACTTGGAAAATCTGAAAGGAAGCCTTCTATTTGAAATAGGGAAACTCTTACTTCAACCCCCTGATGCTATTAGCAGCTGCACCAGCAAATTAATATTTAGAAGGGAGTGTAAGCAATTGCTATGGCAGAGCAGTGTCACACTGTTGTAGTGGGGACTGTACCAACATCATAGCATGTATAGGCACTAGCAATATCCACCATGGCTAGATGTGGCAGAGGACTATTGCAAAGGGATCTGGCACTGGATGAGAAAGGGGAAAGGAAAGGATCAGGAACCATTCCTAAAAGGCATTCTAGCCACTGTGTTATGTCTAGTATTTGGCAGTAGCTTCTACAATGGATTGCAACTGACAGAAGGCAGCATAAGCCGGGCAGACCTGTCCTCATGGCCAAGGGCATAATGCAACCAGAGTGGCACAACTCTCTCTCTCTGCTCTGGGGAGGAATGGAAAGGAGAATGTTAGCCGCTTTGAGACTCCTTAAAGGGAGTGAAAGGCGGGATATCAAATCCAAACTCTTCTTCTTCTTCTTCTTCTTCTTCTTCTAGTCACATGTATTTGTAGATTCAGGATGCTCAAACCAGTAGTCCATGCAGATGTGCATGGCAAATAGCTTTGTGTCAGAAACTTCTATTGTTTGTAGACAGAAAGTAGTTCTTTTCAGAGAATGAAAGGCAGTTTGAAGGAGGCATTGTTGCCCATGGTACGTACACTCATCCCACTACCAGTCCTGTTCTCAGGCATACAGGTTTTTGCACTGCTTCTGTAGTCTGCAAAATCTGTTTGACCAGACGTATCATGAAGATCTATGCCTCGAATCATATCACGTTCAGTGCTAAAAGCAATTGCCTGCTGCCTGCCGTTTTTTTAAAATAGTCTTTTGAATTTAACTCTTAGCGCAAGCTATTAAATTGGAGGAAGGAATGGAATTGGGGACCACTGAGATTAATGATGAACTATATGTTCCCACAGTGTATCACACACTGTGTGAGGAATATGAATTCCATTAGTTTACTGAGCATATCTGCTTGTAGGTAGCAGTGATAGGCCCCAGCTTTGCCATGTGATATGCTACATGTGTATCCACCTATCATACAGGTAAACCACAGTACTTCTTTGTGTACATAAATTCTGCAGGATGTAAAATGACCTCTAGGTAAGTATCAAGAGTAGGGCTGTTATACATCCAGAATTTCCCGGACATCGCTGGGAATTGGCCATTGGAAACAGTTTCTGGGTCGAAATCACTGAAATGTCCAAGGAAATCCGAATGTATGGCAACCCATGTCGGCAGTATTGTTTTTGGCAATTTTCCTTAGAAATAACTTAAAAGCTTCTTCTTTTTTTGAGATTTTGCACACACAAAAAGCTCAACAACCTTTCTGTCTGGATATTCACAAAAAGAGGAGAAGATTTAGCACTTTGAAGTACCTAAAATCTTATACTTTTGGAAATGACAGGTGCAATTTGCTGTGACTAAGCATTTAAACTTGTAATTAGAAACAAAACGATGATACTACTAACTGGCAACTACAGTGCAAGTTTTGTATATGTCTAAAGTAATAGCAGTACGACCTTTACCCAGTGGAAGGATCTTGTATGAACAGAGGACATACTCAAAAAGTCTTTTCTGGATCTTCTCAGAGCTATGCGCTCAGCTCCAAAAAAGACTCCTGGATATATACTGCCATCTGAATGATGTTCACAAAGGGGCTGTACGTGGGTGCACAGATTTCGTGCATATCTTGGCTTCTTAAACTGGGATTTGATTGTCCAACTGCAGTACAGAGTCAGATAAGTTAGTGTTGACAGTGGTCACTATTTCCCAAATTAAATCAATATATACTCTTGCATAAAGAATTATAAAGACAAAATGGGCATGAAAAACCAGAGCAAGGCTATCTTCAGGTAATAATGTCAAGCCACAATTCTACTTGGGTCACTGGTGTATTATGTGAAAGTGTCAGGAGTTGCAATCTATCACTTTTGCCAAATCCCCTCTCAGCCTTTCCTTCATTTGGAACCTGTTCTTGATAACGCATATTTTATTCAGTTTTTTATATACTTTTACACCCACATTGATGGATTTGACACTTTATAGCCAAGTTTAACCATTTACCTGTCAAACCATCCCTTCATTATTCTGTGAGTTCCCATGAGCAAAATGTATTACAACAGAATTCTAGTGCAATGTTGAAAAACAAAGATGACATCTTAAACCAATGGGATATACAATGTGCTGCTGTAATTTCTCGCCTGTTTCTTCGTTTAATTTTGTTCACATTGAAATCCTAGTGAGGGTTTTCGGAGTGGCATTGACACTGACTAGATTAGCTGAGAATGATCACAACCACTGCTGCCATGCAAATCACTTTCCCCACATGCAGTGGCGACAACAGCACCGACATAAGCAGAAGCCTCGTCAATCTTCTGAGAAGAAATCTGACTGCCAGAGGCCCTGACGCATGCACCTGGGTTGCACAAAATTCATGCACCATTTACCACATTCAACCTGCAGGCAAAGCTGGGGTGCAGACAGGGCAACGGCTAAGACAAACAAAGAGCCAACATTCCCTAGAGAGAAACCTTGGCATGAAAAAGGTATCAAGGGGACCCTTGTCTGCATGCCCCAAGAATTGTCCATGTTGAGCAGCTATGGAGGGCAACATGTTCTCACAGCTATAGACTTGCTCTGTGAGCACACAACCCTGATAGTTTCCCCTGCAACCTGAGCTGCATCAAGTCTTTGGATACTTTTCTCCTACTACCAATAAGCAATAAGCATATATGTAGCACTTTTTAGCTTTACAACCCTTTAACCGACGATGTCTTATTGTGTTTTTAATATTTTGTTGGGAGCCGCCCAGAGTCGCTGGGGAAACCCAGTCAGATGGGTGACATATTATTATTATTATTATTATTATTATTATTATTATTATTAATCATAATTGTTGGCCTATCCATTCTCAAAACAATTAGAGCTTGCTATTACCACCATTTTACATATGGGGCAACAGAGCCTAAGACAAGTCGAAGGCCAGGAAAAGAATCTAAGTTTGAACTGCAGGCCTACAGTCAATGCAGGGCAGATACAATCAATTATATAGTCATATAATTGACTATGTGGAGAAGCCCAAACATTATCAAATGTATTTAAAGCAATGGGAAGCTCTCCAACCTCTCAGGATTATTGCCTTAGAAATAGGCATAAATTGTCAGAACTAGTTTCAAGTTGAGGACAGATGGACACTGGGACCACACTCCCCAAGCATAACTAATCTTATTGAAGGCACCAAAACATACTCATTGTAGGTTGCAACAAAGAAGGGGAGAAGCAGGGTGAGACAAGTTTGCACAAGAGAAAAAAAATGATTAGACCACACCTTATTCTAGTTAACAAAATTAAGTCATCAATATGACTGATCTATAAGAGGCTTCCTTCTACATGCCAAACAAGGAACGTCACCCTTAGTGGAGTGTTGCCAGTCTACAGGGGAAAAGTATAACTTCCTTCATCCTACCAAGGCCCAAAGACTGAATGTGCAGAGGTGCATAGGAATGTGTGCTTTTACGGCTCATAAATACTTATGCACAATTATATTTTAAGATTATGGTACCTGTCAGCTATGTTCTGCACTTCTGCAGGGGAAAGTGCCTATCTTTCGCTCACTGGTATAGCGAGCAGTGTTAAGATACTAAAAACTTAAGGAGAAATGCTTTAAATCATGGGTGGGGAATCTATGGCCCTCCAGATGCTATTGGACCTCACCTCCCATCACCCCTCACCAGCATGTCCAATCGTCAGAGATAAAAACATCATTCCCCACCCCTGCTTTAAGGAATATATACTTTTCTACAGCATTATGAATGCACATATGCCCAGTTGGTATAAATGGTCTAGTAAGCAAAGAACACAATACAGTGGTACCTCTGGATACGAACAGGATCCGTTCCGGAGCCCCGTTCGCATCCAGAAGCGAATGCAACCCGCATCTGCGTGTGTCACAATTCACTGCTTCCGCGCATGCGTGTGACGTCATTTTGACCGTCTTTGCATGTTCAAGCGGCGAAACCCGGAAGTAACATGCCCCGTTACTTCCGGGTTGCAAAGGGGGCGAAACCTGAAAATACTCGTCCCGAAGCTACTTCAACCCGAGGTATGGCTGTATTCCAAAATTCCTGTAAATTTTGCCTATGCTTTTGAAAGAACCAGCACCAAAAGTACTGCCATGTCCAATGGAACTAAGGGCCAGTTGTGGTGCTTCACTGCAGGCAATTAAACAACTCCAGTGCAATTCTGTTCATTGCTGTAGCAGAAAATAATTATGTGCTATTTACACATTCATTGACCAAAAACTGATGGGGCTGGACTCCTCAAGCTGCACTTGAGCTAAGATCGTGACACCCTCCATTTCCTACTCACCCTGCCCAAGCAAACTAGTTGACCACCTCTCACCCTGAGGTCTCCAGCTGATGAACTGGCAGGCAGGCAGACCACCAGAAATGAGGTCACCACTGGGCCCACTGCATCACTGCAAAGGTCGCAAGGGCAGCCTCTCATTTCCTGATGGTTGTCTATTAGGTAAGAAGCCAGCCGAGCGACAACACGAGAATAGGCCTTTTCTGTGCTGGCTCCCCATCTGTGAAATGCTCTCCCCGGAGAGGCCCAGCCTGTGGTGCTGGCCAGGCGAATTGTGCCTCTTAGTCACTCAGGGATCTGCACTGACCCAAATTGTATGTGAGTGGTTGCTTCCAGCCTGGCAGTTGCTTCTCCCAGGGGCATAGCGTGGGGAGGGCTAGGAGGGGCATAGCCCCAGGCACATGATTTTGAGGGGGCGCAAGCCAGGCGCCTGCCCCTCCACAGGGATGCCCACCCTGCCTGCCACTGAGGGTCTCTGGGCCCCGGAGCCCAGCCTGACCTTGCCATCACACCCATCCCCCTCGTTGAATGGCTGCTCAGTCAACGTTGGGGGATGCGCCCAACAAGGGCTGCATTGGTCAGTCGATCTCCCCTCTTAGTGGGTGAACAGGCGGCACAGCACAGCCCATAAATCTTCTGTCTGTCTGTGATGGTTGGGCCAGTGTGACGGCTTTTGTTCATCCTCTGCGCCCAGCCCCTGGTCCCACCTGGTGCATGGGTATATGCATGCAGACCCCAAACACTAGCCACTGGCTTCTCCTACCAGGACATAAAGGCTTAGCCTGGAAGCCTCTGTCTCATCATAGACCGTTCTGAATGGACCTCTCATTTCTTGGGATAACTGGCAGATAAGTGCACACAACTCTCTTGCATGCTGCTTTTGGACTGTGATGAATAAAATGGTGCCACTCAGGCCAAAAACATGCATGCACAAGGCATTCCTTCCTACCTAAAACCAGTCGTCAGATTACTTGAAGAGGAGCATTCTTTTTGTGATGTATCACCAGTGCTTTTTTTCTAGAAAAATAGGTGCCGGTAGTCGCCATGAAGTTGTTACAGGAAGCGGCACACTTTTTAATAACAACAAAAAGAGTTCCCACTGTCCCCAATAATTTCCTCTATAATCTGAACACTGCCTGGAGCAGAGATGGGGAACCTGCGGCTCTTCAGAAGTTGGTGGATTCCAGCTCCCACCAGCACCAACCAGCATGGCCAATGCTCAGGGACAATGGGAGTTGTAGCCCAACAACCTATGGGGTGCAAAAGATTCCCCATTCCTGGATTAGTCCAGTGATAAATGACAGTATTTTCTGATGGGAAGGTGACTTGCCAGAAAACAGGCAGCATTTCATCTTCTGTATCTTGCATGGGACATGCAGAGCATGCTAGGGCAAAAGTCAAGTAGGTGTTAAATGTGACCAACAGGAAGCAAATTGTCCTCTTTCTCCCTTAGCTCCCTGCACTTGGCTCATTATAGGTACTAAATCATGGTCGGGGAATCTGTGGCCCTCCAGATGTTGTTGGATTGCAACTTCCACCAGCCCTAGCCATTGGTCATGCTGACTGAAGCTGACGAGAGTTGAAGCCCAACAACAACTGGAAAGACACAGGTTCCCCCATCGCTCTGCTAAACAATATTTCTTAACAGTCACTTGTAGCATTTGTGTATGTATATATAAATTTGCTTTCGTAGATTTTCACGGGTACAGGAATGCAGGTTTTGGTGTCCTCGGGTGTCTTCCCGTGTAGACACCCCAACTTTTACACGGGAAGACACCCGAGGACACCAAAACCTGCATATATAAATTTATGTATACAAATATGTGTGTGTGTGTATGTAGACAGAGATAGAGATAATGCCTAACCACAAAACTCCTATAGGAAAACTGAAAACTGTCCCAGCACCACAACCTCCACCACACAAAGCATGCATCTCCTCTTCCATTAATGGTCTCCTATATTTGCCTTGCTTAACCCTCTGAAATGGGATAACAGCATCATTTTAGCACCAGCCAATCTCAATCATACAGAATCCTTACTGTCTGTTTCATACGTTTCCCTATGACCTTTTCATGACACTGTTCCCGCAACTTGATTAAATGTTCTGGAATTGCCAGATTATTTAGAGGTGGCCCTGACTCTAACTTTGCTACTAGTTACAACAAAAGGTAGCCCCAGACTCTTAAAACAGGGTGGGATGCGGTGGTGATGGTGAATGACACATCATGCGCTCAAATTTCAAAGTGAGAAAGGGGAAGTGAGGCGAGTCTCTTCCGGACACATCTACCTTGCTCCACCAAACCCATGGTGGCACCGGAGGCTGCTGCTGCTGCAGACATTGTGGCAGGAGCGGTGGTCTGTCTGCCCACTGTTAGCACCAGGTAGGGAAACAAAGAAGTAAAGGACAGCAAATAGGGAAAGGGATGGGGAAAGAGTTAGAGAGAAGCAGAGAGAGAGAGAGAGAGAGAGAGAGAGAGAGAGAGAGAGGAAGAGAGGAAGAGAGAGGGGGAAATAAAGAAGGGGAAAGAGACAAAGGAAGCAGAAAAAGATTAGAGTTAAAAGTTGAGATGAAGAGGCGTGACTATTGGTAGCAAACGTGCATTGACTTTTACACAATCCATGGGTCTTTTCCATGTGATCCAGAGTTATTCCTATATGTCTTGTTTCACTGCTCTGGAAACGCCACCCTGTGTAGTATTAGGCTGAGGGACACTGTATCCTGACCACACAATAAACAATTCTGTAAACACTAGGAAGATAGTCTAGGAGGATATTGATCCTTATATCCCGAGTTCAGAAAAGGAAGAGTGATAATTATCACCAGAACTAAACTATGCCACCAAAAGTAGCAGAAATGATAAGGTGTGTGGAACATTTAAGAAAGATTCTCACTGTTGGGCTTGCAGTTGCTAGAGTCATAAATCATTATGCGGCACAAGACGTATGGCAGCCATACACTGCTTCTGCAGCTGGTTTCCTGAGCTTCTTGGGAGTATTAAAGCCCTATGATAATAATAACTGATTAGCTATTAATACCATTTCTGAGTTCTCTTCTGCGATTGCTCTGAAGCTAATGACACGAGGAATAGGAACCTAAATGGCAAGTCTGGAGGCCTCAGAGCTAGCTTAGGACACTGTTCACTCAGTAATTCTGTAACTACATAAAATCTGTGGAATTTGGCACTTGTTATAAAATTATTCCAGGGAAAAAGTTGATGGTAGAAGACAGACGCATCGTACACTTTATCCGCTTTCCAACTGGGAAAATCAGACAGGCTACCCTAGCTAAAATTCCAGGAGATTTTGTCAATCCCTCTAGCTAGCAACATTCTGCGAGTATGGCCATCTTTCCTTTCTCTTCCTCAGCACCTTCAAAATGCCTCTTCTTCCTTGCCACTTAGTTCATCAACACCCAATTTCTGTCCAGAAATTTCAAATTCCACAAAGAGGAGGTATAAATTCTGTGTTCTGAATCAGACAGGTCACACTTCCATAGTCAGTATTATCAATAGATACAGATATAGTATTAGGAAATGTGTGTTTCTTTCATGCTTGCGGAATTTGGATTTCCTAGTTGTGGAATGTGGATTCTGTCATTCTTCGCTATAAATCCATGGAGTCTTGATTAGGCCCATGGACAATGATGGGAAAGGAAGCCCTGTAGGAAAGTGAGGACGGAGAAACAGTGTGAGTGGGTGGATTCTTGCTTGAGGAATCTACTCAGCCATCATACACCCTCTTTTCTCTTTTAAAACGCAGAAGCTGATGGTAACTTTTCTAACCAGGGACAGCAGTTCCTCTCCCCTGGGATCAGCACTTTGCTTTTTTAGAAGGTAAACGCCTCTCTGATTGATCTGATGAAGAACATCAACCAAAACAGGAAATACCATTGGGGGTGGAGGGGGAAGACACACAGTGCCCCTGCATTTCAAGGAAAACCAAACCAGAAGTGTTAATATGCAACAGCTCAACACTTGTGCCTTTGCAGTGTCCGATCTACTATTATATTACCTAGATATATTCTTTTTAATGCAACTGAGAAAATATGGAAGTAGCAGGAATACCATTTCAGATCTCAGAGGCAGGATCAAAGACATTTCATTGGAGTGGGGGCAGCAGGCAAGATTTGCGACAAAGCCTGAAAGCGAGCTCTTTGTCGAGTCTGGCCAAACTTGAAATTGTACTATGAAGCCTCATGTCTCTGTTGGTTAAAGGAATGGATAAAATTAGAAAATACAGAGTTGTTAGACTTAGAAGGATTTGATAATAGATTTGGATGGCACGTGTACCTATGGGCTGAAAAGAAGAAAATCCATAAAGGTTTTGAGAACCACATTTTCCGAAGATCGTTGATAGAAATATGGGATAGGTATAAAAACCTACTTGAAGTAAAAACTCCACACTGGTTGTCTCCTTTAGAGGTTATGAGTGTTAAAAAAATTAATATGAGAAAGAATTGGATTACATATGGAAATTTGATTGTTAAAGAAGGGGGGAAATGGAAAATGAAACCCTACGAAGAAGTGAAAGAGTCGGTATATGACTGGTTGCACTACTTTCAAATAAATGAAATGCTTAAAAAAGATTTTAAAGAATATGGATATGCAGAGAAAGATTCTAAATTTCAAATAGAAATAATAAATAATGAATATAAAATTATATCCAAAAGGTATAAGATACTGTTGGAATGGCATACAAAGGATGAAGAAGTTAAATCAGTTATGATACAATGGGCCAGAGATATTGGTTATAATATACAATTTAATGACTGGATAAAACTATGGAATGAAAGTATTAAATTTACTGCATGTACTGCATTAAAGGAAAATGTTATGAAAATGATATATAGATGGTATATTAAACCAGTAAAACTTGCAAAAATGTATAAAACATGTAAGAAGTGTTGGAAATGTAAAGAAAAAGATGGTACATTTTATCATATGTGGTGGGAATGTAAGAAAGTGAAAAGCTTCTGGGAGCTGATATATAATGAACTGAAAAAAATGTTGAAATATACATTTGTTAAGAAACCAGAGGCCTTTCTCTTAGGAATCGTCGGTAATGAAATAAATAGAAAGGATCATAAACTTTTCCAATATGCAGTAACAGCAGCAAGAATATTACTGGCCCAGAAATGGAAACAAGAACAAATACCAACGTTGGAGGAGTGGAAAATGAAGCTGATGGACTATGCAGAACTTGATAAACTGACTGGGAAGATCAGATATCTACGAGATCAAAAGTTCCATCGAGGACTGGGGAAAGTTAGTTGAGTACTGGGAATGTATAAGTGATAATGGAATAACGCTAGTGGCATTTAAAGAAGCTCTGTAATAACATAAGAAATATTGTAAAAAGGCAAAATAGAAGTGGGGGTAGGCATAAAGGCAATAGCAAAATTTGGAAATGTGTAATTAAAGAAGTTATAATTCGGATGATTGGCAGAGAGGCCGAAGGAAGTCAAAAAATGGAAAATTTAATAGAAGTTGTAATGTGGTGTGAATGTATTTTTCTCTTTTTTTGATGGAAAATCAATAAAATATAATTATAAAAAAAGAAAGCGAGCTCTTTGATAGATATGAAGAATATATTAAATTGCAATCAAGTTGTGTATTTTGAGAGCATTTGTTATGATTACTTTTTGTACTTCTTAAGAACTAGAAAAACAAGTGATCCTGAAGGATAATTACACGTAGCCTAGAAGACAAGAGAAATGGAGATTGGCTCCCTCCTGAAATGGCACAGCCCTGAGTAGAAAATACGGGGGGGGGGGCAGAGATAGATCCAGAAATCCTGGGAAACCTGCATTTCTGCAAGAACAGGGGCTGCTTCCAGACAGTCTCTATTTTCAGGTGGTATTCAATCGCATACAAGCAAATCCAAAGCTGACTGCGAGGTGTCGCGGAACACCACTTCTCAAAAGACTGGATCATTTGCAATACGGAAAGTGACATGAAAATGCACTGGGAAATGTGGGACTTGCATCATCTAACCTCTTCCCAAACAAATCAGAATGAATGCTCTTTAAATAGCCCTCACGGTCTAATCTCCCTGCAAACAGATGAGGATGAATGTTCAATAAATAGGTCATCTGGAATCATCCAGGGATCCGGAAGATGCAGCACTAAATCAAACCGCTTTGACTGATTGTGTTGCTAAGGCTTTTGCAGAGGAGGGGAACGGCAGTGGGGGACAAGTACAGAAGTCGAAAAGAAGCTGGTCAGAGTTCTTGGAAGAAAGCGTGTATGAGGAGGGCATTCCAGGGCACACTTGCTTTCTCTCATCTTGGCTTCATGTGCAGAGATGGACTTGACATCCAGTCAATGAAAATAGTTTTGTGTTCCATTCCTGGTCCCGACACACAACTTTCCGCATCACAATACTGCCATGCCAGAGAGACCAGCATATGAGAAAGAGGAGAACGAATGTCACACACCAAGACCAAGGTTAATGAACAAAATCTGTATTAGTGGAGCAGCTTTGACAGCCGTTGCACCTGTGAGGACCCATTTGAAGACTGCCTCGGTTAGAAGGTGTGCGAGTTAAATAAATAAACAAATTTAAAGGGAAATGGAAACTGCTGAAGTGTGAATAGGTTTCTTTTCTCTTCGTTAAGCAAAGCAAATCTCTCACCTGAAAAGTTTCTCGTTGCCAACATAGTGGTAAGAATTGCACCCTAAAAGAGAAATTAAAAAGAGATGTTGGGGGCAAGTCAGAAAGAATTTTTTAAAAATAATTTTTAAGCGCTTTTAAAAAAAACGTATAACAGATGAAAAAGTTTTTTGGGGAAGTATGAGAAGAGTGAATAGGTTTGTTGTTGTTGTTACCACAAATAGCAATACATTACTTAAATGAAAAATGAATGTAACAGCAAGTTATAAACATATACAAACAGTAAATAATTTTATTTTATATCTAATCATTAGAGAAATCCAATACTTAAATAGGCCGTATCTCAGAAAACAATGTTTTACCAACTTTTTCAAATTGTTAATTTCCAAATCAACTTTAACATCTCAGGGAAATGAAAAAGCGTAACACACATTAGAGATGTATCCTCTAGATCTGCTATATTGAATAGTCTATCCAATTTTTTGTAAACTAATCTTGTCTTTGTTTCCCTTGCCTGCTCCTTAAATAATAAGTTCATTTTGCCATAACAGCTTGTTCCCAACCTTTTTTTTTTTTCATACCAGTCAGTTATAGAGGGGGAGAGAATAAAGTATGTCTGTGTAAACCTATACTATGCAATGCAAGTTGAGCAAAAGTAAAAGTCCTGCATCCCCATTTCTGAAGTGGCAGTGATAGGTCTGAGTTGTTCAATCTATTAGATGGGTCCGGCTAGGAACAATCCTGCCTTAGCATAAGACTGTGTAAAATGCTGAAGGACTTTCAGGTCTCTAAGAACCACTCTGAGACTAAAAATTCACACTGGTGTGTATTCCATCGCATTTTTAATTTCCCCCATATCTGAGAACATAAAAGGTAAAGGGACCCCAGACCATCTGGGGTTGTGGCGCCCATCTCGCTTTATTGGCCGAGGGAGCCGGCGTACAGCTTCCGGGTCATGTGGCCAGTATATCTAAGCCGCTTCTGGCGAACCAGAGCAGCGCACGGAAACACCGTTTACCTTCCTGCTGGGGCAGTAGCTATTTATCTACTTGCACTTTGACGTGCTTTCGAACTGCTAGGTTGGCAGGAGCAGGGACCGAGCAGCGTGGGCTCACCCCGTCGTGGTAATTCGAACCGTCAACCTTCTGATCGGCAAGCTCTAGGCTCTGTGGTTTAATCCACAGCGCCACCCATCTGAGAACATATCATGTGATAATTCACCACCATTACTTGTAGAGATGGTTGCCAACTTGGAAGGCTTTGAAAGGGGATGAGACAAAATGATGCAGCATAAAGTTAGCAGTGGCTACTAGTTAGTTTTTTATGCAGTTTCCAGGTCAGAGAGGCAGTATGCCCTTGAGCAAATGTCACTGGGAGGTTGGCCACTTTGGGAACAAGTTGCTGGACTAGTCAGGTGTCGCGGAGCTTAGCACAGAAAGCATGATACACCCACCTTCTAAACAGAAATATTATTTCACACTGTAGTTTTGACCTCAGTTTGGGTGAGTTGGTAGTTTATTTCTTGTTTCATAGGAAGTTGCCTCATACTGAGTTAGGCCAATGATTCACCCAGCTCAGTATTGTCCACACTGACTGGCAGCACCTCTCCAGGTTTTCAAGCAAGGAGTCTTTCCCAGCCCTAAAGATGCCAAGAACTGAACCTGGGACCTTCTGCATGCAAAGCCGATATTCTACCACTGAGCTATGGCCCTCCTCTTAAAAGGTTTTACAAAACGAATTCAGCAATGGACACCCCTGAAAGTTTCCATTCTCACGTTTATCCAGGATCTGTAATGCACTCCTGTTCTTACCTTGAGCTTCCTTCTGGCATTGAACTTTTTCAGACACTCTACGGTTTCCTGTCTGTGCATCATGGAGGCCACTGTTGAACGTTGCTGTGGAAAAAACGTAAAAGTAAAATAGAGGTCAATGTGTGAAAAGTCAGGACATAAATATAGGAAGGAAAGGGGGAAAACTAGCAAAAACGGTAGGGAAAAGAATATTGAGATATGCACTGGAGTTTAATTCCCACAGAACCTCTCAGACACACCTACAGTATACCTGAAGGAGCGTCTCCACCCCCATCGTTCTGCCCGGACGCTGAGGTCCAGCGCTGAGGGCCTTCTGGTGGTTCCCTCATTGCGAGAAGCAAAGCTACAAGGAACCAGGCAGAGGGCCTTCTCGGTAGTGGCGCCTGCCCTGTGGAACGCTCTCCCATCAGATGTCAAAGCGATAAATAACTACCTGACATTCAGAAGACATCTCAAGGCAACCCTGTTCAGGGAAGTTTTTAATCTGTGATATTTTAGTGTATTTTTGGTTTCTATGGAAGCCGCCCAGAGTGGCTGGGGAAACCCAGCCATATGGGCAGGGTACAAATAATAAATTATTATTATTATTATTATTACATTGCTCTTGTATGTGTGATTCTGTATGAAATTAAGGCCTGTGCACATAACTGTGATGCAGTCTGGATAAACTGGACAATGGCAGTCCTGTCAAAAAAAACCCAGGCTATTATATCTATTGAGGATCTGGATCCTGTGGCTGCTATATGTAGCTCTTTTGGCCAACTTGCCAAAGTATATTCAAAGGTTGGGAGTCAGATATCAAACGTGATGTGCAGTTTTACAGCTGAGGTTGATACAGAACCTCACCCATGGAAGTATCTTACAGATCAGGAAGCTGCTACCCTTCAACAGTTGTTGCATTCCATCTCCACTGCCCCTGACCATTGGGCCAGCCATGCTGGTTGCGGCTGATGGAAGTTGGGAGTCCAACAACATTCAGAGGGCCACAGGTTCCCCATGCCTGCTATGGACAATGCTAGGCATCTGTCAAAGCACCCCATATTACTTACAATCCTTATCATTTTTTTGCTACCACACGCAGCCTTAGAAAACATACTGAGATCTAAGGAAATTAAATAAGGTGACTTCAGAGCCTCTTAACTATTCAGCCCTGAACGAGCAGGTGAATGTTGGTTATCAACAAGACAGGAGCATCAGTGACACTTACACAGACCCATGGATGTTTTAGAGCTTCGTGAGCTGTGATTCTCTTTGCTGGATTGATGGTTAACATCTGGTTTATGAGGTTTTTTGCTTCGGGAGTGACTGTGTCCCACTCAGGAGAAGGAAACTGAGGATTAGAAGGCATTACACGAAGGTTATGGTCGAGGACACATCAGTATCAAAGAAGGAGAACGCTACCATCCAACAGGCTAGCATTTATTTTCAAACCCCTAAAGGAGCCAAATGCATCAGGAAGGGTTCCAGGGTTGCCCAGATTCCCCCATATCAAATCGGTCCCATAATCTGGCTTATCTGACCCGTAGGAAGCTCTTAGAGGAGTAGGCATGAAGTGTACTTTTTACACAATACACAATTTGAAAGCATACTGGCTCAGAGGCATCAGAAAGAAATGCAAGTGTTCCTAGCTTCTGTTAGAGGAAACAGCCTTAAAACTAGAGTGCATGTGACTCCTAGCCTGTTGCTCTGCTCCTTTGGTTCCCATCAGATTAATGCCTATGAAGAGGATTGTGCCATGAGGAGCATCATGTCAACAATGTAATGAAAAACAGAAAGAAAAGAACCACTACTCACATCGTAGGCTCCGGCCTTAATCTGTTGGTACAGCTTGTGCTGATCCTCATCCCAGAAAGGCGGATACCCAACCAATAAGATGTATAGAATAACACCTAGGAGAAAATAGGGGAGAGCAGCAAATTTAGAACCAAGTGGACCTAAACCCTGCATTGCATACTCTTACCATTCAGGCACAGTGGAGTAGGAGGAAGGAAAAGTGGAAATATACACATTTCCCCTGTTTGAAAACAAAGTTATACAATGCTGAATCTTCTCATCCTGATGCCCAACCTACAGAGAAGCCTGTGTAGTGGAAGGAAAGGGTGTAGCCCTCAGTTTGGTATGGGCTAGCAATGGTCTCCGAGGTTCTTCAGTGACCGACATCCAGGGCTAGAGCAGATGCACTGCTTGCAGAAGGTCCCAGGTACAATCCCTAGCTTCTCCAGACAGACAGCTGGGAAAGGCTCCTGTCTGAAACTCTACAGAGCTGCCACCAGTCAAAAAATAAAAGGGCTGAGCTAAATCTGGGATGAGGAACCCATGCCCCTCCAGTGTGTTGGGACTACAATTCTCATTAACCCTAGCCATTGGCCATGCCAGCTGGGGCTGAAGGAATCCAACAACATCTGGAGGGATACAGTTTATCCATCCTTGAGCTATATGGGCAAATAGCCTGACTTGGCATAAGGCAGTTTCCTAGGTTCAGTTGCATAGTACTTTCAAGGCGTACAGATGAAGTACATGAGAATCCTTTGGTTGCTACCTAGTGTAAGACCTTGCCAGTGCTACAGCAGGAGTCCCTTCAGATGTCCTTTCTATTCTGCATTCATGAGGATTTGTGCTCATGATGCTATCAGGGCGGTCATAATCTATGTAAATACCAATTCTCTGCCTTTGTGCTCCTGGCACCTCTGCATTCCCCAAGTGCAGGTTGAGACTGTCTTGTAAATGTATCCTTCTGAAAGCAAGACTGGCAGCCAACTAATACCTACAAAATAATACCTATAAAATCCGATCTAATACAAATAGGAGGGTTCAATGATGAGAACAAGCTTCCTATGCTAGGAGTCAAGGCCTCCCTGAAGGAAAGACAATGCTTTTGGGCTCTGAGGGCACCACCTTCACAAAAGAAGGGTATTCACATTTAATACAGGATCGTCACATTGGAAATGGTCTACCCCACCTGTTTACTAGGTTGATCAAGGTTAAGCTACCTCTCTCACTTGCACTGATAGCTGTTACTTCAAAATTAATAGAAAAGTAACGGAGAGAGGGATAAAGAGTGTGTGGAGAAACTCAGCAACCCCAAATTTGAGGTAAAGCAACTGAGATGACTGAGTCATCCAGCGCATTGGTCTTCCACCTGTTGGGTCAGAAAAACCGACTACTGGGTCAGTCAGATTTAAGGTGGGCCACAACAAAAGTACTATAAAGGGAGAAATCAAGAAATGAGGTCTCATATGCATGTTTGGGTCAAGGTGTGTCCCACGTCTAGACCATTGGAGCTGCAACGGGTTCAAAGAGAACAACAACTTTTAGAAGACATCTGAAGGCAGCCCTGTTTATGGAAGCTTTTAATGTTTGATGTATTACAGTATTTTAATATTTTTTTGGAAGCCGCTCAGAGTGGCTGGGGATGCCCAGCCAGATGGGTGGGGTATAAATAATAAATTATCATCATCATCATTAATGGCAAAAAAATAAAGTGACTTTCCTCCTAATGCAGTTTTTAGTAGTTTTGTTGGTTTTAGTACTGTGGTGTTTTATTATGCTGTGAGACACCCTGAGGAAGAATATAAATCAAAGTACCTGTTGATAAGAACAAGGAATAAGCAAATGTTTGAGCTAAAGGTGGTCCTAGATCTGAAAATCTATACCCAGGGCTATTTTCTCTAAAGACCCATCTTCTGTAGCTTATCAGTTCCATACTTGTGACAGGCTTTTTCTGGATTGTGCAACCTGAACTGTAGCTGGATGGTACTTTTATTGAGTAACAGGTTATATTGGAAATCCCCATTGCAATGCCATGATTGTACTACCCTGGGAAGAGCAGAGCCTTACCACATGCCCAGATATCCACAGGTTTGCCATAAGCTTCTTTGCGTAGAACTTCAGGAGAGAGATAGCCAGGAGTGCCTGCAAAGCCTGGGGGAGAAAGCAAAAATTGCCAACATGGGAGTTTGCACAGCTCCTGAGTCAGCAAAGCAAACTGAGAAAGGGGGAGAGGAGCAACTCTGTCCGGCACTCACCAAACCAGGCCTGCTGGTCTCCTTGCACCTCAATCGCCAAGCCGAAGTCTGCCAACTTCACCGCCGCTCCTTTGCATTTGCTGGCCAGAAGCAGGTTCTCCGGCTGTCATGGTGACCCAATTTAACACAGGTGCCATTTTTAATTGAGTAATGTAATGGTTTTGGTTTGGTTAAAAGTAAAAAAAGGAGGAAGGAGAGGAGAAAGAAACAGAAAGAAAACAACAACAACAAACAGTTTGCAGAATCTGATTAGAAACTTGCAATCAATCCACCTCCCCCCCAAAAAAGTGAAATATTGAAAAAAGAGACAAGCTATTATATGGAGACACCCCTGTCCCATAGCCAGGATAAGCAGGAGGATATTTTCCGGCAGGGCAGCCTAGTGTGAACTGCTATTAGGAGAGTTGGAAATGTTTACATCATGACTGGCCAGTTCTACTGGTTCTGAGTTTGGTTTTATTATATGTTATATAATGGGCTGTGACCCTGTACATACAGTTGGGAATAAACTCCACTGAGCTGACATGCAAAGGACAGCATTGTCAGTGGCACAGCATTTCCCCCTGTACTGTACTATGGACTCCTCTTGAGAGGCCATTCTAAACCACAGCACAATGTTTATTGCCAATGGCACTTACCAGGAATTGTGGGGAAATACCCAATAGATTCAGGTGCCCAAGGCTATTGCAAAGGGGGACATAGAAACAGTTTAGTCCCTTTTATTACACACCAGGATTGACCTCAAGGCCAATCCAGTTGAGTACAGAAAACCAGTTTATTTTAGTTTTTAATGAGTTTGAGTCAGGAAAGGCAAATTGATCTCTGTGGTTAAATCTGGGATTGACGAAATGTCCTGTAGATAGAGTCCTACATGCAAACATAGCACTCTTGATTAGAAGAATGCACAGTCTTGTTTCACAGTATAGCAGTGGCTTTCATCCCTCATGGTGTAAAACCGGCCAGCACCAGGCACCTCCTAAAGCAGAGCTTTCCAAACTTCATGTTGGTGACACAGTTTTTAGACATACACCATTTCGTGACATAGTAATTCTGTTTTACTAGCAAACCGGAGGGCTGCTCACTCCCTTTCTAAGCCCCGGGAGGGGAACGGAGAGCGTTCACACTAACGTGTCATGACACACTGTTTGGAAAGCTCTGTCCTAAAGCCTAGCCTTTTGAGACACCGCCCCCCCCAGGTCCTAATCAATTCCCTTTAAAAAGAAAACAGCAGATAGTAAAAAGGTGAAGAGGACTCTAGACACCAGGCACTGCCAAAAACAAGTGACCTGATGATTTGGGATAGAGGTTTTGGCTCCAGGAAAAAAGAAATCTCTGGGGAAGACTCAGTAGGTATGTTTTGCTCACCATATTCGGGATTGTTAAGAAATCTCCTATCAGGTGAGACTAGCTAGGGATCATGAGTATGCATTTCCCTATAGCATGTAGGTAGCTTTGCCTGCCTGAGTCATCTGCAGCCATTTGGCTCTAAGGGCCCCCTGACTGCCATGCCTCTACTTTCTGCTTGCATCATATTGTGACTGGGGATCTGTAGCTTTGTCTATACAGTGGTGCCTCACAAGACGAAAATAATTCGTTCCGCGAGTCTCTTCGTCTAGCGGTTTTTTCGTCTTGCGAAGCACGGCCATTAGCGGCTTAGCGGCTTGGCGCTATTAGCGGCTTAGCGGCTATTAGCGGCTTAGAAAAAGGGGGGGAACTCGCAAGACGTTTTCGTCTTGCGAAGCAAGCCCATAGGGAAATTCATCTTGCAAAGCACCTCAAAAACGGAAAACTCTTTCGTCTAGCGAGTTTTTCGTCTTGCGAGGCATTCGTCTTGTGGGGCACCACTGTAAAGGGCTGAACTGCCCTGGAGCAGAGAGTTGCACTAAGTGCTCTTCCATTCTTCCAATTCTATCTAGTTGCTCCAATTTTGACTGTAGAAGTGCAGATATACCGAATAAAGTTTAAAAAATCAGGTCCAATGAAGCTAAGGAAACATATCCCAGGCTGCAACGTCAAAAAGGAAAATATAAATTGTGCTCTTGTTGTTTTCTAGTTTCCAGCTTGTAAACTGACGACAATGCAACAGACAACATTCTATCCACCAAGCATGCACAAGACAGGGCTCCCCTCCATTCCATCCTTTGTGTGGACCTTTTGGCTCCATCTGCTGATATTCATTAAGTTATGCTTTGCGTCACATTTCCTCTGGTATCTCCCAAGATTGTGATCTAGAGACTTCCAGACAGATCTGCTGGGAACCAGCAGAGACAAAAGAAGTTGCTAGTTAAAATATTCCCTAGGAATCTTTGGCAATGTTACAAACGATACAAGCAGGGAGTGTGCGCTAGCTCTGGCAATGAATTAGAGAAAAGCCGTGGCTGCCAATATGTGAACATGCATCTTTGTGCAAAGGCCATGCCCTGCACACTGTGCACATTTCTCCTTAATTGCTTTATGAAGAACACTATAGTGAAGAAACCTTGGGAGAGTAAAAGTAGCCTAGACCCTCCAACTCACACACCCTATGAAAAGCATCAACACAATTTTCAAATGGGAAGCAGTGTGAATTCCTAAGGAGCAATTCCCACTGAATACAATGGGACTTATTTCCCTGTTAACATGCTCACGCTGCCCAACAAATAATCTGACACAACAGCCATCTTTTTTGATTGAGCAACCTGGAAAGAATAATTATAGCTAGGAGGGTCCTGTTGCCTCACTATCCAATCTGATCAAATCCCAAATGGAAGTCTCTCATAAAACTGGAATCTAGAGGTTGACACATTGAGGCTTTTATTTTGCTCCAGTTTTCTTTGTCTGTGTGTGAAGACAACGCCTTTATTCAAAGACAGTCTTACCCTGGCAATAGTTGTTGACAACTTCCAGGTCCTATCTTCTCAAGATAGTCTATCACTAAAGACCCAGTTCCAGTCATCTTATCACTGAGACACAGCAGATTATTCAATGATACTTCTATAACCTTTGCCTTTACCAATCTGATACCTTCCAGACATTTCAGACTACAATGCCAAACAGCCCTAGCCAACACAGTCTTGTTGGCAGAAGCTGATGGGGATTGTAGTCCAAAATACCTGGAAGGCATTCTGTTGATGAAAGCTCCACTACTGAGCTTGAGTAAGGTACCAAAGGGATATATTCTCCATCCCAGTGTCACTGTATCTAATCAGTATCACTTCTCATTTTAAGGGTTTCAGCTATACTACTCATCAGTGGGGTTGCATTCAAGCTGCAGTGGCTGCATTAAACCACCTTCCCACCCAAGGGCCTCCAATGCCAAAGCCAAGCTTCAATTAATATGAAGGTCCCAATGAATACTATAAATCCAGCCGCAAGAGACAGCCATAAGGCTCCCTGATGCTATACCACTATTCAGTGTTCAAAACTCCTATTGTTCTAGGCACATTTTGTAACAGGGAATTTCATTAGTGCAAGTAGTTTCTGAGCTTTGGGCCCAGTACTGCGCCTAAGATTTCAGATTAAAACTGCAGAGTGGAAGGAAAGGAGGACCTTTTTCTGCTTCCCCACTTCCAGCTACACCCTGAAGACTGGAAAAGAGACCCTCTTAAGAATATTAGGGGGGTGGGCTAGACCATGTGAAAAAGGAACATAATATTTTAGCTGCAGTTCATTCATTTTCTGCTTTGTATTCATATTATATAAAAGTGTGCCTAGACATTCCATTGCCTAGACATTGGTGTACCTAGACATTCCGCCTATAACCTAGATTTAAGGTGCAATTTGGCACTTAGCTTTCATATCTCAGTTTCTAATACTGCCACTAGTTTCTTGGCCCAATTTACAAGAAATACCAAATTAGATGGATTGATAGATGTAGGAAAGCAATTCTACCATTTATTCTCCAGTAAAAAAGAATGCATTCCAGAGGTACCATCTTAGTTGCTATTTTTAACATTATTATCTATTGATACTATTTATCATAGCAATAAAGCACAGCTCTACATGCCAGAAACCAGCACCCTCACAATGATACCAAATAGTTCCATTTGTAAAGACTGGCTCACACAGTATAAGGTAGAGATCATGATACTAAATGGTCTTGGTCCAATGTACCTGGAAGGCTGTCTTCTTCCCTATCAGGCCTGGTTCAGGGTCCTCAGTGCAACTTTATGAAGCAATGTACAGTCAACATTGTGAGCAATGCTCACTGAAACTTCCTACAGGCACTTGTACTGTTGACTACTCAAGTCTGAAAGCAATCAACTGTCAGCTAAGCCCACAAAATCTTCCTTGGCCAAAATTCTGATGTCCTCAAGTATTTTTTGGTCTTTACTCATTCGCTTAGCTATTAATCTAGCTCTTTGCAAAAGGCTAGGAAATAAATTAAGGCATTCAACCGGCACAATTTAAATACATTCATCTACAATTCTAAACACATATAATGTGGCAGCTCCATTATAAAAAGGAGAACTCACCTCTAAGTAAATGTATGTATGATTTGGGTGACAAGCTTTCTAACGCCACATGCTAGCAGCAAAGGAAATTATCAGCTAAACAGCCATCCAGTTCTTCTTATTTGATACATTGGGATTAGACACCTAAACGGCAGTTTAATGATATACATAGACAGATTCTAGCCTGATTCTCCGCACAGTTTTAACAAATTGCTTTTGATTTTCAGGTTTTACATTTCCAAAGGATGAGCACCCATTGTTTCTTCAGCCCATTAACACTTGGTGTAACCTGCAGTCTTTTTTCAGCAGGCACAATCCAACCTAGTTAAATGGCATCTCATTCACAAAGGCTTATGGAGAAAGATTGCCTTATTCTATCTGTAAACGTGTATCAGTTGTATGAACACAATGAGTCAGTGAGATTGTGCTTCCTCATATATCAGCATGATGCAATAGCATTTAAATATACACATCTGTAGTCTGCCTTCACCTAAAACAAGTAGCAAAAAAGAAGTATCAAATCTGGATCCAAGGCTTTATTTAACTGCAAATCATCTGATGAACCTCCATCAGTAGTTACACTAAATCAAAGAGACTGTACCCTTTGCAGCAAAGGGCTAGTACAAGAGGAAATCTAATCATATTGTTAGTAATTATTAACCATTTCTCCTACAGCAGTGACAAGGAACCTGTGTCATTTCAATGTCCTGCTGGACTCCAACTCCCACCATCCCTGACTGTCGGCCATGCTGGCTGGGGCTGATGGCAGCTGGAGTCTAACAACATACAGAGGGCCACAGATTCCCCATCCCTGCCTTACAGATTACCATAGATGTGTGTTTATCACCAGTACTGCATTTCAGCCAAGTATTATAGGCAAGAGCCCTGTTCCTTGGAATAACAGGTGCTCAGTTGCAAATTGTACAATCCCATGTGCAAGAACAGGGCAGGCAAGAGGCCCACCCATAATTATAGGACTAGCCCATGCATGAAATTCTGGTTTAATATCTGATGGACTTCATTTCAAAACTGGTTAGAGAAAATATTTATAGTAACCAAGAATCAGAAGATCTTCCACATTGTTGCTACTAATGTAATATCATACACTATTCCCGAGAACATCTTTTCAGCAGCAGAACACTTATCAATGGGCCTTCATGCTTAAGTAACATTGTCCAAAGTTCTGGGTACATTTTTTTAATGGACACATAAAAAAAAAAAAACTTGCCTCTGTCAGATGTTAGGTAGTTTCAGGCAAAACATTATTAGGCAATTTTGAAAAGAAAGCCATCTCAAGTAAAGGTCAATGTGCAAATGAGCCAAATAAGAACTTTGTGAATTGGTGAGCCCCAAAACGGTGCATAAAAGAATCAGGCATTGTTTGTGTTAAGCAGAAAGTTAACCTATTAACACATAACTTCTTTAATGTCGAATTTCTGTCCCAAAGCCCAATATGAAAAGTATCAGCAAATACAGTGGAATTGGAGTGAGAGGGGTAGCCCAGCATCTTTCTAAGTGCCAACAGAAACACCACACTACTTTTCAGCAAGTAGCGCCCAAGTACATATTGCACACACAGACACAGAGTTGTTATTGTAAATGTTCCCCATTATCTCATTGCCACTCTAACAAACACAGGCATTGCTAAACCTCAACTGTCCATTACACTCGTCAAAACAGGATCTCTTTATAATACTCCATGGCTCCAGGCCCAGAGTGTTGTAAAGAGACCAGACAGGGAGCGAACAAACAGAGAACAAGAATCCAATACGGTTAAGTCACAGTGAACAAATAATTTGCACACATTTAAACCAGACATAATGCATGCAAACATCTGGAGAGATGTTATATCTGTTTCATCTACTGCTCATGTTGGAGGCCCTTGCCCCAGACACCCACCATGGGAGGAGAAAAAGTTTGGAAATGGTTGAGGGTGGGAGGATGAGTGGCTAAAAGGAAAGCGGAAAAGGGCAGGGAGCAGTTGGGGAACCGAATGAATCATTTATTGAAAAGCATTGCAATTCGGCTGTCCTAGACCCTAGCATGTCGCCCTAGACTGCCACCTGACAGCTGCCCAGAAATCAGCTCAGATTAGCTAAAAAATAGTAAGGGATGGGAGAAACACTTCACCATGCAGTAGGTAAACACAAAAATGCTTTCTTTGCAAGGGACTACATACCTGCCAATATTATGGGGGCAACCTCAAACAGTCAGGCACTGCCCAATGAGTGGCATATAACTGGGATTACAGAAGGCTTGGGAGTAAAAGAATTAGGAATGGTTGATACCACTTGCTCAGGCAGAGGTGCTACTGGAATAGAAATGAACAGCCCCAGGTGCATTAATAGACTATTTTAAAGCAAGTGAAGTCCTTTGTTAAGGACAATTCCTTTTGGGTTCCTTCCTGTGCTTCTTGGAGGGAGGGAGCTGCAGGTCGTTTCCCCCCACCCCACGGGGCTGTTCTATAGTGAGCGAAAGAAATCCGTTGTGCCAGCCCGTTGGCTGTGTGAGCTGACAAGGGCCAGCAAGCACTCATGCATGCTACGTCCTTGGACCATTGCAGTCAAAGGCACGTAAACACCTCTCCTAACCCCTGAAATGAGAACTTTCTGAACAAGCCCCGCTCAAAAGTGCTCCACTTGTCTTTTGCCTCTACATTAAGGGTGCAGTTTGTGAGTTTACCACCGTGTGGCACTAAACTCCGCCTAAATGCTGCCTCCAACCAAGCAACCATCTCTGCAGTGCCACTAATAAAGTTGAGCTCTGCAAAACTGTGGCAAGCACCAACAGCACTATTACAACAGAGCAAAAAGCTGTTGTCTGACTCAAACCTTATGACCACGTCTAGAGGGGGTTAAAAAAATGGGCAGTTTTCCCTTTGTTAAGATGACAGGTATCACCTGGTGTACAAAATATTGTTCCCCAATGGTCAGCCATGCCCGGGGAGGAATCACAGCAAAAGCTACAGTACATTTGCAGGTATCATTAAGCTGATTTCTGATTGGGCTGTCACAGGGGTGTCCTAATCCATCGTCAAGCAGTACATCACTGCTTTCCATTGGTCTGATTACTAGAGGATCCTGCAACAGGATTTTTAGGAAATTTGGTCTGAACAACTCAGAACTGATCCGCTTCTTTAAAAAAAAAACATGCAAAGATACAAAGACGGACAGACGGACAGAGCAGTGGGGAAGAAAACTCACCTTGAGGTCTCTGTGGACGACCCCCATTTGGTGGCAATGGAGAACAGCCTCCAGGATCTGCTGGATGCAATGACTGCATGCAAACACCAGGGGGCGTGTTAGTTCACGGTGAGTGGTAACAACCACACAGGCTGGTGGGGTGGGGTGGGAATAATGGGGGGAGAAGTAAGGAAAGGGAAAACGGAAGAGGAGAAGAAGGACAAGGAAAGGGAGGAAAGGGAGAATGGAAAATAAAGGAATCTGACTCCCTCTCTGTTCAGGTTCTAATTGCAAAAAGAAGAGAAACCCCAAGTTACAGATACACGCTCTGGGAAAGTGAGACTAGGACTGCAGAATGATGAATTGCCCCTCGCCTCGCTCTGGGAGAGCTAAAATGCAAGGACTCAAGACAGATAGGAAACCTGACAGCCAGGGGACAAGTTACAAAGCAGGTGAAGAAGGGATACCAGAGGTGTCGTTGCTGAACTAAAGGAAGGCAAAGGAATGGAACTTCTAAGGAGGGTCACAGGAAGTTTGTCATCTCTGCCCTCAAACTCCCATCACCTTCCACAACCCTGTTCTGGAGCTGCAAGCCACCTATTCAGGTCTGACGTCAGCATTCAGCACCTTGGGACCGCTGCCAGGAGACCTCCACCCGACAGGGCCTGCCATTGCAAAGGTTTGCCCTGAGTCCTCGTGACTAGATGCACCAGGGACTCAAGTCTTTATAATTTCATACAGTGTCCCCAACGTAGCATAATTCTTCTGCATTCTGTGAAATTTTAATTTCCACCACCGGCAATGTTTGTGGTCAGAGGCCCACAAGGCCACTTCCATCAATGGCCTCCTTAAATCTGGAGCAGGCTTGACACCAAATCCACTTACGCTCAAACAGAATTTACCAAAGGTTTCAAATTAGTTTGACTGAGTTGGTTGCTTATATCCTTTGTCAACTCAACGGTGGTCCATGGGCAATTTTAAATATACCTATATTCAAACGTAATGACCAATTTAGCAGTCACTGCTTTTTATTTTCATCTCGCAGAGGCGGCAGAAGTATGTCCAACTAAGGATTATTGTACTTTTTGTGACTTATTACCACATGGCAGGAAGGAGAGAAAGCCGCAAAAGCCCAGCCCAATAATGCTATCTGGAACATTAGATGTTCAGTGTATACATTGATGGCTGTCCCTTAAAAAGAAACAAAGAAGTACTTGGAACACCTCTGTGATAATCCTCTTTCCCCATTACATGGCTTGAGAAGATCTCAGGAGTTTGTGAAGCATGATGAATTTTAAAAGACGGTGATGTAGTCATTGACCATTCTAAAGCAAGTAGAAGACTTGGTCATGTGCAGGTTTAATTTCATAAATGTGAATGCTCAGGAACAACAAGAAGTTCAAACATTCACTGAAGGGCTTACTGAAATCTATCCTCTCTCTAATCACACATTTCCATTTTTTAGATGGCATAGCCATGTGCCCTACTTCACATGGGACAGCCCTCAACTTGAAGGCGTGTCTGATCCAAGTCTGGTTTAGAGGTAAGAATCAGAAGACAGGACAGCAAGAAGAGCCCTGAAGTTGCCCGTCAATGGTTAGCACCTGAACAGCAGATTGATCTGGCACATAGACTACCTGGTCACAGTCTTAGGTGAAGATTTACTGGTACTATATTTCTACTTAAACTGTAGTAATTGCTTCCCAATTTACATCTATACGTATTAAGTAGCATAGGCAAATGGTATGCAAATCGGTGTCCTTTTTTGGCAATGCATTTCCACTCCCCCCTTCTAATATGCAAATGGCCATCCTAGTACTTTCCTGCCTAGATCCAAGCAGACATTGTGTACAATAACACTCTTGGCCCTGCTAAGGAAGGCAATCAACCAATTATCACCGCCGTTAACAATTTCACAAGCAACCATTTAAGCAACACCAGAAGCAGCCGCTTCTAAGGCTTGGCTCACATCTAAGCTCCTCAATTATGCCCCATCTCTACTTGTTCATCAGTATCTCTTCCAGAAATACATTCTCCCAGAGGCCAAAACAGAAAAGCATAACTTAACAGCACTCTTCTTGCACTCACCTGCCTTTTAGAGATCCATCACTCTGGCTTGGCTCCAGAGTTTGGCAGGGCCCTGGGCATGTCGCCCTGGGTGTCCCTCCCAACACCCAGGTGTGGGCCCTCCAGCAGCAGTGGTGTGACAGTCACCAGCCTCCTCCCTTGCTCGTAAGACCGGGGGGGGGGCTCCTGCTTAAAGGGGGCCTGCAAGGTGTCAACCCAGGTGGCCTTGTTGGGGCACATAGACCCCAGCAAATGAACCAAATCCCATACTGCTCTGGAGGGTTCCCTGAACCCTCAGGAACAACTATTTGGGAGGTGCAAGTGGGTTTTTCTGGGGTGGTAGAGGTGAATATTAGATACCCTGACTTGCATCCAAGAGTAAGCACCGTCCACTAATGTGAAACCACCAAATAAACCCACAGTGTTTATAGCCCAAAGGCATTTGGAGAGTTTCTTAGAAGTTTGCAGAAATCCTGTTCTATCTGGATGAAGCTCCTAGGTTGCTCTGAGCCCATGGCAGAGACTAAGGTAAATCTGAAGAAAACCTCCAGCCTATTTGTTGTCCCTCTTGAATGTGATGGGACGCGGGTGGCGCTGTGGGTAAAACCTCAGCGCCTAGGACTTGCCGATCGCATGGCCGGCGGTTTGAATCCCCGCGGCAGGGTGCGCTCCCGTCGTTCGGTCCCAGCGCCTGCCAACCTAGCAGTTCAAAAGCACCCGTAAGTGCAAGTAGATAAATAGGGACCGCTTACCAGCGGGAAGGTAAACAGCGTTCCGTGTGCTGCGCTGGCTCGCCAGATGCAGCTTGTCACGCCGGCCACATGACCCGGAAGTGTCTGCGGACAGCGCTGGCTCCCGGCCTATGGAGTGAGATGAACGCACAACCCTAGAGTCTGGCAAGACTGGCCCATACGGGCAGGGGTACCTTTACCTTTACCTTACTTGAATGTGATAAGGCAATAGAGTGAGCTTCACAGATAAGCCAAGTTGTGGTGTGGGGTTATAGCATAGTTGTAATGGGAAGTAGGGGGAAGATAGTTAGGCATGATTACCAGTGGCAAATGCTGTCCTCGGACTCACATTTGCCAAAACTGTTTCAGCTCTATGTGATGTTCCACACATTACGTAACAGCAAACTTTACATCTTTAGGTGTACACATAAAATATATTGCGTGTCCATCTAAAAATGAAGCAGTCCCAGTTTAGGGTAATCCATGTGTGATATGGGTCCCTGATAATAAGTGATTATTCCCTCCTGCACATCGCTAATGTACTGAAAATGATTATCCCTAAAGAACTGAATGAACAAGCTGATCTCAGCAGAGTGTCCTTGAATCCTGTTGACCTTCAACACAGTGTAAAGCTCATCTGTCTCCACAGAATTCTGACACAGAAAGAGAATGATCACCCAATGGACAAGAAAAGATCATTTTAAGAATAAAATGGATAATGCCAATGCTATACCTCATAGCTTTCATTATGCACATAGATAAATTTATCTACATCACTGACTACTGCAACAAAGAGTGCATTTAAAATTGGGGCATCGCTTAAGACAGCATTGGGGAACCTGCGGACCTCCAGATGTTGCTGGACTGCAACTCCCATAATCCCTGATCATAGGCCACGTTGGCTGGGGTTGATGGGAGCTGAAGCTCAAAATCATCTTGGAGGTCATAGGTTCCTCATCCGTGCTGTAAGATATGAATTATTTACCTGCCCTACAGAAGGAATAGTACTGTCATATTTGGGTAAGGACATTAAAAATCTGGGTTCCAATTCCTTTCAGTCTACAAATGAAAGAACAAATTTGTTTCGTATCCTAAGCTGCAGACACCAGTTGGATTGCCACTAATAAAAACGGAAACCAAATGAAGAAAATTAAGTTGTACAGCTTGCCATCTGAAACATGAGCAACTCCTACATGGATCAGGCCCAACAACCCTGCTTTTGTGTGGGAAATGATGGGTCCCTTTAAGGCATTTGCTCATTGTACCCTTAACATATTGCTGCTAAAGGTGTGCAAGACAAGAGTTCCTGGCTCATTCTTAAAGAATTGGTTTTGCCCTATATGCAACACAGTTTCATACTGCGCACTGATCAGTTTTGAATAAGTTACTCCTTGTTGGAGGTGTGCAAATGTCACATGAACAAAGTATTTTAATTCAATATTATCCTACCAGCACTTCCCATCCTCCCAAAAACAATATGGCAGAAGAGGGCAGTTTCATTTGACCTCATTTGTATGTGTTAATTCATAAATCTGTTACTATTTCAGCAGCGATTTGTGATTTAAAAAAAAAAAATCTACACAAAAATGCATATTTAAATAAATGTTTTTGGAAAGAAACCTAATAAAATTCACGTTTCTAAACATATTTTCTCTCTAAATACACATTTCAAAATTTATTTAATGTTTTTTGAGCCAGCAACTGCATCACTACGCAGAGATGTATGACATCTAAAGGATAACTACATTCTGATCAGCACATTATTAGTTCAGGAACTGTGGATCAAGTCAGTTCACAGCACAATTCACACAAATCTAATTCCTTAAGTACCCTAATATCTAGACTCAACCGACATTGCTCCTGTTAGCAAGACCTGGCCTGGTGATAAGTTGTATTTTATTGACTCCAAATCTTAACAGCCATTATTCCTAAGACAAGAAAAAACCCTGTAAGTAGTTGACTAATATAGCTGAAAAGTCTTTCCCAAACCCCTACTGTCAGGCCCAGGACTCTTTGATGGCTACCAAAACTTCAACACATTGATAGGCCCTAACACTGCCAACAAGTGCCCTAAATCTGTGAGCTACTATTTTACATTTCCCACAACACCCCTGGCACAAAATTGCTCTGAAACGCTATGGGGAATTTAAAACGGCAGTCCACTGCCACTGCTAAAGACCACCAAACATGAGGCAGCCCTCCAACTATAAGGCCATTTGTCCTTTATTTGAAGTGCTGTCTTATCCAAGTCTTCTTTAAAGGTAAAGAACCGTAAGAAGGAAGGAGAGCAGAAGGGACCTTGGAGTTGCCCATCAAAAGTTCATCTGGACAACAGTCTGAGCAGGTTACTGATCACTCATTGTCTGTTTCCTTTTGGTGGAATATACTGTATTTTCTAGGGATGCGGGTGGCGCTGTGGGTTAAACCACAGAGCCTAGGACTTGCTGATCAGAAGGCTGGCAGTTCGAATCCCTGCGACGGGGTGAGCTCCCATTGTTCGGTCCCTGCTCCTACCAACCTAGCAGTTCGAAAGCACGTCAAAGTGCAAGTAGATAAATAGGTACCGCTCCGGTGGGAAGGTAAACGGCACTTTCGTGTGCTGCTCTGGTTCGCCAGAAGCGGCTTAGTCATGCTGGCCACATGACCCGGAAGCTGTCTGTGGACAAATGCCGGCTCCCTCGGCCTATAGAGCGAGATGAGCGTGCAACTCCAGAGTCGGTCACGACTGGACCTAATGGTCAGGGGTCCCTTTATCTTTACTGTATTTTCTATTCATTGGAAGTTATAGGATTTTGCATCTATACCAAAATTTGCACCTATGAATATAAATTAGCATGTGCACATTTTGTGCATATTGTCATCTATTTTTCTGGTGCTGTGTTTCCTTTTCGTTTGGTGTTGTGTACTTGGACACCTCAACCAGTTGGAAAGTTGCTCAGAACTCCCTCGATCCTAGAGTTGAAACCTACTTACTGGAAATGTCACTGCATATGGACAGGATTTTTTCCTGAATAGTGGGAAAAGTGGGTGCATACTCTCTCTCCACCATGCATTCAACATACATGTGAAGTAAGCACTCCATACAGACACCTGAGTTCACAGTGACTTGGGGCGGCCGCCAAGACCACATAACACCGGTCTTGAAAGACCAACATTGGCTCCCAGTACGTTTCCGTGCACAATTCAAAGTGTTGGTGTTGACCTTTAAAGCCCTCAACGGCCTCGGTCCAGTATACCTGAAGGAGCGTCTCCTCCCCCATTGTTCTGCCCGGACACTGAGGTCCAGCGCCAAGGGCCTTCTGGCGGTTCCCTCATTGCAAGAAGCAAAGCTACAGGGAACCAGGCAGAGGGCCTTCTCGGTAGTGGCACCCACCCTGTGAAACACCCTCCCATCAGATGTCAAAGAGATAAACAACTACCTGACATTCTGAAGACATCTTAAGGCATCCCTGTTCAGGGAAGTTTTTAATGTATGACATATTAGTGTATTTTTGATCTTTGTGGAAGCCGCCCCGAGTGGCTGGGGAAACCCAGCCAGATAGGTGGGGTACAAATAATAAATTGTTGTTGTTGTTGTTGTTGTTGATTGCAGCAATTTATCTGTCTTGAAACTGAGGGGGTGGACAGCCACATCCATTGGGCCTCCACAAGGAGAATTTGCCTGACATTATCATGATATACCGGTATCAACCAATAAAATGGCCAGGAAAGTCCCCAGAGACACAGCTGTGACGAGGGACACTAATCTGTAGGCTTTCCAACTGCATGGTGATAAATCTTATGGTAGCTGCCTCAACAGCCACACAATATACAAGATGTACCTTGTCCAGAGAAAATGGAGATCAGCTCATGAATGGCCTCCTTGGTGTCACCACTTCTTCCAGTTATAAATATGTATTAAAATACACCCCCCTTCACCCCACAAGCATTCTCTGAAAGAAAATAGCCAACCTTTTATCGCTTTCTGAGCACCAAGATTCTGAACACAGTTCAGAGTAGGAAAAGGGTGCTAATGCATTCTGCACTTTCTGCTCCTTCAAAATATTTTTCCCCCTTGTTGGGTTTAAGTGTTGTTTTTATTTATCTTATGCTGCTTTGTGTGGTTTCATGCTGATTTTACACTATGGTAATTTTGTGCTGGTGCAGCCTTTCTGTTGACTGATTCAGTTGCTAATTTGATTGTATAGTTATTTCAATCTGTTATCACCTAGAGGATGTGGTTAATTGGGCAATACATAAATGCCAAAATAAATAAATAACTGGGGACACTTTTCCAAATCAGCCTGCTTACATGTCCAAATCTTCTTTATAGGCCTTCTTCCAGGTGCCCAGATACCTAAGGTGAAATGTGTGGAAATGTTGGAGCAAGTCTTCTCACTGGGGATGCCCCAGGTATGGTACGAAGTTCGCCTGGTACATGCTTTATTAACATTTCAGTGTTACACAAACCCCTTAAAAAAACCACACCTTTTCCAGGTCCTTTAATACATTTACTCCCTTTAAAATTAGTTTCAAACTGCTTTCACATGCTTGCTCTATTTCTTATGCGATTTCAATGCTGTTATGTTTTATTGATTGCATTTATATTTTACTGTGTTGAAAGCCTTGCTGGAGGGGTGGGGAACTGAACGGTGGGCTATCATTTTCTAATCTAAATAAATAATCCACATTAAGTGCTCTTGGATGTCCATCATTTGGCTAGGTCCTGAGAGCCACACTGACATCACATTTACTTCCTACGATGAGGAAGGCAAACTAGGGTGGCCACATGTCTTATTTTACAAGAGATAGTATTTGAAGATGTCCTCTTAGGGATGACAAACCCCAAGAAAGGAGCAGAGCAGACACCTTCCAATAGTTAGAAACAAGACAGCAGGAACAGAGGCCAGCTGCTCACAGTCATCACCACTAAGGCAAAAAGTATTATATTTCATTTTTAATTGTAGGAAATATTTCCAAATTTGCACCTATCTATATAAAGGGACGTGGGTGGCGCTGTACCACAGAGCCTAGGACTTGCCATTCAGAAGGTTGGCAGTTCGAATCCCTGCGACAGGATGAGCTCCCGTTGCTTGCTCCCTGCTCCTGCCAACCTAGCAGTTCAAAAGCACATCAAAGTGCAAGTAGATAAATAGGTACCACTCCGGCGGGAAGGTAAATGGCATTTCCGTGTGCTGCTCTGGTTCGCCAGAAGCGGCTTAGTCATGCTGGCCACATGACCCGGAAGCTGTACGCCAGCTCCCTTGGTCAATAAAGCAAGATGAGCGCTGCAACCCCAGAGTCGGCCACGACTGGACCTAATGGTCAGGGGTCCCTTTACCTTTATATAAATTAGCATATGGCACTTTTATGAAAACATGCCTTTTGTCGATGTTTGTGGCCATTCCAAGGCAAATGCTTGTGTTCTACCATGCCTCCCCCTTTCCGAGGAGGACACATCCTTCCAGACTTCTTCCTTCCTCTTCCATGTAGCAGAAATATCGCGCTGGCTCAAACCTGGCAAAAACTCTGGGTGGCTGAACCAGCCAGTGCTAGTTGCCTGCCTGCTTTCTCCAGAACAAGACTGAGGGCTCTGTCCCTTCTCATTAGAAATTTTAAGGTATCCTGGTTCAGCTGCTCCTGTTGCCAAGCTGTTGTCTTGGTTGCTACGCTTATGCATGTGCTAGCCTAGAATCTAATTGGTTATTTGGACATGCTCACTTTCTCAGTGCAGACCTTTCTTTCCCTCTCCCTGAAAGTGAAATTGGTGATGGATCAGGTGCCAGGTGAGAAAGGTAATGGGCTCTAAATAAGAAAGAACATTTTCTGTGCTGGGGTTTTTAGGGTTGCAGAGGAATAGCTTCTAACCAAAGGAGAGCCCAAGGATAATTATGTGATGCAAGAGCAATGGAATAGAAGGAGCAGTAAGATCCTCTTCACTGGGGAAGTGCAACCCTATGAGTTTTGGGAGAATGAAAAAATTGACATGTAATGCAGTGGATTTTTCTATCCTTTGGAGTTATTTCTTTTACTGAATATGTTTTAATCAGCTTCACTGGCATCTCTGGGAGTTGAGGGGTTTATTATTGTATTGCACTGAAAGTCCAACTTCTGCTGCACTGGAATGCAATGCAGAGATGGGTAAATCATTCCGGTTAGATAAATCAGTCCTAACTGGATACCTTAGGAGGAACTATAGCTCAGTCATAGAGCACATAGTTCAGTTCTCAGCACCTCTAGCTAAAAAAAATGGCATGAGATCTTGGAGCTTCTGCCAGCCAGAGTAGCCAATACTGGGGTAGATGGGCCATGGTCTGACTACAAAGCAGCCTCATGTGTTCATGTGCACATGAAATGGACTATAGCAGGAGTAGCGAATATGGTGCACTCCAGATGTTGGACTCCCATCAGCCTGAGCCAGCATAGCCAATGAAGTTCAACAACATCTGGGGGACACCATGTTGGCTAGCCCTGGACTGACAGTCTACAACTGTGGCTAATAACTGAGTTAATTCAGAGGTTTAGCACCTTTAACAAACTACAGTTCTCAGGATTCTTGGGGGAAGCTGTGACTGTTAAAGTGGTATGAGAGTGCTTCAGATATATGGTGTGGGGGTGTGACCTAAGACTCCTAGAGATTAATGTCCAACAAATGCACCTTGTGGTTCGAGGACCCGAACCCCGCGCAGTGGAATGAAACACAAGGACACGTGATATAAGGTTAATGGGCAAGAAAAGGCCACAACTTTATTGATTACAGCAAGTGAAAAGGTATTGGCTTAGGCATTGGATGTCTAAAACAAGGGGGGTTTATTCACCAGTAGGTGGAGCCTGTTGATGCTAATCCAACTATAGGCTCTCCTCTGATGTCACCGAGGGTCGTGCCATGGCCTCCCGCCAAGCAGGCATCGGACAGAATACACGACCGCCGGATTCATTTAACGGAATACCCAAAAATTGAAGGCGCAGGCGATGGCCACACCTAGCCCTTTGACACCACAACACATTATTCCAATGACTAACCTACCCACCAATACCACAAAAGTTGTGACGATTGCTATGAGGCAGGCGAAAAAACCAAAAAGCCTAATGCCAAATGGAAAAATTCTACCAGGCCCCCTGGACAACCAGGGCGACCAATCTAAGGTCCATATCAAGGCCAAAAGAAAACTGGAAACCCTGCTCTAAGGGAGTGGAGGGTGGGTGATTCGCGACAGGACGACAAAAAGTGAGGGCTGGAGGCTGGCGCCGCAGCAATTCAGGCTGCTGTACACGTCCCCTTGAAGGCACCTGGTTGGGTGCCTGGCCGATGGCGTGGGCGCCAGCCAGGTGAGTGGGAGGCAGGGGGCAAACGCCCCCCTGCTTGAGGCGGAGTCCGGCTCCCGGCCACAACCACTCCCCTCTCTTGCAGGGAGGAGAGTCTTTTTAAATATAAGCACGGTGCCTATTTTTCTGCTGTGTTAGGCTATTGGAGTGTACCTAAATCTGGACCTATGTTGCCCATCAACGAGTACTGTCTTCATTTGTTTGGAATTGGATTGGAGAACTTTGCTAGTTCTGAAGATACCTAGGCTCCTGGAAGCCAATTGCAATTTAAAACATGTCTATTTCAAGCTTCTTGAATTCAACATTTTAAAAATAAAAGTACTTTCTAGACTGTAAGGGAGAATATTTTGAAGGTAACATTTGGAAATATCTTCGCTAATGCATGCCAGTTGACACACACCTACACACACCCAGTTGACATGGCATTTTGCTTGCTCACAAAAATGCTACAATTACCTTGATCGGAAATTAAACTCTCTCAGGTGTTGGAAAGTATGGAAAGAAACCTAACAGCGTGCCTTTGGTCCATCTCTCTCAATATAACCTACACTGAGTGGCAGTGGCTCCCCAGAGTTTCAGACAGGCTTTTCCACATTATACATGGAGATGCCAGGGAATGAACCTAGAATCTCCTGCATGTATAGCATGGGCTCTGTTACTGAGCTATAACACTACCTGATTTTTTTTCCTGGGGGGCGGGGGCACTTGGCACAACTCTGGACACTCCTCTTACCCAGTAAGGGTCTCCTCTTCTATTCTCAAATAGCATGATAACATATGGGAAGAGCCTACTGGCTCAAACCATCTAGCCCAGCATCCTGTTCGCACATTAGCCAACCAGATGCCTACAGGAAACCCAAAGCAGGATGTGATCAAAACAGCAACTGGTATTCAGAGGTAAACTGCCTCTGACAGTGGAAAAAACTGTGGATTGTAGCCAGTGATTAGCCCTTTCCTTCCTTAATTTGTCTAACCCTCTTTTAATGCCATCCAAATTGCTGGCCACCGGTACTTCTCGTGGGAGCGAATGCCATAGTTTTAAGTACGAACTTTCTTTTGTCTGTTCCAAATCTTCCAATATTCAGCTTCACTACATGTCCCTGAGCTCTAGCGTTATGGAAAAGAAAAACTTCTCTCTGTCCGCTTTCTCCATAACAAACGTAATTTTATGCACTTCTATTGTGTTTCCTTACCTTCTTTCTAAAATGAAAAGGCCTAAATGTTGCAACCTTTCTTCGCAGGGGAGTCATGCCACACCCTTAACCATTTTGGTCTCTCCCTTTTCTGAAGCTTTTATCCTTTTTGAGTTGAGGCAACCAGAACTGTCCATGGTATAACAAGTGTGAGCACACTACAGATTTTTCTAATGCCGTTATGATATTGGTGACCTACTAGGGACTAACCTGTGGAACTCCCTGCCTGTAGAGGTTTGGCAGAAATAATTTGCGTCTTCTTTTAGATATATCCTAAAAACAGTGTTACTCGCACAGGCCCTCACAATGTGAAATTCTTTTTCCCAACCAGTATTTATTGATGTTTTTACTGATTTTCCCCCTGATGTTTTTGTTGTACTTGTTGCAATTTTGTATGCTGCATGCAACCTTGTATTTTTTAGGGAAGTGCAGCTTATAAATATTTAAATATATAACAACTAATTATTTAACAATCACCATTTCTTTTCTAATGATCCATAGAATAGAATTTGCCTTCCCACCAGCACCTACCCCCCTGCCACACACTGTCTTAAGTAGATCAGACCAAGTGAACTTCCAGAAACACCATGAAGCTGACGGGTGTCAAATGATGCTGCCCTCGTCTGATCTGTATTAATAGGGACCTGTATACAACTCTTGTCTGCGGAGGCAAAAGGCCCTTCAATGTCAACTGTGGGCTCCAAAAGGGAAGGAGGAAAAGTACTCCTTTAGGAAACTATAGAGCACGGTATGGCCATGATCCAGAAATAGCCCTGTCCTTTTCCAAGGGCCAACTTGGCAGCAGTCACCTGTGCACTGTGAAGAGGCTGCCAGCTTCAATGTGCTCAAAGAGCTCTGGAGTTTTGCCCAACACATGTGATAATCTCTCCCCCGAGGGGGTGTCTCTGGTGACTACAGGAGACTCACTCTTATTACCACGAGGATACTTCTTTAGCTTCAGCACTTGAGGCTCCAGCTTCAGTTACCAAAATGCTATTGCTGGCCTCGGTTCATCCAATTATTGTCTTGCCAGCATGATGACAGGACATACTTGCTTGCTAAAATAAGCCAGATGACAGTCAAAGAGTGTGTGCCTGACAAGCTTTGTCCCTTAATGCTATGTCTGGGGCATGCTACTTTTGAAAGGAAGGGGAGGGGGAGATAGCCAACAAAACCCCACTTGGCTTAGAAATGGCACTGACACAAAAATACAGCCATCCGGAGGGGAAACAAAAAACCAAGGGCTTATTCACATGCCACTGCAGCAAGTCAAAGATCAATATGTTTCTTGCTTTGCCTCCTCCCCCATCTCCTGCTAATTGTGTATTTAATGCCAACTGTTGGCTAGGGGGATGTCAGGAGCATGGACATGATATGGTTACTGCCTGGAGGTTTTGCAACCTTACTCCAAGCCAAAATGTATTCTCTATTTAAAAAACTAAACAGCATCTTTCCACCACAAAATCCCCAATCCTGCATATTGCACAACACAGAAATGGGGAACCTGTGGCTTTCTGGATGCTGTTGGACTCCAACTACTATCAAGCCCAGTCAGCATGGCCAATGGATATGGATGATGGGAGCTGCAGTCCAACAACATCTGGATGGCCCACACATTCTCCAAAGTTGCTTTAAAAGTATAGAGAAAAATTAAGGCTTAAAAGCAGGGCCCCTTCCACTCTGGCTGAAAATCCACATAGGACACATATTCATAACCATGGTTTACCGTGGAATTACGGAGGGTTCCCCACCTTGCACCTCTAATACAAAACCTCCCACTGTTCTGGGATGAAACGAGTGAAGGAAGGGAGATCTGAAAGTGATATCTCTGGGTAGTGGGACTGTACAGAACACCTAAGCATCCTAATACTGCCATGAGCCAAACTGCCTATAATAGGAAGCAAGGAGGTATTGCTAAGTTCACAAGCAGAGCCATTTCCCACCTACCGAGCTCACAAAAATGTCAAGGGTGTGCCTATCTTCTTACACCATCTCCTACTGTGTCTCAACTCTGGATTACTGCCAAAGCCAGATCATAAGTAGGGCACTGAGCCTTAAGCCTCATTGACTCCTAAAAACCCTACAGGCAGTTGCATCATAGGTTCATCCAACCAGACCGTTTCTGTTATCAATCTCTCTCAAATAACATGGCTGGTGCTTTGCCCATTTCCTTCCTAGAAAAAGTTAGTGATGCCCACCTTTTGAACCAAAACCCAGGAGATGTGTTCCCTGAGAAGATGTAGTTCTCACAAAACAGCAGATAAGACCCTAAAGTCTTCTTCCAAATGCTACAACTTCAGACTTTGGGTGAAAGTGTGGTATGTGCTGGAATGTTGCTCCATACACAAAAATCCCGTACACACAGAAAACTAAAGGCAGAGGGAAGGCTAGGCTAAGAACCCTTCTTCCAGACATGCAAGTTTTCTACATGCATGGATTTTTATTTTTATGCATGGAGGCACATGCAGTGATGCTACACTCTCCATCACTAGGAGTAGCTACATGCCCCAAACTGCTGGCACTGATGGCTGTGCACCACACTCCCTAAACTGTATGACTTCTGATCTCCAAGGCAACATGCAAATGCTTTGGCCCAAAAAAGTAAATGGGACAAGAGTTGGGAAGGAGGGGTTCCGGTAAACAAGATAAGAGATGCAGATCAGGAAAAAGAGAGAGGGAGGACAGGGAGGGAAGGAGAGAGAAGGAGAGAGAGAGAGAGAGAGAGAGAGAGAGAGAGAGAACGCGCACACAAGCACGAGTGGGAAGACATGGGAGAGATGGAATGATGAATGCTATAGAATCAAGCCAATTGCTTTAGTTCCCCCCGTTATGGACAATAACTGCCAGTGCCAGGATCACTGGAACCAGGTGGTTCATGTGGGCCTGGGTGTTTCCTTGTGTGGAAGGTCTCAGGGTCCCCAACCAGTCTCACTGGAGTTCTGCGTTGATGAGAAGGATTTTGTCATGCAAGTTCGGACAGGGAAGAAACCAACTCTGAATAACTGCCCTCCCCATACGCCAAAAATAAAAGGAACCTGGCAGGGCAGAATGCCAGACCTGACCAGATTCAATCTATTATGGCAGCACCTACGCTCCCCACCCAACATTCTGAGAGGGTGAAAGGCATATATATACTGACCTTCAGGTCCCTATGCACAATGGCATAGTGGTGAATGTAAGTTACGCTTTCTAATATCTGATGGATACAGTGACTGCAAAACAAAACGGGAAGGGAGGGAGGGAGGGAGGGAGGAAGGAAGACAGGAGGCAGGTTGGGAAAGGGGCAGACAATGGGGATCAGGAGGAGAGAAGTGGAGAAATCATACGCAGAAGAAAGGCAGGAAAGGTGTAAGAAGAAGAAGAGAGCACAGGAAGGTTATAGAAAGGGAGTGAGCAGAAGAAGACGACAACCAAAATATGCATGGCAGGAAACAAAATCCAGAGATTAAAAGGGGGAAAGGGGAGGGGAAAGATCCACAGCAAACAGACAGATGGACAGACAGAAAGGGACAGGGGGCAGGGTGGATATGGGGGACAAGAGAAGGAGAGAAACAATGTTGTGAAAGCTCAGAGACCACAGGGGGTTATCACAAGATGTGTGCAGATGGCTGTTAATAGCACCAGAAACTATGTGCAGTCAGGATCTGAGAATGGAGAGGAGTGCCAAAGGGAGCCTCTCCCACCCGCCCCCTCCAAAACAGATCACTTGGGGCTACAGAAGTCATGTATATAATAAGTAGTTTTGAAACACAGCAAAGGAAGCCCATGAGGCTGGCATGGAAAAAGACAGAGAGGGTAATATCTATGAGTGTGGATAGGTACTGTGTGAAAGGCCATTGCTCACAACCTGCAAGCCTGACCGCTGTGAACCTCTTGGATCTGGGCAAACTGTCTGGCCTAGGAAATGTAGCACCACACTCAGTGTGCAGAAAATATTCCAGGAAAGGCAGATTCCTTTACCCCAGGATACTCCGCCTGCTCAGTATAAGAAGCTAGTGAGAAAAACTGCATAGCCCAAGACAGTCCTGTGCTAGATATGAGGACTAACATGGGATAATATAACTGGCACCTTTGCAGACAGTGGGGACAGGAATAACTCAAAGTAGCTCATTTGATCCCCCAACATTACTGCTGCATGGGCATGACCAAGAGTGGGGAACTCAGACCCTCAGGGTGAATGTGGCCCTCCATGGCTCTCTACCTGGCCCTTAAGGACTCTCTCTAGGCCACACCTGCCCCAGCCACATAAGCAGTTTAGTCCTGCTGGCCACATGACCCAGAAAGCAGTCTATGGACAAACGGCAGCTCCCTCGGCCTACAAGTGAGATGAGCGCCGCAACGCCATAGATGCCTTTGACTGGAGTGAACCGCCCAAGGGTCCTTTACCTTTACCTTTTATAGCTGCTACCAATATGCTTTTATGCCTGTCAAGTAAACCTCTACATTTGACTGAATCTTTATGGCATCCATGAGTGTTTATTGCCTACTGCGTGTGTACCTTCAACCCCAAAGACGCTTCCAAGGAAGGAGCTGTGTTGAGATGTAACTCTGCTGAGTACAGATACTGTCACACATGGGCAGCGAAAGTGATGCTGGACCCAATCCTTCTAAATCATCCATCAGGTTGATGGATTGATCCAACACACTTTCCCTACTTGTGATTTCCAGCAACTGGCATTCAAAGGTACTGCCTCTGATTGTGGAGGTAGAACACAGCCATCAAGACTAGTAGCTGTTGACAGTGAAGCCACTGTGGACTATAGTAATTGATTAGTCTTATCCTTCATTAAGTTGTCTAATCCTCTTTTAAAGCTCTGTAAGTTAGTAGCCATCGCGACTTCTTGTGGGAATGAATTCCATAGCTATCTGCTGTGTTAAAAAGTGCTTTCTTTGTCTATCCTCAATCTCCCAACATTCAGCTTCACTGGACGTGCCAAAGTTCTGCTGTTAATCTATAATTTTATACATCTCCGCATAGCGTGTACCACACTTCAGCTCTACCCCCTCCGCTGGATCTCAAACAATTTAGGCTTCCAAGGCTCAGTTTAGCGGCCCATTCAACATTCATGGACTCCACTATTTGCAGTTTGCTAGTGCCAGCAAGCTTGCACACTGATTGATGTGTGTCCCCATTCAAATACACTAAAACAAAAAGGGGAACGTCAAAAGTCCTATCAGTCGGAGAAAGGAGAAGATCACACAAGGAGAAGAGAGCCAGTGTGGTGTAGTGGTTAAGAGTGGTAGTCTCGTAATCTGGGGAACCGGGTTCGCGTCTCCGCTCCTCCACCTGCAGCTGCTGGGTGACCTTGGGCCAGTCACACTTCTCTGAAGTCTCTCAGCCCCACTCACCTCACAGAGTGTTTGTTGTGGGGGAGGAAGGGAAAGGAGAATGTTAGCCGCTTTGAGACTCCTGAAGGGGAGTGAAAGGCGGGATATCAAATCCAAATCCACTATTGAAAAGAATTGTGAACTGCTAGTTATGCTTATAGCCAGATTAAAAAAAAACACAATCTTCTAACATTGGCCATGTTGACTGGGGTTGGTTGAGTCCATCAACATCTGGATGGCCACAGGTTCCCCAGTCCTGGGCTAAGGTAACAACAAAGATGTAAGGAGTTTGTATAAATGGTTTGTCCAAACTATTATTATTAGTTCTGCACTGGACCTTCTGCACACAAGCAGATTACAGTGGTGCCCCGCAAGACGAATGCCTCGCAAGACGGAAGACCCGCTAGACGAAAGGGTTTTCCGTTTTGGAGGTGCTTCGCAAAACGAATTTCCTATGGGCTTGCTTCGCAAGACGAAAATGTATTGCGAGTTCCTGCAGTTTTTTTGCCTCCCCCCCCCTTTTTCTAAGCCGCTAAGCCACTTATCTGCTTATCCGCTAAGCCGCTAAAAGCTGCTAAAAGCCGCTAAAAGCGCTAATCCGCTAAGCCGTCAATGGTCTTAAACCACTAGACGAAGAGACTCGCGGAATGGATTATTTCGTCTTGCGAGGCACCACTGTATATATATTCACAACCTGAAACCTAGCTTCAGTATTTTGAATAAATAAAATGGTTGGACTTCATTCTTGATCTGAAAGAGCGATCTCAGAGCTGGGATCAAGGCTCCCCAACAGCTGGTTCTTTAGACACCCTTCCACAAGGAAGTAGGGAAAAGAGGGACAGAACCATTGCTGGTAATTCTCCTCTTAGCTCTTTTCAATCACCATAGCTTACAAGTGGCTGCTTTAGTCAGTTTTTTGAAACAGCTGGTAAGTTCTGGAAAACTGCACTTCCTAGTTATGACCAGGGAAGTGTTTAATATTTCAGAGTACAGCTGTGTTGCAAGGAGAGGGAATACCCCTGGTAGTCACAGGTCACTAAATATGGCCAGGAATTACAGGAAGGAATGCATGCATATAAATGCATGCATATAAATCTGTTTCAGCTGTGAGCTGTGCATTTGGAATTTGATTGTGGAAGGGTGTCTAAAGAACCAGCTTTAAATGCTGTAAACTGACTTAGACAGGGGGTGGGGGCGGCTCTATATGAAAAAGTGGGATTAGAAATCTCTAAAACAAATAAATGAAATAAGGAGGCAGGACAGATAAAAATAACTTGCTTTGCAGAAATGTTATGTTGACTGTTTCAGTTGCTATCTGATTATTTCTTTAATACCATTTTCTGTCCTACAGGATCAACTAGGTCATTGGAAATTAAAATGGACTCTAATCACGACTGGATTCTGGCACACTTACATGGAAATAAGCTCCATTGAAAACAGAGGCTCTTACCTCTGAGTGCTGAAAATGTCAAAAGGAGAAATCTTCACCAAGTACATTACTGCTGATCATGGATTTTAGGCTTCCTTGGGTATCTTCTGCAGTGAACTTGGAAGTTGCAGCTAAAATGGGGAAAGGTTTTCTGGCAGATGCTCATGCTGGGGCCTTCTCTACAAAAATGCATTTTAAATGTGAGGAAGAAGAGAGGACACAACACAGAGAAGTGCTATGTGTACCTCTCCCAGCTGTTCTACGGATCCCCTCCAAACCCAACCTGCTAATCCAGGCTTCACCAATCTGGTGACCCACAGCTGTTTTGGAACACAACTACCACCTGCCCCCGACAGTACAGCTGATGGGACTTGTAATCCACAACAGCTGGAGGGCATTAGTTTGGCGAAGGCTATTCTAACTCCTTGGACGCAGGTGGCGCTGTGGGTTAAAGCCTCAGCGCCTAGGACTTGCCGATTGAAAGGTCGGCGGTTCGAATCCCTGTGGCGGGGTGCGCTCCCGCTGCTTGGTCCCAGCGCCTGCCAACCTAGCAGTTCGAAAGCACCTCCGGGTGCAAGTAGATAAATAGGGACCGCTTACCAGCGGGAAGGTAAACGGCGTTTCCGTGTGCAGCTCTGGCTCGCCAGATGCAGCTTTGTCACGCTGGCCACGTGACCCGGAAGTGTCTCCGGACAGCACTGGCCCCTGGCCTCTTGAGTGAGATGGGCGCACAACCCCAGAGTCTGTCAAGACTGGCCCGTATGGGCAGGGGTACCTTTACCTTTACCTATTCTAACTCCTGGACACACCTGGATACAGGCCTGGCCAGAGTGATGCCCCAAAGCTGACTTTCTCTTGCCTCCTTCACTAGATTTTAGGGAGGGCAGGCTGCCCTCTGGGGACAATACCATTTTGCTTGTTTTTCTCTCCCTATCCCAACCGCAAAGGGATATAAATTAGACTGCAAAAATAATTATAAGAAGAATGTGAATCTGTGTCTCTTTCGTGGTAGCGCCTAGACTGGCACTACAAGTGGAAGTTGGCCCCAAATCCCACAAAGGTACCATGCAAAAATCCTACTATGCCAACTAGAATTGCGTACCCAAAGGGCTAGCACAATTTAATAAATAGTGATAGAACAAATGAGAGTTCATTTCTCAGGGAGCTCACCTGAATCTGAGAAGCAGTGCTTCTCTACTCCTCTGGTCAGGGTCAGCCCCCAAATATATGAAGCCCCTTCCTAGGCAATGAACATCTATCTGAATTTTGTATGAAGGAAGAGATGGAAGATTACAAGAAACAGTAAGCACAATTCTGTAGGCCCAACATAAGATGAGAAGGGGCATATTAGTAGACCCAAATGGGCCTTGAAGCAGATACAAACCCAAGCAGATGCAAAAAAAAACCCTCAATAGTCTACATAAAACCTTATTGAGAAAATGCTTAATCTGTTACACGTCATAGCTCTGCTCTGCATTCTGGAAGAAACACAGGAAGAACATCAGTCTCCCCGGCTGTGTCTTTGCAAACTTATCTAGCACAGCGGCATAGGAAGCTACCTTATACAAAGTCAGACTATCCAGTTTAGCATTGTCTACACTGGCCAGCAGCATCTCTCTGGGGTCTCAGACAAGGGTCTTTCCTATCTGGAGATGCCAGAAATTGAAGATGTGTCCTTTTGCATGCAAAGCAAGTGCTCTACCACTAAGCTATCGCCCTTTGGTAGAAATAGGTCCATTATTTAACCTGAATCACAGCGTCATGAGTTGCCTCTTGCAGCACCTCACCACAGCCCACTGTAAAGCAAACGTGTTTCTTTATGCCCTGACCCCTTGGGACTAAGTCTCTGACTTTCACAACCCCCAATGGCCCAACAGAACTTTATCTTCCTCCCTTGTCTACACTCTGTTTTTTAGAAGCAAGTGATATGGCTTCCTTACTTCTCTGAATTCACTTCTTTGGGTATTATTGGCACAAAGTCACCTGAGTCTACCTATTGAGACTAGGAATGGATCCTATTGCCAATATTTACATATTGAGACAAATGGGCCACACATATAGTATCTCTCCCCTACTGTGTTTTGCAAATTTCAATTCAGAGGCTGTGTTTTTTAACAACTCTGTGTTTGGCAACAGCCACATGATCACACAACTGCAACTAACAGGTTCTACTGTTTCCATTTACAGCAAGAATGGAGAACTGCAGGCTTGGGGGCTGAATGTGGCCCTCCAACACCTCTCTATCTGGCCCTTGTAACTCTCCCCAGACAATGCTTCTCAATGCAGCTTTGTCTGGCTAGAAAACGTCCTTGAACTGTGGTCATAAATCTTGCTTGGCTGAATAGTGGCTATGTGCACGGGTGGGTGCAAAACCCTTGTGACTTTTATGTGGCTGGAATGCAGCCTGCTTTAAGAGTCGCATGCATTGCTGCACAAACTTTTGCCTCTGGTCCCTCCCAACCCCCCAGAAATTTGACCATGAGGAAAAGCAGCCCTCAGGCTAAATTAAATAAAATAAAAATCCTCCACCAATATTTTCTATTATATTTATCTTAGTTAACAAAAAAAAATTGCTTTCTTATGAATTAGGTTGGTTCCCCTTTAAGGGAATGAGCCTGTGGTCAACTCTAGAGAAAAACTATAGAACAACACAAAGTGGAAAGGAGAGCTAGTAGTTTCAGTTAAGAGACCCCTGGTTTGCTGCCAAGTTCAGAGATGGTCAAACACAATATAAATAATGCTACTTCATTATTATTATTATTATTATTATTATTATTATTATTATTATTATCATCTATATAAGGCCATCAATGTGCATGATCCTCTACAAAGTACAAGAAAACAGGCACCTGCCCCACAGAGCTTACAATCTAAAAACAAAAGGTTAGGTCTTACTTTATAGTAGTTGAATGGGTGCCACCCCCCTGTGGCTATTTCTCATATTGACACAGAAATGGAGGGTACATGTAAGAGAGAGTAGAGCCACAGCACCAAGAGTTGTACTTGAGATAGCTTCTGATCCTCACATGGCTCCTCCCCACATGATCTCACCTCTCTCAAATATTTCCTCCGCTCCCTGGAGCAGCATGGGAAGTAGCCATAGGTGAGATGCAAGCAGGACAAAAAAGGCAGCTCCCCAACCATGTTTCTTGGCTAATGTGGTTCTGCCTTCACCAACAGGCTCTTGCTGCGACAGCCGTAGTTCTGTGCTCAAGCATTACAGATACTTTTCCATCAGTCCAAACCCTACTGACCCTGCACTCTTCTGTATCATTCAGGTGGTGGATCCCTTCCACTCACTGCTGCTGTACTTTGAGCTGTACCCACTGCAGTATTCCAGTCTTTGATTCTTTTTCAAATGAACACAGTGAAGATGATGCTCTGTAAGCCTCGCTATTCTCACCCTGTCAACCTTTAGCCCTGGGATCCTCAAGAGATATCTACAACTTGGACAGCAAGAGCTGATCCTGAGAAACTATGTTATGTCCAATTTTCACTTCTTTCGCAGACTCTCATGCTTTTGGGGGGGGTTGGGGGGGTTGGATTTCATCCACAATTGTTCATATAATCTAGGCTAGGTAAACCAAAATCTATTTGAAGTTGAATCAGAGTTAAAGGGCTGAATAACGAAACACCTGGCGTTGGCCTCCTTCATTCTGTAACCTGCAAATGTCATAAGCCTTTGAATCTTAAGATACTGAGTCTCAAGACAAGTGGTGTAGAAAAACACACCTGCCATCAGCCCACCGGGTCTTGAGCCAAATCTCTCCTGCCTGTCTCTCTTTCCTTAGCATGAAGCAGCTGCGGTGGTGGCCTACCTTGGTGAGAGTCCATTTTGGAGGCAATTCGCTTAAGATAATCAGATGCAATAAGAGGAAAGAGCTCTCGTAACCTTGGTATTAAAAGGGGGAGTGGATTTTGGCAAGTGTTACCTTTTATCACCCTGCAGCACTGTAATGGGGCAAGTGTTACCTGCCAAAATGCCATCTCCTTCATATCTATGAAAGGAAGATCCTTTGCTGCAACCTGACGGAAAAGCCACAGAGCAGGCTCTGGCACTGCATGTGGCAATGGGGCACATCATGGCAATCACTGGTGCCAAAGGTTTTATGAACTTTGCTGTAGCCTTGTGATACCTTTTGAGTCCAACCCTTTGCCCCAGTCATGGATGGGTTAATGTTGCACAGGTACAAGCTGGCATGGGATCAGGGAGCAGAAAGAAGGGGGCAGGGTGGGGAAAGGAAGAAGGATGGAGGGGGACAGATGGAGATGGAATTACCACTCACCTTGCATCGGCTTCACTGTAGTATTCCCTGGCAACAATGTCTTCAAAGAGCTCCCCGCCCGTGACCCTGAAATAGAACGCAGACCACAGTTCAAGCAAAGTCTGAAATCTGAAAAAGTGCCCCTTGAGGGCAAACTGCTACAGCCCAGCTGTTCCTGAAAGACCAGAGGAGCTTGCCAGAAGTTCTAATTTTTTAGATCCGAAACACAGACTTGGGATGAAACTGCCACCTGTTCTGCTGAGGAAATTATCATCGGGGCCACTGACAGTTGTCAGAAGGGCTGGGCTCCTGGCAGGGTCCACTGGTGACCTTGGAGTCTCCAGGTCTACTGTTGTTACTGTCTGTCCTCTCTGAGCAAGCAAACAAGACAGAGGAGGTGTAGCAGAATCCCCCACTTGCCTCCCACTTTCTCTTTGGATAACTTGCCTCCTGATCCGGGCCTAAGGACAAAGGGTCGACGGTGCGGAAGCATTTTGCCCAAAGCTCCCCAAACTCTGGAGCCAACCAGTTGCTCATCCGTGGCAAAGACCTAGGTGATCTGCTCTGCCCATATACTGCCAATTGAATAGTCTGCCATTTTAAGACACCGAGAAATATAAGCAATGAAGGCAGTGCTGAGAATATTTTGGAAGAGGCAAGTAAGAATGGTGAAAGACAAAAGGGGCACTTATGGCAGGAGTTTGTTACCAGGTTGATTACACAGATCACTGGTCATTAAATTTGGGGTAAGTGGAAGAGGAATGCCTAGTTTACATACTCTCATTTTGAAAAGTAAGCACTGGGCAATGTACTCCCTTGTCATCACCCAGGACCATGTGAGCGCCGCTGATTGGGCCTCTTCAAACAAAGAGCACAACGACCAAAGCATGGAGCAATTTGCTCCGTCTGCCTTCCTAAGCTGTGTACTGTTTCATTTCCACGCTGTTGCTGCAGCTCTAAATCTTGTTCTCTCTCCCACCCACACAGAGCTACAGATGTAATGCTTGCAACCCGCTACTTCCCTCTGTGCTGCCAATCACCTGACTACGAGGAGCTCGTGTTGCCTCCTGTGTGAGAGCCAAGAGAACAACACCATGGATTTGCAGGGCAATTTTTTTTTATTATAGCTGCCTCTTCAACAGCCACCTCTTTCCATTCCCTTATTCCATGCAATCCCCCCTCAAAATGCAGCAATGTCTGCAAACTGGAACCCCCAAGGTAGTTCAGATTCTCTTTCATCACTCACTTTCGCCTAGATTCTCACCTCTATAGTTAACTTCGGATTTGACATTGCTAATTTGAATGGGAGAAAACTTAAGTCCTCAAGAAGCTTTGACAAGCCATTCTTGAGACTGCCATGGTAATGTGAGACGTTTTACTGTATGTCTGTTCAAAAGGAAAAGAATCTAGGAGCAGCTCTGCATATAGATGAATTTATTATAAGAGACACATGTATATAAGCACAATATTAAAGTATGATATTGTCGCAGTGATGGCTAGCAGGAACAGGCCTGTGACAAAATGATAATTTGGGAAGCTGCTCAACAAGCTGGAAGGCTACACTGCTTAGTATTGAGATATGCTGAGCATCTGCACTTCTCAGATATTTCAGCTGGCTTTAGAGGAGCAAGCTTGAGAAGCCTAATGATGGATATCAGCTCAAATGCATTCAACATTCAGGAGGCCCTTAAGATGAGGGATGGCTAGCAAGGAAAGAAAAACAGTCAGCTGTAAAAGTATCCTTCATTTTCAGCATGGCAAACTAGATTTGGAAGCAACTGTCAGCCATAGCACTTGAGCACTGAATTCTTCCACAACCCATGTGTTTCTCCCGATGACAGCGGTGGGGAAACTTTTCAAGTCCGAGGGCCACATTCTCTCTGGGGCAACCTTTTAGGGGCCACCTGCTGGTGGTAGGGGCAAAAGTGGGCCAAGCAATGAACGTGAATTTTACTTACGTACAATAAACTAGTTTCTACACAAACTCTCTACGCTCCATCTGGGCAAGCAAAAAGAAATGTTCCAGCCAGCAAAAACATGTAAAGAGGGTATAAAGCAGGTCTAGAGGAGATGGGTGGCCTGGCATAGAGGACGCAGCCTGGGGAGAGTGCCGAGGGCCAGATAATTGGCATGAAGGGCCTGGATTCAGCCCCTGGAACTGAGGCTCCCCATCCTTGAGCTATGAGAAAAATGATCATATGAACCCACTCCGTACTGGAGGCTCACGTTCAATATAAAAAGGTAAAGGGACCCCTGACCATTAGGTCCAGCCGTGACTGACTGGGGTTGCAGTGCTCAGCTCGCTTTATTGTCCGAGGGAGCCGGCGTACAGCTTCCGGGTCATGTTGCCAGCACGCTCAATATCGAATATCAATAAAGACAGGGCAGGATACAAATAAGGTAGAGGACAGATATCCAGTGCTTTTTTTCTGGGGGGATGGGGGGGACGCATACCCCTAAACATTTTGTGAATCTAAGCTTGGCCTCATTGAGGGGCAGTATTTCATTATGAGTAGGAAAATGAGAGAGTACCCCTAAACAATTTTTTTTTAAAGAAAAAAAGCACTGCAGATATCTAAAACTGTTTCCATGCAATGGTTTTACAGGACAGGTAGATGTAGTGCACATGTTCCAGCAAACAGGTCAAGGGTATGCAAGGGTAAGCCCTAGCCCAGCAGGCCACATGGCCATTATTACAGTACTGTAATAGCTCAACATGTCTGTTTCACTGGCATCTTGCCCTTCTTGTGTAAGAGATGTGCTGAGTATAAGAATTTGTTGTATGGGTGTGTCCTGAATAGTGCAAATGCACTTCAGGAATAAGCAGCAGCTACCAACAGCGATGTCACGCTGGCCACGTGACCCGGAAGTGTCTCCGGACAGCGCTGGCCCCTGGCCTCTTGAGTGAGATGGGCGCACAACCCCAGAGTCTGTCAAGACTGGCCCGTACGGGCTGGGGTACCTTTACCTTTACCTTTACCAACACCACCACTCCATTTGACGCTTGTCCCAAGTTTACTGATTTTCGTGTACAGTGGTATCTCTGGTTATGTACTTAATTCGTTCCGGAGGTCCGTTCTTAACCTGAAATTGTTCTTTTTTTAAAAAAATAATAATTTTTATTAACTGGCCAATCACATCAAATTAAATCACATCGCATAAATTCCAAATTACAAAGCCAGATTTTTAAATTTTGTTGGAGGAACCCATACTTCAAGATCCAAAGGGGGATTCAGATCCTCTTCTTATTACTGTGTTAATGTCCAAATCAGTCCCAATCAGTCCAGACAAAGTTCATAATTCTATCCAGTCTTATCTTGGTGTTTCCACATCATATCTTGTTCATATAATTTCTCTTTTTCCTTTACGATCTCTGCTGTTAGTCTCCTTAAGCCGATAAGCAAGTATAATGATCCTGTGTGGATTTCCCGTTCCTCTAAACTAAGTCCAGATGGTTTCCATATATCTCCTTCATAGATAACATCGCTCTTTCCATCATAAATTAGGCATCTGTCACTCTTAAGTCCCACCGAGTTGATTTCTCTCTCTATCCTCCCAGACCCAAGAGCTCCATCAATGCCTCCCAAAATGGCGACGGCATTTTTAACTGCGTCATTCCAAAACTCTTAGCTTTCCAGCTTCGTCTTGAAACACTGCTTTGGTTCGAAAGTTTATCTCCACACAGTCTTAAATCCACAGCTTAAGTCCTTAATTTCTGACTCATTAGGGGAGGGGATTCTTGTTTAATCACATAAAAAAGGAAAGGCGGGTTTTCCCCCCTCCCCCCTCAGTCATGTCATACCGTATCTTGACGTATCTTCTCATATTTTATTCTTGTCTTGTTATCAGAGATCTCTTCTGTCCGCAGTCTTTACTCCCCCTTTTTCCTTGAAGTATGTGCAATTTATCTCATCCAAATTGTTTCTTTTGAAGATTGTTGCAACTAGAGGCGCGGATCAGAGACAGCATCGAGGAGTGCCGGAATTCCACAGGAGAGGTTTGTGCCTAGTGTCCCCACCCCCACAAATTCGGGGGTGGTATAGGGCACAGCAGGCAAGGGCTGTCCCCCCCACAATCCTGGGGGGGGGGTTAAGGAGGCTAATTTCCCTCCAAATTACCTCGTGTGGGTTGGAACGATGTTACTGTCAGCCATCTTCCGATGCGCCACCTAGTGGCCCCCCTTTACCTGAAATTGTTCTTAACCTGAAGCACCACTTTAGCTAATGGGGCCTCCCGCTGCTGCCGCGCGATTTCTGTTCTCATCCTGATGCAAAGTTCTTAACCCGAGGTACTATTTCTGGGTTAGCGGAGTCTGTAACCTGAAGCGTATGTAACCTGAAGTGTATGTAACCCGAGGTACCACTGTGCAGTGTAACAAAAGCTGACCAAGGAAGACCCATGTTGGGTTGCTAGCCTTGTAAGAAAGAATGACTGTGCGTTTTACTCAAAAGTAAGTCCCACTGAGCGCCATGTGATTTACCCCCTAGCAGAGGATGCCACCTGAGTGACTCTGTCTAAGAAAGAGGTTATGGAAGAGAATGGAATGAGTATTAGCAGAGGTTACAGCGAGGAAGCAAGTGTGGGTTTAAAGTCTCTCCCCCCCCCCCCAATCCAGTAATGCTGAGTTCCATGAAAAAAGGGAGCAATCTGTCATCTTTGTTCTTGAATAGCAAGGTATACCACCCTCCAACGTTTCAAACAGCCTCAACGGATGATCAAAGCCTCCCCATTCTGCCCGGCTTTCAGCTTCATTCTGCATATACCAGGAATTGCTTGATATTCACGGAATCAAGTCTTGAGCCTATAAGGTCTTGGAAAGCACATGCAAAACCAACCCACGCAGCAGCTGGCCCAGTCCACAGCTGGGTCCTCAAGTGTCCTTTGCCATGTGGCCCGGGGGATGTAAACCTGCATTTTACTTTCAATCCTCCCGCTGCAAGCAAGGGACATACCAAGGTCTGTGTGACTCCAGCGAAAGACAAGCAGGAGCTGCACTGACTCAGAGAAGAGCTAAATATAGCTCACTGCCTAACTGGAGCTGTCAGGGAAGAGGAGAGATGAGATCACCAGCTTCTATATCTGGAATGAAGTGAGAGGCAGCCGAGCAAAGCACACAATGTCTCCACAAGCCCCCAGACACTTTGCAAAGGCAGTCGGCACAGGACATGGCCTACAGCCATCCTGACAAAAGGAATGGGAAGAGGGACAGGCCAACATCGCTGTCTGGAGCCCTGGAGCCAACAGAGCCTTTAAAACTTATGCGGGTCTTAGTGGGCATGTCTCTGGCTAAGCAGCTGTTTAGCTACTCTGGGCATAGTGTGTCAGGGGCAATGAGTCACCCCCATCATTCTGATAGCCTTCCTCCTTCTCATCACCCTCCCCTTCGTGCTATTGGAATAGCTGCAGCTGCAGCCTTCTTCTCTCTCCCTCCCCCCCCCCCCCGTGAGGATGCCACAGTCTGCTCAATTCCCCTAGCAGCACACAAAATTTATTCAGAATTATACCTGTATAATGCTGTATACCTGTATAATCCTTCAGTATACCCAAAGGAGCGTCTCCAGCCCCCATCGTTCTGCCCGGACACTGAGATCCAGTGTCAAGGGCCTTCTGGCGGTTCCCTCACTGTGAGAAGCCAAGGTACAGGGAACCAGGCAGAGGGCCTTCTCGGTAGTGGCGCCCACCTTGTGGCATGCCCTCCCATCAGATGTCAAAGAAATAAACAACTATCGGACTTTTAGAAGACATCTGAAGGCAGCCCTGTTTAGGGAAGCTTTTAATACTGGATGAATCATTGTATTTTAATATTCTTCTGGAAGCCGGCCAGAGTGGCTGGGGAAACCCAGCCAGATGGGCGGGGTATAAATAATATTATTATTATTATTATTATTATTATTATTATTATTATTATTATCATCATCATCATGCAGGGGAGGGGGGAAACTATCCACAGTGTGCCACCAGGAATGGGACAATCAGTGGCAACTATGATGCTGTGCTGGAGAAGTGGTGGGAGGTGGGGGTTAGTATTTTAAAGCAGATAAATTCCAGGTTAAGTTGAGTAGGGGGTCTGGGTGAGCTACTGGGCAGGGACCTCAAGTGCAAGAATAGAGCATATAGTGATACAGTCACAATGGATTTCCTACTTACAGATCAAAGACGAGGTAGTGGAAGCCTTCCTCAGATATGCTATCATGGAGGCGAACTGCAAAGGAACACAAAACGATACATTACATACCTCCTCTGCCTTAAAACATACATTGCGCAAAGTACATAAGGTCTCACGGGCACACAGCCCATGCATAGCAGCAAGGCAGCAGTGTGATGAGACCCAGGTAACAGGCCCTTCATCTGAACATAACATAACTGTGAGGATTATCTCAAAGCATTTAGATCACTTAGAATGCAAGATTTTCCTTTCCACAGGCTCCTTCCCCTATCCAGCATATTGCTGCCACACTTCCTTGACCTACCAAGTCCCCGGGAGCACAGATTTATAATACAGGGGGAGAGGGAGAAAATAGACTGGGATATAATAGTAGATTGATTTTCAGTAAATCAGCAAGGATTTCTGACTCCAAATTGTTTAACAATAGGAACAACAAAATCACACACACACTTAAGAGTTCAGACAACACTTGGATAATCAGAAACGGATATTTATGTGAAATGAAGGGCCGTGATCTGAGCTCATTTCTAGTACTCAAAACAAATTGCAATCTCCAATGCAATTCCTGATCTACAGTAGGCACTTGCCTGCCCATAAACCTGTTTCTGAGCCAAACTTCTGCAAACCAGCTGGGCAAAAATTAGGTAATAAGTTAAGAAGATAAGACAAGACTTCCTGGATTAGACTAAATACTCATCTAACCCAGTATTCTGCTTCCGGCAGTAGCCATCCAGATGGTTAGGAGGAGTTTCTAAGCGCAGCCCACTCTTTGTATCCAGTATACGGTCATCACTGCACCTGAACACTGGAAATTCCATTTTCAGTAGGAACATCATTATTTGTGTCTAAGAGCAGAAATACCAGGCTCTTGGGCCATGGGGCTTACAGTCTAAAATCGATTCAGGAAAACAACAGATCAGGGAGTGGGGGCTGAAGGGAGGAGTAGGGAGGAGTAGGCAGAGGGGAAATGCATGCTTATTTCAATTACATGTACTTTGGCTTGGTTACAATAAAGCAGCCTTCCCTATGGATGTTTTGGGCTACAACTACCATCAGCACTAGCCAGTGGGGCTAACGATCGAGGATTATGTAAGTTGTGGTTTAGAACATCTGGAGGCCCCCAGGTTGTGGAAGGCAGTATGGAAGAAGGGCTACAGAAATGAAGGGGCAGCAATTCCAGAGGGAACAGGAAAAGGGAAGGAGAGGTTGGGCTGGGGGGGGGGGCAAGAAATAGGAAGGAGGGAGAGGACAGGTGGCTGCCAGAATGCTTGCAATGGGTGTCTCAAGCACAATCAGGAGTTCAAGCTGTCAGTTATCTCCCTTGAGAGTCTGGTTGGCACGCCTGCTTGGTGGGAACAAACCCAACTCAATTAAAATTCATTTATCAAGAAAGCCACGTAAAAGGTGCATAAGGTTACAGGACAATCTAAAATTTGGAGACAGAAGTCCAAAATATTTTCTATGGAGACACACTAAAAGGTTTAGAAAACAGCTGGGTGCTTGTTTGTTTTCTAAACACAAGAAAACCATTCAACCATCTATGATGAAATTAAAATATGTCCAAGGTACTGAAGAATACATATTTTAGGGGTATAATAATGCCACTAAAACTTATGCCAGCTTAAAAATAAATAAATCTCTCGGTCATATGTTTATTTGAATATTTGAAGTAGAAAATATTGTAGAAGATCCACAAATCTCCCATAGTACTGAAACACCTCACTTGTGACAAAGTAGGCTTTGAGTCTCTAACCCTACATTTCTGCTCTGCAAACAAATAATAATAATAATCATAATAATCATAATCCATTATAAGCTAACGAAGTGGCTATGGTTGCATGTCATAGTCTGAAATGAGAAGCAGGCTGATACATACTGCTCATATTGGACCTGCGGCTGTTCTTCCCTTTAACAAGCTGAGAAGAGACAGAAAATGGTGCTGGCTTACAGGTGAATCAATGCTCATGGTTTGTTTCCCTCCATGCAAACTTTGAGATGAAAAAACCTTTACTTCCTCTAAAGGTTTGGAGACAAATTACAAGCACTGGTTCACATTTAACTATTGCTGTGGTCCCCGCCCCCCTTTCTGGTTCAGGAAAAAGAGGAGCAAAACACAATTTGAGCAACATGCACCAGCACGTCCACGATAACCCATAGTTCGTTTCTGGCGCAAGTTTCCTATAAGTGCCAACCATCACAAAAAGTAATTTCTGGCTGAACGTAGAGGGACACTTAATTTTTTCTTTAATAAACACACAGTACACCCAAATCTGCCACCCTGGGCTCCTTCAGGAGGAAGGGTGGTTTATAAATGGAATTATTATTATTGTCAGGGCCTAGGTTAAAAATGGAATGGTAGAGCAAACAAGCTCACATACTAACTAGTGGAATGAATAATAGCAATAGAGTAGTCTCCTCTACGACATAGATCTAGCTATCCACAATCCAGGTATGGAGCTGTTTCTTTTGGTCTCTACTAATGCTGCTTTATTTACTTATTCATTCATTCATTCATTCATTCAAACATTTAAAAAGACTTTACTATAGCAAGAGAACTGGTGTGAAAATAGTGGCACTGATGGATCTGAAACATTATTAGAGGAATTAGATGTTTTATGGCCCCTCTAGAACAGGGATCTGGGTACAGGGTTTCTATATATCTATATAATGGGACTGTCTTATTGCATATTTTAATTATGGATGTTTATGTTTTAATGGGATTGTTTTCACTGAGTGTGTGACTGAAAGAGGAAGACAGTTTGTGTGCCTGTGTGTCTGGTGAGTGTCTGCGGTGTACAAGAGAGTACACGTGTGCATATACAGGTGCCATCCCCACCCCTGGTATGTGGCCTTTGCAGAGATGGCAGAGAGAGAGAGAGAGAGAGAGAGAGAGAGAGAGAGAGAGAGATATGATAGATAGATAGATAGATAGATAGATAGATAGATAGATAGATAGACAGACAGACAGACAGACAGATAGATAGATAGATGATAGATAGATGATAGATAGATAGATAGATAGATAGATGATAGATAGATAGATAGATAGATAGATAGATAGATAGACAGACAGACAGACAGACAGACAGACAGATAGATGATAGATAGATAGATAGATAGATAGATGATAGATAGATAGATAGATAGATAGATAGATAGATAGATAGATGATAGATAGATGATAGATAGATAGATATAGATAGATAGATGATAGATAGATAGATAGATAGATAGATAGATAGATAGATGATAGATAGATAGATAGATGATAGATAGATAGATAGATAGATAGATAGATAGATAGATAGATAGATAGATGATAGATAGATAGATGATAGATAGATAGATAGATAGATAGATAGATAGATAGATAGATAGATGATAGATAGATGATAGATAGATAGATAGATAGATGATAGATAGATGATAGATAGATAGATAGATAGATAGATAGATAGATAGATAGATAGATAGATAGATAGATGATAGATAGATATAGATAGATAGATAGATAGATAGATAGATAGATAGATAGATAGATAGATAGATAGATAGATGATAGATAGATATAGATAGATGATAGATAGATGATATAGATATGTCTTAGTTTACAAAAATATGTGCATTGTCTCTTTTCAAGTTGCATTTTCTACAGATCAGGTTCATTTGTTGTGAGACATTAGTGTTGCATACACTGTTAGGTTAGGAAGAAAAGAGGGGGAAAGAGGGGAGGGGAGAATGGTGAGTGGGGTGGGGTCAGGTGGCAATGCTTCTATTCTTCTACTTAGTGTATGTATGGGGTTTTGAGTCAGCGTCACTTGTGTGAGTTCTCTTACTATTCGCTTGTTCTATTTTCTTGGTGGTGAGAGAGGTTGTGGGCGGCCTAGGGTGTGGTTGGTTGTCTTTGGTTGGCTGTAGTGAGATTTGTTTTTATGTGTGAGAGCGTGAGTGTGTGTGTGTGTGTGTTTGGATCAGGTTAGCCAGACTGATTCACATCAGCGGATTCTTGTTGTTGTCTTGTTGGGCTATGTACGTGGTAAAGGTGAGCCATACGAGGGTGAAGGTGTCTTCTTCTGTTTGTTGCCATGTCAGTTTCAGTTTATTGGTTAGTTTTTCTAATAAGGCTGTTTCCCGTACTATTTGATACCTTTGGTCCATGCTTACTCCTGACAGGTCTCTCCAGTGTCTGGCTATGATGCTTCTGGCTGCTGAGAGTAAGTGGGTTATGAGCTTTTTATGATGTGAGTGGGCATTATTATCTTGAAAGATGTTCAGTAGAGGAGTGGCTTATTTATGTTTGTGTCATTGGTGTTCATACTTGTAAACTGCTTAGAAGTCTCTATGCACTAAGAGGTATATAAATAAATACATTTATTGTCATCTTCTTCTTCCACCTGCTTTCTTCCACCTGCCTTGCCCCACTCTCTAGTCTACAGTGGTGCCTCACAAGACGAAAAGAATCCGTTCCGCGATTCTCTTCGTCTAGCGGTTTTTGCGTCTTGCGAAGCAAGCCCATTGACAGCTTAGCGGATTAGCGCTATTAGCGGTCTAGCGGCTTTTAGCGATCAGCTGTTAAGCGACTTATCAGCGGAACAGCTGATAAGCGGCTTAGCGGATTAGGAAAGGGGGGGAGCGGAAAAAACCTGCGGGAAAGCGCCTCCAAAATGGAAAACCCTTTCGTCTAGCGGGTTTTCCGTCTTGCGAGGCGTTCGTCTTGCGGGGCACCACTGTATGTTTCTCAGTTTGTATTGTATTATTTTATGCACTGTGGCTTGCAGTTGTTTTATTGATTGTAATTTTGAATTTTTTTATTGTAATTGTTAAGAGTGGGTTTCTGATTAATCTTTATATGCTGATATTATTATTCTATACCATTCTAATGATTATTGAATGTTAGCTTTAAAATAAGCAATCTACATCAAATAAAGTATGTTTTTTATCACATTTTTGTATTGCATTAGATTGTTATAAGGTGTAAGGTGTACATTCTTTGTTTCTTCAGCTTGTAAACCGCCTTGAGTATTATAAGATAGAAAGGCAGTATACAAATTAAAATTGATGATGATGATCATCATCATCATCTGCACTCCTTAGATGTTCAGCCCTGGGTATGTAGGTTAGATAGAAGGGGAGCCCCAGACGGATGAAATTGATGGACTATGCAGAACTGAATAAATTAACAGGAAGGATTCGAAACCTGCGGGACCAGAGATTCTTAGAAGGCTGGAGTGAATATACGAACTATTTGAAAAGCAATTGTAATGAACAGATTACACTAGTAGGACTGCAAGAAGTTTTGTAAGGAGGACTATCTGAAATATTTCAAGAAAGACTATGAGGAGAATTATTAGTTAATGATAATTAAGAGTGATAGAGAAATTAAGAAATGCAGAATAAGTGATAAAGAACAGAAAATCATCAGAGGTGTTGACGGAAGTCTAAAACATTGTATAAGATAAGATGATTATCTTATAACATATAACAATCAATGTTATATGATTGTTGGAAATATGTTTAAAAAAACTAATAAAAATGTGTGTGTGTGTGTGTGTGTGTGTGTGTGTGTGTATGTGTGTATATATATAAAAAGGTAAAGGTAAAGGTACCCCTGCCCGTACGGGCCAGTCTTGACAGACTCTGGGGTTGTGCGCCCATCTCACTCAAGAGGCCAGGGGCCAGCGCTTTCCGGAGACACCTCCGGGTCATGTGGCCAGCGTGACAAAGCTGCATCTGGCGAGCCAGAGCTGCACACGGAAACGCCGTTTACCTTCCCGCTGGTAAGCGGTCCCTATTTATCTACTTGCACCCAGAGGTGCTTTCGAACTGCTAGGTTGGCAGGCGCTGGGACCGAGCAGCGGGAGCGCACCCCACCGCGGGGATTCGAACTGCCAACCTTTTGATTGGCTTTAACCCACAGTGCCACCTGTGTCAGTGTGTGTGTGTGTGTGTATATATATATCCCCAGAAAACATTTCAGCACAGGGTCCCTTGTACAAGGAAATAGTCCCATTACACTTCCTTCCTTCATGTCGTGAAAACAGAAATGTCAGGCCCATTGAAATGGAGCATGAGATGCAGAACCAGGCCAAACGATTTTGCTGCCTAAAGGGAAAGAACAAAGGATGCCCCCCTCCCTCACTTAAGTTGCATTGCACCCAGGACTGACCAAGATATTTTGGCACCTGAGGCAGAAAGTCCAGCAAGTGTCTCTCCCTGGGAGTAAAAACATAATCATAGTAAATTAAATAGCTAAGATTTTACTGCCTTTTCATTATACCCCAAATCAGTTGCCTTAGGCCAGTGTTTCCCAACCTTGGGTCTCCAGCTGTTTTTGGACTACAACTCCCATCATCCCTTGCTAGCAAGACCAATGGTCAGGGATGATGGGAATTGTAGTCCAACAGCAGCTGGAGACACCAGGTTGGAAAACACTGCCTTAGGCAACTCTCTCACTCTGCTTACTGATGGGACTGACCCTGCATAGATGTGAAGCTCTCTTATGTCACTCAAAGAGAAAGCGGAGCAGGAAACATTGCATAAAATGAATGAAGCCCTTTTTCTTCTCAGAGTCGTGGGTATCTTTTCAGACTGAAGCGCTTTAATGTTAGATTGAACATTAAAGTGGAACTGGCATGAGAAAATGTGTGTGGTGCTAAATATCCTTTCCTCTCTCCTCAAAAGGTCAAGATCCAGCCCTCCTTAAGGGAAAGAAAATTCATGGGCTTTTGAGACCTGGTTCTTTTTCTGTGCTTCAAGACATGTTGTTCCTCACCGGAACGAGGCTAATTAAACAAAAAGGAGGGGGAGGAATCATTTGCAAATGAAATACCACGTCTCCAAAAGTTCTTTGCAGATGAGGAGAAAACGTCTAGCAAGACAAACAAATACAGGGCCAATGCTTATAAACAGGATTTGATTCTGCCAAAATATAACTACCACTCAGTCTCTGCATTGAAATTCATGCAGGATGATGCCTCAGTTCTGAGGGCCAGATCCCACAAAAGAACTGCACCAAGAGAACAAATCCAAGAGAGTGTAGAATATCTAGAGCACAGATTTAACACTTATTCAATAGTCATGCCTTTCCCACAGGGAATCCTGGGAAATGTGTGAGAAGGGCTAGGGACCTTGAACAGAGAGCACCCTCACCTAAGTACAATTTCCAGGTTACTTTGGAGGAAACAAATTTACAGATGTGTGTTTGTACTGCAGAGATGGCTGGAAGCCAGAAATTCCTAAGAGATGGTGTGAGCCTAATTCACACCACCGAAGGAAAACCTGAATGCAAAGCATTTAGGGAGAAAGAATGGCAATATTCTACAGAAAAGGGACATGGGTAGCACTGTGGGTTAAACCACAGAGTCTAGGACTTGCCGATCAGAAGGTCGGCGGTTCGAATCCCCGTGACAGGGTGAGCTCCCGCTGCTCGGTCCCTGCTCCTGCCAACCTAGCAGTTTGAAAGCACGTCAAAGTGCAAGTAGATAAATAGATACCGCTCCGGTGGGAAGGTAAATAGTGTTTCCGTGCGCTGCTCTGGTTCTCCAGAAGCGGCTTAGTCATGCTTGCCACATGACCCGAAAGCTGTACGCCGGCTCCCTCGGCCAATAAAGCGAGATGAGCGCTGCAACCCCAGAGTCGGCCACAACTGGACCTAATGGGTCCCTTTACCTTTTCTACAGAAAGAGCTCACTATTTGTGGCGTGCAACCTATATGAATGACAAACTCGTTCTCAGAGTGTCTGTCTTTCTGTAGCCAAAATGGCACCATCCACACACAAAAGCAAAGTATAGACAGGTGTGGGGAAAGGTTTGCAGAAGGAAAAGTAGCCTCTGGGAAAGGGATCTAGAAACAGCTCAGTGAGGGCTTGGCATACTCAGTAGCCACGGAAAGCTGACTTTGGTGGAGGGGAAGAGAAAAGGGCACAGTTGGTTAGCTGAAACCCTCAACAGAAGTCCACATTCCAACATTTTGTTACAGGTCCAATTGCTCTTTCATAAGTATCATACTAACTAACTCGGCAATAATATTCAGCAAACGTACTCAATAAGACAATATAGCATTAAGTCCACAGGACAGGAGAACATTATGTGCAGGAGATTGAATGCAGCATTCTACTTCCCTCCCTGAAATGTCTTCACTTTGTTTTTAGTGCAAGCAAACTGGAGGTTAAAAAAGCACTCCCTAGGATCAAACAAAAACAGCTGGTTTGCCTAGCTGCATGAATGTGTCATCATGTTAAAGAAAAAGTAGGGAGTTAAGCCACATGGACACAGTGTTTGCTTTAACCTCTTGGGGTGGGGCAAACAAAACACTAAGCATTGCCCCACTGACGCTCAGCACTACCAATCAACACAAAATGTAAGGCGCATACTTTTGTATTATACTGTAGATGAAGATTCTGGCTCCTGTTCTGAGTCACTGAATGACTGTAAGTGATCAAGGAAGAGTTGTCACCTCTCCTAGCAACTGTTTGCACCTTCTTATGGAAGCCTGCCTCGGGGATGCGGGTGGCGCTGTGGGTAAAAGCCTCAGCGCCTAGGGCTTGCCGATCGAAAGGTCGGCGGTTCGAATCCCCGTGGCGGGGTGCGCTCCCGTTGTTTGGTCCCAGCGCCTGCCAACCTAGCAGTTCAAAAGCACCTCCGGGTGCAAGTAGATAAATAGGGACCGCTTACTGGCGGGAAGGTAAACGGCGTTTCCGTGTGCTGCGCTGGCTCGCCAGATGCAGCTTTGTCACGCTGGCCTCGTGACCCGGAAAGTGTCTCCGGACAGCGCTGGCCCCTGGCCTCTTAAGTGAGATGGGCGCACAACCCTAGAGTCTGTCAAGACTGGTCCGTACAGGCAGGGGTACCTTTACCTTTTTATGGAAGCCTGCCTCACTTTACCACAGGGCTTCAAATAATTAGCTGGTGATATATGCCTAATAGCTTCCTTAAATCTTTTAGAACAATCCCATAGTGAAGGCACCAGATCCCCGCATCATGCACAGAAAACAGATGTCTCCGTATGGACACATGCATCTTCCTTTCGCAAACTCCCCGCTGCGCAAAGCCCATATAGATCCTGCACACCTCACCAAGACTTCCACGCCGTGGCATCTGCTCCAGTTCCATTATATAACAAACTGGTTTTTCGTTTTTCTTTTGCACTTGTGTCTGTCTCTAAACCTACCTAGAAGGTGCCCATGACGACATTGTTTCCATAGAAACTAATGTACTTCAAAGGGAGAAAAACAGAGGCCTAAAAAAAGGACCAAAAAAAAAAAGGGGGATTCAAACAAAATGACTGGAATAAACAGACTGCACACTGGAGAGGGTGAGAGGGGTGTCATAGTCTTAATTAGCCAGTTGTTTGAGAAGGAAAGACCTGCCCAAAATGTGGGCTTGCAAGATTACCTAGGGGTGCATTGAAACCAGCAGGGTTGGGGGGGTGGGATTGAGCAATCAGTTGTGCAACAAGAATGTTTAGTCCACAACCCATACCAACTGTCTCAATTCCCCACCCCACCCCACTTTTCCTCTAAAGAGCTCAGGTTGGTGTATGTAGATGTGATTACTCCATGTTTACCCTCCTAACAACCTTGTGGAGTAGGCTAAGCTGAGAAAAAGAGGCTCAACCACAATTTGACCCTGACTTGATATTATGGTTTATTAACTCACTGTGGTTTGTATACACCATCAGTAGCTTTGCAAGGTTTCTGCAGCCAAGTCAAAATTCCTCACAGGGCAAATAATAATAATGCAAAACTATCCATGTTTTGTGAATAAAATAGAGTAGGGATGAGGAACCTGTTGCCCTCCAAATGCCGCTGGATTTAAACTCCAATCATCCCTGACCATTGACAATACTGGCTGGGGCTTATGGGACACTTGTTTCCATGCCTGAAATAAAGCAAGCAATGTAGGTGGAAAAGCATATTTTTGAATTACATCAGTGCAGAGTACAGGGGCAAGGAAAAGGCAGTATCCTATTGGTGGGGGTATAACTTTTGGGCTTGGCAGCCATATCCTCCACTTACTCAAAAAACTAGTTGTTGAGTAAAGATTTATCCCAGTCACAGGATCTGGATGTTCTAACTGCTGAATTTGGATTTTGCAAATGTAGATTGCTAGAATTTGGAGCATTGGAAGTGATGGTAGTTTGGAAAGGATTGGATATGCATTGTCTGCAATGAGAGAAACATGCACTGATCTGCTGAAACAGATTCTGGACAACTGCCTTCTCAAATTATATATATATAATATCAGCTTCTAAGAGTGAACAAATGTTCCCCTATCTTTCCAATCACTGAAGGAGCGCTCCCACCCACAGTCCTCCCAGGAAGAACACAAAACAGGCAAGTATTGTCAACCCTGGCAAACTCTTCTTCTAAAGTGAGAAACTTTCCCCCCCTCTACTTATCCCCTCCAAGACAGATACTTACCGATGTTGGAATGCTTCAGGAGACGGCAAATTCGAGCTTCTCGCTCCAACTTCTGATGATCTGAAGAAAAATAAAGAGCAAACACTCTTTAGCATGCCATCCAAATTAGCTTATTCTGAGAGTCTGCCCCTTAGTACTTGGTTCTGGCCAGCATCTCAAATGCAGAGGCTAGCATTTCCCTGATATTAGACCCAATCTACACATTACAGATAGTAGAATTCTACTTCACACTGAAGATGGGGGCCATGTTTTTTAATGCCCCCCACTAATTAAACACACACACAATTCCTTTCAGGTTAAAAAGAAACATGCCAAAAATAAACATTCTAGCCAGTGGCGTAGCATGGGTTGCCAACAAGACGGGTATTCTGCCCCTCTTTGTCGAAAAAACCTCCAAACACACAAATGCATACTTCATGCATCTCTCCATACAGGGGCTGGGGTTATTAAGAGAGCCAGGCTCTCTTAAGGGGACACACAAAGTTCCAGTCATGGTGCTTCTCTGACAAAAAGTGCCAAGGGCCTTTTTCTAGTTGCGGTGCTGGGAGGTGGCTGGATGGTGTGGGGAGAGGAGGGTTTCGGAGTAAGTGGCAACCCACCTCCACAAGAGGGTGCGAGAAGAGAAGAGGAAGTAAAAGGGGGGGGGTTCCTTTCACAAAGATTGTTTCAGAGTTCACTCATCCTATCTAACTTGAACCAAACACGTATGTGACATGTTGTTAAAACATTACAGTATTTGATAAATTAGCCATCTCTTTAAAAGAATACAATTCTACAGCTAATACAAATACATTCCAGATACCATCAGCTTCTATCATGTTGTCCCTTAGCTGTTCCCCCCCCCCACAACTAAAATGTTGGACTCATTTTTCATTCAGAGGGGGAAAAGAGCAATGGGATATGACAGAGGCTTATAGAACTATGAACAGGCTTGAGAAAGCAAAAAATAAATAAATTATTCTCTCACTTCCTTAATGCACTTGTATTCAAGATCATTTAATTGCTAAAATTCATTGTAGTGAGTTCAATAGAAACCAAAGGATCTACCTTGGACAACACATAGTTAACATGGTTTTTTTGCCATGGGATGTTGTGCTGACCATTACTCATTCATCCTCTGAGGCAGAAGCAAGGAGCTACCTTTCTACATAGAAATCTGACTCTAGACTTGTAACAAAACAGCCCTAGTGTGTTAAAACCATCTCTGCAGACAACTGTTTTGACTGGAAGCCTGTAGGTAAGACTTGTTTTTTTAATGTTTAAGTGGAAGAAAATGCATGCATATAGAGGATTAACTGAGTTACGCTATGATCATAATTATAATCATCATCAGTATCATTATTATTATTTATGACTCACCTCTCATTCAAGGCAATTTACTATTGCACAATAAACACAACTAAAAGTGGTTTTTAAAATAATATCAAAACAACCTAAAATTGGTTTTAAAACAATACGAATAAAAACCCAAGGCAAAGACTTCATTCATTCATTCATCTGGAAAAGTTTATTGAAACCAAAATATCTTCAATTGTTGCCAGAAACTACAGATAGTGAGTGCCTTGCATCTCAATAGAGATGATGTTCGCCAAACTGTAATGATGAATGAGGTAGTGAAGTTTGGTTATCATGAATCAAGTGGAGCATGACTGACGGAGCACTCATTTCCCCAGAGGTGGAAAGGGCTGCTTGGGGTCCATCCAACCAGTTATATATTCATTTTGAAACTGCACAAATCTAAAAATGACATAATTTATAAGGGGAAATGGGGAGAATAAGGGAGGACAAAAAGTAAGTGAAGAGCATGAGAATATAAGGAGTTTTGCTGGACTGAACCAAAGGCCTATCTAGCTCAGCATTCTGCTTTCAGCAACCACACTCTCCTACAAATGTCAAAACTCTTATACATGGTTGTGGCATAAACCTAAGGAACAGTGTTCCATGGTAAGTCACACCACACTCAACGGGGTGCAAAACAGACAAACCTTAGTCTCTTCTCTTCCTAACCATCTACCCATTACCTGGCAGAAATTAGCTTAAATGTCCAGGAAAATCCGGACGTATGGCAGCCCATGTTGACATTGTCGTTTTAGCCAATTTTCCACAGAAATAGCTCCAAAACATCCAATACCTTTGTGGTTTTGCAAAAAAAACAAAAACAAAAACAACAACTCTGCCCGAAACAAAAAAGCTCAACAACTTTTCTGTCTGGATTTCTTTTTCACTTTTCGAAAACCCAAACCAATGTGCTTGTTTCGTCTGCCGAACACCCCGTCCTTATTCAAACTTCTGTGAAGAGCCCTGTATTATGACTTCTGCACTAGAGTTGTTTGTATATTTGCATAATTTATTCCAAGGAAGATGGCAGAGCTTCCTTGATGCTGGGAACATGCAGTGCTGTTTATACCGTTTACCAACCACCTCCTGGTCTGAGTCAGAACTTGGATGAAAACTGCCAGGCCTTGAAGAAAATGGAAAGGCCCACCAAGTGCTTGGCAACAGTTGCCTAACCCTTCCTGCAACCATCCAAGCATCTACCTATACAGACTTTTACGCCTTACTCCCCAGCCACATACCAAGCCAACCTCATGCCCAGTATTTTAACAAAGGATGGCAATATGCAGCACCACTGTAAGCAGGTGGTGCTATATGCTATGTTAAAAAGCAACTCACCAAATCATATAATTGCAAAGAACAAAAAAGCCACCTAGTCCAGTCCTCTGTTACAACATTGGGCCAGTCACCATCAGGCCATACAGATCAGCCAATGCAAATCAGGATGCCTTCGGTCTTGCCTTCTATACGGAGGGGACATAGCTTAGTGGAAAACACATGCGGCTTAGGACCCTCGTAACTACGGGACCGCCTCTCCTGGTATGCCCCACGGAGGACCTTAAGGTCCACAAATAACAACACTTTGGAGGTCCCAGGTCGCAAGGTGGTTAGATTGGTCTCAACTAGGGCCAGGGCCTTTTCCGTACTGGCCCCGACTTGGGGGAACGCTCTGGCACAAGAGACTGGGGCCCTGCGGGACTTCACATCTTTCCGCAGGGCCTGCAATACCGAGCTGTTCCGCCTGGCCTTTGGTTTGGACTCAGTTTGACCCTTATGTTTCCCTCCCCTTATGGTTTTGATCTATGGGCTACTATTAAAATGAGGCTGCGTTTTAAATTGTATTTTAACCCGCATTTTAATAAACTGGTTTTGTTTTGTTGTGTCCCCCCCCCCCCCCCCGTTATGTTTTATTATAATTTTATTGGTGTTAGCCAACCTGAGCCCGGTTCTGGCCGGGGAGAGCGGGGTATAAATAAATTATTATTATTATTATTATTATTATTATTATTATGCTGTGCAGAAAATCCCAGGTCCAGTCCTGGCTATCAGCTTCCTCCTCCTTAAACTCAGGGTTGCCACTGTGGTGGTCAACAATGAGGAAGATGGGGACAAAGCTAGAATCAATTAGCTCTGCCCGTCATTAGCTCTCCCCAGCCATCCCTGCACTACTATAGACACCACTAGGCTAGTTGAAAAAATATTGTGACCCAGTGTATGGCTGCTTCCTACTGTTCCTGTTTAGGGAAAGAAGAGATTCCTGCATAGAGGAACATCTTAGATTGAGATGCAGCAATTTCACTCCGGTAATTTACACTGAGATCCCGATATCCTATGCATAGACTCCATCTGATACTCATGATGAAATCCCCAAATTTTCAGAACTGGCATTCTGAGTGGCTTATGAAGGAATGTCCAGCAGAGATTTAATGCAAGCCACTTTTCAGCTAAAAAGAAGGGTAGAAAAATACTTTCTCTCACACAGAGTTCGCATACAAAATGCCTTTCTTGAGAGCTTCAAATATACAGTAATTAAATCCATGCCAAGCTACTGGAGCTTGCTATCTAGGGAGACCAACCTCACCCCTCTCTCTGATGATCACTGGTTGCATGTGAGGCCCTTCCTTTTTGACTGACCTCTGGATTGTCAGGTTGTTACTTTTATTTCTCAAGCATGCCAGCTTAAAAAAAAATAAAAATCTGTTGTTTCTGCCTCCTGTACTGTTTTAATTAATAAATTTTATTTTATCATTCTTTTTATTGTTAGATGGTTTAACTGTTGTCAGCTGACCTGGATTGCCATCCTTACAAAAAACAAAATTAATGCATAAATAATAATTAAATGTGTTGCCTAAATTGCTACAGCTGTGACCTAGTAATCTGTGTGACTCCCTGATCATCCGATACACAAAAGTATAACCCCAGCTCATTCATTCATTCTCATCTCATTGCCAACTTTTACTTAATTCTTTGCCTTCCTACATAATCTGATTAAAAACAGAACACTGTAACAACAGGGTCATAATTATTAAACCTCGTTTTCTGTCCACAGTTGTGTACTGCCCATCTGTTTTTCAAAATGTTCAGTTATTAATTTTATTTTTAGTTGTAAAATTTTTCCTTAATTTCTATTATTTGTTGTTATTATAGATTGGAGTCCCCAACCTTTTAGGCTTGGGATGCATTTGAAAATTTAAGTTGTTTTGGGCACCACAAAATACCCATTTCAACAAAAGAAAAACTGACAACACTCAGAACTTCCCCCAAAAGGCAAAACCACCAAGCAAAAAAAAAACACAGACAAAAAAGAGAGAGCAGGCAAACCTCTCAAACAAAACTCAAAGGGGTAAGGGAGCTTGACAGGCACCAAAGGGGACACCTGTGGCCACCATGATGCCCATAGGCATGATGCTGGGAACATTGGTTCTATATAATTGTAATGGTTATAAGGGGTTGCTCGTGCATAAGTTACCGCCACTCCTGGGCCAGGTTGCCTAGTTAAACCTGTCCTGGCTGACAGCCCTTCACTCCGTGGCTGTTCAGTCGCTAGCAGAATCCGTCAGTGGGCGTTTTTTGAACCTCTTCCAGCAAAGAAGTTGTTTGACGCCCAGTCTCCTCCTACTCTCCCTGCGCGGAAGTCTTCTGCGCAGGGAGGGAGTGGGCAGAGGAGTGCCTGTGCTCTCCCCACTGTTTTCGGGCGAAGAGTCTTGGAGATCCCTCTCCAAATCCCCCATCTGCCCCCCTTCTCTACTGGTGTTGCGCTGATTCCCTTCCCCAGCCAATGAGCTCCCTCTCTCCCTGCTCGCCCCCTCTCCAGCATCGCTTGGGAGCCTTGCCTCCACCTCTGACTCTGATGTCAGTTCCCTGACAATAATGAAAAAGTAAATACTTTGCAAAAAATAATACCTAGGAGAAATATCATTCATATATCGATAAGCAATCAAAATAAGGTAATCAATAAAAACAAACTTTCCACCTACATCATGGACCTGTCCAATAGTATCACCTGTCCCCCACAACCCTATCTGAATGGGGATCCAACTGCATCCACTTGTGAACTTCTCCAACTTCAGTGCATAGGCAGACACCAAAGCTTTAAAGCTGCACTAAGAAGAAATCTTATGCTGTTTAACATAAATGACTCCAAAGGGTAGTGCAGTCCCAGAATAGTTATTGCTCCCACAAATGCTCACCTAGCTTTCAGGCACAGTTTATTGAGGCCATATTTGGCAGGTATTCAATCCTTGCTCCCCTAATAATGGCCTTTACCTATTCCTTCTGGAGTCACCACCGCAGCTTAGGCAAACAGAACTTAAGTACTTTGTGCTTGGGACCAGAACATTTTCCAGCATATAAGTTTAAATAGGAAGACAAAGAACAACAGCAAACCCACAGATACATTTTCATCTCTTAAGCTTCTAGTTAATCCATTTGTTACTTTAAATCACATAAGGGCACTGCTCATCTAGCAATCTAACCAGCACTTCTTTGGAAGCATCTTTGTCAAAGTTATCTCCACCCCTAAAAGCTGAGCCATTTTGTTTGTTGTTCTCTCCAGATAAGATGTCTGCTATTTCTTTCTTTCATCTCTACGGAACCTTTAAATATTTCCTACACGAATAAAGCCTTCAAACTCCAGAAACTGTAAGTGAACTTTTCAATCCAATTCACTCAAGTTGCAAGATCTGCTAGCAGGTTATGGGCCCAGGCAATGATTTGGAACTCAAGCAGAGCTTCCAAAAGCTCCCCATCCAAAAGCCTTTCCGTCCCAGATGCAGTTCTCCAATGAGAAAGCCAGCAAGAAGGGGAGTAGATTTCAAGGGAAACAAAGAAAAGGGGCTACAGTGAAAAGATTGGAGTGGAAAGATTGGAGCTAGAAAGAAAGAGTGGGCTGTAAGGAACATAGGAAGGGACAAACAAAAGCAGGAGACAGTTTTGCATTGCTGAGAACTGAAAGTTGCAGAGAGATAGAGAACAATGGCTGGAATGTATGCAAATGCAGTAATCCTCAAGCTGAATGAGTAGAACTTTCAATTGTGGAAGTTCAAGATAGATCATTTTCTAGCCAAGGAAGATTTGTGGCACTGTGAAAGGCTGTTGTGATTTGCATGTCTCTTGGGACATGCAATCCCTAAAGATGTTGTCTCTCATCCAGGGAAGCAGCAAGGCAGCATTTATGGAATAGTGAAGAACACAATTTATTTATTTCCTCTGAAATTTAATCATCGGTTTTTACAGAAAACAGTCTCAAAGTGACTCAAAACAAGTTAAAAATACAAAGATTCAATTCAAAACCCAAGCAATGAAACCATACCTAGGTACTAAAAGTTTTAATGCACTAGTATCAATGACAAGGAAAATATTTTGTCCTACTCAACCAAAAGATGAATACCCAGAACTGGTCCACAATCAAGCCATGTCAACATCCAAATGGCAGGGGGAAATAATGTCATTGCGTTGCACCTTAAATCTGACAATGGTGGTGCCAGGTGAAAAGAGCACCCTACACTCAAAGAATCATCACTTAAAAGGATCATTCTCTTGTTCCTACCCTCTGCATTTCCCTTGAGGGAGGCACACAGAGGTGATGGTTATGATTGTAATGTTCAGGTAGGTTTGTATTGAAAGAGATGGTCTTGGAGGCACTGGGGCCCTGAGCCATAGAAGAATTTATAGGTCAAAACTAGCACTTTGAATTGAGCCTAGAAACCAACTGGTAGTCAGTGCAGCTGAGACAGAATGGGTGTTATATGCTCAGGCTGCCAGGTCTCATTAAATAATCTGTGCGACAAATTCTGCACAAGGTGCAGTTTCTGAATGATGATGGTGGTGGTGATTTATATACCACCCTTCATCACAAGATTTCAGGGTGGTTCAAAGGATAAAAACACAAGTAAATAGTTAAAACAAAAACGACAGAACAATACTCCCCACCAATTGTCTTCAGATGCAGCCCTGTGTATAATGCACTGCAGTAATCTAAACTGGAGGTTACCAGAGAATAGACAACCAAAACTAGGCTGATGGACAGCACCCTGTACAATAGAGGCAACTTATACCTGCAATGACAGCAGGAGTCTAGAAGTATTCTAAGCCGCATACCATCCAGAACAGGTTGCACCCAACCAACTAGTCTGAGGAACTGCCCACTAACAGAGTCTCAAGTCTTATGTGGATTGAGCTTCAATTTATTGGCTCTCATCCAGTCTACTACTGCAGCCCGGCACTGTTTCAGCACATCTCCTGCCACACATGATTGCATGCAATTAGCACATTGAAGATAACACACTCCCATCTCCAGATTACGCCATTCAGCAATTTCATGTAGAAGTTGAATAGCATGAGAGAGAGAAGAGTGAACCCTGTGCAACTCCACAGGGGAGGTTTCACAGGACTGAACAGAACCTGCCAATCATCCAGTAAGTGCAGAATCCCCAACTCAAGCCACTCAACAGGGATGCACGCACCCTGTCTCTCTCACAATACATGTCTTCATACAGTCTCAGTGCCAAAACCAGGCCAGAATTCTGATGGAAACGGATATAGAAAACGAGTCTCATCCAAGAGTGCCTAGAATTTCAGTGACCACCCACTCAAGAATCTTGCTCAAGAAAGGGATATTACCAACTAGCCTATAGTTGTGCAGAACTTCCAAGTCTAGCTAGAACACATGCACACTCAATATCTCTGTTTTATACATCACTGTGACACAACTGTATACAAACACAAATATCATGGCCAGCCCTATTATTACGCAAAGTGAGATAGCTTCCTTCCCATCTTCTCTTCTTTCCCCGAGTCCTCTAAGCTAGCCTGCTCTGTACCCCCAAGTCAAATGCCCTCAGGTACAGTGAAAGATGCTGACCTATCACCAGTGCTCAACTACCCATCTGATCAGCTTCCGTACGTTGACTAGGGAGAGATACTGCCTTGTCCTTTGCCGCAGGCAGCAAAATGTCTTGAGCCAGCACACACATACATGCAAAGACCCTATGCACGTTTAGTGAGAAATATATCAGCACTGACAACTGGGAAACACTGACCTGCAAGCGCTCCAGTTGGGGAACAGCCTTTACCAAAGGTGTCATGGGCTTTGAAGGCACTCGAACTCAGGATGCAAGGGAGAAATTTGCTAGGAGGAAGGCACGCTTGGCAAATCCACACTGTGATCAACTCCCGCCCGGAAACCAATGTCCCCACTGTGGAAGGATGTGTGGATCCAGAATTGGCCTCCACAGTCACTTACGGACTCATTGTTAAAACCATGTTTATGGAAGACAATCTTACTCGGCTATGAGTGATCGCCAAAGAAGAAGAATATCAATGGAATTTACTACCAAGGTTTGTGTGTATGGGGTTCCACTCACAAGTGCTAAAATACTCAGGGAAACATATTTTGTCCATAGGTCCATGTCTGAACACATAGAAATCTAATCCTGGCCTTTCTGAGTGTGAATCACATATTTGGCCCTATGAATAGCCAGCATCTACAATCTGACTGTAGCTCTTTAAAAACGAAGCTGGATTATTTTATTTTGTAAGCAAAGTGGAATAAGTTGTACCTACTGGGATTTCTGCCAGTAGTGCAGACCTTAAAGGCAGATTCTGTTGAGAGGAAAATGCAGCAGGTCTAGATTGTGCCCAACTCTTCACAAGCAAAAAGACTATACAAGTAGACACATCTTCTGCCATGCTCCTTAAACATTGTCATTGGCCACTCGTCTTTCATCAGTGAGCAGGCAGGGCTGGCCCAACAATGACACAGAGCCACTTCAAGTGATAAATTTCAGATAACATTCAAAGGCTGCAAACTGTCGGCTTGTACAATCTATAATTACAAATATGTATTTTATCATGGAGGGAGCCATTAGTGTCATTCACTTGAGACACCAAAATGTCATGTTCCATTGAAGCACCAAGACCAGGAATGCCGATGTCACGTACTTAACTCTCTCCCTGACCCCAGGCTCTAAGGAATGACAGGCAGCAGCAGCTTGCCTCTTCATTTATTTACAATGCAGCCCCGGCAGGCCTGATGCGTCTGAGATGCCTCAAGTCACCACCAGCCTGCAGTCAACAACTCTAGAACTGATATAGCCACGTTCCGTCTAGCACTAGCTTGGGCTGGCTGAAGACTTCACATTACAGTCACATGGCAAAAATCTGTGAGAATCATGCTGCCATTTATTGCTTTCTCACCCTCTCTTACAGTCCTACTTTCTGTAGCAGCTGTTCTTCTGTCCCAGGGGTGGGAGCAGCGAGGGCAGACAGCAAGCAAACTATTGTCAAAAGTACGTGCTGTTACCTGCAATAGGAATGAGTAGGAAAAATGTGAAGACACCAGAGCGTGCATGTGCTCGCAAAACATGTGCTTGCTGGTTTGGCTTATCAGGTAGGGGGCCTACGTTTTATTGCCAGAGCTTAAGTGGAGGATGGGAATGAAACCTACACTGTACCTCTGCAATTTGAATCCTTTTGAATACTGTACCTCTGCAACTTGAATACTTTTTGTCCCCTTCCAGCTCACTTCCTGTAGTAGAGCAAGGCTGTGAGGTGGGTATGGGTGAGTTAAGTGGATCATAGAGAAGACTTACTGGCTGGAAGAGACTTTCTGCCACTAAGCTATGATCCCAAGGGTGGTGAAATGAGGCCAGATATAAGAAAGATAACACTACATACTGTACTGGACAAAATTTGAACAAAGCTCAGATATGACTAATCAGGTATCACATTCAGTAACAGTAAGATACAAACTTGTTATTTTTCAAAATGAAATAATAATATAAGAGGAAAATGGTGGTGCTGCCAGTTGTGGCTAAGAAGGAAGGAAAAGGACTAGAGAAGAAAGAGCTCTTCTAAACCAAGCTATGTCTGGCGTTTCAGTCATCTGCTATTTCCGATGGCCGAAAAGCTGGAGCAAACTACTAAAAACCGCTGTATGTCATTAGCAGGGACGAGTGGATGGATTTACAACCTTCCTATGCTTCAGTACTGCTTAAAGGCCCCCTTGGAGCTTTATCCCCTTTTTAGCAAAGGAATTAACAGTCTGGTGCAGCAGAACCTAAGCAACACCCGCAATTCTCACCTCTTGACCTTACAGTTTTAATTACTGCAGACACCAAAAGAGTGCTTTGTACCCTCTACCCTCCACCCACTTCTACCCCCAGCCTACATTATAGTAACACTGATCATTAGAACTAAAATACAGTACAAAGGAAGTTTGATCTATTTAAAAATTCCAGTTTCACATTCCAGCAATACATTTCGGGCAGGAATGGGGAATCTCAGGTCCAGTTGCCTCTTTATCTGTCCCTTGAGCCTTGCTCTAGGCCAAACCTCAGGTCACAACCCTCACCAGTCCTGCTCCTTTTGACCAGCTGGAATGGTCCTTGAACTGATCATGTTTCTTGCTTACTAAGCAGGTTATTTGATGGAGGTGCGGGAGTGCAGTATAGAAACCTCTGGTTTTTGCGTTGGGCGTAGCCAGGATTTTTGTTGAGAGGACAGGACTTTTGTTAGAGGGGGCAGAACCGATGTGATTCATCATTTAGTTTAGTATTGTTTTACTTAATCTAGGGGGTGGCAGCTGCCCCCCCCCCGGCTATGCCCATGGCTTCTGCGCACCTAGAATGTAGCCCATTGTACAAAGGTGCATACTACCCACAACGGCTACATTCTGCCTCCACTGTCAGAGGTAATATGCCTCTGAATGTCAGTTGCTTGGAATCACAAATGTGGAGGGTGGACGGAACTAAAAGTCACAAAACAGTGAGCAAGCTTTTGAGTTCTCAAAAAAACTGACTGGATGTTAAACGGGGGGGGCGGGGGGGGGAGAGAAGCTGGTTTGATGTTGAAGCCACAAAATCAGTGTTTAGCCATAAACCCAATCTAAATGTGACATTATTCATGTCTTTAGTTCTTGCATGGGTGATCCTCACCCCTTTCCTCCATCAGTAATAAACAGTTGCAGAGTGAGGGCTGAGCTACTTGGGGACCACAATTCTCCTTCCCTGCTAGTCCCAATTCAGCTCTGTTGTGTGTCTGTATCACACCTGGCTAATTGTTATTAAAAAACAAAAAAAGGACTTGAAATATATAAAATGGAAGAAGAAATAGCAGGCTTAACTACATTGTGATCTGCTAGGTATGGTGCAGATTTTAGCTTGCACCTACGATTGCTGGGACAAAAAGAAAATAATGTCTCATCCCTCCGTTTTAAAATAAAATAAAATAAAATCCTACAGTTACCTAGATCTGTCTCCACCCTTAATCAAAATGGCACAGGTTCCTTGTGAGATATAGAATATTAGAGCCAATTGTCAGAAAGCCATGCAAGAGCCCCAGACCTTGCTGACTGCACATGCAGCAAAGGCTGCTGCCAGCATTTTATGTTCCTAGCTGGTGCTGCCTACTAATCAGGGGCATTTGCAGGCAGACAGGCTGTCTCTGTTGATGCTCAGGGATCCCCCTCAATCTGACACGTCAGGAGCATTTCCACAGCAACAAAATTGCTTCTGAACAGAGTGTTCGGTGAAGCGGCTGTTGCCTTTGAAGGCTGGGGGAGGATCCCGCTGGTGTGCAGTACTGCGCTGTGGGAAGTATCCTTTCTTCCAGACTCCAAGGGTCACAGAGGAGTCCCTCACTTTGCAATGACTCTGAATCAACCCCCACAGAAGAGTCATGTGTTGTCAGAAGTAAGAATCCAGACTAGGAAACTGAGGGCCTTCTGGTAGTTCCCTCCCTGCGAGAAGTGAGGTTACAGGGACCCAGGCAGAGGGCCTTCTCAGTAGTGGCACCCGCCCTGTGGAACGCCCTCCCTTCAGAGGCCAAGGAAATAAACAACTATCTGACTTCTAGAAGACACCTGAAGGCAGCCCTGTTTAGGGAAGTTTTTAATGCTTGATGTTTTATCATGTTTTCAATATTCTGTTGGGAGCTGTCCAGAGTGGCCTGGGTACATATGGGTGGGGTATATAAAAATAAATAAATAAATAAATAAATAAATAAATAAATAAGATGATGGTGATGATGAAATGGAACCATCTAATTGCACATCTATGCAGCATTTTTCAAATTTTTATGCAACCCTTCACTGCCTTCATACACCAACAACTTCAGCCTGTCTGGCCTTTATCTTATCTCCAGCCAGCCATATTATCTTAGAATTATAGCGTTGGAAAGGACCACAAGGGCCATCTAGCCAACCATTTGCACTGCGGGTCACCATGCTACATATATGATTTATTGGTTTCACCATGGGGAAGGTGGCTGCATCACCCCTTCCTTGCAGCAAGGCAGCTGAGTCTTCCCACAATGTTACTTACTTTGGACTGGAGCTCTGTGGGAAACAAAATGAAGATCAGAGCAGGATGGGGAATCTATGGCCCTCCAGATGTTGCTGGATTCTCCCATCAGCCACTGCCAGCATGGCCAATGGTTAAGGAGGATGGGAGTTGAAGTTCAGAAATATCTAGAAAGCCACATCTGCCATATCCTTTCACTCCACTTATGGTATATAAAACATCCTCCCACAGTTTGGTGTACTCCCGGTGTTTGGGACTACAATTCCCATCATCCCTCATTAGTCATGCTGACTGAGGCTGATGGAAATTGTAGTCCAAAACATCTGGAGGGCAGCAAGTTGAAGAAGACTGCTACAGAGTGTCGTTTTCAGAGAGACTATTTAGGAATGTGGCTCACTCCATCTGTCCCTATTTATTGGGGACAATCTCTGTTTTTTGATCCATGCTGCTGGAAAATCACTATCCCTATTTTTAGAGATGCCTTGTCAGAACCTTGTTATTATGAGGCGCTAGAGCTGTCATTATTTGCAGTTCAGTTCCCTCCTTATGATACCCAGAAGCTAGATCTTTGAGGGCCAAACTAAATGCAACTTTTGTCATGCAGTTTGTCCTGAATTCTTTTTTTAAAAAGTTGGTGCAAGGGGTATAAGATGGGTTATGGTGTACATGGCTTTAGCGGAAATGCTATAAAGAACTAAGTACAAACAGATCGTTAATGTATTAAAGGGGAAAATAAGGTTAGAATATGTTAAGATAAATTACAGGACAGAAAACAGAGGAAGATGGAAAGGATTTGCTGAAACAGTTAACTGAAGTGGAATACAAAAAAGGGAGGTGCGAGGAGGTCATGGAAACAAGTGAATGAAAGATAAGATATTGAAATTATTGGAGGTGTTTTTAATTGTCTTTTTGTTTTGTTTTGTTTTGTTTTTTGTTTTGTTTTGTTTTGTTTTGTTTTGTTTTGTTTTGTTTTGAAGGTTAGTGTTTATGTAGTGTTTTTGTTTCTGTATTGTATTGTATTGTTTTGTTTAATTCTTTTTCTTTCTTTTTTTGTAATCTTAAAACTGTTAATAAAGATTACTTTAAAAAAAAAAAGATGGGTTATGGTGAATGGAATGGGTTTTTCACCCTGTGCCTCTCCACCCTCATGTTTCTGATCAGAATCTCTCGCACACATACATGCTGTTTGCAATGACAGAGCAGCTCCCTTTAGCGCAAGTAGGAGCCTTCCTTAAATTGCATTTGGGGAGACTGGAACTGCAGCAGGAGAAAAGGGTTAAGCCCCCCCCCCCCATACAATCCCAGTCCACTCAACCTTCCTTGTGTCAATTATTTGCCTTTTAAAAAATTCAAGCATACCAGTACAAACTACATAACAAATATCACATCTACTTTGACCCCACGTTGGAAGTGAATATGTAGCTATAAATGCATGTGCATGAATGCTGAGGCACCAGACAGCGCATGGTCTGTCATTTTGCAAACTGTGGCTGCTGCTGTATGTTTTAATAATAATAAAAATAATAATAAATTTTATTTATATCCCGCCCTCCCCAGCCGGAGACGGGCTCAGGGCGGCTAACAACAATCAAATAATCCAACATTCTAAAAACATTTCATTATAAGAATTAATTAAAATCAAATTGATGGCAACCATTAAGCAAAAATTCTGTGCAGATTGCCAGAGGAGGGAGTCAGGCTGCGCCCTGACCAAAGGCCTGGTGGAACAGCTCTGTTTTGCAGGCCCTGCGGAAAGATGTCAGGTCCCACATTTAACATCCCTTGTACAGCAACCATTACGCTTTTTTAAAAAAAATATTTTGTTTACAATTTTTCCATATCTCAAAGTAACAACATAAAACTAACCAAACTGCTAAAGGAACATCAGCGATGAAAAAACAAAATGGGAAAGGGAATCAGACAGTTATGTTTTTCTAATATACCTTTAAAACACCAGATGCTACTGTGTTTGGCTTTTAACATCATTAGACAGGCCCTGCTACAAGTGTGATGAACCTTTTGTCCTCTGGATGTTATTGAGCAACAACTCCCATCATTCCTGACCATTTGGCCATGCTTGCTTGTAGTTCATCAACATCTGGAGGGCCAGAGGTTTGCCACAGCTGCTCTAGCAGAACACATGAATGCTGCATAGATGGAAAAGTACATTTAGAAATGAACAACAGTGGAAGTAGAGCAGTTCAGGAAGTGAACCTTGCTATGAGATGAGGGTGATATAAGCATGTCCTTGTTTTAATCTGTCTTCACAGGTGTGCTTAGGGTGTATTCTCTAAGCAGCAGGGAAAGAAGTAAGCAAAAAGGGGACTGATCTTTTTAGGAAGGCAGGATAAGGAGAGGTGGAAGAGGCAGCGCTTTAGAGGTAGCACAAAAGGGTGAAATTTGAAGTCATTAGCTGAAACTGGAAGTCATCAGAAAAGTAGGCTAAATGGAGAGGAAGGTTGGTGAGGACTATGCAATCGCCTCCAAGGGAAAGCCTAGGAACTTGATGCTCTGAGAAAATTTAAACTAGGTTAAAAAGGGGAGAGAGACAGGCAACAGCGAAGAAACTGACATTGGCCTTTATAAGCAGGCGTGAAGAACCAGGAACCAGAGGAGTCATTTGGATTTATTACAGCGGAACAACTGAAGTCTGTTCCACTGGTAAGATGGCATCAGCAGTGGGTGTCATATTGGGTAGAGCAGCATGAGTAACCACCAGGTTCCCTGCCAATGCACTTGGTTGTACAAGTGTTTGCCTGCACAACCAAGCATTATTTGAAAGAGGCTTGAAAACTTGATATAAGGAACTGAGGCTAATATCTCCCTTGGGCAGTCAAAGGAATTCCGAGAGAGAGAGAGAGAGAGAGAGAGAGAGAGAGAGAGAGAGAGAGAGACTAAGTAGGGCCAGATCAGGAGACGTGACCTCTGCCTATAAATATATCCAAGGTATCCATTTAAATAAAAGAAAGAATCAAGTACAGTGACATTATAAGCCATTACATGTATAGTTATTGTACGGATGTATTTAGACTGTGAACTGCTTTGAGCACAGATTTACTTGTGGGAAATGGGGTATACAAATAAATTGGCAATGATAGTAACCATCTTATGTACATTTTGGAATGTGTAGTTTCACACCTGGAAATTTCTGCGAACAGCATGATTCTCCTCCTCTAGCCTAGGCTGTCCTGCTGAAATTTACTTAGCCAGCAGTACTCATTTGAAAAATCTGTATTACAAATATGACCTGTCTCATTTCCAAAAATATGTAGGATTCTGTGTAGGCCTAGTAACAGCACATCAAAAATTGTACCAGGATGAAGAGCGTGAACCCACTTCACTTTACAACAATGAAAAAGTAGTGTATGGATTATAATCCAAAAATAGTATAGCATTCCAGTTATCTACACTTCCTTCCAAACAGGCAGTCTGGTAGTTCTACTGCTTTACCTACCTTCTGGCACACAGATACACTACAGACGGCTAGTAAACTTTTACTTGGGGCTAGTAAACTTTTGCACTTTTTTTTCCTAAATAGCATTGTCTGGTTCAAAAGGTAAAGTCATCAGCCACTTCCCTGTTCCCATGTGTCCAGATCATACTTTGCACAAATTCAGCCCTAGCAACCGTTAGGCTTACAAAAGTAGCAAGGTCAACTGCTGCCAGGAGTTTTCACTTCTGTGACTCTCACCAGAGGGAAACTGCCAGAAACCACATATAGTTTCAGATCATACCGATATATCACTAGAAAGAGCGCACTTCTCCAAGAATAGGCCATATGTTTGCTTGAAGGACACAGGATGCAGTTCTAATAGGGATAACTGGAAGAAGTAGCTACATATTTACTACAAGCAACAGCTGCACCAAAATGAAGAAAAATTGAATGTGAGTAACCAATTCTACACAAAACAGAAATGTGCACTGAAGATATAATTAAAATCTATTAAGGAGTCACTTACAGGGAATTCAAATTTCATGCTGCCCATTTAAAAAAAACATATCCCTCGGGGGGGGGGGGGCGGCTATGGTAGATTTACTAACAACAACTCACTAGATGACTTATATACCTTGAACTAACTTATAATATTGCACTGTAGATGACGCAGAACTGATTTTACAACTGCGAGGACTTAAAAAGCACATTAAGCTGTAAGCTGATCAGTGATTCCAGATTCAGGTGGTTATCCATGCTGGTCTGATGCAGCCAAAATATGAAAAGAAAAAAAAATGAAAAAAATTGTCCAGTAGCACCTTAGAGACCAACTAAGTTTGTTCTTGGTAAAAGCTTTCGTGTGCATGCACACTTCTTCAGATACACAGATTCCAGCTTTTTCACAAGTCAACCTCTACACTTCTTTGGCTCCTTCTGTCAGGAGTGCATGCAGGAGCCAGGCCCTGTGACTGGTAGGGCCTCGCAGGACTGGGGCCTTCCTGAGTTTGGCCTGGAAGGGCAAGGCGCGACCACACAGGTGAGGCTTGACAGAAGACTCGTAGCACCTGGTGGCAAGGACCGGGAGGGGTATATAAGACCAGCATTTCCCTCTGGCTCTTTGCCACAGCAACATGCTACCCACCTAGCTGTGCTTCGGCTTCCTGACTCCTGGTATCTGACTCTTGGACCCTTGGCTTCCTGACTCCTGGTTTCCTGATTCGTGGACTCTTGGCTTCCTGACCCCTGGACTTCTGACCCTGGACTGCTGATTCCTGCTTTCCAACCTCTACCCCAGTCCTGACATACCAAGCCGGGACTCCGACTGCCTGTAAACTGGACTGTGACACCATCTTCTAAAGCTATCAGTAATGCTGTGGCAGTGGGGCATAGGTCTGTGGTCCCTGCTGCATGAAGTGGCGGAGGCAAATGACCACTAGACAGGTGGTGGAGGAAAGCCATAGCACAATAGAAGCCCTGCCACAACAACTGAGGCTCCTGCCACCTGCCACCATTTTAATTTCCTGAACTTCCCCCAAAGTGATGAGAGTGGCAATGAGCTCATCCAATCTGATGCCACCTTTGTGCATATGGGGGGCAAATTCAGCTCCTTTAGCCCACACTTTCACCATTCCAGCTCCCTCACTGACCCCACAATTTTAAGGGTGGTATTGGATTAGCAAAACATGCTGACTCTCTTTTGAGTCACTTTGGGGAAAGTTGAGTAAATTGCAACATTGGTGGACAGCTCGTGGTGCTGAACACCAACAGACAGATTTGCTTTACTGCCTGCCTGCTCCAGCCAACCACCTTAGCAGCTAGGCCCAAAACCATGTCTGCAACAGCAGGGTGAAAGACCAGAAGGACTTGTAGAGATCAGGATCAGGCAAGAGGACAGCAGTGTCATAGCCCAACAAAGATTTTTTTTAAAAAAATGGGATGTCACTGTCTCACACGGGGGTCCGTCAAACCTGACAAGACCTTTGTCTGCATGCATTCTGATGCTGCCACCTTTGTGGGTTAGGAAGCAGGAGCTGAGGCAAATTGGCTCACTAAAAAATAATGGCCATGTAATGTAAATCATGTGAAACATGCAACAGCAAGGGTAAGAAGCTTGTGGTCCTCCAGCTGTCACTGGAATACAACGTCCATCATCTGTGGCCACGGATCATGCTGGTTGGAGCTGATAGGAGCTGGGCTACATGTTCCTCATTTCTGTATACTAACTTACCTATTAATGTAGGACAATTCAACACCTAAATCTTACGTAATGATTCTGCCTGACAGAGAATCATTAGACACATGGGAGGAGATTAGCTGGTGTTTTTCTGGACAATAGTTTTTAGATCTTTAATACTAACACTGCCTCCAGAGCTAATCATCCCCAGTTGTCTATTAACCATTAGAAAAAAAAATCAATACAGCTGTTAATGTGCAGCACAGAGAGAAGCCATGCAAGGAATAGGATACACACAGCCCATCATCAAGAGGCATTGGGAGATCATTTGTTTCTGATTTTTAAAAAAACATTTCTATGGTCATATCCACCCCACATATTTAAAGCAAGTGATTTCCCCTAAAGAAATCTGGGATTTGTAACTTGTTAAGGGTGCTGGGAATTGTAGCTATGTGAGGAATAAGCTACAGTTCCCATGATTCTTTGTGGAAAGCCAAGTGGTTTAAATATATGGTATGGATAGCATTCTAACAGCTACCTAGGGACACCTCTGTTGAGGTAGCTGATGTCCATGTCTGTTGTTGCTGCTGTTAATTTATTAATTTTATATGCTGCCCTTTAGGGTAGATCTCAGAGCAGTTCACGTTCTGTGTTGAGTGGATCTATCAACTTTTGCTGGGGGAAGGAAGCTTTTGGCCTTATACATACACAACTATTTTTTTTAAAAAAGGAAATGTTATGAAGTAGTAGAACATCAGATATGTTCCTCTTTAGTTGAGATTGCAATATATGTCCAAACACTGCAACAGTTATCAGAAAAATTGTGTGTTAGCATCAAACTGGAAGAAACCAAAAGAAAGATATTAAATTTCTGAATGCTGTAACTGCAACAAGGAAGCATTTGCACATTTGCTCTGTGACATACACATATCTCTGTGTCATACACATATCTCATGTGTGGGTTCAACTTAGGGTGCATTTGGCTTGGATTAGAGTGCATTAGGGATTGGATGCTCTAAACTGGTGCATGACAAACCAAACAAAAACCCTATTTGTGCACATGGCACTGTGAGATTTCACTCCTACCAAGATATTTATTGTTAAGCTAATAACAGACAACTGACAGAATGCAGGGGAACATTATGCAATTGTGTTTATGATGAACAAATAAAAAGAGTTCTAATCAATAAATGAACCAAGAAACAAGATACATACATTTGAAATATATAATGAGCAAATGGATTCTGATAAAACATTAATTCATTGAATTATTTGCATGAAGGTGTTTTAAATGAGCTATATGAGAACTTTGGCTGCTGTTATCTTGTATCCTGGAAAAATCTTGTGTCTAGAAAGAACAGTGTGACAGTCATTTTAAAGGAGTCGTGGAATTACTGTAAAGATGGTAAGCCAGCTTGCTGTGAAGGGGATCAAATAACTTTTACAAGACTAATGTATAAATGCCAGTCATAGAACTATGGTCTTGCATACATGAATAATGGCTTTCCTTTATCACTACTCAACTTTCAGAGCAATGAACATTTCTAATTCCAGATCAAGACTCCTTTGAGAGTCATGCAATACATGCTTATGACATGCAAAACCCACAAATGGTCTGTATCAATCACTGTGCTGGTTTGTGTTCATTCGAACACCATGGTCTAGCAGGATCAGCAGGGTGATGCAGTCCAAAATAACAACTCTAGCACAAAAGCCCTGAAATAGCTGGCACCATTTCCTTGGCAAATGCTACCACCCTTCAAGTTTAGCACTACAGTGCTAAATCAGTCTCAGGAGAAAACTTTCACGGACGTGCCAGTGTCACACAAAAAACAGTCACCAGTTTTAGGTGTTCCACAATTCTGTAGTTCCATTGTACTCAGGGGGTACTTCAGGGTACACAGTAGTGGTACCTCTTTTTGTGGGGTGGGGGTTAAAAAATGTGACACTTGCTGTAACAATTTCATGATGAGTACGAGAACCTATTTTTCAGTGGGTGGGTTGTATTTATTATCTGAAAATGGGATATCGCTCATGAGGCTAAAGTATTGACTTTAGGCTGAATGCTCCTCAGTGATCTTGCAGAAAGCTAGGGCTGCCATACGTCCGGGTTTTCCCAGACATGTCCAGGAACTGGACTGTCAAGATGGCGTCCGGGCAGATTTTCACTAAATTGACAAAATGTCTGGGAAGACCCGAATGTATGGCAACTAGGGTACTTTTAATAGAAAAATGCTGGGGGGGGGGAAGAGAAAAGAAAGCCTAAAGACTTCTTGGGGTGGGGGGGAGCTCAACAACTTTGCCCAAAAGGCCAACAGCTTTGGCCAGTGATATCATGGGAATTAATGGAAAGAACCAGAGAGTTACATGGAATTATCCAGAGTGCATAGTAAGATGATGGGTTAAACTTCAGGAACACATGTCTCAACACAACCAAGTTCAATGACCTGCATGTAGGCACAAGATATGTAGGCCATTTATAGGGATTGAAATTATATCTTGGAAGTAGGGATGCTTAGGGTATTTGTTTGGTCCGCATTTTTAAGTGAACTGAACTTAACTTGCACTTCAAACACTAGCATACAGATCAGAACACAATTCTCCTCTGTTTCAGCTCAAAACACACATTAAAATGCATACTAAAACGTGTGCAAATGAATATTGCTTGTAAAATGCGGAAGAAAATGTGTGTTTTGTGAACATTTGGGTGTCTGTTTAAAAAATTCACAGACTGATACAAGAATGGGACAAAATGGACTTATGGATGAATACATGCAAAACTGACATCGACTGAAATAAACGGGTCTGTTCATCCCTACATGGTGAATAAAAATAAGCTTTAAAAAAAAGCAATCTACGAGACCTTATTTGAAACAAACTCTAGTTCCAACAAAACAGAATACTACAGTTCCTGCTTCAAGAACAACAAGTGACAGACCTCAAGCTTATATTCTCCTCTCTCTTCTCCTCTTTCATACCCATAAGGAGTCACTTTCTATTTTAAACTAACCTTAGTTCTCTCTAATGTCCAAACTATTGGAACTGCAGCTTGTAATGCAGATATGGTGTAGAACGTTATTCATTCATTCATTCAAATATTTATAAACTGTTCCTTCATAAGATATATCAAGATGGAATACAACATACACAGTATAGTAAAATCAGAAAAGGCATCCATAAAACATATAAATAAAACATCAGTAGACACTGAGTGGTGAAAAAGAAAACTTCCTATTGTGATGGCCCATCTAAACAACACGGTTTTCAGAAGACATCTAGAAGAAGGCAAGTATTCTTCTTGGCAAACCTCTACTAGTAGGGAGTTCTGTGGTGAAGGGTTGTCCCACAAAAGGCTTGGTCCCTGGTGAAGGCCAACCAAATCTCAAGTGGGGAAGCACCAAAAGTTCCCCAGCAGAGGATCTCAGTGATCAAGGTGGAGCATAAGGAATCAGACGGTCCTTTTGTCCAAAGTTATTTAAGACTTTTGAATTAACACATGTACCCTGAACTTGGCCCAGTAGCAAACTGGCAATAAATGCAACTCTTCCAGCAGCTGGGGAACTTATTGTTTAATAATATGCTCCTGGGAGAAGTCTAGCCACTTCCACGTTAGTTGCAGCTTCCAGACCAGATACATGGGCAGCCTCAAATAAAGTGTGCAGCAGTAAGTGAGTCTTGCTACCAATGCATGGGCCACTGTGGTCAGGATGTTGTGATCCAGGAACTGTAGCAGAAAATCTAATCTATACCATACTTTATCAACACCACATTTTTTTGCTCAAATGACATTTTCCCCCTGGCTTGGAGGTTGCCAAGCATAATTCTATTGGCACAACCAGAACACTGCCTTCCTAACCAGCTGTCAGAAGTGGAGATTGCAAATCCAGAAACAATTCCAGGTGACCTGTTCTGTTCTAGCTAATATTTTGGATGCCTGTATACCAAGATGAAACTTGGGGGGGGGGGTGTGCTTGCATGCTATAAAAGCTGCGTGTTGTGAATGCAAACATATTCACATTACACCACTACAAGAAGTTGCACCCCTTAAAAAAATTATGGAAGTGGCTGGCACCAATTTACAGAGTGTGTGTGGTCAAACTGCAGGCATGCGTGTTGATCTCCCAGCCACTTTGCAGGTAAACCAACCAGCTCACAGCAGATCCCAAATCAATTCCTTTCAGTTGAGTGACTATCTACCACCTAACCCCTTACCACTTCTCAGGCAGTGCAACATCTGTCGGGCAACTGCCATCATAGACAGGCAAGCTAAAGCACAGGACACAGATTCCACAACATAGGTCAGCAGGAGAAGAAACATGATTTTCACTGAAGAGAGACTTTGCACGCATGGTCAGGGGTAGTAGTACCTTTTGAGTGTGTGGGAAGAGTCTTTCCACTTGGAGGATTAGGGAATTCAATCTTAGGTGCCAGATTTTTTGTAAACAAAGGGCAACAACCCAAGCACTCAGTTTGGATGGGTTGCAGCATCCCTACTTGGTCCCTGAGCCTCTGCTTCAGCTCTCACGAAGTCAACAAAATTAGGCACTTTTGGATCTCACAGAAAGCTGTCCTGGAATAAATGAATGCTACTGGCGATATCTGCTTATCTATCAGGAATGAAGGAGAACATTATGGGCAGAGTCAAGAGCTTGCACCATTTTTGCTGGGGTAGGGGAGTAACCACTAACCCAAGAGCCAAGTCTCCCCCATTAACAAAAGTCAGCCCCCAACCTAATTTCCTGGTGATGGTACAGTCCCTGAAAACAACAAGAATGTGTCCAGTGTCAAGTAGGGATGGCATCATTTTAATCTCTACCATGACACTGGGCTGGTTTGACTACCCCATTCATTCTGTAGTCAGCTGGGTTCAGTCAGGAACTCAGATAAATTATTTGATGCTATACCAAGATTATCCCCTTGCAAAAGATTATCTCAGCTGTATCAGTTGTTCTCTTCTGCAAATATCTGCCAGGGGATCATCTCCCAGCTATCCTTTGTGGGCACCGCAAATATTCCAAAGTACTGTAGCAGGAATTTCAACTGCACAGCCCCTCCACTTGTTCTCCCAAACGCTAGAAAGCAATGAGGAGATGAAAGAAAAATCCCCGAACCCTGCCCTGCCTTCACTGCCCTCCCCCTCCCTCCCTCTCTCTCTCACACACACCAGGAAGAGAGAGTCTGGCTCTAGTCCAGGGAACCTCCAAGCAGCACAAACAAATTAAAAGTCCAGTAGCACATGGGTCAGATGGCTGATAGGCAGGCTCTAGAACCAATAGCTGCTCAGCACAAGGCAGACACAGGCAACTCTTCCAAGGCTTGGTGCTGTCAGTCAAACATGCAGAGCTGTGTTCTTGCTGGCTGAGGAGTGGAGCAGTGCAACTGAGCATGCTCCAGTCTACCTGCATTGCAGTGGCTCAGAGTGTCCTCTATTAACCCAGCTGTATGCTAATCCCATCATGCCATCCAGGACACTTATTAGCACAGCGGCAGAGCCAAAGGAGGAACATTTTGCTTTGAATACAGGAGGGGGAGGGGGACCGAGCAAGAACAGGTGAGTGAGGGAGAGAAAGAGGAAAACAAATAAGTATATGTTATGGTATACCAAAATAAAATAGTAGAATAAACAAAAAAGTCAAAAAGCTTCGTTCTTGGATAGCAGAGCAGAGGATTGCGGAGGGTGGGGGCACAAACAATTGCAACCAGAGCAGAAATCAGAGCCTTGGAAAGCCTTGTGGAAATTCAGTGTCAAGGCTATTATTCTACTGGCAGGTATGAATGTACTTTTCGAGGTGGGGGGGATCACAGGGCCACTGCACATGATATTTTTGAACACAGGGGTTAATAACCATGTTGGGGGAAAGTGCATAAAACAACATTATACAGGCCACACAGCTGTCTATCTAATTCCTGATAAACCTCATAGGGAAGATTATGTACTGCTGCAGAGGGTGAAATGGGAAGCACAGGGCCTCTCTCTCTCTCTCTCTCTCTCTCTCTCTCCCCTGTTGAAAGACCAGCTTCACCAGTTTCCTCCTCCAGCAGCAGAGGGAGAGAAAGAAGCAGGGCCATTTCATCTGAGAGACCAGCTGCATTTGGCTCCTTCTCTCCCTGAACTGTTGGCATTCTAAGCTGGTCACTGAGTTTACTCATTTTCCTCTTCCTTCCTCAACCTTTTTTCCTTTGTGTCCTATACTTTCAATGGTGAGCCCAAAAGCAGGGACTGCCATATTTGTTACTGGTCTTCTGTAAGCTGCTCTGGGAGCCCTTTGGGCTGAAGAGTGGAGTTCAAGAATGCCTTCAAATACTGTTTGTCATCTTAGCAACACTATCAGAGGCAAACAAAACCAGCTGAATAGCTAGTCACACAGTACAGCATGTGCTTCTTCACAGCATGAGCATTCATTTCCATCTTTGTAAAATATACTGGAAAAACATGAAATTGCAAATGTGACTCTACGGGCCTAAATAAATAATTTCCAGCAATTACCGCGCTGTGTTGCTAATCAAGGCTGGGTGCTCCACCAGAAGGCTTTGTGGAGGGTATGCGTATGTGGCAGAATCTGATGCTTGAACACAGAACTGGCTGGCAACAGGCAACCATAACAGCCAATTCCTCTTGACACAGGCAGCAGTTTCCAAGATTAAAGGTAAAAGGACCTGCGGAAACAAACAAGACTGGGAGATGCATGCCCGAAAGGGAGCAGGGACGGCAGCTCTATGGTGGGGACAGGCAAGCAGCAGGAATGGGTCACACATTCAGTTAGAACAAGTCTCCATGGAAACACACTGTGGAAGTTCACACATTCAAAGGGAAACAGCTGCTTAACACCGGGAGCTGAAGCGGCAGGACAGCTGAGATGGTACCTTGAGGTGAACGGGCTCCCATTGTGCCTACGCTCTGGGCAACCGATAAACAGTCTTATACAAAGCAAAACACAGCAAGAACACTCATTGAGAACATACAGAAAACATGGAGAATGTTAATATAGACAGATACCAAACATAAAAGAGTAAAAATAATTTAAAAATGCCAGTGGCAATGGGATCCATATGGAAGCCAGATTCAGAATCCAGATCTTTCAACAGAAGCCTCAAATACCTAGCAAGTGTTGAACTCCCCCAATCTTTACCTGAACCCTGACCCAGTTGATGATTAGCAGTGACTACTATATTAATTATTTCAGTTCAAAGTCCTTGGTTCTAAAGTTGTGATCAACACCTTGTCTGCACTATCTTCCTCAATGTGCAGAGCCAGCTCCAGATTATTGGGGGCCTTTGGGCAAGATGCTCTCTGTGGGCCCCTATCCTTGTGCTGTTGCCACTAGCACCAAATGGCATACCCTCTCTCTCTGGGTCTAATCTGCACCACTGCCCCAAATAAGAAGGCAAGGCAAGTGATGCATTTCCACACCTTTTCACTCTTGCCACTATTTGTGTGTTTGCAGAGGGCAGGCAAACAGGCAGGGATCAGCAAAGAGGGAGACAAGCAGGATCTGGGGGTCAGCAGTGAGCTCCTGGCTAGTATGCCAGCCTCAGCAGATGCCTAGCAATGCCAGTCCTTGATGCTAACCCTGTCAGTGTATAGCAGGGATAGGGTACACATTTCTTTCCTACACAACTGCATGCTTTAAAAGTCACATTAGGGCAATGCCTTTATCAGGCCGGCCCAAGTGTCACGCAATAGTGTGCAAGCTTTCAAGTTCTCCAGAACTCTTCATCAAGCTAAATTGTCAACAAGCAACTTCCTCACACGTTGTTTGCTTTCTAGACTTTCCCATCTCTCGCTACCGATTCCTTTAAACTGAAGATGTCGGGTTTTGAACTGGGGATTTGAACTTATCACCAAGCTATGATCTTCTCTGTAGGGTGGCTTTAATGTAATTCTTTTTGTTTTGAAGCAAGTCACCTTGTAAAATAATTTGATGAAGGCAGGATATATTGTGAAGCTGCCAATATACTGAAGCCCTACCTTAGGGTTGTCATATTTCAAAAAGTCAAATGCATTTTTTCGATTGACTTGCCTAAGATCCAGGACAAAGCGCCGCCTTTCGGAAATTCCCCCCACCTACCTCTCTAGCAGGAACAGCGCCTTCTGTAATGCCATTATTATTATTTTTTTAAAAAAGAATTTCTAGAGGTTACAAGACTTTGTCTTTAAAGAAATGGTTCAACTCTTGCCTCTTAATTTTCTTTTTAAAGTAGTTTAAAATCTCTAGTTACTCAGCATGTCAACGGGGAGTTAATGACAGCACACACTACTTATTAATTGAAACAGTTACGTATCTTTTCTATTTAAAAAAAATGTGTTAATACATTCATGCTTAAGGACATGCTGGTGAACTCTATGCAAGGAGATCAATCAGCCTGCATCCAGTGCAGTCTCCTAACTTCACAAAAAGCTGCATCAATCTAAGAGTAACTTGAGATTTTGAACATACACAACAAAAGAGTCTAGTGGTACCTTAAAGACTAGCAGATTTACTGTGACATAGCCAATTGTGAATTAGACCCCACTTCTTCAAATGCCTGGGACGCAGGTGGCGCTGTGGGTTAAACCTTAGTGCCTAGGACTTGTTGACCATAAGGTCGGCGGTTCGAATCCCCGCAGCAGGGTGAGCTCCCGTTGTTCGGTCCCAGCTCCTGCCCACCTAGCAGTTCGAAAGCACCCCTAAGTGCAAGTAGATAAATAGGTACTGCTTTATAGCGGGAAGGTAAACGCCGTTTCCGTGTGCTGTGCTGGTGCTGGCTCGCCAGAGCAGCTTCGTCACGCTGGCCACGTGACCCGGAAGTGTCTTCGGATGGCGCCAGCTCCCGGCCTCTTAAGTGAGATGAGCGCACATCCCTAGAGTCGGTCACGACTGGCCCGTACGGGCAGGGGTACCTTTACCTTTACCTCTTCAAATGCCTGGCATGCTACCAGTCTAATGAGGATAATATCCATGCATTTTACAAAGTGGGTTCTAGTCTACGAAAGCTTGCACTGCAACAAATCTGTTAAGTCTTTAAGGTTCCACAGGACTCCATTTTTGTTTGCTGAAACCAACTAACATAGCTATTCCATGTAGGGATTTAGCACAAGATTTTGAACAAAGGAGAAACAACCCGCTGATATGGCCCTGCCCAGTTCACCCTCAGTTATCGTTGCAGGATCCCTACCTATCCTAACAGGAGCTGCCCAAATTCAGACCACTACCACATGGGCAGAGTTCCATTTCCTATACTGTATTTGACACCTTGTTTGGGAGCTTTTATTCTCTTCTCCCAACCCTAACTTTTTTATAGAGACAATTGTATGCTACAGGGACTTGACAGCCTAAAGGGATCCAAACCCCCAACATTTGCGAACAGCTTTGTCAGAGTTGATTCTCAGGTTTGACACATGTACTAAGCTGCCACCACCAAGCCACAGTAAGTATCTTAGTAGTGCCTGGCAACTGTAAACTAAGATACGCAAGAGTAAAATGACCTGGTAAAATGTGCTCTACCCATGGGCAGGTGCCAGGACTCCAATACCAGAACAGAGTCCATTGCTAATGCATGGTGTGGGGCCTCCTTTACCTTAAAACATTTTCTTTTCCAGGTGCTCCAATGGGTACCAATCAGTTTGATGTTGGAGCTGCCTTTCTATATTTTCACAATGGCAGTCTTGGGGGCAAGGATTATGGATTATGGAACAGCAGCAGGAGCAATCCTGATATGAAATGGGCTGAACACCTGGAAACTCTCTTCTGAGAGGAAAACCAGATGATAGTAGCTGCCCATCCCCTGGCCTCAAATTTTTGTTCTCTGGCAGCTACACTATCCATGCCCTCTCTAAAGTAACAAACCATATGGGGCCTTCTAGGTCAGGGTTCTATCTTCCTTGTGGTCTTAAATGTCAAAGGGAAAAAAAGTATTCAATGGTCAAGAAAACAATTGAAGTGTGCCTGGGGCTCAATGCTTCTTTTGTTAATGCTACCCAGTGTTATGAACTTCTTTCAAGCTTTGAGTATTTCTCCATCCTTCCGTAGAAAAATCTTTATAGATTTATAATGCAACTTACTCCTGGATTTGCACAGCTTGCAGGTAAATCTGTCAGTCTGGAAATCAACAGATTTATAAATACATTTAAATGCCCCAAAATAAAAACTGAGATGTTAGTAACAGAAAAGCTGACACACCGAGTTAAGATTCTATGACAAGGACAGGGAGGGAAAATTTAAGAGACTCATTTAGAAATCTGTCAGAATTTGGGGACAGGAAGTTCCAAAAGAAAGTTTGAGAGTGAGGCTGAAGAGAGTGAAGTCTAAGAGAGAGTGAGACCTGGTCCTTACATAACGCTAAGCCAAACCACAGCTCAGCATGAATGCACAAGAGTTCAGGTTCCCAGAAAAGGAAATGATGACTCCTATGCTCCTTCCTAAAGGATGCTAAAGGGTTTGTTTTGGTGTGTAGGGAATGGCAGCTGTCTTCCATCCAGTGCTGAATATATTTCAATGTAACTTTATTCATAAGCCTATTTATACATTATAAATAAGAGGTTTCTGAGCATAAGAAATGTTGAAAGTAAAATCGAAGGCACAAAAAATACTGTATGTATTGTTACATGCCACCCCGATCTCCATAAGTGGTGCAAGTTTCCAGAGGTTACCAGGTCTGTGTTCCCTTTGGGGACAATGAGGCACAAGAAGGACTGTGGCGTCTTTATGATATATGGTTTTATTTGCAAATATATACAACCTACACCTAGAAGAGATGGAGGGATTGCAGATCATTCAAATGCTACGAGAGTCTGGCTCACCTCTTAAGGGCAGCAATGGATTCAAAGGACAACAAAAAGCCATCCTCTGTGTCTTTTTGTTCCAGCCTGTCATTCCCAGCTCACATGGAGTTCTTCTGCCCCTCCTTCTCCTTCTTGTCTGTTTGGCCCCTGCTTGGCTGTAGGATTTGCCCAAGGAAGCATACAAGATGCCATTCAACCATCTTAGGGACTCCTCTCTGTATTTATGTAGGGTCTACTCCTTAGCCTTTTCTTCTCCTGAAGATATGCCACAAGGCAGTAGAGGTTTAGGATCAGAGTCTTCCATCTCCTAGATGGGCAGCCTTCTCAGGTGGACAAGCCAAATCTGCCCCTACTTATTGCACTGCTGTTTAATTTCCAGCCAACCTAGCATCCTGCCAACCTAGCAGTTTGAAAGCATGCCAGTACAAATAGATAAATAGGTACTGTTGCAGCGGGAAGGTAAACAACGTTTCCATGAGCTCTGGTTTCCATCACGGTGTTCTGTTGCACCAGAAGCGGTTTAGTCATGCTGGCCACATGACCCGGAAAGCTGGCTGTGGAAAATGCCGGCTCCCTCGGCCTGAAAGCGAGATGAGCGCTGCAACCTCATAGTCGCCTTTGACTGAACTTAACCATCCAGGGGTCCTTTACCTTTTACCTTTATTTATAGGAGTATTTCCACAACACACAAAAAACCATTCAAAAAATATCAATGTGATGTACAACTCAAGCACTATAATATAATAAAAAAGTGAACAAATGGCCAAATTGAATTATCTAAAAATGTTTGGCAAAACAGAAATATTTTCAGCAGGTGGAGAAATAGAATTGTAGGTGCCTGCCTGATTTCAATGGGAATATTGTTCCAACATGCTGCTGCCACTACAATGAAGGTCTTAGTTTGCATAGAAATTAAACAAAACTGAAATTCATGTGAAAGTTTATGTAGAATTCTTAGACTGTACGTTTCATAGCCATTTGACCCATTTGCTTTATCACGTTCCTCCTCACCACCTCTCTGATGACAGAGTGGGATAAACATATACTGTATTTTTCGCCCTATAGGGCGCACCGGCCCATAGGGCGCACTTATTGGGGGGGGAATAAAGGGGGGTTTATTTCCCCCCCCCCCCCGAGCCCCAAAGAGCAAAGAAGCCATGACAGCGAGCGGGATGGATCCCGCTAGCTGTCCTGGCTTCGTTTTTAGCCTCGGGGCTTGCAGGGCTGGGGGTGGGGGAAGCCTGAGCTGCAGGCTGCTGCCCACAAGCCTTGGGATCCCGGCGGGCACTCTCGCCAGGCTCCCAAGGCTTGCGGATAGCTTCCTGAAGCGTGGAGAGCGAGAGGGGTCGGTGCGCACCAACGCCTCTCGCTCTCCAGGCTTCAGCGAAAGCCTGCATTCGCCCCATAGGACGCACACACATTTCCCCTTCATTTTTGGAGGGGAAAAAGTGCGTCCTATAGGGCGAAAAATACAGTATCTGATGAAGTGGGATCTATCCCATAGAAGCTTCTGACACAATAACAGCACAATCCTATGAATGTTTTCTTAAAAGTAAGTGCCACTGTGCTCAACAGAGTATGCTCCACTTAAGTGCACACAAGATTTCAGCCTAAATATGTTAATCTTTAAGGTGCCACAATAACGCTTCATACTGGTATAGTGCTTTCAAGTGTTTGCATCACATACATTGTCTAGTTGTAATCCTCACAACCACCAAGTAAGTAAGTAAGTCAGTCAGTTTTATTATTCACCTATGTTGCAGAAATGGGTGAGTGGCTTCCATAAATGTTTTGACTGGCGTATACCGGTAGCTAGCATACAATATGCATTTGCAGGATCGAAAATAAAAATGTAGCATTCCAATCCAGTCTTACATAAAGCATTATAAGGTTTTTCACTGGCTTTTGACCAACATCCACACAAGTGCACGGGAGGCAGGATGATTCCCTGTTTTACAATGAGGTATTTTAAAGCTCAAAAAGAAGTAAATGCATGTGGATAAGACCATAACATAGTGGGGCTCGAACACACATAGGAATCGCATTTAGAGTAGTCAAGTGTGAAAGAGAACACAGCTCCTTCTGAAATTCCCTGTTTGATAACACAGTTACTAAAGGTGTAGGAGCCCTGTCGCCTTTTGAATCTGGCCACTGCAACTGCCCCACACGTTTCTTTAACAGTATCACCTCATGCTTTACTTCTCACAAATTCGCCTGAAAAGGGTGTACTTACTTACTTACTGCATTTTTTGCTCTTTAAGACTCACTTTTTCCCTCCTAAAAAGTAAGGGGAAGTGTGTGCGTCTTATGGAGCGAGTGCAGGCTGCGCAGCTATCCCAGAAGCCAGAACAGCAAGAGGGATCGCTGCTTTCACTGTGCAGCGATCCCTCTTGCTGTTCTGGCTTCTGGGATTCAGAATATTTTTTTTCTTGTTTTCCTCCTCCAAAAACTAGGTGCATCTTATGGTCTGGTGTGTCTTATAGAGGGGAAAATACAGTAAGTGTCCAAGCAAGGAAACAAATGGATTAGGTGGGAAATGATCCAGAGAACTAACACTGCAATCCTGTAATACTTACTTTGGCATAAGCGCCACTGAACTCAGTGGGGCATGCTTCTCAGTAAACATGCTTAGGGTTGGGATGACAATCACAATCGCCCATGACATCCACAATCACTCTTTTAGCATCTCTGGCAAACAGAGAATGGGTCTCACAGATAACCTTTCATTCACTGCACTAATTCAGCTTGTGTCAGATCTTATTCAACAGCATTATTTGTTTTATTTTTATCCTGCTTTTCAGCCAAGCAGCTCCCAAAGTGGCTCATAGCAATTAAAATTCAATACAAAATGCTGCTGGAAGACTGGGGTGGGTGGGGGCGGATTCTCAGCTGGAGCTGTATCCATGCATGACAGAGGACGTGACAGGGGGCTACAAACATTAATCAGCTGCACACAAGACTTTCCTATAAATATACAATCGCCATTTTTTATTTAAAAGCATTATTATTTTTCCCCAAAAACAAACAATAGTAAGGTCCCTGACTTCCCACTCCCACGGGAAGGCACAACCTCTGACTTTGGGTCCAGTATTATCTGATCAGTGAGCTGGAGGCAAAGCTATTACCCAAAGAGGTCATTACGACAAATGGAGGCAATGGGAACAACCAGCAGGAAGCAAGACTGAGGGGAAAGGAAAAAGCACAAAACACGGCTCTCTAAACAGACCTCGGGGAAGCTCTGTCAGCTCTCTCTCATCCCCCCACTCTTTCTTCCTTTTATGCGCTCCTGTGCTTTTTGCAGCTGTGTTGCAGGCATATTTCAACAAAGCTTTCCTTGCTGTTGCACCTCCACACAGGGCCAGCTCAAAATATTTTGCTGCTTGTTATAGTGCTGGTGTGGTGCTGTGGGTTAAACAACAGAGCCTAGGACTTGCCGATCAGAAGGTTGGCGTTCGAATCCCCGCGACGGGGTGAGCTCCTGTTGCTCGCTCCCTGCTCCTGCTAACCTAGCAGTTCGAAAGCACGTCAAAGTGCAAGTAGATAAATAGGTACCGCTCCGGCGGGAAGGTAAACAGTGTTTCCGTGCGCTGCTCTGGTTTGCCAGAAGCAGCTTAGTCATGCTGGCCACATGACCCGGAAGCTGTATGCCGGCTCCCTCGGCCAATAAAGCGAGAAGAGCGCCACAACCCCAGAGTCGTCCACGAATGGACCTAATGGTCAGGGGTCCCTTTACCTTTACCTATAGTGCTGGTGTACCTTGCATTCCTTCAGCATAAAGGAGCTCCCACTGAATTCTAATGCCCTTCAGTCAGGGGGTCGCATGTATAAGACTGCACCCTAGAAAGTCAAAAACCAATCCATCAATCAAATAGAATTGTTAATTTAAGAATTAATCCAGGCACTGTTGGAAGAAACTGATTTTCTGGATCCATTTCAATCGGTGTTTAGGCCCGGTTTTGGCACAGAAACTGCTTTGGTCGCCCTGTATGATGACATCTGTTGATAAGAGAGACGAGGGAAACGTGTCCCTGTTAATTCTTCTCTAGCAGGTTTGTAGCTTGGGGCTCCTCCTGGATCCTTTGCTGTCGCTCTAGGTTCAGGTGGCCTCAGTGGCCCAGAATGCCTTCCATCAGCTTCAGCTGGTGGCCCAGCTACACCCCTATCTGGACAGCAATAGCCTACTGTTGTCTATGCTACGGTAACCTCAACATTAGATTACTGCAATGTGTTATACGTAGGGCTGCCTCTGAAGATGGTTCAGAAACTTCAGCTAGTGCAGAATTCAGATGGTTTGAGCATATTACACTGATCCTGGTCCAATTGCACTGACCACCAATTAGTTTCCGGGCTCAATTCAAAGTGCTGGTTTGGACCTATAAAGCCTTCAACGGCTCAGGACCACAGTACCTCAAGGACCTCTTTCCATATGAAACTACCTGGACCCTGAAATCATCTTCTGAAGCCCTTCATTGTGTGCCTCCTCCAGGAGGTGTGTCCAGAAGGTGGCAACATGAGAACGGGCCTTCTCTGAAATGGTCCTCTGTGGAATGCTCTCCCTATGCTTTTTTGGGGGGGTGGCAGCTATTGAGTTGTTGTTTTTATTTTCATTATATATTTTGTGGTTTTATAATTTGCTCTGTGAACTGCCCTGAGACCTCAATTAATTAATTATTAAATTCAATTAATAAATAATAATAAATAAAATAAATTTTGGACCACTTTTCTGTAACTGGTGCTTTTATTGTTAGTATCATATACTTCAGTGGCGAGGGAGGGGGACTGAGCTAAGTACAAATTTAAAAATTTCAACTTAGGATACTTTCAATGCCAAAAGTGGCTCTCTCCTAACAAATTTACACAGCTTCCCCTTGCACTCACAGAAGAAATAGCAAACTTACAGGCAAGGCAGTGTCTTATTGTTCAGCGGCAGTGCCCATTGGAAAAAATTATCTATGCAGTAAATGTAAACTGCAGGTTTTGATAGTTTTATACACAGTCAAATATGAAAGAGATTCTCACATAGCAATCCTATACAGGCTTACTCAGAAGTCCTACTGTGTACAATGGAGCTTACTCTCAGGAAAATGTGCATATAATTGCATCATCACAAGACTACGTAAAAACACAATTCTCACTAAGAAAGGCCTTTACAATTGACAATCAAGAAAGCAGGAATGGGGTGGGGGGTGGCTCTGAGAATCCTAAATTAGCACTATAGTAGTGCTAGCCCTATGGGACGCGGGTGGCGCTGTGGGTTAATCCACAGAGCCTAGGATTTGCCGATCAGAAGGTCGGCAGTTCAAATCCCTGTGACAGGGTGAGCTCCCGTTGCTCGGTCCCTGCTCCTGCCAACCTAGCAGTTCGAAAGCACATCAAAGTGCAAGTAGATAAATAGGTACCGCTCCGGCGGGAAGGTAAATGGCGTTTCCGTGTGCTGCTCTAGTTCGCAAGAAGCAGCTTAGTCATGATAGCCACATGACCTGGATGCTGTACGCCGGCTCCCTCAGCCAATAAAGCGAGATGAGCACCGCAACCCCAGAGTTGGCCACGACTGGACCTAATGGTCAGGCGTCCCTTTACCTTTACCTAGTGCTAGCCCAGCTTAGTAAGAATAGTGCATTCTCTAGTGACTTATGCAAAATGCTGTCATGCAGTCATTACTGGAATTTCAAAGGCGGAATTGACATGGGGAGGGGATACTTGAAAGGCAGCACTTTGTCCTGGATCAACTATGGTTTTTTAAAATGTTTTTGTAAAAAAGAAAAAGAAAAGCTCAACAACTTCTGGGGTTGTCTAAAAAAAAAGCTCAACAAATTCCGGGTTTTCCTTTAAAAAGCTCAAAAATTTTGAGAGTATCCTGGTTTTTACGTTTTGAAATACGGCAACCCTACTTGTGCATTTAGCATGCCTGCTTATAAGCTAGTAGCTTGCTGGCTGAGAAACTGGGTGGCTTCTCCTCCTCGGTGGTTAGTTTGGAAATTCAGGCTACCAGCCTCTTAACAAACTAGTAAACAAAACAAAAGTAGGAGCAAGGAATTTCATGGGCTTATTTACAAGGCTGAACTATAGTAGCAAAGAAGTACCTATACTCAAGGCATATCAGAACCTTTTGTGACTGCCAGACCCAGTCTAGCTTGCAAAACCAGAGAGGGCCTGAGTCAAAAATACAGTAAGACCTAGTTGACGACTGCTCCAGATTCCAGTACACTAGAATTGCTAGGAAAACATGGACTGGATTTCTAAGCACTGCAGTAAACACTGTCAAGAATAGAGAAATTTACTAGTATGGGTGGGGTCAATGTTCCAGCTTCAAATCTTGTGGGCAGCTCATTTCTGAATAAGCTCATATACTTCAACAAAAGCATAATGCCCCACTAAATAGGATGAACGAGAGAGAGAGAGAGAGAGAGAGAGAGAGAGAGAGCATCAACAACAATCCCACAATTTTGTTGTGTTTCTTGTATCCTCACTTGGGAAAAACAACAGGACTGTCTGATGGCATCTGTTTCCCCAAGTATTTGTGAGCAGGCTTAGCTGGATAAGTGATCTTTACATGCTTATTGACAGTGCCTCATATCACTTTTTTCCACTGTATTGAACAGGATCAATTCCTGCTAATTGGTCTGTTAACTACCAGGATCATTTGCTGTTCTGAAAGCTTTTGCCACTCTGCTTCCTAATTATACCAGATTTTGCTCTTAAGAGCTACCAATGAGTTTTTACAAAAAAAAAAAAACCCAAAGTGTTAATGAAGTTTCAAAATGTATAAATTAAAAAGATAAGGGAAAAAAACAAATAAACCCCAAACTGGGAACTATCCAGGAGAAATTTAAAAGGATTCCCTGCCCACCCTGTGGTGCTAGAAATAATTCTTATTGTGTCAGACAATGAACATTCAAGCTGGTGCGACAGAAGGCCAAGAGGTGATTTGGACTGTAGCATTTTTTTTTAAGGGTTACAATTATTTGACTCAAAGACAACTGAAAGGCCAGCAAGTGGAAATCAGAGCTAGGCAAATGTACTGTAATGTCAATGAGAGGAACACATCTTAAGATGGCAATCTACTGTCGGAATAACCAGTCAAAGAAAGCAGCAGTCTTTCATTTGGGAAACTTTCTCACTGTCAATTCCAAAATTAGCAGGATGTTAATTGGTGTGTTGGGACCAATTAAAATGTCACAAGGTCATGAACACGCTTTGGAGCTCCCCAGAATTATCCTTCAGGTTACATTCTGAACAAAACAACAAGGTTGGGAGGGTTCAGGTTAGAAAAAGGTGGGCATGATGGGAATTCTCCAGAAGATGCTATTTGTTAGATTATTAAAGTATTTTAGATTGAACATGCAGGTACCACGGTTCCCGTAGTTTTCCCTTGCAGAGAACTAAAAGCAACTTCAAGGAGGAGAGAATTAAGATGGGGAAGAGGCTTCAGAGGACGGAAGAAAGGATTAATACCCCTGCTCTCTGCAAATGCCATGTTCTCCAAAACAGCCTCATGAGGATACTAATTACTTTTAAAAGTAGGGTCTAATAATAATAATAATAATTTATTATTTTTACCCCGCCCATCTGGCTGGGTTTCCCCAGCCACTCTGGGCAGCTTCCATAGAAACCAAAAATACACTAAAATATCATACATTAAAAACTTCCCTGAAGAGGGCTGCCTTAAGATGTCTTCTGAATGTCAGGTAGTTATTTATCGCTTTGACATCTGATGGGAGGGCGTTCCACAGGGCGGGCGCCACTACCGAGAAGGCCCTCTGCCTGGTTCCCTGTAGCTTTGCTTCTCGCAATGAGGGAACCGCCAGAAGGCCCTCGGCGCTGGACCTCAGCGTCCGGGCAGAACGATGGGTATGGAGACGCTCCTTCAGGTATACTGGGCCGAGGCCATTTCTTAGTCAGGAAAGCCTCATATAGTGTCTGTTGAGGCCACGGCAGACAAAAATTTAGCTGCTGACCATATGACTAAGGTGAGCTTTAGCTGTCAGAGGGGACTGTACGGCAAATAAGAAACAAAAGGAGGTCCACAGAATGGCAGGGCAATACACCTTTGCTAATGCTCAAACCTTTTTCCTCTTTGGTTGTTTGAAGGGCTAAATTAGTGCATGCATGTTCCAGTGCTGTGGAAAGACATTGGGACCACTTAGCCTCCAGTATCGAAAGTCCCACAACTGAACAAATTGCAAAATGCTACATTATGTTTAGTGCTACGTGGGTGACCTGCAGCAAGCCAAGCCCAAGCGTCAGGCTCACACATCCACCCCATTTCACCTCCAACATGGGCAAGAGAAACAGACTCCTTTGAAGATCAGAACATTAGTTTGTGAATCCTGGCTTCTTGAAACAAACTGTGGCTAATTGAACAAGCCAGCTTCTTAGCCCACAGTTTAAAGGTGGCTTGTTTTGAAATTAAGTTTGCTGCAACCCAGGATTCTAGGTTCATACAATGTGTCAAGCCGCTATTTTCTGAAAGTGGAATTAATCCCCTGGCTATGTGGGAACAGAAGGGGGGGCACATAAACCCAGTGCTTTGTTCAGACGTGCTTAGGTTGTCCACACAGCAATGAACCAGACATGGAGAGGGATATCATCACTGGTGATATCATGGGTTTAAAAAAAGGTAAAGGTAAAGGATCCCTGAATGGTTACGTCCAGTCAAAGGCGACTATGAGGTTGCCAGGCTCATCTCGCTTTCAGGCTGAGGCAGCTGGTGTTTGTCAACTACAACTTTCCGGGTCATGTGGCCAGCATGACTAAATCGCTTCTGGCACAACGGAACACCGTGACGGAAACCAGAGCGCACGGAAGTGGCGCTTACCTTCCCAACACAGCGGTACTTTTTTATCTACTTGCACTGGCGTGCTTTCGAACTGCTAGGTTGGCAGGAGCTGGGACAGAGCAACGGGAGCTCACCCCGTCGCGGGGATTCGAACTGCCAACCTTCTGACTGGCAAGCCCAAGGGCTCAGTGGTTTAGACCACAGTGCCACTCGCGTATCATGGGTACCATCCGGGAGAAACTTGTGATAGTCACATAACTACATCCTACACCTCATTTGATTTGCCCTTGCCCACAAACAAAGTTTTCCTCTAAGGGTCACAGACTGATAAAGCTTCCCCACCCCTGGGTCTAGAGGAGCGGTTGTCAACCTGGTCCCAACCACCCACTAGTGGGTGTTTCAAGATTCCAGGTGGGCAGTAGGGGGTTCTATGGCACAAGTTGAATCCTCCTTTCATTGAGCACTGGTGGGCGGTAAGGAAATTTTACCACCAAGAAAGATGCATTAGTGAGTGGTAAGTTTAAAAAAGTTGACTACCCCTGGTCTAGAGTCTATACTGACAAGGTGGCAGGAGCTTTCCAGGGTTTCAGAAAGGGTAGGAGTCCTTCACAGTCCACTGTGGAGATGCCAGGGATAGAACCTGAGATCTTTTGCATGCACCGAGCTAAAGTCCCTTCCCAAAGCCCTTCATCAATGGAAGGTATCCAGATCCCACACAGGCATGCTTTCACTAAGCAAAGAAATGATTGTCTAGTAAGGCACTACCAGTGCACACAAAGAATGCAGCATTTGTGCAAAGTTCCTTCTAAATCAATCTAATCATGAAATAGACCTGATGAACTAAACTAAAGAGCACTCCTCCTAGGTATTTTAGCCACAGGTGTTACTTCAACTTCTTAGTTACATTAACAGTAGTCAATGCTGAATAAGAAATGTCATTCAGAAGTGCGAAACTCTATTTTCTCATTAGTCTCTCTTCCTTCTTTTTCTTCTGCATTAAGTATATTTCAAACATCTCCAGGAAATCCACTCACACCAGCACAATTATCACTTTCTTAACAACTATTCACTGCTTGTATTGAAGAAACTAGAAACTTGTGTGGGGAGATCGTGGGCTATTTTAAAAAATCTATTCAAATAATAAAAAAAAAACCAACTATCTAACAAATCTACTAAGTAGAGGGTTTCCCAAATTATAATATTCACTCTGAATCTGTGTTCAATGAACTAATCTAATTTAAAAATTAAAGGGATGAAATTTTCCATGCTTCAGCTTTTCTTTTCCTAAATTTGCTATGCAGAAATTCTCAGTTTTTTCCATTTCATTTCATTTGCTTGATTTCATCCTGCCTTTGTGTCACAAAGCATTAAAAGCATTAAGACAATTAAAACAAACAGTATCATCATGAAAATGGAACAGTCTGAAAAAGCTAATAAAGTCAATTCTAAAACAGTAGGTTAAAAGAAACACACAGCAAAAGTCTCACTGAAACAGAAACATCTACAATAAAAATCTAAATCCTAAAAGACATACAGGACCAGGCAGATCTCATAAGAGATTGTTATTCTTTTATTAATTTCCTTTTTTTAGTTTGTGGTTTAGTTATATTTTTTAGTTGCATATTGTATCGTGGGTCTGTTTTGTAAGCTGCTGTGGGGTGTTTAGCCTGAAAAGTGGGCTATAATTATATGAAATAAGACAATTCCCATAAATAACCTTGGCACCAAAACTGAGGAGGTCATGTCATGAGTATCCATCAATCTGATCTACAGCAGTGGGACCATGAGCAAAGTCTTCCTTTTCAGCTCTCCCCAGGAACCTGAACTACCTGTGCCTTTCCCTTCTCACATTTCATGTTCCTCATTCCTACCACTAGAATTCCTGTTTGAAGTCTACCAATACGGTACACTCCAAGACATTAAGAATATTGACCTGTTAGACTGGTCCTGTATTCCGAAATCACTTTCAAGGGTTGGATGCAACTGTTTGACTGGGCTCAGGACACATGGTGTTCCAGTTAATTCAACAGTTAATTTACTGTGCCTGAATACAAGACATCTGCCTTCTTTCCAGCTGGGAAAGAAACAAGAGACAGAGAGAAGGGGATAAGAGTTCGCCTTTTGAAGTGCTCTCCTGATCCTAAGCAGGCCTGCATAGATCTGACTAAGGATTTCAATGTCAAATACCTTCATCTCACTTTAGCCAATAGCATTACTGCGATTTGACTCTAGCACCTTATTTGTCAGCCTCTCTACTCCAATCATAATACCCTTCCTTATATACTACTTACAGGTACTACATGCCTCATTGACTTAACCCCTGCTAGCCTCTGTGGCCTTCCCGAGATCATTGAGTTTAGCCCAGTTAATAACCTTCAGCTTCTTTAAACACTTCAGACTTGTCACTTTCTAATCAGCTCCTCTCTAAACTAAGTCATCTCAGCCACAATATCTCCCTTGCATCTAAACTTTACTAATCCAGTTTCACTGTCAGGACTAATCCAGTTTCCGTTGTTGGGGCAGAATGGAAAAGTGAGCCTTGGGGGGGGGGGAGTAAAGTCAAACCTTTCAAGAGTTACAGCTCCTACTATGGCTGTAGAGACCAATATGAGATAGACATCTTTTACTGCAGGTGGGGCAGATGGAGGTGTTTGGTTTTGCTGCTGCAGGTGCACCATGGTGTTTCTTCTCTCTGTGCTCCTCCCAGTGGTCCTTCCTCCTCTGATCACTGCTGTGGATACACACCCTGACTGACTGTCTCCAGGCACTGTGATCGTCTGCAAGGGATTCACTTACAGCAGGGTTAACGTGGCCAGCCTTTATGTCACGTTTGCAGACATCTTTGTAACTCAGAGCTGGACTGCCAACAGGCCTAATGCTTGAAGCCAGCGCTCTGCGGAGCATGTCCATGGGAATCCTGCCATCTTCCAAGCTGTGGACATGAGCAAGCCAGCATAGATGTCGCTGAGATGGAAATATGAAAACATGCTGGGATTGTGGGCTTGGGAGAGCACATCTGTGTTTGAGACTCTGTCCTGCCATGTGATACCCAAAATCTTCCTGAAGGCAGTGCGCAAGTTGCCCACGACTCACTTTCATTAAAGCAGTGTGCTCAACATGCAAGCCTGGTAGACAGACCTTCATCTTGGTATTGGTCATTAGCATCAAATTCTCCCATACCCTTTTGGAAAGGCGAGCCATTGCCATTGCTGTCTTGCCACTATGCTTGTCCATCTCAGCGTCAACTGAAATATTGTTAGTTATGGGGGGAACCCAGGTAGACACCATCTTCAGTGAAGCTGAAGACATAGAAAAGCAATAGGGAGAAGACTATGCCAAAGAGAGTTGGTGCGAAAACACCACCCTGTTTCACACCGCTCTTTATAGGGAAGGCATCCGAGGATGATTCGTCATACTGGACAGAGCCATGCATATTCTCATGAAAGGACACAATCATCTTGCGGAACTTAGGTGGGAATCCTATCTTGTTGAGCAGTGTGAAAAGTCCTTTTCAGCTGATGAGGTCAAAGTCCTTTGTCAAGTCAATGAAGTAGATGTACAAGGGATATCTCTGCTAATTTAGCAATTTAGTGAACCAACCTCGACTTTACCTATTTATCTTGAAGCCAATGTTCTCAAAGAATGAAGCTAATCTTCCTGAGGCCACACAGGAAGTAATTATGAGAGGTGCAAGGAGACACTGCCTCTCCCAACCCTGTTGTGCCTGCATAAAATGACTCTGTCTTGACTGAGCTCAGAAATAGAACATCAGCCCTGCAAAGCCAGGACCATATGGGCACCTTGGTTGTCTGTTTGCCTTTATGGCTATCAACCAGCTAGAGGCTCACCAGGTTCAGTACTGTCACTGATAAGCTTTCAAAAACAAAAACCAAAGGACTTCAAATTAATACTCTACGGATGCCCAGAAGCACCCTGCCGTTACCTATCTTCCTATCAGAACAGAAAGGTACTCTGCACATATGGAGAGAAAGGTGCACTTATGTGTGTATGTCATAGAAAATCATAAACAATTTTCACAGGCATAAGGCAATATAATTTTGGGAGTTGAAAGACAAACTTTAACTGACCCATCTCTGAGCCAACTCAGTTTTTCCATTCCACTTCCCTAAAACGTTGTGTGCGCATATTGCTCAATGAGAACCATCTAAATTAACCACCACAGCAGGCCAACTTTTGTTATCTAGAAACAAATCCAATTTGCCTAATTCAGCTTAGTACCAAAATCTGCCACAGTTGTTCATGGGTAGGTAAACTTATTAGTCACAATGGCTTCTCAGAAAACTAACCATCATTCTCATTCATCTTAAATAATCAAATTAATAGCAAGGCTATGCTTAGGTCCTCATGTCCAGCCCTCTTTTGAAACAGTATGCATAGCAACTCACTGTTCAGTGGGAGCTGCTTCATTGGGGCTAACAGACTTCCTAAAAATCAGTTCTTCATGGTTTAATGAGTCCCATCTTCACCTACTGCCCAGCTCTACAATCACAAGGTCTGGGTTAATCACTTACAGTACCACTGCTTCAGCAAACTCAATTTCCTTCACGTTGTCTTCATTAATCTCATAGATATACCCTTCCACAACCTGTTAGTTCCAGTCTATAAGGTATAAATACCCCATCCGTTGAGCTAATCATAAATTTTGAAATTCCAAGGGCAAAAGCATTATTAGTGAAAGGGCAAAAGCTCTCTTATTCTTGCTGCCTACAAAAATGGAAAATTCCAAGCTTAGATTGGGAATACGTTGAAGGAGAGAGGTCTTATTGTTTATAGAGTTCTTCTACAACCCCCTTTTGATTGGCAGTGATTACTGCACTCAATATCTATAGCAGCTTCCTGTCTTTCGCAATTATCTCCTATCTATCTCGTAGTCTCTCATAATTCGACACTGTATTCCTATTTGAGCACTGCAGCACCCTGTGTCTCTCCTGACTGAAACAACAAGTGAGTGGCCTGCTACCAGAGAATTGTCCTGTAATATGAGTTTCAAAAGCCTCATCTATTGCACAAAACAAAAGAAGCCTACCTCTGGCTGAGAGCTTCTTGGTGTTGATAATCTTTGCCGCATATTCGTGTCCAGTGCAGAGTTTGACACAGCGCCGCACAACTGAGAAAGCCCCCCTAAAAATGTGCATCAGAAAAAAGGAGAAAACAGAGATTAATTCCTGCAGCTTGGAAGAATCCGATTCACAGAAGTATCTCGTTTTTTTAAAGATAGTTTTGCAACGTTTTTTAACATTTCAACATACAGAGATTTCCCTTTTAGCCCATCCCATCATGGCATTCTTATTCCAGATGAGAGCAAGGGAGAGAAAAAAGAAAATAAATTGCCCCATGTTGAATTCGTTCAATGAGAATGTCCTAAAATTAAAGAGTTGAAAAGCATCTCAAAATTTATCCAGTCCAACTCCCTGCTAATGAAGACCAACTACCACAGCATTTGTGAAAAGAGGCCACCCAGTCTCTTAAAAACCTGTGATGAATGAGAATTTTAAAAGGTCTAAAAGGGCTCCAAAGATTTCAGGAAGAAGACCTATTTTCCTGTTGAACGTTATTTGCCGCTTGATCCAGGGATAGCTGGACTGCTCAATTGGTTAAGAGTGTGGTTCTGACAACACCAAGGCTGCAGGTTTGGTTCCTGACAGCTTCATATTCCTGCATTGTAGGGGGTTGGACTAGATGATCCTCAGGGTCCCTTCTCAGCTGAAAGGAAAACCACCTTGGAGGGGAAGTGGCAGGGGAGAATGCAGTGAGTTACACGAATCATCCCTTCTTTCTCACACACGAAAACGGCTTTGCGGTTTTCTACAATCAAGCGGTATATTACAATAAATAAATAAATAAATCTCTGACGTGCAGTACTATGTGTTAGTTTAAGTGACTTCTGCTGTTGGGATTAGAAATATATTCATTAATCATATTTTATCTCATCCTTCCTCCAGAGCAGCACAAAAAGAGTGACAGAAACAGCTTCAGGACTCAATAATAATAATAATAATAATAATAATTTATTATTTATACCCCACCCATTTGGCTGAGTTTCCGCAGCCACTCTGGGCGGCTCCCAATCAAGTGTTAAAAACAGTACAGCGTCAAATATTAAAAACTTCCCTGAATAGGTATTTGAGCCCTAATCAAAAACTTTAGCCACCATACCAAGCTGACTTTTATCTGAGAATTCTTTTAACACAATTTTTAGCACTTAAGATTTTGCATTTTTTTATTTTTTAAAGAAGTGCTCTTACTTTAATGTTCCTAAGAACTGTAAGGCTAATAAAGGCTGTATAAACATCTGTCGTGAGTAGTTAGGCTAATTAATCCTACTCTAGTGTAGGATAATGAGTTGAGCTACAAGACTATAATTCTCAGTTCACCAGCGTGGTACCCACAACCTCAGCAAAGACTGACCTCAGATGCTCTGCTGTCAACAACTCCAAACAGCTGTCTATTACTCATTCCCTAATTCCAACCAGTAGTGAAGTTGCTGGGCCATAGCTATGTGGACGTCACAGTTAAGGTCAGAAGCTAGAGGGCATATTTGATGGATATTTGTTGGTACAAATTGTGCTCTGCTCTCTGCATGACAGTGAGACTCTTAAGAAAGCATAAGAATTGCCTTGCCTGAATCAGACCATGCAGACCAGTACTGGGTTTTTAACAGCGGCTAGCCTGATTTTCATGGGAAGTCTCAGATATACAGTATGGGGTTATATCCGATGCTGCTCCTACTCAGAGTATTCCCACTGAAGTTAATAGACATCACTAACTGAAGCTCATTAAAAATGTCAACTATTCCAGAAAGAATGGATTGGCTAAAACAGCTCTCTATGCTCTCTGAATCGTAATGAAGTTTTAGCTCATCCCAGTATAAACAGTGAGAAGGATAATGCAGTACAAATGAGGAATAATTGCATTGCATGCTAACATTGCAGAGATAAATTAGTTGCTACAGAAACAGGTTCAGCACAATCCTGTGCATCCTTACTCAGAATTAAGTCCTCCTTGTTTAATGGGATTTACTTATTTGAAACTCTACATAGGATTTGCAAATGAACCTATATTCAACCAACAACAACAACAACAACAACAACAACAAATCCTAACTTTTGAAAGCGAGGTACTCAGTTAATATCATTGATTCGCCAGAAGCGGCTTAGTCATGCTGGCCACATGACCCGGAAGCTGTACGCCGGCTCCCTCGGCCAATAAAGCGAGATGAGCACCGCAACCCCAAAGTCGGTCACAACTGGACCTAATGGTCAGGGACCCCTTTACCTTTAAGAAGCTGGTGACAAACCAGGACCCAAGAGGTTACAATCTGTTTGGAAAGATTCATTTGGAAAGATTCAGTCTTCAGCAGAAGACCAAGGAATGCATTTTAGTTTATGAAAGATATAAGCATAATATTGTCAAAGAGAAATCAAAAGTACATTATATATAAATACATCTTGGGGGACGAAAAATCCAATAAACAATAAAGTGGCTATTATGTGCAAAGATTACAATATGCAATATTAAAATTAACTACAATTTAACTACTGCCGAATCCTACATTGGCTCACCAACAACAAACCCGCCTTAGTTAAAGTTTACTACGTGGTCCCAGCTGTCCTAATTTCATGGCCTTTTTGTTTTAAAAAAGAACATAGATACCAACCCAGAGTGAAATTCCAGAAATCAGGATCCTGCAGTCTTAGATCCATGTTACTGGAGATCAATCCAGTTTCCAGTATACAGGGTGCAGGAAAACCCAAACAGAAGATTAACCCAGGTAAAAATTAAAGAAAAATGTTTTAAAAATAAAATAGTGAAATCTGAAAAAAATAAACTATTAAAAAATTGAATACAAAGTTGTCCATAGGACGAAGGTCAGGAAACACCTAACTATGTTTAATAATCACAAGGAGGAATTCTGATAAGGGAGAAATAAAATATCCTCAAGCAAATAACAAAAATCATTCAGAGTTGTACAAAAAGTGCATGGAAAATTCAGCACAGAGAAGCCTAAAGCAAAGTAAAATTATTAAAAGCGGTAAGAATACACTCTGACATCGATAGTTTGGATGTGTGTGTTCCAGAGAAGAGTTCAGTTACGTTACAAAAAGATATCAGAAAAAAACTTCTTGGATGAAACAGAGATGAAGCTGAATTCCAATATCTAAAAAAACTACAAAAAACTACTTTTAAAATTCCTACTTGCTGATTGATTGCTTCATTCTCCCTTTGTTCACAACTAAAAGAAATTCTGTACTGGAAAATGGCAAGTCAGGAGGCAAACACCTGAAAAAGCAAGATGCCATTATTTTGCAGTTGACATGATCCTGAGCAGGGGTAGGCAACCTAAAGCCCATGGGCTGGATGCGGCCCAGTCGCCTTCTCAATCCGGCCCGCGGACAGTCTGGGAATCAGCGTTGTTTTTACATGAGTAGAAAGTGTGCTTTTATTTAAAATGCATCTCTGGGTTATTTGTGGGGCACAGGAATTTGTTCATTTTTAAATATATATATAGTCCTGCCCACCACATGGTCTGAGGGACGGTGGAGCAGCCCACGGCTGAAAAAGGTTGCTGACCCCTGATCCTGAGTCTTATCAGGATACAGGGAAACTCCTGAAGGTCACTCAGTGCTGAGAACAGCATTGAGTTACAAATCTTGTATCTTCTTCACACTGGTTGACTAAGGCCTTGTTAGCATTTCTGCTTTTCACACTCCAGAAAGACATTAAGGTCTACTTCAGTCATGAGCCACAGCTTGTTGACCGTTCTACTCCACAGCTTCAAGTAGGATCATCTTCATCACGTATACAAATTTGCCCCTCTCCACTGAGCTCAGAACAACCTTCCTCATTAAATAACTGCTACAGACTTTTCAGCAGCTGCTCAGAAACATGTATACAGTGCACATAAGCATATATGCTCACACTCCTCGAGGTTTCATAGTAAGGTTGAAAAAAAGACCCCTGGACGGTTACGTCCAGGCAAAGGCAACTATGGGGTTGCGACACTCATTTCACTTTCAGGCTGAGGGAGCCAGTGTTTGTCCACAAACAGCTTTCCATGTCATGTGGCCAGCATGACTAAACCGCTTATGGTGCAACAGAACACCGTGATGGAAGCCAGAGCACACGGAAACGCCATTTACCTTCCCGTCACAGCGATACCTATCTATCTACTTGCACTGGTGTGCTTTTGAACTGCTAGATTGGCAGAAGCTGGGACAGAGAAACAGGAGCTCACTCCATCGTGCGGATTTGAACCGCCAACCTTCTGATCAGCAACTCCAGAGGCTCAATGGTTTAGACCACAGCGCCACCCACATCCCCAGGTTTCAAAGTACTGTAATCCAAAGAGCGCTCCAAGTGGAGAACAGCCTTTGCCAAAGGTGCCATGGACTTTGAAGACGCTCAAACTCAGGACGAAAGGGAGAAACGTTCTAAGAGGAAGCCACGTTTGGCAAACCCTCACCCTGATCAACTCCCACCCAGAAACCTATGTGCCCACTGTGGAAGGATGTGTGGATCCAGAATTGGCTTCCACAGTCACCTATGGACACACCGTTAAGACCATGTTCATGGAAGACAATCTTACTTGGCTATGAGTGGTCGCCAAAGAAAAAGAATCCAAAGAGAAAGTTATTTGAATGAATATATGAAAGAGAACAAAATAAACCAAAAATTAATTTGAGTCAAAAGCACCTTCAAATATTAAAATCATGTATAAATGTCAATTCTACAGAGCTACTTTTCATGAGGGAGAGCTCCATATCCTGGGATATCGGCAAGGCTTTTGAATTACTGGTGCATTGGAACTCAAGCTCTATGGAGTGAGTGTTGGTGGATCTAAAACTACTTAAGTTGACCTACTGAAGCATGATTCAGCATTTTTAAACTACTGACCACCTGGAGAGCTTTTGCACAAACGTAACCAGCTAGCAGAATTATGCAGCTTTACCACAGAGATCTCTTTTGTGGTTGAAGCAACACAACCTGGGCTGTGTACAGATAGGTTTGTTCTGAGGAACAGCAGCACCAGTTTTCCTCTTATCGCTATTACAATAGCACTAGTCACAATCCTGTATCAATAGCTGCATGAAGATACAAGTGTAATAGTAAGGGCCAGGGGGAGCTTGTTTGTTCCAAGTTCTTAATTTCTAATTGCTGCAACTGTTTCCCTAGTCAGATCAATGGAGTGATGAAATTGGCTAGATTGGATCTCAAGCAGCTTCTGGAGTAATCAGTTTCACTCCTAAGGGAAACTTTGCATTTATTTTTTTTATCTATTTGCTTGTTTAAGAGCTAAATGAGCACATATGTACATATACACCTGTTTTTTCATATAATCAAAAAACCACTTTTTTAAAAAGCATAAAAATGGTTTCAAAACTATTCCTGGCATTGTATAGGGAGAAGTATACTAACTTCCTCTGAGTTCTATCCAGTATGTGTCAGTGACAGAAGCACTAATATATATATGCCTGTTATACCTGGAATAGTCATGCTTTTAGAAGCTAGTTCCAGCTTTTCCAAAATACAGCTTGAAGTCCTAGCGCACCTTTAATAGTTATGCATAAGAGGGAATTTCAGTAGGTGAACTTCCTCCTCTATTAAAAATGTAGAATTCCTGTCCTTTTGCATCCGACCACCCTATACAAAATCCTGCAAAACCTGTTCAGCCAGAGACCACAGTGGAACACAAACATTAGCGTAACTTGAACCAAGTGGTATTGCATCCACAAAGACAACAAACACACACACACACAGTGGAAATGATTTACCACCATGGCAAACTTCTGCAATGGGATTTGGGTCTTAGGGGCAGGAGAAGCTGGCCAGAACTCAACAGTCATGGCAAATACACTGAGTTTAGCATGAAAGTAACCCCCAGGTTTGAACAGCAGTCTGAATTATAATGCCTCATGGAGTAGCCTAAAATAACTCAAGATTATACAGTGCATATTCCTGACACATTTGGAAATGTTAAAGGTAAAAGTACCCCTGCCCGTACGGGCCAGTCTTGACAGACTCTGGGGTTGTGCACCCATCTCACTCAAGAGGCCAGGGGCCAGCGCTGTCCGGAGACACTTCCGGGTCACGTGGCCAGCGTGACATCGCTGCTCTGGCGAGCCAGAACTGCACACGGAAACACCGTTTACCTTCCCGCTAGTAAGCGGTCCCTATTTATCTACTTGCACCCGGGGGTGCTTTCGAACTGCTAGGTTGGCAGGCGCTGGGACCGAGCAGCGGGAGCGCACCCCACCGCGGGGATTCGAACTGCCGACCTGACGATCGGCAAGTCCTAGGCGCTGAGGTTTTACCCACAGCGCCACCCGCGTCCCTTGGAAATGTTACTGCTTTATAAAATACAAAAGTAGAAGGGGAAATTACAAATATAACCCACATTGATGAAATCAGAGATACAAATACAACACAAGGATAGCCTTCCACAACCTAGTGCTTTCCAGTTGGTCAGAACAGAGTCAACAATACTAGGCTAAATGAACAAAACAGTCTGCCTTGATTTAAGGCAGCTCTCTTGAGTATTTTGGCAATGGTGGGCCACCCAAGATCTCAACAAGGGATCTTTCCCATCACCTGTGATGAGATCTGAATTGCACTTTAAAGCTGTTTCCTATGCACATTTATGCCCCATTGCCCTAGAACGGCCATCCCTAGCGTGGTGTCCTCTATATGTTGTTGGACTTCAACTCCCATCAGCCATCATGGCCAATGGCCAGGGATGATGGTAACTGTAATCCAATATATCTGGAAGGCCTTAATATTTGTATCTCTGATTTTATCATTACAAACCACCCCCACCACCCCCGCCTTCATTTTTAAAGTAGTTTCAAAATAAAGACAAACATTTTATGTGTTGTATCAAACCCTTTTCTGAACCAATCAAGAGATCTGAAATTAACTACCTTTGGTCAAAATGACAGCTTATAAAGTCACAGACAGAGATGCAGTAATTTGCAACCATTTCCTCACTGCATACAAAGTGGTATTCTGATTTTTTGCTGATTTTTCCCCCTACTTCTTAGCACCATGTATTTAAATATCTATTTGAAACAGAAGTCAGTAAAACTTAACCAGTATTATTTCTAAGTGAACTGAAATAATAAATAGCAAAGTGCTTCAGGCTGCAGAACTATTAGTAACCAAAATTATTTATAAATCACTTCCTACAATAACAAATCAGGGTTCCACGTGTGGTCCAGAAGAAGCAGCCAAGAGAGATTCTTGAATGCTAAGGGATGCCGCCCATATAATCATATTTTACCAAACAAAGAAATAAATAGACCCTGCACTCATGCTGCTGTGAAAACTGGCATGCAAGAACACAGCCTTAGTGACTGGGTGGCAGTTTGGTCATAAAAGAATAGAAATGGTGGGAATGCATTGCCCAAGACACCCTCCTACACAAAGAATGCATCATAAGCTATACCTAAGAGTCCATTTAGGAAACAATCTCTCTCTCTCTCTCTCTCTCTCTCTCTCTCTCTCTCTCTCTCCCTCTCCAAACACACACACAGCGACAGCAAGAGTGCTGAGTGCCTAAGGAAGTTTAAAAGTAAAGGTAAAGGGACCCCTGACAGTTAAGTCCAGTTGCAAACGACTCTCAGGTTGCAGCGCTCATCTTGCTTTACAGGCCGAGGGAGCCGGTGTTTGTCCGCTCCGCAGACAGTTTTTCCGGGTCATGTGGCCAGAATGACTAAGCCACTTCTGGCGCAATGGAACACCGACACCAGAGCAGCGCAGGAAACACCGTTTACCTTCCCACTTGAGCAGTACCTATTAATTTACTTGCACTTTTTGGTGTGCTTTCGAACTGCTAGGTTGGCAGGAGCTGGGACCGAGCAACAGGAGCTCACCCTGTCGCGGGGATTCAAACCGCCAACCTTTTGATCAGCAAGCCCAAGGCTCTGTGGTTTAGACCACAGTGCCACCTGCGTACCTAAGGAAGTTTCAGAGGAGTAATAGAAGAAAATGCCCTTGAGAAACATGTGTCTTGAGATACACATCCCTATGGATTAATCCTCACTTTAAGAGATCTTAAGTGCAAGGGAACCACTCATTAGCAATTTAAGGGATCACAGGGAGAGGATCATTTTTAATCAATTAAATATATTTTAACAGCTTTCACAAGGAGAGAAAAAAAACATTCCCAAGAAGGCTTTCCGAACAGATTAAAAAATACAATCAGAGGACGTCACTGCAAGCTGTTGCCTGGCAACTGCCGACTGCCAGCAAGGGAAGAGTGCTTTCATCATTGCTCAGCCCCAATTCCTTGCCTCAGAGGATATTGGTTTGAGTTGCCAGTGGTGTAGTGAAAGGGGACAAAGGTGAACAAAGCTCTGAAGCAACTGAAGGTCCCTCTCTTTGTTCTGGCAAATGAAGATCTTTTGTTGAAGTTTAATGTGTTTTACGTGATGAACCTATGCAGTCAGTTAAAACTCCCAGTTTAGAAATCTAACAGTTACAGAGGCCAGTTGGCATAAAAAGATCTTCAAGAGATGCCAGCAAGTTGGGCCTCTGTAACATGGCCACCCAGAGTGTCTGGATACAAGTAAAATTTGGGTGATGATGATGATGATGGAAACAGCTCTCCTCCATGATCTCAACAGTAAACAAGCAAGGACTCAAGCGGTCCTTACTTCCAGGAAACTAGCACAGATTTTCAGTCATGCCTGCCCCCCCCCCCAACATAAATCCTGGCTACGCCCATGGAAATGAGGAAGCCAAATTACAGTACAGTGGTACCTCGGGTTACATACGCTTCAGGTTACAGACTCCGCTAACCCAGAAATAGTACCTTGGGTTAAGAACTTTGCTTCAGGATGAGAACAGAAATCATGCTCTGGCGGCGCGGCAGCAGCGGGAGGCTCCTTTAGCTAAAGTGGTGCTTCAGGTTAAGAACAGTTTCAGGTTAAGAATGGACCTCCGGAATGAATTAAGTACTTAACCCAAGGTACAACTGTACAAAGAACAGGGGGAAATGGTGTAATTGTAAAATAAAAAATGTTTATTGGTGTCTTTTTAGAACCAAATTCATTTTTCTAACACTTTGAGATTTGCCTTTGTGTTTTGGGGTCTTTTAGCAATCAAGAGGAAAGTTAAAAAGGTTAATGGTTGTTAGGAGAGAAATGGGGAGGGGGACTTGGCTCCATTTAACTGTCCTATTTTACATCAAATCAAGAACTTATTGAAAGATCAGCCAAGGACATGCATTCTGATTCTGCTGTAAGAAGGCCCATGGGCGTAGCCAGGATTTTTGTTTGGGGAAAGGTTTTTGTTGGAGGGGGGCAGAACCAAAAATTAGGAGGGCAGAACCTCAGTTAGTTAAATATTTTTATTGCTTTTTATTGATGGGGGGCCAGCTGCTGCCCCCTGCCCCCCTTGGCTACGCCCATGAGAAGGCCCCATCATTTACCAACAAAATCTAAACTTAGCCTGTCTCACTCAGGTTTTTATTTTGCATTCACATACCGGTACATCACAAGATCAAGGCACAGAAAAGACAACCATCACAGCTCTTTGTAAAACCAAATGTTCATGCAGCACAAAGTTGACACCAAATGCTAGCATCTTTCTCAGTTCTGATTTCATTGGTTCAACTCAGCAGCACAATAATAGTCAATCACAACCATGACTAGGTTGCAACCTTTTGGTTGGGCAAAATATGAGATGGGTTGGGGGGGGGGGGAGTCCTCTGTTTCCGATGCACCTGCCTCTGCTCACACAAAAACTCTTTCCACCAGGCCCCTGCAAACCCCCCTCCCACTCTTCGCCCACACAAAACCCAAGACTCCACCATAACAGGCCTGTGCCCTGCAAACCCCCCTCTCATGCTCTCTGCAACCCACCCTCTGCCCACACAAAAATACTCTCTCTCAAACTCCACCTTCTGGCCCCACCTCACCTTCAATTGTCCCGCAATAACTCTCGGCTCTCTTACTCATTGACTCACCCTCTACCTACACCAAGTCCCACTCAGCATCATAGCTGTCAACGTTCCCCTTTTTTAAAGGGAAATTCCCTTATTCCAAATAGGATTCCTCGTAAGAAAAGGGGAAAGTTGACAGCTATGCTCAGCATCCTTGCTCTCTTCCTCCCACCAGAGCCACCCTCTGCGCTGCTTGCACAGTTTTGAGGAGGAGGAGAAGGTTAAATACAGTGGTACCTCAGGTTACATACGCTTCAGGTTACATACGCTTCAGGTTACAGACTCCGCTAACCCAGAAATAGTGCTTCAGGTTAAGAACTTTGCTTCAGGATGAGAAGAGAAATCGTGCTCCAGCGGCGCGGCAGCAGCAGGAGGCCCCCATTAGCTAAAGTGGTGCTTCAGGTTAAGAACAGTTTCAGGTTAAGAACAGACCTCCGGAACGAATTAAGTACTTAATCTGAGGTACCACTGTACATGAAAAATGGCATCCCGTTTGAATTCCAAACAGGACAGGGAACACTTTCCTTCCAAAAAATAAAAAGGATGATCATGTTTTTCTAGGGACAGGTGGCAACCCTAACCATGACTCAACAGCACCTACAGCAACATTTCCTGACCTACCCCAATTGGGGAGGAACACACAAGGATTGTCTGAGGATGCTTTAGTGAATGTGCATCTTCTGTTTCTGATTTTTCACTGTGCATCTCATTCACTACCTCCCACCTGGGCAGGGTGGGGATCCCTGGAGGGAGGCTAGGTATAGCATAATACTTCGCATGTCTCCTCAGAAATAAGCCCCACTGAGTCAAAGGAAACTTACTCCCAGGTAAGTGTGCACAGGATTGCTGTTTTAGTGTGAAGTTTTCACATCTTGCAGTGTGGGAAGCTTGCAACTTCTCTTTGACAAGGAAACAAACAGCAAAAAAGTGAAGCGTGAGTCTTCCAAGTATCATATTATCTGCCACATGTTATGAAGTGCAAAAGAGCCCACACTCTCTCTGCTAAAACACACACAATGTAGAGAGGCTCAGATAATGATACAGGCTGACAGTGTTTTGGAAATATCCATATAGCCAAATATATGAAACATGCTACATTAGAATTAATTGACTATGTAGATGCCACAAACTTCTTCTTTATGGAAAGGCAGTGGCCGTATAATAGTACCCAGACTTCCCACATGCAAAACTGGGTCTCCTTGGCAGGTGTAGCTCCGTCAACCTCAACTTCCCATGTGTAAATCGTAAATGTCAGTAATTTAGCTTGCATGGCCCGTATTATGTTTAATGAGATAAAGAAGTGTACCCATTTGGATAGGGTTAGATTACAAATCTCAACAAATATCAAAAGGAGAAAACAGAATTTTGTTTTGAAGGGTCAACTGTCACAAATGTGCTCTATATGCTAACTTTGAATTGTTTATTGTTAATGTTACAGAAAATGTCAATAAAAGCAAGCCTTTTTTAAGAAGGGGGGAAATATAAGATTTTTGGTGGGGAGCATAGCTGTCAAGTGTCCCTTATTTGAAGGGACAGTCCCTTATTCCAGCGCCATGTCCCGCTGCTGTCCCTTATTGATGGATGTCCCTTAAATGTCCCTTAAATTTCAAAGGAAGCACCTCCTCTCCCTCCCTCCCTGCCGGCCAGGGAGGAGGGAGGCTCCAACTGTGTTGCTTGGCTGTGTTGCTCACCCAATAAGAAGTCTAAGAATGACTGGGGGGGTGGAGCTTGCACGCCTTGTGTGTGGCTAGTTAATGCAAGCTGAGGAGGTTTTTGAATGCTGGATGCCATTTTGTTGCACGTGCTGCTGCAAACTTTGCAGTGCAAAGCCAGGCCGGGGAGCCATCTTAAGTTGAGGCTGCATAGGCCTTGTGGTGCATGTGATTCAGATTCTATTCAGTTGAACCTCTGGTTACAAAGTTGGTTGGACAGTGTTCTTGAAGCTACCAGCATGAGTTTGACCAGACTGCAGGAGGACAGGAAGACTGGAGTGCCTGGAACAGGTGAGGCTGCAGGTCCCTTATTTTGGCTGCTGGTCCCTTATTTTCAAATCTGTAAGTGGACAGCTATGTAGGGGAGGGAAGGAGTGAGTGTCATTTTTGGATTTTCAAAGTTATTATTATACACACACATATCCTACTCAAGGTGGCTTACACAGAATAAAAGCAGAATACAACTTCAAAAACTTACAATAGCCAGAGGTGTAGGAAGGTCAGGTGGTACCCAGTGCAGAAAATTTCTTGTCACACACCCCTCCCCACATTGATTTTTATTTATTTTTTTGGCCTGCAAAAATGGTTTTATGTTATTTCATATTTTCTTACAAAGGAATGTGGATTCTGGGACTTCCGGGTTGGCGCCATCGCCGAATGGCGGACTCCCTCCGAGCTCCGGAGGGAGTCTGCTCGGCAGGGGTTGGGTCCCGCCGCACCGGCGACGCGGGGACCCTCAAAAACCATGGGCGCGGAAGCCCATGGACCTGGTGACTCGGCGGGCACCGTTTGCGCCCCTCCGACCCGCGAAGGAGCCTTTTTAAAGGCTACGGAGCGGGGGACGGGGGGTGGTGTGGTGCTATGAGTCCTCTGCTTCCCCTGCCGAGCGAATCCGCATGCCATTCGACGGAGAGCGCTGACTTCTTCTATTGAAAATTTGGACTAAAAATAATAACCCGTGAGTAATTGGGAAATCGGATCTAAAAGGGAAAAAAAAATTTTGATTCGGAACGAGCGGGGGAGGTGCAAAAAGGAAGTCCGTCTCCCCCCTGTTGTAGATGATTTAAAGCAAGGATCTGACAACTAAGGTCAAGAGAAGAGTCCGTTTTTAATGATAAAAGTTATTAATTTCACGATGGGAAATTACAAGATTGTGCTGGAGGAGAAAAGTGGATTGTGAGAGCTAAAGTGCAACCCCCTGGGAACCGGGAGTGATCCGTGAGAGAGCCTGGTGAGGAGATATAGAGATTTTGACAGCTGTCAAAGTAGCTGTCAAAGTTGGAGAATAAAAAGAGAACTTTGTTATGATGACTTTGCTGGTCAGATTCGTTACATTTTGGATATAAATTGTTGAAAACAAGGGATAACAAGTTAGCTTGACTTTTGGGTGTGATCTGGAAGGAAACTAAGTTACCATAATCCCTCTAGAGGGGGCTTTGGGACATTACAAGAATGGCTGTAAGTGGAAAAATACTCATGGAATTGAACAGGACTTTTTATCTCCTGGGAAAGCTGCAAAAACGAAACATTATTTTGTCTACAGAGGTCTCTACACTAAAGGAGACAATAGATATATCTATTGAAGAATGGAAGGGACTTGACGCAAGTTTTTGTTCCTGAATAAATAAAGCCTCTGTAGAGGAACTAGAAGTTTTTTGAATTAGAATGTTTTTGCAGCGGAACAGGAAAAGAAACCTGAGGAAAGTGAGGAAAGAGAACAACAAGAATTGGACTAAGCTGGAAGTTGGAGCATTTGGGACATTCAGACTTAAAAAGACTAAGAAACAGAATTTGAGTTTTACTCTTAAATATAGAGGTCTGGATGGAAGAAAAATGGACCTTCTTGAGATAGAGCTTTTCCAAGATTGGGTGTTTGAAACTAAAGACTACCAAAAAGACGGCAAAGACTACCAAAAAGACGGCAAAGTGGAGCCGAGAGAGATTTGGACATGGATGTGGGGTCTCCAGGCTGACAGCAGATAAGATTGATGGACATTGGGGATCGAAACCAGGAAAGGGGGGAGGGAAATTCGGAATCCAAAGGGTGTAAAATTATATTCTGAAGTTTGTTCTCTTTATTTTTTTATTTTGTTCTGTTGTGTGTACTAAAGAGGGGAATTCGTGGAAGGGAACCGGGGTCGATCTTAGGGGGGGGGAATTCTAAGTTGAAGGACGGTGGAATATAAAGGGAAAGTGGTTATATAAGATGAATTAAATTGAATATTGGGCTAATTATAATAAGTTTAAAATTTGGGGTAAGATCTTGTGGAACTAATCTAATGGAAATGGAATACAAGAGGGGGTGGGGTGGGGAAGTCCTGGAAAGATGTTAATGAAAGTAAGGCCTTAAATGCAAATGTTTCTTTTTTTTCTTTTTTCTTTTTTCTTTCATGTTTTGGATTTTTTTGGCAATTTCAATAAATATGATTTAAAAAAAAAACAAAGGAATGTGGATTCTGGGCCTCTGATAACAAGTAGGTAACTATGGACAGATACTTAAATCTACAGGATGGATTGTGTTTTGGCTTGTGTTAATTTATTTATAAGTATTGTTTAATTATTTAATAAAATTTATTTTTTAAAAACCTGCAAACTGGTTTACCAAAACAAAAAACAAAACCACAGCAGTAAAATCAAGAAAAATTAACAAACCTACTTTAAAAAATACAAAAGCTAAAATATTAAGATTAAAATTACTTCAACTTCCTAAGCATCTAGGTATGCTTGCCTAAAGAAGAACGCTTTTAGCAGGTGCCCAAAAAGAGTCTAGCAAAGACACATGCTTTGTTGAAATAGGCGGGGAGTTCCAAAGTGCATGTGCTGTCACAGTAAACAATGCAGTACAGATATTATGTGGAACCTGCAGTAGTGCTTGAAACTACTGAAGGGGAGGTTATATTTAATGAGATTTCACTATGCTCTGTATTATCTGAAAAGGAAAACATTTATTTAAAAAGCAGGACTGCACAGCAGCAATCTAGTCTCATCATGATCAGTAGGACTGAATTGAAATTTCAGCCTTCACGACATAGGAAAACGGCCAAGTAAACAGCTATTTTCGTGGAGGAGGGCCAAGATATTAACTGATATGCATGAAATTTCACATATGGCTATATAATCCCTAGTGTAGTAAGATAAGACCTTTGGAGCAGGCATTTTCAAAAAAAAAGTTTTTTTATGAACCGCCCTAGTAGGGCAGTAATTGTTCCTTGATAATTTGTCAAAAAAAACAACCCACCCCCCTTTCCTATGCCCCAGACAATAGCAGCAGCATTAAAAAACATTTTAAAATAAATTTTAAAATAAATAAATGATTTTTTAAATAATTTTTAAAAATATTTTTAATTAACTAATTAATTAATTAAAAATATTTTGTTTAAATTATTTTAAAATGTTTTTTATTTTTAAATCATTTTATGTTAAAACAAAAAAATATAAAAACAAATAAAAAACAAATAAAAGTTAAAACAAATAAAATATAAAATATAAAAGCTATTCATCTTAAAAGAGCTCGCTAAAAAGTAAGGCTTTATTTTACTTATCAAATGCCTTTCACAGGGATCCACACATGGTGATGATTGGTAACCTAGTATCAATTGGGATTCGGCTTCCGCACTTCTATTTTCCACAGTTGCAAAGCCAGTCTCTTGTAAGTCCATAGCCTAACAGGGGAATACAGTGAGCTTTTGTGTGCGTGTTTGTAGTAATATGTTCCCTCAAAGATGCAGCCCTGCACCATCTTGCCAAAGGCTTTTTAGAAAAAAATACTGCTTTTTTTTTGGCAAAGTACACTGGAGGCTCTCTCTGCTGGTCACTGGCAGAATTAAATTTTGCTCACCACAAGCAAACAAATTTCTTCAACCTGTCTCTCTTGGATATAATTTTGTGACCTTTGTAGAAAGCCAGCTTATTTTTCTTTTACTTGGAAGTCTTCAAAATGAAAGCATTTGTCACATTTACAAGCTTTTATCCCCTGGAGGAAACAATATTAACCCATTTAATTTTACAAATTAGTAGTAATTTCCCATGCCTGAAGATGGTTCAGGGAAAGAAAATGCTAGATATTCTCTATTTTTATCTTTTTTTTCTTTTTGGGGGAGAGGGGTTTATCAAAAAAATCCCATCACTAGTTTCAGACTGCAAGTTCAAATGATCCATTTGGGCCTTTTCTTGCTGTGCCAGTGTCATGCTCCTGTCCCAAAAGACAATGATAGCAGCTCTTACTTGGGAATAAAAAAGACATCTTTATTCAGGCTATTAACAGTAAAGGCTCAGCAGCAAGCAAGGTGTCTAGAAGTTATGATTCCACGGTACAGTGGTACCTCAGGTTAAGAACTTAATTCATTCCGGAGGTCCATTCTTAACCTGAAACTGTTCTTAACCTGAAGCACCACTTTAGCTAATGGGACCTCCCGCTGCCGCCAGGCCACCAGAGCACGATTTCTGTTCTCATCCTGAAGCAAAATTCATAACCTGAGGTACTATTTCTGGGTTAGCGGAGTCTGTAACCTGAAGCGTCTGTAACCCGAGGTACCACTGTACAAGAGCAAGGCAAGACAGCAGAACTAAACAGAAGCCCAAATCTTACCATGTCCCTCCCACCAAGCATTTAAAGATGAGGTGCATTGAGCTCACTCATAGGACCCTCTCATCCTACTGCTCATTCTAATGTGCACTCTCTCTGGGAAGCCGCATCCGATCCCACCTACAAGATATACAGTGGTAACTCTGGTTACGAACTTAATTCATTCCAGAGGTACGTTCTTAACCTGAAACCATTCTTAACCTGAGGTACCACTTTAGCGAATGGGGCCTCCTGCTGCCATCGCACTATTTCTGTTCTCATCCTGGGGCAAAGTTATTAACCCGAGGTACTACTTCCAGGTTAGCGGAGTCTGTAGCCCGAAGTGTTTGTAACTTGAGGTACCACAGTACCGTAATATCTGGTTCTCAGTGACAAGACTGCGTCCTGCACCTCTGGCACCAGCTCCTCTTCCTGCTCAGCCTTCTCCCCTGCTCCTCAATGAGGTTCTGTAACCCACAGAAGGAGTGATTCTTCCCTGTTTCTGAAATCTGAAGTCAACAAGCATCCCCTCAACTAATGCATTTCCTCCTCCCTCCTCTTTTGCTGAGCCATGTCAGATCCTGACAGAACTGAGCGGCCCATGACAGCCAACCTAGAAGATCCCTGACTTCCACCTTCTACCATAGCTGGTGCAAACAGCAGAACTGTGGATATTGTAGTGGCTACACCACTCTGTTAAGCCCCACCATTGCTAGGCTTGGGATTGCAATGGATATTATAGTCAATGGTATCAATGTTCAGCACAGGCCTGAGATAATCAATAATCTCAGAGTTGAAAAAAAGAGCACTATTTAGCACTCTGCTGGTTGGCTTTTGTTCTGTACTAAGTGAATGAAAGTAAAAGTGAACATCAGGAGCTGGGAAGTATGTCTGGTCCTACCCATATAGTCAGTTGCCAAATTAATGGAGGAAATCATAATACAGTGCTTATTTGAAGCAAGCTAATTCTGTTCCAGGGAACGGCTGGGTAATTGAACCGCATCTCAAAAGTATATACTCACAATCCTGCCAAAGCAAAGCACTTCTAATTCCTGTATATCCAAAAGGGACAGCTGATGGTGTGTTTAATTCTCTCCTCATAAAATTAATGGGACTACAGTGCATTACTGGATTCTGCTTTATGTGAGTAGGCTTAGCAATGTCGACTGCTTGCTTTTGGATTTTTTTTCAACCCTTGAGATGGGCAAAACATGTTCTATCAGCCATGAGCAGCAATGTATTCAAGCAAGCATTTCCAGTTCCTCTGAGTACTGATTTGGTGGGTGAGGAAAAATATTCCTAAAAAGCAAGGGACACACTATGTACCCAGAGAAATGTATCTTCCCTTGTCTGTCTCAGAAGAGAAAACAAAAAAAGAGAAAACAGTATTACCTAAGAATAAAGGACAAATCTGCCAAGAAATAAAAGGCGAAAAAGGAAGCCAAGTATCACTCATACACATTCCAACCAAAGGAAAGGGGGAGAAACAGAAGTATCATATCAGTTCTGGATGGAGTTTCCTGTTTTTGCTTTTATGGCACCAACTGATTCACGTCAAAGAACATTAGAAGCCACCATAACAAAGTTCCCCATCTATTGACCCGCCCTTCTACCCCAAGTTAAGTGTTTTATAGTGGGTAAATGTTGATCCCCGTTCTAACAGCAATCACCCACAGCACCCTGCCCCCTTCAGATCTCTACTTGTGATGTCCGGTAATGTGTTTTAATTTTAGAGCTGGTTCACAGAGTCCAAATCTTCCATGTGAAGCATCCCAGCTTTCTCAAGAATGTATTTGCTTGGAGAATGTAATGTGATCTAGGACCTTTGCAGATACAGGAGAAGCTACCCAGAAATGATTACCAATAATTTAATGGCCAAGAAAATTGGATGTCAAAATCCTGGAAAATGCCAGTGTCATCCATGAAGAACTTGGGTCTCATGTCATGTTCCTCAAGGACTTTGAGGATGGAGAACCCACATAGAGGAAGCATTGACTGCAATATTCTCCAGCAGAGGCACACAACCCCTCTCCCTTGCATACAAGCTGTTGACCATAATCTTAAGACAGACAAACAGATATCAGACCCTTTTACCGTTATAGAAAACAAAGGTTACAAAAATATCAGCAAATACAAAAACAAGTTAGAAATGTGTCTGGCTTTACAAGTCTATGACTTCCAAACCAAACTTCATGGCTGTTGTTGTTTGTTTTTTATTGTTTGAAACAAGGCTGTTTTTTAAAAAAAACTTTATTGAAGAATAACATTTATACAATAATAAAAATGAAGATCATCCTCTTTATAATGAAATAAGTTAATCATATTTGCATGCATTTCAAAAAAGTGTGCTAAGGTCCTCGCAATGTTTCCCAAGAACAAGCAAACAAAGAAATACCGGAGACAAAAGCACAAACCCCCATGCCATATCTATACCTGAAAATCAAATGACTCAGTATCATACCACTGAGAAAGACCTTTAACACTAGTGGCATCGTACGTGTTCTGCTAATGCAGAAACCAGCAGAGCCTCATTCTAAAAAAGGATCCCCATATCAGGTTTGCAGTATGAACCTTCCTCTCTCCGTTCCAGCCCTACACAGAGAGCTCAAAATAAGGGAATATATTTATGGTTCAGGAAGGAAAGGAGAAATACCGATTGTTTTCCCTATGCAGACATTGTGGCTAGCGTGGTGAAATTAATATCAAACACCTGAAGCCGTGGAGCAAGGCCAGATGTCTGTCTTTCCTGCAAATGCCCTGTTCTTGTTCACTAAACAGACAACACGGAGCAGATGCTGATCTCATCGGACAGCTGCCCTGTCCCCATCGCAAAACCCACAGTGCAGGAGTCATTAACAGGTGGCCTGTGAATAGTCACTCTTGGCCCAGTGACTACAGGCCTGTGATGGCTGGCCATGGCTGCTACTTCGCAAATAACTGGGATCAGGCTACAGGCCAGCATGAGGCATATGACAAGCAAGGAGGAGTGATCTGAACTAATAGCTGCGTGGTTGCTAAGTAACCTAGCTATGAGGCAGCAATGAGCGAAAACAGTGAAAGGAAAGCCCTCCCCAAACATAAATAAGTGATGAGGAGGGGTCCTCTTCCCTCCGGTACGGAGAACAGCCATTTGTCATCACTTCCAAAGCTCCTCAACAACCAACGCTCCATAGACCATGGAATCTTCCCCAGGCAGTTCTTCAGACTGAGTGGAAGGGAACAGGTTAGCAAGCAAGGCCTGCCTCTCTGCCTGCATTTCAGGCTATGTATTTCATCCAGAGCAAGGGAGAGATGCTCTCACCAAGGATGGGACTGATTGCAAAGAAAAGAAACTCCTCATAAAGCCAAAGAAATGCTGCATTGTGCATAAATTGTTTGGAGAGACACCTGTTACACGAGACACAAGGCGGACACATGCTGTTTTGGATCCCTTGGGCCCCAGGGTTCTAATAATCAGCATCCCTTTTGTTCTATCTTTTATTTAGGCGGTTGGTATGATAATTGTGGAATGTGAAGCTACAGAGAGCTACAGAGCGCAATGCCCAGAATTGACACTCATCCCTTCAAGCTTGTACAAATTGAAGGAGAAACGAGAGCATCAGAGAACAAGAATATGCACTAGCTTTGCAACAGAGGAGCACTCAGATGGGCATGATGACATAAAGCTATACTGCTTGAGTGAATGATACGCACTCAAAACAAAGCACACATGCATTCACATGCACACACCATGAGAAAACTTTTGTAGAAGCCTATTTGTGCAGAAGTCTCCTGAAGGCTTTCCCCAATAATGATCATGCAGTGCAAATGATTCAGAGGCTAAAATCCACCTAGGTAGGGGCCATGATATAGCCTTAGCATATGGATGACCGACCTGTAGTATGAGTGTCAGAAATGGCACAGGCAGTGACATGCCTGGATAGGAACAGAGTGATAAGTGGGGAATCCTCAGTCCTCCAGATGTAGGGCTCTTTGAGCCAGATTTCCCTGAAGAACTGGACCCCTTCAAAACAGGGGCCACAAGGCAAAAGCTGGTTGAGAGGCAATGGAGTCTTGGGATCAGATCAGATGACTACCCCTTTAAGGCTTTCCACTCATCATGAAGAGATAGCCTGGGATAAAAGGAATAAAAAGCCTCACCCAGACCCTGTTGGAGTGAGGTGTTTGCCTGGAGCTATCCAAGGTTATAAAGCTCTAGTCTGTTGCTACCTGACTTGACTCACTGAAGCTAAGCTTTGACTCACTAAACAAACCTTTGCAGGAAGCAAGTCTCATGGACTCAGGCAGACAATGGTGATGAGAGATGCAGTTCTAGGGCTAATACACAAAATACTAGGTCTGGGTGGCACTCAGCTGAGAATTCTCAAAGAATTCAAATGTGAAATTGCTGATCTTGCAACAAAAGTATGTACCTTGTCCCTCCATACCCGAGGCCTGAAAAGTAGCCAATGTCACAGGGCAATAAATGTGGTCTGCTCCATGGTCTAGGAGGTTCCGTGAAAAACTATACCAAAGTTCTGCATATATGTGTCCCATTACGTTCTAGAGGCAGTACCTTATATAGTAGTATTGACTAGTGGAGCACACACCAGCAAAAAAATAATAATAAAAAAAACTTCTATGTGTGCAGAGACACAACTGAAGTCTTGATGAATTTAAATGGCAAAAGATAGGGAACAGTTCCTGTCTTCAATAACCAGCTGTTCCCTCTGCTCTGGAATGAGAGGTAAAACAAAATTTTAAATCTACTAAATCTACTACTAGTTATCTCCCACTTGGACTACTGTAATGCGCTCTACGTGGGGCTACCTTTGAAGGTGACCCAGAAACGGCAATTACGGTAATCCAGAATGCAGCAGCTAGACTGGTGACTGGGAGTGGCCACAGGGACCATATAACACCAGTCCTGAAAGATCTGCATTGGCTCCCAGTACGTTTCTGAGCACAGTTCAAAGTTTTGGTGCTGACCTTTAAAGCCCTAAACAGCCTTGGTCCTGTATACCTGAAGGAGCGTCTCCACCCCCACCATTAAGTCTGAGGTCCAGCTCTGAGAGCCTTCTGGCGGTTCCCTCATTGCGAGAAGTGAGGTTAAACGGAACCCTCCCATCAGGTGTCAAGGAAATAAGCAGCTATCCTATTTTTAAAAGACATCTGAAGGCAGCCCTGTTTAGGGAAGTTTTTAATATTTAAAGCTGTATTGTTTTTAACACTCGATTGGGAGCCACCCAGAGTGGCTAGGGAAACTCAGCCAGATGAACAGGGTATAATAATAATAATAATAATAATAATAATAATAATAATAATAGGGTACCCTTTAGGAGCATGGCTATGTCCCCTTCAGGAACATAGACATGTAAAAAGAAGGTACCATTAACTCATCTAAAATCCAGGAAATCAATATTTTATGGAAGGTGAAGTGAAAACAGAAGAGTTTACTTTAACCATTTGTGAACATTCAGTATGGTGTCCAATTAATGACTAATTTATGGAACACTCTGCATAATGTGTTTAAGTGTACTGCATTAGCCACAGAGGGCAGCAGGATGTGTTCCATTATATGTGGAGTATTTTTTTTGTTTCTGTTTTTTTGGCAGCTGAATTGGCCTAACCTTGCGTTTCATTTTTTTGCCACTGCATTCTAATAATAAAGTATACACAGCCTCTGCCTGCCAAGTAATCAGACCTGCCCTGCTGCCCTTAGATTCCTGGATGGTTAAGGCTCTCCCAGAACAGCTGCCTTCTCTGCACTCAGAATTTCAATGGTCGCTTTCTCTCGAGCTGGTCATTCTCCTTTCACTCCACTTCCATTTGTGGAGCCTCACCATTGTTATCAATCTGGCACAGTCCCCATTACTGCAACCCCTTATCCACCCTTCCATTAAAAGCATTTTAAAAAAAATAAAAAATAACACACCATCTTTCCCTCAAATAAACCAAAGTGGATAACAATTAGGAACATAGAAAGCTGCCTTATATGAAGTCTGGTCCATCTAGCTTAGCATTTTTACACTGACTAGCAACATCTCTCCAGGGTTTTAAGAGGGGTCTTTCCCAGTCCTACCTGGAAATGCCAGAAACTGAACCTTGCACCTTCTGCATGCAAAGCAGATGTTCTGCCACTCTGATTATGGCCCTCCCATATGATTAAAATCAAGAACATAAAAAAGAGTAATCAAACAAGGTAGCAGCAGGAAACAAAGCAAAAAGCAAAAAGGGGTATGGTGGAAAGCACCTACAGAAAGCAACAATAACCATCTGTCAGTTTCCACCAAAAGACATGTTTTGACCAGGCTTTTAGAAGAGACACAAGGTTTCTGCACTTTTGGCTATATTGGCAATGCTGTGTGACAAGCCATTTGGCAGTTAATGTACCCATTTGAAGACTAACAATGTGGCAAAGGACAAGCCAACGTTCCACAGTGCACCTGGAACAGAGCAGGTGAATGCACCTGTGATCAAAGCACTCGTCTGCAGCATAAGGATTGCACACTCAACTCCTGCCACAGTGCAGTTCATGCATAGGGGGAGGGAACTGTGCATCTCACATGTCAGATTCCTTATAATGCAGACCCACTCCAATGATTAAGCAGTGGTCTGCTTCCTTACCCCAAACATTCCCATGTTAAGAGGCAAAATGCCAGAGAGAGAGAGAGAGAATGAGAATACACTGGGAGCATCACTGCTCAGTTTAAATTGCCAGCAGCAATTTTGGAAGACAGCTAAATCCAACAATCACAACATGGCATAGTGGCTAGATAATGGTACCGTCTACATTCACTGATCATGCTGGATATATAAATCCCAGAGAATGAGGACATTTCCACCTACCTCTGATTTAGCAGATTATACACACTGATTCTGTATCGCCTATACCACCCTACTCCTGAAAAGTGAAGTCAGCTCACCCTAGTCCCCTAAAGGTCAGCACAGATGAGGGTACAACCAGCTAAGGGTGTATATTTTGCAAAGCTGAATGGCTGCTTTCATCATAAGGATGTCTGGGGTACAGATGAAAAAGATACCTTTCTTTTTCAATGATACTTCCCATGTTCCCACTTGTGGGCCATAGCATTGAGCCAGGAACACAAGAAGTAGCTTTGCATCAAATGAGCAAAAGAAACTTCCTTAATTCCAGGTCGGACCATGGCTTCATCTAGCCCAAGGCTGCCTACTCTGACTGGCAGTGGCTCTCTAAGGTCTCAAGCAGAGAAGGATATTTCACATCACCCGCTATCCAATATCATTTTAAGTGAAGATAGTAAGGACTGAACCAGAGACATTCTGTACAAAAATCTCACTCAGCTATGCTCCCTCCCCAGAAGTCTCTTTGGTAAACACACAGACAGGCACACATGCGCAGGGACAATCAAAACTGTAGCCAAAAAAGTTGCCCTGAATGATTTCACACTGTCTTTCCAAAGCCCCCCAAATCTTACAAACAGGAATGTAAAACACTTCTGCAGACAAATGCAGAAGAGTGAGATGCACATCCAAAATAATATCAGTTGTGCGTGTATACACAAGTACACACACAAACACACATAGACTTGAACACACACAAGTGTTGGAAGTTTTTCATGACATCTCAGAAGCTGAAAGAACAAGTTCAAAAGTAACTGGACTGGTCTTCTGGTTGGACAGCAATGATTTAGTGTCCCCACAGCTCTTTCTTCCTCCTCATGATGAGCGGAACACAATCCAAAGTAAGAAAAAGATATGCTGAAGTTCCTAATTTATACAGATGGTAGAATTCAGCATAGACTTCTAACCCTTTTTAGCTGACAGTATCCTTAGTCCTGCTCATAACTCTTGCAAGGAAATGGATATTCTAAAAGACAGGGTCAGAATGTTCACCGATTTCAACCCCTTAAACCAGATGTGCAGGAGTGCAACAAAACCCAAACTAACACCAGTCTAGAGGACTGCAGGTCTAATACTGTCTTACGCTATTAATTAACCTCCCTGACCCAGGGCACCCCCAGCACACAACTCAAGTAAACCACCCTGAGTATAACAACAGGAAGTGCTGGTTGGCACACTTATGGCCCGGTGAATGCCACTGCCAGACAGATCATGGATGTCTCTAGGAAAGAAAGTACACTGGGGAAACCCTAAGTCAATGTCACACAGTGATTCATTTGGAGAACTGGGTCCACCTTGACCCTAAACAGATTAGGAACAGTGTGCAAAAGAGTACCTGGACTACTGATTTGTAAAGCCTGTCCTCTCATCCCAAATAAATGGAATAAGATTGAATTTGTACATATTCAGCAACACCCCATAGCATGCTGAGCCCTAAAGGCCAGAGCTCATTGGTGAAGCATGTACCCTGCATGCAAAAGTTACCAGGTTTAAATCCTGCTATCTTCAGCTAGGGCTGGAAAAGACCCTCATCTGAAACCCTAAACTGCTGTCGGTCATGTAGGCAACATTGAGCTAGGTGGACCAATGGACTGAACTTCATAAATTCCTACGGATCAAATTAAAATGAGCAGAGTGATTTACAGAACTTGTAGAACACATCCCAAGCCAAAATCCTGAACAGGGATTTAAAGTCAACTGTTCCATGTTTTGTAGTGGGCCCTGTGTCATAAATATCTGCAGGATATTGATCTCCCAGTAGCTCTGGTTAAAGAGGCAGGAAACCCTTTTCCTATCCAACCTGCTCTTCTTGCTGTAATGAACTGAGAAGCGAGAGAGGGGGGCAGACTGCTGATAAGCCAGTATTCCCCCACTTTTGAAGAAATCCGTCAAGTAAGAGTGACTACTAAAATGATGCAGAAGGGCAGCTTTCTCTCTCTCAGCTAAAGCTTCTCCTTCAAGAGAACATGGGGAAGCCATGATTCTGTGTGTGGCATCACAGGCCGTTGGCATGGAAACAATGGGTGTCCAGGATTGATAATGGGGATGATTATTGCAGGGCAGGATCAAGGGACAAAGCAGCCATGAGCAGAAGAATAAAGGGAGGAGGAGAACTTAAAGCATGGATTAAATGAAGAGGATAACAAGGAGGACACCCACACACACACACACACATACACCTTTGGGTGGCATATGCACAAGCCCTCACCTGGTTTCTGAAACTAACTGCAATCTAGGAATTGTAGGCTGAGCTCACAGTAGCTTCAACGCGGCAGCTTTGCCAGAGAAAACAGGAGAGGGAAACACTACAGAGCTCAGAAGCTGCCAGTTGGGCCATAACCTGTGCCAGAAGGTGCCTAGAGAATGCAAACAAAAGACAAAGGAAGCAACTACTGCTCCCTCTTGGTCAAAATTAGGCTCCTGGGATGAGATGTGTTCGATGTCAAAACATTTTGTTAACAGAAGTCAATGCGAAGCCCACAAACCAAGAATGTAGGCTTGCCTTATTTCCAGGATTTCCCAGACATATCCAGAATACTGCAGTCAGAACCAGTGTCCAGGCAGAGATTGCTAAAATGTCTAGGAAAATCCAGGCGTATGTGTCAGCAGTGTTGTTTTTTGCTATTTTTCTTTAAAATAGCTCAAAACTACATTTTTTGCGAATCTGCCAGAAAACCTCAACAACTGTCCAGGTTTTCACTGTCTGAAATATGGCAACCCTAAGCTAAGGGAAAATACATAGCACCCACTGGTATACAGGCACTCACAGAGGCTTTCTCTGGTGCCCACAGGGTCCCCTTCCCTGGCCTCTCCATCCACTGAAATTAGAGTCAAAAGAAGCATGCATACTGCAGCAGTCAATATGCCATGTATGTGGCACCCAGAAGTCTCCTGCTTAAAGCCAGTCTTGGTTTTTGCCCACCAGGCTTTCTCTGGCTGCACCACAAATTGCTGATTTGTTAGGTAAAATATTAAAGCGGCTACACTGAAGTTAGGGAGACTGCAAGGTATACAATTTGCAATTTGCTATAATGCAATATGGGAAGTCCTCAGGGTCTCTCTTCCTGCCTTGCCTTAAAGAGAATGCATTGTGGAGACGGGAGAGATACAACACAAGAAAAGCATGAAGAGGAGCCTAGGGGGATCATACCATATGATTAGTGGGGCATTTGGGAGAGCTAGGAAATGATCAACAGATCACTACTCTAAAAGAGGACACATCAGAGTCTGTAACTTATCTGCAAGACAATGGATGCAGCAATAGGTTGAGAGTGGGAGAGGCTGAAATCCCTACCAATACAGGATCTTTACTGAGTGGCCTTCAACACGTCAGAACAATTCCTCACAAATCTCACAAAGTTCTTTGCATGAATAAATGATAAAAGGATTATTTGCAAAGCCCTATACAGTGCAATGTGTTAGGCCAGGGGTAGGCAACCTAAGGCCTCGGGGCCAGATGCGGGCGGCCCAATCGCCTTCTCAATCTGGCCTGCGGACGGTCCAGGAATCAGTGTGTTTTTACATGCGTAGAATGTGTCCTTTTATTTAAAATGCATCTCTGGGTTATTTGCGGGGCATAGGAATTGGTTCATTTCCCCCCAAAAAATATAGTCCAGCCCACTACATGGTCTGAGGGATGGTGGACCGGCCCACGGCTGAAAAAGGTTGCTGACCCCTGTGTTAGGCAATATAAACATTAATGTTTTCACTTTTCTTGTTGCCACAGAATCAGAGTTTCAGCAAACACTTTCCCTTACCACAATTTTGGGGCACTGCTACTATGATGTGACCATATTTTACAGATGGTTCATAGAGTCACAAAATGATTTCTGTCTATCCAGGGACATTCTGTTTCTAGAACATTTTAAAGGATAGGCAAGAATACAGTATTTTCAGCCTTTTGTTTTTCAAATAGGCATTTGGAAAATACTGAATATTTTATATTTTTTTAGTTCAAAAGTGAAAATTTTAAAACGCATTAGTCCTGACTTTGTTATACACAAAGGAAACTTATGTTTATAGAGGAAGAATGTGATTAAAATATTTCATGCAACACATTCTTTTTTATCCCCCCCCCTCCCAGTCTCAAATATTTTTCATACTAAATAGAAAGATGGAGAAACAGGAGAAGAAAACCAATTTCTACTCTAGACCTGCAGACCCCATTTGTTGGTCTTTCCCCCCTCCTGCAGGTTTACATCAACAATCAAAAGGACTCAGAACCCTTACAACCTGATCCTGATCTGGACCAGTGTGCCGGGGAATGCATGTTGAAACCGACAAGGCCTTTAAACATGTGCACGTTTTATATTCCCACTCAAGTCATGCTAATGAACCAAAGCCACTCAGAGCGACACTTTATAGAGAGTCAAATGATACCCAATAGCCACATCTTCAAGCTCTGCAACCCACTGCCAACAGCTTGGTTTGCAGCCCAGCCCATTGCAGTAGTTCATCTATGGACTATAGCATCTGCTTTGGGCATGCATGTAAAACCCAATCCTGCAACAGAACTTATGCTGCCTGGATCCCCTTATGGCTCCACAGATGCATGTGCAGTACTATATAATGCCGCACAGATCCTGCTAGAAGTCCATGCAGAGTGATAAAACTATTTGAATCCAGCTGTAAACAATTATCTAGATTCACAGGCCAGTATCCCTCTTAGTCCATGTAGTGAAGGGCAATTCACACTTTACACAGCTGCAACCTGTTGGAAGGGCAGACACCCTTCTTAAGATGCACAGTGAACACATGCTGCAGCCCCTCCAGCATTGATAAGAGTCCCATGTCCAGCTGTCATTTACAGGCTCTTGTATTTCCTTCAAACACCACTGTGTTCATACATGGTGGACATACAGCAAATAAGTCTGCCACTCAAAGGCAGAATTTTAATTTCACTTCTCTTCCCTGCTTCTTCCTGATCTGACCTGCCTTGATCTATATGACTATGACTAAAGCTGCTGTTAAAACCAGGAATGGGGACGGGGGGGGGGGGTAAATGACTCCCCAAAAATTCCAAGTCCCCAGCCTCAAACTAAGGCCACAACAATGACCGTTTACACAAGCACCATACATACACAACAGCAAAGAGGCTCAGAAAAGCAGTCTATAAAATTGTACCAATAAGCAAATACCATGTATTCCTCTGACAATCCAATACAGAAAATTGTAGAAACTTCACAAATAATCACCAAAATTCAACCATCAAGGGCAGCACATACCCCAGACAGAAATCCATTGGGATAGTGGATTGAATCCTGATGCTTTCAAAGGAGAAGCACATGAAAGCCTTGCAGCTAGGGGGATGTGTAAATATTATTGTTCTTTGCAGAAGAGGGTAGATAAAGGTGTTGGGAACTGGGGTGGTTAAAAGGGTTGGGGGTGGGCTCATGTTTCTACATGCCAAACACACCTTTGTGACATATTTGTGATTTATCAATGATGCTGTCAAAAATGTATTATGGGAAACGGGGAGAGGTTTTAAAAGTTCACACAACCCCATGCTCGGGGTTCCAACTCTTTGTGTGTTTGAACCTTGTTGCATCAAATAAAGATCAGGTCTTCGGACCGCTGTTTTCCTTCTTTAACTTGGCTGGAGACTCCTTTTGCTGACCGGAGAGACCCGCAGGGAGTGGCACCCCAACGAGCTGGGCAGTGAAGTAAATCTGCACCCCAGGATTTTTCCTTATCACTGCCTACTACTAACTTACCATCTCACCCTCAGCAAACCTTGTACCCTTGAACCGGTTAGACACGTCCCATCCCAACAAACATGTAAGCCAGTCATTCCACTTCCATCATGAGACAGTGACATAGCATGGGTTGCCAGCGCCTGGGGCAATTATTGTGTGTTGCACCCCCTAACCCATGGACTGTTAGCCAGGGGTAGGCAACCTAAGGCCCATGGAGGTCGTTTAAGCAGCCCATGAGCCACCCCCGAACTAAACCGCCTGCTCAGCGAGTCCCCGCCTGCTGCGCTAAACCAGCGCAGCGCAGTGACTCGCTTCTGTGGTGCCGGAAATTGCATCTGCGCAGACACAGGAAATTGTGGGCATGCGTGCTCATGCGCACACACAATCCGGCCCACGGAGGGATCTCCGCTGGAATGAACCAGCCCAAGCAAGGTAAACCTTGCCAACCCCTGCTGTTAGCACAAGAGTTGTGGCTAGGAGTATGTGCACACGTGTCTGTTGTCAAGTGGAAGGGGGGGGGGAGAAAATTATATTTCACTTTCTCTTTTGCGCTCACTTTCTCTTGGGTCATTCCATTCCACTCTCAACCCCATTTCCCGTTCCCTCCCTACCTCCCAGATGTGTGCTTGTTGGTGTGTGTTGTTGCCTTCCTTGCCTTGGCATTGGGGTTGGGAAGTTGGGGAAAGAAGAGAGAAGCGGCAATGGCGAAGGCAAATATCAGCCCTGCCCTCCTTTTGCCTTCCTCTGATCAGTGCCACTCACTTTCCGACGTTGCTTTCCGAGGAAATGTTTTGAAAACCTTACGACACAGCCACTCACAATGTTTTTTGAAATTGACAGCATGAACCGGCACCTTCACTTGTATCAGGAGGGGGGAGAGAGAGGCAGGGGAGAAGGGAGAGGGAAGCCAAGCCCAACAACAAATAACAATGAACTATACCTCCCAGAAACCCATCAGCAAACTTCTCCTGATGATCTGGATCCTGCACATACGTGGCCCACAGAAATACAGCCAACCACTAGCTCAGTGAGGTTATTCCTTCCGCGAGTATATTATCTGCAGCTTGTTCACCCTCCTGGAGCCCCAGCTGTGGCAGGCATAGGAGGAGGATAGCAGAGAGCAGGCAAAGGTGCAGCCCTTCTCTGGCCACCTCGGCCACACAGCATAAGGGGCTCATGTGAGAGGCCAGGCTGAGGGCGTGCACTGGCAGGTCCTGGGCGAGCAGGTGACTCAGCGCTCCTGCCGCTGAATGTGTGCCTCGTCCAAGAACACATGCCAGGAGGGAGGGTCCAGGGAAGGACCAGCATGGGCCAGGATCAGTTTAGGCTCTGGCCAGTAGGAGCTCCACCTGGTGGAGGGAGGCCCATGGCAGTCCATTCCACTGTCATGGGGAGGAGGAGGAGCTGCCCCAGCCCCGAAGGCCCAGTCCCAGAGGGTCTTGCCTCCCTGTGCCTCTGGAAGGCAGGAGCTCAGCCACACAGCCTCAATGAGGCAGCCTGTCATGGAGGCACCCGGTTGCACCCTCTCAGAATTTGGCACCTGGGCCAGTCGCCCTGGACCCCACTCCCCTGCTATGCCACTGTCATTAGAGCTGAATTGTCCAATATATTTTACAACCTGACAAAATATATGCTTCCGATTGCTTCCTGATTGTGCATTTTGTAACTCATCCAAGCACAAAATTTAGGCGAAATCCAGCAAAATGTCAAAATCTGACCTAATCCCACATTTTAAAAATTAAGTTTAATTTTGTCAGAGAATATCTAGTACATGAAATACTTTGAACACTCAGATGTACTATTTGAAACCCATTATTTATGACGATTATATAATTTTCAACAATAAATGGCATCTGAACAAAGGAAGAGTCTCCTAACTCAACAAAGCACTTTGCATTGTGCATTAGCTTGTTCAGTCCTATAGATTTTTAGTCTGCCCAATCCTAGAAGCTTAGGATAGGTTAAATATATTTAAGAACGTCTAAAATAGAGCACAATTAATACAAGGAAAAACAAAAAAGATGCCCTGCTATCATTAACCTGTATGATCCAGTATCAACCCAAATAATGCAGTTTTTTCATCACTATAACAAAATGCCTATGCTAAAACAGGATTTGCACTGAAATTCAGATACAGTATAGGTCAGCACCACTTCAGTCACCCAGAGATATCCCAATTACCTGTAAGGGGGGGGGGGCAGGATGGGAAAGAACGGGAAAGAATACTGCTCCTGTCGTAACCCAATATAAACAAATACTGTCAAAATGTTAATAATTATGGAAAGTGTGTGGAAGAGAGGGCCTGAATATGGCAGGAACTTGGAAGGGAGGACGCACATTTGTGTTATTTGCTTACAGTCACATTTCACTCACCACAGAGTCACTCTTGCCCCTACCCTGTGCTAGGATGCCTTACGAAGATGCACCCAATGCTATTTTATCTCCCTTTACTTGTCTCTGTAGGAATGACACAGTAGCCCATTCACTTATGCAAGAGAAAGTAAAGGAGGCTAAATCTTCATCCTGACAGGGTGAATCCACTATCTGGTACAGGTTTTGCCTCGCCCCACCCTACATGTCCCAAATTATGGCATTTTTTACTTTATCCTATAGAACTCAGAAGGGACGCAGGTGGCGCTGTGGGTTAAAGCCTCAGCGCCTAGGACTTGCCGATCGAAAGGTCGGCGGTTCGAATCCCTGCGGCGGGGTGCGCTCCCGCTGCTCGGTCCCAGCACCTGCCAACCTAGCAGTTCGAAAGCACCTCCGGGTGCAAGTAGATAAATAGGGACCGCTTACCAGCGGGAAGGTAAACGGCGTTTCCGTGTGCGGCTCTGGCGAGCCAGAGCAGCGATGTCACGCTGGCCACGTGACCCGGAAGTGTCTCCGGACAGCGCTGGCCCCTGGCCTCTTGAGTGAGATGGGCGCACAACCCCAGAGTCTGTCAAGACTGGCCCGTACGGGCAGGGGTACCTTTACCTTTTACCTTATAGAACTCAGTGGGAGCCACTGAGAACACAGCCTGCCCACATAACCCCATTCTGGGCACTGACGGCACCTTGGAAATTGCCTTTTTGTATGACATATTTAGAATGCCTCTCCATTCTTCCCACTGATTTAAAAGTCAGTTACCCACCTCAAAATGAGCACAGCATTTGAATGTTGATAGGGGTAAGACCAGCTTGCATTTCAAATATCCAGCTTTAGAGACTGCAGCAGTAGATTCCAAAGTAAGGTGTTTTGAATGCAGAATTCATGTCAGTGTGCAGCAGCAGCTGCTTATCCCAGAGAACTGCATCATCCTGGAGTGACTGTAAATCTATCCTCAATCCTCAAGTGTCTTTACATTCCCTTCCCCTTTATTTTCTTCACAAAAGCCTTCGCCAACCTTGCACCCTTCAAATGTTTTGTACTACAACTCCCCCTGCTGGATGGGGCCAAAGGGACTTGTAATCCAAAACATCTGGAGGACAACAGGCTTGTGAACGCTGCTCTACAGCTATGCAAATATTCTGGCCAAAGTCCATATTCCCTAACTATCTGGTAGGACATCTAGAATGTTTCTTACAGAACAGGCCATTCTGGGGTCCTTTGCTCTTCGCTTCTCAAACGACAGCCCTCTTTCTGAATGCAGAAGCATTAATAAAGTCAAGGGAAGAACAAACATTTTCTACGATTATCAGAGAATTAATTCCTATTTTAAAAGAGCCAGTTTCAGTACTTGCCAGGGACTAACGGGTAGAAGCTCCAACTGTTACAAAAGGAAGAAAATTGAGAGATACCCGTTTCCAGGGGAGAGTCGTTCTGCTCAGCAGCTGCCCTCTTTCAGAGAGAGGCAAAGGAAATCCAAAGGGAGGATTAATAGAAGAGCCATCTGCCATGGAGCTGGCACGACACAGCATTAGAGGAAGGCTGGCACCTGCCAGCAGGTCCAATGGGCATTGCTGCAAGGGCACTGCAGCCAAGGTGGGGTCTGGAATGAGAACAGACCTACCAAAGGGCTTGAAAATTAGACTTGCGACTGTAAGGAAGCAGGGACTTATAAATTGTTCAGGGATCTCATTTGAGTATTCTGGATCATAGTGTGTTCTTGGTTATGAATCTTGTAATACTTAACACTTGTATAGCACTTACAAGAGTTCAAAGTGCTTTACATGCATTCTCTAGGTGTAATTCTTACAACAACCCTATAAGCTAAGTCAGTATTATTATACTCATATTGCAGATGGAGGTGGGGGTGATGGGCGGTTGTGAAAGAAAGGTTTGCCTAAGTTCATGGCAGAGATGACATACGAACCTTCCCGATTTATAACTCATCCTCTTAGTCGCTAGACTTTTACAGCCACCGTTTTTTTCACTTAAAGCTGGGGGGAAATTGCTCCCATGTTTTCCTCTCTCTGTGGAATTTGTTGGCATTAACATTTTTTGAATGCGTGATGAGGATTTGGTATTTTGTCATTTTTGTAGCTCCATGTTTTCCACTAACCCTACTGCTGGAGGGAACTATGAGACTTTCTTTTATTTTTTTCCATGAGTGACATTCGAATACTACTTCATAAATGTAAAGTTAGCTGGGGACTTACAGTAAGCTAAAGAAACCAACAACAATCTAATTACAAAGGAAAACATCGAACCATTAAAGAGGGGGGAATTACCTATATAAAAAAAAAACTCCATACCCCC